>NC_140593.1:280101720-281579453 GCF_964204655.1 Triturus cristatus
TCTGCCTTGGACATCTCTTTATGATAATCCCTGCAGGGTTTAAGTTCCGCAGTTTTAGAGGGACATTTATCCCTTGCATACTATTTGAAAAACAATTCAGGACATATTTTTGGCATGACATTGAAAAATGAGGGTGCTAGCTTCAGATCTACAACCAAAAGGCAAGCATGCAGGTCTGAAGATTATAGGTGGCTCCTGCGCCATTTCAGGGGTGGGTCAAATCGGATACACAACACCATCTACTGGCATGTGAGGGAATTGCTAGGAAAAATTCTCCAGATACAGTCTGGTGCCAGGGGTATTCTCAAGGTGAGGAATCTGTGGTTAGAAGTATCCATCGGTAATAAAGTGCAAAACTGTTCAAAAGCTGTTAATTGAAAGAGAACCCACTATGAAAACAACCACAGTATTGGCATATTTCTTAATCTAATCAACAAGGTGTTCTGTGATGTTGTCCAGAGCCTATGCCCTAATGCAGAAAAATGTGTATCACAAAAACTTGCACAAATAGTTCAGGAGATAATTATGAAATCCAGATTTGTGGATGATGAGCTCTTGTTGAAATTATATCACACACAATAACCAGGGAAACTCTGTGAGACCCTCATCCTTGTATGCAAGCAGCACCGATCTGAATTGGTCTTATTTAGGACTGTGTATCCACTTCTGTTTCTGGCAATGCAATATAAAAACTGCAGTAATTAAATTGATTTGTAGAGTGCCATAGTCATACAACTTACACTTTCGCAAGTAAAAATGTGCGTTTGTTGGACAACATAAATGTTGGACTGGTGTGAGACTGATTCTGAGCTCCCTTCAAGATATGTTGGCCAATAAGACTGCTAGCTCACAGTGCACCATCCGTATCCCTAATCTTACAGAGTAACAGTTAGATGTGCACCCTCAGAACATGACAACCCTGTTCCCCCAGGATATTGTGGTAACATGTGTTTTTATTCTTTTTTGAAGCATTGTGAGTCTTTAGTAAAATTAATTAATAGAAGGAAGCAGAATAATATGATTAACATTGCGAGAATAGTGAAGAAGATGAACCAGTCAACCATTTTGCTGATTATAGAAGACTATATGCTTGCATGCAAGTACTGTAATATAGTATACTCCTACCTAGCGCATTCTACCCCATCATGTCTAAGGTGAGTGGATCCGCCAAATCACTACCAGGTGGTCTAACTCCCCATTACCTCTAGGTAAGTAGCAGCAAGCTGCCCATCTTAGTGTAGAGTTGCACAGCATCCCTCACATGAGGTGACATGAATCAGCGGAGCTGAAATGCCAGCACTGGCCAACCTCTCAGTGCCAGTGAAATGCTCCTCTGGATAAACAAAGGAAAGATGTCATATTTCTAATAACATTTTCCATGTTATCATGCTAGAGCCCCAGTCAGGATGCTATTGTTTATTCTAGTGTGATAGCTCTGTTGTTGAGCGGTCAAAAACAAATAGCAACATCTTGCATACTGAACTTAGCCCTTGTACAGAGCATTCATGGTGTTCTGATACAGTGCCTACGAAGTTATGAGAAAACTGAGTTCGAGGAATGTTATCCTGTGTGTGCACAAAAATTAATGTGTGGCAAATGTCATAACGTTTAAGGGGCGAGAAGGCAACACAAGAACATGAGCATGTAGAGAAGCCACTTTTTAACTGGGATTAATACTACTTCTTGAGCGTAATACGACTAAATAAAGCTACCTAGATACAATGTTAAACCTAAGTAAAAGCATAAAAACCCTTAAAACTATATAAAAAGCTACTCTGATAGTTTGAAGATAAAAGCATACAGAAAGCCTTAACAATTTAGGGGCAGATTTACTACTTCTGGTGCATCTCTGCTAATCAGCAGGGATGCGCCAGAAGTTGCGACGCATCTGCCCACCTGTGCGCCACCACTGATGCGCCACATTTACAATGCGGCGCACCGTGGCGCACAGATGGGCAGATACGTGTCGCACCTCCCGCTGACAGGCGGCGCATTGCTGGAGTTGCGACGCAGCTCCAGTAAGGCTCGGGGTGTCCCTATCCCTAACATGCTGCCTCAATCCTTACGCCTGCTTCAAGCAGGCACAGGGTTTTGACGCAGCATGGCCGGAAAAGTGACTGAGTGAAATCTTGCGGCGGCGCAAATCTGGCATAAGGGACTTGTAAATTTGCCCCCAAGTATGTTAAACTGTCAGATTATTTACATGTTCGGAGCAGTAGACAAAACATTGCTGTTTCTAGCAACCACAGATGATGATCCCAGAGGCATGCATCAGGTCTATAGAGTAAAGATGTTCCAGTCCATCCACCTCTGTGACCAGCAAGAGAGAAACAGCTGGTACTGATTCTACAGATGATGAGTCCGGATCCAGATCACCAGAAGCCGAAGCATCCCAAGAGGGCTCCTAATATGCATTGAGGAGCTATGGCAAGCTCAAGGGACCACAGTACAAGTGAGCCATTAACTGGCCCACCAGTAGGGCAATGTCTGGGGTTTGAACCAATTGTGATCCCAAGTATATGTCCGCAGCACACTCGAAAGAGTACAGCAGACAGTGGAAAATGGACTGCACGCAGTGTAGCCAGACAGGTGAAAGGACACAAACCCTTTGTCATTCAGTTCATGAAGTAAGGGTGTGCCAAAGCACTGTACTATGCGTTCACGACACAGGAGCATGTGTGGCAGTGCTATCCCCATTTGGCCTCATAGTGAGGCATCCATTGCAGAGCAGAAAAATTAAAAGCAGAATCGCGACACCTAGGAACAGGACAATCAATAAGCCTCCAAAAAGGCTTCCAAGCATGGAGTGTCTGAACACTGTCTGGAAGGTGCTAACCAACCCAGAGCCAATTAACTTGAAAAAGTGTGCCACTCCCGCCGTATTAGACATGTTAAAAATGTGGTGCACAAGCTCCCCAAAATGGTGTGGGAAGTCAGTGCCGGGTAGAGGCTGTATCTCAGAAGAGGAACTTGCAACTTGAAGATCAAACGTCCCCTTGCAAATGTTAAGACCACATTTTTCTGGAACAATAACACTTTCAGTCAGTTTGAAGCATCAAAGTGCTCATTTGTAAGCTTTATCAAAGGCCAGAGTGTCACATCTGTAACTGTACGGGCAGATGGAAACGGTACTTGTGTACAGCAAGTCACAATTGCAGAGATTGTTACAAGATAGTCAATAACCTGTCTCATCCCACAGCAGTCTTGATCATTCAGCATCAAGTTACTCCCAATCAAGAGAAATCTGAAAGCTGGACGGATCACAGCATCCGGGAAACCTTTCCAGTAGCATGACAAGTTTGCATTAGATGCATTACATGAGCCACGAAGCGTACCTTCCCTGGAAACTAAGGACTGTCCCGAAGTACTCTTGCAGAGAAATAAAATCAACTTAAATAAAATTAAACGAAAAGGGATTTATAAAGCGCTCCGCTACTCCAAGGAGTGTCCTGGAGCTAAGCACCTCTACCAATGCACATATAGAATGCCTAATCTGTTTAGTCTTGATTAAACAACCATGTCTTCAGTCTCTTGCTAAACTGAGAAATATCTGTAATGCTTCGAAACTCCGAAGAAAGTTTATTCCAGGCTGACGGATCTAAACAGGAGAAGGATCTGCAGCCAGCCCTAGAGCGCTTGATCCTAGGAGTGCTGGCTAATAAGCTTTAGCTGAACGCAGGCATCTAGAGGGAACATATAAACTAATACATGCCCTAAGATATCCAGCGCCCCTCTGATTAGGGGCTCTATGGACCAGAACGAGATTCTGAAAATAAGATTCTGTTTTTATGGGGAGCTAATGCAATGCCTTAAGGTGCAGGGACATGTGTGACCTCGGAGGCAACCTCAGGAGTGTGCTCTTAGAGGCAAACCCAGGAGTGCTGCATTTTAGACCACCTGCAGTTTATTGATGGGGTAGTTCTGTAGGCCCAGATACAAGGCACTGTCATAGTCCAGCCAAGCTGACACCATCGCCTGTATCACTTGTTTCCTGGCTAAGAAGGACAGAAAAGGTAGAAACTTTCTTAAGACACACAGTAATCCAAAGCAGGACCCCACCACTGAATTCACCAGCAGTGAAAAAGAGAGGTCCTCATCGAATTTGATAAATAAATTCTTCACAGAATTCAATTGACGCCCTGGAAAAGGGCCTTCAGCTTACCAGAAAGATTGCCATGTTTCCTGGGCCTTCACTCCAAAAGATACCAGCTCTATTTTTTCTGCATTGCATTTGAGCTGATGGTGGGTTAGTCACTGGTTAACAGATGGCAGACAGGTTCCGTTTTTTTCACCAGGGAACCCTGCTTTGCAGTCCCATGAAATCAATAGCTGGGTTTCATCAGCTCAAGCGATTATTTTTGCTCCCAAGATCTCCACAAGTACAGCAAGGGGAGTAAGGTAGATGTTAAATAAAGTAGGGCTCAGAGCAGAGCCACTGGGTACTTCAACTAGCAATACACATGGTCCCGACGAAAAATGACAGTAGAGTTGTATGGGGTACTGTATCGAAAGCTGGTAAGAGATCTGGCATTATCAAAAGTGCCTTCGCCCCAGAGTCTAAAGTACTCTTGATGTAATCTGCCATCTCCACCAGTGCCATCTTTGTGCTGAAACATGGGCAAAAGCCAGACAGACTAGGATGTAATAAATTGTTGCTTGCCAGGTATTGGGAAAACTGGGAGTTGAGATGCTTCTACAATACTTTTGGCAAAGCTGAAAGCAAGTATATGGGTCTGTAGTTAGATAAGGAGACAATTCCAGGAAGGATGTAGTGTCATATAAAGAAACCACCTCACTATCCTCCTTTTTTCCATATGGAGGTTAAAATCTCCTAATAGAATGAAGAGGGCCTATCTCAAGGCCAAATGGGACAAGGAATTGGACAGAGAGTTAAGAAAACAGCCCGCATGACCCAGGGGCCGACAAATAAAAAATCTGTCCAAAGACTGATTAGGTGATAAATAAAAGCAGAAACCAAGAGCCTCTGCATCTTTTAAGTCCTCTGTGGGGATTACCGTGCAGACAAAAATATCTCAATAAATCAAAGCCGCGCAACCACCTGTAACCCTTCTGCGGTCTTTATTATATATGTTATATATGTTATAACCTTTCAAAACAATACGTCTGAATTTCATCACATGAAAAATCTAAATATTAGAAGCGTGTTTCGGCAGTGACCATGCACTAATTAGTGCTGCAGAGAAACCTGAGTTAGTACTAGGTTCAGGCAGGGGAGGCAAATTAGATGACTCGGGGTGCTGGATGGAGTTGACTTGAAAACCCCACTGTATACAAGGAAGGTTGTCAGGCACCTAGACAATGAGGACTCTTAAGTGCATTTCCACATGGGGGCAAGATTTATCAATTGGTCTGGACTAAATTTGAACAGAGTATTACCTTCTAAGGTTCCACAGGCATTATGGCTGGCATTGGGTTTTTCTGGGATGCTGCCTTGCACAGACAGGCTTGTCTTTTGGCGCGCCTTCTGCTCAGTCGCACTGCATACTAATTTCAGCACATGGCAGAGCGGGAAGCTAGACCGCACACTGCCCAAAAAATGGCAGCTTTAGATGTCCCCTTTTGACAGAAAAGCGTAACAAAGTTTTAGCTGCTCCCACCTGCCTGAGAATACTCCGAGGTGTGCATGTAAATTTAAATTCAGATTCAATTCGATTTTACAGTAAGATAAAATCATGATTTTACAGTCTAATCAAATCAGGATTACAGTTACACAGACGATTAAAACATTTCCCAACTGAAAGCATTTAAAAAACATTAAAATTCCTAACGCTAATATAGCCCTCTAAGTGCGTGCAGTCAGTCCCGCTAAGAAAAACCTAAGTCTCCCAATTCTGACATCGGCATTTTAAAGGTAAGATCCATAACTCATGTACACACCCCTCTTTTAGCACCTCCTGTTTGCCCACTTGATGGTGTTGTAAGCAGAATTGGAAGTGAAATGTCGAAATTGGCAGAGAAATGAATCAGTGTATTATTTAATTCGAGGAAGGTGTTTCAGCAACAGTGAAGGGCAGTTTCTCTAGCTTCATGTGGAACATGGTATAAGTTGAATTTTTTTCTGCCATGACTGTCTGTTCTCTTGCGAGGGTATATGGCAAAAACAAGCTAGTGGCATTATGGTGTTTCCAACTCAGTAGCATTATGGCTCTAAGCTGCGAATGCCCATGTTGTAAAAAAAAAAGACATGTCACTCTGCATGCTATCAGTTGCAGAAGATAAGACCTTTGGGTAAAGGGAACACTCAATATCTTGGAAATAGTCCTTCTGTACGCATTCACAACAGTTCAAACTTATTTTTCAGCTTCTGATCCAAGTGCGAGGAGGGAGCCAAACTTTGATTTTTTCAAAAAGATCATCTTTATTCATCAGGTGATATCACATTATTTACAGCTCTACAAATTCAATAAAACAACACTTAAAACACATACATTTAACATGAATACCATATACTCCCCCCACACATAATTATCATGTTCATATGTCATAGACACAAACCACAAGTGAGTTGGTTACATGCTATATTAAACAATCACCCAGTTCCAATATCAGCAATATTTATTCTGAACAAGAAAAGATATCATGACATATGATTTCTCAACATGTCTATGTCCATTATTTGTACATGCTGCATGCAGTAAAACTATTTCTTTGTATTAGCCTCCTTACAGCTCAAATATTATTTCTTTAGGAAACCTCAATTAAGCCCGGGCCTTTTGACACTGCGCTAGTAGTAAAGTAAACCCCAAAGGTGTCTATACAAGTTTTGAAGCAAAAATACAGATACCCTAAAACGAATCACTTTGTACTTGCACAGGTAGTAATCAAAAAGATTTTTGCCTTTTGAAGTTCACTAGTAGTAGTGGTATCTAAGGAAACAAACATTTACAATGCAATAGGTCTCGCATTTGCGAGAGTTTAAGCTATTTGCATTGCAAATGACAATGCCTTTTATTCATGTTTTAAAGACCAAAAGATAAATAAAAGGCATTGTCATTTACAAAGCCAATAGCTCCAACTTCCTCAAATGCGAGACCTATTGCATTGCAAACAGCTGCGGTCCATGCAGGTAACTGCAGTGTGGCGGTGGAGCCGGGTAAGGGGTGATTTCAAGGGACGATGCTGAGGAAAAATCCAATAAATAATTAATTTTTCCTCTTCATTGTCCCTCAAAATCCCCTCTTACCTGGGCCCACCACTTCACCGCTGTTACCTGCACAGACCGCGGCTGATTGCAAATGCTTGTTAAAAGATACTTTGGATTCGATGGAACGCTTAGTACTAGGAACGAGATTCCATGCCTTAGAGCCAAGAACTGCAAAAGACTCCCCCCACCCTCTAGATTTCAGTCGAAAAGATTGTGGTTTCAGGAGGTTTGCTCTAGAATGTTGGTTATGACTTTCATGTGCATTGCAGGGGTCATCCTTGCAGACATGCTGTGTTGAAAGGAAGCAAGTGTTGTTAAAAATGGTTAAAGGGACCACAACACCCTCAGGCGTCACTTCAAAGTACCGACGGCTCTGCCTGTCCCACATTTCATCTCAGAGATCGACCAAAAACAAACGAAGATTCACTTGGCTTTCACTTGGGATTTTTACATGCACAAGCAGACAAAAACACACACACTATTGTCTCTATTTTAAAGGTTTTTGAAATGGTTATTTTATAAAATATTGGGAGTTATATGGTCCCCTCACAATCTGCCCTCCTCTCCCTCCCCACTGCTCCGTGAGCCCCCCTCTCTGCTTCTCGTAAAATATATTTTATCCCTCGTGATTGTTAGGAAATCTGAAGCTCACACATTGGCGGTGCGTCCATTGGGGGTGTTTGGGCGTTGCCCCAACAATGAGAAATTGTTCTACTTCTGACGCTAATTCCAGCAATCAGGACTCCTGATTGGAATTAGCGTCAGAATTAGAACAAGGAGGGATGCTGAAGGGGGTGGGGGCGGGGCTGCAGCAGCACTCAGGGTGAGTGACAGCACAATCGTGCGCATGTTCGTTTTTGGGCTGGTCATTTTTTAAGACCAGCCCGAACATGCACACTAAGCCTTCCCCTTAGGAGAGCGAGGGTTGCTTCATTCACAGCTCCAGGTCTCCTAATGGGCAGGGAGTGACCCTGCTCCAGGCCAATCCTGGCGCTGCTGGACTCTGGAGCAGCGTCTGGATTGGCTGAGAGCCTGAGAGGGCTTGCCACCCAGTAGCATGCAGAGGACTATGACGGTGAAGGCGCCAAATACGGACCCCGGCCCAGAAGCAGACAGCAGAGGCGGCAGACCCGGTCAGGTAAGTTTACTTTATTTTCAAACCCCCACGGCCCCCCCGCACGAGAACCCCTCGTGCGCGATTCCCCCCTCCAACACACGTGGTATGAAATGAACATGAAATGTCAGCACGCAAGTAAACATGTGGTTCCTATCTCTATTGTAATCCAGCTCTTTGATATGTTATAATACCTTTTAGTCAAAGACGCTTGTTTGCAATTTCAAAGATCACAACTTTTCGAATCATAGTGCATGCCTGAATTTTTATTTGCAAAGGTCAGGAATAGTTTGAAGTCTCATGCTGTGCTGCAAGGCGTATTGTTTGCGATTCAGTGGGCTGTAAGAAGCATTGCTAAGTAAGCACTTCGCCGTGCACCTTACACTGTAATGACCATGTTGTTTACGCAAAGGAGTAAAGCCCCGAAGAACTTTGATCAGGACTGGGGCCTCGAATGGCTTTTATCTTTTTATTATACCTGAGATATTCCACAATTTTGCTGTTGAGCATCACAGGGTGGGGACTTAATATAGCTAAAGTAACATTGCCAGTGAACGTTTCTCGGTGCATATACACCCGTCGCTGTAATATTCACAACTAGTGTGTCTCCTGTCATAGCGCTGTTGATAAAGGTGCTGCCCGGAGGCGGTAAGCTGAAGTGCGTCACTTGGCATGACTAGTTGGGCTCTTCCATGACGCGTTCTATGCAGTGTGGTGTTAACTGTAACCTGTTTTGTCGTCTGTTGACTGCTTTGTATCTTGTGGTCTATTGTGGCCTACCTACAGTATTTTAAAACGGCTGACAAAATACTTTTTTTCAAACTGTCTTTATTGATTTTATAAGGTACATACATAATCATGACACTGATGGTATATTGCCAGCCCACCACAACTTAACGCTAATGACCATTCCTGTGTAATACAAATAATTGGCCGACAATCTACAAAGTGTACGTATGAAGCCAAGGCAAAGCATCCAGTGTTATCATCTTCAAAAATTCAAGTTAACAGCTTTTGTAAACAAATATAACAAAAAGTTAAGATGGCAACCAACAAAACAAGCATGGAGGTTGTGGTGAAAGTGCAAACCCCTTACAAATTGCCAAATAATGAATAGTGGAATAAAATCTTTCCGTGCTATTAGTCATGTCGTTTAAGAATAACACGCTGTTCCTATGCCTACTTCCTTGTTCTGTCACCCGAAACAAGATGTTCTTTATCAGCTGTCTGCTTGTTTACTAAGATCTTTCCAACGCAAGTATGTTTGGATAGTGTTATTAATGAGCATAAAGCTGCACTCTCTATTTATAAGACTTATTCTTATAGCCTGTTTGCTTGCTCTCATTTTACTCACAAAAGCTTATTTGTTGTGTGTATCACGTCCCGATTGGACTTGCCTTTACACACTCCCAGGGCAGGGAATGTGCATTATTTTTAGACCGTGTGTGTGCTGTGTACAAGATGGAGGCCAAGCTGCTGATATCCATTTTACACTTCCTAGTCTCCATCTAGATCGGCCCTTCCTGTCTCCCTCTGTGAACCCTGTCTTCCTGCCCATTCCTTTTGTCCAGTGCATGTTTCCTCTGTCATGGTTGGAGAGAACTCATACTTCCTTCATGTTACATGTGGAAGGAGTTTTGTCTAGTGGAACTGTTGACTCATGGAAAGGTAGTGCAGAAGGTTAATGTGCCTGCTGCAAGGAACAAAAAGATCTCTCTGACAAAAGCGGTGGCTCACTGACCGATTTAGATCATGTGCATTTTGTGATCATCATCAGGTACATGTTCTTTGCAGCAGGTACATTAACCTGTTTTGTTACTTGCAGTTTGCAAGTTAAAATCCTAACATACAACAGTAAGCTATTAACTGTCATCCAAGAGCTGCATGCAAACTGCATTAATGTAATAACTGCACTTTCACAATTGCTTTATTAACCTTCCTGCTTTCTAAAATTTGCTTGAAAATGCACCATATTTCCACTCTTTTTTCAAAATGTTCTCGGGGGGAGAACCCCCCCGAGCGCACCATAGGTTGTTCGGGCTCGCTCGCTATGCTTGCTCGTTACGGTGCAGTATGACCAGCATTTTATGCCTCACCACTTTCAAATGTCACCATCCGCCACTGAGCTCACATTTCCCCCTTCCCCCTCCTTAGCACACACCACACTCTTACTGACCAAGCTATGCCCCTTGTGTAATATTTGCAGCTTAACGAAATGAAGGAAATTCAAATTACAAAAATCAATAAAATGGTGAGGTTCACACATGTGGACTGCAGAGTTAAGTATCCTGTTGCGTCAGAACTCATCTGCTCTCATAAAAAAGTGTCCACTTTGAAAAGGTGTATGATTAAACGGGAGGATTAAATAAACAGTTTGGTTTGTGCTCAAAATGAGCACCATGTGAGTCATTACAAAAAACAGCATAAGGAAGAAATATTACGGCTTGTTTTTTCTATAAAGACAAATTCAGAATGCTGATTTTCGCTGTCAGAAACTGAGCAGTTCTGATCCTTGTAAGAAACCAATTAAACAAAGCAGCATAGTGAGGTTGTTTGGTGCAACGTGAAGCACAGAGGTGTTTGCCTCTGCCTCTGCCGCACAGATGTGTTGTATGGCGCTATGTGGGCGGTTTCCGAAATCTCGCTCCAGACAGAAGTGGCAATTTCAAAGAGAAGAGGCGCACTTCAAAGTCTGGGGACAGTGCGCTATATTTAGCACCCTTGTGTGAGAGGCGCACAGACACAGACACCCTCTACTCACTCCAGTTTGATTTCCAAGACAAAAAAGGTTGCAAGCTTCTTTGCTATTTAAAGTTTTCCGAATTCAAGGCTCAGTGCAGCGACGCCTGTGGGCACAGCCGCAGTGGCCGAAGTCCATTAAAACAAGCATTTGCAATGCAATAGGATTTGCATTTATGCGAGACCTAAAGCATTGCAAATGGTTGCCATCGCAGACAACAGGAGGGAGGGCGGGCAGGCGGTGAAGGCACAGACAACGAGAGGGTGGGAGGGCAGCCGTTGGGATTTTGAAGGCACGGACAACGGGAGGGAGGGTGGGGGTCTGGGAGAGAAGGGACGGACAATGGGAGGTGGGTGTTTAGGCAGGCAGGGGGATTTTGAAGGCACGGACAACGGGGAGAGGTGAGGGAGAGACGGCACGGACAACAGGAGGGAGGGCGAATGGAAGAAGGCACGGACAACAGGAGGGATGGCAGGGGTAAAGAAGGCACAAACCTCATTACAGAAAATAGTGCTCACAGATTTAAGATGGACCGTGTAACAGCCAAAGTAAAGGAGCCAGTCGCCTTAGGAGGTAATAAACAAAGAGGAGGCAGTACTAAGGAGGGACTAACAAGCCTACCTATAAATCAAAAGCAAGCATTTAGGACAGACAATGACACAAGCCTATGGCAAATATGGGCAGAGTGTGGGCGGGGTTTCTATTCGCTAATCCATCACAACAAGTCTCGCAGAGCAACGCATGCTCGCTGGCTCAGGCTCAACCTAAAAAAGGGAGGGGGTCAAAGAGACATCCATTTAAGAAAAAACCTTGTTTCTTAGTTTATAACTACTCATTAAAGAAATGTCAAAACCCAATGATATCTAGTAAGAAAGATAAGAGGGCAAAAGTTTCATAGCTCAAACTCACTTTGCCTTTCTGTAGACAGTATACCAACGGAGGTGAATCTTCGTGAAGTAAGTAAGAACACTCTCTCCCCAGTGGGCTCTGAAGAAAAAAGAGTACAAAATAACTAAGTATGAAAATAAATCCATCCCTTAGTTCATGTGCAATCATTCAAACAATGTTAACCATCAACATCTCAAGGCTTAGCCAAGTACAGAGAGACACCACAAATCATATATCCATCTATCCATCTGAAACTAAATTAGTCCCATACATTACAATGCCAAAGTATAAACTAACATCCTGTAGACAACCTGCTTTACCATCTCCTATAAAGTTAATTCAAAAGCCTGTTCAGGTAGAATCTCCCCTCCTCACCTATCGAGTCAGGTCTATGAGGTGTGCAGTAACACCAGCATCAAATGGGAATATTTGGTAAAATGAGCAAGCATGCTCAATCAGCCTGTATAGCTCCCTGTCACCAATGATAAACTCATAAAATTTGAATGATCCAATGGTCAATGCCTCACCATAAGTCCAATGTTAGCACATTAGCAAATTATAAACCACCTTAGTATCCGGATACACCATTGCTTCTCTTACATTCCACGCCATGAGAACTTCAAATGAGCCAACCTAATTACAGGCCCTAAAGCAGTGCAGGGCACTACATCACTCTGCACATTCACATCTTCGCACCAATCATTCATTGTGAAACTGGGCTCCAGTTCCAATCATATTGCCCCATACAGATATGTTTGCAACGCAGTCTCTTCTTTAATCATGAATTGTCCATATTTAAATCATCTCGTAGAATTTACTTTTCACTAATCACTCAATATTCTATGACTACATAGTGCTATATTGTATCTATTTTCTTTTACTTGTTACTTCTCACCCACCTATCATATCACAGGCTGTAATTTTCAAATCAAACCATTCAGTGGTTTCACATAGAACTATTGTGCCAAATCACCCTCCACATTCATACTGTTGCGTGTTTCATTATAGTTTGTTCTAAACCTCCTGTCCAATCACAAAACATCATAACTCCCAGCAGCCAATAATATGCTCCCATACAAGAGTGCGCTCAGAATGCATGCTTCAAAGCAAGCCTCAACAAAGCATTAACTTCCACATACATTGTTTTCACATTGTCCATTTAGTGTAACACAGAGCTCTCGTTCCAGTCCTAGCGTTTCTTAATAGTGTGACCATTTGTCTTAAAGATCCTTAGCTCGTGCCAACCTATCATAAGCTAAAATCTGTAAATTAAACTAATAATTGATTTACATGAGACTCTCTTGCTACATAACTGTCCATATTTAATGCTATTGTTTCTCCTATTTCAATCTGTCCATCCAATCGTGGAACTTTTACTCCCTATGAGCCAATAAAACGCTCCCATACAAGAGTGGATGCAAATAAGGTATAATGAATTACAATAGTCATCAATCACAAAGTGCATTCCTTCATATAAGCCAATGGGAGCGACATCAATAACCACCCGCCACTAGTTGTTCATACAAATTGAATAAGTACACAACAACTTATCATAAAGAATGCCACAATGGGAACGCAAGGCAACTCCAATTAATAAAAAGTCACTCATGTAAAATAGAGCTCTCCTCTATAACTCATTACCCCTAGAAAAAACAAGATCGTCACTAGGCATTTTCTCTCTGTGTGTACATTCCCATGCAGGGATTGCATCCCACCAGCAGTTTAGAATTAGTGGAAATAAACCCAAACAAAGAAAAAAAGCATTCATCTACCCTTTGCCAATTCTGTGATTAATCAGGAAAGTATAAACAATACTGGATCGCCCCCAAGTAGGTTATTTCTATCAATACATGTGCAACCAGAAATAAATCTACATACTCTGATGAGGGGTTAGTGAGACTGTCAATGCCAGAAATAATCGACCTCCCAAGAGTGGCGGTCCAGAACTTGTGGATTTTAGGTAAAATGCATATGAAAGCATATCTGGGGTTAACCTCCCTGAATTGTCTAAATTCATTTTCATCTAGAAGTCTAATTTCTTTCCAAGAGTGGAACTTTTCTGAAATCATTATTGGGCGTTAGTCAATCAGTTAACTTTTAATTTAGATAACAGTGGGCATGATTCAACTGTCTCCTAATCTCATTGTTATAATCACTTTTGCAGATGGCCACGATGTTCCCACCCTTATCTGCTTCTCTAATGACGATAGAGTCATCAGTACCCAGACTTTTCAAGGCCTTTCTCTCATCGTTGGCCAGATTGTCTCGCTTACTATGGTATTCAACCTTGTTCACAGACTTGCCCTCTAAATTGCACAGTTCCTCTATTTTTTCTTCACAAAAAGGACTATAGCTGCAAAGTGGCTGCCTTGTGATTTAAAGTTTGATGGCAATTACAGGCTACTACTGCAGTCACAATCTATTTCTACATCCAACGTTGTATAAACAACTAACAAATCAAACTCTTCATCTTCATTAAGAGAAAGCAACACATGAAAATCCCTTACATCAGAGATACTAAGATCAGATCTTTTGTATTGTTCTCTTCTTTTTATCATTATGTTCGTCCAATGTGGCAAAAAAGCTTTTCAATTTCATACGTCTTGCAGATTTAAACATGTCAATTTTTATAGTGGTATAATCACAATGATAATTGGGCCAGAATGTCAGACCTTGTTGTGACACATTAAATTCTGTATCATTAAGTTCTCTATCAGGCAAGTTCACAACCTGAAACATGTTGGGACCTACCATTTCCCCAACATTTAAAACAGTACTCGCGGTCACCTTTAATTCTTGTTCCTTGTTAAATTGCGAGTCACCACCCTTGTACGTCATATGCTTCATCCCCCCTCTCCTTGTTTTCCTGAAGTTCTTCTGGTGCCCAACCCTATTCATTGCACTTCAGAAAAAGAAGAGCTCTAAATGAGTTTGGGCCCCTGTTTATTATGGGGTCCTGGCTCATCATTGAATGACAATTCTGAGTTGCTGTCATTTACTGAGCTCAGCTCACCAATCTCTTAATGATAAAGTATATTTTTAATTCTGAATACGCCATCATTTTTTTTGTTGTAAAATTACAGATTCTGCCATTGTTGTAATCCATCTCATCCCTTTGTATCTTTCCTAATTTTATCTCCATGATGTGTAATTGATGATTATTAATTACACTCTTTAAGATCTCATAGTTTTTCTCCGTAAGTTCTTTTACGTGCATATCTCTGATCTCTTATTCTAAGGTCATAATCTGAGCTTTTTTCTTTCTACCTTTTTCTCAGCATTTTTAATGAAAGTCTGCATTATACAAAATTATGCTGAATACAGGTTCTCTTCCCACTCATTAAGAAGATCCTCCTGCAGATCATCAAATGTTGGAAAAAAAGGATGCGGAACCCTCATGGTATACGTTTGTTTTCTAGGTAAATCTTGAAAGTCACCCCATCCTATAATTTGGATAGTTCAGCATTTTTCAGTTTGTCTAATTTTTTTAAATTAAGTTTTCAAACTGTGTTTGTTAGGTGCCTTAGCCTGCATTACATTCAACTCTTTACTCTGTTTAAACAAGTCTTTAGCTAATTTCTCACGGTTATCATCAGGGCTAGACAGTTTTTTTTAATATAAATCACTTTCCTCACCGTGCTGGTCTGGCTACCAAATACAAATACAGACACACAGAAAAAGAGCAGTGTTGGCCTTAATACAACGCCAGTGGTGCTAGCTGTGGCAATGCCCAACAATGGTGTTCCATCTCTTGAGTTCCACTGCTTGGAATCTGCCAAACAAATACAAGTTTTAGGAAGACCCTATGGGCAATATTCTCAATGAAGTGGCGGAGAGAAACGTTAGCCTTCTTGGCTTAACGCCTTTCTCCGCCACTTCGGAAACGCGAGGCTGCATCCTATTCTCAAAGATATGGTGCAGTCTCGCATTTCCCCCTGCGATGGCGCTAAGTTTCACAACTTAGTGCCAACGCAGGCACCCTTGCACCAGAGTGCAAGGGTGTCTGCAAGCAGGGAGGTTTGTTAATGCACAGGAAGGTGTCCCTTCCTGCACATAAACAAACCTAAAATGCCAGTTTGTAATTTACATGTGTTCTACTTCATGCAGCACACATGTAAGTTACAAAACAGCATTTTTAAAAAGGGTTTGTTTATGTACATAAAGGGACACCTGCCTGTACATAAACAAACCATGGCATTTTGCTTTTTAGCACACATGGAAAAATCAATAATGAGGATAAATAAAACATTTCTCCTCATTTCGCCACCTTAAGAGCAGGTTTTTCCTGGCCTTAAGTTTGACGCTACCTTCTATTTACGCTGCCCTTGTGAATAGGAAGTAGCTTCGGAATCAATGGGTGTTGCGGTGCAACACCCACTGCATGACCCTTTCATGCTAAAAACAGTGTGAAGGGGGCCCTATTCACAAGGCAGGGTTAAGTCATGTTAATCCACTTAACGCTGCCTTGTGAATAGGGCTAAGCTCCTATCGCACAACAACGTCACTGAAAGTGACGTTGTGGTGGCGATAGAGGCTTGAGAATATGCTCCTATATTACTCAGAGAGCAAATTCTGGTGGATAAAATAGTCATACTATTATCGACTACTGCCAGAGCCGTTTCTTAATTTGCCTTGTCAATTTTGGGTAATCTCACAGCACCTGCCTTCTGTGAAGTTTTCCACATTTCATTTTATACTGCATTCAAAAAGCGCTTTTGACGTGGTATTTGAGGACCTAGTAAAAAGTCCTGTAATCTCATGTCATTAGAAACAAGGGAGAAGTGTTGTTTCATCTGTGACAATGTTGAGATTTTTAGCCAATCAATGCATAACTTTCCAACACTAAATTGCTACCACCCGAGTGTTGTGTCTGTTCATATCTTGGGTCTGGCCTACTGATCTTAAACCCATGGATCTCACACAGAAAATGATCCTGACATCCTTTAGTAGCTAACGGCCATGCTAAACATCTCTTTAATTGGTATCTGAAGAATTGTATGAGCCATTGCGAAGCATAGTGTCTAATTTTTCCTCCATGTAATTTGTGAATTATTGTCAGTTCCCAAATTGTGCCAATGTAGGAATGTTTGCTTTACTTAAGCTTTTTATCTTAGCCAAGACAAGATGTTTTTTAATCAGTTTTGCTCAGGAAAATCATTTGCTGTGGTAAAAGGCATGCTCTAAACAAAGCCTCTGGGCCAGCTGTCTTATGACCTGAAAGGTATGCAAATTTCTGCCTAATGCTTTTGCGCTACCCTTCATTGGTGTAGGGCCGTGTTTCCATTGTGTGTAAATAATACTGCACACAGAGTACTTGCTTTATGCAGGAAATGGTGACCATAATTGTGAAAACAGAACATTTCTCATTATCATTAAAAACAGTTGAATGCTGCAGATCATCTAATACGAAAAACAATGGTCCTGGACCATAAATCAAGGTAGGTAGTAGTTCCTAACTTAGTGATATCATTCACATATTCTGAGCTACATATAATCTATTTTGGTAGCTCTTAGTATCCAATACAGTATTGCTCATAAGGTCAACCATGCAACAAAACAATATCCACAGTTAGTAAAGCTTTTTATTCTTTTTTTATCAAAGATTTTTAAATTTCCATTAACAATTGTGTCAAGGTTGTTCCAAGGGGAACGTGCAAATAGTAAGGGTGCTTGAGTAAAGAGAGTGAAAAAGGAAAGAGGGAGTTATTTCAGAGGTTGTGACATAAGAAAAATTTAAATAAGTTAAGCAATGGACTGGTTGTCATTCACCATCCAAGTGCAAAAACCTGGTCACGTGTGTCGGTTTACAAATAAATCAAGCGATTATACATTCATTAGAAGCCAATTCTAATAGAGCACGTGGGCAGATAGGCGTATCCCAGGTATATATGTATGGGGCGTCGATGTTTCGATCCGTCTTGGTGGCCTAGTGGTGGTTTGAACCTTGGCCTTGCGGATCTTCCTCAGGACTGGGGAACAACCTGGAAGGGTTGGGCCTAGTAGATTGCCTAAAATTAATGAGATTGAAGTAAACATGTGTTGCATGGGAAAATGATTAAAAACCCCGTAAGAAGGCCTGTGAAGGGGTAGGGGGGGGCTTACCCGCTGCAATGCGCGAAGCGAATCCCTTTAATGGAAATCCAGTGGTGTACCACATATGGCTGTCCTCCGTAAGTAAGGTGTCACACAGTAGAACTGGTGGGGGCTGTAAATATGAAGAACCGGCTGTCAATTAATGGAGCCAATCTTATAATTAGTAAAATGTACGCATGAGAGTAAAGGAAGGTTACCTCAGTTGCGTGATGCCACCCACTTGCGTTCCAAAACTTGTTTCTTTTATTCTTATTTCACCACGTTTGGAGTCAATCCCGGGCTAAGGACGGGGATATATAAAAAAAGGGGGGAGTGTGGTTAGAAGGCGAGTGTGCCCAGGTACTCTTAACAAGAAGCAGATGATCTTCCACACAAGCTAAAATTACCTTAGCCGTTAAGATCCGGCAACCATCCGTAACGCGTTGTGTTCGTCTACTAATCACCGCGCACCGCGAGGACGTCTATTTAAAAGAGGCGTCGACGTAAGGGCTACGGTACCGGGGCGTGAAAAAGGGGAAAGAGTTAAAAGACTCGAACCGGACTGCCGGTTGCGAGTCCTCCTATCATGCGTTCATAAGGGGTCAAGGTCTTTCTTAAGATTGCTGACAATTTTAATTCGAGTTAGTAATTGTATCTGCATTAAGCCTCCGATATATATACTTCAAAACCGAGAGGTGTCCCTTATACTTCTATAGATAGTATGGAGCAGGCATTGATTAAGACAGTCAAACCTAATTACAATTTTACATATATTAACAAAAAAACAAGAAATTCATAATGAAACATATTAGCCATTAGGTAAACATCATCTAAGTACGTAGAACAGTGTTGTACAGGAATAATGGTTAAACAATGTGTACAACAGAATGTATCAAATTACGCGTGGTAAACAAAACTGGTTGGGTGTGGTACATGGTGGTTAAACATCATAGTCAGATAATATGTACAACAGAAATTTATCAATTGCATGTGGTAACCAGCGTTACAAGGTAAGCTACCATAGCAATTAGACATTGGGTGTTGGTCATGACTAACTTATTAAGAGGCATATTTAACATACTAAGGCCCCGGTGACTACATGACCCATTATGTATGTGTTCCACAAGGGTGGACTCATCCAATGTTCATCCAATATTCATAATTGAGATCTGCTTACTGATTTCCTCAAATTCATTCAGACCCCTGGCGATCGTGTCCAGGGAGTGTATCCACCTGCATTCTCGTTTGCTGAGTATACTATTGAAATCACCACCTCTTGGGTTGGGTGTGACCTTCTCAATAACCCACCATCTCAGGCTATCTGCAGGGTGTTCAAAAGCAGAGAAATGGTCCACGAGGGGGGCACCTTGGGTCTTGCAGCGTATGCGGCTGCAATGCTGCAGGATGCGACATTTGACTTTCTGGATTGTCTGGCCCACGTACATAAAGCCACATGGGCAGACAATGGCATAGATAACTCCCATGGTATTACAGTTACTATGTACGTTGAGTTGATATGTCTGATTATTATGTGAAAATTCCGTTATCTCTTTTGTCAGTGTACAGGCCTTACATGATCCACATTTATGGTGACCTCTAATCGGCGGAATTCCCCAAAGTGTGTTTTGGTTTGCTGTACGAGGTGTGGGGAGTAGAGATTTAACTACATAATCTCTTATATTTTTGCCCTTCCTGAAAGCATGTAAGGGTGGTGGCATATTACCCAAATCTTCCGCTATTAAGTGCCAATGTCGATTGATAGTCTTTTTAATAGCACTGCTTTTCGTGTTAAATGTCGTGACACATACTAGACGTTCATCCTTGATGTTTGTTCTAGGTTGTGGGGCTAGTAAGAACTCTCTATGGTTGTGCCAGGCCCGTTTACGTGCCTGTTTTAATAGTCTGATGGGGTATCCACGTTCTAAAAGTCTAGCTAAAAGACTTGCTGACTGATCAAAGTAATCCTCTTTTTTAGAACAGTTCCTACGTAACCTCAGGAATTGACCAAAGGGTAAGTTATCCCTGAGGTTACGCGGATGGTGACTAGTGTAACGCAGTAGTGTATTTCGTTCACTGTTTTTCCTGTAGAGACTCGTGTGCAATTTGCCTGACTCTGACTTGATAATGATATCCAGGAAGTGTACCGCTTCTCTATTAGATTCTAGAGTAAATTGAATGTCAGCTGAGCATGTATTCAGCCAGTGGTGGAACGTAACCAATTGTTCATCGTTTCCTTGCCAAATGATTAGTACATCACCGACACACGTGACCAGGTTTTTGCACTTGGATGGTGAATGACAACCAGTCCATTGCTTAACTTATTTAAATTTTTCTTATGTCACAACCTCTGAAATAACTCCCTCTTTCCTTTTTCACTCTCTTTACTCAAGCACCCTTACTATTTGCACGTTCCCCTTGGAACAACCTTGACACAATTGTTAATGGAAATTTAAAAATCTTTGATAAAAAAAGAATAAAAAGCTTTACTAACTGTGGATATTGTTTTGTTGCATGGTTGACCTTATGAGCAATACTGTATTGGATACTAAGAGCTACCAAAATAGATTATATGTAGCTCAGAATATGTGAATGATATCACTAAGTTAGGAACTACTACCTACCTTGATTTATGGTCCAGGACCATTGTTTTTCGTATTACATTGTACCCAGGTCCTTGACATTTTTGGGTTACCCCATTTTTTGTAATGGCTGCAGATCATCTAGCATTTCATATACTCTATCAGTGTCCCAATCATCAGAGATAGACCGAGGGGTAATGAATTCATGCAGAGAAATTTTGACTACATATGGAATTTGGATCAATTCAGTGGGACCAGATATATCATATAATGTCTTATCACAAACAAATCAACTGGGAACTGGAACAGCTGAAATGTTCACCAAGGGATGGTCTCTTTGCATTCTGTGTGATGAAGAAGGGGGTTTCAAAACCAAGTTCACCTGATCAACGGCAGAGAGTTCTCGGAGATAGTGTCCATTCAGGATCAAGAAAAACACTGTCACAAAGCCAATCCAAATGAAGAAGAAAAGTAACAAAATTGTAATCCAAATCTATATCCAAGGAGGGGTCAAGTATGTTTTTCGTTAGCCAAATGTAGAATTTAAGCAATCTACCTCAGGCGGTAGCGGTGGTGGGTCAGATTAATCTGCATAAAAGTAATCAAAGTCAATGAAATAGCTATAGGCTGTTCGGTCTATTTTTGGTAGCTCTGGATTCTTTGGAGACCTGGGTGTAGACTGGTGTGGTGATACGTTGCTGTAGACACATTCTTTGTCTGTTTGTCAAATTGAAATCTATATTTCTGTACATGATGTTTGCAAAGAGCTTGTTAATGTAACAGAAAGAAGTGATACTTCAGTGTTAG
The DNA here is from genome assembly GCF_964204655.1 of Triturus cristatus. Taxonomy (NCBI): domain Eukaryota; kingdom Metazoa; phylum Chordata; class Amphibia; order Caudata; family Salamandridae; genus Triturus; species Triturus cristatus. The sequence continues at coordinate 280,123,086 of NC_140593.1, forward strand.
CTGCCCCTGAAGGGGAGAATAGGCTTCATCATTGATCAAAGCTTCCATAGTGACTTCCTGTAGGGTAGTGAGAGGAGGCAGGTAACTACCTAGGAACCCTCTTGTCCTATTGTGTAGAAATGGTCACATAGCGTTGTTTGATGAGATCTATTGACATAAATCAACAAGGGGCGGGAGATGTTCTCAAATTTTCAATGGCAAGGACTGGTACAGGTGTTCTGTAAGATGGCCCAAATTTTTTTCTTGTCCACTATTTTCTCCCGGACTAGTTCACCAATCTTGGAGATCTAAACAGGGGTTGCTGGTACTTCCTTTACTTCTCCAGTGGCATAACATTTCTGCTGGATGTTGCTCTGAGCTTCTCGAAAGTTGTTCAGAAACTGTAAAACACTAATATGTTCATTGATGTCAAATGGTGATTCAGCCGCCACTGGGAGTGTTGAGATCTGGTATCCACATCATAACCCCAAATTGGAGGTCATAGGGAGTTTGACCAGCCAGGGATTTTTTAGGGCTCTCTAATACCCTCACTGTTAATTCTGTTTTAAATTCCGGTTCTTCCTCTCTACTACCGCCTTTCCATCAGGATGATAAGGGGAGGAGTACTACACATCCACACCCAATTTTCCCATAGTGTCTCTGTAGTCCTTTGAGGGGAATGCCAGACCCTGGCCTGAATGGAAAGTGACTACGGCCTATGTCCAGATAAAGACTTGCAAATCTTTTATAATACTTTGGGTGTTAGCGGATTGCTGTAGCCAAACCTATAGAAATGGAGAGCAGGAATCCACAGTTACTAAGAAGTATTTATATGCCCCATCGAATTGTAATGGCCTTAGTGGTCCAGGTAATCACAAACAAGAGGCTTGTCTGAGATCAACAGAGATGTCTGTGGTGGATGTGCCATGGTGGATCCCTTCATCTTCTTGCAGATATCACATTTGGTCTGTTTGTAGAGGCCTGACCACTAATAGCTTTGCTGCAATAATAAAATTGTAGCTGCTACCCCACCATGTGCAGATGTTAGACCCTCTTGTGCTGCTAGGATCAATCCTAGCCTGCAAACTGAATTTTGTATCACTCAATCTCCCGCTCCGGGAATCTGAGCAAACTGAATGTTATGAGCACTTAACTGATAGGAGTAATTTGCAGGAAAGCTTTTCAGCAAGAGGGTGCCATCACGTGCAGCGTTGACAGCCACCATGCTATCTTCATCAATTCTCGTACTTCAACTTGAGTAATTGCAGCTACTGCAGCAGTTTGCACTATTGCCGTTGCAACTTTGTCAGCCTTGGAAGTCTCAACAACATGTATTCCTACACGCTGATGACTGTATTTATTACATGAGTCGGTGACCAGCACTCTTTAAGTTTTGCCACCTGTCCTCAACGTATTTTGTGCTTTATGGTGCACCCTTTGGAATCTCTGAATCCATTCTGGCTGCAGTATTCCAAGAACTCATTGTAAGACTGGACACAACAATACGAATCACACACATTCAGTATGGGGAATCCGGGATCCGTATTCTCCAGTGCCAGAATTAAATACCTGAGTTCTGCCAGCTGTGCAATCACCTAGTGACGGTGTGTAGGTTTTGTGAGGGCAGAATTCACAATTCTCAATTTTACCCTTAACAGTGGAGCACGCTGCAGAGTATTGGTGTTTTGTCCCTATGGCAGGCTGTGCAGAACTGTCAGCATAGATAATGTAATCATGCTGACCAAGAGGCACGGCATCTTTAGGCAGAGGATATTCATTTTCATATTGTAGGTATGCCTGTGTTTGTAGTGTACAGTCACTGCATCCATCACTGATGTAAAGCCTTAACCTTAGTAATGCTGGCCTTTGTGACAGCCTCAAGGGCTGTCACAAAGCCTCAAGGGCTAGAACCAGAGACACAGAAATAATGTGTTTCCCCTGAGCCAAATATCTTTATCTCACTACAGCAGTGTGTACCAACATCATAATTTTTTCTTACAATGCAAAACACATCTCAGCATTGGTGTATAAATGTAATTTATATGCAACTGCTGCATTGTATTTATTTATTTATGTTATTTATAGAGCTCATGAATCACCCCAGCCCTGGACAACAATACCCGGTGATCAGAGCAGTACGTTTTTTAACTGCTTTCTGAAGGATATATAGTGGATGGGGAGCTGGTTCCAGAGAAATGGGGCTACATAAGAGGAGGATGTTCCCCCCAACCGAGTTTGTTTTATGCGAGGCATAAAAAGAAGCTCTTTGAACCCGGAGCGGAGGGTCCTGGAAGGGTTGTATCGGATCAGTTTATCTGCGATGTAATTAGTCCCAAGTTGTTAAGGGCTTTATAGACCATACAGCAGATCTTAAATTTAATCCTCTTCCGAATGGGAAACCAGTGCAATTTACGGAGTAGGGGAAGTGAATCTGTTCTAGGAGGTGCATTGGTCACAAATCGAGCTGCTGTGTTCTGGACTACTTGCAGTCTATTTAGGGAAGATTTCTTAGCGGAAATCAACAGAGCATTGCAGTAGTGCAGACGACTTGTGACCAATGCTTGTATCAAAGTTTTCCGTGTGGATAACGGAAGTAAGGGGAAGACTCTGTGAAGTAGACTTAGTACATGAAAGCAGACCTTGGCAGTAGAGGTGGCATGCTTCTCCAAGTTTAGCTTCCGATCAATTTTGACCCCTAGGTACTTTACCACTAGTTTGGGGGACGGAGCTGGACCCAGTTCTCCTGGCCACCAATTGGGAGACCACCTTGTTACTGCTTCTCTAAATAGCATGATTTCTGTTTTCTCAGCATTCAACTGAAGGAAGTTGTTGCTCATCCAGTCAGTGATGGTTCTCATGCCCTCCGAAAAGGTGGCCTGAATGCTGGTGTTGTTCTTGTCAAATGAGAGAAGCAGTTGTGTGTCATCGGCATAGTAGATTGGTATGAACCCTAAGTTTCTTATTAGGTTCGCGAGTGGTTTGACATAAATGTTGAATAGGGTAGGGCTCTAACATGAGCCCTGGGGTACCCCTTTAGTGACCTTGGTGGTCTGTGATCTAAAAGGGCCAAGGTTAATGGTTTGCGATCTCTCTGCTAGGAAGTTCGTCATCCATTTTAATGCAATCCCCTCAATACCTATATCTCTGAGCCTACCCAGAAAGATCTGGTGGGAGATGGTATTGAATGCAGCAGACAGGTCAAGCAGTATGAGAAGTACAGCCTGACCCCTGTCTGCTAGCATTCGGATGTTGTCTGTAACTGTCACAAGTGCTGTTTCTGTGCTGTGTCTATGTCGGAATCATGATTGTGAGGGATCAAGGCTATTGGAGGATTCTATAAAGTTGGTCCGGTGTTTGTTTATATGTTTCTCTAGTAGTTTACTTTGCAACGGGAGTTATGAAATGGGACGGTAGTTGGTGACATCATCTGGGGGGATTTGGGCATTTTTTCCTGATGGGCAAGAGCTGATTTCCATTTCCCAGGGAGCCTGCCTTTCTCTAAGAAACTATTTAAGATGGAGCATATAGGGGCGGCGAGCTGATTTGCTAGCAAGGCGGAGATCTTGGCTGGGATCAGGTCTGAAGGAGAGCCAGATTTAGTTGTTTTTAGTAGGGTTTTGGTTTCTTTAAGGGAGAGTTGAGGACATTTCTCTAATTTATGCAAGTTGGGCATGGTAGAGGGGAGTGTGGAGTTGTCGCTTAGTCGGGCGCCTTTAGCTGCTGTGATCTTGTTGTGGATATTGTCTATTTTAGAGGTGAGGTATTTTGCAATGTTATCACATAGTGTCTGAGATGGCTCCTCTTCCTTATTACATGCTTTAGGGTTGATGAATGTGCTGAGGACCTGAAATAGTGCTATAGAAGAGTTATCTGCCTGATCAAGTAGGTTAGCAATATGCATTTTTCTTGCTGTTTTTGGGTTGCTATGGTATTTGGTTAGGGCAGATTTAAACCTTTCTCTATCATGGAGATCATGTGTGCGTCGCCAGTGTTGCTCTAATTTCTTGCACTGGTTTGTTTTGCATGACTCCCTCATTGAATGTAAAATAGGTATATCCTGATGCACCAGTAATGATATGGATTACCGGGTTTGTTGTGCTTAAACATTTGTGTAAGTGTGTTCAAGTGGAAGAACAGTTTTACCTGCTCTGCATAATCTGGAATGTAAGTTCTGTCAAAATTCAGGAAACCCAAAATAGATTGGAGTTTCTTTAGGGTGTTTGGTGGTTGTAAAAGCACACACTTCTAAGGGAAATGTGTTGCTAGGCTTTAGCCTTCACCAGACAGCTCACATCCTCAAAGTAGGGCATTGAGGTAGACTATTTTTGATTTTATTAAAGAAGATTTGACAATGCCTGGTCATTATACGCTTGCAAACGTTTTGCAACCCAGACTGAAAAAACCCAGAGCTGTTCTTATACCCTTGAGGCCAAGCAACAGAACTGCTTTTGAGAACCCACCGCACTGAATGCAGTCAAATACCTCCTTTCAGGCACTATTTTTTGGCCGAAAAATCCATTCAAGATATCTAGGGATGTTTTGTATTTTTTTAGCATTAAGTTGTTTATTACTGCCACCCAATGCAAATTTTGTTTAGCGAGTGTACGTGTAGCTGTGGTCAGGTAGCTGTCATTTAATATTAGACAATATGAATGGTCAGGTTTCATTACTGGAATCAAAGGATTATTCATAGGGGAGGTGCAACTTTCTATTACAGCTTGGTATTTAAGTTGTATGTGTATTTCTTTGACTTGTTTTGTAGCCTCATGTTTAATGGGCTATTGTCCTTGAACTTCAATCAATCAATCAAGGACTTATAAAGCACGACTACTCACCTGTGAGATTCTCAAGGTGCTGGGGGAGCTGGGTTTGCGGTTCAGTCGAAGAGACTGGTATTGAGATCCTTCCTAAAGTGTGTGATTGCCCGAGGTGCGGAAGCAGGCAGTTCCAGGTCTTTGCAGCGAGATAGGAGAAGGATCTTCCACCAGCCACGGTCTTGCAGATCCGAGGGACGGTAGCCAGGGCCAGTTGGGCAGAGTGGAGATGTCTTGGGAGGATGTAGAAGGAGAAGCAGTGGTTGAGGCATACAGGTTCGGCATTGTGGGGGTGTTGTAGGCATGAGTGAGAAGCTTGAAGATGATTCTCTTGTTGACAGGTAGCCAGTGGAGGTCTCTCAGGTGGTCGGTGATGTGGTTGTGGCGTAGGTTGTTCAGGATGAGTCTGGCGGCGGTGTTCTGAAAACCCTGCAGTTTCTTTTGGAGTTTCTGATAGTGCCAGCGTAGAGTGCGTTGCTGTAGTCGAGTCAGGTGCTGACGAGTGCATGGGTGACTGTTTTCTTTGGACTCGGTGGGGATCCACCTGAAGATCTTATGAAAGAGGCGGAGTGTGTGGTAGCAGGCAGACATGATGGCATTGATTTGGCGGTTCATTGAGAGCAAGGAGTCCAAGATAATGCTGAGGTTTCATGCGTGGTCCGTGGGTGTGAGGGCATTCCGAGCGCTACAGGCCACCAAAATGTATCCCAGGTGAAGGGGGAGGAGCACACGATGAGGACTCTGGTCTTGGGTTCAACTTGGGGTCGACCTCACTTGCATTAAGTGATAAGAGGAGCCAACATCTCACCCCACATGGTTGTGGTATAATGCACGAGCTAGTGCTAAAGCCCCCTCCTTGCCTTATGAATGCTTCTTTGTCTCTGGGACAAGGTCGGAAAAAGCACACTAAATTACCTTTTCTCCCACTGGGCAATCCATCCCAAATTCTGGTGACCAATCTTTGTCTTCCAAGAGAGTATATTCAGGCACCAAAGCACTGCTATTAAAAACCGATGTAACAGGTTGAGATTTTGGCAACCCATCCTTTAAATGTACTAATCTACTTAACTATGGACTTCTTCAAGCTATACATTTGATACTTTAGAAGACTGGCAGATAGATTATGTAGTCTAAAAGTAATTACTCAGCACACCTACCAATTCACAAATTTAAGTATTCCTTTTCGAAGAACTGTTTTATAATGCAAGTCATAATTCTGGTCTTCAAATGGGAACCAATTTTTTAATTAAAGATGTTTTTCATAACAGATCTTCAACAGATACAGACATTTCCAATTCATTTTTAATACAACTGCATAATATTTCCCCTTTTCAATCTGTAGATTAGAGAAATCAGTGTTATGTAGTATTGTGAGAAATTGGGTTGTTGCTTGACTGGTCAAGCAACAATCACAAACCCTGTAAGGGTTAGACACAAAAAGTCAAAAAGAAAAATCCCACTCCAATTTATAAACATGGTGTGAATTATTCAACACCAAAACAACAAAAATCTAATCACAACATCTTCAATTTGGGGCTTTGGCAATCTGGTCACCTTTAGCACCACAACCAAGGGTCCAGGACTGGTGGGATACCACTTGGGGGTTCAGGACTCACTCGGGCTGGGTCCAATTTCCGATTACAGATGGTGGTTGCCTTTTATACCCTGGTGGCTCTGTACAGGAGGCCAGCATACTAGCTCTTTCAAGGCACTCTGATACTCCTGGGTTCACATGAAGATCCAGGGCTCAAACATCAGATCTGGCATCTGAGGGTTTAAGACAGGCTCCAGGAAGCAAAGTAGTCCTTCCAGGTAATACAAAGCAGTCTTGCAGAGTGCACAACAGGTCACAGCAGCAGACAGTCATCTAAGAGTCCTCTCTACAAGTTAAGTTCCATTTTTATGCCTTATCCCCTTCCCTCCAGAAGGAGGGAGAAGCTTTTGGAAAGTCTTTCTGAAGTGCATGGATTTTCCAGACTCTCCTGTCCTGGCTCCAAGCTGGCTGCTGTGACAATGTGTAGGTGATAAGTCCTTTGTGTGAAGACAGAGTGCAGGCTATTCACTTGAAAGTGGAGTTTTTCTCATCTCCACCCTTATTCTACCAGCAGATGGCCCAGTCAGGCATACCTATTCCCTCTATTGTGTGACTGTCTTGAAGGAATTCACAAAGGCTTTCGGCTACTCTCAGTCATGGGACCTATGATGGACTGAAGGTACAAAAGAGCTGAGGGCAGAAAACTGAATTTTCTAAAAGTGGTATTTTCAAAACTGCAATAAAAAATCAGACGTTACCTTATTAAAGAGGATTTTTCATACAATATCATAAATACCAAACATAAACTGGCTACCTTGTCCCAATCAAAAGTTAGCACTTATTAAATGTAATAAGGCAACTCAATGCCATCCTATGGTACAGGTTGGCCTCACAGTAATGGAAAAGGAATGTAAAGGTTTTTCACTACCAGTACATCCTGCCCCATGGATTAGATAGAGGCTACCTTAAGGGTGACTTATGTGCAGTAAAAGGGGAGTTTAAGGCTTGGCAATGGAGGTACAGTGCTAAGTTGAATTGGCTGTTTAAAACTGCATTTAGGTGCAAATGGAGGCCTGGGACATGTTTTAAGGTGCTAAATAAGTGGGTAGCACAATGGCTGCTGCAGGACCACTAGTAGCAATTAATTTACAGATTCTGGGTAGATGGTATACCACACTAGAAGGAATGTATAAGTAAATTAAATATGCCAATCAGGATTGAGACAATGTAACCATGTTTAGGGGAGTGAGCACAAGCACCTTAGCACTGGTTTTCAGAGTCCAAAAGCCAACAAAACAAATGCCAGCAGAAAAATTGAGGTAAGTTAGGCAAAAGATTTAAGGGAAGACCACCCTGAGTCTGACAGGTCTAACAATAATGTTAGTATAATTTTGCTGGGCTTAAACAAGTCCATCCTCCACCGCCTGGTGATCATTATTCATTATAGATGAATGGTTCAATGAGTTCATTTTTAAAGCCTAACAACTACTTTTAATCGTCTTTCTAATATCCTTTGTACTAAATCGCCTAATGATCTTGTACTTACAAAGGATATTGTAAGGCAATGACTAAACAGGTAATCTGAATGAATTATCATTTTTCACAATGCTATGGTTTAATATGCAATGGCCTCTATGAATGGATTCCTTTATACAATTAACTAACAGTACCAATCCTCATTTGGACAAATTCTCTGAGTAGAACCGAACATCAATATCACCAGACCTCGTAAAATGCCCCATGCTAGTCACTGCCACTATGGAGATTTATAATTGACCAGACTCATCAGCAATCCCAAGTTAAAACATGATCAACAATATATTAAGAGTGGGGGAGTGTGGTCTAAGCGTCCATGGTGTAGGACATGCATCTTGGAACTTCCAGGCCCTTCAGAGTTCTGAGGCATTTAAAAATCCTGATTCCCACCTGAAAGTGGCCTTGGCTGTGGAGAAATTGGTGCCCTTGGCCTGGTGAAGGGAGGACTTGCTGTCTGCTGGCCCCCCTTCGTTGGGGGAGCAAAGCACAGGCGAGTGACTGTGAATTCAGAGCCGGCAAAATGATGCTGACATGGTGTGTAGGAGTGCATATTAGCAGCTGCGGGAGTCTGGCAAATATCAGAACCTCCGTGCTGGCCCTGAGGGCTGACTGAGCATGTCCCGGACACCCCTACCCCATATCAGAGACGGAGGATGGCAGCCCTAAAGCTGGTGAGCTCAAGTCCGTGGAGCCGCCAGCTGCCCATGCTCAACTGTGAGAGGCTGGGAAGGACTAGAGCCAGATTGATGATCGAAGGCGCTGCCCGGGCTGCAGGGCCAAATAGGGATCAGATCTGGCGCCGGAGTCTTGGTCAGAGGGGATTAACTTATTTTGCTTAATGTTGGTGGCCGGACGGTAATCCGCTGAGATGGCGATACAGTGACCATCCTGAAGTAACGAGGCCTAAGGGTGTTTTGCCACTTTGATGATGGTTTTAGCCTTTTGGTACCAAAGACAGGCAATGACCGAATGGGGCAGTTGACTGGATACTGTAGAGCTAGATTGAACCCTGTGTGCTCTCTGAAATTCAAAGAATTCAGGGAAGTGAAGCGACAAAAGTTGAGGTAGGAAAGATCCAAGGAAAGTCATCATGTCTTCCTCTTTTGCTCTCTCTGTCTTCCAAATCTGTGACTTTATGTAATAAGGCTACGGTCTTTCAGCAATCTGGCAGTGCAGTGTGTTGCATTTTGATTTGCTCTACACAGAAGTCAATGGTATTGAGACTGGCATGAAAGGTGTTCACATCAAGGTACAGAGTTTTGACCTCTGTCATGAGTTCCATTATTTTACCGTTCATAGTGGAGAGGGTGGTTCCACTATCTGAGATCTCCCTCAATAGGGCTTCCATATTCATTGCTAGGGCCTGCAATGATGCAGAAGATCGCGCAGACATGAGCTGGTGTGACACTACAGCTTCCAAAAGTACAATTGGTAAACTGCTAGCTTGTGCTTCAGCATGTAGAGGGTACTAAATGTGACTAGCTGGCACTGAGGAGATAGATAGAGCAGCGCCCATGAAATTAGGAGTCTATTGCCATTGGGACAGGGGTGAGAGGACAATTACCCCCAAACAGAAGGAGTACGGAGCCAGAGTCCTGGGGGTTGGAAGACTGGTGGGGGGTACAATGACCTTGCCGGAGCATGGTGGGTCCTCTGGTGGGTCTGTGCAGCAGCATAGATGTGTGATATCTTGCACATAAGATGGGTATGTGGCTCCCCAGGGAGGGCTGATAGTATTCAGGCCCCCCACACGGTAGATCCCTGCATTGATTCTGGAACAAGGATGTCACCAGATGTGGCATGAGTTGGAAAGTACCCCCCCCCCATGGGGTTCTAGTGGTTGGCTTCACAAGGGGTGGGTCGTTGAAGATAGGGAGAGAGCAGAAATAGGGGCCTCCAAAGGCCTAGTCATGGGTTGCTGCCTCTGTTTTTCCCGTAGAATGTGTAGGAACTTCTGCCCAAGGGAAGGCCATTTTGGGTAGAGGGATGCGGCAAAGGTCCTCTGTTCATAGGACCTTGGAGGAGTCCAGGGTCATTCTGGGTCATTCTCCATGGTGGTGTGGCATAGGCCTCTGGCTGTCTCTCAGTGGTAGATGCAGCATCCCCAGGATGAGGAGGGGAGCAGTTCAGGCAACTGGAGGGTGGGACAGGGCTCCTCTATGGCACTGCACTCCTCCCACAAACAAAGGGGCTTTTCACGATGTCGGTCAAAGTTGTCTCTGACAGACACCATTTCGGTCCGACTGACCTCCAGTCGCAATTTCAACCGCCTCATTACAATGCGACCGAACAATGTTTGGTCATATACTCACACTTCTCTATGGAAGCTTGTGTTATGGCCATAAACCGGCGGTAATACAGGCTCCCATAAAGAAATGGGGGTTTGTCTAAAACTCTGCACCCTGTGGCAGGCATCCCATGGTGCCTGCCACACAATGTATGGATTTACAGGGGGGCAGCCTAGGTGCACCCTCAGACACCAACCATAGGCCAAGGAGGCAAATCCCCATTGACGACAAAGTCTTCAATGGTGATTCTGAAATCGATGCATTGTCTCATTGAGTGTTTCTAATGAAGGTGCTGCTCAGAATGTAGTTGAGTTTTCCAAACCTCTTTGCAAATTCCTTATTTTTAGATGTTGAAGAGCCCCGTAAAAAATGGATCCTGGAACAATTGTCCAAAATTAGGATGAAAGAAGGTCTACCAGTCTCAGCAGCTGCCTGAGAGAAACACGCTAACATCATCCTCAACTCCTTTATCACCTGTAACTTTGCATATGGGAGGAAAACATCTTGGTTTGAGTCTACTAGAAACCCCACAAAATTCCATCCTTTTTGAGGGTTCTAGATCTGGCTTCTACACATTCACAATAAAGCCTGGAGGCGGAATTAATCCTATGGCTATCTATACCTCTCTCATCAAGGGGTTTATCTTCTGTCCTAGTAATATCATATTGTTCAATTATACCACCATCTTTAGTCCCTGAGACCAGAAAGCTGCTGCCTCTCGTTTAATAAGCTTGCTAAAGCACCATGAAGCGGAGGCCAGACCAAACTGCAAGGATTTGACCTGCGCACCCGCCCTAACCAAAGGAGATGCAGATACTTCCTATGTCTCTGACAAACTGGAACTACCAAATAGGCGTCCCTCAAATCCAGATAAATTATCAGGTACCCTGGAAGGAGAGTATCCCTGAAACTGACAATTGTCTCCATTGTTTTTATAAGGGACAGTTTGGTTGAGCACTTGTAGAGTTATTACTGGTCAAAATGCTGTAATGTTCTTTTGGACTAAAATATATTGTTTACACACCAGTCTGTATGTAATGGACATATTTACAGCCCCTTTCTGGAGCAACTCCTGCACTTCCATACAAAGTATCTCTATCCCCTGCCCGGAAAATTGAATTGGAGTCAGAAAAAGTGTCTGCTCTAGAGTAGTATAAAACTGTACATGAACACCCAGACTGTTTGAGGAACCCAGTGATCACTTGAAATTAACATTCAATTTTCTGCAACAAAGGGCCAAACTGCCTCCTACTTTTCTGAGGGGGGAGAGTACTCTTACTTTGAACTTCCTTCACCTTGATTGTCCTGCACTGAACCCAAAATGTCCTCTCCTCCCTTCCTGTATTAAGAAAATTAGTCTGGTTTATATGTGTTGTTGGCAGTTGAAGTATGGTCCAAAGTAGTATCAATGGCCATTGAAGTGACTCTTGTAGCTACTGCCTGGGACCAAACACCTTCATCAGTAAAGAATGATCCTTATCCAAATAAGCAAATGCTTATGCATAACAACAAATCTCCTTAATGAAATCATTGCTAAATAAATACCCTTTTGTTGTTTGGCAAACTTCAGAGTAGTTAATTCTCCAAACTTTGGATCAATTCTGAACATTTGCTTCTTTCAACTTGTTCTGCCAGGCAAACAATATTTGTCAGATACCCCAAGGTGACCCACAATTTATCATAGCATGAGGACCAGGCTATATCCACACTACATCTGTGATCTTTACCACTGCTACTTGATAATTGTATCTATTTTTGGAACTCCAGGATTCCAGTGGACTCAATACCTTCCAATACTTTGACCTACACTCACCCACTCCTAGCACAGCCACAGAAGAATTGGCTTCACTTCCAATGATCATCAGGAGGGCAGCAGAAGTCCTTGACATGCACTACCCATCACTGAGATTAAGACAACTGTCCACAGAGATCTTGCCAGGGCAGACCTTACAGGAACCTTTTATACCTTTTAATAAGGCTTTCACCAATACATTTCTGGGAACCTGGGTTTACATGAACTATCATTCAGACATAGAATACCTGCCACAGAAGACCCTGCTTTTCCTATGCAGCATCCCACACTAGAGAGTGGTAGTTCAGACCTCTACCAGCAGATTTGGTGATAAACATTCAAAACAGGTGAAGAGCCTTTATGGGAACCCAATGGATAAGTTGTCTTAGCAGGACACAGGTTTATTTTATCCGGAATATCTAGGGACACCTGTTAGGGGTGTCCATTATCTTAGTTATGGTTTACCATGTATCCTGAGCCTTATCTTCAGCATTTAACTCAAAACCTGGATATAATTCCAGCTTTTTCAAATGGGGTATAAAATAAAATCCCTGTCTATGCTGACAATGCTGTAGTATACTCATCTGATCCACTTCAAGCCATCAAACATATTGCAACTGAGGCAGAGAGTTTCAGGGCTCTTAATATCAACTAAGCTTGCAGAAATGTTGGCAAGTTTGAACTATACAACTATGGAAAAAGAAGCAAACTTTGTTGTGGTAGCCAATTACCTAGGGAGTAAGATCACCAGCTGTAAAAGCCACATAATGCAACTCGACTATGAGCAGTTACTTGAACAGTGTTTAACAAAAATGTAGCTATGGAACTGACTTCCTATTAGCATCAATTGCCATTTCAACATCTATTCTGCCTAAATTTGTTGAACTCTTCTGTGCTATCCCACTACGTGTTCCTAATTCTTGCTTTAAGTGGCTAGATGGGGCAGTCAGAGGCTTCGTATGGGGTTATACAAGAGCCAGGCAAGCTATTCAGCTTAATAATTTGCCCCCTAAAAGAGGGGGCTGGTCACTCCCAGACTTTATGATCTATATTGGGTGGCTTTTGAATAGGATGTCTTCTCACAGACCACAACTCTGATTGCAGTGAATTAGTGTACCAAATAGCTGTTAGGGCTTGCTGGAAAATTTTGTTATATGTGGTCCCAGGCCAGGCTCTCCCTGTGCTGCTGCATCGCTCTTGCCCCTGTCTTCTCCTTGCTTCTCCCCTAATGTTTTGACTGCTTTCTCCTGTTTTTCCCTAATTTTTCTCTGCTTTTTCCTTCGTTTTACCCTGTTTTTGAGTGCCTTCTTTTTGCTTTTCCCCCGTTTTTGAGTACCTTCTTCTTTCTTTTCCCTATTTTTTGACTGCTTTCCTCTTACTTTCCCCCCAATTTTTAGTGCCTTCTCCTTTTATTTCCCCTGTTTGTGAGTGCTTTTTCTTTGCTTTTTCCATGTTCGCACTGATTTCTTCTTGCTTTTTCCTCAGTTTTTTGAGTGCTTTCTCCTTGCTTTTCCTTGGTTGCATTGCTTTCTCCTTGTTTTTCCCTCATTTCCACTTCACCTTAGCCCACCCACTGCCTTCCAGTATTTCCCTCCTTTTTCACTGCTTTCTCCTTCTTTCTCCCCCTTTTTTGACTGCTTTCTCCTTGCATTTTCCCCTGTTTTCGAGTGCTTTCTCCTTGCTTTTCCCTTTTTTTACACTGCTTTCTCCACCCTTTTTATCCATTTTTTGGCAGTTTTCTTGTTTTTACCCAGTTTTTGTATGCCTTTTCCTTGCTTTTCCCCCCATTTTGGAGTGTCTTTTCCTTGCTTTTCTCTCATTTTTTCACTGCTTTCTCCTTCCTTTTCCTCCGTTTTTAGTTCTTTCTCCTCCCTTTACCCCCATTTGTTGACTGCTTTCCACTTGCTTTTCTCCATTTTTGAGTGCCCTCTGCTTGCTCTTCCCCCATTTTGAGAGCGTCTCTCCTTGCTTCTCTCTCATTCTTACTGCTTTCTCCTTGTTTTTCCCTAGTTTTTTGTGTCTTTTTGCTTTCCCCTCATTTTCATTTCTTACTCCTTGTTTTTCCCTCATTGCCACACCCTCCTGCCTAATGTTTTTCCACTTTCAGACTCGCCCCGCCCATCACCTCCCAGCGCCCCTGCTTCCACCCTGTGCAGCTACAGTGCCTTGAGACTCTCATGGGTGATTTGCCATGCTTTATAAATCTTTGATTGATTAATTGATTGATTGATAGACACTCTGGCACCAATTAATTCAAGATGTATGCTTTAAGACTATCACAAATATCTGCAAAATTTGGCAGATATTTGCTCGGAATACCAGATTCCCTCACACATTATCATACACCTTTCTGGGATAATCCATCTCTACCGTCTATATGCCACAATTCAGCTCTTAAGCTATGGCATTGTAGTGGAATGAAAATAGTAGTGAAATCTTAAAACCAACAAGGCTTTTGTGCTTCTGCTGCACTGCAATCAGGGCCGGACTAGCCGTATCAGAGCTGTAGTGGGCAGGGGGCATTTCCCCGGTGGGCAACCAGGGTGGGGGCCGGTTTTGGGCCCCTGGGGTGGCGTTTTTGTTACCAGGGGCCAGCAATATTGGCCTCCTGTAACAAAATCGGCTGAAATCGGCCCTAGCAAACAACTCGGCCACACCCCCTTCACCACGAGGGGGGGGGGGGGCAGATGAGCAGTTTGCTAGGGCTGATTTTGATTCCCAGTACAGCCTTTACTACAATCAGTGTAAGGCCCAAGAGCTTGTGATTCCCCCTTCGTAAATATTTTATTTTGGTCTTTCTGATCCCTCTGGAGGGCAGATCGAGACAATTATACCCTGTCTGCCCTCCATGGGGGGTAGAAAACCCCCTAAACACCGGGGAATTATTGTTTTTCTTTAAGAGGGATGGGGGTTGCCCACCGTGGGTATGGCCATGCCTCTGCTCCATATAAATGGGGCAACAGTCTTTCTGCCCCCCCGGGAGCAGATTGGGACAATTACTCCCTATCTCTACCCCCCCCCCGTGGGTGCGAAAAGCCCACTAGGCCCCAGAGGTATTCAAATACATAGATATTTAGAGTGGGTGCTGCCCAACAATGTCATGCCACGCCTCCACCCCAAATAAATGAGGACACAGTCTTTCTGCCCACCCTTAGGTGCAGATGGGGGTAATTACCTGGGATCTGCCCCTCTAGGGGACAGAAAGCTTACTAAACACCAGGAAAGTTAACAGTAGAGGGGTGAGGGCAGCTCACCATGGGCATGGATATGCCTCCACACCAACTAAAGGAGGAAAAAGTCTTTCTGCCACCCCTGGGGGGCATATTAGAGTAATTACCTCTGATTTGCCCAGGCCGGGGTGGGGGGAAGGTCCACTAGATGACAAGGAATGGTTTTTGTTTTAATTATTGGGCTGGGGGCTGCTCGGCTTGGTCAGGGCCCACCAAGTAAATGGGGCAATAGTCTTTCTGTCCCCTGAGGGCAATTGGGCGTAATTATCCCCCCTCTGCCCTCCTCCAGGGGGCCAGAAGCCCTCTGTATGGCAGCAATGTATATTTTTGATAAGACAATGAGGTAAATCTTGTTCATCTCTAACACCTCAACAGGATTTCTGTTCCTCTGCAGACTAAAGCATCCCATCCAAATGGAAAGCAAGAGTCCATTTGAATCTTTTGCGTGTTGTTTTAACATATAGGCCTGGAAAGTGTGGCTAACTCCTAGTATCGTCCAATTTGCAATGGTGAACAGCTGTTCTTTTTGGGCTTGAGTAGGCTGCCACCTGGAAAAACCTTTCAGTCCCAGATAGTTCTGAAAAGTAGATATCTGGGTGAGTCCAGGTTGGTGTGCTTCACATGCATCCCACACCATTTTCCTACACACAATGCCCTGAAATCCTCAAATGCTCACTAAAAACACACATTTCCCCACATTTCTGTGAGGAATACATCTGGAATCTACAAGAAGTCACACATTACCTACCACGCAGAATTCCACCAAGTCTCTCAATAGAAATGGTACCTCACTTGTTTGGGTGGGCCAAGAGACCTTGAAACAAAAGGTCCTAAAGTGCTATGTCGAGAGATCAGCAATAGGGTTGGCTGTGAGAATTGGGCCTGTGCTTGGCAGCCACCCATGGAAACTTACCAACCACAAACATGTTTCGGAAGTAGACAACCAGGGAATTCTAGGGTGGTGAGCCTTGAGCGCATCCCATTCGGTTTTCTTACCCTCAGTGTACTTTAAACCTCAAACTTTGCTTGAAATCATGCCGTTTCCTTACATTTCTGTGATGGAAGCTGGATGGAAGGTAGTGTGTGGCTCCTCACAGATTCCAGAGCTTTCCATCACGGAAATGTGAGAAAAATTTGTTTTTTTAGTTAACACATCCTGTATTTCCCGGGGTATTTAGTTTCAAAAAGTATACATGTTTGTTAGGTGCTGGCTGAGCTAGGGCCTAAAATCCACAGCCACCCACTGTGCAAAAAACGGATTCATTTTGAGTGGAAAAATGTAATGCATCCATGTTGCATGTTTGTATGTTTCCTGCCGCAAGTACTAGGCCTACCACACAAGTGCGGTACCATTTTTGTAAGATGACTTAGGGGAATGTTACATGGAAGGACGTTTATAGCTCCCTGCAGATTCCAGAACTTTCTATCACAGAAATGTGAGGAAAATCTGAGGAAAATGTGTTTTTGAGTCAAAGTTTCAACTTTGCAAGGGATTCTGTCACAATTTACCCCACCCTTGATTTCTCTAGGCATCTACTTTTCACAAATGTACAGCTTGCTAGGTTTTCTTAGTTGTCGGATGAGCTAGGGTCCAAAACCCAGAGCTACTCACTTGGCAAAAAATTGGGTCAGATTTGAGTGGAAAAATGGGATGTATCCTTGTTGCACTTTGGTCCATTTCAAGTCTCAGGCACTAGGCATACCAGCACAAATGATCAGCAGTTCATCAAAAGACCTGTGGTATCAGAAATCTACAAACCCTGGGTACTTTTGGAGTCCCCTCGATGTTGGAAAAAAAGGACAAAAATTTGGCATGGATACCCAAAAAGTTGTTGAGCCCTACGCGCAAACTACCCCAAATAGCCAAAAATGGCTCAGCACTGGGGAAGAGCCCCAGCTGTTGAGTGGTTAATAGTCTGTGTGCGTCACACATTTGTGCAGTAGCTTGAAGCTTGAAAAGTAGAAAAATACAAGAACAATCATTTTGGAAGAATTGAAAAAAGGCCCCTTCAGTTAGTTAATGGGACTCCATGTCCAAAGAACGAACGATTCCTCCCAGGTGTTTACTGTGTAGCAAGTCCTGATTTTGTTTTTTTACAGTTTTACATAGTCCAAACATGACCCGAAGGTATTGGAGCCCGTTACATGAACACCAGTTACATTAAACATTAAACAAGGTCACATTCATTGTGCCACTGGATTCAAGCTATCCTGGCTGATGAGGGGTGAAACCCTGAAACCGGTCCTAGGATGTTTGTTTCCGGTCCAGGGAGGACCTGGCTTGGCAGTTCGGGGTGGACTGTTCCCATGAGGCAGAGGGTCAAGACTGATTTGCAAATGGCCAGGTCTAAACTGGGGTGGCATGGGGAGCAACAGAGTGATGGATTTAACCCAGATCTCTTGACTGGGGGTGAATATTTTGATTTGATCTGCTTTCCATCCATCAATTGTGTGTCTTTTGCTTCCTCGCCCTACGTGCATCGGTAATGCCCAGACATGGATCCCTGGCTCACTGTGCCACTGGATTCAAGCTATCCTGGCTGATGAGGGGCGAAACCCCGAAACCAGTCCTCTGATGCTTATTTCCGGTCCAGGGAGGACCTGGCTTGGCAGTTCGGGCTGAACTGTTTCCATGAGGCACAGGGTCAAGACTGATTTGCATATGGCCAGGTCTAAACTAGGTTGGCATGGTGAGCAAAAGAATGATGGATTTAACCCAGATCTCTTGACTGTGAGTGAATGTTTTGATTTGTTCTGCATTCTGTCGCTAAATTGTGTGTCTTTTACATTCATTATTTAGGCACCTGGAGATTAGTGGTTTGCCAAGAATCACAGATAATTCAGGGGCACAACAAGGGGAAGTCCCAGCGCAGGGACGCATGGCCCAACACAGGCATCAGCACAAGCCTTAGTTAGAGGCCTGTGCAGGTCAATGCATTCCTGCACAGGCCCCTCTCTGCACACTCCAGCCCTTCAGTGTTTTCCAAAGCTTTCAGAAGGGTCCTATTCCACACAAGTCCAATTAATATTTATGAGAAATGGAAGATTTAGGCATCCCTCTTTACATTCTGCAGGGGGGCCCATCATTTTAAGTTACGCCACTGCCTACAACAACCAATTTGCAGCAGCCTCGCTACGTGCTATCCCTCCTACTCTTTTGCTGCCTATTACCTTCTTTTCCCATGTGCCTTCTCCTGCTGATTTCCTATCCCTCCTTAGTCCCGCCCCGTGCTCCTCCTGTTCGTAGACCCCATATATTGGCGCCCGCTGTACAACTGCTCAGCTGGTGCGTGCAGCGGGCATGCCAAAGGCAAGCTCATCTGTGCCTGTCCATGCCCAGACCGTGCCCAGTGCCACAGACCCTGGTCTGTCTGACTACCACTGCTACACTTCAGCCGAACTGCTAGCACTCAACACTAGGCATTTACAGAGCTTCTGTCCCCACATCACACTGCATTGCATAGTAGGACTCTTCACATGTACTCACTGCTGCTTCTCTTGCAACATATCTCCTACACCACTCACTGCACACATTACACCTCACATTGCTTGCATGCTCCTCATCACTTCATGTCTTTGAAAATACACCACCAAGGTCTGGCACCTCACTGGCACACATTCTTTTTCACTGAAACTTGGCCCCACCCATCATTCACCCTGACATCACAGTTGCCCCCACCCTGGCAACAAAATCATCCATAAAGACACCATCACCTGCACTATCTTAAGGGATGAACCAACAATGCTAATGGAACACATGCATTTCCAACTGCGTCCCAGCTGCTTCTTGAAAATCTAAGGCACCTTTGCATATTGCCCGCCCGTCCAGACCCCACACCACCTTCAGCAGCCTCCTCACTACTTCATCAATCCTATCACCATAAAATCCAACAACTTCCTCCTGCTTGATGACCTCAATGTCCATCTTAACGACCCTACAGACTGCAACACCACTGACCTCCTAGAAAGCCTCATCGGACTCATGCAGCTCATACAAGGCCCAATCCACATCGCATGTCAGATTTTCGACCCAGTAATTACAGCCACTAAGAAGATCACCTTCAGCCACCTCTCCCTGCTCAAATGGACCGGCCACTCTTTTGTACACTTCTACATCAATGCACCCCACCCAATCCCTGCAAACCAACACAATCCACCAGCCTTACCCGCAACTGAACAACCTATCTGAAAGAAACACGTTAGTTAGATTCCTCACCTTAGAATATCCCCAGGCGTCAGGCTGGATCCGGAAAGATTTTTCGTCAGCAATACCCTTGCGCGTCACTAGTCTGTCGTCGGCGTCGCGCGCTGGGATGACGTCATCGAAATACTTGGTCGCCGCCCTCGCGCGCTGACGTCAGTTCTTCTTTTTTTCCGCGCCAGACAGCGCCGATCCGGGAAGTGCATACCCTTTTAGTCATTTTTTGACTAAACTTTTTGATTCTTTTGGTCTCTTTTGTCGACTCGACTCTGGTGCCGGTAGGATGCCTGGTTTTAAACCCTGTGACTCCTGTCACCGACTGATGTCGGTTACGGACCACTACCGTCGGTGCCTCTACTGCCTGGGGGTCAACCACGTTTCCGAGTCGTGCCTCGACTGCCGGGCCCTGACTTCGAAGGCTAGGGGGGAGCGGTCCCGGAAGCTACTGGAGTTCTGGCAGTCGGCTCCGTGCCGTTCATGGTCCCGGTCGAGGAGGAGGTCGAGGGACCGGTCGCGGCGCCGCAGTCATCACCACCACTCGTCCAGTTCCAAGTCTTCGGGTAAGTCGAAGCATAGTAAGAAGTCCAAGAGGCGACATCGCTCTTTGGGCTCCCCTCACCGGTTGCGCGACTCGGCTGAGGGTTCGGGTGGTACCACAGGTAGTCCATCGGAGCTGCAGGAGTCGCATCCGTCCCCATACCTGCCGGTCTCTGGGACCGACGCGACTCCGGCAGAGATCAGTGCCTTCCTCTCGGCCATGAGAGGCCTGGCTCCGCCGTCGACACATGCCGGCGCGCCTTCGTGCCCTGCGGGCTCGACTGGGAGGCCTAGCGAGCCGGCGGCTCCAGCCCCGGCACCGTCGCCAACTCCGGTCCAAACGCCGCAGGTCCCCGTGGGTTCCAGGCCTGGATCCCAGTCGATGCCGTCGACCTCACGACCCATCCGCCGGCGTCGCCTCCGGTACCACCTCCGGCGCCGCCTTTGGACGACGCCGTTCCCAGGTTCAGGTGCTGTGGCCGTGAGGATAAATCTCCTCACAGTAGTGCTTCAACCGTCAGCAAGCTCCTCAGAGCCTCTGCTGCAGTTCAATGAGGCACTCAGGGATGTTCTGAAGGTCACCTGGTCCAAGCCCTCCACAGTCCCTCCTGTGGACCGGAACGTAGCCCGGCGCCACCACCCTGCACCGGGTGACCCCAGTTTTCTGTCCCAACACCCCACGCCCAAGAGCCTGGTTATCCAGGCCTCTACTTCCCAGACCTCCTTCCTGTCCGCTCCCCCTGATTGGGAATCCAAGAGACTTGAACAGCTTGGTAAGAAGCTGTTCACCTCCCTTAGTTTGGGACTGCGGTCTATTAACACCGCTTGTCTTCTGGACCATTACTCCCACTCCCTGTGGGATACGGTGGAGGACGTGCTGCCCCAGTGTCCGGAGGAGGCCTGGACACGGCTCGC
Organism: Triturus cristatus; assembly: GCF_964204655.1. Classification (NCBI taxonomy): domain Eukaryota; kingdom Metazoa; phylum Chordata; class Amphibia; order Caudata; family Salamandridae; genus Triturus; species Triturus cristatus. The sequence continues at coordinate 280,143,912 of NC_140593.1, forward strand.
CCAGGCTCTTGCTGACAGGCGGGATGCAGCGCGGCACGCTATCAGATGTGGACTGGACACTACAGACTCGCTGGGTAGGGCGATGTCGACCACAGTGGAGCACCCTCGTGGACATGCCCTTCGATGGCAGTCGTCTCTTTGGCGACAAGGCGGATAGTGCGCTGGAGCGCTTTAAGGACTCCCAGGCTACGGCCAAGTCCTTGGGCCTCTCGGCCCGCAAACTTCTGCTTTTCACCCCTTTCATGGCCAAGGATGGGGCACCCCCTCACGTCTGCCTAGCCACAGGCCGCAGAACCAACCTCCACACGGACATGGATTCCGCCGAGGCGGTACTGGGGGACAACGCGCCGGTCAGTCCACATCTAACCCGGCAGCATCCGCCTCAAAGCCCTCCTAGTCCGTGCTTTCAGGCCCATTCCACTTCAGTGGGAGGCAGAGTTTGCCATCACCTGCTCCACTGGCGTTCCATCACGTCGGACAGGTGGGTGCTGCAAATCGTCTGAAGGGGCTACTCCCTCCCCTTCGAGGCGACCCCTCCAGCCATGCCACCGCAGTGCCACCGCATGTTGGGGGACCACTTGAATCTTCTACTGGAGGAAGTTACGGTCCTCTTGGCCAAGGGGGCCATCGAGCGCGTTCCTGGTCCAGATGTAGGTCATGGTTGTTATTCCCACTACTTTCTGGTTCCCAAGAAGGGCAAAGGGGGCCTACACCCAATCTTGGACCTCAGGAGTGTCATTGCCTTCCTCCGGAAGGAGAGGTTCAAGATGCTCACCCTAGCTCAGGTTCTGGCTGCACTAGACCCTGGAGACTGGATGGTAGCGTTGGACTTGCAGCACGCTTATTTCCACATCCCCATCCTGCTGGCCCACCGGCGTTACCTGCGGTTCACAGTGGGCCAGGAGCATTTTCAGTTTACCGTGCTCCCCTTCGGCCTCACCAGTGCCCCTCGGGTGTTCACGAAAGTGATGGCGGTGGTCGCAGCTCATCTGCGCAGATTGGGGGTTCCAGTCTTCCCCTATCTCGACGACTGGTTGTTGAAGGCGGGCTCGCCCCAGTCAGTCGTCTCCCACCTCCAGACTACGGTCGACCTCCTGCATTCGCTGGGGTTCTCCATCAATGTGCCGAAGTCGCATCTGAGTCCCTCCCAGACGCTCCTCTTCATTGGAGCGGTGCTGGACTCAGCACAGTTCCGGGCTTATCCACCGGAACAGCGGGTCCGGGATATTCAGGCTCTGGTTCCCATCTTTCGGCCTCTATCCCGGGTTTCGGTCAGGTTGGTGCTGCGGCTTCTCGGTCTGATGGCCTCCTGCATCCTGTTAGTGCATCACGCCAGGTGGCAAATACGGGCTCTGCAGTGGGACCTGAAGTTTCAGTGGGCCCAGCATCGGGGCAACCTGTCTGACCACGTCCTGATCTCGGAGGGCACTGCGAGTCAGTTGCAGTGGTGGCTCACAGATCACGATTGGGTCAGTGGCAAATCCCTCTCCCTATCCCAACCGGAGAACGTAGTGGTGACGGATGCATCTCTCCTAGGATGGGGAGGCCACATGGGAGAGGCGGAGATCAGAGGACTCTGGTCTCCGGCGGAGTCCCGGCTCCATATCAACCTTCTGGAGCTGTGGGCGACCCGGCTTGCACTGAAGGCATCCCTTCCCTCTGTCCGGGGAAGTGTAGTGCAGGTGTTCACGGACAACACCACCGCCATGTGGTATTGCAACAAACAGGGCGGGGTGGGGTCGTGGATCCTCTGTCAGGAGGCTCTGCGCCTCTGGACATGGCTGGAACATCAGGGCATCACCCTGGTGGTTCAACATCTGGCAGACTCTCTGAACGCCAGAGCAGACGAACTCAGCCACTGGTGCATGATGGATCACGAATGGCGTCTAAACTCGGACGTGGCGCAAGGCCTCTTTCGGCAGTGGGCAGAGCCTTGGTTAGATCTATTCACCACCGAAGAGAACGCGCAATGTCAGCAGTTCTGCGCGTTGGAGTTTCCAAGGCGGTACTCGCTCGGGGACGCCTTTCGTCGTGAGTGGAGTTGCAGTCTGATGTACACCTTTCCGCCTACACCACTTCTGCCTAGAGTGCTGAAGAAGATCAAGTGCGACCGGGCCCAAGTCATCTTGGTGGCTCCAGATTGGGCACGAAGATTCTGGTATCCCGAGCTACTCAGTCTGTCGATCGATCCCCGATTCGACTGCCTCTTCAGGAGGACCTTCTGTCGCAGCAGCAGGGGACGGTCCTCCACCCAAACCTGTCCAGCCTCCACCTCCATGTGTGGAGATTGAGCGGCAGCAGTTGATGCCATTTGACTTGCCTCCTGAAGTCTGTGATGTGATTCTGGCAGCCAGGCGTCCCTCCACAAAATCGGTATACGCCTGCAGGTGGAACAAATTTGTGGCATGGTGCACATCAAAGGCTGTGGATCCCCTTTCCGCCCCTCTTTCTGAGGTTCTCCTCTTTCTTCTTTCTTTGGCCCAGCAGGGCTCTGCTCTGGGCACCCTAAAAGGTTATCTTTCTGCTATTTCTGCTTTCTTGCGGCTTCCTGATCAGCCTTCTCTTTTCAAATCCCCTGTTGTTTCTCGCTTCCTTAAGGGCATTACTCACATGTTTCCTCCTGTCCCTTTTGTAATGCCTCAGTGGGATTTGAATCTGGTCTTGATGTTTCTGATGTGCCCTCCCTTTGAGCCACTTCATAATTGTCCCCTTCGCCTCTTGATGCTTAAGACTGCTTTCCTGGTAGCCATCACCTCTGCTAGAAGGGTGAGTGAGCTCCAGGCTCTCTCTTCTAAACCTCCCTTTCTTTCTGTCCATCCGGACAAAGTTGTTCTCAGGACTCGTCCTTCCTTTCTCCCTAAGGTGGTAACTGCCTTTCACATCGGGCAGTCTGTTACATTGCCCACCTTCTTTCCGCCTCCGCATCCTTCGAAAGAGGAAGAGAGGCTCCACCGTCTGGACCCAAAACGGGCGCTGTCCTTTTTTTTGGACCGCACCAAGCAGTTCCGGGAGGACGACCTGCTCTTTGTTGGTTACGTGGGCACTAAGAAGGGACGAGCGGTGCACAAGCGGACCATCTCTCGGTGGGTCGTTTTGTGAATGAAAGCTTGTTACTCCTTGGCTAAAAAGGAACCTCCTGTAGGGCTGAGGGCCCATTCCACTCGGGCCACAGCGGCGACAACTGCCCTGGGCCGGGGACTCCCCTTGCAGGACTTCTGTCAGGCGGCAACGTGGGCCTCGCTGCACACGTTTGCCAAACATTATTGCCTGGACAGCCAAGTCCGGAGAGACGGCTTCTTTGGCCGTTATGTTCTCCAGGACTTTCTGGTGTGATCTTGGTTCGCAGGCCCACCACCGGGGTTGGTATTGCTGGGTATCTATTCTAAGGTGAGGAATCTAACTAACGTGTTTCTTTCAGATAAACAAGTTACTTACCTTCGGTAACGATATATCTGTAAGAAACATTAGTTAGTTAGATTCCTCACCGACCCACCCATCCTCCCCGTTCTGCGAACCGATATCTAGGGTTGAGGTTATCCCTTTCAGGGCCCTAGAATGTTTTGGCACCAGTGTCGGTCTCTTGCATGGCTCTGCATTCCTGGCGCGGAAAGCTATGTACAAGAACTGACGTCAGCGCGCGAGGGCGGCGTCTAAGTACTCCGACGACGTCATCCCGGCGCACGACGCCGACGACGGACGCGGAGCCGCAGACGATGCCTAGCGACGTGCAAGGGTATTGCAAACGAAAAATCTTTCCGGATCCATCCTGACGCCTGGGGATATTCTAAGGTGAGGAATCTAACTAACTAAAGTTTATTACAGATATGTCTCAAACTGCTCCAACACTAGGCCTGGGCTAAAATTTTGTTCCGTTCGCGGAAATTGCGATAATTTGACATTTTCGCGTTCCGCGGAAAGCGCGAAAATGCATTCCGCAGCTTAGCGATAATTTGGTTCTTGCTCGTGCTGTAAAATAATACATTCTCGTGCGCGCGCGATCGCCTTACCTGAATCCCTGCGTTCGCCGACAAGTTTTCTTGATCCAGTCGCGTTCTCCATGAGATGTTGTATTGTTTTTAGCCATTTGCGCTGTCTCGCGACAGTTCGCCCCCGCAGTGACATCATGCGTCGCGCGATCACGTCTTTCTTCTCGCGATCATGCACCGCGAGACAACTGAAAACAAGATGGCCGCACCAGCGAGCAACCACATGGGTAAGTTGGCGAGCCGCAACCATGCAGAAAATCTCGCGAACATGCGGGAAAAAAACTTCCGCATCTTCGCAATATTTCCGCGTGTTTGCGATAATTTTTAACATTTTCGCGATAATTTGCAAAAGTGGATTTCGCAAATTCCGCCCACCCCTATCCAACACCCTGGCCCCCCTAAAGAAAATCAGGCATACCAGAACTGCTGGGCCAGTGAAGAACTAAGAGACTCATAGCGCTATTGCAAACAATGAGAAAGAAGATGGAGAACTAGGTGTAACAGCACCTCCAGCGATCATTACAAATCCTCACTCAGAAGCCATTACGCTCAGTTCAAAGAAGCCAGAAAAGAGGCCCTCATGCTCAGACTTGAATCCTGCTCAAACCCCTTACAAAGAACTCCTCAACATCATCAAATAATTCACAAACCCTACAAAAGTCTCCAACACCATCATGCCCTCACAGATCCTCTGCAACAACATTTCTGACTTTTTCTACAACAAAATACTCAAACTCTACACCACCTTCATACTTCAACTCACCACAGATGACATCATCACGCAACCTCCCACCACCTCCAGGAGTTCCCACCTCCTAACAAACTAGAACACCCCTCACCACAGAGTACACAGCCAGAACCATGCAGACCATCCACTCTGGGTCACCTGCAGATCCCTGTCCACACGACATGTACAAGCAGGGAAGCAAACTGTTAAGTGCCAGCCTCACCCACATCATCAACTCCTCCATCCCCAGCAGCAACTTCTCAGACAGCTAGAAACAGGCAGAGGTTACAGCTTTCATGAAGAAATCTTTGGCCAACCTGCTTCTGCAACTCCATCATCAACTCCATCCCATTCTTTACCATTAACTCTAATTATTTCATATTCCTCTCTGACCTCAATTTCCACCTTGAAAATCATGACAACAGCAACACCACCAAACTCCTCGAATGCATGAATAACATATGACTCACCCAACTCATCCACAAACCCACACACAATGCAGGACACACGCTAGACCCCATAATCCCCTCCAGCCACCGAGTCAAGTACAGGAGTGTCACCAAACATGCCTGGACCAACCAATTCATCATCCATTTAAACATCACTAGCTCACTCAACACCGTTTATGCTGAACAGAGTGCCCAGTACCCCAGATGGAGCAAAATATAAGAGAAACAATGGATTGGCACCCTCAATGGATCTAATCACATCTCTGCCATGTACCTCACACAGAGTGTGTCAGCAACTTCAAAACGTGGATCATGAAATGTGCCAACGTCACCCACATCAAAGACAGCAGTCATCGAAGGTCCACAAAACAAGCCAGCTGGTACACTGAAGAACTTAGAACATCTGCAAATAATGGGAAATGAGACGGTGCACGAGCAAGGACATCACCGATAGGCCCTGCTTCAAGAACTCCCTAACCCTCTACCACTGGCTACTGAGGGAGGAGAAGGGGCATGCCCTAGCTGCTTGCATCAATTCCAGCTCCAGCCACAGCATGCAATTCTTCAACATCATCAGGGAGTTTTCTAACCAGGCAGCCACAGAGAGCAGCATCACCACCTTGCAGGAGTTCTGCGACAACCTCGTACATTTCTTCCCCAACAAGATTTTCCTCATCTACAAAAAATTCAAACCCCAAGCCTATAGGCTTTCTTAACCTACACACATCTACAGCAAACAGCACAGACCACTAACTGACCACATGGAACATGCTCACTCCCCAGGAAACTGCTTCCTTCATGAACTCCATCCACTCAGGAGCCCTAAATGACCACATCCCACACCACATCTTCAACCACTGAAGTGACAGAATCAGCCACAAACTTACCTCCCGGATCAACACCTTGATAACTACAGCCACGTTCCCAGAAGAGAGGCAACACACCAAGATCAAATCCCTACTCAAGAAACTATGAGCAGACCTCAGCCATCTTAAGAACTACCGTCCCACCTTGTTGCTTTCTTTCCTGGCCAAGGTATTGAAGAAAGCCATCATCAAACAACTCACCAAGCATCTTGATCAAAACTATCTTCCTGATACCTCCCAGTCAGGAGACTGCAGTAATTGCAACACCAAGACACCCTAAGGACAGCCACCGATGACATCTGAACCCTCCCCAACCTCTCAGCAGCATTCAAGACCGTATCCCACCACAAGTTGGTCGCTAGGCTACACAATATAGACATCCATGGGAATGTTCTCAGAGTGATCACCTCATTCCTAACCGGAGGAACACAGAAAGTCTGCCTACTTTCGTTCACCCCGAACCCCAAGGAAATCATCTGCGGTGTCCACAAGGACTCATCCCTCAACCCCATCCTCTTCAATAACTACATGACACCCTTGGCCAACATCTCCAGATCCCACAGGCTCAATATCATTATAAACGCCGACGACACTCAACTCATCCTCTCCTTCTTCAAGGACCTCGCCACCACGAGAACCAGCTTCCACAGGTGCATGACGAGCATCACCTGAAGAACCTGGACCTTATGGGCCTGGCGGCGCAGGGTACGCCTTAATCTCCTGAGTTCACCTGCTTTGTCGAACAGAGACACGGGACACTCCGTTAGGCGTAGAAGATAAGGTTTATTAGCTGCAGCTAAGTACAGTTGTCCCAGAAGTACACTCGGTATGTTCTTAGGAGACTGCCACTTTACTTTGTGGCGCACAATCTTTTATAACACACATATTCACAAAGAACACTCCCAATGCATACAGGGTTAACCAATGAGAAGAATGTGAAAACAAGATATTAAGTAACTCAAATAAGCCTCTCTCCCAACTGTGTTTGTCACCCTTCCCCACAAGTTAATCAGTGTTAGTGTTTATAATTCGACTTGCCGGTGGCAGGACACATTTGTATGCCCCGGAGGACAGTTGTGAAATGAGAGAATACGGGTAAAGAATAGCGAAGGCCAGAGGATTAGATAAAGTCAGGAAAGAATGGTGCGAACCAACAGATAGTCGAGACAGGGATCAGTCAAACAGGACGAGGATTAGTGGAGTCGGCCAGACCCTGACACCAGCTCTAAACAGAGGCAGGAGGTTATTTGACACTTTGCAGTAGGAAGAGGGAAAACAACACCTCGTTCACCGTGCTGCCTGAGTGAGGGCAACACAAAATGGCGGCGGGACACACAATGGTGGCTAAATACGAACGGATCGGAAAACTGAATTACCTCAGACCCTCCTTTTGCCATTACTCAGGCAAAACGCATGGACTCATTTTAATCTGAGTCGACGTCAATGGCCATGAGGTCATCAAGCTGTTGCTGCAACATCATTTTAATGCTCTCCGTCTTCCGTGACACAGGCCTTGGGACTCACATAGGGGCACAAAGACTACAGATGGCGGGGCCACACTGCATACAGAGACAACAGGAAAAAATGATGGCCAAAACCACTCCTAGGAAGGTTAATACCTTCCATCCCCATTTGGACAGTAATCCCCAAAACCATTCCAATAAAGACCAATCTCCTTCGTCCTGATGAATTGACTCGGAGATCACATGTAATTTGGAGATGGTTTGGTATACCGTAGGGGCATCATCAGGTATATAAATGCAACAGCTAGATCCGATCAATTTACAAACTCCACCACGATCCGCAAGAATAACATCCAGAGCAATCCGGTTCTGCAATGTCATGATGCAACAACTGGAAAAATGAATTGTTAAAATATTCTGTTCTCCTGATTAGTTCATGTTGGGGAAGCGTATGTAATTGATGTGGGGAGATAGTAGAATGAAGAGGCAAGGAAATAGAAGTAGGGACAGAATTGTGCTGCATAGCATGAACAATCCGACCTATGCAAGCCAATAAGGTACTAAAAAACATAAGACACACAATGTTATGCCACATTGACTGTACACTAATTTACAATATTTCTTTCTCATCTCTTCCTTCTTATTATTCTTTCCCAATTTGACATCCATCCTCTAAAATTGTTGCTCACGGCAATCTTCCTTCATTGGCTGTGATTATTAGCCGTCCTATGACACTGCAAGTCCTGGGGGCCTAGCCACTATACAGGTCAGGAACCAAGACTCCTACCGTGACCCTGCAACCTGGACAGATGATACATGTCACGAAAGAGATGAAAATCTCAGGTGTCCTTGACCAGTCTAGGCCTTAAATTATATCGAGTTCTGTTCGGTACAGTTTGGTCCTGAAATAGTGTCTGTGGATCTGTAGTGTTCAATCGGAGATGTGGCGGTACGGCTTCTTGTAAAACATCGTCATCTTCTTTCTCTGACCGAGCTCCATCTAGGTGTGCACTTCTGAAAGGTACAAACCGGGGGACCCTTTCGCCTTCAAAATCACCTACACCCGTACGGACCCACTGGTCAAAAGGCAAGGGCACCTTTTTGCAGTGCACGCCATGGATCCAGTTCTTTTTCCCTTCGACTTTCACTGCTGTACGTGTCACCAGAAGAACTTGTTGAGGCGCCTTCCAACGAGGTTCCAAATTCCTTGTCCTCTGAAAAATTTTCACACAGACCCAGTCTCCCGGTTGGATAGAATGACCTGGGTCTGTGGAGGCCTCTGGTAAAGCGTTGTGAACCTGTTGGTGGAGAACACGTAATTTAGTGGTGAGGTCGTGTAAGTAGTCAATCAGCATTTTATTTATAAAGCAACCCTTGTGTAATTTTTTATTACAGTCTTTATTATATAATCATAAAACAAACGACAGCATTTAAAACACAATATACCCCACAATACTGAAACCATGTTATCTATTTTTTCATTTTGGTTTTTTTTGTGACACTGGGTTTTAATTAACCCGCTTTGAGGAAAACGTGCTGCTCCCCCTCTGCCTATACTTTTGCTCTCTAGCTCTTTGATGCTGCCCTCCACCCTGTCCTCCGTGTTACTTCCTCCGACCCACACCCTCTTTCTGCTGTCCGTACTGTCTCCTCCCCCACTGCCCTGTATATTGCTTTCCATCCAGCTGAACGTTGACCCCACCACCATATTACTTTTACAACACTCTGGCCATCCATGTTGCTCACCCCCACCATCCTGCAATTTGCAATGCAATAGGTCTCTCATTTTAGAAACTTTGACCTATTGGAATTGTAAATGAAATGTCCTTTTAGGTGTGTTTTAAACACATAAATAAAAGGCATTGTCATTTACAATGCCAAAAGGTTAAAATCTCGCAATTGCGAGACTATTGCATTGCAAATGCTTGTTAGTTTAGGTCATGGGGGCACCATGGAAATCTGTTAAGCAATAATATTTTCTTTTGTTTGTAACATATTTTATGAAACCTAAAACATAACTTGATGACACTTTACATACAGTATTGGTACTGGAAAGTAGCTTACTAGATTGGAGTTTGTGCTACCTTTGGTTCTGAGAAAATGCCTCTGACCCCACATCGTGGCTAGAGCATGAAACATGTTAACCCCACAGTAAAGTCAAGGGCTCATCACTATGCCCATGTGGTTCATGTTTTGTATTTAACCTTGGCACAGACATTCGCCTGAAAGAAAATTTTGAGAAGAAGGATTGCCCGTAGCCATTTTAACCACAATATCACCCATCAACCTACCACTTCCCCAATTAACGCTCATTGAAGGGCATTCACATGTGTTATATTTAGACAGAATATCGTAACCAAAAATACCTTTGGACAAAACATTATAGGACAAATACATTCCGCACCTCGACAGAAATGCTCCAAGTCCCTCTAAGAAACGAAAAAGCCATGGTGCCAAGGGAGCGCCCCTGATGTGGACTACCCCACTCATCAAGTATCTCCAGGAAAATCATGTACTTTGTTTTTAGGTCTCGCCTACGCAGCGCGCATGCGCTGTATAGGCATAAAGACCTTTTGCAATCGCTTTGGCTTTTCAGCCTGAAACGTGCACGCGTTCCATTGCCTTCAATAGCAACGCGTGCACGTGTGGCGATTCACTTGCGGGAGCGGGCGGCGCCATATGATAGCAATTATCGCTCCTGGCGCTGCTCGCTCTCGCAAGCGAAATGCTTTCACTCACACCCTCCTCTCGCCCATCCTCCTGCTGCCTCCTTTTAGTGCGAGGAACGCGCTTGTTTACTCTGCTGCTTTGATGTAATAGTTACTGTACTCTGATCAATAAATCCGGCCATAGTGTAGCATAGCACCACATATCTACATTCCCTAAAACGTATACTCCTTTGGAGTTTTGCTGAAGAGTTCACAAGTCAAAGACTTGTGCGCATGCTGTCTCTGTGTGCCTAGCATTCAGTCACACATGAGTAGACTCTGTTTACATGTCCTAACGGTAACGCCCTTTCTGTTTACTGATCAGGTGAAGCTTCGGCAAACCCCAAATGACTAGAAACACCACTTTGACTAATTATGCTGGGGGAAGTCATCACAAATGGACATATACTTTTGTCAGGGCAACAGAAGAAACAGATGTATGTTTCTTTGTATATCGCCCTTCTGTCAGCAGATATGGCTTCTGTGCGTCTTTGAAAATGGGAACTGGCCTGGTGCTGACAGAATAAGCAGGGCAGGACGCAGAGGTTAAGATGAGGTGCATGATGCAGATGGGGTGGTGGGCAGGGGGCACTTTGATGCAGCTGCGGTGGATCTCACCGTTCCACTCCCCAGCTCCACAGACCTCCTGTGTGTCTCCGGCCAAGAAAGGTCGCTGTGCACCGGATTCTCGGTCTTGCCAAGGGAGGCCATGCCCGTGCTGTTTCTATCACGTCTTTGTTCGCTTTCTACACATCACGGAAGCTGGGCCTGCCAGATGCACCGTAAAAGAGGCCCTCGCTGCCTGAGAACACTTCATTAATGGATGTTGGCTTGTCCTGTGCTTGTAAACATGCGCCATCTGCCCGCCCCCTCTTCCAGATGAACACACTGCCACGTGCACGCGGGACTCTGCAACCTGACGTCATGAACACAAACGTCACTGCGCCTCGAAGTACCCACACTGTACAGATTAAAAAACCCATTATATAACTTTAAAACCATTGGTACTTACAATGGCATTTATATAGCGCTTACAACCCCGAAGAGGCGTCAAAGCGCTTATTTTGGCGAGTAGAGTACCTGTTATGTACACAATCCACTCCAAAGTACAGACTTTTACTTCCTGGGGGGAGGAGTAGGGCGAGGAGGGGGGTGAACGTTATGTGGTCCTAGCATTAGTTGGCGGTTAAATGTTCTTTAGTTACCATTGGCACTGTATTGTGGGCTGCCATGTTAAACGCATGTAGTAGCGCATAAAAATGTCCCGAAGGTGGCTGGCTCATAGAAGCTTTTGTGGTGGTGTGTGGATCTATTAATTTGAGTGATAGGTTGGTCATGTGAATGCTTCCTATTAATCCCCTTCCAAATCAGTAGGGTTGAACGAGGAAAACCTTTAAAGGTATGCACGTGAAAGCCTTGGTTGTATCATACTTGGTAATTACTGTGTGCAATAAAGTCCAAACCGCAGAATCCTATTTCAGCAGGTCAAACTTGTCAGAGTTTAACTCTGGAAAAAGGGCCGGTAAATACTAGAACATGTGGTTTTAGTTGTGGTAAGCACCAAAATCCCCATGTCCGTCCCCTAATGCAAAGCGCACCCTTGATCAGAGCTCTGACCTTGTTCTCTTGGGTTATTACGCTTAAAACTGCCCCAGATAGAGGGTTGCTTCACCTAGCGGGGCATTGTGAAAGACCACCGAGCGCTTCCTTCAAAGGTGTGTGTTTTTTGGTGAAGGATCATCTCTTGGTTTATAAGGCATTGTGAACGAGTACCGAGCACTCCCTTGACTGTGTGCGTTTTCGGGGGCACTATGAACAAGCACTTCCCTTAACCGTGTGTGTATATTTGGGGGCTTGATGAACACAGACACCATGCATCATTTGTGTTTCATTACTGTTGATGGCCGGACATTGTGGTTTTGATTTAGGCATGTTCTTGTGAGCTGGTGGTTGAGTATTTCCGAATGCAATTTGAACATGCACCGAGCACGACTACTTCCCTCAAAGTGTTTTTGTTTTTTGGAACACTATGACTGCAGCAGATGCTTTAACATAGCGCTTCATCTCTTGGAGTATTACATTTTAAACTGCATCGGCTGATGGTTGCTGGCTTAGCAAGGCATAGTTGTAAGTAAAAGATGCGGGACAGGCACAAACAATGCACCTTTGAGACCCTTCTGAGGGGTAGATACTGAAACAACAGCAGCTGGCGATCCTGCACTTTTCCTGCTATGCAATCCATAGTTGAGTACATCAGGTTATTACAAGATGCTGTTTCCTGGTGTGATACTGCAGTGGAAATGTATACTGTTTAAGTTACACAGAAACAAACAGATGTGCCTTTCTTGCTAGTGCTGTAGACGCTTAGGTTTGGGAACCAGGGTTCCTGTCTCGGTTGTTGGTTTCACATCCTGTGTTTTGTGACGACAAAAAAGGCAGCTAGTAAAGGAGATAAAAGCCATGCTAATTTTTTGGCTCATCTGTTCTATATGGAACATTTCGAAAACCAACAGATTATTTACTTTCCTAGGCCATATCTAACACAATCCTGGCACTGGTTTTGACAAAGAAGGGGAAAGACTCTGAGAAATTAATTAAAACTACTATACGTTAAAAAAAGGGTGCATCAATCTTCTTCACAGGTCGCAAAGGAAGTGTGCCCAGAAATAGATTTTACATTATTCCACATGATAACTTACTGATAAACAGTTTTGTTGAATTTTAAAATATTTAATGGTAAGCAATAAACAATGAAAACATATAGGCATGTTAGTTTGTTGCTTGTGAAACTGAATTTGTTTCTTGGGTTTCAGTTTTGAGCACAGTAGCTGCTTTAACATCCAAGGTTATATTTAGGTTAACTCTATTGATTTAAGCATAATACAAACACAAGTAACATGTTTGTGTGGCACAATAGCACAAATTATATTACTTGGAAATGGACAGCGATGTGGGAAATACACAGGCACTACCTAAGCAACCACGCAGCACCCCCACCCCAACATAACTCAGCACCACCTCAGCATAACTCAACACCTCCTCCTCATCACTCAGCACCCCCTCAGCATCACTTGGCATCACCCAGCTCCACCTCAACATCCCTCCTTACCACCTAAGTATCATTCAGCATAACCCATGGATCACCTCTGCAACAGCACAACATAACCTCAGCACCACCACAGCATCACTGAGCACCACCTCAATCTGCCCTCAGAATATGGCATCTATTCATTGTCGCCTACTGTCCGTCCGCTGCTCACATTAGAATTAAATAATTAGTTCCCAAAGTCAAAAACTCCCATTAAATATGTCTCCACACCATAGCCAAAACAAATATAACAAACAAGCATTACAAGAATCGGCAAAACCAATAGTTCTAGCTAAACACTTATAAGAACTCAAAGGCGGATCTATTGGCTATGCCAAAGCTTGTTTTCTGTTCTAGTTATATTCCTTAAAGCTGAGTTTTTATAACTTCGTGTGCAATATTTGCCTTACTGGTTTATCATATAGTTCTTTTGTAACTTGTTATTCTAGCAAGCAGTATAACTTTGCTTTTTTTTTCTTCATTTTTGTGTTTAAATTTTTTATCATTTCAGTGTAATGAATGGTTTGGCTATGCAAATGATCGATTGTGGATGCTTTTGTGACACTACTCAGCAGTTGTATTTTTCAGCAGCAATAGTTATTAAAGGAAACTTCAAATAGTTTACTGACATAATTGTTTTGTGAGGAATGCGAGACATCCAAGCTTTTATACAATTGTTGTTCTGAAAGTGAATCTATTCATGATACTTCTATCTTGTTTCTTTCAGGTATGAAGATAAATTATGGGATGCCAGAAATGCTGGAATGAAGAAATCCTTTGCAACACTCTTATCAATGGGCATCTCTGAGTTTATTTTATTTTCAACCTATGCACTTGGTTTGTGGTATGGAACAAAATTAACTGTGGATGAACCAGACAACTATTCACTCGGTACTACAATGACTGTGAGTATAACATAGCACACGATGTACTGCAATATAACAGGAGGCTTTACATATTTAAAAAATCAAGAATGTCAGATTTTTCCTTTTAAAAATGTTATTAAATCCCTTCACAATTCAGACATACAGAGAGGAAGGACCAGGAAGAAATAATCAGAGCATTGAAGATTACCAGTATTTAATCCAGACATTAGCGCTGCATAGCCTTCTTCGTCCCTTTCTTTACAATCCTGAGGGTATACCAGAGTAGAATGACTTGATGGTCTGATGTGGTCCAGCACTACTCAAAGAGAAGTAATAGAAGGTGCACAAAACAAAACAAAAAACGTTATTATGCACCCTAATACACGCTATTACAGACATTTGCTAATAAGCCCTACTTTGATTACAATGAATCTGCTTTAGATAGAAATTTCTTTTTCAAAAGTTACTCCGATCCCTGGGCTACATTTAAGCTGTAATCAGATTTGAATGTAGAAGGGGAGCACAAGCAGCAGCTCTGCAAATGTCCACAATTGTAACGCCTCCCTACTTGGCCCAAGAGACAGTCATACCTCTTGTATTGTTGACTTGAACTGACCCTGGGAGATCCCTGTCAGTATTTGAATAAGCTTAAGAAATTGCTGTCTTGATCTGTCTACAAAGAGTAGTGTCTGAGTATTTAGACCCCCTTTTACTGTACCAGAGCTAATGAACAGACAATCAGTCTGTCTAAAATCCGTCATCCTCTATGGATAGATTTTTCATCTTCTTACAGCACCCAAAGCCACAGGAATGTCACTATGCATCTATGGAGGAACTAGCACAAAAAGACGGGGAAAAAATATTGTGCTAACTGTATGGGGTAACCTGAATTAATCTTTGGAAGGAAAGTAGCACCTACAGTTAAAACAACTGGGCGGGTGTAACTACCATAATTTTATAGTTAGACATTTTACTGAAGCATCCTCTAAAGGTTCAAAAGGAGAACATTGTAGAAATAAATAAGGGTAAATCCCGAGAAGGAAAAATCATCTTTCGCTTTAAAAAGGCCTAAAAATATTTTTTCTACAAAGATGAAATCACACCAAGAGGATCTAAATGCCTTTTGGGGCAGAGCAAGCTTCCATTCTGTGAGACACACTTACTCGGAGCTCTCCGATTCCCACTAGAGTCTTCTGATCCATTTTCTCTGCCCCAGCCTGAGGACTGAGTGAGCTGCTGTTGAGTGTCCAGTGTCTCATTGCTTCCCCTGCTTTCCCTGCTGCCCTTTTGGGGACCAGGGCCGGTACCGTGCAGCACGGCCCAAGATGGTGCCCCCTGACCAGAGCCCAAAACAAAGACTGCAGCAGTCAGTGGGGATCTGTCACAGACACCCGCTGCACCGAGAGGAGACTGCCCCATTACCACTGTCCTTAGAGTTTCACCACTTGCTCGCGGCCCTGAGTGCGTGATCGCAGACTAGTGACTTCAGGAGAGGAGATACTCAGAGACTATTGCGCTTCTTACTTTGCTTGCTACCCACTGTCCCCTGCCACAGGATTGAGGACCTGCTGGGCCTGCTCTGTTGTGGGAATGGAACTGCCCTCTGGGGCTTATTGAGCCTTCTTTCAACTTCTCTCACAACTAGATCCCTGCCCCCCCTTTTTTTCTTGGAATTATAAGTGCATCCCAACCATGCTTTGCAACACATGGGGGATGTGCTGAGGTACGGTGATGGGGCTGTGAGGTGATCAGTGGCGTCCTTCACTCCCTCTCTTCTCCTTCTGAATTACAACTTTTGCATTTTTCCCTGGTGCACAAGACCGCTGACTGAGTGGATTACTGACCCTATTGGGAGGCACAAGGGTCACCGCTTGTGAACGCAATCAATAGGGCTACTGGGGGCAACATCCACTGGCCTGCACACCTATCAGACCCTATAGAGCAACTTCTGTGCACCCTGCTTTTACCCGGCCATGACTTGCAGATCACCACACGAGGCCCCCTACCTGACAAGCTGCCTTCACCATTCTTGTCTCCTATGCTCTCCACACTATGCAATTGGCCCACACATCAACCAAGGGAGGAACCCCTACCTCCCACATCTGAAGAGACTATCCTGAATTCTTAGGCCTCCTCTATGATCACTAGGGCGAGTTCTGACACCAGAGATAAATTGGACATCATCCTAGCCACAATGGGCTCCACCAGGGAAGCCTTGGAGAAAAAATTCAACTCTTTAATATATTGTACCTCAGCCTTTTTAGTGATGCACATAGAAAAATGACTGACCGGTGCGCAGTCGAAACTGCTGTGTCTGATTTGACCTCTGTCATGATAGAACACACATCTGAACTTGGCACAATGGCTGATCAAGCACTCATTACTTGTAAAGTGCGGATTATCACCCTTGAAGGGGTATCCAGACACTGGGTTGCTGGGCTTAGTCGAAAAGCCAGGTTTTGAGTATCCCTGAAGTCCCTCAGCAAGGGTGATGTTTGGAGATGAAGGGGGAAGGTGTTCCAGGACTTGGAGGCAAGGTAGGAGAAGGAGCAGCTTCAACTGCAGCTAAAGCAGATGCGTTGTGTCTGTGCGAGAGTAATGAAGGCAGAGCGAAGGTTTCTAGATGGTTAGTGAAAGTTCAGGCAGTGGTTCATATATGCTGGACCTTGGTCGTGGAGACCTTTGTAGGTGTGTGTCTGTATCTTGAATTGGCATCTTTTCTGAATGGGGAGCCTGTGGTGGTCCCTCAGGTGTGGGGCGATGTGGGTCAGTTTGGGCAGGTTGGGGATCAGTCTAGCCACTGAGTTCTGTATCATCTGGAGTCTTTTCATGAGTTCTGTAGTGACTCCTATATACAGTGCGTTGCCATAGCCCAGCCTGCTGTTGATTAAGGTTAACTTGACTGTTTTTTTCATGCTGATGGGAAGCAATTTGAAGATTCTTTGGCGCATGCGGAGAGTGTGGAAGCAGGCGGAGGAGACTGTGTTGATCAGTTTGAGAGAAGATGACACACCAACAGAGATGCCACAGACCCAGACACCTTCAAGTCAGCCACTAATGACTCCTAAGACGCAAAAGAAATCACCCTTGCAGACCACATTGAGGCAAGCGCCAACCACACCAAGGAAATCTTCATGGTTCAGCAAACTTCATGGTGAGTTTGCTGTCCAGGATGATGACGAGGTTGTGGGCATGATCTTTCAGTGTGGGAGTGGGTCCCAGTTTGGCGAGCATCCAGGTGTCATTGCAGAGGGAGGCATGGTTGCCAAAGATCAGCACTTCAGTCTTGTCAGTTTTGAGCTTCAGACAGTTAACCTTCATCCAGTCTGCCATATACTTCATGAAGTTGGGGAAGTTGGTATTCGTGGTGGTGGGGTCTGCTGAGAGCGAGAGGATGAGCTTGGTATCTTCGGCATAGAATATAATATGGGTTCTGAAGATGTCGGCTAGAGGTGTCATGTAGGTGTTGAAGAGGATGGAACTGGGGGATGACCCCTGATGCATTCCGCAGATGATGCTCTTGAGTTCCAAGGTGAAGGGAGGTAGACAGATTCTCTGCGTTTGTCCCATGAGGAATCATACAATTCATCTGAGTGCATCTCCCTTGATCCCAATCTGGTGCAGTCTCTTGATGAGTGTGTGGTGGGATATGGTGTCAAAAGCGGCAGAGAGTTTGAGGAGTATCAGGGCTATGATTCTCCCCTATTCAGTAGGGTGGTATTTCATCCATGAGGGTGATCAGGGTGGTTTTGGTGCTGTGGATGGCATGGAAAATGGATCAGGAGGAGTCTAACAGGTTGATTCTCTCCAGGTGTTTCGGTGAGCTGCCAGTTGATGGTCTTTTTCAGGACTTTAGTGGGGAACAGGAGCAACAAGATGGAGCTGAAGTTCTGTAGTTTGCTCGAGTGAGCAGAGGGTGTCTTGAGGTGAGGCCAGACTTCTGCGTATTTCCTTGCATCAGGTAAGGTGAATGTGGTGATGGATGCTTTGAGGGTGGTGTTGAGTTGGTGGCTTATCTCCTTACTTCCTAGGTTGAAGAGGCGTTAGGGGCATGGGTCCGTGGGTACTTCCGGGTGGATGGAGTTCATGATGGCTGTGTTGTTTGGTGTGGTGAGCTGTTACAAAACACACAAATAACCTCTCGGGTCTGAACAACCATAAAACATGAGCATGGGAAAGAAGAATACTATGATCAATCTATGTCTAAAATAACAGTGCCCTAATAAGGAAAGGAATCCCTTTTAGGGATGAATGCCCTCACTCACCAAAAGGTGACATGCTTCATCATTTGGGCTTTTATCAACCCCCTCTCCTGGGTCCAATGGGAGGGGATCCAGCTGTTGGATCTTTTTTTCTGTTCACCTGATGGACAAGGTCCAGGCACCAACTTATTCCTGGGAGCTGGGTGGCGCACACTGAAAGAAGGAAGGACAAGACTCCGCCTTTACACTTCAAATGGGTGCTCTTTTATTCAGTGATAGAGCACAGAGAAGGGGCCTGGACACATCAAAGGAAGGAAATGGGGCTTATAAGGGAATCATAAAGAGTAGAGATGGGACCCCAGAATTAACCTTTTGATGCACATGTCACAGTGGTTGACATCCAGGTGTGAACTCTAGTCACTTCTGTTGCAGGGATTCTGCACCCACACAGAACTATGCACAGGAAAACAGGACCTCAGTGTATAGGGGTGTACCAACCTATCACCTTAGTACCCAAAATCCCAAAACTGACTATCTATAGTGTCTCATTCTTTCTCCTCCAAAATCACAAAGCTACAAATGATTAGACAAACCAGAACACAACACTCCCGGCTCTCTCAGGAATCGCGGTAGCAAGACATACCCTTTCGCTCGCTCACTCGTCCTTGTCCACAATAAGAATTGGCAGAGTCACTGTAATAGTTCAAAATGTTTATTTTAACTATTGTGTTCTACAGTACAGTATACGAGCCACTACCATCAGCAAAATGCATAAACTCAGAACAATTAGCATTGTCACAATTCCATAGAGTACAAAGGGGAAGTCCTGGAAAAAGGACTAGAAGGCCTAACCACCCTCCCCTTGACTGGAAGCAGTTTATTATCTGAAAGAAGATCTCTGGGCTTTGACAGCAGACCCCATATCATAAAGCATAGATGGAAGGATTGCATCATAGGCACTGCATAGGTCTTCTCTGTGGAAAAGGGCCAGGGCTCTCTCCAAGTGTGTGTTAAAAATCATGCATTCCAGTAATATTAAAGCACAAGTCTCCAGCATTGCAGCTGTGTTTAGCATGTTATGTCTAGGTACTAGAGACTGACCAGAACAGAATAACAAGGGGCATTGTTTATCGACCTTGCACAACATGTTCAGACTAAACTCCAGGAACTTAGCAGAGAGCTTGAAAAGCAGACAGTTCTCATGTGAAAGACATAAACAAAGTCTTCCAAAAATAAAGTCATGTAGTAACGTGCGCAAAAGCAGCATTATGGCAACAAAGCTCATGCTAACTTAGCAATGTCGACAATGGCCCTAAGGGCCATATAACACTCCCTTGAACCGTGTTGTGGGCCTATCAACTTCAGAGTCTTTCCTCCTGTGACAGACATAGGGCTGAGGAGAGCGGGTCTGACGGGCAGGAGGTAGTGGGGAGCGGGGAGTAGAAGAGGCGAGACGGTGGGCCCTGACCGCCTACACTTTTGGCTGGGCTAGCTGGAAGGTTCTGTTGGTTTAGGGAGAGGCTGGGCTCCTGTATTTTATTGACCAGGGAGGGGGGACACATCGAAAGTGGGACCGGGGTAGGAGATGGGGGCACACTGACAGAGGGTGGGAGAGGGGGGGTAGGGGACCGGGTGGGAAGGTTGAGCCGCCTTCAGGAGAGCCGGGGATGCTGTTACATGTGTGGTATTTCCTGGACGGGTGGGGATTGTGAGTTGATTGTTGTCTTGTTGTGTTGGAAAACAATAAAAAAAATGTTTCAACAATGTATGTTGTGCTGCTCAAGTGTTAATTTACCTTTAAAAAAATAAAAGACAAGATGTGTTTGGCAAAACAGGAACAGCTGGCTTACTTAAATGCAGCAGCCAGAAGAGCAAGTAATGGAGTCGGGGTCTAAAGACTGTTGCAAAGCACATTTGTTTTTGCCATCATTTTATGCATTACATGAAGCATCACAAAAAAAAGTTGTACATTCCTTTGGAGACAGAAATCTGGGTCTAGTCACTGAGCCATAAATCTGGTAATTTGATAAGAAGCGCAGGTGGGTCTCGAACTTGCGCAGACACAATGTGAGCCCAGTGGGTATGTGTCCAGATGTCCAGTATGAAGAGAGCGTGGTTACTGCGTGTAGTGTGCATGTGGTGTTCTGATTGGCTGAGTGTTCCTAACTAAGTATGGCATTTGACTTTATGATGTTTTGGGAACATGCACCCCTCCGGCAAAGTGGGTTTTACTGGAGTCAAACTCCAAAGACCTTTGTAGTGTTGCTGCCTATCTGTTGGATCTATCTGGGTTTTCCGATTCGTGCGTTTACAGGCTACATGTCACCCCACCTGTGATCTGTTAATCAGTTGCTAAGGCTATATCGCAGGGCCTGTCTGACCACATATTTCTGACTCAGGGTTGATTTGACAACAGCGGAGTTCATTGTTATATGTACATATAGCATGCTATCCATCGACATCGTATTTTTCAATATTAACATTCTCCCCTCTAGGTGAACACAGTTGACCGCAATGAGGTTGCTGCACTAATTCTCTTGGACCTCTCGGCTCCCTTTGACACGGTTGACCATGACCCTCTGATACAAAGACTCTACGAAGCCGGCATAGAGGGTACTGGATCGCATCTACCTTCACAACAGAACTAATGTAATCCATACCCCACCCTTCTCATCCAAACCGTACTCCACAAAAGCAGGGGTCCCTCAAGGCTCTATCATCTCGCTCATGCTTTTCAACATCTACATGAAGTCATTACCGGAACTGATCAATCAATTTCACCTCACATGCTTTAACTATGAAGATGACACTCAATATTCCTTCAACTGGAATGTCTCAAAGACATTGGAAACTTGCCAATTTTTAGTTTTCTCAGAGCTGTGTGATCAATGATTGACATGGAGCCATCTCATATTGAATGCTTCCAGAGCGGAAATACTCATGTGTGGAGATTGGAAACATTATGACCCGCTCGTCGTGTAGCCTGATGATCTGAGAACACCGCCTAAAGTATTGAAGGAAGTAAGAAACCTCGGAATGACCACGGACTCCAAGCTATCGATGAATGCTGAAGTTGACAAACTAGCAAGCTCAAGCTTTGTTACTATATAAGATCTGCAACTAATCTTCCCCCCATTTGGGATTTCCACACAAGGTCCAGGCTACCATCTCCCTTGTTCTGTCCAAACTCGATTAAGCCAATAAACTCTACCACAAATCACCTTTAACGACCATGAAAAGAATTCAATAGATTCAGAACTCAGCTGCCAAACTACTCTTACATATAAAACCACAAGACCACATCTCCTCTGCCTTGAAAGCCCTGCATTGGTTACCGGCTGCCAGGAGATCCACATTCAAGCTGCTTTGTATCCCCCATAAAGCGATATATGGAACTGTACCACTATTCATCAGGAATTAAATCCCTAAAAACATTCAACAAAGGAACCTCCGCTCTAGAGTGGCACCTCGCCTCAAAATCCCAAATTACAAGCAAAAAAACATGGGCGGCACATCCTTCTCTGTTTAAGCAGCCAAACTATGGAACTCTTTACCTCCCAACATAAGATCCACGGATAACCACCTTATTTTAAGAAAACTACTCAAGAATTGGCTCTGCCCCACATAACCACCATACTCAAACAGAAATATACAGCATCTCCGCATATCCCCTAAAAATCGGCTCCTTTTCCTGAGGCCCACTGGAGGGCTATTGAAATGAAATGTACAAACCAAAAGGACTGTCACAATGCGGCCCCCACTGGAGGGGTAGATTTGTAGGCACTACAACTCCCAGAATGCGGTTGTGGAACTACTCACCTGTGAGGCTCATCAAAAGAGCAATTAACCGGAAGCACGCAGCAGAAATGATAAAAGCGTTGTAATACATGCCGAGAACTGACAGTGCTTTTCCCTATGAAGAAGGAGCAAGCAGCTCCGAAACGCATCAGGGTGCAAAAAATGGGGACAACGACCTGATTTTTGTAATAAAATTTCTTGTGGAAATCATCCCTGGTGGAGTGCGTCCTAAGCGCAGGACGTTTTTTCAAAGATATCCCCCTGTATGTAGGCATTTATTTGTAATATAGATATGTCCCTATATATATATGTTGTATTGCTTTGTATAAACATTTGAAACAAATGTACATATCACTGATAGTTACATTATTCTATGTTTTTAACAGGTATATGTGACTGTATAAGTAAATCTTTTATCATAACTATTTACCTACAATTGCTTCACCATTGAAATACAATACGGTCGCCAGGAGATAGTTATAGCTAGGACCGAGTTCCCATAGGAAATCTGAAAATTCTATTTTGAATAATTTTGGCGCCGGTTGACTTATCTTCATGAAATTTTCAAAACTAATGGGGCGCTCCACTCAGCTGCTACCCTGAAGGTCTCGGGGTGATTCGTCAAGCGGGGGCTGAGAAAAAAGGGGGGGTCCCAAAACGTGTTTTCCCCATGCATTTTCCCATAGGACATTTAGTCGAAGGTACAGCCCGAACGGCTGAACAGAATTACTTGAAATTTGGCAAAGAGGTAGTCCTCAGGTCAGGCATGTGCCTTTTGCATATATGGTGTCAATCTGTTCAGTAGTTCCTGAGAAAATCAAAAGTAAAATCATATATATATCTGGGCGGAGCCTAACTACACATCTCATCGTGAGATCTGATTGGCTGTGAGCACTTCATCCAAGAAGTGTTGGCAGGCATCTTGGGACCAATATACATGATAGCACCTCATTAAAAAGCATTGCAGTTAATAGAAGGTTTTAAGACTTTAGTTACATTATAAATCATTTGTTGATGGTATCATACTCATTTTAGGTATTGTGGTGTGTTCTAAGGTGATTTTACCATGTGAAAAAGCCTTCTGCTGTGATATCATGAATCATGTTTGAGAGAAAACTATTTTCTCATGCTTTTCCCACAGTGGTTTGGAAGGTGATCTATAAGCTAAACTGAGAGCATATTTTCTGTAAATTCACATTATCTTTCTCAGTCACGTGAGAATGAAGTCTGACATTCTCAATAAAACATGTACATCCAACAAGGGCAGAGACTGTCAGTTGATTCCTTTGTGTTCTACGGCAGCTTCCCAGAATGTTCTAAAGAACAACTAGAGCGCTAACAGTCCTACTTATGACAAACGTATGGCACAACTGAAGCCATCTTGGTTGGAATAAAGTGGTAACTCTTAAAACATTTAATTTAAAAAGGAACAAAATGAGGGGGTTCATTTTGCCATAGAAAGTATGATTAGTGCTGCAGAAAGAAAAATTAGGGCAAATTTTGAGTGACTTCTCAAATCCTCTTCTATTTCATAAAAAAATGTTGACATGCAGACTGAAACATGCACTTTCAATACCAGCAGCAGACTTCCCTGGTGAGCAGTAGCTTTACTACAGTGATCTAATAAGCAACTAGTGTGCTAACATTCTGAATTTATGGCAAATGTGTGACACATCTGAATGCCTTCTTAATTAGGCCTGGGTGGTAAATTCCGTTCCGCTCGCGAAATTTGCGGAATTTGGGCATGTTCGCGTTCCGCGGAGAACGCGAAATTGCCCAAAATTCTGCGTTCTGCGACTTCGTGAAATTTTTTGCTTGTTTGCGTTCTCAAAAGGCGTGTTCGCGAGATATTTCTCCCTGAGCACGCAAACAGCAATTGTGAACAGGAAAAAAGCACCGCGAACAAGCAATTCCGCGTGTTTGCGGAGATTTTTTACTGTTTTGCAGAGATTTGCGTAACGCAATTACGCAAATTCCGCCCACCCCTTTTCTTAATGGAATCAAAGTAAAAAACTGAAAGTTTTTCCTACTGAGGAGACTGTAGTAAATGAGGAAATTAGGAAACATCATAACAAATAAGTCTCCCAAAATGGCCACAAGAGACAAAAGAGCCCAACTGTAGCCCAAATATCACCAAGATGTAGCCCAAGTATAGCCCAATGACAGAATATCCCAGAGTGTTCTAACGAACAACTAGAGCGCTAACAGTCTTAATTATGACAAAAGTATGGCACATCTGAAGCCATCTTGATTGGAATAAAGTGGTAACACTTAAAACATTTAATTTACAAAGGAACAAAATGAGGGGGTTCATTGTGCCATAGAAATTATGATTAGTGCTGCAGAAAGAAAAATTAGGGCACATTTTGACTTCTCAAATCCTCTTCTATTTCATAAAAAAATTCTGACATACAGACTGAAACATGCACTTTCAATACCAGCAGCAGACTTCCCTGGTGAGCAGTAGCTTTACTACAGTGATCTAATAAGCAACTAGTGTGCTAACATTCTGAATTTATGGCAAATGTGTGACACATCTGAATGCCTTCTTAATTAGGCCTGGGTGGTAAATTCCGTTCCGCTCGCGAAATTTGCGGAATTTGGGCATGTTCGCGTTCCGCGGAGAACGCGAAATTGCCCAAAATTCTGCGTTCTGCGACTTCGTGAAATTTTTTGCTTGTTTGCGTTCTCAAAAGGCGTGTTCGCAAGATATTTCTCCCTGAGCACGCAAACAGCAATTGTGAACAGGAAAAAAGCACCGCGAACAAGCAATTCCGCGTGTTCGCGGAGATTTTTTACAGTTTTGCAGAGATTTGCGTAACGCAATTACGCAAATTCCGCCCACCCCTTTTCTTAATGGAATCAAAGTAAAAAACTGAAAGTTTTTCCTACTGAGGAGACTGTAGTAAATGAGGAAATTAGGAAACATCATAACAAATAAGTCTCCCAAAATGGCCACCAGAGACAAAAGAGCCCAACTGTAGCCCAAATATCACCAAGATGTAGCCCAAGTATAGCCCAATGACAGAATATCCCAGAGTGTTCTAACGAACAACTAGAGCGCTAACAGTCTTAATTATGACAAAAGTATGGCACATCTGAAGCCATCTTGATTGGAATAAAGTGGTAACACTTAAAACATTTAATTTACAAAGGAACAAAATGAGGGGGTTCATTGTGCCATAGAAATTATGATTAGTGCTGCAGAAAGAAAAATTAGGGCACATTTTGACTTCTCAAATCCTCTTCTATTTCATAAAAAAATTCTGACATACAGACTGAAACATGCACTTTCAATACCAGCAGCAGACTTCCCTGGTGAGCAGTAGCTTTACTACAGTGATCTAATAAGCAACTAGTGTGCTAACATTCTGAATTTATGGCAAATGTGTGACACATCTAAATGCCTTCTTAATTAGGCCTGGGTGGTAAATTCCGTTCCGCTCGCGAAATTTGCAGAATTTGGGCATTTTCGCGTTCCGCGGAGAACGCGAAATTGCCCAAAATTCTGCGTTCCGCGACTTCGCAAAATCTTTTGCTTGTTTGCGTTCTCAAAAGGCGTGTTCGTGAGATATTTCTCCCCGAGCACGCAAACAGCAATTGTGAACAGGAAAAAAGCACCGCGAACAAGCAATTCCGCGTGTTCGCGGAGATTTTTTACCGTTTTGCAGAGATTTGCGTAACGCAATTACGCAAATTCCGCCCACCCCTATTCTTAATGGAATCAAAGTAAAGAAATGAAAGTTTTTCCTACTGAGGCGACTGTAGTAAATGAGGAGATTAGGAAACATCATAACAAATAAGTCTCCCAAAATGGCCACCAGAGACAAAAGAGCCCAAATGTAGCCCAAATATCACCAAGATGTAGCCCAAGTATAGCCCAATGATAGAATATCCCAGAGTGTTCTAACGAACAACTAGAGCGCTAACAGTCTTACTTATGACAAAAGTATGGCACATCTGAAGCCATCTTGATTGGAATAAAGTGGTAACACTTAAAACATTTAATTTACAAAGGAACAAAATGAGGGGGTTCATTGTGCCATAGAAATTATGATTAGTGCTGCAGAAAGAAAAATTAGGGCACATTTTGACTTCTCAAATCCTCTTCTATTTCATAAAAAAATTCTGACATGCAGACTGAAACATGCACTTTGAATACCAGCAGCAGACTTCCCTGGTGAGCAGTAGCTTTACTACAGTGATCTAATGAGCAACTAGAGTGCTAACATTCAGAATTTATGGCAAATGTGTGACACATCTGAATGCCTTCTTGATGGAACCAAAGTAAAAAACTGAAAGTATTTCCTACTGAGGACACTGCAGTAAATGAGGAAATTAGGAAACTTCATAACAAATAAATCTCCCAAGATGGCCACCAGAGACAAAAGAGCCCAAATGTAGCCCAAATATCACCCAGATGTAGCCCAAGTATAGCCCGATGACAGAATGTCCCAGAGTGTTCTTAAGAACAACTAGAGCGATTACTGTCTTACTTTTGACAAAAGTATGGCGCACCTGAAGCCATCTTGATTGGAATAAACTGGTAACACTTAAAACTTCATAACAAATAAATCTCCCAAGATGGCCACCAGAGACAAAAGAGCCCAAATGCAGCACAAATATCACCAGATGTAGCCCACATGCAGCCCAATGACAGAAGTGTGCAAAACACTTATTTTTTGTGTATTTGCAGTTTTATATAGTGCAGACTTGTCAGGTATTGGAGTGCTTTACATGAGCATTGGTTACATCACACAAGATCAAATTCATTTTGGTTGTAGACATGGGGAGATCTAGTGATTTGACCAGAATCACAGAATGTTGAGCTGAAGCAGAAACTTCAACCTGGTTCCCCAGTTGCAAAGTCTGCAGCTCTGGAAGTAACACCACATTCTCTCCCCTAGGTGCAACATTTAATCAAGTGGTCAACTGGATAAAAAAACATAAAGATTACAAATAATTTAAAAGTTCTTTGTCGCTATTTGAAAACTCAGAAAATATGTCCTCATTTTAGTTTTTTAGCGCACTAACCATAATTTTGATGCAAATAAGATCCTCTCATATATGTAATTTCTAAAGGAAATACTCTAGGTATTACAGTTTTGATTACATCAAGATGACGTCAGGCGTTCCACACTTTTGTAATAAATATAGAATGTTAGCAATCTAGTTGTTCATTGGATACTGTTGAGAGGCAGAGGCCAGGGGCACGGACTCTGAAAATTGAAGGCAGGTAGGAGAGTGCAGAGGCAACAATTTTACCACACTGGGCAGGCAGGAAGGGCAGTGGCAGCACAACAGACTATGGAGGGCAGTGGAAAGGGGGGCAGGGGCAACAAACCAACAATACAGGACTGGCAAGAGAGGCTGTGGCAATATAATAGGCCATTGTGGGCAGAAGGAAGAGGCAGTGGTAGTACAACCATACATGCCAACAGACCCGTTTCAGCCAGGAAACGTCCAATGTTTTTAAGCTCAAATGGGCTTTATTTGATCTGTCTCCTGTCTACAATCTCCTCTTTTTCAATGTAACTCAAAGGGGAAAATCAATACCCCAGTTTTTTTCAAAATCTCCCTCTTACCAAGTTCAAAATGTTCGCAAGTATGGTACATTGGATCATGGTAGGCAGGAGGAGTTGGGGTAGGGACATGGATTCGGATAACAGAGGACAGGAGGGACATGGAGAGGTGCACCAAACTGACCCTACAGGCCAGGCATCAGGGTTTGCAGCAGCACAATACACCACACAGCGCATGCAGGACAGGAGTGCAGCACAACAATCCATAGAAAGCAATAGGAAGGGGACAGGACCATGCACATGGACAACAGAGAACAGAGGGGAAAGAGGCAATGGTAGCTAGCTGACCATAATGGACAGACATGAGAGAAAGCTGCAGCATAACAGACCATAAATGGCGGAGGTACGGATCAGGGGCATTACAATGGAACAGACAAGCCAGGAGGGAGGGAATAGGGGTTTGCACATGGAAACAGAGGGCTGGGGGCAAGGGGGCAGGGCAGGAGCAGCAAGATGACCATGGAGGTCAGGCAGGATGGGCACTAGAAACAAGACACACCATGGAGAGCAACAATGAGACTATGATGATACACACAGACCATGGAGGGAAGGTGGGAGGGGGTCAGGGGCAGCAAGCTGACCACACAGGGAAGGTGGGAGGGGCCATGGCAGCACAGAAGACCATGCATGGCAAGCGGGAGCACAATGGCAAGTGGCAGCACAATGGCTATGATGGGCAGGAAGGAGGGGACAGGGGCATGCACAAAGGACCATGGAGGATAGAAGGGAGGGTCAGGACCTGGCACAGACAAGAGAGTTCAGGGGAAGGGGCTTCTCAACAGACCGCGCGGGACAGGCAGGAGGAGCAGTTGCAGCACAACAGACCAGGGAGGGCAGAAGGGTGTGGCAGTATAATGGACCTTGGAGGACAGGAGGAAGGGGATAGGGGCATGGCATGTGGACAGGCAGGGTGGAGGTGGCAGGGACAGGTTACAGTCATCTGACAATGCTAGGCAGGTGGAAGGGGAGTGGCAGCTCAACAGAACACTCAGATTAGATAGGAGTGGCAGGTCCATGGAACATAGTGGGCAAAAAGGATGGAGCAGGGGCATGCACATCGGACATCGGAGGGCAGGGGGAAGGAGAATAGGGGCAGCCAGCTAAGCACAGAGGCTAAGCAGGAGGTCAATGATGGGCCATAGAATTGGGCAATAGAGGGCAGGTGGAGTGGACTGGTACATCATGCTAAATGGAGGGCAGTGGCAGCACATCAGACCATGCATGGCAGGAGGGAGGAGGCTAGTCCATGGATTCAGACAAGAGAGGATAGGGAGGAGGTGGATGGGGCAGCAAACTAACTGTTCAGAGAAGGTGGGTATTAGGAACTTTATTGTTTTTAAAATGTGTGTCTGTGCGAACTACTTAAAATATGAACAAGCATGCAGCATAATCTCACTTTTATTCAGGAAGAAGAGGACGTTTGTGACTGTGACTCCGGGCTCACTGGGCAGAAACACCCCCTGACCCTCCACCCCCCATCGCAAAATGTAATGCCCGTGAAAAGGGTAGGTGGACGCAGTGTTATATAGAACATAGTCCTGAGAGCACGATTGAAAATGAAAACTAGATATAGTATATGGTATAAACTATGCACCAAAAAGTGTGATATAAGATGAACTGGGGCTTGAAATATAATATGCCATACATTGTGTGCAATGACGGATTCATTGGAGAGCGCGAGATAGCACAGGCACTAGCGTGTGCTATGCAATATGCGCCTTGGAGTGTAATATGCACAGGGCAGTGTTGTGTAACCTAACTAGTCTCTAAAGTTGTAATATAAAATATGTGCTGGGGAGTGTAACGTTGCATATGCACTGTGACAAAGATATGGATCCCAGATATTAATATGTATGGCATAGCGCTGTGCGTTATAACATAGGCATCGAGGAAGGCACGTTAGATGGGGCAATATAACCCGTGCGAAGGCAAGTGTGGCATGACATATTCACGGGGTGGTGTTACAGTGCACATGGGCTAGAGAGTGTCATAGCATTCGCACTAGCTAGTGGAATACAACACAGAGGTGTGAGGCACTCGGCGGGCACTGGTGGGTGTAACACAGCATTGGGCTCAGCCCGGAGCACGCTGTGACTCTCAAGTGAGAT
Organism: Triturus cristatus; assembly: GCF_964204655.1. NCBI lineage: Eukaryota > Metazoa > Chordata > Amphibia > Caudata > Salamandridae > Triturus > Triturus cristatus. Next base: position 280,173,755 of record NC_140593.1, read on the forward strand.
TCATCTCCTTTCCAGAGAGTAAAAAAAAAAGTATTACACATCCGGTGGTGGATGTGTATTTTATTAACCGTGAGGGGGGTTTCTTGCATAGTTTGGTTGAATTTTTGTCGAATCCCCTTTGAATGGCTTGGTGTGCGTGTATATTAAATGTGCCCGTCAATAGCTATCCATGTTTGTATAAATAAACGACAAGGGTGTCTACTTGGAGAGTACCCACTGGCGGGGACGCCGGGATTAGGCACGGTGGGCCGTCAGACACTTCAGAGCTTCACTAGCAGTGTAAATACATTCCACGTGGATTCATTCTATGCATAGTCGCCTTTTAATGAATATCACGCAAATCTCCATGGTGATAGGTACATACGGTTTGTCCAGCATGTCCTAGGAGTTTCTATAATAATATATATTTTTTAAATAATAAAAAACAAAGGCCGGCCCCGGGGGATGGGGTCCCCGGGGCCATAAGTGGCCTGAGGAGGGGGGCCACGCAGCCCCCTCCTAAAGAATAAAAAAAAAAAAGGCCACGACCCGGGGGTTGGGGTCCCCGGGGCCGATTAAGACCTTGGGAGGGCCAAATTAATTTTTTTCAACAAAAAAAATTAGGGTGCAGACCCTGGGGGATGGGGTCCCCAGGGCCAGTAAATTAGAAAAAGAAGGGGGGCCACACAGCCCTCCTTCTTAAAAAATAAAATAAATAAAAGACCGGCATCGCGCCGGAGGCCACGCCCCCTCCTTGCAGCACTCTGCAAACGCGCCCCCTGGCCAGTTGTAAGTTGGGGAATTAATTCCCCTTCAATACTGAGGGTCCCTGAGGACCAACTAGCCCAACAGCTATCTCCAGTATGCGCCAGGGAGCTGCGTTGCAGACAGGTGTTCTGAGGCCACGCCCCTTTTTACACCAACGCAGCTCTGTGGCGCTTACTGGAGGTACCTAGTGGGCTAGTTTGACCCTAGGGACCCTTAGGATTCAATGGGACTTAATCTCTAAACTTAGAACGGCCACAGGGCGCGTTTCGTAGTTCACTTCCTCAGAGGCACCGCAGTCGAAGGAAGCAAGCCGGGCCACATCCTCCTTTTTAATCCAATCGTCTGCTGATATGCAGCTGCTCAGGATGAGACAAAATGTAATGATTAATGGGAGATGTAGTCCGTAATTACTTTTCCATAGATGGTTGCTTCCTTAATAATTGCCAAGTTCATAGCTCTACATTGAGCCCCAAGGAGTGAAGCCGCGCTCAATCCACGCGCCGTGCTCCACATTGAGCCCCGTGCTTCGGAACTCGTGACACCCTTCACATGGGGTGGTGCTCGCTCAGCGGCTGGTCTGCCGCTAGTTACATCAAGGCTCGTTGGGGTGACCAAAGGGCAAGCAGCACTCGAACACAACACTCTTTTCCCCAGTAAAAGCATTTATTTGGTATGCTCAGCTTCGCTTCTCAGTCTATTAGCATACGACTGCCACCTGACGCGTTTCGTAGTTCACTTCCTCAGAGGCACCGTAGTCGAAGGAAGCAAGCCGGGCCACATCCTCCTTTTTAATCCAAACGTCCGCTGATATGCAGCTGCTCAGGATGAGACAAAACGTAATGATTAATGGGAGATGTAGTCCGTAATTACTTTTCCATAGATGGTTGCTTCCTTAATAATTGGCAAGTTCATAGCTCTACATTGAGCCCCAAGGAGTGAAGCCGCGCTCAATCCACGCGCCGTGCTCCACATTGAGCCCTGTGCTTCGGAACTCGTGGCCCCCTTCACATGGGGTGGTGCTCGCTCAGCGGCTGGTCTGCCGCTAGTTACATCAAGGATCGTTGGGGTGACCAAAGGGCAAGCAGCACTCGAACACGACACTCTTTTCCCCAGTAAAAGCATTTATTTGGGATGCTCAGCTTCGCTTCTCAGTCTATTAGCATACGACTGCCACCTGACGCGTTTTGTAGTTCACTTCCTCAGAGGCACCGCAGTCGAAGGAAGCAAGCCGGGCCACATCCTCCTTTTTAATCCAATCGTCCGCTGATATGCAGCTGCTCAGGATGAGACAAAATGTAATGATTAATGGGAGATGTAGTCCGTAATTACTTTTCCATAGATGGTTGCTTCCTTAATAATTGGCAAGTTCATAGCTCTACATTGAGCCCCAAGGAGTGAAGCCGCGCTCAATCCACGCGCCGTGCTCCACATTGAGCCCCGTGCTTCGGAACTCGTGGCCCCCTTCACATGGGGTGGTGATCGCTCAGCGGCTGGTCTGCCGCTAGTTACATCAAGGCTCGTTGGGGTGACCAAAGGGCAAGCAGCACTCGAACACGACACTCTTTTCCCCAGTAAAAGCATTTATTTGGTATGCTCAGCTTCGCTTCTCAGTCTATTAGCATACGACTGCCACCTGACTCGTTTCGTAGTTCACTTCCTCAGAGGCACCGCAGTCGAAGGAAGCAAACGGGCCACATCCTCCTTTTTAATCCAATCGTCCGCTGATATGCAGCTGCTCAGGATGAGACAAAACGTAATGATTAATGGGAGATGTAGTCCGTAATTACTTTTCCATAGATGGTTGCTTCCTTAATAATTGCCAAGTTCATAGCTCTACATTGAGCCCCAAGGAGTGAAGCCGCGCTCAATCCACGTGCCGTGCTCCACATTGAGCCCCGTGCTTCGGAACTCGTGGCCCCCTTCACATGGGGTGGTGCTCGCTCAGCGGCTGGTCTGCCACTATTACATCAAGGCTCGTTGGGGTGACCAAAGGGCAAGCAGCACTCGAACACGACACTCTTTTCTCCAGTAAAAGCATTTATTTGGTATGCTCAGCTTCGCTTCTCAGTCTATTAGCATACGACTGCCACCTGACGCGTTTCGTAGTTCACTTCCTCAGAGGCACCGCAGTCGAAGGAAGCAAGCCGGGCCACATCCTCCTTTTTAATCCAATCGTCTGCTGATATGCAGCTGCTCAGGATGAGACAAAACGTAATGATTAATGGAAGATGTAGTCCGTAATTACTTTTCCATAGATGGTTGCTTCCTTAATAATTGCCAAGTTCATAGCTCTACATTGAGCCCCAAGGAGTGAAGCCGCGCTCAATCCACGCGCCCTGCTTCACATTGAGCCCCGTGCTTCGGAACTCGTGGCCCCCTTCACATGGGGTGGTGCTCGCTCGGCGGCTGGTCTGCCGCTAGTTACATCAAGGCTCGTTGGGGTGACCAAAGGGCAAGCAGCACTCGAACACGACACTCTTTTCCCCAGTAAAAGCATTTATTTGGTATGCTCAGCTTCGCTTCTCAGTCTATTAGCATACGACTGCCACCTGATGCGTTTCGTAGTTCACTTCCTCAGAGGCACCGCAGTCGAAGGAAGCAAGCCGGGCCACATCCTCCTGTTTAATCCAATCGTCCGCTGATATGCAGCTGCTCAGGATGAGACAAAACGTAATGATTAATGGGAGATGTAGTCCGTAATTACTTTTCCATAGATGGTTGCTTCCTTAATAATTGCCAAGTTCATAGCTCTACATTGAGCCCCAAGGAGTGAAGCCGCGCTCAATCCACGCGCCGTGCTCCATATTGAGCCCCGTGCTTCGGAACTCGTGGCCCCCTTCACATGGGGTGGTGCTCGCTCAGCGGCTGGTCTGCCGCTAGTTACATCAAGGCTCGTTGGGGTGACCAAAGGGCAAGCAGCACTCAAACACGACACTCTTTTCCCCAGTAAAAGCATTTATTTGGTATGCTCAGCTTCGCTTCTCAGTCTATTAGCATACGACTGCCACCTGACGCGTTTCGTAGTTCACTTCCTCAGAGGCACCGCAGTCGAAGGAAGCAAGCCGGGCCACATCCTCCTTTTTAATCCAATCGTCCGCTGATATGCAGCTGCTCAGGATGAGACAAAACGTAATGATTAATGGGAGATGTAGTCCGTAATTACTTTTCCATAGATGGTTGCTTCCTTAATAATTGCCAAGTTCATAGCTGTACATTGAGCCCCAAGGAGTGAAGCCGCGCTCAATCCACATGCCGTACTCCACATTGAGCCCCGTGCTTCGGAACTCGTGGCCCCCTTCACATGGGGTGGTGCTCGCTCAGCGGCTGGTCTGAAAATGAAATGAAAAGGAAGGTTTATATAGCGCAACTGTCACTCCTGACGGAGCCTCCTGGCGCTTATAGATAACGTTAGTAGCTGATTACTGTGCAGTCTAAATGAAGGCAAGGCAGGTGGTGTCTGATAAACCAAAGATCCAAGTCTTCAGGGCCCGTCTAAACAGATCTTCCCGTTGGATTGCCCTCAGTTCCTTTGGCATATGATTCCAAGCTTTTGCTCCCAGTATCGTTGCAGACTTCCCTCCTTTTGATGATAGTTTAAACCTACCTATTGTTAACAGATTGGCCGAACTAGATCGTAATGTTCTAGACGCGATGTAAGGTTTAAATCTGGCGGAGAGATAGGCCGGGCCCACTCCTCGTACCGCTCTGAAGGTTGTCAATAGAAGTTTGAAGAGGATTCTTTTAGGAATTGAGAGCCAATGCAAAATCTTCAAAGCCCCCGAGGCCGAAGATTTGCGGGGGAGTCCCAAAGCCAATCTAGCAGCTGCGTGTTGGACCACCTGAAGCCTTCTCAGGGAGGATTTGTTGGTCCCTACAAGAAGGCTATTACAGTAGTCCAACCGTGACAGTATAAGGGCCACTATAACCGTTTTTCTTGCTGCTGAAGGAATAAGATTGAAGAATTTTTTCAGCGTACGAATGTAGCCAAAACAGGTCCCCGTTAGTTTTAGGACATGTGGCTTAAAAGAGAGTGAGGAGTCGAACAAAACTCCCAGATTTCTGGCAACCTCAACAGTTGATGGAGGGGCTGCGATATTCTCTGGCCACCAGTCTTTGGGTTGAAATGTATTGTTTTTACCTATGGGAAGAATTTCTGTTTTGTCGGTGTTACAGCAGAGATGATTGTTAGACATCCATTTAATGATCGCTGAGAAGCAAGCTTTAAAATTCTCTTCAGCTGATGTTGAACCGTCCTCCAAAGACAGAATGAGTTGGGTATCGTCGGCATAGGATGTTGTCTCAATTCCAAAGGAAGAGATCAATGAGATCAGTGGAGCCATGTATATGTTAAACAGCAGGTGGCTGATAGAGGCCCCCTGTGGGACACCCGTGGAGACAGTGCGTTCAGATGACATACAGGATCCCAGGGAGATGACCTGTCTCCTGTTAGACAGGAATGATGTTATCCAGTCCAATGCTCGGTTTGTGATGCCGCCTGATTTTAATCTGGCAATCAGGATGTCATGGGAGATGGTATCAAACGCGGCAGACAAATCCAAAAGAATCAGGACTGCCTTCCTGCCACTGTCCAAGATGAATTTCAGGGTGTCCGATATCTCAAGAAGGGCTGATTCTGTCGAGTGTTTGGGACGAAAACCCGACTGTCGAGGATGGAGGATAGCTGCGGATTCAGTAAAGCTGGCAAGTTGCTGACATACTATTTTCTCAGTGATCTTCCCCAAGATAGGGAGGAGAGAGATAGGCCTGTAGTTTGATAAGATTGAGGACTCTACATTCTGTTTTTTTTTTAACGGTTTGACAACGGCGAATTTCCAATCTCTGGGTACAATACCCAAGGCAAGGGAAGAGTTCACTATACCATTGATGATAGGGTTGACCACCTCGATTATGCGATGTAGAAATGTTGGGGGACATACATCCAAGGGTGAGCCTGATTTACAGGCTAAAATGGCCTCTTTTGTTTGAGCTAATGTGGCCATTTGGAATGATGAAAGAACTGGAGAATTTGGATTGGAGTTTGGTTCCCTTATATCAGTAGGATCTTCTGGTATAAAGGTCTTAAAATTCCTTTGAATGTTTTTAACTTTCTCTTCAAAAAAACATGCAATATCATTGCAAAGTGTCACCGACGCCGGTATGGTGGAATACAGGGCTTTAGGATCAATAAAAGATTTTACAATTTTAAATATTTCTTTTTGATTGTTCTTGGCTGTAGTAATTTTATTGCAAAAGTATTCCCTTTTTGCAACATTAATGGCCAACTTGTACTTCTTCCTAAAGGATTTAAAGATGAGCCGGCTGGACGGTTCATATTTCCTCCTCCACTTACGCTCCAGTTGCTTACTTTGAAGATGGAGATCCACTAGTTCCCTGGAAAACCAGGGATCATTGTGGACCTTCCTTTTAGATATTCTACTGCCTCCCCTAGAAGAATCCAGTTTGTTTCCAATTGATGTGATCCAATTAGACAGTCTAACTGAGTCCTCTTCTGGTTCCCCTATGAGTTCGGGTACTGTATCTTGAGCTGTAGCTGTCAGGCGGGGATCAGAGGCTAATGAGAGCCATTTCCGCTTAGGAGCGTGGATGCGATCACTGTCATTTATGCCCATACTAACTTTCTGGGGAGTGGGAAAGACGAAAGGGATAAAACTGTGGTCTGTCCAAATCTGTGGCAATAAGTTGCTTATCTGTTGAGACTTTAAGTTAGTACAGACGGTATCAAGCGTGTGTCCTCCACAGTGAGATGGACCTTGGACCATCTGTTGAAGTCCCAAAATTGAAATAATATCTAGGAAAGATGATACTCCCGGGCTATTTTCACATTCCAAATGGAGATTAATGTCACCAAGAAGGGTAAAGTTTGAGTACCTAAGTACTGCTTCACTAAGGGCGTCTCCCAGGGATTCCAAGAATAAACTGCTATTGCCTGGCGGCCGATATAGTAGTACCCCCGAGAATGAAAATGAGTTGCCCATGGCACAACAAAAGCCCATGTTTTCTGCTCCTTTTAGACCTTGGAGGGTAAAAGTCTTCACCTGCATATTCTCCCTGTGTATGATGGCGACTCCCCCCCCCTGCCCTCCTCTCTGTCAAGCCTACACAAAGTGAAGTCTGGCGGCAGGGCGATCACTATATCTGGGTTGCAGTCTTCACACAACCAAGTTTCGGTAATAAATAAAAGGTCTAATTCATTCTCTACAATCAACTCATTTAGATCAAGGGCATGCTTCCTTAAGGAGCGTGCATTAATTAAGCCCCCAAGGATGGATCCCGAGTGAGTGTGTGTAATATCTGAGTCAGTCGTTAATTGGGGATTAACAACGTTTATTTGGGTCTGGCATTTCAGGCAGCTTATCGGACCCATAATATGGTTCACGTCTAAAATGTGACCGCATTTTTTACCTATGTTCAGGTCCTTCAGCTGCCGAGACGTCATGCTCTTATTTAAGGGGCATCGGGCAGCATGGCTGGCGCTGGACATGTGACGGTCGCGGACGGGCGCAGACGGGCTTGCCTTTGGCGCACCTTTGGCGCGCCCACTGCGCGCGTCCGCTGCGCGTCAGCGCCATAGCCTGAATATATAGTGTGCAGGGCAGAGTAGGTCAAAAGACTAGACCGTCACCCCCTCAAGATGGCGGTTTGAAAGTGTCCCACAGGAAGTGGGTAAAGCGATTATGGCGTGAATGCTCCCTCCACACAACCAGCACCAGTTGTGGTGGACCGGGGAGTGAACGCAAAGACGAATTAACAGGCAAGATTTTACAAGAATTTTACAGCAAGCACAGTGCGATTTCTACCGCTTAATGAAGACAGTTGTATATCATTTAAAATAAAAATAAAAATACAAGCGCCGCAAAATAAGTAAAATACAGTGATTTTAAAAGATTCTTTTCAGCACGAAAAGGCGAGCCTTAATCAAATTACAGCAGTCTCAGCACATACGTTATCATCAAGTGCGCGTCAGCGCCATAGCCTGAATATATAGTGTGCAGGGCAGAGTAGGTCAAAAGACTAGACCGTCACCCCCTCAAGATGGCGGTTTGAAAGTGTCCCACAGGAAGTGGGTAAAGCGATTATGGCGTGAATGCTCCCTCCACACAACCAGCACCAGCTGTGGTGGACCGGGGAGTGAACGCAAAGACGAATTAACAGGCAAGATTTTACAAGAATTTTACAGCAAGCACAGTGCGATTTCTACCGCTTAATGAAGACAGTTGTATATCATTTAAAATAAAAATAAAAATACAAGCGCCGCAAAATAAGTAAAATACAGTGATTTTAAAAGATTCTTTTCAGCACGAAAAGGCGAGCCTTAATCAAATTACAGCAGTCTCAGCACATACGTTATCATCAAGTGCGCGTCAGCGCCATAGCCTGAATATATAGTGTGCAGGGCAGAGTAGGTCAAAAGACTAGACCGTCACCCCCTCAAGATGGCGGTTTGAAAGTGTCCCACAGGAAGTGGGTAAAGCGATTATGGCGTGAATGCTCCCTCCACACAACCAGCACCAGCTGTGGTGGACCGGGGAGTGAACGCAAAGACGAATTAACAGGCAAGATTTTACAAGAATTTTACAGCAAGCACAGTGCGATTTCTACCGCTTAATGAAGACAGTTGTATATCATTTAAAATAAAAATAAAAATACAAGCGCCGCAAAATAAGTAAAATACAGTGATTTTAAAAGATTCTTTTCAGCACGAAAAGGCGAGCCTTAATCAAATTACAGCAGTCTCAGCACATACGTTATCATCGTCTGCCGCTATTACATCAAGGCTCGTTGGGGTGACCAAAGGGCAAGCAGCACTCGAACACGACACTCTTTTCCCCAGTAAAAGCATTTATTTGGTATGCTCAGCTTCGCTTCTCAGTCTATTAGCATACGACTGCCACCTGACACGTTTCGTAGTTCACTTCCTCAGAGGCACCGCAGTCGAAGGAAGCAAGCCGGGCCACATCCTCCTTTTTAATCCAATCGTCCGCTGATATGCAGCTGCTCAGGATGAGACAAAACGTGATGATTAATGGGAGATGTAGTCCGTAATTACTTTTCCATAGATGGTTGCTTCCTTAATAATTGGCAAGTTCATAGCTCTACATTGAGCCCCAAGGAGTGAAGCCGCGCTCAATCCACGCGCCGTGCTCCACATTGAGCCCCGTGCTTCGGAACTCGTGGCCCCCTTCACATGGGGTGGTGCTCGCTCAGCGGCTGGTCTGCCGCTAGTTACATCAAGGCTCATTGGGGTGACCAAAGGGCAAGCAGCACTCGAACACAACACTCTTTTCCCCAGTAAAAGCATTTATTTGGTATGCTCAGCTTCGCTTCTCAGTCTATTAGCATACGACTGACACCTGACGCGTTTCGTAGTTCACTTCCTCAGAGGCACCGCAGTCGAAGGAAGCAAGCCGGGCCACATCCTCCTTTTTAATCCAATCGTCCGCTGATATGCAGCTGATCAGGATGAGACAAAACGTAATGATTAATGGGAGATGTAGTCCGTAATTACTTTTCCATAGATGGTTGCTTCCTTAATAATTGCCAAGTTCATAGCTCTACATTGAGCCCCAAGGAGTGAAGCCGCGCTCAATCCACGCGCCATGCTCCACATTGAGCCCCGAGCTTCGGAACTCGTGGCCCCCTTCACATGGGGTGGTGTTCGCTCAGCGGCTGGTCTGCCGCTAGTTACATCAAGGCTCGTTGGGGTGACCAAAGGGCAAGCAGCACTCGAACCCGACACTCTTTTCCCCAGTAAAAGCATTTATTTGGTATGCTCAGCTTCGATTCTCAGTCTATTAGCATACGACTGCCACCTGACGCGTTTCGTAGTTTACTTCCTCAGAGGCACCGCAGTCGAAGGAAGCAAGCCGGGCCACATCCTCCTTTTTAATCCAATCGTCTGCTGATATGCAGCTGCTCAGGATGAGACAAAATGTAATGATTAATGGGAGATGTAGTCCGTAATTACTTTTCCATAGATGGTTGCTTCCTTAATAATTGCCAAGTTCATAGCTCTACATTGAGCTCCAAGGAGTGAAGCCGCGCTCAATCCACGCGCCGTGCTCCACATTGAGCCCCGTGCTTCGGAACTCGTGGCCCCCTTCACATGGGGTGGTGCTCGCTCGGCGGCTGGTCTGCCGCTAGTTACATCAAGGATCGTTGGGGTGACCAAAGGGCAAGCAGCACTCGAACACGACACTCTTTTCCCCAGTAAAAGCATTTATTTGGTATGCTCAGCTTCGCTTCTCAGTCTATTAGCATACGACTGCCACCTGACGCGTTTCGTAGTTCACTTCCTCAGAGGCACCGTAGTCGAAGGAAGCAAGCCGGGCCACATCCTCCTTTTTAATCCAAACGTCCGCTGATATGCAGCTGCTCAGGATGAGACAAAACGTAATGATTAATGGGAGTTGTAGTCCGTAATTACTTTTCCATAGATGGTTGCTTCCTTAATAATTGGCAAGTTCATAGCTCTACATTGAGCCCCAAGGAGTGAAGCCGCGCTCAATCCACGTGCCGTGCTCCACATTGAGCCCCGTGCTTCGGAACTCGTGGCCCCCTTCACATGGGGTGGTGCTCGCTCAGCGGCTGGTCTGCGGCTAGTTACATCAAGGATCGTTGGGGTGACCAAAGGGCAAGCAGCACTCGAACACGACACTCTTTTCCCCAGTAAAAGCATTTATTTGGGATGCTCAGCTTCGCTTCTCAGTCTATTAGCATACGACTGCCACCTGACGCGTTTCGTAGTTCACTTCCTCAGAGGCACCGCAGTCGAAGGAAGCAAGCCGGGCCACATCCTCCTTTTTAATCCAATCGTCCGCTGATATGCAGCTGCTCAGGATGAGACAAAATGTAATGATTAATGGGAGATGTAGTCCGTAATTACTTTTCCATAGATGGTTGCTTCCTTAATAATTGGCAAGTTCATAGCTCTACATTGAGCCCCAAGGAGTGAAGCCGCGCTCAATCCACGCGCCGTGCTCCACATTGAGCCCCGTGCTTCGGAACTCGTGGCCCCCTTCACATGGGGTGGTGATCGCTCAGCGGCTGGTCTGCCGCTAGTTACATCAAGGCTCGTTGGGGTGACCAAAGGGCAAGCAGCACTCGAACACGACACTCTTTTCCCCAGTAAAAGCATTTATTTGGTATGCTCAGCTTCGCTTCTCAGTCTATTAGCATACGACTGCCACCTGACGCGTTTCGTAGTTCACTTCCTCAGAGGCACCGCAGTCGAAGGAAGCAAGCCGGGCCACATCCTCCTTTTTAATCCAATCGTCCGCTGATATGCAGCTGCTCAGGATGAGACAAAACGTAATGATTAATGGGAGATGTAGTCCGTAATTACTTTTCCATAGATGGTTGCTTCCTTAATAATTGCCAAGTTCATAGCTCTACATTGAGCCCCAAGAAGTGAAGCTGCGCTCAATCCACGCGCCGTGCTCCACATTGAGCCCCGTGCTTCGGAACTCGTGGCCCCCTTCACATGGGGTGGTGCTCGCTCAGCGGCTGGTCTGCCGCTAGTTACATCAAGGCTCGTTGGGGTAACCAAAGGGCAAGCAGCACTCGAACACGACACTCTTTTCCCCAGTAAAAGCATTTATTTGGTATGCTCAGCTTCGCTTCTCAGTCTATTAGCATACGACTGCCACCTGACGCGTTTCGTAGTTCACTTCCTCAGAGGCACCGCAGTCGAAGGAAGTAAACGGGCCACATCCTCCTTTTTAATCCAATCGTCCGCTGATATGCAGCTGCTCAGGATGAGACAAAACGTAATGATTAATGGGAGATGTAGTCCGTAATTACTTTTCCATAGATGGTTGCTTCCTTAATAATTGGCAAGTTCATAGCTCTACATTGAGCCCCAAGGAGTGAAGCCGCGCTCAATCCACGTGCCGTGCTCCACATTGAGCCCCGTGCTTCGGAACTCGTGGCCCCCTTCACATGGGGTGGTGCTCGCTCAGCGGCTGGTCTGCCACTATTACATCAAGACTCGTTGGGGTGACCAAAGGGCAAGCAGCACTCGAACACGACACTCTTTTCTCCAGTAAAAGCATTTATTTGGTATGCTCAGCTTCGCTTCTCAGTCTATTAGCATACGACTGCCACCTGACGCGTTTCGTAGTTCACTTCCTCAGAGGCACCGCAGTCGAAGGAAGCAAGCCGGGCCACATCCTCCTTTTTAATCCAATCGTCTGCTGATATGCAGCTGCTCAGGATGAGACAAAACGTAATGATAAATGGGAGATGTAGTCCGTAATTACTTTTCCATAGATGGTTGCTTCCTTAATAATTGCCAAGTTCATAGCTCTACATTGAGCCCCAAGGAGTGAAGCCGCGCTCAATCCACGCGCCCTGCTCCACATTGAGCCCCGTGCTTCGGAACTCGTGGCCCCCTTCACATGGGGTGGTGCTCGCTCGGCGGCTGGTCTGCCGCTAGTTACATCAAGGCTCGTTGGCGTGACCAAAGGGCAAGCAGCACTCGAACACGACACTCTTTTCCCCAGTAAAAGCATTTATTTGGTATGCTCAGCTTCGCTTCTCAGTCTATTAGCATACGACTGCCACCTGATGCGTTTCGTAGTTCACTTCCTCAGAGGCACCGCAGTCGAAGGAAGCAAGCCGGGCCACATCCTCCTGTTTAATCCAATCGTCCGCTGATATGCAGCTGCTCAGGATGAGACAAAACGTAATGATTAATGGGAGATGTAGTCCGTAATTACTTTTCCATAGATGGTTGCTTCCTTAATAATTGCCAAGTTCATAGCTCTACATTGAGCCCCAAGGAGTGAAGCCGCGCTCAATCCACGCGCCGTGCTCCACATTGAGCCCCGTGCTTCGGAACTCGTGGCCCCCTTCACATGGGGTGGTGCTCGGTCAGCGGCTGGTCTGCCGCTAGTTACATCAAGGCTCGTTGGGGTGATCAAAGGGCAAGCAGCACTCAAACACGACACTCTTTTCCCCAGTAAAAGCATTTATTTGGTATGCTCAGCTTCGATTCTCAGTCTATTAGCATACGACTGCCACCTGACGCGTTTCGTAGTTCACTTCCTCAGAGGCACCGCAGTCGAAGGAAGCAAGCCGGGCCACATCCTCCTTTTTAATCCAATCGTCCGCTGATATGCAGCTGCTCAGGATAAGACAAAACGTAATGATTAATGGGAGATGTAGTCAGTAATTACTTTTCCATAGATGGTTGCTTCCTTAATAATTGTCAAGTTCATAGCTGTACATTGAGCCCGAAGGAGTGAAGCCGCGCTCAATCCACATGCCGTGCTCCACATTGAGCCCCGTGCTTCGGAACTCGTGGCCCCCTTCACATGGGGTGGTGCTCGCTCAGCGGCTGGTCTGCTGCTATTACATCAAGGCTCGTTGGGGTGACCAAAGGGCAAGCAGCACTCGAACACGACACTCTTTTCCCCAGTAAAAACATTTATTTGGTATGCTCAGCTTCGCTTCTCAGTCTATTAGCATACGACTGCCACCTGACACGTTTCGTAGTTCACTTCCTCAGAGGCACCGCAGTCGAAGGAAGCAAGCCGGGCCACATCCTCCTTTTTAATCCAATCGTCCGCTGATATGCAGCTGCTCAGGATGTGACAAAACGTAATGATTAATGGGAGATGTAGTCCGTAATTACTTTTACATAGATGGTTGCTTCCTTAATAATTGCCAAGTTCATAGCTCTACATTGAGCCCCAAGGAGTGAAGCCGCGCTCAATCCACGTGCCGTGCTCCACATTGAGCCCCGTGCTTCGGAACTCGTGGCCCCCTTCACATGGGGTGGTGCTCGCTCAGCGGCTGGTCTGCCGCTATTACATCAAGGCTCGTTGGGGTGACCAAAGGGCAAGCAGCACTCGAACACGACACTCTTTTCCCCAGTAAAAGCATTTATTTGGTATGCTCAGCTTCGCTTCTCAGTCTATTAGCATACGACTGCCACCTGATGCGTTTCGTAGTTCACTTCCTCAGAGGCACCGCAGTCGAAGGAAGCAAGCCGGGCCACATCCTCCTGTTTAATCCAATCGTCCGCTGATATGCAGCTGCTCAGGATGAGACAAAACGTAATGATTAATGGGAGATGTAGTCCGTAATTACTTTTCCATAGATGGTTGCTTCCTTAATAATTGCCAAGTTCATAGCTCTACATTGAGCCCCAAGGAGTGAAGCCGCGCTCAATCCACGCGCCGTGCTCCACATTGAGCCCCGTGCTTCGGAACTCGTGGCCCCCTTCACATGGGGTGGTGCTCGGTCAGTGGCTGGTCTGCCGCTAGTTACATCAAGGCTCGTTGGGGTGACCAAAGGGCAAGCAGCACTCAAACACGACACTCTTTTCCCCAGTAAAAGCATTTATTTGGTATGCTCAGCTTCGCTTCTCAGTCTATTAGCATACGACTGCCACCTGACGCGTTTCGTAGTTCACTTCCTCAGAGGCACCGCAGTCGAAGGAAGCAAGCCGGGCCACATCCTCCTTTTTAATCCAATCGTCCGCTGATATGCAGCTGCTCAGGATGAGACAAAACGTAATGATTAATGGGAGATGTAGTCCGTAATTACTTTTCCATAGATGGTTGCTTCCTTAATAATTGTCAAGTTCATAGCTGTACATTGAGCCCCAAGGAGTGAAGCCGCGCTCAATCCACATGCCGTGCTCCACATTGAGCCCCGTGCTTCGGAACTCGTGTCCCCCTTCACATGGGGTGGTGCTCGCTCAGCGGCTGGTCTGCCGCTATTACATCAAGGCTCGTTGGGGTGACCAAAGGGCAAGCAGCACTCGAACACGACACTCTTTTCCCCAGTAAAAGCATTTATTTGGTATGCTCAGCTTCGCTTCTCAGTCTATTAGCATACGACTGCCACCTGACACGTTTCATAGTTCACTTCCTCAGAGGCACCGCAGTCGAAGGAAGCAAGCCGGGCCACATCCTCCTTTTTAATCCAATCGTCCGCTGATATGCAGCTGCTCAGGATGTGACAAAACGTAATGATTAATGGGAGATGTAGTCCGTAATTACTTTTACATAGATGGTTGCTTCCTTAATAATTGCCAAGTTCATAGCTCTACATTGAGCCCCAAGGAGTGAAGCCGCGCTCAATCCACGTGCCGTGCTCCACATTGAGCCCCGTGCTTCGGAACTCGTGGCCCCCTTCACATGGGGTGGTGCTCGCTCAGCGGCTGGTCTGCCGCTATTACATCAAGGCTCGTTGGGGTGACCAAAGGGCAAGCAGCACTCGAACACAACACTCTTTTCCCCAGTAAAAGCATTTATTTGGTATGCTCAGCTTCGCTTCTCAGTCTATTAGCATACGACTGCCACCTGACGCGTTTCGTAGTTCACTTCCTCAGAGGCACCTCAGTCGAAGGAAGCAAGCCGGGCCACATCCTCCTTTTTAATCCAATCGTCCGCTGATATGCAGCTGCTCAGAATGAGACAAAACGTAATGATTAATGGGAGATGTAGTCCGTAATTACTTTTCCATAGATGGTTGCTTCTTTAATAATTGCCAAGTTCATAGCTCTACATTGAGCTCCAAGGAGTGAAGCCGCGCTCAATCCATGCGCCGTGCTCCACATTGAGCCCCGTGCTTCGGAACTCATGGCCCCCTTCACATGGGGTGGTGCTCGCTCAGCGGCTGGTCTGCCGCTATTACATCAAGGCTCGTTGGGGTGACCAAAGGGCAAGCAGCACTCGAACACGACACTCTTTTCCCCAGTAAAAGCATTTATTTGGTATGCTCAGCTTCGCTTCTCAGTCTATTAGCATACGACTGCCACCTGACGCGTTTCGTAGTTCACTTCCTCAGAGGCACCTCAGTCGAAGGAAGCAAGCCGGGCCACATCCTCCTTTTTAATCCAATCGTCCGCTGATATGCAGCTGCTCAGAATGAGACAAAACGTAATGATTAATGGAAGATGTAGTCCGTAATTACTTTTCCATAGATGGTTGCTTCTTTAATAATTGCCAAGTTCATAGCTCTACATTGAGCCCCAAGGAGTGAAGCCGCGCTCAATCCACGCGCCGTGCTCCACATTGAGCCCCGTGCTTCGGAACTCATGGCCCCCTTCACATGGGGTGGTGCTCGCTCAGCGGCTGGGGTGCCTCTAGTTACATCAAGGCTCGTTGGGGTGACCAAAGGGCAAGCAGCACTCGAACACGACACTCTTTTCCCCAGTAAAAGCATTTATTTGGTATGCTCAGCTTCGCTTCTCAGTCTATTAGCATACGACTTCCACCTGACGCGTTTCGTAGTTCACTTCCTCAGAGGCACCGCAGTCGAAGGAAGCAAGCCAGGCCACATCCTCCTTTTTAATCCAATCGTCCTCTGATATGCAGCTGCTCAGGATGAGACAAAACGTAATGATTAATGGGAGATGTAGTCCGTAATTACTTTTCCATAGATGGTTGCTTCCTTAATAATTGGCAAGTTCATAGCTCTACATTGAGCCCCAAGGAGTGAAGCCGCGCTCAATCCACGCGCCGTCCTCCACATTGAGCCCCGTGCTTCGGAACTCGTGGCCCCCTTCACATGGGGTGGTGCTCGCTCAGCGGCTGGTCTGCCGCTAGTTACATCAAGGCTCGTTGGGGTGACCAAAGGGCAAGCAGCACTCGAACACGACACTTTTTTCCCCAGTAAAAGCATTTATTTGGTATGCTCAGCTTCGCTTCTCAGTCAATTAGCATACGACTGCTACCTGACGCGTTTTGTAGTTCACTTCCTCAGAGGCACCGCAGTCGAAGGAAGCAAGCCGGGCCACATCCTCCTTTTTAATCCAATCGTCCGCTGATATGCAGCTGATCAGGATGAGACAAAACGTAATGATTAATGGGAGATGTAGTCCGTAATTACTTTTCCATAGATGGTAGCTTCCTTAATAATTGCCAAGTTCATAGCTCTACATTGAGCCCCAAGGAGTGAAGCCGCGCTCAATCCACGCGCCGTGCTCCACATTGAGCCCCGTGCTTCGGAACTCGTGGCCCCCTTCACATGGGGTGGTGCTCGCTCAGCGGCTGGTCTGCCGCTAGTTACATCAAGGCTCGTTGGGGTGACCAAAGGGCAAGCAGCACTCGAACACAACACTCTTTTCCCCAGTAAAAGCATTTATTTGGTATGCTCAGCTTCGCTTCTCAGTCTATTAGCATACGACTGCCACCTGACGCGTTTCGTAGTTCACTTCCTCAGAGGCACCGCAGTCGAAAGAAGCAAGCCGGGCCACATCCTCCTTTTTAATCCAATCGTCCGCTGATATGCAGCTGCTCAGTAGTAATGTATTACATGGGTCTGAATTTCCCACCAAGGTTTGGTGTCCTACCCACTACACTATCTAGGCCACATATGTAGTTACTCATAAAGACACTATTGAGACAGTCATTCACTCACTAACACACCCATACACACACTCATCCACCCATACAGTCCTGCACACATGCTGTCTTCAACACATACAAACAGTGAGTCACTCATTCATGCACCTATGCACTACGTAATACGCCCCACCGAACCATGCAGACACTCAGACTGATACTCAAAAAACCAACTAATAACCTATATAGACACCCATGTAGCTACTCACCAACCCATGCAGCCAGTTATACACAAAGTGAGAGACTGATACAGATATTTACATATTTAAACATTACTCACTAAGCCATGTATTCTCTATGATACAATTAATCAGTCAGTTACACAATCAATTTTTCAAAAACAAATCATCCATTTAGACACTTATATACCCATTTATTCTTCCATCGACCTTGAGATATACATATATAAAACATATTTAATTTTCAGAAAAACAGACATTAACTGGATGATGTCTGTTTTTCTGATGTTATTTGAGATGTCATCAGTGATGTCATGAGTGATGTCACTGACCATGTCATGAGTGATGTAATATGTGACGTCATCAGCAGTGCATTGCGGGCGCGCGAGTTATAGTTAGCTGAATTAACTATAACGGGGGAATTTCAATGGTTTTGTACAAGTGAAAAGTCCACTATAACACCCCTGAAACCTATGGTTTTTTCAGTGAATTTCTGAGGTTTTTTAAATGCTAATTCCTAACTATAACGTGCCTGAAACCTATGTTTTTTTCTGTGAATATATATATATATATATATATATATATATCCAATCGTAGATGCTCGGCAAGTGAGGCACCACACACAATCACGTTTTCACCTTTTATTGGGATAGGACAGCAGGACCACTTCATCATCCTCTCAGCTAGTTGCAATGTCCAAACGCGTTTCGGGCTTATGGAGCCCTTCGTCAATGGTGCTCTTTGGAGGAGAATCACAGCATGAATGAGACGCCGTGCTCACGGTGTTCAATTTGAGTCCCGCCCCAATGGGCGTGCCTTACCACTGCATGCTGGTATATGAAGTCTTGGTAATATTCAAATTCATGGTGAATTGCTGTGACGCCCCTTCTGTTTATCAATCCTCTAGTGGGGTGCTCGAGAAGGTGAGTCTGGAGCCCTGCTAGTAATGATCCTATCCATACGGTCGTGATGTTCCCATGGCGCTTGTAATTATGGCACGAGGGAGCTGCTCGTCCGCAGCGGGGTGCCTCGCGGTCAGAGCGGACCGCTATATATCCAATCGTAGATGCTCGGCAAGTGAGGCACCACACACAATCACGTTTTCACCTTTTATTGGGATAGGACAGCAGGACCACTTCATCATCCTCTCAGCTAGTTGCAATGTCCAAACGCGTTTCGGGCTTATGGAGCCCTTCGTCAATGGTGCTCTTTGGAGGAGAATCACAGCATGAATGAGACGCCGTGCTCACGGTGTTCAATTTGAGTCCCGCCCCAATGGGCGTGCCTTACCACTGCATGCTGGTATATGAAGTCTTGGTAATATTCAAATTCATGGTGAATTGCTGTGACGCCCCTTCTGTTTATCAATCCTCTAGTGGGGTGCTCGAGAAGGTGAGTCTGGAGCCCTGCTAGTAATGATCCTATCCATACGGTCGTGATGTTCCCATGGCGCTTGTAATTATGGCACGAGGGAGCTGCTCGTCCGCAGCGGGGTGCCTCGCGGTCAGAGCGGACCGCTATATATCCAATCGTAGATGCTCGGCAAGTGAGGCACCACACACAATCACGTTTTCACCTTTTATTGGGATAGGACAGCAGGACCACTTCATCATCCTCTCAGCTAGTTGCAATGTCCAAACGCGTTTCGGGCTTATGGAGCCCTTCGTCAATGGTGCTCTTTGGAGGAGAATCACAGCATGAATGAGACGCCGTGCTCACGGTGTTCAATTTGAGTCCCGCCCCAATGGGCGTGCCTTACCACTGCATGCTGGTATATGAAGTCTTGGTAATATTCAAATTCATGGTGAATTGCTGTGACGCCCCTTCTGTTTATCAATCCTCTAGTGGGGTGCTCGAGAAGGTGAGTCTGGAGCCCTGCTAGTAATGATCCTATCCATACGGTCGTGATGTTCCCATGGCGCTTGTAATTATGGCACGAGGGAGCTGCTCGTCCGCAGCGGGGTGCCTCGCGGTCAGAGCGGACCGCTATATATCCAATCGTAGATGCTCGGCAAGTGAGGCACCACACACAATCACGTTTTCACCTTTTATTGGGATAGGACAGCAGGACCACTTCATCATCCTCTCAGCTAGTTGCAATGTCCAAACGCGTTTCGGGCTTATGGAGCCCTTCGTCAATGGTGCTCTTTGGAGGAGAATCACAGCATGAATGAGACGCCGTGCTCACGGTGTTCAATTTGAGTCCCGCCCCAATGGGCGTGCCTTACCACTGCATGCTGGTATATGAAGTCTTGGTAATATTCAAATTCATGGTGAATTGCTGTGACGCCCCTTCTGTTTATCAATCCTCTAGTGGGGTGCTCGAGAAGGTGAGTCTGGAGCCCTGCTAGTAATGATCCTATCCATACGGTCGTGATGTTCCCATGGCGCTTGTAATTATGGCACGAGGGAGCTGCTCGTCCGCAGCGGGGTGCCTCGCGGTCAGAGCGGACCGCTATATATCCAATCGTAGATGCTCGGCAAGTGAGGCACCACACACAATCACGTTTTCACCTTTTATTGGGATAGGACAGCAGGACCACTTCATCATCCTCTCAGCTAGTTGCAATGTCCAAACGCGTTTCGGGCTTATGGAGCCCTTCGTCAATGGTGCTCTTTGGAGGAGAATCACAGCATGAATGAGACGCCGTGCTCACGGTGTTCAATTTGAGTCCCGCCCCAATGGGCGTGCCTTACCACTGCATGCTGGTATATGAAGTCTTGGTAATATTCAAATTCATGGTGAATTGCTGTGACGCCCCTTCTGTTTATCAATCCTCTAGTGGGGTGCTCGAGAAGGTGAGTCTGGAGCCCTGCTAGTAATGATCCTATCCATACGGTCGTGATGTTCCCATGGCGCTTGTAATTGTGGCACGAGGGAGCTGCTCGTCCGCAGCGGGGTGCCTCGCGGTCAGAGCGGACCGCTATATATCCAATCGTAGATGCTCGGCAAGTGAGGCACCACACACAATCACGTTTTCACCTTTTATTGGGATAGGACAGCAGGACCACTTCATCATCCTCTCAGCTAGTTGCAATGTCCAAACGCGTTTCGGGTGTCCGCTCTGACCGCGAGGCACCCCGCTGCGGACGAGCAGCTCCCTCGTGCCATAATTACAAGCGCCATGGGAACATCACGACCGTATGGATAGGATCATTACTAGCAGGGCTCCAGACTCACCTTCTCGAGCACCCCACTAGAGGATTGATAAACAGAAGGGGCGTCACAGCAATTCACCATGAATTGAATATTACCAAGACTTCATATACCAGCATGCAGTGGTAAGGCACGCCCATTGGGGCGGGACTCAAATTGAACACCGTGAGCACGGCGTCTCATTCATGCTGTGATTCTCCTCCAAAGAGCACCATTGACGAAGGGCTCCATAAGCCCGAAACGCGTTTGGACATTGCAACTAGCTGAGAGGATGATGAAGTGGTCCCGCTGTCCTATCCCAATAAAAGGTGAAAACGTGATTGTGTGTGGTGCCTCACTTGCCGAGCATCTACGATTGGATATATAGCGGTCCGCTCTGACCGCGAGGCACCCCGCTGCGGACGAGCAGCTCCCTCGTGCCATAATTACAAGCGCCATGGGAACATCACGACCGTATGGATAGGATCATTACTAGCAGGGCTCCAGACTCACCTTCTCGAGCACCCCACTAGAGGATTGATAAACAGAAGGGGCGTCACAGCAATTCACCATGAATTGAGTATTACCAAGACTTCATATACCAGCATGCAGTGGTAAGGCACGCCCATTGGGGCGGGACTCAAATTGAACACCGTGAGCACGGCGTCTCATTCATGCTGTGATTCTCCTCCAAAGAGCACCATTGACGAAGGGCTCCATAAGCCCGAAACGCGTTTGGACATTGCAACTAGCTGAGAGGATGATGAAGTGGTCCCGCTGTCCTATCCCAATAAAAGGTGAAAACGTGATTGTGTGTGGTGCCTCACTTGCCGAGCATCTACGATTGGATATATAGCGGTCCGCTCTGACCGCGAGGCACCCCGCTGCGGACGAGCAGCTCCCTCATGCCATAATTACAAGCGCCATGGGAACATCACGACCGTATGGATAGGATCATTACTAGCAGGGCTCCAGACTCACCTTCTCGAGCACCCCACTAGAGGATTGATAAACAGAAGGGGCGTCACAGCAATTCACCATGAATTGAATATTACCAAGACTTCATATACCAGCATGCAGTGGTAAGGCACGCCCATTGGGGCGGGACTCAAATTGAACACCGTGAGCACGGCGTCTCATTCATGCTGTGATTCTCCTCCAAAGAGCACCATTGACGAAGGGCTCCATAAGCCCGAAACGCGTTTGGACATTGCAACTAGCTGAGAGGATGATGAAGTGGTCCCGCTGTCCTATCCCAATAAAAGGTGAAAACGTGATTGTGTGTGGTGCCTCACTTGCCGAGCATCTACGATTGGATATATAGCGGTCCGCTCTGACCGCGAGGCACCCCGCTGCGGACGAGCAGCTCCCTCGTGCCATAATTACAAGCGCCATGGGAACATCACGACCGTATGGATAGGATCATTACTAGCAGGGCTCCAGACTCACCTTCTCGAGCACCCCACTAGAGGATTGATAAACAGAAGGGGCGTCACAGCAATTCACCATGAATTGAATATTACCAAGACTTCATATACCAGCATGCAGTGGTAAGGCACGCCCATTGGGGCGGGACTCAAATTGAACACCGTGAGCACGGCGTCTCATTCATGCTGTGATTCTCCTCCAAAGAGCACCATTGACGAAGGGCTCCATAAGCCCGAAACGCGTTTGGACATTGCAACTAGCTGAGAGGATGATGAAGTGGTCCCGCTGTCCTATCCCAATAAAAGGTGAAAACGTGATTGTGTGTGGTGCCTCACTTGCTGAGCATCTACGATTGGATATATAGCGGTCCGCTCTGACCGCGAGGCACCCCGCTGCGGACGAGCAGCTCCCTCGTGCCATAATTACAAGCGCCATGGGAACATCACGACCGTATGGATAGGATCATTACTAGCAGGGCTCCAGACTCACCTTCTCGAGCACCCCACTAGAGGATTGATAAACAGAAGGGGCGTCACAGCAATTCACCATGAATTGAATATTACCAAGACTTCATATACCAGCATGCAGTGGTAAGGCACGCCCATTGGGGCGGGACTCAAATTGAACACCGTGAGCACGGCGTCTCATTCATGCTGTGATTCTCCTCCAAAGAGCACCATTGACGAAGGGCTCCATAAGCCCGAAACGCGTTTGGACATTGCAACTAGCTGAGAGGATGATGAAGTGGTCCCGCTGTCCTATCCCAATAAAAGGTGAAAACGTGATTGTGTGTGGTGCCTCACTTGCCGAGCATCTACGATTGGATATATAGCGGTCCGCTCTGACCGCGAGGCACCCCGCTGCGGACGAGCAGCTCCCTCGTGCCATAATTACAAGCGCCATGGGAACATCACGACCGTATGGATAGGATCATTACTAGCAGGGCTCCAGACTCACCTTCTCGAGCACCCCACTAGAGGATTGATAAACAGAAGGGGCGTCACAGCAATTCACCATGAATTGAATATTACCAAGACTTCATATACCAGCATGCAGTGGTAAGGCACGCCCATTGGGGCGGGACTCAAATTGAACACCGTGAGCACGGCGTCTCATTCATGCTGTGATTCTCCTCCAAAGAGCACCATTGACGAAGGGCTCCATAAGCCCGAAACGCGTTTGGACATTGCAACTAGCTGAGAGGATGATGAAGTGGTCCCGCTGTCCTATCCCAATAAAAGGTGAAAACGTGATTGTGTGTGGTGCCTCACTTGCCGAGCATCTACGATTGGATATATAGCGGTCCGCTCTGACCGCGAGGCACCCCGCTGCGGACGAGCAGCTCCCTCGTGCCATAATTACAAGCGCCATGGGAACATCACGACCGTATGGATAGGATCATTACTAGCAGGGCTCCAGACTCACCTTCTCGAGCACCCCACTAGAGGATTGATAAACAGAAGGGGCGTCACAGCAATTCACCATGAATTGAATATTACCAAGACTTCATATACCAGCATGCAGTGGTAAGGCACGCCCATTGGGGCGGGACTCAAATTGAACACCGTGAGCACGGCGTCTCATTCATGCTGTGATTCTCCTCCAAAGAGCACCATTGACGAAGGGCTCCATAAGCCCGAAACGCGTTTGGACATTGCAACTAGCTGAGAGGATGATGAAGTGGTCCCGCTGTCCTATCCCAATAAAAGGTGAAAACGTGATTGTGTGTGGTGCCTCACTTGCCGAGCATCTACGATTGGATATATAGCGGTCCGCTCTGACCGCGAGGCACCCCGCTGCGGACGAGCAGCTCCCTCGTGCCATAATTACAAGCGCCATGGGAACATCACGACCGTATGGATAGGATCATTACTAGCAGGGCTCCAGACTCACCTTCTCGAGCACCCCACTAGAGGATTGATAAACAGAAGGGGCGTCACAGCAATTCACCATGAATTGAATATTACCAAGACTTCATATACCAGCATGCAGTGGTAAGGCACGCCCATTGGGGCGGGACTCAAATTGAACACCGTGAGCACGGCGTCTCATTCATGCTGTGATTCTCCTCCAAAGAGCACCATTGACGAAGGGCTCCATAAGCCCGAAACGCGTTTGGACATTGCAACTAGCTGAGAGGATGATGAAGTGGTCCCGCTGTCCTATCCCAATAAAAGGTGAAAACGTGATTGTGTGTGGTGCCTCACTTGCCGAGCATCTACGATTGGATATATAGCGGTCCGCTCTGACCGCGAGGCACCCCGCTGCGGACGAGCAGCTCCCTCGTGCCATAATTACAAGCGCCATGGGAACATCACGACCGTATGGATAGGATCATTACTAGCAGGGCTCCAGACTCACCTTCTCGAGCACCCCACTAGAGGATTGATAAACAGAAGGGGCGTCACAGCAATTCACCATGAATTGAATATTACCAAGACTTCATATACCAGCATGCAGTGGTAAGGCACGCCCATTGGGGCGGGACTCAAATTGAACACCGTGAGCACGGCGTCTCATTCATGCTGTGATTCTCCTCCAAAGAGCACCATTGACGAAGGGCTCCATAAGCCCGAAACGCGTTTGGACATTGCAACTAGCTGAGAGGATGATGAAGTGGTCCCGCTGTCCTATCCCAATAAAAGGTGAAAACGTGATTGTGTGTGGTGCCTCACTTGCCGAGCATCTACGATTGGATATATAGCGGTCCGCTCTGACCGCGAGGCACCCCGCTGCGGACGAGCAGCTCCCTCGTGCCATAATTACAAGCGCCATGGGAACATCACGACCGTATGGATAGGATCATTACTAGCAGGGCTCCAGACTCACCTTCTCGAGCACCCCACTAGAGGATTGATAAACAGAAGGGGCGTCACATCAATTCACCATGAATTGAATATTACCAAGACTTCCTATACCAGCATGCAGTGGTAAGGCACGCCCATTGGGGCGGGACTCAAATTGAACACCGTGAGCACGGCGTCTCATTCATGCTGTGATTCTCCTCCAAAGAGCACCATTGACGAAGGGCTCCATAAGCCCGAAACGCGTTTGGACATTGCAACTAGCTGAGAGGATGATGAAGTGGTCCCGCTGTCCTATCCCAATAAAAGGTGAAAACGTGATTGTGTGTGGTGCCTCACTTGCCGAGCATCTACGATTGGATATATATATATATATATATATATATGATTCCCAAAGTTGCACCAGCAAGATGAAGCCGCACTCCAAACACAGGTTTAAGGAACACCCTTTATTTTCACAGTAGCAGGCAGTTTCCCATTTCGTCTGTTTGTCCCCCAGCTTGACGCGTTTCAAGGATGCTTTTCCTCTTCATCTGAAGCCTTCGGTTTGAAATGCTTTCCGTGCATTCTCCCATCTGCCATTGCGCCATTTAACACTTTAAATTCATTGGCCTCTAGTGTGCCTGATTATTTCTCGTTTTTCCCCGTGTTGCACAGTGGTAAATGTAGTTTTTCTGCCAATTAGTGTCCTCCAGTGGACCCAGTTTCAAACCGACGTTACAGGGACTGTTTTCAGCCCGTATTGGGCTTCCAAATGAGACTCTGCCAGCTAAATTAAAAGTCCTGCATTGCCATAATGCGAGGGGAAGATTCTCCCCGCCTGGGCCCTTTTTGATTTGCAAAGGGTGGTGCGTAGCTTCCACGGCCTGGAACACGCCGTGTTGTAATGATTCCCAAAGTTGCACCAGCAAGATGAAGCCGCACTCCAAACACAGGTTTAAGGAACACCCTTTATTTTCACAGTAGCAGGCAGTTTCCCATTTCGTCTGTTTGTCCCCCAGCTTGACGCGTTTCAAGGATGCTTTTCCTCTTCATCTGAAGCCTTCGGTTTGAAATGCTTTCCGTGCATTCTCCCATCTGCCATTGCGCCATTTAACACTTTAAATTCATTGGCCTCTGGTGTGCCTGATTATTTCTCGTTTTTCCCCGTGTTGCACAGTGGTAAATGTAGTTTTTCTGCCAATTAGTGTCCACCAGTGGACCCAGTTTCAAACCGACGTTACAGGGACTGTTTTCAGCCCGTATTGGGCTTCCAAATGAGACTCTGCCAGCTAAATTAAAAGTCCTGCATTGCCATAATGCGAGGGGAAGATTCTCCCCGCCTGGGCCCTTTTTGATTTGCAAAGGGTGGTGCGTAGCTTCCACGGCCTGGAACACGCCGTGTTGTAATGATTCCCAAAGTTGCACCAGCAAGATGAAGCCGCACTCCAATTTGGAAGCCCAATACGGGCTGAAAACAGTCCCTGTAACGTCGGTTTGAAACTGGGTCCACTGGAGGACACTAATTGGCAGAAAAACTACATTTACCACTGTGCAACACGGGGAAAAACGAGAAATAATCAGGCACACCAGAGGCCAATGAATTTAAAGTGTTAAATGGCGCAATGGCAGATGGGAGAATGCACGGAAAGCATTTCAAACCGAAGGCTTCAGATGAAGAGGAAAAGCATCCTTGAAACGCGTCAAGCTGGGGGACAAACAGACGAAATGGGAAACTGCCTGCTACTGTGAAAATAAAGGGTGTTCCTTAAACCTGTGTTTGGAGTGCGGCTTCATCTTGCTGGTGCAACTTTGGGAATCATTATAACACGGCGTGTTCCAGGCCGTGGAAGCTACGCACCACCCTTTGCAAATCAAAAAGGGCCCAGGCGGGGAGAATCTTCCCCTCGCATTATGGCAATGCAGGACTTTTAATTTAGCTGGCAGAGTCTCATTTGGAAGCCCAATACGGGCTGAAAACAGTCCCTGTAACGTCGGTTTGAAACTGGGTCCACTGGAGGACACTAATTGGCAGAAAAACTACATTTACCACTGTGCAACACGGGGAAAAACGAGAAATAATCAGGCACACCAGAGGCCAATGAATTTAAAGTGTTAAATGGCGCAATGGCAGATGGGAGAATGCACGGAAAGCATTTCAAACCGAAGGCTTCAGATGAAGAGGAAAAGCATCCTTGAAACGCGTCAAGCTGGGGGACAAACAGACGAAATGGGAAACTGCCTGCTACTGTGAAAATAAAGGGTGTTCCTTAAACCTGTGTTTGGAGTGCGGCTTCATCTTGCTGGTGCAACTTTGGGAATCATATATATATATATATATATATATATATATATATATTCACTGAAAAAACCATAGGTTTCACACATGTTATAGTTAGCGGAAATTTTACTGATAAAAAACCAGTGAAATTGCCCCGTTATAGTTAGTGCTGGCAACTATAACTCACGCGACCGCAATCCTCTGCTGATGCTAATACTGTATTTAGACACTTATTTGCCCATGTCTTCTTCCATACATTTTTAGCTATACATATATTACAAATATTTTTTTTTCATAAAGACACATATGTCATCAGCAGAAGATTGCGGTCGCGTGAGTTATAGTTGCCAGCACTAACTATAACGGGGCAATTTCACTGCTTTTTTATCAGTAAAATTTCCGCTAACTATAACATGTGTGAAACCTATGGTTTTTTCAGTGAATTTGCAAGGTTTTTTAAATGCTAATTCCTAACTATAACGTGTGTGAAACCTATGGTTTTTTCAGTGAATTTGTACGTTTTTTTAAATGCTAAGTTACTTTACGCCATTCGAGGCGTGCGCGCCCACTTAACGCAGTTCGTTCCGTGCACGGTTTTTATCAACTTTAATAAGCCCTGTACATTTGGTGGCCTTCGGCCACCAAAAGCACAGGGGGTGGGGTCAATGTGGATAGTGTTTTTTTTATTTCGATTTTATAATTTCATGTTGCCAAAATTTAGTTTTTTTTACCTATTAATAAGCCCTGTACATTTGGTGGCCTACGGCCACCAAAAGCACAGGGGGTGGGGTAAGTGTGGATAGTGTTTTTTTTTTTTTTTTTTTTTACCGTACGCTTACGGTAAGCGTACGGTAAGCGTACTCGGCGAAATTGCCGAAAAAAAAATAAAACCGTTTTTGCTCTTGGGGGATGTTTGGGGACTCCCTCAACATGACTATGTGGGAGGGAGTTGTCAAAACAGCCCCGTAACATGTTTTTGCCCATCTTGTTTGATAAACAACACTCAGTGCGAGAGACCAAATGGCGGCCGCCGCTTCCTGGTTTCGGCCGATTCGAATGTTTACTAAGATCTAAGAGCCAATCAGAATCGCGCTCGCGCACGCCACCGTACGCTTACGGTAAGCGTACGGTAAGCGTACCGTAAGCGGGCTCAGATATATATATTGATTTAAAGGCTATTTTCTCAGAATCTACTGAACAGATTTACACCAAACCTACAAAAGGCACTTCCTTGACCTAGGGACTACCTCTCTGCCAAATTTCTAGTAATTCTGTTCAGCCGTTCGGGCTGTAGCTCGTTCTAAAGGTCCTATGGAAAAATGCATGGGAAAAACGCGTTTTGGGACCCCCCTTTTATCTCAGCCCCCGCTTGACGAATCCCCCCGAGACTTTCAGGGTAGGAGCGGAGCGTAGCGCCCCACCTATTTTGAGAAATTCGCGAGGATTCATCGACCGGCGCCAAAGTTATTCAAAATAGAATGTTGAGGTTTTCCTATGGAAAAGGGGTCCTAACTATAACTACCTACTGGCGACCGCCAGTAGGTCATATATATATATATATATATATAATGCATCAAATTGATGTACAAATATATAGGTACATTACCAAATTTATCAATTAAAAAAACAACGTAGAAACCTTTTTAGGATGTATCAAAATATATATATTTTTAAATATTATACTTGAATCTATGATTTTTATTTTTAACAATAGTTATTACCACTAACGTACCTATTCATTTTTTCATATAAAAGCATCAATACTACACCTAAATAACACTACAAAATACGATTTGTTTTAAAAAAATAATCTTTTTCATAATTATTGCACATTTTTAAACAAAATCAATTGCAAAAAATAGAAATAAAATTTAATAAAATGTTCTTAGCATAAAAATATTTTTTCAAATTGCAAGCATTTATTTAAATGAAATTCACTTTTTAATTAAACATGTAAAAGTTTAATTTCAAAGCTAGCTATATTCAATATTTAAAATAAATTTCGAGAATACAATACTCAATATTCAAATAAATTGCCTTATAAATAAATTTAAAAGTGCCATTCAACTAGTTCCCCTACAAACCCAACAACCCATCTCTAAACTATTTAAACATGTTACTAAACAAAAAGATAACCTATAAAACTTCTAACAGTACAATAATATCTCGAAAAAATTACTAAATGACAATACCATCATTTACTTATCTTCAACTGTTCTTACCAAGGCAGAAAAACAGCTTCTTAGCCTTGGTTTGTCATACTGCCCCATTTCGGATTTTAATTACACACGAAACCGTGTAGACATTTTTCACAATATTCGTAAACTGAAGTTGCGTAAATTCTTCAGTATTAAAGATGGCTTTAAAGAAATGTAATCCAATGCAGATAATCAGTTTAATCTCGAGCTAGCAGCGGCCGACATGAAAACGTTCCTCACAATGCACCAGTTGGGGACTAGTAATGTAGCGACAGAGGGGGAAGCAATATCAACCCAACAAAAGTTAACAGATGCAGCTATTGCACAGAAAGGAGCTAACACAAGCCCTTTCAAGCCGAAGTCAAATTTTATGCCAAATATGCCTAAGGACGCCATTGATACCTTCCACGATGTAATAGTGGAAGATTTGAAAAAGTTGCACCATAAAATAAAACACCGAAAAAGGTACAAAAGTGAACCGGAGAAGTAATATGCATCCCTAATTAATAGACTGAATAATGATCATCAAATTATTGTCACGACATCAGACAAGGGTGGCAATATTGTTATTTGGCCGCAGAAACAATATATTGCTGAAGCTCAGAAACAACTAAGCGATCCTCTGTGTTATGCAAATCCAGTTTCAAACAATACAATGTTGCCAGACACCAACTCAAAAAAATCCTTTTCAAATGGAAAAGAGTAGGTATGATTTCAATGTAAGAATTCGAATTTCTACATGTTGAAAATCCAGTTCTACCAAGATTATATTTAATACCAAAGGTGCACAAAGAAATATTTCCAGTTCCTGGACGTCCCATCATATCAGCCATAAAAAGTGTTGCGGAACATATCACTGAATACATTGATTATTTTTTACAGGACTTAGTAACAAGCTTGCCAACCTATATTAAAGACACCGGCGACTTTTTAAGAAAGATCAGAAATATTCCCCAGATTGAAGATTTGATATTTATCACTCTAGATATCGAATCACTGTACACAAGTATAGAACACCACATGGGGTAAAAGCATTAGAATATTTCTTAGGAACTAGATCAGTACATTGTTACAGTCATAACAAAATGATTGTGGAATTGGTTACCTGGCGCTTAAACAATAATTACTTTATGTTTGGCAATGAAATATATCTACAAAAGAGAGGAGTGGCGATGGGGGCCTGCTTCTCTCCCAGCTACGCTTGTTTACACGTGGGCTGGTGGGAGGAGCAGGTCTTCAGGCGCACACACCATGTGGCTTTCTCTGGCCTGGTGCTAAAATGGATGCAATACATTGATGACGTTTTTGTTTTATGGAAGGGTGACGCGAGTAGTGCTAAGGAAATCATTAGAGAAATCAATATCAATCACGAAAATGTAAAGTTTACATCGACTATTAGTTGACAAGAAGAAGATTTCTTAGATGTAAAGGTCTTCTTTCGGGAGGGACAAATAGCAACTAAACTCCACAGAAAAAGCACTGCTGGAAACACTATATTACACGCCAGCAGTGCTCACCCCAAACATGTTATCAATAATATTCCCTATGGGGAATTATTAAGACTCAAACGCATATGCAGCACAGAGGTAGATCTAGCTAGTTGTGCCTCACAAGCATTAGAAAGATTCAAACAAAGAGGATACAAAGATGGTATTTTAAATCAAGCGCTTAACAAAATGCAGGCCAGGTCCAGAGAATCTCTTCTGAGAAGTGATAAAATCACCAATACAGATACAGTGGCAAATTACCTAGATTCAGTTCCGAGGTTTGTAACCACCTACAACCACCAAGAAAGGAAGATCAGGTCTATTTTAACACATAGCTGGCCAATTCTCTTAACAGATGCAGTTTTAGCTCCCCGACTTCCCAATACTACGACAATTACATACAGGAAGGCATCTTCCATGAAAACTCAAATTAGTAAAAGTTTTCCAGAATTAAGTAAAAACCAAATGTGGTTGCAGTCCCAGCCGGGATTTGTCAAATGTTCCAGCTGCAGGGCTTTCAGGTTTGGAACCAATATTACACAACATACCACCCCATTCAGTCCAGAAATGGTAAACATTCAGGGGTCTTACAATTGTAAAACCGAGTATGCCGTCTATGTCCTGACATGCACCTGTGGCTTGAGATATGTGGGCAGCACCAAGCTACAGGTGCATGTCAGAATTCTCCAGCATCTCCGGGAAATCGTTAATAGCGACAGCTCGTACCCAGTGGCCAGACATTTTAAGTCTGTGCACAACAATGATTTACAGTGCCTAAAATATTTTGTAATAGCAGCAATTCCAAAACCACGAAGGGGAGGAGATAGAGACAAAATGCTGAGAAGGATGGAATCGAAAACAATTCTAGAACTAGATGGTAAATTTCCTAACGGACTCAATACCACGGAGGACTTGTATCATTTTCTATAATAGACGTTATCAGGAAAGCATCAATTAATAGATTTGCACATACTATACTGAGGCACCTTCCCTGCCGCACTTTTGATCTTTCTCTTTTTTGTTGCAGAACAATTTAAAAAAAAAAGATTTTTTGATATATCAAATTAGGCCTATTTTGGGAATTTGCCTATTTAAAAACTATTTGACTTTTTATGTGGGTTGCACATTTTATTATTGCACGTTAGCAATTGATCCAAATAGGGTCTATATTCTTTCGTTTTTATAAAAGAGATGAAACAACGTTTTTTCAAATTAAATATAGCAAAAAATTTGGTCATGTTCAATCATTCAGTATTTAGGCTGCCCATAGATATTTTGTCTCCAATCATCATGACACATGACATCATCATGACATAGCCCATACCAGCGCAATTTGCACAATTCAAAATACATTTGTTTACATAAAATGTTTGCGTATTTTTGCACATGTATTATACTAATTGCATATTTTGCACATTGTTGGAAAAGATATATTTATTTGCGAATTTTGCACAAAAAATAGCGACATTTGCACATGGTCTGAAATATAGGCTATTAACATGTACATGAATTGATTTTAGGTTTCTCATAAAATAGTGGGAAATGAACATCGAATTAACATTATTAAAATATCATTGTGATTGATGGCCAAAAACTAATGTTTGCTTATAGAAAAACATTGCACTGATGCAGCTTAGAAAGTATGTATATTTTATTAAAAAAACGTAAATAGAAAACCTCTTTACTATCAAATGTCAGATGATATTTGACTAGGTAGAAGAAAGACTCACCCATTAGAAAATGTAAAAAAGTGGCAAATAGTATGTTGTTTATGTTTATTATCACATGTGGTGTCTGCACAGCATATTTAAATATAAAAAAAGAGTCATGGCCGGTAACTGACAATCTGTGAGCAAGGGCACCCGCCCGAAACGCGTCAGATTTTGCAGCTCTAAGAATAAAACATTTGTGCCTGAAATTTGGGATTCATGTTGTCCTTGGTTCGCCGAAAGGCAGTGCTAAGACAGCGTACTTTGATATATATATATATATATATATATATATATATATATATATATATATATATATATATCCAAACTCAAGGTTGCCCTTATATGAAACGCCACACAGTGGATAAGTAGCTCCTTTTATTCACCACCAGCTGCAGGTACATCAGTATTCTCTCCCCATTGCCAGATGCATTTCGGCCGCCATGGCCTTTTTCAATGGCTTATTCACGAGTCCCAATAGTCAAAGCGAACTTAAACACCATAAACCACGCCCAAGTGGGAATTCCTCATATTTGAAAAGGTTTCTGGGTACGGTAGTTCTGTGACTTGTCCATCGTGGAGACTGTTGGGCTTTCATGAGTAAAATTTTCACTCCCCATGTGGGTGGGGGGGAGAACAAGTGAATACCTGCAAGTGCCACACTGGAAATGCCGGATTTACACACTCCTATCGCTCCCGGAACTCCAGGTGCAATCGGCCCGCTATGGAAGCGGCGGGGTGTTTCACGGCGAGACGCGCCGCAATTTAAATCCAAACTCAAGGTTGCCCTTATATGAAACGCCACACAGTGGATAAGTAGCTCCTTTTATTCACCACCAGCTGCAGGTACATCAGTATTCTCTCCCCATTGCCAGATGCATTTCGGCCGCCATGGCCTTTTTCAATGGCTTATTCACGAGTCCCAATAGTCAAAGCGAACTTAAACACCATAAACCACGCCCAAGTGGGAATTCCTCATATTTGAAAAGGTTTCTGGGTACGGTAGTTCTGTGACTTGTCCATCGTGGAGACTGTTGGGCTTTCATGAGTAAAATTTTCACTCCCCATGTGGGTGGGGGGGAGAACAAGTGAATACCTGCAAGTGCCACACTGGAAATGCCGGATTTACACACTCCTATCGCTCCCGGAACTCCAGGTGCAATCGGCCCGCTATGGAAGCGGCGGGGCGTTTCACGGCGAGACGCGCCGCAATTTAAATCCAAACTCAAGGTTGCCCTTATATGAAACGCCACACAGTGGATAAGTAGCTCCTTTTATTCACAAAATTTTACTCATGAAAGCCCAACAGTCTCCACGATGGACAAGTCACAGAACTACCGTACCCAGAAACCTTTTCAAATATGAGGAATTCCCACTTGGGCGTGGTTTATGGTGTTTAAGTTCGCTTTGACTATTGGGACTCGTGAATAAGCCATTGAAAAAGGCCATGGCGGCCGAAATGCATCTGGCAATGGGGAGAGAATACTGATGTACCTGCAGCTGGTGGTGAATAAAAGGAGCTACTTACCCACTGTGTGGCGTTTCATATAAGGGCAACCTTGAGTTTGGATTTAAATTGCGGCGCGTCTCGCCGTGAAACGCCCCGCCGCTTCCATAGCGGGCCGATTGCACCTGGAGTTCCGGGAGCGATAGGAGTGTGTAAATCCGGCATTTCCAGTGTGGCACTTGCAGGTATTCACTTGTTCTCCCCCCCACCCACATGGGGAGTGAAAATTTTACTCATGAAAGCCCAACAGTCTCCACGATGGACAAGTCACAGAACTACCGTACCCAGAAACCTTTTCAAATATGAGGAATTCCCACTTGGGCGTGGTTTATGGTGTTTAAGTTCGCTTTGACTATTGGGACTCGTGAATAAGCCATTGAAAAAGGCCATGGCGGCCGAAATGCATCTGGCAATGGGGAGAGAATACTGATGTACCTGCAGCTGGTGGTGAATAAAAGGAGCTACTTACCCACTGTGTGGCGTTTCATATAAGGGCAACCTTGAGTTTGGATATATATATATATATATATATATAAGCAAACGATAATCCAGCTGTAAGAGACATCCTTCCAGTTAAAAACAAACTGCATGCTGGGAAATGCAGTCCTTATCACACTGAATTGATTGAATGGACTCTAAATTAATGTGGCCCAGGTGTGACCTACCCTACTTTAGGAGAGGAAATCCACGAGAGTGAAACTAGGGAACTCGCAGCACCCGTGGCATTTGGAAAGGCTTCGCCGAAACGCATCATGCCAGTGTTTGAAATAAACGGTTCCTGAAAGGCCCCGCTGTGTCCCCGCGTCTCCTTCAACAGAAGAGGATTTTGTTTGCAATGTTTGGCGTGTTGCCAGTGACACGCAGTGGGGACCCTCCTAGAAGTGTTCACGGGATCAGTGGAAATTACCCGGAACCACCATCCTTCTCGAGGAAGCAAAGGCTTTGCTGTCAAATGACAGTCCATGACTGCATGGAGTGATGCAGTTACTTTACCGGCATCTCCGAGTTTGCAATCAGCGAGAATGTATGGTTAGGAGTGAGGGCACAGGAACTGCTTATTGCCCTGCAGAGCGCTACGATTTTCCACCTGAACCAATTTTAATCAGCCGCTTACTTGAAAGCAAACAATAATATGGCTGAGAGAGACATTCCTTCAGATAAAGAACAAACTGCATGCTGGCAGCCGCTTACCTGAAAGCAAACGATAATCCGGCTGTAAGAGACATCCTTCCAGATAAAAACAAACTGCATGCTGGGAATTGCAGTCCTTATCATACTGAATTGATTGAATGGACTCTAAATTAATGTGGCTCAGGTGTGACCTACCCTACATTAGGAGAGGAAATCCATGAGAGTGAAACTAGGGAACTCACCGCACCCGTGGCATTTGAGAAAGGCTTCGCCGAAACGCGTCATGCCAGTATTTGAAATAAACGGTTCCTGAAAGGCCCCGCTGTGTCCCCGCGTCTCCTTCAACAGAAGAGGATTTGGTTTGCAATGTTTGGCGTGTTGCCAGTGACACGCAGTGGGGACCCTCCTAGAAGTGTTCACAGGATCAGTGGCAATTACCCGGAACCACCATCCTTCTCGAGGAAGCAAAGGCTTTGCTGTCAAATGACAGTCCATGACTGCATGGAGTGATGCAGTTACTTTACCGGCATCTCCGAGTTTGCAATCAGCGAGAATGTATGGTTAGGAGTGAGGGCACAGCAACTGCTTATTGCCCTGCACAGCGCTACGATTTTCCGCCTGAACCAATTTTAATCAGCCGCTTACTTGAAAGCAAACGATAATATGGCTGAGAGAGACATTCCTTCAGATAAAGAACAATCTGCATGCTGGCAGCCGCTTACCTGAGAGCAAACGATAATCCGGCTGTAAGAGACATCCTTCCAGATAAAAACAAACTGCATGCTGGGAATTGCAGTCCTTATCATACTGAATTGATTGAATGGACTCTAAATTAATGTAGCTCAGGTGTGACCTACCCTACTTTAGGAGAGGAAATCCACGAGAGTGAAACTAGGGAACTCGCAGCACCCGTGGCATTTGAGAAAGGCTTCGCCGAAACGTGTCATGCCAGTGTTTGAAATAAGCGGTTCCTGAAAGGCTCCGCTGTGTCCCCGCGTCTCCTTCAACAGAAGAGCATTTGGTTTGCAATGTTTGGCGTGTTGCCAGTGACACGCAGTGGGGACCCTCCTAGAAGTGTTCACGGGATCAGTGGCAATTACCCGGAACCACCATCCTTCTCGAGGAAGCAAAGGCTTTGCTGTCAAATGACAGTCCATGACTGCATGGAGTGATGCAGTTACTTTACCGGCATCTCCGAGTTTGCAATCAGCGAGAATGTATGGTTAGGAGTGAGGGCACAGGAACTGCTTATTGCCCTGCACAGCGCTACGATTTACCGCCTGAACCAATTTTAATCAGCCGCTTACTTGAAAGCAAACGATAATATGGCTGAGAGAGACATTCCTTCAGATAAAGAACAAACTGCATGCTGGCAGCCGCTTACCTGAAAGCAAACGATAATCCGGCTGTAAGAGACATCCTTCCAGATAAAAACAAACTGCATGCTGGGAATAGGATAGGATAGGATAGGATAGGATAGGATCATCACTTATAGAGCGCGAACAAATGCCGAGGCGTCTTGGCGCTAGTCCATAGAGAGAGACCACTCCATCTAACAC
This sequence comes from Triturus cristatus, assembly GCF_964204655.1. Taxonomy (NCBI): domain Eukaryota; kingdom Metazoa; phylum Chordata; class Amphibia; order Caudata; family Salamandridae; genus Triturus; species Triturus cristatus. The sequence goes on from NC_140593.1 coordinate 280,210,279, forward strand.
CGAGTCGTATCAAACAGCCGTGTTTTTATCAATTTTCTGAAAACTTGGTGACTTTCCGTAAGTTTAACAAAGCAAGGGAGCTCATTCCACCGGCTAGCCGCATGAAACGAAAAAGCTCTACCACCCCATCTGGCTTTTTTGACACGATTAAGTTTCAGCAAGCTTTGCGTAGATGACCTAAGTGTCCGAACTGGGAGATATGGACTGAAGAGCTTCTGAACTTCCTGAGCTCCCCCCCCATAGACAGCCTTATGGACTAGGCATAACGCCTTGAACTCTATTCGCTGCTGAACTGGGAGCCAGTGCAGTGCTTTGATTCCCTCGACAACAGACCGGTCCCTAGGTACATCCAACAAGAGTCTAGCTGCCGCATTCTGCAGAACCTGCAGTCTCTTCAGCAAGGTCTTGTTCAATCCTAGCAGTACTGCGTTACAATAGTCCATTTTAGACAGTACTAAAGCTACCACCACATTCCTGCGAAGATCAGGATTGATAAAAGGGAAAATCTTCCGCAATATCCTGATTAAGTAAAAGCAGGAGGAGGCAAGGTTACTGACATGTGCAGAGAAATTAAGTTGGTTGTCGAATACCACTCCCAAATTTCTGACCTTGAGCACAGGACAGGGACATTCACCTGCCTCCGCCGGCCACCAGGAGCTATTCCATACAGGACTTCCCGGTTCCATTATCTCCGTTTTCTCTGTATTAATCTTAAGAAAGTTTTCTCGCATCCATCTCATGATTTCGGACATACAGCTATGAAACTTCCTAGCCGTGTCATTCGATTCTTCACCAGCCGAAACTATAAGCTGGGAATCATCAGCGTAGGAGATTACAGTAAAGCCCTGAGCCCTAATGAGCTTGGCCAAAGGGGCTACGTAAATGTTGAAGAGCGTGGGGGACAAAGAAGAGCCTTGTGGCACACCACATGGTAGGTGGAAAGGGTCCGACTGTAGGCCGTCCCATGACACGCTATTATCTCTACCATCCAAAAAAGAGGCTAGTACGGCCAATGCCCTTCCCTGTACCCCAAACTCCTGAAGCCTTCGAAGCAACACCTTGTGATTAACGGTATCGAAGGCAGCCGAGAGGTCCAACATCACCAATACTGCCCGACCTCCCCCGTCTACTATAGCCCGTACATTTTCTGCTGCGATCAACAATGTTGACTCCGTAGAGTGCTGGGCACGAAAACCGTGCTGAGAAGAGTCAAGCAGATCGTGGGCCACCAAATGTGCCATAAGGGCACAATTTAGTTCTTTCTCCAGGATCTTCGCCCCCATGGGCAGGGCAGAAATTGGACGATAGTTCTTTAAGACGAGAGGGTCTAATGTAGCCTTTTTTAATAAAGGTTTAATTATTGCCCTCTTCCAGCAAGACGGATAGCGCCCAGATTGGATTGCTATGTTAATTACCTGGGACAGCTCCTCCGCTATCACCTCAGCGGCCAAGTGGAAAACTGATGGAGGACAAGGATCTAGAGGTGATCCTGAGTTTGTTGAGAGAATCAACCTCTGAGTTTCCTCCACCGTAATTGAGGCAAACTCACTAAGTCCCATGTTGTTCCTGGGGCCCAATTCCGGCTCTACCTTTCCCCCTCTAGACTGTAACACATGCTACTAAACTCATTATAGATGACCTGGACCTTCTCTTGGAAATATACTGCCAACTTTTGGCACATTTCTTGGTCCGGTCGATAGTTGTTGTCCTGGGGTGGTTTAGCCAGAACTGTTATAGTTCTGAACAACTCCTTAGCCGAGTTGCCGGCATCCCTGATTTTGGCTGAAAAATAAGCACTCTTGGCTGCCACTATTGCATGCTTGTAGGCTGCAAGGGTGCAATTATAATGTGCTTTGCCCTCAACACTGTAATCCTTTCTCCACGACCGCTCAGCCCTTCTACATGTGGCCTTCAAGGTCTTAAGCTCAAAGTTGTACCAAGATGCACTTGGTTTGGTTCTCCTAGTACCAAATAGCTTCTGAGGGGCTACCCTTTCCACCGCCGACTCCAACCAATCCTTAAAATGCATTGACGCCACGGAACTATCATTAGTATAGACAGGACGTGACCCGGCCAATATAGGGAGTAGTTTCTCAGCAGTAACCTGAGACCATGGTCTGATCATACGTTTCTCTACTCTATGACCTAAGGAAATAACTGATATCCCAGTCATAATGGTGAAATTTACTGCCTTATGATCAGACCAGGGAAGCGCCATGGTATTAACCCCTTTCAAAGCCATATTATTATTAAATATGCCATCTAGGGTATGTCCTCCACTGTGCGTGGGACTGGTAACTATTTGGTTAAAATCCAGCGCTGCTAAACTATCAATTAACGTGGCAACCTCGGATTCATTCGAGAGTTCTAAATGATAATTAAAGTCGCCCAAGATCATAAACGGATGATAATCCACTCGAGACTCTAAGAAATGCATAAGCAAACCTGGAAAAGTGGACTTAGGACCTGGTGGACGATAAACTAGAATTCCGCGGAAGTTATACGTATTAGCCACATAGATGTTAAAAAACATTGCTTCCGCGGCAAGATCCAAGTGTGTTTCCACACAAATTTTCAGCTGTGATAAATGAACAACAGCTATCCCCCCCCCTTTCTTATCACATCTGTCCTGGGAAGAGACAACATACCCACTCGGTAAGGCAATGTTCCAGTCAGGACCGGACGCCTCGTCCGTCCATGTTTCAGTTAAAAAAACTAAGTCATACGCACCACTTTCTATCAAATCGTGAATTTGGTAACTATGCTTATGCAGCGACCGAACATTCACCAGAACACAACTGAGCGACTGAAGTGGGTGGCCTTTCATCAAGGGGAGGGGCACTGCTCTGCTGTCAATCGTGAACTCTCCGGCTTTCTGGCTGTTCAATGGGATCCTCCCATCGTCCTTCCTAATGTTGTTCCAAACCTGGCCCTCACACTTGGGGCAGGGTCTTATCCACGAATCCTTCTGATTAGGATCCCAATTATGGGGCCTACATACGGAGTTATCCAAATCAAACAACTCCTAATTTCTAATTTCTAATTTCTAGGTTTGGTGAAGCGCGACAGCTACCCCAGCAATGGGGCGTCCCGGCGCTAAGAGACAAGCTCACACCTGCTAGAAGGGGGGGTGGCTAAACACCCTAGAGAGCAGGAAAGAGGAGGGTCTTGATTGCTTTGCGAAAGGTTGGAAGGCAGTCTAACGAGCGAATACTTAGCGGGAGATCGTTCCAAAGTTTGGGACCGAGGACGCTAAAGGAGCGACCTCCAGTGCGGCAGAGCTTAGTTCTGGGTACTTCCAGAAGAAGTTGGTTAGAGGAGCGAAGTTCACGGCCCGGAACATAGGGTCGGGCCAAGTTTCGCAGCAGAGGGGGATTTCCCTGTTTGACAATTTTAAAGATCGTGATGAGAGCTTTAAATTTAACTCTGTGTTCCACGGGCAGCCAGTGGAGTTTGCGAATGGTGGCTCTGGCTGAGCATCTGCGTGGGAGACCGACCAACGTTCTAGCCGCCGCGTTCTGGATTCGTTGGAACCTAGCCGTTTCAGCTTTGTTTGCTCCCAGGAGGAGAACGTTAGCGTAGTCCAGGCGTGACAAGATGGTTGCCTGGATAATTAACTGGCGAGCCTTTGAGTCAAAGAGTCCGAGTATAGGCCTGAGGTTCCTTAAGAGACCTATGCAGGTGGCTGCCACCTTTTTAGTGTGTGACTGGAAGCTAAGGTTGGGATCCATCCAGACCCCCAGGTTTTTTACGCACTTTTTTGGGAGTGGGGTGGTTCCAAGGGATGACGGCCACCAGTGCTCGTTCCATAGGCTGGTGTTTCGGCCAAGGAGGAGCACCTCAGTTTTTCCGGCATTAAGTTGGAGGTAGTTATCTGTCATCCATTGTGCTACCGCTGCTATGCCCTCTCTGAACTTGGATGCCGCGATGGACGGGCTCTCCGAGAGGGTGACGACCAGCTGGGTGTCGTCGGCGTATGAAACCAGTGTAAGCCCCCACTCTTTGGCTACTACCGCAAGCGGCTGAACATATAAGTTAAAGAGGGAGGGGCTCAGAGCTGAGCCCTGGGGGACTCCCTGAGTTATGGGATGGGATTTAGAGAGAAATGGGGGGGCTGACACCTTGAAGGATCTGTCTTTAAGAAAGGATTTGAACCATGCAAGGGCGAGGTCAGTCACGCCGGCCCTCTCCAGGCGTTTCAGAAGAATGTCGTGGGAAACCGTGTCAAAGGCTGCGCTGAGATCAAGAAGGATCAGCGCAGCACTTTGACCTGAGTCTAAAATCGTCCGGAGATGTTCGGTGGTGGCCAATAGGGCAGATTCAGTACTATGGCCCACGCGAAAACCATTTTGGGATGGATCCAGGATACTGTGGTGGTCCACATGTTTCGAGAGGATGCCATTGACATGGGCTTCTGCTATTTTAGATATCCAAGGGAGGAGGGATATTGGTCGGAAGTTTTCTGGTTTGGAAGGGTCCAGGGTGGGTTTTTTGATAATCGGCGATACCCACGCTTGTTTCCAAGCTATGGGTACAGAAGCAGAGGTGAAGGAAGAGTTGAGGATATCCAACATGGAGGGTAGAAAAAAGTCAAGCGAGTCCAGGAAGTGAGAGGGGCTCATAGGGTCAGCTGGGGAGCCAGACTTCACTTTCTTGCAGAGTTTGGTCAGGCCAGCAGCCGTGAGTGCAGGGATTTGGGTAAGATGGGTGATGGTGGAAGCTCGTGTCTTAAGTTCTTCAGAGTGAGGAGAGTTCTGCAGAAAGGTCGCATACATTTTTTGGACCTTATCAACAAAGTATGTAGCCAACTGCTCGCATTGTTCGTTGGATGAGATTTTGGGAGAGGGCGACCTAGGGTTTTGGAGCTCTTTGACTAATTTAAAGATCACTTTAGTAGGGTTCGGGTTGGAGCTGATTTTGTCAGCATAGAAGGTAGCGCGGGTAATGCTGATGGCTTTGTGATAGGTTTTAAGCTTGGATAGGTAGTTAGCCTTATCCTGATTGTCAAAATTTTTCCTCCATTGACGTTCTGCTTTTTTACAGTCTTTACGCATCGCTTTAAGGGTATTATCGTACCATGGATTGGAGGGTGTGTTACGTCCTTTTGTCATCTTGGCTGGGATGAGATTATCAGGCCCCTTAGTAATCCAGGTAGTGAAAGAGGTATAGGTCGTATCTATCTCCTGGTTGGTTTCGCAGTGGCATGACGCGATAAAAATACAGATGGCGAGGGGCAGGGGTCCTGGCGCTGGGCGTGGATCGGGCGCGGACGGGCGCAGACGGGCTTGCCTTTGGCGCGCCTTTGGCGCGCCGCCGGCGCACCCGCTGCGTGCGCCAGCTGCGCAGCCGTCCCAGCGCCGTTTTTATCTTGCCAAGAGTCACGCCCCCTATCTGACACGTCGATCCCAGGTGCAGTGCGGACCCGCCTACAGCCGGGTCCGCTTGGGTCGACTGTCGGTGATTAACAGGGAGGAGAATGCAAAAGGAGCCTTCCAGGTAAGACTACTCTCGTGCAAATAAGCAATGTGCAAAGTGCTGAACTATTCCCACAATATTAAAACATATGTGATAGTTTTAAAAGCAAACATCAACAATGTTGTTTAAAAAGGAGCAGCGCAAAAATATCCCACACAATTCAGTAATTCTTTCAGTTAAAAAGCAGTCTTAATAGAGTAAAACGGAGTAGACCAGAGGCCAAACAGAGGTCCTCTCTAATTGCAGTCCTTATCATACTGAATTGATTGAATGGAATAAAATTAATGTGGCTCAGGTGTGACCTACCCTACTTTAGGAGAGGAAATCCACGAGAGTGAAACTAGGGAACTCGCAGCACCCGTGGCATTTGAGAAAGGCTTCGCCGAAACGCGTCATGCCAGTGTTTGAAATAAACGGATCCTGAAAGGCCCCGCTGTGTCCCCGCGTCTCCTTCAACAGAAGAGGATTTGGTTTGCAATATATATATATATTCACTGAAAAAACCATAGGTTTCACACACGTTATAGTTAGGAATTAGCATTTAAAAAACCTTGCAAATTCACTGAAAAAACCATAGGTTTCACACATGTTATAGTTAGCTGGACATTTCACTCATACAAAACCAATGAAATTCCCCCGTTATAGTTAGTTCAGCTAACTATAACTCGCGCACCCGCAATGCACTGCTGATGACTTCACATATTACATCACTCATGACATGGTCAGTGACATCACTCATGACATCACTGATGACATCTCAAATGACATCACTGATGACATCATCCAGTGAATGTGTGTTTTTCTGAAAATTACATATGTTTTATATATGTTTATCTAAAGGTCGATGAAAGAATAAATGGCTATATAAGTGTCTAAATGGATGATTTGTTTTTGAAAAATTGATTGTATAACTGACTGATTAAGTGTATCTTAGTCAATACATGGCTTAGTGAGTAATGTTTAAATATGTAAATATCTGTATCAGTCTCTCACTTTGTGTATAAGTGGCTGCATGGGTTGGTGAGTAGCTACATGAGTGTCTATATAGGTTATTAGTTGTTTTTTTGAGTATCAGTACGAGTGTCTGAGTGTCTGTATGGTTCGGTGGGGGGTATTACGTAGTGCATAGGTGCATGAATGAGTGACTCACTGTTTGTATGTGTTGAAGACAGCATGTGTGCAGGACTGTATGGGTGGATGAGTGTGTGCATGGGTGTGTTAGTGAGTGAATGACTGTATCAATAGTGTCTTTATGAGTAACTACATATGTTTTAAACTAGTATATGTGACTATTGGTGTATATAAGTGAGTATATGTGAGAGTAAGAGATTGAAAGAGTTCCTGTATGAGTAAGTATGTGTTTCTATAAGTGATTGTTTAAAAGACTAAGTTTGTGTAAGTTTCTGTAAAAGTAAGTGTGGTGGTGTGTGTATAACTGTATATGCAAGTAAATGGATGTTTGATTCTTTATTAGCATGAGTGACTATGTGTGTGAGTAACTCAATGGATGAGTGGCATTGTGTAACAGGATGTATAGGTGTATGAGAACATATGATGACTGAGTACATGTATGAGTGACTCTATAGGACTGTTGGTGAATGAGTGGATGTGGATCTTAGAATAATGAATAGGTTGTTGTAACTGATATTAGTATGTTCATTGTTTTGAACATTTTAGTTTCTATTTTTGAATGTGTGTATCAAAGGTTATATTAGGGGGAGAGGAGGTCTGCCACTCTATCACAAGGATGATGTCATCAGTGATGTCATTTGAGATGTCATCAGTGATGTCATGAGTGATGTCACTGACCATGTCATGAGTGATGTAATATGTGACGTCATCAGCAGTGCATTGCGGGCGCGCGAGTTATAGTTAGCTGAACTAACTATAACGGGGGAATTTCATTGGTTTTGTACGAGTGAAATGTGAAATGTCCGGCTAACTATAACATGTGTGAAACCTATGGTTTTTTCAGTGAATTTGCAAGGTTTTTTAAATGCTAATTCCTAACTATAACATGTGTGAAACCTATGGTTTTTTAATGTGAATTTGCAAGGTTTTTTAAATGCTAAGTTATGTATTTTTTATTCATATTTTTTAAATATTTGTTTTTGAAAACATTTCCTATGTATTCATTTATATATTATCTTTATCCTTTAATTTTGTTTGGCTCATTTTTAAAAAAAATTTGCTATTAGGATAAAGTTGAACAGCATAGTTAATATTTTCTATTAGGTTATGTCCTTTTTTTTTTATATTAATTCTTAGGGTGCGCGCTCAGAGCGCGCACCTAGTACGTTTGCGTAAGATTATTAGGAATTCCGTTTTACGTTAGTTACGTACGCATACATACGTTTTCTTTCGCGCTCGGAGCGCGCACCCAGTACGCATGTGTACGTACGCGTACGTACGCATGCCTCCGTACGCATGCGTGCGTACGTATGCGTACGTACGCATGCGTGCGTGCGTCGTACGTGCTCCACGCGGTACACTTCCGTATACGCGTAGAGTACGCGCGCTGTCGTTCGCGTATACGCGTGTGCTACGTATGCGCGTTACGTACGCGCATACTACGTATGCGCATGCGCTCGTACGCGTTTGCGCATGCGTAATTGCCGGATGCGCGCTCCGAGCTTGCTCCGTGCGCGCACCTCGGGTTATGTTCATAATGAAACAACACTTCTAATTGGTTTTCATTACTTTCAGTTTCTGATTGTTTCAACACCACACCCAATCCCCTCATTGCAAGTCATGTGATCCACAATAATGACTTTTGATTGGTTTGAAGTACTTTCAGTTCCAGATTCTTCCAACACCACTCCCATTTCTTCATTATTAGTTCTGATTCCCTTGGAGAAGGAGCTAATCTGTTGTTGAGAGACAATGGCTGAGCAGCAACCATCTTCAGAGAGTGAACAGGACACTATTGAGAGACAGAGGAACAGGAAGCAGAAAGACAGCTTTATATGGCAGTTTTTTACTTTCCCTGAGGGACAAAAAAAAGTGAATGCACCGAAAGTTACTTGTGTATTGTGTCAAAAAGTCTTATCACGTGGGAATGCTAACAAGAAGTATTCTTTTAGCATACACACAATGACGAGGCATGTTGAGGCAATGCATCCAGTGTCTTTTTGTCGAGCTTCTGGAGCAAACCCTCCACCTGCTCAGCCGACGACATCTGCAGCAGCTCAGCTGAGCACATCATCGGCAGCTCAGGCAAGCACTTCTACTGCGATGGTGCCTTCACCTTTTTCTACACCTCTTGTTGGTCCACCTTGTTTGGCGAGGTTGTCTACACGGTGCACTGATTGCGGTAGTCTTATTTCTGTGGGGGAGACCAGTCTTGATCTCCTTCAACGAAAATTTGATGCACATCAGTGCTCTAGGCCATAGATGTTTTTTCTTTTTTTCGTTTTTCTCTTCCTGTTTCCCTACTTTAACTCAAGGGCTCTTTTCAGAGCCACCTAAAAACTAAGCCCAAAAATATTTTTGGGGGATTTTTTTGAAAAAAATATTTTTTGGGGTGCGCGCACGCTGCGCGCACCCAAGGAAGTTTTTTAATGTTTTTTTTTTTAATTTTAATGAACAAAGAGAGGTGAACAAAAAGGAATCATGAAAAGGAAGGATTAAGAAATACAAATATTTTTTACTTATCTTATTTTTAAAATAACTTATTTTGATAAAAAACATTTTTAATAATTTGCAAGGAAATAGAATTTCATTTTTAAATTTTTCTTTCAAGTTCTGAAAAAAAAGAAAAAAGTATTAATATTCAATCATACATTTTATAAAGCAGTACATGTTTTTACATATTTTACAAAGCAATTTTTTGCCCTTTTTTTGCTGTTTTCAGAATTTTTTAATTTTCACTTAAAATAGTGAAAACAATTGTATTCATCATTTAACAGCGGGCAAAAAAAAAACAATCTGAAAGATTGTTTAAAAAAGCCCAAAAACTATCCACACTAAAATATACTTTGATAGAAATATTACATATATATTACAAATACCTTTTTAGATGAATAATAATTTTGTAGATATTCCATCTTTAAACATTGTTGCAAAAGCACATATGCCAAAATAATATCTGTCAAAAAAGTCCACATTTGTTTTTATTACTTTTCCTTTAGGCCAAATAGTAATTTCAAAATCCTTTTTAAGTGAAATCTTCAATTATAATCCTTTAAAATTTCTTAAAATGCTTTCTTCAGATGCAGTTTTTAGTTTTTAAAATTTAGTTTTCAGAAAAATTAAGTAAGAATTGGGTAAATCATAAGGCAAACGTTGCTTGAAAATTAATTGGGAATCATTACACAGTGTCCAGCCTTTTTCACATTTAAGATAAACTGTGTAATGTCCAGAAGTTACAGTAGGTCCTTCATGAAAAATTATTGCAACTGTAACAAAAGTTTTTCCAGAAATTGATAATTGTTGTCCTATAAACTTCTTTATTAAAGTATCCAATTTTGAACCATCAGCTCTACAACGTTGCATCATTAAAATTACATACTGACCGTATTTCTGTAAAAATAAAGTGGAAAACATGTCAGATTTGCATTCAGAACATTCCATGTTGTGATTGGCATCTTTAACTAATTTACTAAAAGTCACTGATTTACTTTGTGGTAATGGTAAATATATGGACCTTTCAGAATCAACATTACTACTGCATGTGTTCATACAGTTTTCACAGCAATGTTCCCATTTATAAGAGACCCCAAATAAATTTTCTACTTCTACTCCTTCATCTTCCAGTACCATCAGCATATATATTAAGAATTCCTGTGCATCTTGCTGAACATTTTCTTTAAACTGCGTAGATCCTGAACATACATCTAAAAGATTTCTAACATCAGAAGCACTTTCTATTTTAGTTTTATCATTACTGAGCTTCTCATAAAGGAGACTCAGCAGAGAACAGAATCTTTTTCCATGATTTACTTTTATCTGCTCTTGCAAATTTTCAAGATAAAAAACAACATTCAGCACTACATTTGCGTAGCAGTTGACACCAGAGCTATTTTCAAAATGACAACCAACAACCTCTTGAACACTGTCCTTTTTCTTTTTGCTTACAATCACATCACTCTCCTTTTGTTTTCTCTTCTGTCCATCCTCATTACAAATATTCTCAATGCTCCTTTTCTGAGAAACAACATGTTTTTCAATCACATGATACTGACCTAAATGAGGAGCATAGGTTCTTCTTAATCTATTATACTCCTTTACACAGTTTGCATCAGCACTAACTTTTGAGTCATCAAAGTCTATCATAAATAAACCAGATAATGTTTTCACTCGTGACAAAGCAACATATGCCATACCTTCTTTGAATACAGTAGAACCAATGTTTACAAAAGCACTATCTACAGTTAATCCTTGAGACTTGTGAATAGTTACAGCATATGCTAGAGAAAATGGAAACTGCTTCCTACGTACATACAAGTCTTTCACTAGCAAGAAACGAACTGAACAACGACTAATGTCTTTAACCTCTTCAATCTGGTCAAATTTTATTTTTAAAAATTCAATTCCATCTTTTTTCTGGTACTTCTCATAACCTACAACTTTACCCATAGCTCCATTTACTAAACCTTTTTCTACATCCAAATTTCTCCTTAAAATCACTCGACAATTCATGCAAACACATAGATTTTTTTCTAATCCAGCTGTTTTTGAAATGTTCTTCTCTAGTGAATCCAATTTATTTTTCAGTTTGCCTGTTAATGTAATAGTAATTCCTTCATGCTGAATTTTGTCCACTGCTTCCATGTTCTTAATCTCTTCTTTTTCCAATTTCAAAAGTTCCTTATTGAATATTGAGCATTCGCGTAGTGTTGGCATTAAGCAGATTACAGTATTTTTTTCAGCAATGTTCTTGAAAATTTTCTCTGCAACTATTGTTTCCTTTGGAAATAAATTATGTAGCATCCGACTCTGTAATGCTTTTTTGCCATCTTCTGTGAGAAGTCCAATTCTAATATCTTTCAGAATAGTTGCATAATCGTCATAGTTTGCTTGCCTCATATTGGTAGTGAGTTCTTTGTACTCAAAGAACAACCAAATATTTGCATTACCAATGCTTCCTAATGACTTCTTCGTGTCTTCATGTGTCACAGTATTAAACACAGGTGTCCTTTTACTGGAGTGAGCTGTAAAAGATCCCCAAAAACTATGACGTGTTTTCCTCCAAATAACACGTCATAGTCTCTTTTTAGAATTTGTTGCATTCTTAAATGCACAAAGGCAAGCATTAAGTTTGATACCATGCTCACCTCATCAATAATGAGAACTTGCATCTTCTTCAACACTCTTGAAACTTCGAAGCATGCTTCTCCTGTTAGCTTGTGATATTGTATTTGGTTCTCATGCTCCACTGGTAACATTAGCAAGTGATGTAAGGTAATTCCTTTTATGTTATAGGCTGCTAACCCAGTTGGAGCAGTTACAACACAAGACAAAGTGGAAGCTGTTTTTTGCTGTAGGTAGCTTTTGATGACTTTTATTAAGAAACTTTTTCCAGTTCCTGCTTGTCCACTCACAAACATCCTGATTGGTTCAAATGATGTGCATGAGCACTCTTTATTTTCATGTAGTAATCCATGATCAATTTTTTTGGTGACTTCTTCATAAATTTGTTTTTGTTCTTCATTCAGTTGTTGTTCCAGATTTAGTAAGTCTATTGAATCTTCCTGTGCTTGATTCATAGCCGTTTCTACTTCAGTCATGGCAATTGCAGCTTCATTTTCTACAATAGGTTGGCCTAGGGGATCTTGACTGTTCCAGAACTTTGGCTGTCTTGAGAACTGTCTCTAGCTACTTCAGCTGCAATTGTACTTTTCTGTTCTATTTCTTCATTTAACATTTGCACGTAATTCGTGAAAGTACTGCATTGAATTGTTTCTTTATACGCATTAAATGAATCTTCATAGCTGTGAAATTCTCCCAGTAGTTCGTCCTCTGAACGCCATGGTTTAAACAGCTGTAAAAGTGCCAAGTAGTAAAATTCCTTTTTCTCAGTTGTATCACAACTGAGCTTCCTGTGATTAATCAAACTTCCTTTTTTTTGCTTCACCAAACATCCTTCTTCACCAATAACTTTATATTTTCCATTATTGATGTCTTCTGTGGCTTTCTGTGAAAAAATGTAGTTCTGCAGCACTTCATAGAGACACATGTTCTCAAGATGACGACTTCTTTTTGGGTAATACGTGTCCAACATGTTTGATTTCAAGATATCTGTACTTTCCGGGTTATACTCGGCCAAATATTCAATTTCTGCAACAGATTTCAGTACCCGATTTCTCATTCCTGCAAGGCCTAAACTTACCCAAATTATTCTTCTGGATTTCGAGTAAAGACTTGCAGATGATAACCTATCTGAACATTCGTAGGATCCAATTTCTCGATGCGATAACATCTTTAAACTGAAACTGTATAGCTTCTTACTGACAGTCTTCTCATGAGAAATCTCTTCCCACATTTCCTTCAATTCTGTTTTCTCAGATTTAGTGATGTATGATGTGACATACCGAGCAACAGCAATAGAATTGTCTGCCACATACTGAATATCCATGTTAGCATTCCACATGGATAAAATGACTGGGTTGTAGTCATTTATGTATTTTGACTCTTCTTTTCTTCGTAGGTTGTAGGTATTCTTAGGTGATTTTCTTGTAATAGTATGTCGCACAGCTGACATAAAACTGTTTACTCTTCCTTTTGAAAGAACAGGTCGTGGAAATCCAAATCGACATTTTGTGTAGAATTTATCTTTGCTCTTGTACTTTCGCCGACAGTATTTTCCACACCGATGATTTTGAAAACGTAGAACTTGCTCTTTTAACTTTTTCTCTTGTGTGCTTTTAGGTATAGCACATGTTGCATATTCTTCAATGAAACTTAAAACTACTTCATCTGCATCTGTTCCAAATTTTGGGGCATCCTTGATCCACAACAGCATATGAATATGAGGAGCACCTCTTGCTTGGTACTCTTTTCTCCAAAAGAAATCCACAACTTCTCCAAGAGGTGGATTTTTTTTATTGCAGATGAAGGACATCATAGCCTCAAATCTATGATTAAAATATCTGCAAACATTAACCGGATCCAATGAGCACAGTTCTCCTGCTGTCTTGTATTCGATGTTTTTAATGTTAGAATTTGCTTCTCGAAGAAAATCCAGTAAATCATCCCAAGCGTACTCGGCACAGCTTAGGGTAAGGAACCATGTTGGTGTTCCTAAATTTCGTAACATGCATTTTAATTCTCCATGGCGTCGTTACCAATATTCATTTGTCCCACGCTGACAAGCCATCAGATTGATCAATTGTGTTTCCAAATGATCATCTCGGTGCTGCACTTTGTCCATAAAATCCGTAGCAGACACATTATGTAGATGTACTCCACTTTTTAAAATGTGATTTACTGCATAAGATAGTGCAGACAAGTCGCTTTCAAATAAAAGATGAAACAAATAAGGAATACTTTGATGAAATCTTGGATCTTCTGCATATAATCTTGTAGTCCGATACTCAGAAGCAGGAATCTGTACTGGACGTTCATCGTATCGTCCACCTTTTCCTGTAGGAAACAGCTGGGGAAAACATCGAGCTTCCAAGCTCTTTTCCCATACACTCACGGGAGTTCCTTTTGCTTTCTTCATCTGAAACAGATCAATAGTGTCTCCCATAACTTCTTTTGAATGAAGAGGATGTATGCTAAAATGTTCATAAATTTCTTCTTCTTTTGACTTGTCCACTTTTTCAATTTGCCCAGTTGGTGTTTCTGTGTCTTCTTGTAAATCTTCTTCATCTTCATCTATATAAATTGATTCATACCATTTATTATTCCTTTTCAAATATAAATTTGCTCTTTGTACTTTCCGTACATCTACCACCTCCTGCCAAATCTTCTTATTCTTTGTAGGTACACCATTAACCAGAATAACTAATTGTTCAGTTTCCAAAGTATCTGCATTAATAGTTTCCATATTTTTCTTCAAATCCAATGGCAAATACACCACTCTTTCTTTTAAACCTCTCAGTAAATCTGAAGGAGGTAATTTACCAGTTTTGGGCTCCATACGTACTATGGTCTGGAACGGATGAACACATTGAATGAGTATAGACTCATATGTATTTAAATCAGAAAGTTCGGCAGGTATAGCATCCAATTCTAAATTATTATGTACAGCTCTGGTCGGCATTCTATTTTCTTCTAACTTGTTATAACTTGTTATAACAGTATTTACAAATACGCTGATCTTCACCCAATTCAAAACAATTTTCAAGAAATATATATGTTGCAAAATCTTTCCACTTTTTTTATACAGATCAACATTCCTTGTTTGAATTTTATAATGGCTTCTGCGGCAACAAATACAAGTAATATTTGGTCTTTCATTAGAGATGATAGTAAATTTTGTCATTTCATCCTCAAATTTTTTAGTAATAATGAGTTCTACATTCTGTTCCTCATTTTCCTCATTAACTGTGTCCTTTTCTGCACTTTCTTGTTCTGGACCAAAGTAACAAAACTGAATCTCATCGGTAACCTTCACTACATCTGATACAGATCCACGGAACAGAGCATTATTTAACTCATTTAACTTTACTGCTGGACTTTTAGCAAAATACAATGTTCTCACAAACTTTCTCATTTCAGTATGATGAACAGCCAGCATCCTAAAATGGTGAAAAACACTTTGACACACTTTCCTAGATAGACAAGCCAGAGAATGTCCTTGCAAACCAGTATTCTCTCTCACTCTGCATGGATCTAGTCTTTGAAGCACCTTAATCTTCTGTTTTACTATATTCTCTTAGAAAGTCACGTAATTTATCAATAGATTCCTGACGCACAGTACAAATACTACTACATTTCCAAGTGTACACTGGGGCTTTTGGACGTCTCCCCATAGCCTCAGCAGCCATCACTTCTTCCTCATTTCTTGGAACCATTTTCTCTTTTTCCATCACACAACCATCTCTAACTTCATATGCTCTACCATTGGTGTCAACTGCATGCAACAAACTATTACTGTGAAGATAACTCTCTTCATTAAAAAATGGCTCAGTACTTGAACTGTGCTTCCATTCTCCCAAGAACACTTTACAAAAGTTACTTTTTTTCACATCTCTTTTCCTTTTGCTTTGTGACTTCATTGCATTGACTGATTTGTCTAATCTACGCATCCTATTCAAAATTAAAATAAAAAGTTTCCTTTTTATTTCCAAAGCCTTACTTACAATATTTTCTATACATTTTTTTTCTTAATAAATTTTGTTTTTTTCTTATATTTTTTCACATCCTTTAGCAAATTTAACATCACTCTTCTCTGAAACATTTTTCGACGAATGTTTTTAAAATCTAATTTTCGTGTTAAATCACTTTTACTTACTTCTGATTGTACATTAGCTTTTGTTTTTTGCTGTTGACTCTGTTGTTGCTTTGTACCTAAAACACTGTTTGTTTTACATTTATTTTTTCCATTTTTTTGTTTTTTGAAGATCTTTTTTAAGAAATCTCTACTTTGCTTACCAGTAGACTTTTTCTTTTTGCGATCACAAGCTTTTCCTCCTATTTGTTTTTTCCAGTTTTGTCCAGATATAGTTGTTGTTGCTTTTCTTTCCTCTTTCTTGTCCTTAAAGGCATTTTTTTATTTTTTCACTGTTGCTCAGCAATACCTGCAAGAAACTGTAAAAAAAATACATTTTTGTAATTATAATTCATTTAAATTTTTTTTTAGCTTTTCAATAATTTAAAATATTTTAGCATTTGACTCTCATTTGCGATTTAGTGATTTCTGCTGAGTGCTAACCACCACATTTGAAGAAAACAAGCTGTCCCTTTCCTGCAAGTGCATGTTTTACAGAACAACTGCAACACAAATTAAAACTCTGGCCACAATTCCTGTGCGCACACAGCCTCATGGTGTGATTCTAAGCAGAAAACAGAATTTGATTGGCAATTTCAAAGCACACTTACTACTGTGGTAGAGCAAGTGATAATTACTGTTACAGCCTGACACATTTTCCTTGTAGATTACAGAGGCAGAAAAGAGCACATGTCCTAACAGCAACTTCATACCATGAGCATGTGCAACCTGGGTGAGTGACTACACTAGAGCAAAGGAAATGAGCCTTGGTGACATTGAATGTGTTTGCGTTACACAGTGCTATCTGAAACAGCACACAGAGCTGAGTACTACGCATGGGAGTGTTGGAGAAGCTGCTGCGTGTGTGCCAAGAGTGTGTTTCTGGAGACTGTGTGTTGTCTGGTGCAAGACAGATGAGCAAAGAGACTTCCAAAACTGCATGAAGACTGCTGGGATGTATGTAACAGTGCATGTGTGCTAAGGGTTATTTTCAGTTTTGAACATATGGCAACTACCTGTGCCTTTGCTATTTTGAAAGGAAAATCTACCCTGTTGGTTTCAAATGTTTTAGCTTTTGCCTCTCATTTGCGATTTAGTGATTTCTGCTGAGTGCTAACCACCACATTTGAAGAAAACAAGCTGTCCCTTTCCTGCAAGTGCATGTTTTACAGAACAACTGCAACACAAATTACATCTCTGGCCACAATTCCTGTGCGCACACAGCCTCATGGTGTGATTCTAAGCAGAAAACAGAATTTGATTGGCAATTTCAAAGCACATTTACTACTGTGGTAGAGCAAGTGATAATTACTGTTACAGCCTGACACATTTTCCTTGTAGAGTGCAGAGGCAGAAAAGAGCACATGTCCTAACAGCTACTTCATACCATGAGCATGTGCAACCTGGGTGAGTGACTACACTAGAGCAAAGGAAATGAGCCTTGGTGACGTTGAATGTGTTTGCGTTACACAGTGCTATCTGAAACAGCACACAGAGCTGAGTACTACGCATGGGAGTGTTGGAGAAGCTGCTGCGTGTGTGCCAAGAGTGTGTTTCTGGAGACTGTGTATTGTCTGGTGCAAGACAGATGAGCAAAGAGACTTCCAAAACTGCATGAAGACTGCTGGGATGTATGTAACAGTGCATGTGTGCTAAGGGTTATTTTCAGTTTTGAACATATGGCAACTACCTGTGCCTTTGCTATTTTGAAAGGAAAATCTACCCTGTTGGTTTCAAATGTTTTAGCTTTTGCCTCTCATTTGCGATTTAGTGATTTCTGCTGAGTGCTAACCACCCCATCTGAAGAAAACAAGCTGTCCCTTTCCTGCAAGTGCATGTTTTACAGAACAACTGCAGCACAAATTACAACTCTGGCCACAATTCCTGTGCGCACACAGCCTCATGGTGTGATTCTAAGCAGAAAACAGAATTTGATTGGCAATTTCAAAGCACACTTACTACTGTGGTAGAGCAAGTGATAATTACTGTTACAGCCTGACACATTTTCCTTGTAGATTACAGAGGCAGAAAAGAGCACATGTCCTAACAGCTACTTCATACCATGAGCATGTGCAACCTGGGTGAGTGACTACACTAGAGCAAAGGAAATGAGCCTTGGTGACGTTGAATGTGTTTGCGTTACACAGTGCTATCTGAAACAGCACACAGAGCTGAGTACTACGCATGGGAGTGTTGGAGAAGCTGCTGCGTGTGTGCCAAGAGTGTGTTTCTGGAGACTGTGTATTGTCTGGTGCAAGACAGATGAGCAAAGAGACTTCCAGAAACTGCATGAAGACTGCAGGGATGTATGTAACAGTGCATGTGTGCTAAGGGTTATTTTCAGTTTTGAACATATGGCAACTACCTGTGCCTTCGCTATTTTGAAAGGAAAATCTACCCTGTTGGTTTCAAATGTTTTAGCTTTTGCCTCTCATTTGCGATTTAGTGATTTCTGCTGAGTGCTAACCACCACATTTGAAGAAAACAAGCTGTCCCTTTCCTGCAAGTGCATGTTTTACAGAACAACTGCAACACAAATTACATCTCTGGCCACAATTCCTGTGCACACACAGCCTCATGGTGTGATTCTAAGCAGAAAACAGAATTTGATTGGCAATTTCAAAGCACATTTACTACTGTGGTAGAGCAAGTGATAATTACTGTTACAGCCTGACACATTTTCCTTGTAGAGTACAGAGGCAGAAAAGAGCACATGTCCTAACAGCTACTTCATACAATGAGCATGTGCAACCTGGGTGAGTGACTACACTAGAGCAAAGGAAATGAGCCTTGGTGACGTTGAATGTGTTTGCGTTACACAGTGCTATCTGAAACAGCACACAGAGCTGAGTACTACGCATGGGAGTGTTGGAGAAGCTGCTGCGTGTGTGCCAAGAGTGTGTTTCTGGAGACTGTGTATTGTCTGGTGCAAGACAGATGAGCAAAGAGACTTCCAAAACTGCATGAAGACTGCTGGATGTATGTAACAGTGCATGTGTGCTAAGGGTTACTTTCAGTTTTGAACATACGGCAACTACCTGTGCCTTTGCTATTTTGAAAGGAAAATATACCCTGTTGGTTTCAAATGTTTAAGCTTTTGCCTCTCATTTGCGATTTAGTGATTTCTGCTGAGTGCTAACCACCACATTTGAAGAAAACAAGCTGTCCCTTTCCTGCAAGTGCATGTTTTACAGAACAACTGCAACACAAATTACATCTCTGGCCACAATTCCTGTGCGCACACAGCCTCATGGTGTGATTCTAAGCATAAAACAGAATTTGATTGGCAATTTCAAAGCACATTTACTACTGTGGTAGAGCAAGTGATAATTACTGTTACAGCCTGACACATTTTCCTTGTAGATTACAGAGGCAGAAAAGAGCACATGTCCTAACAGCTACTTCATACCATGAGCATGTGCAACCTGGGTGAGTGACTACACTAGAGCAAAGGAAATGAGCCTTGGTGACGTTGAATGTGTTTGCGTTACACAGTGCTATCTGAAACAGCACACAGAGCTGAGTACTACGCATGGGAGTGTTGGAGAAGCTGCTGCGTGTGTGCCAAGAGTGTGTTTCTGGAGACTGTGTATTGTCTGGTGCAAGACAGATGAGCAAAGAGACTTCCAAAACTGCATGAAGACTGCAGGGATGTATGTAACAGTGCATGTGTGCTAAGGGTTATTTTCAGTTTTGAACATACGGCAACTACCTGTGCCTTTGCTATTTTGAAAGGAAAATCTACCCTGTTGGTTTCAAATGTTTTAGCTTTTGCCTCTCATTTGCGATTTAGTGATTTCTGCTGAGTGCTAACCACCACATTTGAAGAAAACAAGCTGTCCCTTTCCTGCAAGTGCATGTTTTACAGAACAACTGCAACACAAATTACATCTCTGGCCACAATTCCTGTGCGCACACAGCCTCATGGTGTGATTCTAAGCAGAAAACAGAATTTGATTGGCAATTTCAAAGCACATTTACTACTGTGGTAGAGGAAGTGATAATTACTGTTACAGCCTGACACATTTTCCTTGTAGATTACAGAGGCAGAAAAGAGCACATGTCCTAACAGCTACTTCATACCATGAGCATGTGCAACCTGGGTGAGTGACTACACTAGAGCAAAGGAAATGAGCCTTGGTGACGTTGAATGTGTTTGCGTTACACAGTGCTATCTGAAACAGCACACAGAGCTGAGTACTACGCATGGGAGTGTTGGAGAAGCTGCTGCGTGTGTGCCAAGAGTGTGTTTCTGGAGACTGTGTATTGTCTGGTGGAAGACAGATGAGCAAATAGACTTCCAAAACTGCATGAAGACTGCTGGGATGTATGTAACAGTGCATGTGTGGTAAGGGTTAATTTGTGTTTTGAAAACAGACTGCCTTTTTCCTGGGTCTGCAATTCTTACAGAACAACAACTTCACAAATTAAATCTCAGACAACAATTCCTATATGCACACAGACGCATGCTGTGTTTGTAGGCAAAAAACACAGGCTACCCCTTTCCTGGGACTGCAATTCTTACAGAACTAATGCTAATTTCAAATGTGTTGCCATTTTCCTCTCTTTTCTTTCAAAGTGATTTCTGCTAAATCCTAACCATCACAATTAAAAAGAAGCTGTCCTTTTCTTTCAACTGCAAGTCTTACTTTTCAACAGCAACACAAATTAAATCTCTGTCAACAATTCTTCTCTGCACACAGACTCATGGTTTGATGGTAGGCACAAAACAGTATTCCTCATTGTTACCAGTACACATTAACTTATGGTGAAAACATACTCCATAATATTTAACTAGTTAAAGACAGTTAAATATCTCCCAAACCTCAAAATGTAAAACTTAACTTTTGAAGAAGATTCACAATTCTAATATTTATATCAAAAATCACCACATACTTCCCCTCTCAAACTCATAACTCACCTTTAAAATTAGTTAGTTGTGAAAGAAATGTGCCACTCAAATAGCAGACTATCAGAGTCAGAATATCAGAGCTCTACACCTCTCTCCTCTCTCCAGAACCAGTAAATGGCAATGTTTCCCTCTCTTTTTTCACACATATACATGTTAATTTCAAATCTCAGTGCTTCCCACTTTTTTTCAAATGAAATCACACATTTCTATTGGTTGAAAACTTCAACCCCTTTCCAAATGTACCCTTCCCCCAACTTGACTTCTGCCTGCTACCATAGCAACAGCTCATGGAACACTGCTGTGAGGAGAGAGGTCAGAAGTTCAGCACACAATGTTTCAAATCCAAAGAGCAAGAGTGGTTCACCTGTCCAACCGAACAGCAAATCCAATCTAATCTTCTGTGGGAACACAATTTTCTGAACCAATACAAAACATGCTTCTAAAAATATACACATACAGCCTACTTTTTTCTGTTAAAAGATTTGAATCAGCCAATGTGTTCTTTTTATGTTAAAAAAATATGTATGCCTCCATTTTACAACTGTCTTTCATTTCATATTGCCTTTCTACTGAAAGACACCTCCTGAGTGCATCCAGATCTCCTTGCAAGATGTTCACAGTGTGGATTGTAGGTCACAGCTATGTCTTCTGGAGTGAAAAGATTGCAGAAAAAAGAGGTATGGTGAGAGACCTTGCTTTGCCAAATGTAGACATTAAATGGATTGGTCAGAGAGGGTTAAAGTGGCACCAATTAATGCCTTTGGTGAAAACCTTTCTACATCTCCCACAGCCTAACCTTATTATTGTGCACTGTGGTGGTAATGACCTAGGCACTCTAACTGGGGTAGGTCTGGAAATGCTAATTAAGGACACCTTTGTGCAATTGATGTCGCTTTTTCCACAAACTGCCTTTGCATATTCTAATATATGCCAAAGGCAAAAGTGGAACTGGTCCAACCAATTTTGTCCACAGATTGACAAAGCAAGGAAGCACGTCAACAAATCTCTTTCTGCTTTCCTCAGAGACTATGGTATGGGTTCTATATACCACAACAACTTGCGTTACAACATGCAAGACATTTATAGAGGAGATGGTGTACACTTCACTGATGAAGGCAACAGAGTCTTCCTCTTGAACTTAAGACTCTGCATCGGTACTTACTTGTAGGTACCAAAAAACACACAATGAACACAAGGGCTCTTTTTAGAGCCACCTTATATCTAAACACTTAAATGCGATTTTTTATTCTTTTTTTTAAAGTTTTTTTTTCGGGTGCGCGCTGGGTGCGCGCACTCGGCGATATTTTTTTTAAAAATATTCATTATTTTTTTTTGCCCTACAAGGTCCTACTGTGACCCCCTTACAATGCCTAGTGGGTCAATATCTCCCCACTCTGCCCCCTTTACACGTTCTCCCCCTTTGTTTCTCACCCCCTCTTTATGCGAGAGACAAAATGGCGGCCGCCGCTTCCTGATTTCCACTGATTCGAATGTTTACTTACTTCTAACAACCAATCAGAAGTGTGCTCGCGCACTGCCGAGTGCGCGCACCCAGCGCGTACGCTGCGCGCTTACAGATATATATATTGTTTTAAATGCTTTTTTCTCTGGAAATACTGAACAGATTTACACCAAACCTGCAAAAGGCACTTCATGGACCTTTTAGCTACCTCTCTGCCAAATTTCACATAATTATGTTAAGCCGTTCAGGCTGTAGCTGCGACTAAAGTCCCTATGGAAAAATCCATGGGGAAAACGTGTTTTAGGATCCCCCCTTTTTCTCAGCCCCCACTTTACGAATCACCCCGAGACTTCCAGGGTAGGAGCTGAGCGGAGCGCCCCATTAGTTTTGAAAATTTCGCGAGGAATCGTCAACCGGCGCCAAAGTTATTCAAAATAGAATTTTGAGATTTCCTATGGAAACTCGGTCCTAACTATAACTATCTACTGGCGACCGCCAGTAGATAATATATATATATATATATATATATATATATATATATATATATATATATATATATATATATATATATATATATATATTCACTGAAAAAACCATAGGTTTCAGGGGCGTTATAGTTAGCTGGACTTTTCACTCGTACAAAACCATTGAAATTCCCCCGGTATAGTTAGTTCAACTAACTATAACTTGCGCGCCCGCAATGCACTGCTGATGACGTCACATATTACATCACTCATGACATGGTCAGTGACATCACTCATGACATCACCGATGACATCTCAAATGACATCACTGATGACATCATCCAGTGAATGTGTGTTTTTCTGAAAATTACATATGTTTTATATATGTATATCTCAAGGTCGATGGAAGAATAAATGGGTATATAAGTGTCTAAATGGATGATTTGTTTTTGAAAAATTGATTGTATAACTGACTGATTAAGTGTATCTTAGTGAATACATGGCTTAGTGAGTAATGTTTAAATTTGTAAATATCTGTATCAGAATCTCACTTTGTGTATACGTGGCTGCATGGGTTGGTGAGTAGCTACATGAGTGTCTATATAGGTTATTAGTTGGTTTTTTGAATATCAGTATGAGTGTCTGAGTGTCTGTATGGTTCGGTGGGGGGTATTACGTAGTGCATAGGTGCATGAATGAGTGACTCACTGTTTGTATGTTTTGAAGACAGCATGTGTGCAGGACTGTATGGGTGGATGAGTGTGTGCATGGGTGTGTTAGTGAGTGATAGACTATCTCAATAGTGTCTTTATGAGTAACTACATATGTTTTAAACTAGTATATGTGACTATTGGTGTATATAAGTGAGTATATGTGAGAGTGATAGATTGAAAGAGTTCCTGTATAAATAAGTATCTGTTTCTATAAGTGATTGTTTAAAAGACTAAGTATGTGTAAGTTTCTGTAGAAGTAAGTGTGGTGGTGAGTGTATAACTGTACATGGATGTTTGATTCTTTATTAGCATGAGTGACTATGTGTGTGAGTAACTCTA
The DNA here is from genome assembly GCF_964204655.1 of Triturus cristatus. Classification (NCBI taxonomy): domain Eukaryota; kingdom Metazoa; phylum Chordata; class Amphibia; order Caudata; family Salamandridae; genus Triturus; species Triturus cristatus. Next base: position 280,234,022 of record NC_140593.1, read on the forward strand.
TGGATGAGTGGCGTTGTGTAACAGGATGTATAGGTGTGTGAGTACATATGATGAGTGAGTACATGTATGAGTGACTGTATAGGACTGTTGGTGAATGAGTGGATGTGTATGTGGATCTTAGAATTACTGAATAGGTTGTTGTAACTGGTAGTAGTATGTCCATTGTTTTGAACATTGTAGTTTCTATTTTTGAATGTGTGTATCAAAGGTTATATTAGGGAAGAAGAGGTCTGCCACTCTATCACAAGGATTATGTAATCAGTGATGTCATTAGTGATGTCATTTAAGATGTCATCAGTGATGTCATGAGTGATGTCACTGACCATGTCATGAGTGATGTAACAACAGCCACAACTACCCCCAATAGTAGTTGTTCCTCCTGAAGTAGGGGCAGTTCAGGAGATCAAGTTTCCTGCAGAGGAAGAAGAAGAGCAAACCACTCTTTCAGAAGATCCATTGTCTTCCAGATCCCCATTAAGGGAAAGGAGGGTTAGTCTATCAACTTCTTCTGCAAGCCCCCCTTCTGATGATCAAGACGCCACTTAGAAGCCACCTCAGTCTGAGAGTGAGAAATGCCACGAGAGAAGGCTAGGGAAAAAGAAGATTCCAGAAAGCCTCAGTGTTATGGAGGTAGTTGTAGAAGAGAGGGATGATGACGAGCCAGTCATTATGGACATTAGTCCCGCCTCAGTGGAGACCGACTTTACATCATTCCAAATTGCTGTGAGGGATGTGGTACAGATAGCACCAACACAGATACCACCAACACCACCTCCAGCTTCCATATTTCACTGGGAGCGACCTACTTCCACCACGACCACCTCAGTAGAAGTAGGTACTGCAGAGAGTCAAATGTCACACCCACCTATCAGTTCATCTGACATTGCAAGTGGCACCAGCAGCGCCAGAAAATTGACCTCCCAGTTTGGGATTTTTTATCGGTTAGCAAGAAGGAGGTGAACACTGCTATATGCTCCATTTGTGGACAAGGTGTTAGTCAGGGTAAGCTTGGTACAAACTATGGTATCGGAGGCCAAAAAACCCATCTGAGAAAATACCACTGGCCCCGGCACTGGTGGTAGGTACACCTAGAAAAAACATCACACATTTTTTGGATGCCATATATGCCTCCCACTATTTTTTTTTTCACTAGCAAGATTGAAAATACAATACATACATACACTACACACATCACTAGTACAAATCGGGTACTAGAGTAGAGTAGAAAGTATGTCCTATCCTATCAAAAATAATAAATTATCTGGTTGGACATTTTATGGTAGCAATTTTCGAAAAGCCTCTTAAGAAGAGGACAACCCAAAGGACTGGACTCGTTGTCTAGGGCTAGTTGGTCCCCAGGGTCCCTCAGGATTGAAGGGAAATTATTTCCCCAACTTAAAACGCACCACAGGGCTTGTTTGCACACGTTAACTCAGGCCCCGTCCCCTCCCTTCACCACTGTGTAAACACACCCTGTGGCCATTTTTAGTTGGGAGATTAAGTTAATTTGAATCCTGAGAGTCCCTAGGGTCCAATTAGCCCACTAGGTACCTCCAGTATGCGCCACAGAGCTGCGTTGCAGAGAAGTGTAAAAAGTGGCACGGCCTGGACCACCTCTCTGCAACGCAGCTCAGTGGCGCTTACTGGAAGCACCTGGTGGGCTAATTAGCCCCCAGGGGCCCTCGGGATTGAAGGGGAATTATTTCCCCAACTTAAAATGCGCCATAGGGCGTGTTTGCACACGTCACCTCAGGCCCCGTCCCCTTTCTTCCCCACTGTGTAAACATGCCCTGTGGCCGTTTTTTAAGTTGGGAGATTAAGTCCCCTTGAATCCTGAGGATCCCTAGGGGCAAAATAGCCCACTAGGTACGTCCAGTGAGCGCCATTGCAAAGAGGTGTAAAAAGGGGCACGGCCTGCACCACCTCTCTGCAACGCAGAGCAGTGGCACTTACTGGAAGCACCTGGTGGGCCAGTTGGCCCCCAGGGTCCCTCAGGATTGAAAGGGAATTATTTTCCCAACTTAAAACGCGTCACAGGGCGTGTTTGCACACGTCACCTCAATACTGAGGGTCCCTGAGGGCCAACTAGCCCACTGGGTACCTCCAGTAAGCGCCACAGAGCTGCATTGCATAGAGGTGTAAAAAGGGGCGTGGCATCAGAACACCTGTCTGCAACGTAGCTCCCTGGCGCACACTGGAGATACCTGTTGGGCTAGTTGACCCTCAGGGACCCTCAGTATTGAAGGGGAATTAATTCCCCAACTTACAACTGGCCAGGGGACGCGTTTGCAGAGTGCTGCAAGGAGGGGGCGTGGCCTCCAGCACGATGCCGGTCTTTTATTTATTTATTTTATTTTTTTAAGAAGGAGGGCTGTGTGGCCCCCCTTCTTTTTCAAATTTACTGGCCCATCCCCCAGGGCCTGCACCCTAATTTTTTTTGTTGAAAAAAATTAATTTGGCCCTCCCAAGGCCTTAATCGGCCCCGGGGACCCCAACCCCCGGCTCATGGCCTTTTTTTAAATTAAATTCTTCAGGAGGGGGCTGGGTTGCCCCCTCCTCAGGCCACTTATGGCTCCGGGGACCCCATCCCCCGGGGCCGGCCTTTGTTTTTTAATATTTTAAAAATATATATATTTATAGAAACACCTAGGACATGCTGGACAAACCGTATATACCTATCACCATGACGATTTGCGTGATATTCATTACAAGGCGACTATGCATTGAATGAATCCACATGGAATGTATTTACACCGCTAGTGAAGCTCTGACATGTCTGACGCCCTACCGTGCCTAATCCCGGTGCCCCCGCCGGTGAGTACTCTCCAAGTAGACACCCTTGTCGTTTATTTATACAAACATGGGTAGCTATTGACGGGCACATTTAATATACACGCACACCAAGCCATTTAAAGGGGATTCGACAAAAATTCGACCAAACTATGCAAGAAACCCCCCTCACGGTTAATAAAAAACACATCCACCGCCGGATGTGTAATACTTTTTATTTTACTCTCTGGAAAGGAGACGAACCTCACTTGAGAGTCACAGCGTGCTCCTGGCTGAGCCCAATGCTGTGTTACACCCACCAGTGCCCGCCGATTGCCTCACACCTCTGTGTTGTATTCCACCAGCTAGTGCGTATGCTATGACACTCTCTAGCCCATGTGCACTGTAACACCACCCTGTGAATATGTCATGCCACACTTGCCTTCGCACGGGTTATATTGCCCCATCTAACGTGCCTTCCTCGAAGTGTATGTTATAACTAGGCCTGGGCGGTAAATTCCGTTCCGTTCGCGGAATTTGCGGAATTTGGGTAATTTCGCGTTCCGCGTAGAACGCGAAATTGCCCAAAAATCTGCGTTCCGCTACTTCGCGAAATTTTTTGCTTGTTCGCGTTCTCAATATGCGTGTTCGCGAGATATTTCACCCCGAGCACGCAAACAGCGATCGCGAACAGGAAAAAAGTATCGCAAACAAGCAATTCCACGTGTTCGCAGCATTTCTGCGTGTTCGCGGAGATTTTTTACCGTTTCGCGGAGATTTGCGTAACGCGATTAAGCAAATTCCGCCCACCCCTAGTTATAATGCACAGTGCTATGCCATACATATTACAATCTGGGATCCATATCTTTGTCACAGTGCATATGCAACGTTACACTCCCCAGCACATATTTTATATTACAACTTTAGAGACTAGTAATGTTACACAACACTGCCCTGTGCATATTACACTCCAAGGCGCATATCGCATAGCACGCGCTAGTGCCTGTGCTATCTCGCGCTCTCCAATGAATCTGTCATTGCACACAATGTATTGCATATTATATTTCATGCCCCGGTTCATCTTATATCACATTTTTTGGTGCATAGTTTATACCATATACTACATCTAGTGTTCATTTACAATCGTGCTCTCAGGACTAGGTTCTATATAACACTGCGTCCACCTACCCTTTTCACGGGCATTACATTTTGCGATGAGGGTGGAGGGTCAGGGGGTGTTTCTGCCAAGTGAGCCCGGAGTCACAGTCACAAACGTCCTCTTCTTCCTGAATAAAAGTAAGATTATGCTGCATACTTGTTCATATTTTAAGTAGTTCGCGCAGACACACATTTTAAAAACAATAAAGTTCCTAATACCCACCTTCTCTGAACAGTTAGCTTGCTGCCCCATCCACCTCCTCCCTATCCTCTGTTGTCTGAATCCATGGACTAGCCTCCTCCCTCCTGCCATGCATGGTCTGATGTGCTGCCACTGCCCTCCATTTAGCATGATGTACCAGTCCACTCCTCCTGCCCTCCATTGCCCAATTCTATGGCCCATCATTGACCTCCTGCTTAGCCTCTGTGCTTAGCTGGCTGCCCCTATTCTCCTTCCCCCTGCCCTCCGATGTCCGATGTGCATGCCCCTGCTCCATCCTTTTTGCCCACTATGTTCCATGGACCTGCCACTCCTATCTAATCTGAGTGTTCTGTTGAGCTGCCACTCCCCTTCCACCTGCCTAGCATTGTCAGATGACTGTAACCTGTCCCTGCCACCTCCACCCTGCCTGTCCACATGCCATGTCCCTATCCCCTTCCTCCTGTCCTCCATGGACCATTTTACTGCCACACCCTTCTGCCCTCCCTGGTCTGTTGTGCTGCAACTGCTCCTCCTGCCTGCCCCGCGCGGTCTGTTGTGAGGCCCCTTCCCCTGAACTCTCTTGTCTGTGCCCAGGTCCTGACCCTCCCTTCTATCCTCCATGGTCCTTTGTGCATGCCCCTGCACCCTCCTTCTTGCCCATCATAGCCATTGTGCTGCCACTAACCCTCCCGCTTGCCATGCATGGTCTTCTGTGCTGCCATGGCCCCTCCCACATTCCCTGTGTGGTCAGCTAGCTGCCCCTGACCCCCTCCCACCTTCCCTCCATGGTCTGTGTGTATGCCACCATAGTCTCATTGTTGCTCTCCATGGTGTGTCTTGTTTCTAGTGCCCTTCCTGCCTGACCTCCATGGACATCTTGCTGCTCCTACCCTTCCACCTTGCCCCCAGCCCTCTATTTCCATGTGCAGACCCCCTATTCCCTCCCTCCTGGCTTGTCTGTTCCATTGTAATGCCCCTGATCCGTCCCTCCTGCCCTTTATGGTCTGTTATGCTGCAGCTTTCTCTCCAGTCTGCTCATTATGGTCAGCTAGCTACCATTGCCTCTTTCCCATATGTTCTCTGTTGTCCATGTGCATGGTCCTGTCCCCTCCCTATTGTTTTCTATGGATTGTTGTGCTGCACTCCCGTCCCGCATGCTCTGTGTGGTGTATTGTGCTGCTGCAAACCCTGATGCCTGCCCTGTAGGGTCAGTTTGGTGCACCTCTCCATGTCCCTCCTGTCCTCTGTTATCCGAGTCCATGTCCCTACCCCAATTCCTCCTGCCTACCATGATTCAATGTACCATACTTGCGAACATTTTGAACTTGGTAAGAGGGAGATTTTGAAAAAAAACTGGGGTATTGATTTTCCCCTTTGAGTTACATTGAAAAAGAGGAGATTGTAGACAGGCGACAGATCAAATAAAGCCCATTTGAGCTTAAGAACATTGGACGTTTCCTGGCTGAAACGGGTCTGTTGGCATGTATGGTTGTACTACCACTGCCTCTTCCTTCTGCCCACAATGGTCTATTATATTGCCACAGCCTCTCTTGCCAGTCCTGTGTTGTTGGTTTGTTGCCCCTGCCCCCCTTTCCACTGCCCTCCATAGTCTGTTGTGCTGCCACTGCCCTTCCTGCCTGCCCAGTGTGGTCAAATTGTTGCCTCTGCACTCTCCTACCTGCCTTCAATTTTCAAAGTCCGTGCCCCTGGCCTCTGCCTCTCAACAGTATCCCAATGAACAACTAGATTGCTAACATTCTATATTTATTACAAAAGTGTGGAACGCCTGACGTCATCTTGATGTAATCAAAACTGTAATACCTAGAGTATTTCCTTTAGAAATTACATATAAGAGAGGGTCTTATTTGCATCAAAATTATGGTTAGTGCTCTAAAAAACTAAAATGAGGACTTATTTTCTGAGTTTTCAAATAGCGACAAAGAAATTTTAAATTATTTGTAATCTTTATGTTTTTTTATCCAGTTGACCACTTGATTAAATGTTGCACCTTGGCGAGAGGATGTGGTGTTACTTCCAGAGCTGCAGACTTTGCAACTGGGGAACCAGGTTGGAGTTTCTGCTTCAGCTCAACATTCTGTGATTGTGGTCAAATCACTTAATCTCCCCATGTCTACAACCAAAATGAATTTGATCTTGTGTGATGTAACCAATATTCATGTAAAGCATTCCAATACCTGACAAGTCTGCACTATATAAAACTGCAAATACACAACAAATACGTGTTTTGCACACTTCTGTCATTGGGCTATACTTGGGCTACATCTGGGTGATATTTGGGCTATATTTGGGCTCTTTTGTCTCTGGTGGCCATCTTGGGAGATTTATTTGTTATGAAGTTTCCTAATTTCCTCATTTACTGCAGTCTCCTCAGTAGGAAATGCTTTCAGTTTTTAACTTGGTTCCATCAAGAAGGCATTCAGATGTGTCACACATTTGCCATAAATTCTGAATGTTAGCACTCTAGTTGCTCATTAGATCACTGTAGTAAAGCTACTGCTCACCAGGGAAGTCCGCTGCTGGTATTCAAAGTGCATGTTGCAGTCTGCATGTCAGAATTTTTTTATGACATAGAAGAGGATTTGAGAAGCCAAAATGTGCCCTAATTTTTCTTTCTGCAGCACTAATCATAATTTCTATGGCAAAATGAATCCCCTCATTGTGTTCCTTTGTAAATTAAATGTTTTAAGTGTTACCACTTTATTCCATTCAAGATGGCTTCAGGTGTGCCATACTTTTGTCATAAGTAAGACTGTTAGCACTCTAGTTGTTCGTTAGAACACTCTGGGACATTCTGTCATTGGGCTATACTTGGGCTACATCTGGGTGATATTTGGGCTACATTTGGGCTCTTTTGTCTCTGGTGGCCATTTTGGGAGACTTATTTGTTATGATGTTTCCTAATTTCCTCATTTACTACAGTCTCCTCAGTAGGAAATACTTTCAGTTTTTTACTTTGATTCCATCAAGAAGGCATTCAGATGTGTCGCACATTTTCCATAAATTCTGAATGGTAGCACTCTATTTGCTCATTAGATCACTGTAGTAAAGCTACTGCTCATCAGGGAAGTCTGCTGCTGGTATTGAAAGTGCATGTTTCAGTCTGCATGTCAGAATTTTTTTAATGAAATAGAAGAGGATTTGAGAAGTCACTCAAAATGTGCCCTAATTTTTCCTCACTAATCATAATTTCTATGGCAAAATGAACCTCCTCATTGTGTTCCTTTTAAATTAAACTACTCACTCTCTACTACTCACTCGCTACTACTTTCTACTACTCACTCTCTACTACTCACTTTCTACTACTCTCTACTACTCTACTACTCTCTACTACTACTCTCTACTACTCACTCTCTACTACTCACTCTCTACTACTCTCTACTACTTTCTACCACTCACTCTCTACTACTCTACTACCCACTCTCTACTACTCTCTACTACTCTCTCTCTACTACTCTCTCTCTACTACTCCCTCTCTACTACTCACTCTACTACTCTCTACTACTCACTCTCTACTACTCACTCTCTACTACTCTACTACTCTACTACTCTACTACTCTCTACTACTCACTCTCAACTACTCACTCTACTACTCTCTACTACTCACTCTACTACTATCTACCACTCACTCGCTACTACTCTCTCTCTCTACTACTCACTCTCTACTACTCACTCTACTACTCTCTACTACTCTCTCTGCTACTCACTCTCTACTATTCTCTACTACTCACTCTCTACTACTCACTCCCTACTACTCTACTACTCTCTACTACTCTCTACTACTCTCTCTACTACTCACTCTCTACTACTCACTCTCTACTACTCTCTACTGCTCTCTCTACTACACACTCTCTACTACTTGCTCTCTACTTCTCACTCTACTACTCACTCTCTACTACTCCCTACTACTCACTCTACTACTCACTCTCTACTACTCTCTGCTACTCACTCTCTGCTACTCCACTACTCTCTACTAATCACTCTCTACTACTCACTCTGTACTACTCTCTACTACTCACTCTCTACTACTCTCTCTCTCTACTACTCACTCTCTACTACTCACTCTCTACTACTCACTCTCTACTACTCTCTCTCTACTACTCTCTACTATTCTCTACTACTCACTCTCTACTACTCTCTACTACTCACTCTCTACTACTCTCTCTACTACTCTCTACTACTCGCTCTACTACTCATTCTCTACTACTCATTCTCTACTACTCTCTCTCTGTTACTCCTTCTCCACTACTCACTCTCTACTACTCTCTACTACTCACTCTCTAATACTCACTCTCTACTACTCTCTATTACTCACTCTCTACTACTCTCTACTACTCCCTCTACTACTCACTCTCTACTACTCTCTACTACTCTCTACTTCTCACTCTCTACTACTCACTCTCTACTACTCACTCTACTACTCTCTCCTACTCACTCTCTGTTACTCTCTCTACTACTCTCTACTACTCTCTCTCAACTCTCTACTCTCTATTACTCATCCTCTACTCTCTACCTCTCTACCTTTCTCTACCTCTTTCTCTACCTCTCTCTCTACTACTCTCTACCTCTTTACCTCTACCTCTCTACCTCTACCTCTCTACCTCTACGTCTCTACCTCTACACCTCTACCTCTCTACCTCTCTCTACCTCTTTCTACACGCACACATATGCACATATATGCATATGCATTTATATATATGTATGTATATATATATATACATACATATATAAACATATATAATCTGCATATCTATATAAATACAAATATAAATGCATGCATACATATACATATATGCATGTTATGTACATGAAATTTTGAAAAACACTAATAAAAGCAAAGCTAAAAAGCCACCTAATTACAAACAGAATTGCTTTAACTTAAACGAGGGCGAGACCTATTGCATTTTCAATGCTTGTTTACTTTGGTTCCATCAAGAAGGCATTCAGATGTGACACATTTGCCATAAATTCTGAATGGTAGCACTCTAGTTCCTCATTAGATCACTGTAGTAAAGCTACTGCTCACCAGGGAAGTCTGCTGCTGGTATTCAAAGTGCATGTTTCAGTCTGCATGTCAGCCCTTTTTAATGAAATAGAAGAGGATTTGAGAAGTCAAAATGTGCCCTAAGTTTTCTTTCTGCAGCACTAATCATAATTTCTATGGCAAAATGAACCCCCTCATTTTGTTCCTTTGCAAATTAAATGTTTTAAATGTTACCACTTTATTCCAATCAGGATGGCTTCAGGTGTGCCATACCTTTGTCATAAGTAAGACTGTTAGCGCTCTAGTTGTTCTTTAAAACACTCTGGGATTTCTGTCATTGGGCTATACTTGGGCTACATCTCGGTGATATTTGTGCTACATTTGGGCTCTTTTGTCTCTGGTGGCCATCTTGGGAGACTTGTTACGAAGTTTCCTGATTTCCTCATTTACTGTAATCTCCTCAGTAGGCGCATTGTCAGTTTTTTACTTTGATTTAATGAAGAAAGCATTCAGATGTGTCACACATTTACATAAATTCAGAATGTTAGCCCTCTAGTTGCTCATTAGATCACTGTAGTAAAGCTACTGCTCACCAGGGAAGTCTGCTGCTGGTATTGAAAGTGCATGGTTCAGTCTGCATGTCAGAATTCTTTAATGAAATAGAAGAGGATTTGAGAAGTCACTCAAAATGTGCCCTAATTTTTCTTTCTGCAGCATTAATCATACATTCTATGGCAAAATGAACCCTCTCATATTGTTCCTTTTTAAATTAAATGTTTTAAATGTTACCACTTTATTCCAATCAAGATGGCTTCAGGTGTGCCATACCTTTGTCATAAGTAAGACTGTTAGTGCTCTAGTTGTTCTTTGGAACACTCTGGGAAGCTGTAGTAGAACACAAAGGAATCAACTGACAGTCCCTGCCCTTGTTGGATGTACATGTTTTACTGAGAATGTCAGACTTCATTCTCACATGACTGAGAAAGATAATGTGAATTTACAGAAAATATGCTCCCAGTTTAGCTTATAGATCACCTTCCAAACCTCTGTGGGAAAAGCATGTGAGAATAGTTTTCTCTCAAACATGATTCATGATATCCAGCAGAAGGCTTTTTCACATGGTAAAATCACCTTAGAACATACCACAATTCCTAAAATGAGTATGGTACCATCAACAAATGATTTATAATGTAACTAAAGTCTTAAAACCTTCTATTAACTGCAATGCTTTTTAATGAGGTGCTATCATGTATATTGGTCCCAAGATGGCTGCCAACACTTCTTGGATGAAGTGCTGACAGCCAATCAGATCTCACAATGAGATGTGTGGTTAGCCTCCGCCCAGATATGTATATGATTTTACTTTTAATTTTCTCAGGAACTACTGAACGGATTTACACCATATATGCAAAAGGCACATCCCTGACCTGAGGACTACCTCTTTGCCAAATTTAAAGTAATTCTGTTCAGCCGTTTGGGCTGTACTTTGGACTAAACGTCCCTATGGAAAATTGCATGGGAAAAACGCGTTTTGGGACCCCCCTTTTTTCTCAGCCCCCGCTTGACGAATCCCCCCGAAGTAGGAGCAGAGCGGAGAGCCCCACCTATTTTGAAAATTTCGCGAGGATTCGTCAATCGGCACCAAAGTTATTCCAAATAGAATGTTGCGGATTTCCTATGGAAACACGGTCCTAACTATAACTATCTACTGGCGACCGCCAGTAGATAATATATATATATATATATATATATACACTTGCCAAAAGAATTTGAAACGGAATGTGGTATATTATTACTTTATACACAAGCGGAGTACTATAATATTGCAAATAAGAAATGAATTCAAAAATTGCCACTTGGCATTCAATCTAATTTCTTAGTTGTCGAATTCATTTGCCTTGAGTAGGACATTGGTATGTGTAGGTTTTTTATCAATCACACACAATTTGGTTATATATATATTTTTTCATTGTATTATACTTTGAAGAATTGTGTATATGCATTTTGAATTAATTTGATCCAATGTTTGAATTTACTTGAAATTACTGTGAAAGTCTGTCTTTTATTGGACATGCCTTGTGTCTTGATTACAGTATATTCTGTTTTCTATGTCTACTAACTTTTAAGGAAGTGTTCTTAAGCCCATGACCACTTCCGGGTCACTGAATGACTTTTTGACAAAGACAGTTGTTGTTGAAACGCGTCAAAGTCAAATTAAATATTTTTTCGCTGATTGGAATCCTGAGTGCGACTTTTCTCTTATGCTGCAGGAGCATAAGGCTTTATGAGATATATATATATATATATATATATATATATATATATATATATATATATATATATTCACTTAACCCCTTCGCTGCTGCGGACATTCCGCTGCAGCGCTGGGGGGGGCAGGGGGGCAGCGCGGCGGGCCTGTGCTCATGACGGAGCCGCTCCGTCATGAGCCACAGTTGAGCTGTGCTCATGACGGAACGGTTCCGTCATGACTCCGCCCATTTGCGTTGTCGCCCCGCACAGGCGGGGAAACAGCGCCGCGCAGGCGGAGCGGCCGCCGGCAGGATTGTCATGACGGAACCGTTCCGTCATGAGCACACGACAACCGTGGCTCATGACGGAACGGTTCCGTCATGAGCAGGGAAGGGGTTAAAAAACCATAGGTTTCACACATGTTATAGTTAGCTGGACATTTCCCTCGTAAAAAAACAATGAAATTTCCCCGTTATAGTTAGTGCAGGCAACTATAACTCACGCGACCGCAATCCTCTGCTGATGATGTCAGATATTACATCACTGTATTTAGACACCTATTTACCCATGTCTTCTTCCATTAATCTTTAGCTATACATATATTACAAATATTTATTTTTCAGAAAGACTCATATGTCATCAGTGATGTAATATCTGACGTCATCAGCAGAGGATTGCGGTCGCGTGAGTTATAGTTGCCTGCACTAACTATAACGGGGGAATTTCATTGGTTTTTTACGAGGGAAATGTCCAGCTAACTATAACATGTGTGAAACCTATGGTTTTTTAAGTGAATTTGCAAGGTTTTTTAAATGCTAATTCCTAACTATAACGTGTGTGAAACCTATGGTTTTTTAAGTGAATTTGTACGTTTTTTTAAATGCTAAGTTATGTATTCATTAATATATTTTTTTTTCAGGTTTTTCACCGTGCGCGCACCGTGCGCGCTCGGTGCGCTTCGCACACCGTGCGCGCGCTCTGAGCGTTCGGTGCGCTTCGCGCACCGAACGCCCACAATGCGTTGTGCGTGCCGTGCGCGTACGGTGCGCACACCTCGCGCATTTTCGTAAAAAAATCATTTTTTTTTCACCCTGGGGGGTCTTTCAGTGACCCCCCGACAAAGTCTAGGGGGTCAGGAACTGTCCACCCTGCCCCCTTTTCACGTTCTCCACTTTGGTTTTCACTTTTTCACTGCCTCAGACTGCGAGAGACAAAATGGCGGCCGACACTTCCTGATTTCGACCGATTCGAATGTTTACTGACATCTAACAACCAATCAGAATTGCGCTCGCGCACATCACCGTGCGCGCACCGTGCACGTACGGTGCGCGCCTATAGATATATATGTACTTTTAACTGCACTTTTCTCAGGAACTACAATACGAGCGGTTATACCTGGGTGAGGATGTGTTATCCCAGGTATAACCGCTCGTATTGTGGAGCTGGGCACCGCTGATGGCACTGGCCAAGAGAGCGGTGGTCTCGTGGGTCCGTACTGTTGCTTATCGAGGTCAGTTGCATTGGACATATGAATTTTTAGCTTTAAGAAGTTGCCGCCATTAATCTTTCACTAAACAATGTGAGAGCGTCTCTGAGAAAAAAGCAGGCTGCCCTCGAAGACGCATGCACTTGTAAGGAGTTAATGAAGCAAGAAGGTGGGCAACTGTGCTTAGAATGAAATAATGTGAACTTGACAAATGCGTGTCTTTGGATTTTAAAGTCATTATTAGGATGCCCTTGGCTGCAGCTAAAGGACGTGTATGAAATCCAGTCCGGGTTTTGCTGACAGTTGAATAAGGCATGCTGGGAGTCTTTCTCTAAACAACATGAACTGAAGGGCATAAACACGGATTAGCACAGGTTGAAAACAATCCAGAAATCAATTTAGTTTGAAGGATTTTTCACTGTTGCAGTTTTCGAAATAACTGTGATTATGCTTTGTTTAGAGGATGTTTGGTCATCAGCCCACATGCTTACCTGTACCCAATCGCTGCGCAATGTAGTGCATCTTCTGTTTCAATGAATATTTGTTTTAAATACAACAACCAATATGTCGCATTTCAGGTTGAGAAAGGCAGCTTGTCTGCCGAAACGCGTTCCTGTTTATCCATAGCCTGATGTAACCTACGCAATAAACGAGAGAACCCCCATGCTGACGAGTGCTCTTGCCTTAATCAGATTTGGTTGGGGAATATTTCTTATATATTTATATATATATATATATATATATATATATGATGAAAAGTACGCTGTCTCAGCACTTCCTTTCGGCGAACCAAGAACAACACGAATCCCAAATTCAGGCACGAATATTTTATTGTAGAGCTGCAAAATCTGACGCGTTTCGGGCAGTTGCCCTTGCTCACAGATTGTCAGTTCATGGCCCGCCACTTTTTAAAATATGCTATACAAACACCACGTGTGATAGTAAACATAAACAACATACTGTTCACAAGTTGTTGCTTTTGTGCATTTTCTAATGGGTGAGTCTATCTTCTACCTAGTCAAATATCATCCGACATTTGATTGTAAAGAGATTTTCAATTTTTGTTTTTAAATAAACTTGATATTTAAACTGCATAAATGCAATATTTTTCTATGAGCAAACAACAGTTTTTGGCCATAAGTCACAGCAATTTCTTAGTGCTAACTTGATGTTCATTTCTCACTATATCATGAGAGTACCAAAACCAATGTATGTACATAATAATAGTCTATATTACAGAAAATGTGCAAATATATCGCAATTATCTGTGCAAACATCGCAATAAATATGTGCAAGAGAAAATATTTCTTTCCTTACAAAATGTGCAAAATACGCAATTAGTATAATTTTCATGCAAACAATTCTATTTTTTTGTGCATGTGCAAAAATACACAACATTTGTAAACAATTATATTTCAACTTGTGCAAATTACGCTTATTTTTGGTACATTTATTATCTACTATATCATGGTAGTTAAAGACGGAACATCTATGTACTGCCTGAATGCTGAACGATTTGAAATGACCAGATTTTTGCTATGTTTTAATTTGAAAAACGATGTTACATCTCTTTCATGAAATAAATAAAAAACCCTATTTTATTGATCAACTTGTAAAGTGCAACAGTAGAATGTGCAATCCACGCAGAGAAAAAAACATTTAAATAGGAAAATTCCCCAAATTAGGCTTAGTTTTATGTGTAAAAAATAATTATTCTGAATAAAAGACAAAGAATCGACGGTGCGGCAGGGAAGATGCCTCTTTATGATATGTGCAGATCTGTTAATTATTGCTCTACTAATACCGTCTGTTATAAAAAAGGATACAAGTCTTCTGTGGTATTTAATCCGTTGGGAAATTTGCTGTCTAGTTCTAGAATTCTTTTTGATTCCATCCTTCTCAGCATTTTATCTCTGTCTCCTCCCCTTCGTGGTTTAGGAATTGCTGTTATTACAAAGTATTTGAGGCACTGCAAGTCATTATTGTGCACAGACTTAAAATGTCTAGCCACTGGGTACGAGCTATCGCTGTTAACGATTGCCCGGAGATGCTGGAGGATTCTGACATGCACCTGCAGCTTGGTGCTACCCAAATATCTTAAGCCGCAGGTGCATGTCAGGACATAGACAGCATACTCGGTTTTACAATTGTAAGACCCCTTGATGTTTACCATCTCTGGACTAAATTGGGTGGCATATTGTGTAGTATTTGTTCCAAACCTGCAAGCCCTGCAGCTGGAACATTTGACAAATCCCGGCCGGGACCGTAACCACATGTGGTTTTTACTCAACTCCGGAAAGCTTTTGCTGATTTGAGCTTTCATGGAAGGTCCCTTCCTATATGTAGTTGTTGGAGTATTGGGAAATCTGGGAGCTAAAACTGCATCTGTTAAAAGGATGGGCCAGCTATGTGTTATATATATATATATATATATATATATATATATATATATATATATATATATATATATATATATATATTCATTAAGGCTCCACTTCATCCTCGCAGTTACTGCTCCTCTGAACTTGGCACATGAAAGGAAACAAGTGGCACAGCTTGGGATGTCTAAGAAATACATGTATTTAATTTTCCATATGAAGATTAGACCAATGCATTTCGACTGTAGCCTTCAACAGGCTATATATAATATATCTTCTGAATTTCTATGGTTTTGTGTGTATGAAATCTGAGCCTGACAATACCGTCCCGGCAACCTTTGTTTTTTTCAGTGAATTTCAAAGGACTTTTTAATTCTATTTACTGACTATGACGTTCCTGTAACCTTTGTTTTTTTCTGGACCTTTCTATGTATTTTAGTGTTATTTCCTAACTATAACAACCCTGTGACCTTTGTTTTTTATTGAATATATCAATATCTATATTATCTACTGGCGGTCGCCAGTAGATAGTTATAGTTAGGACCGAGTTTCCATAGGAAATCTGAAAATTCTATTTTGAATAACTTTGGCGCCGGGTGACGAATCCTCGCGAAATTTTCAAAACTAATGGGGCGCTCCGCTCAGCTCCTACCCTGAAAGTCTCGGGGTGATTCGTCAAGCAGGGGCTGAGAAAAAAGGGGGGTCCCAAAACGCGTTTTCCCCATGCATTTTCCCATTGGCCCGAACGGCTGAACAGAATTACTTGAAATTTGCCAAAGAGGTAGTCCTCAGGTCAGGCATGTGCCTTTTGCATATATGGTGTCAATCTGCTCAGTAGTTCCTGAGAAAATTGCAGTTAAAAGTACATAAATATCTATAAGCGCGCACCGTGCGCGCACCATAACGTGCGCGAGCGTAATTCTGATTGGTGGTTACATGTCAGTCAAAATTCGAATCGGTCGAAATCAGGAAGTGTCGGCCGCCATTTTGTGTGTGACAGTGAAAAAGAAAGGTGGAGAACGTGAAAAGGGGGCAGGGTAGAGAGTTCCTGACCCCCTAGCCTTTGACCCCGAAGGGTGAAAAAAACCTTTTAATTTTTTTTCCAAAAAATCGCGGGGTGCGCGCATGGTGCGCGCACTGTGGCAAAAAATTCGTAAAAAACATAGAATTAAAAATCATGTGTAAGTGTTTAGATGTTGGTTGGCTCTAAAAAGAGCTGTTGTGTTTATTGAGTGTTTTTTGGTACCTACAAGTAAGTACCGATGCACAGTCTAAAGTTCAAGAGGAAGACTCTGTTCCCTTCATCTGTGAAATGTACACCGTCTCCTCTATAAATGCCTTGCATGTTGTAACGCAAGTTGTTGTGGTATATAGAACCCATACCATAGTCTCTGAGGAAAGCAGAAACAGACTTATTGACGTGCTTTCTTGCTTTCTCTATCTGCGGACAATATTGGTTGGACCAGTTCCACTTTTGCCTTTGGCATATATTAGCATATACAAAGGTAGTTTGTGGAAAAAGTGACATCAATTGCACAAAGGTGTCCTTAACAAGCATTTCCAGACCTACCCCAGTTAAAGTGCCTAGGTCATTTCCACCACAGTGCACAATTATAAGGTTAGGCTGTGGGAGATGTAGAAAGGATTTCACCAAAGGCATTAATTGGTGCCACTTTAACCCTCTCTGACCAATCCATTTAATGTCTACATTTGGCAAAGCAAGGTCTTTCACAATACCTCTTTTTTCTGCATACTTTTCACTCCAGAAGACATAGCTATGACCTACAATCCACACTGTGAACATCTTTCAAGGAGATCTGGATGCACTCAGAAGGTGTCTTTCAGTAGAATGGCAATGTGAAAAGAAAGATAGTTGTAAAATGGAGGCTTACATACCTTTTTTTAATAAAAAGAACTCATTGGCTGTTTCACACCATTCTACACTAAAAACTAGGATGTATGTTTACATTTTTAAAAGCATGTTTTGTATTGGTTCAGAAAAATGTGTTCCCACAGAACATTACTTTGGATTTGCTGTTAGGTTTGAAAAGTCAAGCACTCTTGCTCTTTGGATTAGAAACATTGTGTGCTGAACTTCTGACCTCTCTGCTCACACCAGTGTTCCATGACCTGTTGCTATGGTAGCAGGCAGAAGTCATGTTGGGGGTAGGAATGATTTGGAAAAGGTTTGAAATTTGCAACCAATAGAAATGTGTGTTTCCATTTGAAAAAATGTGGGAAGCAATGTGATTTGAAGTTAACATGTACATGTGTGAAAAAAGAGAGGGAAAGTTTGCCATTTACTAGTTCTGGTGAGAGCTGTACAGCTCAGAGATTCCGGCTCTGATAATCTGCTGTGTGAGTGCCACATTTCTTTCTCAACTAACTACTTTTAAAGGTTGTGTTTTACATTTTATGTTTTGGAAGATATTTA
Source organism: Triturus cristatus (assembly GCF_964204655.1). Classification (NCBI taxonomy): domain Eukaryota; kingdom Metazoa; phylum Chordata; class Amphibia; order Caudata; family Salamandridae; genus Triturus; species Triturus cristatus. The sequence goes on from NC_140593.1 coordinate 280,251,701, forward strand.
ACTGCCTTGAACTTGTAAGATATATTGGAGTATGTCTTCACCATAAGTTAAGGTGTACTGGTATCACCCAAGAATACTGTTTTGTGCCTAGAATCACACCATGAGTCTTTGTGCACACAGGAATTGTTGTCAGAGATTTAATTTGCGTTGCTCTTGTTCTGTAAGACTTGCACTCATAGGAAAGGGGCAGCTTGTTTTCTTGAACTGTGATGGGTAGCATTCAGCACACATCAATATCTCACAGATGCGAGGCAAATGCTAACACATTTGAAAACAACAGGGTAGATTTTCCTTCCACTCCTGCAATGGGTGAGGTAGTTCTTACATGTTCAAAAGCCCAATTAACCCTTACCACATGTGCTCTTACATACATCTCTGCAGTCTTCATGCAGTTGTGCAAGCGTGCATGCAGATCTGTCCTGCACCTGACAATACACAGTCTCCAGAAACACACTCTTAGCACACAGCCAGGTGCTTCTCTTGCACTCCCATGCTTACTATTCAGCACTGTGTGGTATTTCAGATAGCAGTATGTAACGCTAACACATTCAACATCACCAAGGCTCATTTCCTTTGCTCTAGTCTAATCACTCACCCAGGTTCCACATGCTCATGGTCTCAAGTAGCTGTTAGGACATGTGCTCTTTTCTGCCTCTCTAAACTATAAGGAAAATGTGTCAGGCTGTTACAGTAATTATCACTTGCTCTACCACAGTAGTAAATGTGCTTTGAAATTGCCAATCAAATATCGTTTTCTGCCTAGAATCACACCATGAGTCTGTGCGCACACAAGAATTGTTGTCAGAGATTTAATTTGTGTTGCTCTCGTTCTGTAAGACTTGCACTCGTAGGAAAGGGGGAGCTTGTTTTCTTGAACTGTGATGGTTAGCATTCAGCAGAAATCACTATCTCACAGATGCGAGTCAAATGCTAACACATTTGAAAACAACAGGGTAGATTTTCCTTCCACTCCTGCAATGGGTGAGGTAGATCTTACATGTTCAAAAGCCCAATTAACCCTTACCACATGTGCTCTTACATACATCTCTGCAGTCTTCATGCAGTTGTGCAAGCGTCCATGCAGATCTCTCTTGCACCTGAAAATACACAGTCTCCAGAAACACAATCTAAGCACACAGCCAGGTGCTTCTCTTGCACTCCCATGCTTACTATTCAGCACTGTGTGGTATTTCAGATAGCAGTGTGTAACGCTAACACATTCAACATCACCAAGGCTCATTTCCTTTGCTCTAGTCTAATCACTTACCCAGGTTCCACATGCTCATGGTCTCAAGTAGCTGTTAGGACATGTGCTCTTTTCTGCCTCTCTAAACTATAAGGAAAATGTGTCAGGCTGTTACAGTAATTATCACTTGCTCTACCACAGTAGTAAATGTGCTTTGAAATTGCCGTTCAAATATTGTTTTCTGCCTAGAATCACACCATGAATCTGTCTGCACACAGGAATTGTTGTCAGAGATTTAATTTGTGTTGCTCTTGTTCTGTAAGACTTGCACACGTAGGAAAGAGGCAGCTTGTTTTCTTGAACTGTGATGGTTAGCATTCAGCACAAATCACAACTCACAGATGCGAGGCAAATGCTAACACATTTGAAATCAACATGGTAGATTTTCCTTCCACTCCTGCAATGGGTGAGGTAGTTCCTACATGTTCACAACTTCAATTAACCTTTACCACGCATGTACTCTTACATACATCTCTGCAGTCTTCATGCAGTTGTGCAAGCGTCCATACAGATCTCTCTTGCACCTGACAATACACATTCTCCAGAAGCACACTCTTAGCACACAGGCAGCTGATTTTCCTGCACTCCCATGCTTACTATTCAGCACTGTGTGGTATTTCAGATAGCAATGTGTAACGCTAACACATTCAACGTCACCAAGGCTCCTTTCCTTTGCTCTAGTCTAATCACTCACCCAGGTTCCACATGCTCATGGTCTCAAGTAGCTGTTAGGACATGTGCTCTTTTCTGCCTCTCTAAACTATAAGGAAAATGTGTCAGGCTGTTACAGTAATTATCACTTGCTCTACCACAGTAGTAAATGTGCTTTGAAATTGCCGTTCAAATATCGTTTTCTGCCTAGAATCACTCCATGAGTCTGTGTGCACACAGGAATTGTTGTCAGAGATTTAATTTGTGTTGCTCTTGTTCTGTAAGACTTGCACTTGTAGGAAAGGGGCAGCTCATATGATAGGATTTGAAAAGCTCAAAAAAATATAGTAATATATTTAAATTACATAAAGGTATTTTTTTTTAGTTTCTTTTAGGTATTGGTGAACAACACTGAAATAAATTAAACATGCCTATAAAATCAAGAAAGAGAAAAGAACAGCAAAAACATCTATATTTGAAGACAACTGGACAACACAAATTAGTTGAAGAACCTCATGTTGGAAAACAGAAAAAGTCTTCTGGTAAGCAGACTAAGGATTTTTTTAAAAATATCTTCAAACATAGAAAAAATGTAAAAAATATATCCACTGCAAATAGTGTTTCAAGTAGAAAACAACAAGACTGTAGAAAGAACATTCTAAATGCTAATGTACCATCAGAAGCAGGAAAGAATGACTTAAAAAGAAAAACTGAATTTCAAAACATTCGTAGAAAAATGTTTCAGAGAAGAGTGATGTTCAATTTGCTAAAGGATGTTAAAAAATATAGGAAGAAAGCTAAATTTTATAAGAAAAAAAAACATATTTAATCACTTGTTGCAAAGGCTTTGGAATTAAAAAGAAAACTATTCATTTTAATTTTGAACAGGATCCGTACATTAGATAAAATAGTCAATGTAAGGAAGTCAAAAAGCAAAAGGAAAAGAGTAGTGAAAAAAAATAACTTTTGTAAAGTGTTCTTAGGAGAATGGAAGCATAGCTCAAGTACTGAACCATTTTTTAATGAAGAGAGTTAGCGTCAAAGTAATAGTTTGCTGCATGCAGTTGACACCAGTGGTCGAGCTTATGAAATTAAGGATGGTTGTGTAATGGAAAAGGAGAAAATGGTTCCAAGAAATGAGGAAGAAGTGTTAGCTGATGAGGTTATGGGGAAATGTCCTAAAGCCCCAGTGTATACTTGGAATTGTAGTAGTATTTGTACTGTACGACAAGAATATATTGATAAATTACGTGACTTTCTAATAGAATATAGTAAAAAAGGTGTTAAACAGAAGATAAGGTGCTTCAAAGACTAGATCCATGCAGAGTGAGAAAGAATACTGGTTTGCAAGGACATTCTCTGGCTTGTCTTTCTAGGAAAGTTTGTCAAAGTGTTTTTCACCATTTTAGGATGCTGGCAGTACATCATACTGAAATGAGAAAGTTTGTGAGATGATTGTATTTTGCTAAAAGTCCAGCACTAAAGTTAAATGAGTTGAATAGTGCTCTGTTCCGTGGATCTGTATCAGATGTGAAGAAGGTTTGTGAGGATATTGAGTTTTGTTACTTTGGTCCAGAGCAAGAAAGTGCAGGAAATGACACAGTTATTGAAGAAAATGTGGAAGAGAATGTAGAACCCACTGTTAGTAAAAGATTGGAAGATCAAATGACAAAATTTACTATCATCTCTAATGAAAGACCAAATATTACTTGTATTTGTTGCCGGAGAAGCCATTATGAAACTCAAACAAGGAATGATGGTCTCTATAAAAAAAAGTGAAAAAGAAAATAATTATGAGTGGAAGGATTTTGCTACATATTTGTTTCTGGAAAATTGTTTTGATTTGGGTGAAGATCAGCGTATTTGTAAATAGTGTTATAACAAGTTAGAAGAAAATAAAATGCCAGCTAGAGCTGTACATAATAATTTAGAATTGGTTGATATTCCTGCAGAACTTAGTGATTTAAATACGTATGAGTCTATACTCATTCAATGTGTCCATCCGTTTCAGACTATAGTTCGTATGGAGCCCAAAACAGGTAAATTACCTCCTTCAGATTTACAAAGAGGTTTAAAAGGAAGAGTTGTCTATTTGCCATTAGATTTGAAAAAAAATATTGAAACAATTGATGCAGATAGTTTGGAAACTGAACCATTAGTTATTCTGGTTAATGGTGTACCTACAAAGAATAAGAAAATTTGGCAGGAGCTAGTAGATGTACGAAAAGTACAAAGAGCAAATTTATATTTGAAAAGAAATAATAAGTACTATGAATCAATTTATATGGATGAAGATGAAGAAGTTTTACCAGCAGACACAGGAATACCAACTGGGCAAATTGAAAAAGTGGATAAGTCAAAAGAAGAAGAAATTTATGAACATTTCAGCATACATCCTCTTCATTCTAAAGAAGTTATGGGAAACACTATTGATCTCTTTCAGATGAAAAAAGCAAAAGGAACTCCCGCGAGTGTATGGGAGGAGAGCTTGGAAGCTCGTTGTTTTCCCCAGCTGTTTCCTACAGGAAAAGGTGGACGATATGATGAACGTCCAGTACAGATTTTTGCTTCTGAGTATTGGACTACAAGATTATATGCAGAAGATCCAATATTTCGTCAAAGTATTCCTTATTTGTTCCATCTTTTATTTGAAAGTGACTTGTCTGCACTATTTTATGCAGTAAATCACATTTTAAAAACTGGAGTACATCTACATAATGTGTCTGCAAAGGATGTTATGAACAAAGTGCAACAGCGAGATGATCATTTGGAATCTCAATTGATTAATCTGATGGCTTGTCAGCGTGGGACTAATGTATATTAGTACCGACCCCATGGAGAATTGAAATGTATGTTACGGAATTTAGGAACTCCTACATGGTTCCTTACCCTAAGCTGTGCTGAGTATGGTTGGGATGATTCACTGGATTTTCTTCGAGAGGCAAATTCAAATATTGAAAATATCCAATACAAGACAGCAGGAGAATTGTGCTCATTGGATCCGGTTAATGTTTGCAGATATTCCAATCATAGATTTGAGGCTATGATGTCCTTCATCTGCAATAAAAAAAATCCACCTCTTGGAGAAGTTGTGGATTTCTTTTGGAGAAAAGAGTACCAAGCAAGAGGAGCTCCTCATATTCATATGCTGTTGTGGATCAAGGATGCCCCAAAATTTGGAACAGATTCTGATGATGCAGTTTTATCTTTCATTGAAGAATATGCAACATGTGCTATACCTAAAAGCACAGAAGAAAAAAACTTAAAAGAGCAAGTTTTACGTTTCCAAAGTCATCGGAGTGGAAAATACTGTCGACGAAAGTACAAGAGTAAAGATAAATTCTACACAAAATGTCGATTTGGATTTCCACGACCTGTTCTTTCAAAAGGAAGAGTAAACAGTTTTATGTCAGCTGTGCGACATACCATTACAAGGAAATCTCCGAAAAATACCTACAACCTAAGAAGAAAAGAAGAGTCAAAATATATAAATGGCTACAACCCAGTCATTTTATCTATGTGGAATGCTAACATGGATATTCAGTATGTAGCTGACAATTCTATTGCTGTTGCTCGGTATGTCACATCTTACATCACTAAATCTGAGAAAACGGAATTGAAAGAAATGTGGGAAGAGATTTCTCACGAGAAGACTGTCAGTAAAAAGCTATACAGTTTCAGTTTAAAGATGTTACCGCATCGAGAAATTGGCTCATACGAATGCTCAGATAGGTTATCATCTGCAAGTCTGTACTCCAAATCCAGAAGAATAATTTGGGTAAGTTTAGGCCTTGCAGGAATGCGAAATCGGGTACTGAAATCTATTCGAGAAATTAAATATTTAGCAGAGAACGAACCAGAAAGTACAGACATTTTGAAAACAAATATGTTGGACACATATTACCCAAACAGAAGTCATCATCTTGAGAACATGTGTCTCTATGAAGTGCTGCAGAACTACATTTATAAACGGAATGCCACAGAACACATCAACAATGGAAAATATAAAGTCATTGGTGAGGAAGGATGTTTGGTGAAACAAACAAAAGGAAGTTTGATTAATCACAGGAAGCTGAGTTGCGACACTACTGACAAAAAGGAATTTTACTACTTAGCACTATTACAGCTGTTTAAACCATGGCGTTCAGAGGATGAATTACTCGGAGATTTTCAGAGCTATGAAGATTCCTTTAATGCATGCAAAGATAACATAGAATGCAGTACTTTCTCAAATTATGTACAAATGTTAAATGAAGAAATTGAACAAGAAGCTACAATTGCAGCTGAAGTAGCTAGAGACAGTGCTCAAGACAGTCAAAGTTCTGGTACGCTCAGTCAAGATCCCCTAGGACAACCAATCGTAGAAAATGAAGCTGCAATAGCCATGACTGAAGTGGAAACAGCTATGAATCAAGCTCAGGAAGATTTAATAGACTTACCAAATTTGGAACAACAACTGAATGATGAACAACAACAAATTTATGAAGAAGTCACAAAACAAATTGATCATGGATTACTACATGAAAATAAAGAGTGCTCATGCACAGCATTTGAACCAATCAGAATGTATGTGAGTGGACAAGCTGGAACTGGAAAAAGTTTCTTAATTAAAGTAATTAGAAGCTACCTACAGAAAAAACTGATTCAGCTTTGTCTTGTGTTGTTACTGCTCCAACTGGGTTAGCAGCATATAACATAAAAGGAATTACCTTACATCGTTTGCTAATGTTACCAGTAGAGCAGGAGAACAAAATAGAATACCACAAGCTAACAGGAGAAGCATGTTTTGAAGTTTCAAGACTGTTAAAGAAAATGAAAGTTCTCATTATTGATGAGGTAAGCATGGTATCAAACTTAATGCTTGCCTTTGTGCATTTAAGAATGCAGCAAATTCTAAAGACAGACTATGACGTGTTATTTGGAGGAAAACATGTTATAGTTTTTGGGGATCTACTGCAGCTCACTCCAGTTAAAGGACAACCAGTATTTAATACTGTTACACATGAAGACACGAAAAAGTCATTAGGAAGTATAGGTAATGTGAATATTTGGTCATACTTTGAGTACAAAGAACTCATTACCAATATGCGGCAAGCAAATGATGATGATTATGCAATATTCTCAAAGATATCAGAATTGGACTACTCACAGAAAATGGCAGAAAAGCTTTACAGAGTCGATTGCTATGTAATTTGTTTCCAACAGAACAAATAGTTTCAGAGAAAATATACAAGAAAATTGCAGAAAAAAATACTGTAATCTGCTTAATGCCAACACTACATGAATGCTCTATATTCAATGAAGAACTTTTGAAATTGGAAAATGAAGAGATTATGAAAATGGAAGCCGTGGATAAAATACAGCATGAAGGAATAACTATTACATCGACAGGCAAATTGAAAACTAAATTGGATTCTCTAGAGAAAAACATATCGAAAACAGCTGGTTTAGAAAAGAATCTTTATGTATGTATGAACTGTCGAGTAATGTTAAGACGTAATTTGAATGTAGAAAAAGGTTTAGTGAATGGAGCTATGGGTAAAGTTGTGGGTTTTGTTAAATACCAGAAAAAAGATGGAATTGAATTTTTAAAAATAAAATTTGATCAGATTGAAGAGGTTAAAGACAATAGTCGTTGTTCAGTTAGTTTTTTGCTTGTGAAAGAATTATATGTACGTAGGAAGCAGTTTCCATTTTCTCTAGCATATGCTGTAACCATTCACAAATCTCAAGGATTAACTGTAGATAGTGCTTTTGTAAACATTGGATCTACTGTGTTTAAAGAAGGTATGGCATATGTTGCTTTGTCACGAGTGAAAAAATTATCTGGTTTATTCATAATAGACTTTGATGACTCAAAAGTTAGTGCTGATGCAAATTGTGTAAAGGAGTATAATAGATTAAGAAGAAGCTATGCTCCTCATTTAGGTCAGTATCCTGTGTTTGAAAAACGTGCTGTTTGTCAGAAAAGGAGAATTGAGAATATCTGTAATGAGGATGTACAGAAGAGAAAACAAAAGGAGAGTGATGTGATTGCAAGCAAAAAGAACAAGCATTTGCAATGCAATTGGTCTCGCCATTAAGACCTTATATGTATTTAGCTTTGCAGCACATTAGCATGAGTGCTGAAACATCTACTGTTCTTTAACATGGAGGGAAAGTAAGCACCAAACTGCGTGACACTCCTCTGAACATTCTGCAACAGACAGTGCATCGATTTACACACAACAGGACAGATTTACAAGCCCCTTGCGCCTCTTTTACGCCGCCGTTGGGTCACTTTTGTGACGCAGCAGCAGCGCAAAACCAGCGCCATGCTGCAGGGTATGTACAACGTGATGCATCTGGGAGATGCGTCATGTTGTAAAGCCCTGTGCCAGAAGTAGGTGTTCCTGTGCAGGGGGGGGGGATGCGTTCCGTCGCAGGAACGACTCCTACAAGTGGCTGAGTGAAATCTACAAGATTTCACCCAGTCACTTTTGAGCCCATGCTGCGTCAAAACCCTGCGCCTGCTTGAAGCAGGCGTAAAGATTGCTGCAGCATTGTAATGATAGGGCACCCCAGAGCCTTGCTGGAGCTGTGTCGCGCTTGCGACGCAACTCCAGCAATGCACCGCCTTTACGGCACAGATGCGTCACGCATCTGTCCGTTTTTGCCCCATGGTGCGCCGCATTGTAAATGCGGCGCATCCATGGTGGGTGAGCCGTGACACACAATAATTGGCGCATCCCTGCTATGCAGGGATGCACCAGTTATTGTAAATCTGTGCACACGATAGCCTGGAGCGCGCGGAGCTCTTTTTAGAACAGGCTGGTGCCTGAGGGACTTTTGAGGCAAAATCACACAAAGCAGGATTTGATTACAGCGGCGCTGAGGGCAAGTGGAGGTGAGGAGAAAGGTCTGAAGGTTCCCCTAATAGCAAGGTATCCTCAGGTCCATTTTCAGGCACCGACTATTGTTTATGGAGGGAAGGAAAGGAAACAAAAATAAACAGGGATGAATATATTGTGGGCAAATTACTTAATGTCCTGGTGCTTAACAAGATTAATGTGCCATTCAGTGACGCAACTGTTGCTGATGTAAAGCGCTATAATGCCTTTGGGTCGAGTTTGCGCAGTATAAAACAAAAACAAAAAAAATCCCTGCTGCCATCCCTATTTGCAATGGGCGAAAGAGTCATTAAGATAGTGGTAATACTCACTTGATGAAGAGCTGTTTGTCATCACAGGTTCGAATCCGTCAAGGAGTGGATAAATAATAAGGGCCAGCAGGTTACATAATTATAAGACCTATTGTTCTGACAGTTAAGGACCGATTAGCCTTGATGTGTGCATTACAAATATGAAATATTATTATGCATCATTGAAAGACAGTGGCACCTGCGATCAGTGCTAGGAAATCCCCGCGTGGTATACAGCGCTCCACCTTAAAGCATAGTACCTGCGGCTGGCCTCCTCTGGGTGTGATTCAGGAAAAAGGGAAGAGTGCCTTGAGAGGCAGAGGGGTCTGTGGAAACAGCCTGTGCTTGTAAGAAGTGGGGGGCCTTCCTCGGACAGACCCCCTCCCCCGCAGGCACATGTGATATTGCTGCCACACTGATGCCTCATTTTTGCAAAGTATTCCTTTCCTGTTATCAGTGACCCCCACTCCACCAGAGTCCCTCCCTTTCATGCACAGCTCTCAAACATTCATTCCCTGCTATTTTAATTAAAACAATTGAACATGAATACATTTAAATCTCGTTTATTGGTAAAAACATGATGGATTTCAGGGACTTGCTTGTTGTGATTAATCCTTGCCATGAACTAGTGCTGTCACTCCATCAACAGTAAAATGAACAATCGCCCGCGAAAAAGCAGGGCATTTTTAAACAAGGGAAGTGGTTACATATAAGAAACTTAAAAGCGCACGCTTTCAATTAAGGAAATACAACCGTGCGACAGGAAATAAAGATTAACATTTGTACAGACTAGAAAATCAGTTAGGCTTTCGCTATTCCCGTGTTTCAGTTTGTTAAGGTGCCGGGGACAAGTTCCTTTTGGGCAAGGATGGCTGCTAAAAATTCTCCAGCAGGACTAGCCCGTTATGTCACTCTCACACAAGACTGAGGTCCAGCCAAACGACGTTTAGGGGTAGAAATAGGCTGATCCGTACTTCCTAAGCCACACTTGCGCACAACCGAGCACGGCTCCTTCAGGCTTCTTCAGGCAGACCCATCAGGGGGGAATGCTCTGAGGCCATGGGCTTCGTGTCAATTAAATACAACAGTCAATAGTCTGGAGGTTCGCAACAGGGATCCGGTAAACTGTACGTGATCACGCATCCCATTCCACAGCTACATTAGACTAATGTTAAAGTTCCAATGTGCGTCCACTCTACATTTAGCAACATGGACTTCCAGTGACCAGAACACGACATGCTGCACCCCACGTGTAATGGTTACACAAACATATGTCCGTTCCTTTTACTTTATTGGCTGGACCGCCGTTATCAGACTTTGCATGGGGACGAGATAAGATATGTGCTTCCTGAAGAACCCTTGAACAGCTCACGCGAAGGTACTCCACCCCCTTCATAATTAAGTTAATAAAACAATGAAAAGTTACATGCATTTGTTTGCTGCAGGCAATGTTTGTGGTAATTTCAGGTAAACCAACCTTAAAAACCGGCAAACCTATCCATAGAGGTTCACAAACCTCTAAAAATTGCCCTACACACTGATCTGTCAAATATGCCCACCGGACACTGATAGATTGTGCTATAAACCAGTTAGACCCTGGTGGGAATTCCTCCAACAACAAGGGCGTCTCAGAAGCAGTAGCACCCTGTTATAGGACCGATTTGCAAAACCTTTGATTACACTTTGTTCGTGGCAAGCCACTTTTCTCTATATAGTTCTGTGGACGTTCACAAAACAGAGGACTAGATACTTGGGGGAGATTTCCAAAAGGGCAAACACACTTTAACAACTTTCAATCCGCATACAGACATATTCATTAACAAAATTAGGTGTGCTATACGTCCTTGAAGGGAGCATCACTACACCCTCTTACTTCCCCTAGTGACCCTATTCAGTCCCGTTCTCAGTGGTATCGACTTCCCTCACATCCCTTACCTAATGCCTACCTACACCCCAGGGACACGCCCAACAACAGCTGAAAAGCCCGGCAGTAAGTGTGCTGCACCTCCCTGAAGAATGCTTTTCGTGTCTCGCAGGCTCTGCTGCAGGCGAGCACGGTACTTCTTGTAATGAATAAAGCTGCAACTCAGTTTCCTGGCCGGGCCAGACCTCCTGCCGCTGCTAGGCTCCAACTGCAGTCACTCCTCTGTGCTGCAAACACCGCGAACAAACCCCTAGCACCTTTATCTTGCGGGACCACTACAGCGCCTGCGCACCTCTTTTTGGGCCTAATAGCCTGTGTAGCCAATCTTCTTTGACAGCACAAAATAGGCAGCTGGCACGAATGCGCATGAACTTCCTGAGACAGATCTGCGCATGTACAACCCCACACTGTATAACTAATCCTGCGTGAAATTTAACAAATGCGCACCAATTCTCCCTCTAGTGTCTTAATTTTGTGCCTTTTTTTCCCTAGAGGTTTCCGTAGTGTTTTCACCGAAATAGGAGTCTAAATCTGCACCACTGCATTCTTTGCATGTTAAAATTCCTCACTCAGTAAATTTGAATACGGCACCTCTGTGGTCACGAGAGAGACACAGAATAGTGACTTGTGTATTTATAGTAGTGCGAAGTTCCAGATTGAGACAAATAGAACGCACATTGGCAATGCTATTGCATTGCAAGCAGAGTGCGTGCAACAACGCACAAAGGGGGGAGGGGGGCGGCCGCGAGAAGGCATTGGGCTGCGGGAGGAGGGGGCACGGGATAAAAGTAGTCTGTCCGGTAAAGGGGCTGATAGCCATGGAAGGACACAAATGACGACATGGTCGTCATAAGGAGGGTCCCGGGGGGCCGCAAAGTGCATCCTGATAGAGAAGCACTCTAGTAGGTCCCTGCTTGTGCCCCAGGGGCACTGTAAAGTGCGCGCAATGGAAACAAAGATAAACCCCTCTAAGGGGGCTTGTCTTGAAGCGAGGAGCAGTGGCGTAACATATAAAGCTGCCGACGTTGGAGCTGGAGAGCTGAGTTCGATCCTAGACTTGGGCTGTATTAATTATAAATAATTAAAAGAAGGTTCGTGGTGTGGGCTGTATTAATCCTAAATAATTAAACAGAGATCTCAGATAAAACAAGCATTGTGGGGAGACAAATAAAACAAGCATTGGCAGAGACAAATAAAACAAGCATTGGCTGAGACAAATAAAGCAAGCATTGGCAGAGACAAATAAAACAAGCATTGGCAATGCAATGGGGGTGTGAGAAGGCATTGGAAGAAAGTAGTCTGTGCAGTAAAGGGGCCAATAGCCGTGGAAGCACACAAATGAAGACATGTCCATCATAAGGAGGGACTAACAAGCCTACAACCAATCGAAAGACACCATTTAGGACACCAGCCAATGAAAATGATGGGTGGAGAGTGGGTGGAGCTTATATACACTATAGTGTATACTGCATGTCTCAACGAGACAGCGCAAGCGCTGCCTAGGCGAGACCTAAAAAGGACAATGTTGAAAAGGTTGTTGGTTGTCATTTTGAAAATAGCTCTGGTGTCAACTGCTACGCTAATGCAGTGCTGAATGTTGTATTTTATCTTGAAAGTTTGCAAGATCAGATAATACTAAATCATGAAAAAAGATTTTGTTCTCTGCTGAGTTTCCTTTATGAGAAGCTCAGTAATGATAAAACTAAAATAGAAAGTGCTTCTGATGTTAGAAATCTTTTAGATGTATGTTCTGGATGTACACAGTTTACTGAAAATATCCAGCAAGATGCACAGGAATTCTTAATGTATATGCTTATGGTACTGGAAGATGAAGGGGTAGAAATAGAAAATATGTTTGGTCTCTCTTATAAATGGGAACATTGTTGTGAAAACTGTATGAACACATGCAGCACTAATGTTGATTCTGAAAGGTTCATACATTTAACACAACCAGAGAGTAAAGCAGTGACTTTTAGTAAATTAGTTAAAGATGCAAATCACAACATGGAATGTTCTCAATGTAAATCAGAAATGTTATCAACGTTATTTTTAAAGAAATATGGACAGTATATAATTTTAATGATGCAACGTTGTAGAGCTGATGGAACAAAATCGGACACTTTAATAAAGAAGTTTACAGGAAATCAATTATCAATATCAGGAAAGACTTTTGTTGCAGTTGCAAAAAATTTCCATGGTGGACCTTCTATATCTTCTGGTCATTACACAGTTTATCTAAAATGTGAAAAAGGCTGGACACTGTGTAATGATTCTCAATTGATTTTCAAGCAACGTTTGCCTGCAGAATTACCAAATTCCTACTTAATTTTTCTAAAACCAAAATTTTAGATACAAATTGCAGCATCTGAAGAAACCATTATTTCGATTTTATAAGATTACCATTGGATATTTCACCTAAAAAGGGTTTAAAAATTACCATTTGGCCTCATGGAAAGGTAACTGTTTCTATTGTGGACTTCTTTGACAGATATTATTTTGGTGTATGTGCTTAAGCAACAAGATTTACAGACGTTCTTTATTGCAAATAGTTATTGTTCTTAGAAGATATTTGTAATATATATGTTACATTTATATCAAGGTATGTTTTACTGAGGATAGATTCAGGGCTTTTTTAAACAATCTTTCCGATTGTTTATTTTTTTGCCCGCTGTTAAGTGATGAATGCAATTGATATCACTATTTTCAGTGAAATTCAATATATTCTGAAAACAGCAAAAAAAGGGCAAAAAATTACTTTGTTAAATATGAAAATATGTGGACTGTATTCTAAAATGTATTGTTAAATATTACTACTTTTTTCTTTTTTTTCATATCGAGAAAGAAAATTTAGGAAATAGAATCCTTTTTTCTTGCAATTAAAAAAAACATTTATTTCTAATTAAGTTATTTTGTTGGTCAGGTAAGTTTAAAATATCTGTATTTCTCACCCCTTCACTTTCATGCTCCCTTTTGTTCACTTCTCCTCACTCTGCTTTTCTCATTCCCCTTCTCTCTCTCTTCTTCCTTTACTGCTCTTTAGTAAATCCCTCACTCCTTCTCTACTACTCCCCTAGGTTTACTGCCTCCATCATTATTTTTTCAACCATGTTTCTCTCATTGTCCTTGTCTCCATATGTCTCAGTCATTCTAACTGCCTTAGTCCTTCTCAGTTCCTTGCTCTCTGTTTCTCTCCCTTTGTCTGTCTTACCCTTAATTTCCTAAACAACTCTGGGGCAGATTTACAAGCCCCCTGCGCCACCACTACGTCACTTTTCATGACGTACTGGTGGTGCAGGGGGCTCCTCCATATTTACAAGGAGAGGAAAAGCGACCCTGCGTGACTTTTCCTCTCCTTGTAAATACAGCCACTTCACATGTAGCACTGTGCGTTGAAGGGGCGTTCAATGGGTGTTGTTGTGGGTGTTCCCACGCAACACCCATAGAACTAGACACATCTCCAGAAATCGTAACTCTGGAGATGCGTGTGAATTCTACGCCACCCTAGAGGTGGCGTAGAGAGGCACAACTAGGAGAAATGTTTTCATTTCTCCTCGTTTTTCCTCTTTCAGTGCGTGCTGCATGCTACAGCACGCTTGAAAGAGGAAAAAGCCTCTTGGGATTGTTTTTGTGCAGGAAGGTGTCCGTTTCTGCAGAAGAACAATCTCTCCACCACGCAGGCATCCTTGCAGCATGGTGCAAGGGAGCCTGCGCCGGTGCATGGCTGCAGTTTGTGCGCCAGCGCAGGGGAAGCATAGAGATGTGACATATTCTTGTAAATATGTCGCATCTCTGTGCTTTGAAACTAATGCAGCATGGCGTAGCAAAATTACTTGCTGCACCGTGCTGCGTTAGTTTGTTATAAATCTGCCCCTCTGTTTCTACCACTCCTCCTCTCTCCATCACTCATTTTCCATCTATGTTAATTTTGTAACCCTCTCCGTCATTCTCCTTCCCTCACCTTCCCTAACTGTCACTATCCTTTTCTCATAGTCACTCCTATTCTCTTACTTCGCTTCACCTTTTTGCATTCTTTCCTTCACTCTCCCTCACTCTGCTTTGCTCATTAAAATCCTGACTCCCTTTCTCTCACTCCAGTTTCCTAAATCCCTTCATCCCCTCACTCCCCATCTCTCACTTTCCCTTATCCCCTTTTCTAATCTTCATACCTGTTATCTCCCCATCACTCCACTTCTCTAACTTTCAATCCCTTTACCCTGCTGTACTTCATCCGCTTCGTCTGTTACTCCCTTTTCCTATCTCTGTCCCTTACTCCCCTTTTCTCACTCCCCCCTCCCTCACTCTCCATTACTCACTGCCATTCCCTTACTCATTCACTCTTCTTACCTGTATCCTCTACCCTGCTGGAGGGCTGTCTCTCGTGGCTCTTCCAGTCTTACGTGCATAAGCCACAGGATGCAAGTGCCTCAACATAGTATAAATACTAAAGGAGTATTTTTTTTTTTTAGGATCTCCTCGAGACAAGACCACTCCACAAACAGGGCAGGTGACTTTTGGGGCATTCACCTTCTTCTGGCCCTCTGGAAAAGTAAAGAACTTCCATATAAATGAGTCCTTTTGTTTTCTCTGCCTTGCTGCCACAAAGGTCTCCTGCTCACTCCCTGAAGAAGATTGTTGTTCTGCCGTTGCTGTTCAGCTCCTTCTCCCAGGAAATAAGAAGAAATAATGAGGGGAGTGGGTGTGGTGTTTGAAGATTCTGGAACTGAAACGACTATGAACCAATGAAAAGTGTTGTTTCGTAATCACATGACTTGCTGTGCGTGCATGGAGCACGCGCGCATGCGCGCATGGAGCACGCGCGCACGGAGCACGCACAACACATGACGCACGCATGCGCGCACGGAGCACGCGAGCATGCGCATACGGAGCACGTGCATGGAGCACGCACAACGCACGCATGTGTGCACGGTGCACGTACGCATACGCACACTGTGCGCGCACGGTGCGCGCACAGTCAAAACCCCACGAAGTCAAAAGGCATGAAGCACATACGCATGTGCACACGGAGCACGCATGCGTACACGGAGCACGCATGCATGCACGCACGGAGCATGCACGCATGCGCACACGAAGCACGTACGCATGTGCACACGGAGACGGTGCGCGCACGGTGCCGTGCACGAGCGTAATTCTGATTGGTGGTTAGATGTCAGTCAACATTCGAATCGGTCAAAATCAGGAAGTGTCGGATGCCATTTTGTCTGTGACAGTGAAAAAGAAAGGTGGAGAACGTGAAAAGGGGGCAGGGTAGAGAGTTCCTGACCCCCTAGCCTTTGTCAGGGGGTTCCTGAAGGATCCCGAAGGGTGAAAAAAACATTATTTTTTTTCCAAAAATCGAGAGGTGCGCGCACGGTGCGTGCACGGTGCGCGCACGGCAGAAAAAAATTCATAAAAAAATAGAATTAAAAATCAAGTTTAAGTGTTTGGATGTTGGTTGGCTCTGAAAAGAGCCGTTGTGTTAATGGAGGAACAGAGGAACAAAAAAAATAAAAAATGAAAAACATTGTGGGGCATGTGTGCTGCTGTATCTTGTTCTCTATTAGGTTAATGCTGCTCTCACCATAACAGAGAACAGCATTGCACACATTGCACCGGATATACACCTTCTCGAACAGAGGGTGCATATCCAGAGGTCGAGAAGCAGGTGAAGCTGCGGCCGCAGATGATGTGCTCGGCTGAGCTGCTGGAGGGTTGTCTCTTGCAGCTCGAGTAGTCTCCCGCGCATAAGCCACAGTATGCACTTTTTGGAAGTGTCTTAACATGGAGTAAATACTAAAAGAGTATTTTTTTTTAGGGTCTCCTAATGCATGCATGACTGAAACAATAGACTGGCACGGCAAGATGAGCCTCAAGCGGGGCCATCTGCCTTTGCCGTGTCATCCCCCTCATCATAAAGACACCTTCAAAGAAGCATGTGTCCTTCGTGAAAGCTTGGGAATCCCAGGGTCACAGAGCGGACAAGGTCCGTTCGCTGGCTACTTGAGGGCAAGAAACAAAATGGATGCCGCATCTAAAATGGAACCCGAGGGTTTGGATGGACATACCTAGAAATGAGACGAACCGTACATAGTAGCGTAGCGAAAACGCGTACACCCACTAAACTCGTCATTTGCGGTTCGTAGATACCAAACTCACCCATATTCGAACACACCCAAAGAGTGTCGTTCCGATTCACACGGAACCTCAGACGCTCCTTTTGCCCTCATGTAGGCAAGCACTAGTCGAGATCAGAATCGATTTCGATATTCATCAAATCGTTCAGCTGTTGCTGGAACATCATTCTATCCATCAATGTCTCCTTGGTAACAGATGGCCGTCTTATACACGTGGTAGCACAGAGGCCACATAAGGCAGGGCCACACTGCACACAAAGACAACACGTGAACAGAAACGTCACAACAACCCCTACGATCATCAGAATCTTCCAACCCCAAGTTGATATCAAGCCCCAAAACCATCCTAGAAGTGTCCAACCACCTTCGTCCACATGTATGGACTCGGAGATCTTATGCAACTTCGAGATGGCTTGGTAAACAGTTGGAGCGTTGTCAGGGATGAAAATGCAACAGCTCGAATGGATAACTTTGCACACACCACCTCTATCTGCAAGAACAACGTCTAGAACCATACGGTTCTACAACGTCATAAGTCTATCCGCCTGAAGTTCTGCTGTTAGATTACCAAGAGCACTCGCAGTTATGTTAGCAGTCGACTCTACCACCCTGGTCAACTGTCTCAGGTTCCTACTATTAACCATAGGTCCCCAAAACGGCAAGAAACCCTTAAAGAAGTCTCCTGCTTCTTGACCAGCAGTGTCCTCTTCACTAATAACGCCTCTCACAACTCTAGTCTTGTGATAGTCTGAGGCAACTGTAAAAGTCGGTGGCAAAAGATTCGCAATATAACAGGTATCCGAGAAGTCACGGGGCAACCATGTATATGCACGTTCATAACATACAAAATAGGTACCCTTGGCAGTCAGAAAAACAGGGGAAGAGAGCATTGGTAGAACATACGTATCAGTACAAGCACTGTTCCCAAGTTGTGCTCTCGGATTTCGACCAAGACCTTTCAAGCAGAAATTACCGAGGTGGGGTACAATCCATATTGGAGACGAGCTCTTAAGCTGTCTATCACCCACTGACATACTATACTCAGCCTCACTCAGGTCCTTATAGGCTCGAACCTCTTCATCTGGAATAAGCGATGCATCAAAAATATCTCTATCTAGATCAGCAATCGCTATCGCCAAAGGCTTGTGGTACGGACCAGGACCGAAGTTTGCAGAACGTGGCTCTCGACTGGGGTAGGAATCTAGTGCACTACGGAACATAGTTTGGAATGCTCGAGCTGACCCTTGGGAGCTATAAGGAAGAACCAGATACGGAATACCCCTATCCATGGTATGTGGCATTAACCCACACACCCAACAGTTGGTAGTATTCATCACCAACTGATGCTGATGTAGGAGTTGAACAAAGGAGTTATTCATGAATTCCACACGTCTAACCTGTTCATGTTGGGGCAGAGGATGAAAGGAATGTGGAGAAACAGTGGTAACAGCACTTAGTTTAGGAGAAAAAGTAGGTGAAATAGAAGGTAATAACGACTGTATTCCAAAATACACTCCACCCACCAATAGCATAGACACAGTCAGAAACAGCAGGAATACCTGAAACAAAAAACATTTTGTCCGTATGATCTTATGCAATTTTGATCTTTGCGCCGACATCCTTTCTTCTTCCAACAGCTTAGAGAATGCCATCCTCTAAAAACCGTCCGTGATGTACTTGACGCACTTCGTTCTGAGTAGCGATTATCAATTCCCAGGAGTTCCCAGGAGTCGACAAAAGTAACCGACCTAGTGTCAGAAACCTGCTAAACAGAAAGGAGTACCCGCACGGCCCTACGGTTAACCCGGATGATAGGTTTTCCTAAACACTCAGCTTAATAAAATCTCTTAGCTGTAAAGAGTACACATAAAAAAAAGAACTCAAAAATCAGAAAAGGATGTAATTGCTCATAATGTTTGTGGTAACAGTAAAGGAAAAGATGAGGAAAAATTTATTAGTCTTTGTTACGTGGGCGAAGAAAATATCGATTTCTTCCAGGTCGAGTCTGCTCCTCAAATAAGTGTTCAACTGGCGTGACAGTATTCAGTCGATCAGATGACAATGCAGACCCTGAGTTCCCCAAAACTGATGACTCAACAGATGCGTCTGGCTGCGATGAATTGTCTCTTACAGGTTGAGCATCGCTAAACGGCACAAAGCGTAAAGGGGTCTCGGTTTCCGTTGCCGCAATACCAGTTCTCACCCAACCGTCTGTTGGTAAAGGGATCGGGACTTTCTTGGTATGGGTAGCGTGTACCCAGTTCTTTCTGCCTTCCAACCGAACTGCAGTCCTTGTAGCTAGCAGCACTTGGTAGGGTCCCACGAATCTCGGCTCCAAGTTACGCTTCCTGCCAAAATTACGGGTAACCACCCAGTCACCCGGTTGAAGCCGATGTCCAGGACCCTCTGTCTGTGCCGGTAAAGCTTCAAAGACCTGTTGATGAATTAATCTCAGTTTAGCAGTCAGATCATGAAGATAATCAATTAGCATTGGATACTCAAGACTATCAAAGGCCTTAGGTCTCGGGACTCCCCAAATGTTCGCAGGGCGGCCGAACACAATCTCATATGGGCTGAGCCCTACTCGAGAGTGTACAGTCGCTCTGGTCGATAAGAGAGCCAGAGGCAAGGCATCAGGCCATGATAAACCAGTCGTAGCTTGTATCTTTGCAAGTTTCAGCTTCAGAGTACCATTGTACCCTTCAACCAAACCCGCTGCCTGAGGATGGTTGGCGCTATGGAATTTCTGTCGAATTCCAAGGCCCTTACACACACTCTGCATCACATTTCCCACAAACTCACTTCCATTATCTGACCACACAATCCGTGGCATTCCATACCGAGGGAAGTATTCCTTCAGTAGGACTTTTGCTGTGGACAGGGCAGTATTATCCTTAAGAGGATAGGCCTCGATCCATCTGGAGAACGCACAAACCACAACTAAAACATACTTCAAATTATTGCATCTCTCCATATGAATGAAGTCCAGCTGGATAACCTCAAAGGGACAGGCAGGAGGAGCAAAATGACCAGGTGGAGTGGGGGTGCCCTTGCCAGGATTATGCATCAAACACACCATACAATTCTTAACCACCCTCTAAGCACATTTAGCAATACCATCGTTCTTCCATACAGGGGACAATAACTTACATATACCTTTCGCACTAATGTGTGACAACCCATGAGCCATAGTCACGACGGCTAATACATACGCATCCGGTAACATCCACCTCTGACGTTCCGACAAGTCAACCCACCATCCATGCATGTCCAACTTTCCCGTGCTTTCTTTCCACTTGGTCCTTTCAGTCTCAGTGGCCTCATTCTGAATTGCTTTCACACTCTCAACAGTGTCTTCACACATACCAGTCTCCGTCGGCCACCTCACTGAACTCGTAACATACATTCGGGTTGCAAGATTCTTAGCCGTTTCCTTGGCAATCTCGTCCGCAAACGCATTACCACGACCAACGTCATCCGTAACCTTTCGATGCGCACTACATTTAATAATCGCTACCTGTTTAGGCAATGTAAGTGCATCCAAAAGATCGTTCACGAGCTGTCCGTGTTGGATCTTCGTACCATGCGATGTCATAAATCCTCTTTCTCTCCACAATCGACCAAAACTATGCGCAACACCGAATGTATACTGACTATCGGTGAACACATTCACTCGCTTTCCCTTAGATAAAACACATGCTCTTGTTAACGCAATCAATTCTGCCGCTTGCGCTGAATTCTGACTCAATCTCGCAGTTTCCACAACCGTACTCAACGTCACTACAGCATACCCAGTTGTCACATCACCATTCGGCAACTTAAAACATGAACCATCAACATACAAAGTGCCATCGGGATCTGTCAACGGAGTGTTTTTCAGGTCCACACGACCCTTCGTTTCTTCCTCAGTTCGTAAATAACAATCATGTGGTGGTACATCATCTGATTCCATATTAATCGGCAACAATGTCGCCGGATTCAGCACATTACAACGCTTGATCTGTATATGACTTGCCAAAAGGGTCAACTCGTACCCTGACAACCTTGCACTCGTCAGATGTTGAGTTTTTGTCCGATTCAGGAGAGTGTCAACTGCATGCGGAACCATCACTATGAGCATATTATCCATGACCAGACCTGCGGATTGTCGAATAGACACCGCAGCTGCCGCTGTCGCCCTCAAGCAACTTGGCAACGCTCTAGCTACCGGGTCTAAAGTCGAGGAAAAATACGCACATGGACGCTGCTTACCACCGAATTGCTGCATCAAAACACTCAACGCACAACCTTCTCTCTCATGAACGTATAGTGTAAATGGCTTACTGTAATCAGGAGTACCTAACACAGGAGCCGAACACAACGCATCACGTAGTTCAGAAAAACTTTTCTGACATTCTTCCGTCCATGGCAAAGGAGTCGAAACATCTTTGCACGTGAGAGCTATCAATGGCTTCGCTAACAGTGAAAAGTTCGGGATCCACTGCCAGCAGTATGACGTGATACCTAGAAAGGCACGCACATCTCTCTGAGTTGTTGGCACAGTCATTCGAGCAATTGCTAAAATTCTTTCAGGGGTCAACCTCCTTCCCGCCTTTGACAATAAGTGACCTAGATAGGTTACTTCTTGACAACAATATTGTAGTTTAGAAGGTGACACTTTGTGATGTAAGTCACATAGATGCTGTAACAGTGACACTGTAGCAGTTCTACAAATCTGTTCAGTGTCAGCAGCTACCAACAGATCATCAACGTACTGAATCAAAGCCTCACCAGCCGGCAACACAAACGCATCAAGTTGACTCTTAAGAGCTTGGCTGTAGATCGATGGACTCTCAGAGTAGCCCTGAGGTGCGCGTTTGAACCTGAAGCTACGACCACCTAATGAGAAACCGAATAAATCTCTACTTTCCTCAGCAATCGGAATGCTAAAGAACGCATTCTTCGGATCGATTACCGAGAACCACGATGCAGAGGCTGGAATCAGAGTCAATAAAGCTGTAATATCTGGCACCACGGGAAACTGTGGAACAACAATTTTATTCACCTCCCTTAAATCAATAACAAAACGATACACGGGAGGCTTGGATGGATCAGTTCGTTTCAAAATAGGTAACACAGGACTATTACACACGTTACCCCGAGTTTCCTCGATGACATCTTTATCGATCAAATCATAAATGATCGCTAATAGTGCTCGTTCACCATCAAGAGAGATACGATACTGGGGAATGCGTGGCAGTCGCACGTTGGATTTCAATTGAACGACATAAGGTGGTATATCCAGCAGGCCCACATCATTAGGACCTGTCGCCCACAAAGAATCAGGAAGAGAACTCAATTCTGGTGGGAGCTTATCAGTCGACAAATACATAGGAGAGATCACTCTCTGACCCAACGTAAGCTCCACTCCCGCAGGAGAGCAGTACAAAGTCGCATATAACCGTTTCAACAAATCCAAGCCTAAAAGATTCTCACCACAACCAGTAGTCAAAATCAAAGGAGCCTCCAACTCACAAGACCCAATGGAAAGGGGCAAAGGGCTAGAAACTGGATTGCTAACAGGGGCGCCAGAGAATCCAACGGAAACATTCGTTAAGCCAGACAAAGGCGCGCCAGGGAGTTTCGAATGCATGATGGAACTTTTCGCCGCACCAGTGTCCAACAGAAAAGGCTCAACTACACCCAATGTCGTGACTGCGACATAAGGCCCTCTCTGATCAACCGGAACTGATACTATTCCCTTTCTTTGTCTATGGCTGTCCTAGTAAGTACCGTCCGCATCAACATCATGCTCAACATAATAGTCATCCACATGATACTGTGCAGATCTACCAGACGATGGGTCGCGTCGATCAAAGCAATTTTGCGAATCTGATGAGGTGGCAAAACGCTCAGTCTGATTCTGAGTAACACCACGACCTCTACCACGTGACGCTTGTTGAGGACCACTACGCCCTCCTCGAGCCGAAACACCATTGTTCCGGTCACGCAAAACTGGACAATTAAACTTCAAATGGCCCTCACCCCTACAATATGCACATTGATTATACCCCAACACAAAGCGAGGTGTAGAGGAGGCAGTACGCGACTGCGATCTAGAAAACTGCGTCTGTAATCGATTTGGCTGTTGCGAGTCATTTTGATTCGAGCGCGGAGGATATGCTTGCTGCAATAAAACCTTAGTTTTAAGATCCTTCGTTTTCTTATCTGCGCGTTCGCTTTCTTCTTTCTCTCTATTTTCGTAGTATTGGGCCGTGGCTAATATCTGAGCAGTGGTAGAAACGGCCCACGAACTTTCAGAATTCTTCAACTTGTTGCTCAGTTCAGGCAACAAATTCGATACAAATTTATCAACGAACAACCGCTGACCTCCCTCAGAGCTCATATCCTGACCACTATGATCAATAAATGCCTCCTCAAATCTCGTAAAGAAATCGGAGACACTCTCATCCTTCTTTTGCTTGCACGCAGACAATTTGTCCCAATTAACGCGTATAGCTGGCATAAGTGTCTTCATAAGTGTAATTATCCTCTGGGGCAGATTCTCAATGAGCTGTTCAGGTTTAGCCCCACCAACTTGCCGTCCGTCAGCCGCCGCAAGAGCAGCCCAATCACCACCTAACTCAGCTGCGTGATTCTCTTGACGAATTTTCGCCCAAATCGGTTGAGGTACTACATTACCAAACAACATGTCAATATCGGCAAGGTTCATGACAGTAGCATCCACTAATTGGAACAACTCCTTATAATAACCTGCAGGATTTTTGCGGGGGTCAGGCAAGGTTTGCTTTACCTGCAAAACTTCCGATCGCTTCCACGGGAGGTGTATCCAAACCCTCTGGAAATGTGGTGGAATAGCAGGATTAGCAGCAGGATCACCTGGCATCCATACTGGGGGAACTTCCCGCATAGGATACTGACCAGGTTTCGCCATCCACTCCGCAGTTGCGTCCTTAAACAATGCGCGAGGTTGCACTGTAGATCGAAAAGATAACAGACGCTCTAAAGCACGTCGGACATTATCACCCACAATCATACCAGTCGAAAATTGATTCTGGAGCTCAGTGATCTCGGGCGGTACATTATCTACCGCATCATTATCCCACTCTTCTCTCAAAGATTTACACATTTCTTCATACACAAATCTTTGCGTGGGCTCATTAAACTGGGAAAATGTCTCAAAAACTATACGCGACGTGTACTTCACAGGATGCCTAATCCATTTACGCGCCATTTTCACTAACGACTCACGTTCCCTACCATCAGGAATTTGACTGCGCCTCTGAGCAACATCAGAAAGATCGGACCCGAGTACCGGTCCAAAAAACGGAGAATAGAGAGTAGCGACAGCATTAAATATACGACTTCGAACAGAAGGGGAAGAAGAAGGAGGCACAGGAGCAACAACACTAGGAGTAAACGTAGAAACAGTAGCAGTAGTCGGGGTAACAGGAGTAGTAGTAAGATTGGGCTGATGAGATACTGGCAAAGGAGCAGTAGGAAAAAGAGCGGGTAAAGGAGGATGAACAATTTGCGGCACAAGAGGATTCGGAAGAACAGGAGGAACGACAGGCTGACCAGCAGCCGCCAGAACAGCAGGTTGAGGAACAAGAGGAATCACAGGACCCACAGTATCTGGAGCATAGGGAGGTGGTGATTTCAATAGATAGGACAATATGGGATCTTCTACCACTTCTTCTCCCGTCTTATCTGTACTAGACGGTAAAACCGGATAACATTTATCCACCACCATATGATGAAGTCTAGCACAAACTTCCTGCTCCTTCTCATCTTTGTCTCGCTGATACTGTTCTGCATTTCGCATCACAGTAATGACACCTTCTCTCTTATTTTTCTTAATCTGTTTGATTTCTTTCTGCTTGGCCTCTTTGCGCCATAATCGAAAGGAATCAAACATGGCCGGCCTAGCCTTCTTTTTAAACAATTTAGCTTCAAGATTATCTAATATTGCAGTTTCGAAACTACCGTGTGATGGCCAACTAAGAACACCATCCTTTTTAGTATAACGAATCCAATAGTCATTGTATACAATAGGACCTACTCCATGACGACTATAGAGCTCATAAATTGGAGTTCCAACTGGAGGTATCGGACATGAATCCTACAGTCGGGAATCCGCGCTGCAACATTTAAGGAAACCAAACAAAGTACTACGGCCAGGCATCGTGCACACTAACCGAGTTTACAAACTTCAAGGGCTATCGAATTACGATGTCCTCGCAAAAATGCAAGACCCTTGGTTTTTGGCAATTGCAATCGTCAAATAAAACCCAACAACTAAGAACCAACAACTAAGAACCACAAATGCAATGGAACCATGCAAACAACAAAGTAACCGTCCCAAAAAGGAACTACAAAACCATGAACTCTGGGAGCGACCCACAAATACTTAACTGAAAGAGCAATGGCGCCACCAGGAAGGCCCGTCTATCGTCTCGCCGTACAAAGGACTATGCCAGGCGCCAAAACAGGTCGTCAGGGCATCAGTCCGTTGCAGCCGTCAGAAGGCGGGAATCTTCGCGGGAAAAGTCTTCGGGCCACTTATTTCGACAACTGGATCGATGAAGCGGGGTGCACCTTCCCTCGGAGATTTCACACGAAGTTCCTCACGATCGTCGGGCTTTGGACCGGTACCGCTGATGTCGCCCCACGTTGGGCGCCAACTGAAGGACTGGGCTATTCTAAGGCCCAGCGGTGCCAGGGGACAACACCTGAAACCTTCGTGGGTTACCTGTTCCGGCGTACAAAACACAGAGACACGGGACACTTCCTGCGGCGTCAAAGATCAGCGTTTATTTACTGCAGGGATATAGAAGTCGCAAGAAGTACACAACGTGTAGGTTCTGGGAGACTGCTTCAAATTGTACAAGTGGATCGCTCCTTTTATACACATTTTGGTCATTGCACAACATGACGAACAAAAGGTTACAACTCAGTTCCCACAGTAAACTTCAAAAGGGTCGCATTCATGTTTCAGAAGCCCGGAACATAATTACAGCAACATTGCCGGTTCCCAACTGTACAAGCACATTATCCCCACATTAAGCACATTCCATTCTGACTGTAAACGAATTAGGAGAAGGGACAGAAACAGATGCAAAGGAAAAACAAGGATGCACAACAGATTGGAAAAGAGTGTAGAGAGTAATAACGGAAACTTGATTGCGGGATCAAAGACCTCGTGCCTAATGCATGCATGACTGAAACAATAGACTGGCACGGCAAGATGAGCCTCGAGCGGGGCCATCTGCCTTTGCCGTGTCATCCCCCTCATCATAAAGACACCTTCAAAGAAGCACGTGTCCTTCGTGAAAGCTTGGGAATCCCAGGGTCACAGAGCGGACAAGGTCCGTTCGCTGGCTACTTGAGGGCAAGAAACAAAATGGATGCCGCATCTAAAATGGAACCCGAGGGTTCGGATGGACATACCTAGAAATGAGACGAACCGTACATAGTAGCGTAGCGAAAACGCGTACACCCACTAAACTCGTCATTTGCGGTTCGTAGATACCAAACTCGCCCATATTCGAACACACCCAAAAAGTGTCGTTCCGATTCACACGGAACCTCAGCCCGAGTGTTCACCTACCAGCTATGTACCCTTACACCTGTGACCTATCAATCAGCAATCCCGGGGCAAGGTCTCAGGGCCTGCTTCGCTACATATTTGCGAGTTGAAGTTGATGTGGAGTTCAGAACAGGCGATTCTGCTAATAAGGCCAAGATTTCATTTTTATTTATGACTGCATTTATTTCCATATTAACATTCCCCCCTCTAGGTCATTCTTCAACTATAGTACCTAACTAATTCATTTTGACAGTTACTTTATTAGGGGACTGTTGTTCTTTATGCTTGCTTTTGACAACAACTACCTTCCTAATTACCCTCATTCTTCCCAGTTGGAGGACTGAGTTTTTTACAGCAGGTGATCCCCAATTGTATAACCCCACATACTAATAGCAACATAATGATAACTGGCAAAAGTGATTTACATAAACCGGATAGCCATTGTGGGATCCAGGAGAACCAATTTGAAAACCACTCATTTCGCTGGCACATTCACTCTTTATGCATGTTTCATTGTAGACTGTACAGTGCTTAAAGGCCAAGCATCAGTGTTACATTGTCCATGTCATTCCCTGGGTTGAAAGGAAAGCAGGCTACTCCGATTTGGCACAGACCACTTCCGCCATTGCAGTCATTAAGTCCAGTACATAACGGTGCTTGATTACTCTAAGCCAGATTGCATGCATCTCTTCCTTGACAGAATTAAGGCAGAGCTCAGTACTGTTCATCATTTTTAGGTCTCGCATAGAGCAGCACATGCGCTGCCTCTACGAGGCATTAAGTAATCTGTATTACTAGTGAAACTCCACCCATTGTGTGTCTCTTTGTTTTGTCACTTGACTTTGCTGGAAGCTGGCAATGCTGTTCTTATCTTGCTTAATGTTGGCTGGTGGTCTGATATGTCACTTCCGTTTCTGGAGGAAGGAGCATCGACCAACTACAGTCAACCTACACTGCTGGCTGTTATCTTTTTATTTAAGGACTACTTTTTTTCTTTGCTGCTCGCATTTCACATCTGGCAGCTTTCAGCCCTCACCCACGCTGTTTATTTAATATGCACAAGATCGCAGATTATTTATTCATAATTAAATGATGCAGCCCACACCGAGGCTCGAACCCTGTTCTCCCGCTCCAAAGTCGGCAGCGTTGTAGGTTGAGCCACCTCCTCGCACTGTTTACTTTCACTTGTTTAAAACTACCACCCCTCCCAAGCTGGAAAATACCAGCTGATGTGTTCCGTTGGAGCTGCTGCGATACCTCGGGTCACATGGTCAATGAAGTCTTGAGTTCACTCAAGCAGACCGCAGGCATGGGAGGCATGCAGGGAATAGAGGGGCAGTTGGCAGCTAACATCGCCCGGGCACGGGCTTGCTGCTCTCCTTCCCTCTCGAATATTTTTCTTTGCTTACTTTTCTGTACATGAATTACTTTTCTCAAAGTGTGTTTGGACGCAGTTTGTTTAATTATTTTTACATTCTTGCCTCCGATGCCTTGGAACTAATTATCGAGCATCGGAGACGCTTCTGTTGCTGCGATGAAATGTTCTGAAAAGTGCGTTGCTGTGAGTAGGGAGCGGCCATGGCTGACTGCAAGAATGCCTCTGGTCTGTGAGAGGGCAGCGGAGGGTGGAGGCATCTCTGAACTGCTCTGGGTGGGTCTCAGGTTGCAGTCATTGTAAAATTTCTGATGCCGAGGCATCATCCGGTTAATTAATGTCTTGGAGCCACCCTTCTTCCTTGGCGTGGCTTTCAGTTCCCTGCCGCTCCTGGGAATATAAACATCTCCATAGCTCATCCTCGTGTGACAGCAAAACACTATCACTAACTAACCACAGGCGTGTCAGTTTAAAGCTCAGTAAATAGTCTTTATTACGGTTATCTATCTATACTCCATGATTTCAGCTGTGAAATCACTGCTTTCTGCTTTGCCTCTTTTTCTCGCATTTTCACTTCCTCACTTCTTGTCATACTCCCTGCCTCTTTATGGCCGTGGTGCAGCCAACCAGAACAAAAACAAATTCCAGAAACATTTCTGAGTAGTGGACAGCATTCACACAACTTGACGTCCCACACACAAAAACACGCCGGAGTTAGTGCCATGAAAAATCGAGTAGAATGTCCTTTTCTCAAAACCACCCATAACAAGTCAATATGTAACTTTTACCTACTTCCATGTACTCTCATTCCTTATATAACTTACTTCACCCTTTTGTAAAGCGCTCTGACACCTCAGGGTAAAGTTTGCGCTATTTAAAATGCATAAATAAATGTATTGCTCTTGCTTAATGTAGTTGAAGAAGTCCATGTTTTTGACTCGCCACATACTTCTTCCGTTCTCTGCTGTCTTGTTTCCTTCTTTGTGAGCGTCTCCACCACCATCTGCTGCCTTTTCCCTCCTGACCACACCAAACCCCTGCTTCCAATGGTTTCATCCACTCCAGTGCTTTAAATGGGAAGTGATTGTCCGGTATGGAGTACCAGCACTTTTGTATTTTTCAAGACAGACCTAATACTTTTATTTGAAGAGACAGATCTAATACTTTTATTTTTAGAGTACTGGCACTTCTCGAGAACAAATAGGAACTCTGGTACGGGAGTACCCGGGCTTCTATTTTCCTATTTCAAGAACTGATCCCATCCCTTTGTGTATACTTGCAGTTTGCTATTGCTCTAACGTGACCCGAGTGCTTTTTATGAGCATCAGTTCCATCGCACAAGGGCTCATGCATTTTTTTTAGGTGCAGGGTTATTATCTTTATTATGTACTACTGGCTATATGTAACTGTGTTATCGTGCCATGATGTTCGTGGGGTATTTAATGCACTAGCTTGTTGTCTGTATAATTGCTTCCATTTTGTTTAGAGGTAACGCCAGGTGTTTTAACAATGTCCTATATGTCTTTCAATACATGGAAGCATGAAAACGTGCGGTAATTGAGACAGCACACCTTCCCTTTTGCACAGAACCACAAATAGCAACGAAGAGGCTCTAGGAGAGGTTTGACAAAAGTATACCAAGCTGCTTTTCTTTGTAATTTTCAGAAGAAAGGGAGACGTGGTGGCCTCTCCAGTACCGTTTATATAGCAGGGGCAGGTAGATGACATCTTAGAGCAGGACTCAGCAAGGTTTCATATCTGTGCAGTGGAGTGGAACAGTATTCCTATGGCACTTCCAGGTTTACAGATGAGATCAGTGAGCTGTTAAGAACCTATTAATCCCTGATGTTCAAAGTGGCTGTATGTGCTGTATTAGGGTGGTAAAAAGCAACATTCAGACATATCACTCAGAGCAGTAATTTCTCTAGTGACCTGAAAGTCTATGTGCTCCGAAAGTGCTAGTTGGTCAGAAGTGCTAAAATAAAGTCAAGCACCAAACCTTACAGGGGTCAGCCCAAAGCAGACTAGATTTACATTTTGGAAGGCCAATATTGATGTAGAGACATCAAAACTCATCAGTGCTCCAGTCACCACCGTCATTTGTCACAATCACTAAAAGTGGTTCCAGTTACAGACTCTACCAGTGCCACTATCAGTACCAAAGTACCCACTGAACTTCAGTACCACTACCACCAGTTGCAACCAGTACCAGAACCCTCACTCACCATCATTACCAGCTAGAATCCCCAACCACTGTGAGTAACAGTGACCCCAAGCCATCATTGCTATAAATCCCCCATTTATCATCTGTACCACTGTCCCGAGTCCTGTTATAATCAGTATCTGTGCCCCAAGGTACCATCGGCACCACAGTCCGAAGTCACCGACAGTCTGATGTGTCAGTCACCAGGGCTACACCCACTAAGACTGCCAGTACCACTGTCACCATCACTACCAGTACTAGCGGACGCAGTGCCCTCAGTGCAAGTGGCCTAGTCACCAGCATTGGCAGTACCTCCAGCAACCTGCGGTACCAGAGTCCTCATAAATAATCAATACCAATGTCATTATTATATGAGTTGCAGCAATTCTCAGGGGGCCATCATTGCTCGGAGACACAACCAGGTCCTAACACAAGGGGAGGGTTGGGATACCCTCCTAGAGCTTAAAAGATCCCATGTAAAGACAATCTTACATGGGGCAATTTTGACAGAATATTTACGAGGTAACGCGGCGCCAAGAGGACTCCTGGTGATGAATGAACCCCTGATATTCCTCGAAGACCCAGTTTTTCGAAAAGAATGGTCATTGATTGCCTGGAAGTGTACGAGGGATTGGTTGATTCTCATTATTAATACAGCCAAGAGAACAGCCGATGCCCTCTACATTAAAATCCAGGAGAATGAACAAGGAATAAAAACTACAATTTTGGCAGGGTCTTTTAAGAAGAAATTGGAGGAAATAAACCACGATATAGCTGAGCATAAAGATTTTTTACTTAGATCTAAAGTAAACAAACTCCAGAAGGACCTGAAAAGGTTCTCTAAAGAAAAAGTTTACCCTTACATCACAGATGAATATGCGCAAAAAAAGATAGATGACATGAAGAATGGCAACAATAGAGACAATAGGACTCCAGATAGAACTAGTTCTAGCAGTGAGGATAGTGACTACGAGAGCAGACCCCGGAGGAGAAGGGGGCGAGGGAGAGGAATCTTTAGAGGACCTCACCCTCAATTTCCATTGTATCCTCATTTTCCCAACAATACATTTGGGTGGCCCCCTTTATATCCACCACAATTTCCAGGTATGCAGGGGGGTCCCATGACACATTTTTCCCATATGACTAACCCCACAACCCCCCCCCCCCTTTTTAAGGGAGAGTACGAGGGAGAGGGAGGGGCAAACAGAAGAGCACCCCAGGAGTACAGTGGGAAGATCTGGAACAGAGGATAACCAGGAGCATGGGGAAGGAACCAACCCCAGGGACGAGCCGGGAAGGGTATCCCTAGTGATTAATCTGGCAGAGACAGAACTTTCAGCAGATCAAATTGCAGTATTGGAGAAGGGTTTGGGTTATGTACCTACTAATACCCTCGACATTTTCAAGATTAGACAAGAACCAGCGGGATTCTTTAGGAATATCTGTCTGAGGGTATTCTTTGGGGAACAGATCCTGGAGACACCCAAAGTAGGTGACACCAATTTCTGCCCAAAATCTAAATTCACACCTTCACTTGGACAACTCCCTGTCGAGGTAGAGGCCTTTGAACAAGCCATTATTCATGAAGTAGAACAGTTGTCTAGACAGAAATCTACGACCTTTATGAATTTATCTACCAGAGAAAGAAGGGCCCTAGATGATTTGAAGAACAACAATGAGATTGTAATTAAACAAGCAGATAAGGGTGGAGCCACCGTAGTGCAGAGTAGAACTGCCTATGAAAGAGAATGCTTGAGACTCCTTGCCGACAGTAGGAACTACAGGATTTTAGAACGAGACCCTACAGAGGATATTAAGAAGGAAATTACAACGATGGTCGAAGAAGCGATCCAAAATGAGTGGATCACAGAGAAAGAGGGTAGATTCCTCTGTCAATCCGAACCAGTAACTCCTTATTTCTACACTCTCCCAAAAGTACATAAACTGACGAGACCTCCTCCAGGGAGACCGATCGTATCGGGTGTGGGTTCTTTGCTGGAGCCGTTGTCACAATTTTGTGATTTCTTTTTAAAGCCCATTGTGCAATCAAGACCAGCATACTTGAAAGAGACAACAGAAGTCCTTAACCTTTTGAAGACTTTGGATTTTGACCCCTCTGAAGATTTTATGGTGGGTTTGGATGTGGAGTCGTTGTATACCAACATACCCCAGATGGAGACATTAAGGGTGGTAGAAGATATCCTATACTCCATGCATTGGGAGTATAGCAACCCGAGACCTTTTATCTTACATCTGGCAGAGGTAGCCTTGGTTAAGAATTTCTTTGAATTTCAAGGCACGTTCTACCTCCAGACCCATGGTACCTCCATGGGGAGTATTTTTGCTCCTAGTTTAGCCCCATGAAGGACCCTGGTTTAATTACATCAAGGTCTGGCGGCATTTTATCGATGACGTGCTCCTTATTTGGAAGGGCAATAAGGAGTCCCTTGAGGATTTTCTCCAGTGGCTGAACAGCAGAAATCTCTTACTCTTGTTTACATCTACTATATCGAAAGCGAGTCTACCCTTTTTGGATCTGACCATCTTTAGTGAAGGCGGGCGCCTCGAAACAAGAATGTTCCATAAACCGACAGACAGAAATAGTCTGTTATTATTCAAGAGTTTCCACCCTAAATCTCTGAGGGAGAATCTTCCGCTTGGGCAATTCTTGCGACTGCGCCGCAATTGCTCTAACCCTGTGAATTTTAGATCAGAAGCAGTGACTTTAGAAAAAAAGTTACTTCAAAGAAACTATCCTTTAAGAATAGTACATAGGGCCAAGAAAAGAGCATCCAATTGTCATCGAGATGTACTCCTGGAATCCAAAGAGAAAAGACCCACTGAAAGAACAGTATATGTGACCACTTTCAATACATCCTCCAATGAGATCCAGAAAATTATCCTACGGCACTGGAGAATATTGAATGCTAGAGAACTTGCTGTTGAGAAGCCATTGTTCTCTTTTTAGAGGAGCCAAAATATTAAGAACATCCTGGTACACACCAGGCCAAGATTTACCAGAAGAAGGCAATTGGAAGGAACAGGAGGGAACCAGATGGGTTTGCTCCCACCTGTCTCAGGGCACACTAAGTGTGGCATGTGTGATGTTTGCCATCTCACCGCAAATACCAAAAACATAGAACTGGGGCTACCTTATCCTTGGGAACATCGTAGCCACACGAATTGTAATCCACTTATGTTATCTACCTACTGAAGTGCCCCTGTGACCTAATATATCTTGACATGACTACTAGGCGAGTTAAAGTAAGGATCATGGAACATAGATCTAGTTTCAGATGTCAACGGACAATAAGCCGTCTGACCAACCATTTTAAAGATAAGAAGCACTCGGCCGAGGACTTCTTTTGGACGGTTCTAGACAAACCCAACATTAATCTCAACAGTAGGGACCCAGAAAGGGCTCTGTTCCTACGGGAACAAAAATAGATTTATAGAGTGGGTAGCTCTGTAAGGTGACCTAATGATGATATACCCTGGAACAGTCTCCTGAATCTGTAGTGGGTACCATATTACATCGTTATTCTTTATACGAGTTCATCGGTCTCTCTTGAGTATATGCTTACTCCTTGAACTGCCTTAGGTGGTTAAGAATCACCAGGGTTTTCTTTCCCTATCCCCTTATTTTGACATATTTGCCCCTGAATATCCTCCTTCTAATAAAATATAGGGGGTACACAGTATGGATGTAGGATAGGAATATAGGAGGGGTCTTTTATGTCTACCCCAGCACTGACTGGCAGCGATCAGGCTAAATTGTCATTACGCCCCATTACGTGAGGCCACACTGAGTTACATTCATTTAGGTTATTTTTAACCGTTTTTGGTTTTAAATCAATATCTATAACTAACTATTAAAGAGCAACCGCACAGGGGTCTCGAACCTTGATCCCTGCTTGTAGGTGTAGGAAGTGAAGATATTTGTTCACTCGGCTATACGCGGTCTAGTGCTTCTGCGTTGTAGCGTCACGTGCGTTAGACCACGTGGTCTGATGCACGCAGAGAGGCGTTCACAGAGTTTGCCGAATAAACAAGGAGGTAACGCCACCGGAGTATTCTACACGGCGGAGAAGGAGGCATTACTCGGTGGCGGACGGCAGCCCTTGAAAGCAGTAAGGAGGTCTCACAGAGGGCGTTGAGTGGCGAAGGAGTATGTAACCATTAGACTTAAACTCCTTCGATATAATACAAATTCAAAGGGACTTATCGCTGAAGGTAGCGTTATTCAAACCCGGGCAGGTCGGCGGTGTAAGCATCGACATGGCTAAAGTTCTAGACTCTAGATTTAGACTTTTTGAGTGATATATTATGAACCAGCACATAACTACAATTTGAGAGAGTAAGAGGGAACTCCTCTTGACGATTATTACATTTGAGACGCTCCTAACATCAGTACACACGTCTCAATCAATTTATTGTATTCTAGTTTATTTTTAGATTTTTGCAGAGTGTGTTTTGAAGTGAGAGTTCAACACATTCTCAGTGTTTCTATGCCATATTTCATTGCGGGTAATTCTTTGTTTCTAGAGAGTGCGTGTGGGCGGCTGTCCTCACTCCCCCGCCAGTTTGAGTTTATAATTTCAATAAACTCGGTAAGTAATGTGTTGATGATCATGTTGGTTGCTGTGGTGTCTCTCTGAGCAAAAAGAAAAATTTCTTTACTGGATATAATAATATTCCCCGACTTGCTTTATTAAGGGAGTTGGCACTTGACCATAATATTTTATGGGTCAGTTGTTCTTATTAAGCTACCACCTATATCCCGACTGGGAATAGTTTGTGTAAGCATTTGTGGAGGCTTGTTTGTGTGAGAGTGGGGATTTATCACGATTGTTAATCCACTAGGTGAAAATGTATTTATACATTTCGGGACACAACCTTTACAACGCAACTATTACAACGCACTACACTTACAACGCAGGCATTACAACGCAAGATCCTTTACAATGCATGACACTACAACGCATACCATTACAACGCATACCATTACAACGCAGACACTACATCGCATGTCACTACAACGCAGGCATTACAACGCATACCATTACAACGCATACCATTACAATGCATACCATTGGAGTTAGAATATTAATTTTTAACCCCTACACTATCCAACACTTACCCTACTGTTGCACCCCCTGGAGTTAGAATAGTAATTTTTAACCCCTACACTATCCAACACTTACCCTACTGTTGCACCCCCTGGAGTTAGAATAGTAATTTTTAACCCCTACACTATCCAACACTTACCCTACTGTTGCACCCCCTGGAGTTAGAATAGTAATTTTTACCCCTATACTATCCAACACTTACCCTACTGTTGCACCCCCTGGAGTTAGAATAGTAATTGTTACCCCTATACCATCCAACACTTACCCTACTGTTGCACCCCGTGGAGTTAGAATAGTAATTTTTACCCCTATACTATCCAACACTTACCCTACTGTTGCATCCCCTGGAGTAAGAATAGTAATTTTTACCCCTATACTATCCAACACTTACCCTACTGTTGCACCCCCTGGAGTAAGAATAGTAATTTTTACCCCAATACTATCTAATACTTACCTTAAATGCAATGTAACATTATGCGTTGTAATGGTATGCGTTGTAAAGGTAGTATGCGATGTAATGGAATGCGTTGTAAAGGTTGTTTTTTAAAATGCGTTGTAGTGTCATGCGATGTAATGGAATGCGTTGTAGTGGATGTTACTTTGTAAAAATTGCGTTGTAAGTGCATGCGTTGTAAAAGTATGCGTTGTAACGTCATACATCCATACATTTCATCTATGTTTTTACTTTTTTCATTCGTTTAGGTTCCTCCCTAAAGGTGAGAGACCTCATTGGAGGTAATACTTCCCTATACTTCCCAATTTGGGATGAGGAAGAAATATTTATAAATTGGGAAACAACAGTGGTGAGAAGTCCTGAAGAAAGCCGGGTTATAATTTTCTTATTACTGGCTGAAACATGTTGACACCTATGCAGAGTGGGGGGGTTGGAACCTCATCATGAGCTCTCCAAACCCACCACCCACGAGTTTTCAGAAATCCAAAACTGGGCACCTAATATTAAAATTGGATCAAGGTAGCTCCAGTCTTGGTTTTTAATCACTATCTTTCACTGGTTCTGCAGTTTCAACTCACCGTTAGTCTTCACAAAATATATATATTTTTTCAATTTGTATGTGTTGTTTGTTTCCCCTTTCCCTATTGCTCCACCTCCTAGCGTTGGGTTGACGCGGAGGTGTAGAAGCAGCCCTATGATGAAGCATGACACAGCTTGCTGTGTATGAGGGCAGTTTTACAATTTTGGTGTATTCCCCCCTCAATTTGTCGGTCTCCACATAACATATATTTAGTTTATCCCTCTTCTTTTTGTGATATTCATTCTCTGAACGGGAGGTCGAAGAGGGATATACCTCTCACCCCTCTGTAGTTCTAGTGTTTTTGATTTTTATATGAGTACCAACACATCATCTGTACTAATGTCCCCAGTCACAATCAGTGTCACGGCCACTAGACTTCATCAGTACCATAGTCCACATCTGTGCCACTATCCCCAGTCACCATTAATGCCAGTGTCCCCAGCCACAATTACCAGTGTCGCTATCATTACCTCCAGTCACCATTAACATGTCTTCCTTAGTCTCCACTAGTACCTCTGCCACCTGTCACCATAATCACAATGGTCCCCAGACACCATCACAACTGGTGTCACTATCAGTACCACTACTCACCATCACTATCAGGGACACCAGTAACATCAGTGATAGTTCTCCAACAATATCACCAGTAGCCCCGGTCACTGTCAGTGCCCTGTCACTATCATCAGTGCCTCTAGTTACCTCACTGCCACTGTCCCTAATCATTCACAGCAACAATGCCTACAGTCACTCGCAGTACCCCTCCTCCCAATCACCATCGTCGTCTGTGCATCTAATCAATTGTATACCACTTCCCCCATAATCCTCATAAGTGCCCCCAGTTACAACAACACAACTATTCCATAGTGTCTATCCCTACTAGGTCCACACCCAACTTCAGTACCACTTTCCCATCAGTTCCATTGCCTCCAGTCACCATCATTTCCGGTGCCCCCAGTCACCTTCAATCTCTGTGCCTCCCGGTCAGTCACTGTCAGCAGCACTGCCTCCAGTCACCATCAATTCCAGGG
Source organism: Triturus cristatus (assembly GCF_964204655.1). NCBI lineage: Eukaryota > Metazoa > Chordata > Amphibia > Caudata > Salamandridae > Triturus > Triturus cristatus. The sequence goes on from NC_140593.1 coordinate 280,289,191, forward strand.
ACCACATTCACCATCAACTGCACTGCCTCCAGTCCCCATCAGATTTGATGAGCCAGTAACCATCACTCTGTGCCTCCCAGTCACCATCAGCTGTCCTGCCTCAAGTCACCATCACTCTGCTCTTTCCATTCACCATCAGTTCTAGTGCTTTCAGTCACCATTACTACCAGTGCCCCCAGTCACCATCAGTGCCAGTGCCAAACAGTCACCATTAGTAGCCGTACATCCAGTCACCATTAGCACCAGAGCCCCCAGCCACTTAAAGTACCCAGACCCATCACACTCACCATCGGTAGTAGAGCTCCCCATAACTACCAATAGCAGTATGTACAGCCCAAATTAGTGCCAGTGCTGATATTTTAATGGTACATGCTTTCAAATTGCTACTAATTTCAAAATATACTTTGAGATCTGTTCCCTTGTAAGAAGCCAAACTGCATCAGATATTCAAAGGTCGAATCAAAATGTACACACTCTGCAAGTGGCACTGCAGGAAACGATTCACAAGATATCCCTCCAAACCAACACTGTTATATACCATTTGTGCCAGAGGAAAAGCATAGTGTTTTTTAATACTAACATTTTTGCAAGCTATTATCATTCCTATCATTTTATAGTCTAATGAACATTTTTCAAGATTGAACTAGCACGCAAATATATGATAGGCTAACAAAAACAATCGGTTTTGCGAAATCACACGCTCTAATTTCCTTAATTTTTTGGGAAAACTTGTGACTAACCTAACTAGTTTGCAGCCCTACTGAATACAATGGGGGGTGTGCAGATGGACAGCGTAAAATGCAACAAAGAAAAGGGAAATGTGGGAATGCTTGCAGACTAAGAGCCATTTCTGCCAGCAGAAAGTATGCGTTGTAACGTCATACATCCATACATTTCATCTATGTTTTTACTTTTTTCATTCGTTTAGGTTCCTCCCTAAAGGTGAGAGACCTCATTGGAGGTAATACTTCCCTATACTTCCCAATTTGGGATGAGGAAGAAATATTTATAAATTGGGAAACAACAGTGGTGAGAAGTCCTGAAGAAAGCCGGGTTATAATTTTCTTATTACTGGCTGAAACATGTTGACACCTATGCAGAGTGGGGGGGTTGGAACCTCATCATGAGCTCTCCAAACCCACCACCCACGAGTTTTCAGAAATCCAAAACTGGGCACCTAATATTAAAATTGGATCAAGGTAGCTCCAGTCTTGGTTTTTAATCACTATCTTTCACTGGTTCTGCAGTTTCAACTCACCGTTAGTCTTCACAAAATATATATATTTTTTCAATTTGTATGTGTTGTTTGTTTCCCCTTTCCCTATTGCTCCACCTCCTAGCGTTGGGTTGACGCGGAGGTGTAGAAGCAGCCCTATGATGAAGCATGACACAGCTTGCTGTGTATGAGGGCAGTTTTACAATTTTGGTGTATTCCCCCCTCAATTTGTCGGTCTCCACATAACATATATTTAGTTTATCCCTCTTCTTTTTGTGATATTCATTCTCTGAACGGGAGGTCGAAGAGGGATATACCTCTCACCCCTCTGTAGTTCTAGTGTTTTTGATTTTTATATGAGTACCAACACATCATCTGTACTAATGTCCCCAGTCACAATCAGTGTCACGGCCACTAGACTTCATCAGTACCATAGTCCACATCTGTGCCACTATCCCCAGTCACCATTAATGCCAGTGTCCCCAGCCACAATTACCAGTGTCGCTATCATTACCTCCAGTCACCATTAACATGTCTTCCTTAGTCTCCACTAGTACCTCTGCCACCTGTCACCATAATCACAATGGTCCCCAGACACCATCACAACTGGTGTCACTATCAGTACCACTACTCACCATCACTATCAGGGACACCAGTAACATCAGTGATAGTTCTCCAACAATATCACCAGTAGCCCCGGTCACTGTCAGTGCCCTGTCACTATCATCAGTGCCTCTAGTTACCTCACTGCCACTGTCCCTAATCATTCACAGCAACAATGCCTACAGTCACTCGCAGTACCCCTCCTCCCAATCACCATCGTCGTCTGTGCATCTAATCAATTGTATACCACTTCCCCCATAATCCTCATAAGTGCCCCCAGTTACAACAACACAACTATTCCATAGTGTCTATCCCTACTAGGTCCACACCCAACTTCAGTACCACTTTCCCATCAGTTCCATTGCCTCCAGTCACCATCATTTCCGGTGCCCCCAGTCACCTTCAATCTCTGTGCCTCCCGGTCAGTCACTGTCAGCAGCACTGCCTCCAGTCACCATCAATTCCAGGGACCACATTCACCATCAACTGCACTGCCTCCAGTCCCCATCAGATTTGATGAGCCAGTAACCATCACTCTGTGCCTCCCAGTCACCATCAGCTGTCCTGCCTCAAGTCACCATCACTCTGCTCTTTCCATTCACCATCAGTTCTAGTGCTTTCAGTCACCATTACTACCAGTGCCCCCAGTCACCATCAGTGCCAGTGCCAAACAGTCACCATTAGTAGCCATACATCCAGTCACCATTAGCACCAGAGCCCCCAGCCACTTAAAGTACCCAGACCCATCACGCTCACCATCGGTAGTAGAGCTCCCCATAACTACCAATAGCAGTATGTACAGCCCAAATTAGTGCCAGTGCTGATATTTTAATGGTACATGCTTTCAAATTGCTACTAATTTCAAAATATACTTTGAGATCTGTTCCCTTGTAAGAAGCCAAACTGCATCAGATATTCAAAGGTCGAATCAAAATGTACACACTCTGCAAGTGGCACTGCAGGAAACGATTCACAAGATATCCCTCCAAACCAACACTGTTATATACCATTTGTGCCAGAGGAAAAGCATAGTGTTTTTTAATACTAACATTTTTGCAAGCTATTATCATTCCTATCATTTTATAGTCTAATGAACATTTTTCAAGATTGAACTAGCACGCAAATATATGATAGGCTAACAAAAACAATCGGTTTTGCGAAATCACACGCTCTAATTTCCTTAATTTTTTGGGAAAACTTGTGACTAACCTAACTAGTTTGCAGCCCTACTGAATACAATGGGGGGTGTGCAGATGGACAGCGTAAAATGCAACAAAGAAAAGGGAAATGTGGGAATGCTTGCAGACTAAGAGCCATTTCTGCCAGCAAAAAAAAAACATTCGCAATGCATTAGGTCTCGCATTTCTGTAAGTTTGAGCTATTGGCGTTGCAAATAATAATGCAATGCCAATAGCTCAAATTTTCAGTAATGCGAGATCTATTGCATTACAAATGCTTGTTAACATTTCCCACTGGGTGATTTGTAACCAGTGGGCATTAGCTTTTGTCTGTAAGGTGAAGAAGAGTATTGAACCCCACCCCCAGCTATGCTTCCGTGAACAGTCTAAATTCTTCTGGAATGTCTTTGAATTGTGCCCAACCAAAATAGTCTGCAGCTTTCCTTTCATGAGCTTGGTGCAGCAAGGTTGTCTTTTTCCTTAGTAGGTGCTGGTACAAGTCTGAAAACTCTTCTCCAGGAATTATCAGTGTCGGGCTGTGAATGGTGACCAGGGAACACACTCCTCTCCATCTGGGCACAAGCTGAGTGTAGGCATGCTTGCATTATTGCCAGTAGTAATCAATCAGCGTGGAGGTGCCCCATTGCATATCCGGAATATATAATATCACTCAGCAGTTGGAATTTGTGCCCATCAGAAGGGTTCCTTTTCCTCTGAAACGTAAGTAATACAGTGTAAGTTTCCATATAATCAGGGGTGTTCTTTCCCTTCTAACCAAGTGTATCCACCCACCTTGGTGTCCCAAATTTCCCAACATGGGGTAGTCATACTTTCATTCAACCCTCCCCTATGCAACCCATTCCACTTTTTATTCCTGAGCTGGACGGCCCTAAATAGAAATTCTATGTCGGGAGACCATTTGTTGTTTAAGAAGACTGCCCCGGCTCCACTAAGAGACACTCTTGGTCCACAGACGGATGCTGGAGCAGGTGTGTTTGTGATAGGAGTTGGGGGTTTGGCTACCTCCAAAAATCCCTTCTCTGGGAAATCTCGGTCCATGTGATATCTTCCTCTATGTAACCCTTCATACGCATTCTGTCCTGCTCGGTTTGGATATCAGTGGGTTCAAATAGGATCTATAGAGCTGTTGGGTTGGTGTCATATCAGGTTATGTTTCCAACTGCCGTGTGCGGTTCTATCTTGTTGGGTTGAATCTTGGCCCATATTGTTCAAAGGTAGAAGTGTTTAAGGCATTTTGCTTTCTTGGGGCCTACTTCTTCGGACTAGTAAAGACTATTTTCTCCTACAGCATGTGTGATCAATGAGCAGAAATAACATGATCCGGCTGCTGCTTGGGAGCCAACCGTGGTCATGTGTTGGTATCATGTGTTATACAAAAGGGTGCTGTGTAGTGTATGTGAGAAGGTGGTGTTCTGTTTGGTGCAATTGTAGGTAACATATGAAAGATCCCAATGCAGGAGCTGTGGTTCCCCTTTAGTAAACTTACAGTACCTCTGTAGCAATCAAGTGTAGGACTACCCATAGTAGGCAGATCGTACATATCCATTAAAGTATTCATAACTTTTGTTGCAACACTGCAGTTCTTGGTATAGGTCTCCTGGGAGTTGTCTGTGCGCCTCCGGTGACTGAGTTCCTTTTGACCAGTTAATAAAAGTTTAGTTTTTTTAGTTCTAGGGTGACATAGCCATTGAAGGCCTCAACTGCATGCTGGAATGGCGCACCCACACATTTTTTTTAGAGCCATGGGTGTTAAGCAGACTCCTCCCTGAGGGCCCGTGGGTTTTTTGTCCTTCCATTTGTGCAAGTACCGTAATGTCCCTTTTCCTTTGGGTCATGGGGGTTGATGACAAGTCAGCGTTAGTGCACTTCTTTGTCCTTGCAGCTATCTGTTTTTGGAAGAACTTTGCTGACTGTTCATTCTGCTAGTTACATACGCTCTGTTCTCAGTGGTTTTGGAGCACCTGTATTTTACCCCATGGGTGTGATCCTATTAACCTACCAGTCACGCTCTAGTGAGGTATTTGAAGGTGACCCCTGTTGGATACATTTTTCAGTGATTAGGGGAGCAAGGATGATTACTATAGCAGTAATTCACAAGACAGATCTTATTACTTTAAGCCGTTAAGCCCGCAACCCTAATCCTACTAGGGTGTTTTTGGACCTTCATCGATATTTTGGTTCTGGATGGCAGTGATAGGTATGTTGTGGAGTGGTCCCATGGGTTCAGGGAGGAATAGGATAGTGTCTTAGCAGGGCGTCACTAGTTAAAAATAAAAACGCATCACCTCGTGGGTGCAAAGGATCGCGGTTGCTTCATTGTTCCCTCCCTAGACTACTAACCTGCTGGGGGCTACCTGTTTTGATATTACCCCCAGTTGTGCTTGCTGTGAGTTGTTTTTTGGCATAGTATGTTTGATACATGTGCGCAGAAATGTGGACAGAGGGGGTGTTTTGCATTTTGGCATTGCTGGTGCTTGCAACATGCCCCAGGAATGCATTTCTACATTTGTGCATCTCCCTGTTGCAGGCAGGTGGTGTGCAATGTGGCCCTCCCTTCTGTCATCAGATGTCTGGCTGTGGCTGATCTTGACCCTGCCTTCTTACCTGGAATCTTCTTTTTGGGCTAAATTAGGGTGGTTTTCTTTTAGTTTTTGGCATTCACCTGAGTCACATCATTCAGTTTCCCTTGCCCTGCGGGAAGATAGTTGGAGGCTGCTCTGTGGTACCTTTCTCCCTCTCCCATGAGATCAGAAGTCAGGGCTGGCTGGGAATAGAGGTGACCCTTCAAGGGATGCACCTGCTGCCTGCGTCTCATCGGGAGCAGGGGTGGAGACTAAGAAGCCTCTGTCCCTGCCACCCCACTCTCATTAAGACCACATCCCACTTTCTATAAGTGTTTCTGGTGGGCCCAGTGTCCCTAGCTTTTGGCTGGGGTCTCTTGAGTTACTCAGACAAGATACAATCTCTGATTACCTAATGAAATTGGTGCTCATACTGTCGATCTCCGGAAGGATGAAATCTCAAACTCTTCATCATGCTGAGGTAGGGTGACCCAATTTTAAAAGCCAAAAACTGGGACATTTCACAGAAATAGGAGAACTACAATTTCATTTCACAGAGTGGTGCAGAATGGAGCGTAGAATGACTCAAAAGACAGAGCTCCTCAACGGAGAAAACACAAACCCCGAGGCAATGATGGGCATAATTACACAGGCTGTAAAAGGCGCTAATAAAACTGATTTCTGAAAATACTGGCACCTATTTTTGCACCAAAACTATGCCCGGACAGATGACCAAAAAACTGGCACTGTTTGGGCAAATCTGGGACATCTGGTCAGCATACGCTGAGGTCTCTTAGCTTATTGACTCTCACTCTCCCAGGCGCAAGAAGAACATTGTTCCCTTCACAAAGGATGGCTTTGTTTGTAACTGAAATGGAGGCCTTCATTGGTTCTGAGGCTTTTAGACCATTGGAGGGGTACTGTCAGAACTACACCCCATGAAGGAATTGTTTAGTGTTGGAATGATGCCCGAAAACGGGGATCTTTCAGCTTGGCGATTGGAAAGCATCCCATTAGACTTTGGCTGTGGGACCTGGTTGTATGCTTTGGTCCTGAGGTGCGGCCAGTGAACCCAGCTCCTGGGGATTAGGAACAGAATGGGGCCAAGTTTCTGTAGGCACTTTAGGCATCCTGATTATTCTGTGCTCCCACGGAATCACCATTGTTGCTGTACTTAATGTGGACACCTGATCGACACAGCCCACATCAACCAGGGTTTTCCTGGAAGCAAGTAAAAAAAGTGTTGCCCCCCCCCAATGTTGTCTGTTAGTCCTTTTTGTTCTGATATAAGTTTTGGGGAAAGCGAGTAGGGGGGTGCTGGTCGTCTTTATCATTGGAGGTGAACTACTGGGGGATAAAACTTGTCTTCAACTGTTGGGGGGTCTATTTTACTGTAGATTTTGGCTCTGTAATTGCTTGAAGGCACTACCTCATCACACTGTCATCCCACTTTGCCGGGGTTGTGGCCAAGGTCCCTGTTGTGCTGGGTTCCCTATTTGTGGTTGCTGCTGCCACATGCTTGCCCAATTCCTTGATCCCTGCTGCAGTTGCGTGGCGAACGGCTGTCTCCCTGCGACTAAGTGTATGATGTGTTCTGATTAGCCTGTACTTGGCTACTTTTTTTATGACAATGTGGATAAGATGTAAAGCATGTATAATTCACCCTCCATCTCTGTCTCAATTGTGGATCTCATTTTTCTTATGCCGCTATCTTGTGCTGCTGACAGTCTATTCCTAAATTTTATGTCGAGGACCTCTATTTACCATTTACTGCTATCTTAATGTATTGAACAGATGTACATTTTAAAGATTGTACAGAGAAGCTTTATCTCTTATATGATGGTGTTTTAATGAGTTTAAATAGATGAAAATGTCTACGATTTGGTTGTTTCATGTATTATGCATGTACTGTGTTATTTATTTTTAATGTTACTTTTTATACAAGTGTCTTGTTTTGTGTTGTACTTTTATGATCTAAAGTGATTGAAATAAAGTCCTTTGATTGATTGATTGGTACTGAGGAGGGATGTTAACCATATCCTGTTGCATTGGATTTTGTGGTGGCTGGCCTGTATTCTCTAACCTCTGCTGCTTTTCCTGCTCATGGTATGCCTTTGTCTGGAGACCCCGCTACAGAAATAGTAACACTCTCTAATGTCTGGTTGCGGCCAGCCTCCCTGGCCTTTACTACCATAACCTGTTTGTGTTCCTGGACCACCTGTTTGGAACCCTTTAAAGTTTTTGGGTGTAGCCCCCATTGTGGCTGGTGCCATCTGCATGGCAGCGGCCATTGCTGCCCCATAGAGGGCAATCTTTTTCATCTTGTGCTGTACTAATTTTGCTGTGTCCCTCTGGATCTACTCCTGCTTCTATCCTATTCTTTCTTTTCCTTATGGTAGTATGAGCTTGTATTATCTGCCAGGGTTTGCAATCTAAACCAATTACGCTGTCCAGCCCGCTCTGTATCTCGATGGGTAACCCTTTCTTTAAAATATTATCGAAAAATGTAACTTGTGGGTCCGTGTTGGTTTCCTGTCCCCATCTTTCCCTCATTCTATTTAGAAAATTATGCATGCTTTCCTCCGGATTCATGGTCTCTGCCATTAGCCCTCCTGCATCTTGGCGGCCAGGGAATATTTCTCTCAGGGCAGTCCATATCCGGTGCCTGTTCATATTAAAAGTGGCCCCATCATGCTGGGTATTTGTTAGTGTGATTGCTGTAATATGAGCTTGGGTGAACACTGTGTTAGTCTGCTCCCCAGTAAGGCTGCTTAGCAGACTCTTAATCTCTCCTATTGCCAGGTTGAGATCTGCTGTGTTTCTCTCAAAGCATGTAATCCAATTCCCGACCCCATCCAGCAGTGACAATAACTTTGTTCTCAACCCTTCTGTGTCCATCTCGGCCCATGGCACATATACAGTCCACGCTGCACCGTTCTGCAATAACAGGCACATTCTTATTCTAGGTCACTCTAATTGTTTTTCCTCAACATAGCACTCCCATCATACAAGGCATTTTTGCATGTCGAGGAAGTCCCAGCTAGAGTATCATCCTTCATCCTTCATACCTGATGCAATCCTCCACTACTGCCATGTCCTGTTGCTCAAACGATCCTTCCCTGGACCAAGATGTGTCATATTGGTCCCTCTTCTCAGTCCAATCTGCGAATAGGTCGCAAAGTCCTGCCTTCCTTTTAGACGATTATCTCCCTCAGGGTTCATTTATCTATGTTGTGCACCCGTGCAGAGCAGCACGCATGCACAGGTGGCACTTTATTTTTCCTGCGTCACAGGTGTCAAAGTACCGGGCTGCCTTGTTCCTTTATCTGTTGGTCAGCCCCTCTCCTTTGTCAACTGGACAGTGTGGCTCTTATTTTATCACACACCACGTAGGCTTCTTAATATGCTTCTTCAATGCACATTAATAACACACATAGTTCCATGATCTACAGGGTCACAGTTGAAAATTTTAAATGTGGATAACCTGGATCAATCTGCAGCCTTCAAATTGTCCTTTAATCATGCTCCTGACGAAATATTTTGAAGCCGTGGGCCCCTTGACAGAATGGGTACCAAAATAATCTGTATCTACACCCCGGCCTGTTCTTCCTGCTCCCGTAAACTCTGTCCACCACCCCCTGCACTCCTCCCTCCTCCCAGGACCTATTTAATGGTGGCCGCTGTGAAACTGCAAATCTAACGTGCCGCGGTATGCAAAAGGTGCCCCAAACACAAGCCTGTCTGCCCCTGGACTGCGCCCAACACCAGAAATCCTGGTCTGATCACCCCTGAGTTATTTCACTTCCTTTCTTTGGTCAATGGACTCGGGATGCCTCTTTCCTTTCTGCTGCTGAACTGCGCCACACAACAAAGTAGGAGTCTTCACCTGCTCCCACTGCAGATTTTCATGCAGTTTCCCACATATGCCCCCATGCACAAACCAACTAAGTTACCTCTACGCCAGCTAACATGCCAAGTTACCACACACCCACACAACACTCACTGGCATACATGCTGCTCAACACACAATCAGTTAGCAAACATGCAACTGAAATCTGAGCCCTACTAAGCAGCGACACACCAAACCTTGTCTTCGTCATGGAAACCTGGCTCAACTCCACATCAGCACCTGACATAGCCACAGCAATACTTTCAGTCTACAAGATTGCATGGCAAGATCACAGCCACAAGCCTGGAGGAGGACTCACAATCATCTTCAAAGAATTCTAGTGTTCAACTTCTACTGAAATCGCTGCCCCATTCATGAAATTCCTAATCTTCAAACCACAAATCCCCGATAACTTCACCCTGCATGGGACCCTCACCTACCAAATACCTGGACCACGAACCACTTTTACTAATCTCATCACCGACTATGTCACCCCACTCACCATCAACTCCAGAGCCAACCTACTTCTCGGCAACCTCAACTTCCCCTTGCAAGACAGGACTGACAACTGCTCCACAGCACTCTTCGAATGCCTGGGCAACATACTTCACTCAGCTTGCCCCATCTCCCACACACTCACCATGGGCATATACTGCACCCCATCTTCACTACTAGTGACACCATTAAATACATAGCCACCACACCATTCACATAGACTGACTACTCCATTATCTACTTCAAGAGCAACACAAAGCAGTTAACGCACCCACCAGCACCAGCCTTCTCATCCTCAGCTGTGGCAAAATCTCTGAAACTGATTGGCTCAGTGCCCTTATCACGGATCAAACCAACCCGACAAAGGACATCGATAAGGATATCACAAACTTCATCATGACTGTGAAACTCCCTCCCACCCATCAAACCAAACAAAGAACATCCAACAAGAAAGCCAGCTGGGACAAAGAGGACTTCTGAAAATCAAAATTATGCTGGAAGCAACTAGAAAGGGAATGGAGAGCCAGCAATTAATCTGCAGACTGATCTACCTACAAGGCTGCTCTCAGATGCTACCACTAGCATCTACAAGACACCAAGAAACGTGCACTAGCTGAAGCATTGAAGGATGCTCCAACAACAGCTAGGAAATCTTCCCAGTCATAAAGGACTTCACCACACCTTCCGCAACTATCAACAATATCTCCCCTCACAAGAACTCTGCAAATAAAAATCACCAATAGATACAGAAACTTCCCATCCCAACCAGAACCGGTCGACCTCATTGCCAAGCTACCAACTACCAATGAAGACAACCATCTGAACAAATGGGCACTCCTCACCAGAGACGACACTGCGTCAATAATGCAGACCATCCACTTAAGGGCCCGAAGGACTCATGGCCCCACCACATCTACAACTGAGAACCTTCCCCATTGAGCACATCCTCGCCCACGTCATCAACGCCTCCATCACATCCAATACATTCCCGGATGAATTGAAACATGCAGAAGTCAAAGCTTTCCTCAAAAAACCATTTGCCAACCCAAACCAACTATGCAACTTCCACCCAATATCCCTGCTCCTGTACCCATATAAAGTGAAGGAGAAGGCCTTGAACAAAAAACTCTAAACCCACTTCAAGACCTACATACTACTAGACAACACCCAGTCTAGCTTCCAAAAATAATACATCATTTAAACCGCACTCATCGCAGCCACAGTAAACATTAGGACCATCCAGGACCACAGAGAAACAGCAGCCCTGATCATACCTTACCTATCTAGAGCCTTCAACACCATCTCCCACAACACTCTGATCAGAAGACTCCACAACACTGGGAGAAACCAAAGCATTAGTATGCCACCATTCACATCAGGAACCAAGAAACTGATCTGCAGAGTCCCCCATGAATCTTCCCTCAGCCCACCCTGTTCAACATCTACATGACCACACTATCCAACATCATCTGATCTCAAGGCATCTCCTTCACCTCATATGCTGCCAGCACCCAACTCTGCATCTCCCTGATGAACAAGACTGCCACCTCCAGAACCAACTTCACCGACTGCATGACTATGCTAGCAGACTGGATGATGGCAAACTGCCTGAAGCTCAATTCCGATAAGACACAAGTCATGAATTTCGGTAACAAGACCTCCCCTGGGACTCCACCTGGTGACCGTCCGAGCTCGGACCAACACCAACATCCACCAGCCCCCATACAGCCCCCACATTGACAAAAAAGGAGAAGGTCCTACATTGCATCTAAAAAATAAAACTTAATCTCCCAGCACATTAGGACTTCCTTCTCTCTTCTTGAGTTCCATAAGAGGTTAAAAATCTGAAACCTTAGAATTACTGCAAGGATCATTCGCCTACTTACCTGTTCAAGTTACTAGATTCCTTCACGGGTGATCATGACATGACATGACATAACTCAACTGACCCATCTACTGAGAGAAGTAGAAGATACTGAAAAATAAGGCTTTCTTTGGGCTATTAATAATTTAAAACATTTTACCGCATTAAGATTAGGATGCACATTGAAACTTGGACATTCTACAAATGAGGATGTTTTGTTAGTTTTCCTAGCAATGTAAAAGTATACCCCATCTGGCGTGCACTACATTTCCTCAATATCTAAACCTCTAACATTAGATACTCTACTTAATAAGATCACCAACTTCTAATCAAGTAAGTGATAAAAGATCATTATCTTCCCAGGATTCAAACAAATGTAACACCAGATTAATATCCCACACAACCAAAACCCTGGGCCTAGGAGGTTTATTAATATAATGCTCCCCAGTCAGTTTCTAATCAACCTACTGATGCCCTGCTGAAATCGCAGATCTGTATTCATTATTAGTCCAGTAACACCTTTGATTTGCTGATGAAGATGCTAAGAAATGTATTATTCCTGCTAAAATGGGATCCAGACTCCTCTCAGACACCAGCTACTCTTAAGTTCACAGCCTATCTGTAAGCATAGATTGTGCCTGAGGCCCGTGACTCTTCGATGTAACCTGTGGCCTCATTTGAAAGGTCTGCCATATTTGAAAACATCCTGAAAGGTTCCATGCCATGAGAGCCAGCTTGTTCTGGGAAGCCAACAGATGCACATGTTCGAAAGGACTCTTCATCATCTCTTGGAAAACTGGTTGCAGATCTAACCACTCTACTAAAAGTTCTGAGTTGGGTACCAGGGCTGCCTCCTCCATAGGGACATCACCATCACTACTCTTGTTTATTGTTGGCAAATTTTCTCTAAGCTTCTTGATATCATGACAAAGGGAGGGTAAACAGAGTGTATCACCTCTGGTTTCAAACTTAAGGACCAGTCCAACTGAGTTGTGAGTCTGTATACAAAGGTGTCTACATAACAAGGTCCCCACTGTTCTTCCTAGACCTTCAATACCTGGTAGTCTAGGCTGCAATTGCTTCTGTTCAATACATTCCAGGAATACCAATCTGCTACCCCATTTACTGATCCTGGCATGTATTCTGCTAACAGTGAGATATCTTGTCTGAGCCAGAATTGCAACACCGCTTTTGCTAGCTCCATCAATGTTTTCGACTGCCCCCCGCCAACTTGATGACATACCTAACTGCTGTCACACTGTCCTTGTAGAGTAGAAGTGCACACTTTACTTCACCTTTCAACAGGCTTTGAACCTCAAATGAGTTCCAAGAAGCTCTGCCTAGTTTATGTGCATTGATGACTATTTGCTGGAGCATCTTCCGCCAGTCTAAAAGGTACCACACCTTGCACCCCATTCACAAAGACTTACATCTGACTCGAATACAAGTTAGGGCATTAAGAGACAATTGTCCACATGTGCACGCTACCAAGAAACCTCATCTTTAGCCTCAGTGTTTGAAGGGATCATCTGAGAATAGCGTAGCCTTTTATGTACGTGCCTGTTTTTTAGTCTTTGTAGGGCTCTGAAGTATAGTGGACTGAGACAGTTAACCTGTATGGAAGAGGTTAACAGGCATATTATCCATGACAGATGTCTTAAAGAAATATATGTCTGGCCAGATCCTAACTCTTCTGATCCCCTTCAGTATCATCAATATGCCTTTTTCAGAGTTTACTAGAAAACCAAAAAAGTCCATTCTGTGGGAAGAAGAGGGAGAGATCCAATTTGTCTACATTCACCTTTAATGCCAGATTCCATATAAGGTCCACCTCCCTCTGTACCTGATTGAAGAAAACCATGTTGTCTAGTTACACAATCATCCTTAGCTCCTGTGACCTGAGAAAGGCTGAGACTGGCTTAGCAAGTTTGGTAAAACACCAGTGTGTAGGAGGCATGTGCAACCTTCCAGATGAGCAATATGAAATCTAGGCTCAGTTTATCTGGGATGGTCATCGGTAAAGCTGTGTGGACACATCCTTCAAGTGCCCCACAAGATGATGGCAGACATCCTCACCAGGGGTCGGTCAACGGGGCTTTCGAAGTCACGTGCAGCCCACATGGAAACCACGCTCCACTGCGCCATCAAGAACGAGCCAGTCAACCAGGTAGGAGCCACCACACTACCTCACAATAAAAGAGGCCACCTCAAGCTGCCACAAGCCAGCAAACAATGTAGATGGTATGGAGGACCCACCTATACTCTGGAAACTGTCCGGCAAAAGGAGGAAATGCACTGCATGTGGCAAATTGAACCACTGTTCCAAGGTCTGCCACTCAGCAATCCCCAGGAAAGAACCCAAGAAGAAAACAGCCGACCAAGTAGATATCGAGTCGATGTTAATTTTTGAAGGAAGAGAAATATTTTTAGGTCTCCGCTTCTCAGCCAAGGGGATCACTCCAAGCCGATGACATTCAGTCCGAAGAAGTGCCATGCCACTGTCACTGGGGACTGGAGTTTCTTGGGAACGGTGACGTCTTGTGACTGCTTCATACAAAGCCTTATCTAACTCACCCGATACCTGACCTCACCAAGATGACCACCTCTTGGAAATGGGGCTCCAAACAAGAGCAATTGTTCCAGGACACCAAGCAGGCTCTATCTGAAGGCTCTATCTGAAGGCTCTATCTGAAGATACTATCCTTGTCTACTTTGACACCAGCAAAGACACTGAACCAACAGTATACACCAGCCCCACAGGTTGAGGAGCTGTACTGTCCTAGAAGCAACAGTGTGGGTAGTGTGCCCCCTTTGCCTATGGCAGCCATGCCCTGACCCCTACTGAGCAGCAATATTTGCACACTGAAAAGGAAGCCATAGGGGATGCAGACATTTCCACATCTACCTGTATGGACATCTGTTCACAGTGAGTACTGATCACAAGTTGTTAGTGCCACTGTTCAAAGAGGCCACACATGGACATATGGTTACTCCAACTACAGGGGTAACACTACTCCATAAAATATTGACCCAGAGCTCACAACCCTGGGGATTACCTATTGAGACACACCTTCTCCGCCTCGCTTTAAGAAGAGCAGGATGCTGAGAATGCAGAAGAATACGCCAGGGTAGTCATAGAACAATCACGCCCCATTCCTATATCTCTGACTGACATCATTGAAGCCACCTGAGGAGATGACTGCCTCCAACAACCAATAGCAGCAGCGTTCCCCCGTAAAGATGGCCGAAGCCCATAGCACCTTAAAGTCTCTGCATCACATGAGAGACTAACTCATCATCACGGCAGAAGATTGCCTACTCAGGGGGCCAGAATCATTATCCTGGCTAGTCTGAACCAGCAGATAGTAGACCTAGCCCATAGGTCACACCACGGAGTAGTCAAAATGAAAAGCAGACTGAGAAGCAAGGTATGGTTTCCCGGCCTAGATGAGAAGGTTGAAGAGACAGTTCAGCAATACGACCTCTGCCAGGCCACAGGAATAAGTGACCTCCCTCCCCCAGTCATCATAGAATGAGCACAGGAGGTTTTGTGGCACCACGCTAATGCAGATTTTGCAAGTCTCCAAGATGGCAGACATTTATTGGTGGTCATTAATGTCTTTTCAAAGTATTCAGAGTTCGAAATCATGAAGACCACGTCCGTGGAAAAGACAATTCTTAGAGCACAGTTGGACAGAGGAGTTCCCGCTACTCTGATTTTATTGGGCCTCAGTGCTGCCTTTGACACAGTGAGTCATAACCTCTTAATGCGGAGATTAGAAGACATAGGTGTTTGGGAATGCCTTGCAAGGGTTCAAGTCCTTTCTGCAGGACCGCTGTTTTCAAGTTCATATGAAACAGCACTGCTTAAAGATGTATCCATTGTCCTGTCGGGTGCAGCAGGTTTCAACCCTCAGCCCAATTCTGTCTAATGTTTATGCATATCCTCTGGCTGACATTGTAGAGAGCTGTGATCTGACTCTGTTCTTATACGTGGAGGACACCCAGATTATAGTCTCTCTGCCAGCCCAGGAAAACCAGAATGCAGGGGTCTTAAATACCTGCATGTAGAAAGTACCGGCCTGAATGAACACTATTCATCTCAAATTGAATGGTGACAAGATCAAAATCTTGGTGGTATGCAACCAACTCCAGTTGTGGGGCGCTCATCTATAGCCTAAGATTCTCAGGACTTGCCCCATTTCAACGCAAGCTGTCTAGAATCTGGGCATATAAAGATAGCACACTCTCAATGAGCACCCAGATTACAAAGGTAGCAGCTTCTTGCTTTAGAAAGCTCAAATGTCTGAGAATGATTCTTAGCTGACCGCCACCCCCACCACAAAGAACAGTGATAGAGGTGCTGATTTTCTCCCGACTGGATTATGGCAACATTCTATATCTGGGTATTACTAAAGGTGCTATCAAATGACTCAAGCTAGTCCAAACTGCTGTCAGAAAACTCCTTTTAAATCCCCCAAAACTCACCCCCACGGCTAAGCTTTTGCTTGAACTCTACTGGTTGCCAGTGGAAAGAAGAATTCAATTTAAAACACTGTGCTACATGTGCAAACTATGAACAAACACTAGCCCTGGTTATCTCAGCCAAGTGGTCTCACCCTACAAACCACATAGCTCCCGATGATCTACCAACAACAACGTTTCTTCCATTCCTAGAGTTAAAAGAACATGTCTAGGAGGCCCTGCGTTCTCCTACCAAGGACCCAAACTATGGAACAAAATGCCACAATCCTGTCAGTCTGGCTCCATCTTTCAAAAACAATTAAAAACCTGTCTGTTTGAGTAAACCAGCCTATTGATCTGATAACATAACTTGTGAAGGCCTAGCACTGGGAAACCCATTTTGAGTGGCTGTGCGCTATACAAAACTTCCATAATAAGGATTACAAAGCTGGAAAAAATCATTGCCACCCACAAGGAGATCCGCATAGATAATGGACCAATTTTTAACACCAGGACCTCGCCAACTACCTGCCATCCAGAAGAACCAAACACCACTGGATCACCCCCCGATGGCCTCAAGCCAACGGTGAGGTTGCAAGGTTCATGAGGACCATCTAGAATGTTATTCTCAAAGCTCAAGCAGAGAAATAGTGTGTAGAAAGCGCAATCTCCACTTTCCTGGAATATTACCACCTGGCTTCACACACCACCACAGGAGTAGTTCCCAGCATCCTCTGTTTTGGATGAAGGGTCGATGATGTTATCCCCATCACTCAAAATGGGAACAAGACCCAATGCAGCAGAGTCATGCTTGCCTCTGTTAGAAAGAACAAAACTGCTGAGCACCCCAATTCCCGCCGAGGACAGCATCAACTGCATCTTGCCAACCAACAAACACCCACACCAGCTCATTTCGTGGAACACCCTCACTGAGAAGGAGATGGTACCCATCATGAGATCCATCTTCTCCAGAGCCCCAGTAAACCCCTGCCCAAACCATACTTTCAACTTTGGCGACCAAACCACCAGCAAAGAAATCACCAAGGTCCTCAACTCCTCAATTACTATGGCCCACTTTTCCCCAAGAAATGTAAACATGGCAACATGAAGCTGCTGCTGAAGAAGCCATTTGCGGACCCGGGAGAACCTAAGAACTACTGACACATTTCCCTGCTTTCTTTTACAGCCAAAGTCATTGAGAAAGCCATCAACATCCAGCTCATTAGACATCTGGATAATCACAACTGTCTGGACCCCTCCCAATCTGGCATCAGAGCTAACCACAGCACTGAAACAGCCCTAGTTGCAGCCACAGATGAATTCAGATTTCCGCTAGACCATCAGATTGCTGATAGACCCAGAGAAACAGCAGCTCTCCTCTTCCTTGACCTCTCCTCAACTTTCAACACTGTATCCCACCATACACTGATCAACAGACTCCACCAGAACAGAATCCAAGGAGCAACTCTTAAGTGGATTGCATCCTACCCTACAGGAAGAAGGCAGGAGGTCATCCTCCCTCCACATGCCTCACTCTCCAAGAACATCAGCTGCAATGTATCTCAAGCATCATCCCTCAGCCCAACCCTTTTCAACATTTACATGATACCCCTGACCAACGTCGTCAAGAGCCGCAGACTCAATATAATTTCCTATGCCAATGACATCCAACTTATCCTCTCCCTGACCAACGACCCAATGGACACCAAGGACAATTTCTAAAGATGTATGAAAGACGTCCGCGTGGATGAAAAAGTAATTGTCTTAAACTCAGCACTGACAAGACAGAAGTACTCATCTTCAGAAAAGGCAAGGATACCCTCTGGAACAATAAATGGTGGCCACCTGGGCTCAACCCCCAAACACACCTGCATCCTTGGCATCATCCTCAACAGCCAGCTAATGATGAAGAAGCAGGCCAGCGCTGTCTCCTCCGCTTGCTTCCTCACCCTTTGAATGCTCATGAAGGTCTTTAGATGGCTTCCACCCAACACCAGGTGAACAATCATCGCCCAACTCATGACTAAACTCTAGACTATACAGAACACAACAGCAAAACTAATTCTCAAGCTCCTCTGATGAATGTACATCATCCTCACCTGAGGAAGCTCCACTGGCTACCAGTCACTAAGGGATGCCATTTCAAGATGCTCACCCGCGCATTGAAGAACCAGGGCATTATGGGCCTGGCGGCGCAGGGCACGCCTTAATCTCCTGAGTTCACCTGCTTTGTTGAACAGAGACACAGGACATTCTGTTGAGCGTAGAAGCGTAGAAGATCAGGTTTATTAGCTGCAGCTAAGTACAGTTGTCCCAGAAGTACACTCAGTATGTTCTTAGGAGACTGCCACTTTACTCCGTGGCGCACAATCTTTTATAGCACATAGATTCACCAAGCACACTCCCAATGCATACATGGTTATCCAATTAGAAGAGTTTGAAAACAAGATATAACCAATGAGAAAAGTTTGAAAACAAGATATCAAGTAACCCAAATAAACCTCTCTTCCAACTGTTTTTGTCACCCCTCCCCATAAGTTAATCAGTGGTAGTGTCTACAACTCAACTTGCAGGTGGCAGGACATTTGTATGCTTTGGAGGACAGTTGTGAAATGAGAGAATACAAGTAGAGAATAGCGAAGGCCAGAAGATAAGATAAAGTCAGGAAAGAATGGTGCAAACCAACAGATAGTTGAAACAGGGATCAGTCGGACGAGACGGGATTAGTGGACTCAGCCAGTCCCTGACATCAGTCTCATAAACAGAGGCAGAAGGTTATTTGACATGTCGCAGTAAGATCAGCAGAAAAACTTCGTTCATTGTGCCGCCTGAGTGAGGGCAACACAAAATGGCGGTGGAACACAAAGAAATGGTGGCTGAATACAAGCGAGATCGAAAATCGAATTTCCTCAGACACTCCTTTTGCCATAACTTAGGCAAAACACACAGATTCACGTTAATCTGAATCAATGTCAATAGCCATGAGGTCGTCAAACTGTTGCTGCAACATCATTTTAATGTTCTCTGTTTTCTGTGACTCAGGTCTTGGGACACACAAAGTGGCACAAAGACCGCAGATGGCGTGGCCACACTGCATACAGAGACAACAGGAAAAAATGATGGCAAAACCACTCCAAGGAAGGTTAGTACCTTCCATCCCCATTTAGATAGTAATCCCCAAAACCATCCTAATAAAGACCAATCTCCTTCGTCTTGATGAATCGATTCGGAGATCATGTGTAATTTGGAGATGGCTTTGTATACCGTAGGGGCGTCGTCAGGTATATAAATACAACAGCTAGATCCGATCAATTTACAGATTCCACCACGATCTGTAAGAATAACATCTAGTGCAATCCGGTTCTGCAAAGTCATGAGAGGATCCGCCTGAAGTTCAGCTGTGAGATTACTCAAGGCTCCCACAGTGACATCTATGGTAGTCTCAACAACACGAACCAGCTGTCTCATGTTTCTGCTGTTGGCCATTGGGCCCCAAAAAGGAAGAAATCCTTTGAGGAAATCACTTCCCTCTTGTCCTGCCGTGTCTTTAGAATCAATAATCCCTCTGCCATATCTGATGGCCTGAAGGAGCAGTGTATGTAGGAGGGAGAAGAAAAAGCTATATAGCATGTTCCTGAAAAATCCGTTGGTAGCCACGTGTAAGCTCTATCGTGGCAGACAAAATATGTGCCCTGAGATGGCACTAACGGCAGTGAATTCTGAGACGTGTAGATTTATGTATGGAAACAAAAGCTTTTTCTTTGTCCAGTGTCAGTAGTCTGGCCATTCATTTGTAAACAGAAATTACCTTGATGAGGGACAGTCCAAATTGGTGGAGATTTTCCCTGTTTAGTTTTATCTGTAAGGTTAGTAATGTAACGAGTCACGTTCTAATTAGTATATGTTTGTCTCTCGTCAACAGGAACCTTATTATTCTCCAGAATTTTGGACTGTCATAGCCACCATTCCCTTTATCAGAGAATTATGACTAAAATCTGGCTTACTACCATAGGAACCAATTGGACGTCTAAATCGGCTCTGATAAGCATTTTAAAATATTACAAAATAGGCCCAAGCGGAACCTTCATAAGAAAATGGAAGGACTAAATATGGCATCCCTTTATCTGTGGTATGAGGCATAAGTCCACACACCCAACAGTCGGTTGTGTTGACTACCAATTGGTGTGCAACAATTAGATAAATGAATTATTAAAATATTCTGTTCTCCTGATTAGTTCATGTTGGGGAAGTGTATATAATTGATGTGGGGAGATAGTAGAATGAAGAGGCAAGGAGATAGAATTAGGGACAACTTTTTGCTGCATAGCATGATTAACCCAACCTACACAAGCCAATAAGATACACAAAAATATAGAAACACACAATGTTACGCCACATCGACTGTACAATATTTTACAATATTTCTTTCTCATCTCTTCCTTATTATCCTTCTTTCCTAATTTAACATCCATCCTCTGAAATTGTTGCTCACGGCAATCTTCCTTACTCACTTGGCTGTGATTATTAGACGTCCTATGACACTGCAAGTCCTGGGGGCCTAGCCACTATACAGGTCACAAACCAAGACTCCTACCGTGACCCTGCAACATAGACAGATGATAAATGTAGCAGAAGAGATGGAAATCTCAGGTGTCCTTGACCAATCTAGGTCTTAAATTGTATCTAGTCCTTGTTGGTACAGTTTGGTCTTGAAATAGGGTCTGTGGCTCTGTAGTGTTTAATCGGAGATGGGAAGGTACGGCTTCTTGTAGAATGTCGTCATCTTCTTTCTCCGATCGAGTTCCATCCAGGTGTGCACTACTGAAAGGTATGAATCGGGGGACTTTTTCTCCTTCAGAATCACCTATACCCTTACGAACCGACTGATCAAAAGGCAAGGGCAAGGGCACTTTCTTGCAGTGCACGCCGTGGATCCAGTTCTTTTTCCCTTCGACTTTTACTGCTGTGCGAGTTGTCAGAAGAACTTGTTGAGGCGTCTTCCAGCGAGGTTCCAAATTCTTTGTCCTCTGAAAATTTTTCACACAGACCCAGTCTCCAGGTTGGATATAATGACCTGAGTCTGTGGAGGCTTCTGGTAAAGCGTTTTGAACCTGTTGGTGAAGAACACGTAATTTAGTGGTGAGGTCATGTAAATAGTCAATCAGCATTGGATACTGTATATCAGAATATTTTCTAGGGCGAGGGACTCCCCATACATTAGTTGGGTGCCCGAAAACAATCTCGTATGGGCTGAGTCCCAAACGAGAATGTACAGCTGTTCTAGTGGACAGGAGAGCCAAAGGTAAAGCATCGGGTCAATTAAGACCTGTGCTGGCTTGTACTTTTGCAAGCTTAAGTTTGAGAGTGCTGTTATAGCACTCTACCAAACCTGCTGACTGAGGATGATTTGCCGCATGAAACTTCTGTCTTATACCAAGACCGGTACACACCTTTTGCATAATTTGGCCTACAAATTCACTTCCATTGTCACTCCAGACAATGCGCGGCAAACCAAACCTAGGGAAGAATTCTTTCAAAAGAACTTTAGCAGTGAACAATGCAGTGTTGTCCTTCAGGGGGTAAGCTTCTATCCATCTGGAAAAGGCGCACACCACCACAAGGCCATATTTGAAATTATTCCATCGCTCCATGTGAATATAGTCGATTTGCAACACCTCAAAAGGATATGTTGGGGGAGCAAAATGACCGGCCAGAGTTGGGGTTCCCTTTCCCGGATTGTACATCAAGCAAATGATACAATGCTTCACCACATTATCTGCACATTTTGGAATCCTTTCGTTCGGCCACACTGGAGTCAGAAGTTTACCTATTCCTTTCACACTGATGTGGGCTGGACCATGCGCCATAATAACTACAGGCAGTACGTAGGCGTCTGGTAACAGCTAACGCTGGTGTTCTGACAATTCTATCCAACATCCTGTTGCGTCTAACATTCCTGTACTCTCTTTCCACTTTCTCAACTCTTTCTCTGTAGCATCTCCCTGAATCGATCTCACACTTTCTATTGTGTCCTCACACATCCCTCTTTCCCTGACCCAATTCGCAGGGCCCACAACATACATGCGACTTGTAGCACCTCTGGCTGTCCTTTTTGCTACCTCATCCGCAAAAGCATTTCCGCGACCAACATCATCAGTAATCTTCTTATGCGCACTCCATTTCACAATTGCTATCTGGGTAGGCAAAACAAGTGACTCAAGAAGATCAGTTACCAATTGACCATGCTGTATTTTAGTACTGTGGGAGGTAAGGAATCCTCTTTCCTTCCACAAACGACCGAAGCTATGCGCCACACCGAACGCATTCTGGCTGTCGGTATACACATTCACTCTCTTTCCTTTAGATTACACACACGCTCTGGTCAAAGCAATCAGTTCAGCCGCCTGAGCTGAATTATGTCTGATGCGTGCTGTCTCCACAATTGTATACAAGGTGGTAACAGCATAAGCTGAAGTTGTCTCGCCATTTGGGAGTTTGAAACAAGACCCATCCACCCATAGGATCCCATCTGGATCCACTAGCGGCGTATCTTTCAAATCAATCCTACTTTTTGTCTCCTCCTCAGTACGGAGAAAACAATCATGTTGTTCCTGAATATCTTTCTCTTCTGGAAGAGGTAAAAGTGTGGCTGGGTTTAAAATATTACATCGTTTGAAATGCACATGACTAGCCAAGAGCGTCAGCTCATATCCAGACAACCGAGCACTTGTAAGATGTCGTGTTTTCGTCCTATTTAGCAAGGTATCCACTGCATGTGGTACCATAACAATGAGAGTATTATCTAGCTCCATTCCAGCAGACTGACGAATAGAAATCGCTGCTGCTGCTGTAGCTTTAAGACAACTAGGCAATGCCTTGGCTACTGGGTCTAATGTAGCTGAAAAATAGGCACATGGCCGCTGTTTGTCTCCAAATCGTTGTGTTAAGACTGACAACGCACAACCCTCTCTTTCATGGACATAGAGCGTGAAGGGCTTACTGTAATCTGGAGTACTCAACACAGGAGCAGAACACAGAGCAGTACATAAATCAGAAAAACTCTTCTGACATTCGTCAGTCCAAGGAAGGGGTTGGGGTGTGTCTTTCAAAGTGAGTGCTAACAAAGGTTTGGCCAACAAAGAAAAATTCGGAAACTACTGTCTACAATAAGAGGTAATGCCCAGAAAGGCACGCACCTCTCTTTGTGTAGATGGCACAAACATTTGCGCAATTGCTTGAATTCGTTCTGGGGTTAATCGCCTTCCCTCCTTTGATAAGAGATGACCCAAATAGGTAACCTCTCGACGGACATATTGTAGTTTAGAAGGCTAAACCTTATGATTAAGATCAGACAAGTGACGTAACAGTGCGACAGTCACATTCTTGCAGACATCCTCTGAATCAGCAGCAATCAGCAAATCATCCATATATTGAATAAGAGTACTACCTGGGGGCAAAGGAAAAGCATCAAGCTGACATTTCAGAGCTTGACTATAAATGGAGGGGCTTTCACAATAGCCTTGGGGTGTGCGCTTGAACCGGAAACTTCGGCCTCCTAGAGAGAAACCAAAAATATCCCTACTCTCTTTGGCAATGGGAATGCTGAAGAAAGCATTTTTCAGATCAATAACAGAAAACCAAGCCGCTGAGGCAGGTATCATAGTTAACAGGGCAGTGATATGTGGAACAACAGGAAACTGTGGTACAACAATTTTATTGACCTCCCGAAGATCAATCACAAAACGATAAACAGGAGGCTTAGAAGGATCAGTACATTTAAGAACAGGAAGAATAGGACTATTACATACATTTCCTCTCGTTTCCTCAATCACACCCTTCTGAACCAAATCATAAATGATATCCAAAAGCGCTCTTTCACCTTCATTGGAAATTCTGTAATGAGGAATGCGTGGCAATTTAGCATTGGGCTTGAGAGTAACAACATAAGGCGGGATCTCAAGACAACCAACATCATTTGGACCCGTAGCCCAGAGCGTTGCAGGGAGAGAGAGCAATTCAGGTGTAAATTGATCTTTAGACAAATACATTGAAGAAGTCAATTTCTGCCCTAAAGTAAGATGCACACCAGAAGGAGAACAATATGTCGTTGCATGCATTCTTTTCAATATATCCAAACCCAACAGATTCTCGCCGCAACCAGTCGTTAAAGGAAGAGGAGCTTCCATATCATAAGGGCCAATTGAAATAGGCAAAGGACAGGAGACCGGGTTACGAACTGGGGCGCCAGAAAATCCTACCGATACATTCGTTAAGCCAGACAAAGGTGCCCCAGGGAGTTTTTAGAGTGAATGATAGAACTTCTCATCGCACCAGTATCTAAAAGAAATGGCTCTGAAACACCCATTGTAGTGACATTGACATAAGGCCCATCCTGAGTTACTGGAATCGACACAACTCCCTCACTTTGTCTATGGCTGTCCTAGTTAGCGTGAAGGCTTTCATTCTCACCTTCAACATAGTAGTCATCATTGTAATACTGTGTAGACTGAGTATTTTGTTGATCAAAGTAGTTTGTGGAATTTGGAGGGGACAGGGAACGCTGTTCTTGGGTCAACACACCTCGACCTCTACCCCTGGGCGCTAACTGATAAATACCACAACCTCGTGAAGCAGATAGTCCTTCATTACGCTGTAATAAAACCGGGCAACTATTTTTAAAATGACCCTCTTCCCTACAATAGGCACATTGGTTAGGACCTAACAAAGGTCGCAGAATAAAAGGCTCAGGCTTTTGATACACCCTCTGAAACTGTGGAGGCTGTTGAAACTGGCGCTGAGCAAGACGAGGAGGATAAGCCTGTTGCAGAAGAACCTTCGTTTTTAATTCTTTAGTCTTTTTCTATTGCTTGTCTTTTTCCTCTTTATCCCTGTTCTCATAATATTGAGCAGTAGCCAATATCTGAGCAGAAGAAACAGCCCATGAACTCTCGGAGTCTTTCATCTTATGTGACAGTTCGGGAAGCAAATTAAATACGAATTTATCTACAAAAAATCACTGTCCACCCTCCGTAGTCATATCCTGACCACTGTGATCAATAAACATCTCCTCAAAACGAGTGAAGAAATCAGAGACACTCTCATCTTTCTTCTGCTTACACGCAGCTAATTTATCCCAATTAACTCGCAAGGCGGGCATCATCGTTTTCATTAAAGTAATAATCCTACCAGGGAGTTCTGAAATCAAAACATCAGGCTTAGCACCACCCACTTGGGCTGCATCCGCGGCAGTTATAGCAGCCCAATCGCCACCCAATGCTTGGGCGTGATCCTCTCTACGAATCCGAGCCCATAATGCTTGTGGGACTACATTTCCCATCAACATATCAATATCGGCTAAATTCATAATACAGGCATCAACAGTCTGGGACAACTCCTTATAATAACCAGCAGGGTTTTTACGGGGATCCAGTAGAGACTGTTTAAGAGCCAAAACTTCAGATCTCTTCCAGGGGACATGTACCCATATACACTGGAAGTGCGTGGGAACAGCTGGATTAGCACCTGCTTGTGCAACCGCTTCTCTCCACACTGGAGGAATCTCTCTCATGGGATAATGTTTTGATGTCAGTCTAACAGCAGGTTCACAATCAAAAAAAGGAAAAATAAGGACCTAAAAGTGACAAGTGTCCTTACGGCTTTCTCAACCTTAGAACCCACAATGAGTCCCTTATCGAAATTAGCCTGAACATCTAACAAACCCTCAGGAAGTAAACCCAAATCCATATCCTCCATATCCTCCCATTCTTTAGCGAGAGTGTCACACATAACATTAAACACATATCTCTGCGTGGGCGCCTCCCACTGATGAAAGGTGGTCATGATATCTGGGGACCCTTCTCGATCCATTTGCGAGCGAGAGAGTCCAATACCACCCGTTCGTCAAAACCTGGGAGTTGACTACGAGACTGTCTTCGAGAAAAAGCCGGAGACATATTTAAAGTCTCAAAGAAAGGAGACAGAAACCCAGAGGCAGTATCTGTGATTCATTTGCGCACTGTAGGATAATTAGACATAAGAACAGGGGACAAGGTATTAGGTGAACTAACAGAAGAATTAACAGTTATAAGGGGAGCTGAAGGCAAAGGAGATTGATGTTCAGGAAACGGAGGCAAAGAAGTCGGTGGCGGAAGAGGTGGGGGTGGCACTACAGGAAGGGGCAAATGCGGAAGAGCCGGAGCAGGCGGAGGCGCAACTAATGGCTGAACTGGTTGTAACAATGGGGGTGCATTAGCACCTTGTACATAGGGAGGAGGCAATCTCAATAAGTGAGACATCAAAGGGTCTTTCTCCGGATCCTTACTTTTATCAGAAGGGTAAATAGGCAACACCGGATAGCATTTATCTATCGCCATACGATGCTGTCTCTCTGAAATTTCCATTTCATGATTAATCTCATTATCTTTAAACTGCTAGGCAGCCTGTATAATCGCCATACTTTGTGTTTTCTTATCTCGTTTTGCCTGTTTATTTTCTCTCTGTTTGGCTTCCTTACGCCAGAGGCGGAAATAGTCAAACATTGCCGGCCGGGTTTTTCTTTTAAACAAAATTGCTTCAAAATTATCTAATATGTCAGGCTCAAAGCTACCATTCTGTGGCCACTGTAGAACACCATCGTTCTTCATGTGTCGAATCCATGCCTCATTAAAGGCAATGGGGCCAACACCATGTTTAGAATAAAGCTCATAAGTGGGAGTTCCAACCGGAGGAATTGGACAAGAGTCCTCCAGCCGGGAATCCCTATCACAACCAAGACAACAAAACTTTCTAAACTTACTCACCAGGCATTGTTATTTCACTGGACTGTTCACAAACATCAAGGGGTTAAATCAAATAACACAGCACAATCTGTACTCACCCCTCGGCTTCGGCTTTTGCAATAGCCGAATCAAAGACCCAAGTCAAAACAAAATAGTGGGAGCTACCCACCAATACTTAACTAAGTGTCTTCTTACACCAACAGAGGCCCGTCTATCGTCTCGCGATACCATACATCACCAAAAGGGGCCAAAGCAAGGTGGCAGTCAGGGCAGCAGTCGTCAGCAGCCGTCAGGAAGGAGAAACCACGCTGAAAAAGACCTTCGGACCACTTCGACATACAGGGGTCGCTTGACGTGGTTCGCGATTCCTCCAGAATTTTCTTGCGGGGCTCCTCACGACCTTCAGGCAAAACCGCTACCTCTGAAGCCGCCTCACAGAGGGCACCAATTGAAGAACCAGGGCCTTATGGGCCTGGCGGCGCAGGGCACGCCTTAATCTCCTGAGTTCACCTGCTTTGTTGAACAGAGACACAGGAAATTCTGTTGAGCGTAGAAGATCAGGTTTATTAGCTGCAGCTAAGTACAGTTGTCCCAGAAGTACACTCAGTATGTTCTTAGGAGACTGCCACTTTACTCCGTGGCGCACAATCTTTTATAGCACATAGATTCACCAAGCACACTCCCAATGCATACATGGTTATCCAATGAGAAGAGTTTGAAAACAAGATATAACCAATGAGAAAAGTTTGAAAACAAGATATCAAGTAACCCAAATAAACCTCTCTTCCAACTGTTTTTGTCACCCCCTCCCCACAAGTTAATCAGTGGTAGTGTCTACAACTCAACTTGCAGGTGGCAGGACATTTGTATGCTTTGGAGGACAGTTGTGAAATGAGAGAATACAAGTAGAGAATAGCGAAGGCCAGAAGATAAGATAAAGTCAGGAAAGAATGGTGCAAACCAACAGATAGTTGAAACAGGGATCATTCGGACCAGACGGGATTAGTGGACTCAGCCAGTCCCTGACATCAGTCTCGTAAACAGAGGCAGAAGGTTATTTGACACGTCGCAGTAAGATCAGCAGAAAAACTTCGTTCATTGTGCTGCCTGAGTGAGGGCAACACAAAATGGCGGTGGAACACAAAGAAATGGTGGCTGAATACAAGCGAGATCGAAAATCGAATTTCCTCAGCCTACAAGGCACTTACCTAACAAAGAACCGGTGTACTTCAACAATTGAATGAATTTCCACCAACCTACCAGGAAACTCCACTCCGAATCCCTCTCCCTAGCAGCCAACCGACACATCTGCTGGATGAACTGTGGTGGCTGCTCTTTCTCCCACATAGCAGCCAAGGCCTAGAACAACCTTCCCCTGCACCTCAGTGCCTCACCTTCACTCCAACAGTTCAGGAAGGACCTCAAGAGCTGAATGTCCGACCAATAGGACCACGGGCAGCATGAGCACGGTCCCCCAGTGCCTCGAAAAACTAAGAGTTGATGCAGCTGCACTTTACAAATCTTGATTGATTGAGCATCCCTACGCAGGTGAACCAAAGCACCAGGACTCTCCATTTATGACTGGGTGCTGTAAAAAAAGGCATTCAGGAGTAAATTCTGACTCTTGTTTGAACACTATCCATGGAAAGCCACCAGCATATGGGGAACCATGGTATCAGCATCCAGAGGCCAATATACAGTCACCCGGAATGTTTCCAATTTCAAACAAATCCAGGAAAATCCCAGCGATCCACCCAACACGACATTTGATCAGACCCTGGAGAGACGGGATGATCTAGAATGGGCCAATACACCCATACCCTACCCAGCACACTCCATGCCACCATAGCATCCCCGGGGACTTTTGAACCAACCACACTACCTGTCCTGTCTGTGGCAAAAGCGGGTGTCGAAGGACCCACCACTGAACCAGAGTGACACAACCCTGGTCTCCCAAGGTACAACCTCCAGCAGAACCAAACTCCATCCCAGCAGTTTGAGGACAATGTAATGGACTAGTGGACTTATGGGAGCAGACCTGATCGACCACGATGCCCAAAAACCAGTATTCTTTGGCCCAAATGGGCTACATTTTGTACTGTGTATTTAGTAGTAAAGCCGTGTTTTTTATCAAAATGTTTAAAATGCCACTTTTAATGCCTGCACATCACTGGGTGTAACTGACAGATAGACATTCTGGATTACTCCTAGACAATCACACAGTAGAAGGATTAGGTGTGCCTGTGTAGGATATCCGCTGGTAGGATGGGGGCGGCAGATTCGATCACAGCCCCACTTAGGTGCCGATTCCAATCCTGTAAAACCCGGGTACGAATCGTCGTATGGAGCGTATTCTCCGTACGACTCGTACCCGGGAAATCCACCGTACAATCCAGCAAGTAAGATTCGTACAGAAATACCATTTCCGTACGAAACGTACAAAACACCGTACGGCTAAAAAATACCTACGAGTCTGATCCTGGACAGTGCATACGCGACGTCCGTACGGAGTCAGGCAGCATTTTACAGACCAGCAAGTACAAATCCTCCCTACGTCACTCCGCACAGCTATTTTTTACGGCAGCCAAAAACTCCCGGAAAACTGAGTCCGACGCGAAAACGGGGCCCGGTACGCGACGGACAGCCATGGACCCCATCCTACGTGTCATCCCGGCCCTCTTAGCCTACGACCTGGCGCACCGAACCCGACGCAGAAGGTGAGAACAACACCCAGGGGCCAAGGGGGGGTGAGGGGCAGGAAACATACCCCCTACCCAAATTAAAACCTACAATATTGAGGACATACATTACCTCTAGGGTCTGGTCACTTCGGGGGGCGTGTCCACCAATCCCTGCGTCCTGCAACAACGGAAGTGGAAGTGTACGGCAACACTACAACACCGTACTCACACATCCATAGCGTGGGTATGGTCCGTATCACTATTGTAGTGGGGCCGTAGGGGTACGCATGGTACAGACCGTACACACGCTCTGAGAGCGTGTGTACAGCCCGTATCACTATAGTAGTGGTGCCGTAGGGTTACGCGTGGTACGGCCCGTACACATGCTCTGAGAGCGTGTGTACGGTCCGTATCACTATAGTAGTGGTGCCGTAGGGGTACGCATTGTACGGCCCGTACACACGCTCTGAGAGCATGTGTACGGTCCGTATCACTATTGTAGAGGTGCCGTAGGGGTACGCCTGGTACGGACCGTACACATGCTCTCAGAGCGTGTGTACCACCTGTACCACGCATACTCCTACGGTACCACTACTATAGTGATACGGACCGTACCCACACATTCATAGCGTGGTTACGGGCCGTATCACTATTGGATTGGGGCCGTAGTGGTATGCGTGGTACGGACCGTACACACCCTATGAATGCGGGGGTACAGTCCGTATCACACGTACCCCTATGGCACCAGTACATTTGGGATACAAGGCGTACACACGCCATAAATGTTGGCTTACGGCCTGGTGCAGCATATTACCTTTATATTGGTGTGTGTGTAGGCCCAGGACAGCAGTGTACCGCACCAAGGGGGTGGCTGCATCGGATTACCAGCAGTGGACAGATATGTGAGGGGTGGGTGCAGAAGACTCCCAGCAGTGGACAGACATATGTGGGTGGGTGCAGAGGACTCCCAGCAGTGGACAGACATGTGAGGGGTGGGTGTATATGACTACCAGCAGTGGCCAGAGACATGGGGGTGGGTGCATATCACTCCCAGCAGTAGACAGAGACATAGGGATGGGTGCATATCACTACCAGCAGTGGACAGACATGTGAGGGGTGGGTGCAGAGAACTCCCAGCAGTGGACAGACATATATGGGTGGGTGCAGAGGACTCCCAGCAGTGGAAAGACATATATGGGTGGGTGCAGAGGACTCCCAGCAGTGGACAGACATGTGAGGGGTGGATGCATATCACTCCCAGCAGTGGACAGACATGTGAGGGGTGGGTGTAGAGGACTCTCAGCAGTGGACAGACATACATGGGTGGGTGCAGAGGACTCCCAGCAGTGGACAGACATGTGAGGGGTGGGTGCAGACGACTCCCAGCAGTGGACAGACATATATGGGTGGGTGCAGAGGACTCCCAGCAGTGGACAGACATGTGAGGGGTGGGTGCAGAGGACTCCCAGCAGTGGACAGAGACATGGGGGTGGGTGCATATCACTCCCAGCAGTGGACAGAGACATGGGGGTGGGTGCATATCACTCCCAGCAGTGGACAGACATGTGAGGGGTGGGTGTATATGACTCCCAGCAGTGGCCTGCAATATGAGGGGTGAGTGCAGAGGACTCCCGCAAGTGGACAGAGACATGGCGGTGGGTGCATATCTCTCCCAGCAGTGGACAGACATGTGAGGGGTGGGTGCAGAGAACTCCCAGCAGTGGACAGACATATATGGGTGGGTGCAGAGGACTCCCAGCAGTGGACAGACATGTGAGGGGTGGGTGCAGAGGACTCCCAGCAGTGGACAGAGACATTGGGGTGGGTGCATATCACTCCCAGCAGTGGACAGAGACATGGGGGTGGGTGCATATCACTCCCAGCAGTGGACAGACATGTGAGGGGTGGGTGTATATGACTCCCAGCAGTGGCCTGCAATATGAGGGGTGGGTGCAGAGGACTCCCAGCAGTGGACAGAGACATGGGGTGGGTGCATATCACTCCCAGCAGTGGACAGAGACATGGGGGTGGGTGCATATCACTACCAGCAGTGGACAGACATGTGAGGGGTGGGTGCAGAGGACTCCCAGCAGTGGACATACATGTGAGGGGTGGGTGCAGAGGACTCCCAGCAGTGGACAGAGACATGGGGGTGGGTGCATATCACTCCCAGCAGTGGACAGACAAGTGAGGGGTGGGTGTATATGACTCCCCGCAGTGGCCTGCAATATGAGGGGTGGGTGCAGAGGACTCCCAGCAGTGGACAGAGATATGGGGGTGGGTGCATATCACTCCCAGCGGTGGACAGAGACATGGGGGTGGGTGCATATCACTACCAGCAGTGGACAGACATGTGAGGGGTGGGTGCAGAGGACTCCCAGCAGTGGACAGAGACATGGGGGTGGGTGCATATCACTACCAGCAGTGGACAGAGACATGGGGGTGGGTGCATATCACTCCCAGCAGTGGACAGACCAGTGAGGGTTGGGTGCAGAGGACTCCCAGCAGTGGACAGAGACATGGGGGTGGGTGCATATCACTCCCAGCAGTGGACAGACATGTGAGGTGTGGGTGCAGTGGACTCCCAGCAGTGGCCAGAGACATGGGGGTGGGTGCATATCACTCCCAGCAGTGGACAGAGACATGGGGGTGGGTGCATATCACTCCCAGCAGTGGACAGAGACATGGGGGTGGGTGCATATCACTACCAGCAGTGGACAGACATGTGAGGGGTGGGTGCAGAGGACTCCCATCAGTGGACAGAGACATGGGGGTGGGTGCATATCACTACCAGCAGTGGACAGACCAGTGAGGGGTGGGTGCAGAGGAATCCCAGCAGTGGACAGAGACATGGGGGTGGGTGCATATCACTCCCAGCAGTGGACAGACATGTGAGGGGTGGGTGCAGAGGACTCCCAGCAGTGGGCAGAGAAATGGGGGTGGGTGCATATCACTCCCAGCAGTGGTCAGAGACATAGGGGTGGGTGCATATCACTCCCAGCAGTAGACAGAGACATGGGGTGGGTGCATATCACTACCAGCAGTGGACAGACATGTGAGGGGGTGGGTGTATATGACTCCCAGCAGTGGCCTGCAATATGAGGGGTGGGTGCAGATGACTCCCAGCAGTGGACAGAGACATGGGGGTGGGTGCATATCACTACCAGCAGTGGACATAGACATGGGGGTGGGTGCATATCACTCCCAGCAGTGGACAGAGACATGGGGGTGGGTGCATATCACTACCAGCAGTGGACAGACATGTGAGGGGTGGGTGCAGAGGACTCCCAGCAGTGGACAGAGACATGGGGGTGGGTGCATATCACTACCAGCAGTGGACAGAGACATGAGGGTGGGTGCATATCACTACCAGCAGTGGACAGACCAGTGAGGGGTGGGTGCAGAGGACTCCCAGCAGTGGACAGAGACATGGGGGTGGGTGCATATCACTCCCAGCAGTGGACAGAGACATGGGGGTGGGTGCATATCACTCCCAGCAGTGGACAGACATGTGAGGGGTGGGTGTATATGACTCCCAGCAGTGGCCTGCAATATGAGGGGTGGGTGCAGAGGACTCCCAGCAGTGGACAGAGACATGGGGGTGGGTGCATATCACTCCCAGCAGTGGACAGAGACATGGGGGTGGGTGCATATCACTCCCAGCAGTGGACAGACAAGTGAGGGGTGGGTGTATATGACTCCCAGCAGTGGCCTGCAATATGAGGGGTGGGTGCAGAGGACTCCCAGCAGTGGACAGAGATATGGGGGTGGGTGCATATCACTCCCAGCAGTGGACAGAGACATGGGGGTGGTTGCATATCACTACCGGCAGTGGACAGACATGTGAGGGGTGGGTGCAGAGGACTCCCAGCAGTGGACAGAGACGTGGGGGTGGGTGCATATCACTACCAGCAGTGGACAGAGACATGGGGGTGGGTGCATATCACTCCCAGCAGTGGACAGACCAGTGAGGGTTGGGTGCAGAGGACTCCCAGCAGTGGACAGAGACATGGGGGTGGGTGCATATCACTCCCAGCAGTGGACAGACATGTGAGGTGTGGGTGCAGAGGACTCCCAGCAGTGGCCAGAGACATGGGGGTGGGTGCATATCACTCCCAGCAGTGGACAGAGACATGGGGGTGGGTGCATATCACTCCCAGCAGTGGACAGAGACATGGGGTGGGTGCATATCACTACCAGCAGTGGACAGACATGTGAGGGGTGGATGCAGAGGACTCCCATCAGTGGACAGAGACATGGGGGTGGGTGCATATCACTACCAGCAGTGGACAGACCAGTGAGGGGTGGGTGCAGAGGACTCCCAGCAGTGGACAGAGACATGGGGGTGGGTGCATATCACTCCCAGCAGTGGACAGACATGTGAGGGGTGGGTGCAGAGGACTCCCAGCAGTGGCCAGAGACATGGGGGTGGGTGCATATCACTCCCAGCAGTGGACAGAGACATAGGGGTGGGTGCATATCACTCCCAGCAGTAGACAGAGACATGGGGGTGGGTGCATATCACTACCAGCAGTGGACAGACATGTGAGGGGGGTGGGTGTATATGACTCCCAGCAGTGGCCTGCAATATGAGGGGTGGGTGCAGATGACTCCCAGCAGTGGACAGAGACATGGGGGTGGGTGCATATCACTACCAGCAGTGGACATAGACATGGAGGTGGGTGCATATCACTCCCAGCAGTGGACAGAGACATGGGGGTGGGTGCATATCACTACCAGCAGTGGACAGACATGTGAGGGGTGGGTGCAGAGGACTCCCAGCAGTGGACAGAGACATGGGGGTGGGTGCATATCACTACCAGCAGTGGACAGAGACATGAGGGTGGGTGCATTTCACTACCAGCAGTGGACAGACCAGTGAGGGGTGGGTGCAGAGGACTCCCAGCAGTGGACAGAGACATGGGGGTGGGTGCATATCCCTCCCAGCAGTGGACAGACATGTGAGGGGTGGGTGTAGAGGACTCCCAGCAGTGGACAGACATATATGGGTGGGTGCAGAGGACTCCCAGCAGTGGACAGATATGTGAGGGGTGGGTGCAGAGGACTCCCAGCAGAGGACAGAGACATGGGGGTGGGTGCATATCACTACCAGCAGTGGACGGACATGTGAGGGGTGGGTGTAGAGGACTCCCAGCAGTGGACAGACATATATGGGTGGGTGCAGAGGACTCCCATCAGTGGACAGACATGTTGAGGGGTGGGTGTATATAACTACCAGCAGTGGCCAGAGACATGGGGGTGGGTGCATATCACTCCCAGCAGTGGACAGAGACATGGGGGGGTGCATATCACTCCCAGCAGTGGACAGAGACATGGGGGTGGGTGCATATCACTCCCAGCAGTGGACAGACCTGTATGGGGTGGGTGTATAGAACTACCAGCAGTGGATAGAGATATGAGGGGTGGCTGAAGAGGACTCCCAGCAGTGGACAGAGACATGGGGGGGTGTACATCATTATCAGATGACCACAACTCCATGAGTGTATGTACGCATCCCTAACTTTGGACTATGATGATAGTGCCATAACAACACATCACTGACAGCAGTGTCCCACTCCCAGGAGGATGGATGTCTTTCCCTCACTGCATGACACACCACATGTGGGTGTGAGGGCAAATAACACATGCATACCACAGATACAATGCCCACAATTGTGAGTCAGGTGCCCAAATACCCTGCAGAACAAGTACCATATGTGTGCTAGGCCGGGATTACACACATGCATAGTGCTGAAAAGGGAGAATTTCTCCATGAAGGCATTTCAACATACTCAATACACAAGTACAGTGACTAGCAAGGATGGCACAGACGATGCAGCCGGAGACATTGCTGAGCAGGCATGGCCATAGTTGAAGGGATCTGTCACCAACAAAGGAAATGTAGACACAGGTCAGCACAACAATTGTGCAACTCTTTGCATGGAAGATGTCAGGTGCCACAGAGGAAGGAACACTCCTTGGGACAATGTCCCCAAACCAAAATAACACACACTACCAATGATTCTTTGCAGAGACCTTGTGATGGCACGCAGATACCATGGTCCACCTCATGACTATCAGACTAATACATTTCTCAGAACCATAACACATTACCACAACACCAACTC
Source organism: Triturus cristatus (assembly GCF_964204655.1). Lineage (NCBI taxonomy): Eukaryota > Metazoa > Chordata > Amphibia > Caudata > Salamandridae > Triturus > Triturus cristatus. The sequence goes on from NC_140593.1 coordinate 280,325,069, forward strand.
CTGGAGCCTCAGTACCAACATCAATACCTGAAATGCAATAGTGTTCAAAGTAAAATTAAAATGCTTTATTCAGCATAAAACAAAAATTATTAAATCACACTATATACAAAGGCCAATGGCCAGTCCATAATAGAAATCCCAGGGGGGACACATGGGCATGCGTCTCCCCTAGCTTGCCTGCACAGTGGAACCCTCAGGTTCGTCGACCGGGGGGGGCATCATGTGGGGAAGGACCAGGCACCGCAGGGACAGGAGGGGGAAGGGTAGGTGTGGTGGGTGCAGGGGTGGATGTCTCCACCACAGGGGGTGGGGCAGCACCGAAGGTGGTGGTGAGCTCGTCGCTGCACACCGCAGCAAGGACGGCCATGCTAACCCTTGCACCAGAGGATTGCCCAGGGTCAAGGGAGGGTGTGGTGGGCAAGGGATGGGGCGCAGCGCTCATGGGGGAGGGGGTTGAAGTGGTGGGGGACTCAACTCCCCTGCCTGGGGACTTCCTCAGCGGGGGCGAGGTCCAGCTCAGCAAGGAACAGCTGCTGGGGTAACCGTTTTGCAGGGAAGCCAAGTGGAGTGCTTTTGGAGGGACTGGGTTGTGAGGCCTGCGGACTCAGACTGTGGCTGCATGTATGTCTTTTTGCCCCAGACCCAGTGGGTGTGCCTACATCCCCCTGAGTGTGCGTGCCAGGAGGTGTGCGCTTGCCCTTACTTGGTGGTGTGCTGCCTGTGTCTGGTGGGGTGCGTGCTTGGGAATGTCTGGGTGTGCATGGGACAGGTATGGGAGAGGGAAGTGTGGATGGGGCTGGGGTAGGGGGGATGAAGCACTGCAGGAGAGTCACTGCTGCCATCAGGGAAGAGTTCATGGACCGCAGAATCCTGCGTTGGTCAGACATCGTTGCTGACATGCCCTCCATGAACGACACCATCTGTGTCAGCAGTGTGGTGTGGCCATGGATGACATTCAGCACCGATGCCTGCCCAACCTGCAACTGCCCAGTATGTCCACAGACTCTTCACTGAGGGCAGCAGGGGTGACAGGGGCAGGGGGTGCGGTGCCTGTCCCGAAGGAGACATGGTGGGGCTCTGCACGGACAGAACGGACCGGAGCAACTGGGAGGGCGGTGATGGGAATGGAGGAGGCGGGGACAGATGTTGGGCTGCTGCCAGGTGTTGTAGCAGCCTCCGTCCCCTCGATGAGGTCAGCCTTGGACCCGTCTGCATCGTAGTTGGGCTCGCCACCAGACAGGTCCTCCGACTGACTCCCCTCGCCCTCCGTGCCACTGGCTCCTGCAGACTCGCCAGCTCTGGTGGCACTGGTGCTGGGTCCCTCCTCCAGGTCCGTGCAGGTGTCTCCCTCAGTTTCCAATGATGATGCTGTGGGCAAGGTGAAGATACAGAAAAACATCAGTCACCTGTATACATCTGACACATGAGTACAAAAACAATAGGTCACGGTGCATATCAGGCAATGCATCATGAGTAACAGCTAGATTACTCTGCGCATATGTAAGCCCTGTACTACCCAGTTGGTAGACCCACCATGCCATTTGGACACAAGGAAAAATAGGACACACCAGCCCAAACTTGAATGAGAAATACACTGAGAAACTAGTGTCTGAGAACAGGTGAGCACAGCAATACAATGAAGTCATGCCACCTCTTGTTTACCCTGAAAGAAAAAGTAGTGGTGCACCCAAGGCAAACTAACAGACCTCAATACTAAAGGTGTCCCCACACTCAGAGACCTGTAAGTACTTTGGAACACAAAACAAAACAATTTTGGCGCCTTGTGAATCACAATACTTTACACAATCGACATGTTTAGAATGTGGGAATGTGCCATTTTGTGAAGTGAACACACATGTGCCTGTATAAAAGATGTCTCCCAAGGAGGTGCACACAAAACTACATTTACCCAGTCATTGAAGAAGCTGGCAGCCTTATTTAAAGAAGCCACTGTTAGAAAGAAATGGTGTTGCAGAAAGTACATATACATGAGCCCACGGAGGTCTTGATGACTTGACACTCGTAAGTTGGTATCGCCAACAACCAAGGACTTACCCAAATTCCAGAACACTGTGGGAACATGTATATGTAGAATCTGAAAAACAGTCTTATTAGAACAGTGTCTTCCTTTAAAATGTGCCAGCGTGTTCCCTGAAAGTGTAAAGGTGGTTTGTTGTGCACTTCCTTGGGAGACATCTGTCATGCAGGCACATTATTGTTCTTAACAACAAAACATCAAACTAAAGCATTTAAAACATGAAGACCTGTTGACAAGTGTTGTGAGTGCCAAGGTACAATACTTTTTGACTAACAACTTGAATTATGTCAGTTGTCACATGGCCATCCGTTACCTGATGACACAGTTGGCAACACATCTGACCCACTGTCTGTCATGCGGAGTGGCACACATGTCCAAACCCAGGACAATGCATAAGCTAATGGGCCTGCAATTGTGTTGTAAACCTGCACTGAGGAGACACCCTCATGGCAAGCAAGATTGTCCACACAGATGTCAGCACACAAAGACCAAACTACGTAGCATCTGGACCACACACTGGTCCAAAAAATGTATGAGCAGGAATCATGTATTTAAACAATTGACACATGCTGCAAAGCACAAACATTAAACCCTGCACAACATCACTGGGTCACTGCACGTTGAGTCTCTGTCCAGCCAATCATCACACACAGGTCAGACCTGGCAAGGAGACATAAAATTTGGCCATGTAGGCTTCGCCCGCACAAACCCCCAATGCCTGAGACAATGTGATTGAGACAGATCAAGAAGTGACACCTCTTAATCAGGTTTAACAAAAATGTGCAGCAAGAATTCCCAAATGTACTCAACATCACCTCGTGAGGCTGGCAACACATATTTGTGACAAACAACCATCAACAGATAGTTGTGAATAGACACACAGGCACTGCCCAGTGTGAGTATGCACAAGCCAAATGGGGTCTCCCTGTCCAGTGGACACATGTAGCACACTTTGGATAAATACAAAAGAGGCCATGGAACAATGCCACAGAGGCCAACCTATGCTGAACACACAGAGAATGGGCACAGTGTTGGATGACACACATGATTACGAGGCAAGGGTGTCTCAGGGGACTGTAGTGGGCACACTGCTCCTTGTTCCTGGAATTATCTGACTGTAACATGAGCAACCGTCCTGGCACTATGCATATCTCCCACTCATGCACATCATGTCTGAGGCCACAACATTGGTCATGCATGCTGCAAGTGTGTTCATTTGAAACCTCACACTCCTATGTTGAGACTCATCATCAGTGCCAACAAATATGGACCCCCAACAGAGTGAACAGGACAGGGCACAGGCAAGGTACCAACACATGTCACAGACCACCCTCCCACATGATGCAGAAAGCAATGTGCACTTGGATTAACTGGCAGCCTAGATGACCATGTGCAATTGTGATTACACACAGACCAGGGGACACATGTCAAGGAGGGTAAGGGATGAATAAGAGCACCTGTTGACTTTGGGGAACAGAATATGCACTGCACATATAAACCCTGGCAGTGTATCCAGGCTACAGAGCACTTCCAAAAGCTGGTGACACACAACACAACAAACAACATGTACATACCCCCTCCTTGCTGCAGTCTCTCCTGTAACTGCCTATCCAGGTCAGGGAAGACCACCGCCAGGACACGCGTCATGTGGGGGTTCAAGCGTCGGCGCCCGCTCTGAGGGCATGGAAGTGAGAGCCCCAGCTGGACCAGGGCGATCCGCCGGGTCCAGCACCAGATGTCCTGCCACCGTTTTCGGACTTGGGCTAGGCGCCGACTGCGATCCCCCGCCGATCTCATGGCCCTGACGATCTCCTTCCAGATCCCCCCCTTCTCGTAGGCAGTACCTGTGAGGATGACAAAGTGAGACAACATCACTACACCTGCTCCATGTCACAGAGACACACATTTGAACATCTTTGATATGTTAAACAGGGCATAGGATGCTGCCAAGGAATTGCATCTTTCTCATATAGACATTGGCCTCTGTGGAAGCCCCAATGCACTACATGGCATTGAAAGTACACAGGTGGCAGGAGGGGTGCGACACACTCCCTGATCATGGCACACACTGTGCATCACATGCAACACCAGTCTGATGGGCAGCACCTCAAAGCAGTTACATGCCCCAGACCACTGACGCAACCTCAGCAGAGTACACAGACACACACAGGCACAGATCAATCACCTGCCATTGCCAACAGCGGATACAAACCTCACCCTGCACATGTGCCACTTGCCTGTGGGGTGTCACAGGTGTCGGGCTAGCTCAGCAAGTCAGACACACAGCACAGTTTACTTCTCACATCAGATGGGTAGAGCTGTTGCCTCCTCCATGCAGCTGTGGTGCAACACTTCACATAGACACTCACCCACATGACAAGGAACATTCACACACATCAATGTCCAGGAGGGCGTACACATCACTTGGACACTCTCACCACAGGTCCACTCAACTCATGCACATCTGTGGGTACAGTCACCTGTCACACCGGGGGGACCACTGAATCACCTCAGGACAATAGCCAAAAAATACCACCAAGGATTTGCCAGGCTGAATGTGTCATGCACTATGCAGTGAATGTCACAGTAAGCACAATGCAAGAGAGGAGTGCACACAGGAACTACATCATGATCTGCATGAGAGACATAAGCCTTTCCCCCCGGGACCCACTCTATACAACATTGCATGTCTGTCACACCTGGACACAATGCCAGAAGGACAGTCACAAAAAAGGTCCACACTCAAAGGTAGTGGAGTCAGCACTCACCTGCTCCCCTGGTCTCCCATACAGCTTGGGGTACTGTGGGAGGAGAACATCCAGCAATGCCTCATTCTCCTCAAGTGTGAATGGCTGGCCCTCTCCACAGTCCGCGACATGGTGCCAGAGGAAGCAGAGACAGTAGCAGTGTGGTCGACAGGAAAGTTGTGCAGGCAAGTGCCCTCTCATGGGTTCTGGCTGACTTATATCTGTCTTGCTGGGGGCTTTCATTTACAGGAGTACAGAGTGATTGGTCAGACTCATTTGCATCCTACGTTTCCTCCAATCCCTTTAAACATACACCAATGACCCGAATTAGCATGGTTCAAATTTTGAGCATCATAGCAAGGCAAACACCACTTTGCAACATTGTAATTTTTGGGCCAACGGACTTTTCAAGCCCACCTGATGGCCACATTGCAACTGAAATCTCTGTATCCATGACAATCAGCATGCATTTTGGGCCTAATACTTGTCCCCTATGTAATTTTTGAATCCAAAAAACATGTACGGTGCTTTTCACACGTACCCGTACACATACGGCACCACTACAATAGTGATACGCACCGTACTCACACATCCATAGCGTGTGTACGGTCCGTATCACTATTGTAGTGGGGCCGTAGGGGTATGCGTGGTACGGACCGTACACACGCTCTGAGAGCATGTGTACGGTCCGTACCACGCATATTCCTATGGCACCACTACTATAATGATATGGGCCGTACACACGCTCTCAGAGCGTGTGTACGGTCTGTACCACGCGTACTCCCACGGCCCGATTACAATAGTGATACGGTCCGTACACACGCTATGGATGTGTGAGTACGGTGCGTATCACTATTGTAGTGGTGCCTTATGGGTACGCGTGGTACGGACCGTACACACGCTCTGAGAGCGTGTGTACAGTCTGTACCACGCATACTCCTACGGCACCACTACTATAGTGATATGGGCCGTACACACGCTCTCAGAGTGTGTGTATGGTTCGTACCACACGTACTCCTACGGCACTACTACTATAGTGATACGGGCTGTACACATGCTCTCAGAGCGTGTGTACGGTCCGTACCACGTGTACTCCTACGGCACCACTACTATAGTGATACGGACCGTACACACGCTCTGAGAGCATGTGTACGGTCCGTACCACGCGTACTCCTACGGCACCACTACTATAGTGGTACGGGCCGTACACACGCTCCCAAAGCGTGTGTATGGTCCGTACCACGCGTACTCCTACGGCACCACTACTATAGTGATACAGACCGTACACACGATCTGAGAGCGTGTGTACGGTCCGTACCATGCGTACTTCTATGGCACCACTACTATAGTGATACGGGCCGTACACACGCTCTCAGAGCATGTGTACAGGGCATTTCACACGCTTTCACTGGTGATAGGAGGCGCACACGAAAGGAATGGAGGTCTCCGACTCGCACAAGGCTGTACATCAAGTCATTGTCATTGCAGACTTTCATGTGCAGAGCCTAGGTGTGTCAGGCAGTGATATTGCACATGTCTTCTCATGTAGTTGCACAATTGATGTGTGATGACCTGTGTACACATGTCATGTGTGATGGGGCACTATGTGGCACACTTCCCCTTCACACTGTCAAGCACAGCATCACTGGTATGGTACAGTCACCACCACCCGCAACTGTCTCCTGATGCCAGGGACAGGGACACTAACAACTGACATTTCACGATCAGCGTGCCCCTATGTGACTATGTCATGTGTGTGTCATGTGTTCCCATGAGCTTGCTGTTAGTGTTCCGTCAACTACATCTGCTGTTGCTGCATCCAACATGTGTCTGTGTGGAGATGGGCATGGCACACATCTACGCACACCATGCCACATGTGGATTTCCACGTGAGCAGGGTCTGTATGCATCGGACATCATATTTTCACATGAGGACATATCTGCATCATCTCAATGTCTGTGTTTTCTGTTTTCACGTGTACCCCTTCATCGCAATGTGTTTGATCTGTACATTTGACATTCCATGTGACCTGTGCGTCTAGCTTGCCGTCAGCTGTCTGTATGAGTTGACATCCTTTAAATGCAGCTATGTGGATGTATGTCACTCCTTCGATGTCTCTGGCTGTTCACTCAGACTGGCCCCCAGCTCATTTCAGGGCATGTCATGTAGACTTGCCAATCAACGGGTGTATCTGGCTTTTCGTAGGAGTATCACCAAGCTGGCATACGTGTCCTGGATGTATTGCACAGACCAGACTCTGTATTTAGCTGATGTATAGTAGCAGTTTAGCATGTGCTCTGTTCATTGACATTGATGTTGGTAGGCTTTCAATCTTCGTTATTCAATACAATTTTCTGCAGGGCACTGCCTGTCCCACGACCAATCCCAGACTTGGCTGCCATGAGGGAACGTGTCTGCATCCGACGTTACAGATTCACTGAACAGTTGATTGAGGACTTAACCGACAAGCTGGCACCACACCTCCAACCGCGACATAGGTATCCTACTGCGCTGACCCCCAAGATGAAGGTGATGGCAGTCCTACATTTTTTTTACCACAGGTATGTTTCAATTCACCATAGCTGATGTTGGTGGCATGTCAGAGACAATGTTCAGCCGTGTCCTGCGTGATGTTTTGGCAGCCATGTTGGAGCACCTTGATGAATTCATCAAATTTCCTACTCCTGAGGAGTTGACATGTGTCAAGGGTGATTTCTATGCCCTGGGAGGGATGCCCCATGTCATTGGGTCCATTGATGGGACACATGTGGCTTTGGTATCACCACAGGCACAGGAGGTGGCCTATCGTAACCGTAAACATTACCACTCTATAAATGCCCTTGTGGTGTGTCTTGCTAACATGCTGATTTCCCATGTCTGTGCACGTTTTCCAGGGTCAGCACACGATGCCTACATCATGAGGCATAGCAGGGTGCCACAAATGATGCTGCAGCTGCACAACTAACGAGCATGTCTTATTGGTGGGTATACTCTGTTTGTCCTGTGTGTTGCGGTATCTTTGGCTCATACGGCATCTCCAGACCCACTTATTTACATGATGTTTCCATGTAGGGGACTCTGGATATCCCAACATACCATGGCTGATGACACCTCTCCGCAACCCAAGATCAGCTGCAGATCACCGGTACAACAATGCACACGGGCAGACCAGGCGAGTGATTGAGAGGACGTTTGGCCTCCTGAAGAGCCGATTCCAAAATGTTCCTTGTGTGCTGCATGCTGCACAACATGGCAGTGGAGAAGGCAGTGCCACTCATCCTGGAGCAGGATGAGCAGGAACATCCACCCGTGGAGGATGAAGGGCTTGGTCACGAGGCAAGTGAGGAGGAGGAGGAGGAGGATATCCGGAGTCAGCTCATACGCAACTTCTTCTCATAATGGTGAGTCACTGGGTCTGAGTTTGCATGCTTGTAGCCTTGGGTGGCATGTGTTGCAATGTGTGTGTCCAGCTGACTGTATGCAAAGTGACTTAGATGTGTGTTCTGATGTGTCACTCGAGTGATGATGTAATTCCACACATTTTTACAGAGACACTTTCTTTTAAATGTGCATGTGGACAACATTGTTCATGTTTAGCAAATTACCATGTATGCGGAGAAAAATCTTTTAGCTGACTTCTTGTGTGTCTGTCATTCCCAGGTTCTTGCGCATTTTGTCTGCTCGTGTCATCGTTGTCCTCATGCTATTCCTCATGAGTATTGCAACGTGTGCTGAATCAGCGTTCCATGCACGGACATGGGGAAATGTCATTTGGGGTAAGGATTGCAGCAAGGCATTTTGGGGGTGGTACGTGTTTGGAATGTGTGGGGACTGCTTCTGTGCATGTTGTGTTACCATGAATACATGTCTACTCACCATGGGGTACATACCATGTAGCATGACTCCCATATATTGATAGTCACCCTTTGTGACAGTCATCTGTAATGGATTTTTGATTCTGATGAAGGCATCGATGTGTGTAAAACTTCCCTCTGAAACATATGGGATGCTACGGGTGGACATAGTGTGGGACATCCCCATAACAGGCTCAATGGGGAATTGCAGCCTCTTTGTGTGCAGCAGGAGGTGTTTGGCTCATCCCCTTAACTCGTGTGCCAGTTCATTGAGATTTACAACATCCGTGTTGTAAAGGGGGTGTCCAGCGTAGGTCCCACATGTTCAGTCAAATGACCTGTGAGTCTGTTCATATTGATGCATTTCCCTTAGTGTGAGTTTGAGTAATAAAGGTGTTCCTCACCCTCCAAAGTGCCTCATCTCTGTCAATGCAGGTCTCTTGCCGCTTTGCATGCGTCATCTCTGGCATAGTTGTCAAAGATTGTGCATATGATTGTATGTGTAGTTCGGAAACATGCATGCAGTTCTTCATGGCTAATAATCTCTATTGTGCATGAAGTCCATGGTTGTGTATGTATTTGGGCAGGTTGCTTCCCCCAATGGGCCCTCAACGCCTGCTGAGGGTGTTTCTCCTGTGCGCAGCTCGGCCTTCTGTTTCCTGAGCCTGTGTCAGTCATCTTTGGTGATTGTTCATCCATTTTCTCTGGGTGAGCCATGAGTAACCTGACACTCCTTACTTTACGTACGCCTGTTGCAGTTGTCCTTTCTGACCTGCTTGTCTTTGTGTGCTACTTTCGGCCTAGTTTCCAGTACATGCCGCCTGCTGCTGCGGCCCCTGCGGCAAGGGCCCACCAAGTTCCCGGATTCTGCAACCCACACGTCTCCAAGATGCTCCTCCCTTCCTCCCTCCTCCCATTCATTAGTCTCTCATCAGCTTGTCTTTGCCACTGTTGCGGCCATGCCGTGCCAGAGGCAGGACAGTCTGCACATGCAACGTGCACATTGCATGACCCTCATGTCCTTGCATGACCCACATCACACACCAGTCTCATGTTGCAGCCACCCTCCAAGCAATGTCCAACCGAAAATCAACCGCCTGCTCTCAGGCATACCCTAAGCGCACACATGACACCTTTGCATGCTGAGTGTGCAACTCCAACTGCCTACACAGCGCTGCCCCGCCTTCCAGGCCCTGTCACACCAACCAGGTCATGTCCCTCCTACTCCACACCGGCTCCATCCAAGAGCACGCCATTGGACTCTGTTACCTCCTCAACACAACAGGCCCACACATCACCTTCATGACAGTGACCTTGATAAAAGCATCCTCAGCACACAACTTCTTCATTGCCATCTCAGATGGATACAAGAGCACCCGCAGGGACGGCACTAACAATCCCGGAGGATGAATTGATATCTATTCACAAGTACGCACTCAGGGTCAAAAATCCGGTTTGGCACAAACCCCCTGCAAACGCTCAGAGTAACACTCATCTACAGATCTCCAGGCCTACATCCACGATTCCGCAAAGCCATCAGCACGTCCATATTCACGCACGCCCTCACATCCACAGGATACATGTGGCTGTGGGCCAGGAACTTCTGGCTGGATGAGAACCACACCAGCATCCATCATTGGTCCATCCACATTAGCATCCACGTCTCCGACAAGCAACACACTGCCACACACCCTGCTACCAATCCCCCAAAGATGCTTGATGTAAGTCAACACAGACATGCTGTGTAGGACACTGGAACCAACACCACCGCCACACCCTGCAAACTCACACACTGGATCAGCAACTGATCCAACAATCTAGCCACATTGACGGACTTTCCTGTGACGCACAACAACAATTAAGCCACCTGGGACAAGGCAGACCTACTGGACTCATACACGTCTAGCCGGACTCTTGTGCACAGCTTGCAACACAAATAACCATCAGTGGCCTTACAACCCTGGAAAACGGCACACACAGCCATCACCATATCATCAGCAAGGACAATTGGAGATCCTTCAGATGGGGCAGAGGCAAAAAAACGCACAACATCAAGGAGCTCATCAGCATTGTGAGTGCACTGACATCAGCTCTCCATCCAAAAGACACCCCACCCTTGCAAGGCTGAGCCAATCCCTTGTAACTTTCTACCACTGCAAGCTCATGGACATACACGCCAGCCTTGGCACACAGAGGCAGACAGCACTATTATACGCGGACCAACACCCCTCAGGTTTTGGACTTCCGTCTGCAGGAAATACAACACCCGGCTCATGTGCAACATCCCCTGGGGATCTCCATCAGGCCCCTTCCCACACAACATCTCAACCACATCATTCCCCATCCTTGTAGCCCCCGTCCAACACGTCATGGATGTATCATTGGAGTTAGCTACATTCCATGGTAGATAGAGGCATGCAGTGACCCAGGCCCTTCTTAGACAACGGACGGCAGGAACGCAGGCTCTCATGGAACATCACCGGGCTTCCCTAGCCAGAAAATGTCATCAGGAAGACAGTCAACGAGCAACTGACAAACTTCCTCCACGCAAAGAGCTCCAGGCAACCTGCACAAGACCATCTTCCACAGTAATCACACCACTGCAACTGTCATCATTGCCACCAACACCGACAACTTTGCCCTGCTCAACAATGGTGAGGCCACCCCCCTTGACCTCTCCACAGCATTAGACACGATGTGCTCACACACTGTCAGCTCACACATCTCCAACACTGGTAACCAGAGGATGGACCAGGATGAAATCACCAAGTAGCTCACCAGCAAGGCCATGGGAGTCGGACTCAAGCCTTAACCCCTTCAGTGCGGCGCGGATTACCGCGCTGTGCTGAAGGTTCTATTGCGCGAGCGGGGCCATGACGGAGCGGTTCCGTCATACGCACAGTGCAACCGATGCGCATGACGGAACCGCTCCGTCATGCGCATCGAAGGGGTTAAGCATGTAGTACGGTGGCGTCATCTGGCACATGGCCCAGTGCTCATCTCTCAGCGTGTCAATCTTCAATGTGTCCATGACCCCCCTCTCCACCATCACATGCGCACACAACCTCATCATCATCTCGTATGCCATTGATAGCCAGCTGCTCCTCACCCCCACCAAAGACCCAGTCATTGCCAGTTCCAACCTTCAAGAAGGCATGAGGTCTGTTGATGAATGTCTGAACATCAGCCACCTGAGGCTGGACTTGGCCAGGACTGAGGTAATCATCTGATGATTGTCCCTCACCACCCTCTTTTGTACCGCTTTATTTGCCATAAGTTGGCAGGGTATGCTCAGACGTGAGTCCCTTGCTCACTTTGCCACTGGATTCAAGCAAACCTGGCTGAAGACGGCTGAAATGCCAGAAACCGGTCCTAGGAAGCTTGTTTCCGGTCCAGGGAAGGCATGGCTTGGCAGTTCGGGCTGGACTGTTCCCATGAGGCACAGGGTCAGACTGATTTGCATATGGCCATGTCTGAACTGGGGTGGCAGAGTGGGCTAAAGAACGGTGATGGATCAAAACCGGATCTGTTGACTGGGTGTGAGTGTTTGATTGGTTCTGATGCTCCGTCCATCACCACCCTCTTTTGTACCGGATTGTCCCCTTACAGCTGGGTCAACTCCTTGTGTCCCACCTGCCAGGGCACTGCACCAGCACCCAGTGGCCACGCACGCAAGATGGTGTGCATCATGGACTCGTCGCTCACAATTGCCATGCAACTCACCAGCATCTGTACCTCATGCTGCAACACCCTCTGCATGATGCACATGATCCACAGATAGATCCACTCCAAGGCAAGACAGACCGTCCCCCAGGTCCACGACACCAGCCGTGTCAACTACAGCTCCGCCCTCTATGGAGCAAGAACAGCCAAACTCCCGGAGAACTTGTCCACATCCAGGGTGCATCTGCACACCTCAGCTTCAACATCCCGCGCCCCAGCCACATCACCGTCCAACTGAGATAGCTGCAATGGATCACTGTCTGCTGCAGGATGACCTTCAGACTCCTCACCCACACTCAGGAGGCAGTCCACAACCCCAGACCCCAAACCAACCTTGGACGTCTGTCATCCAAGACCCCGTTGGGCCAACTCCGTGCATCCAACCTTGCCCTGGCCACCATTCTTCACATCCACCGAACTCCAGCATGCAGGAGATAGTTCTCCCACCTGGCCAAACATACCTGGAACTCCCTCCCCGGGAACCTCCACATGAGCCATGACCTCTACGCCTTAATGATACTCTTCCAAATAGGTCTGTCCACACAGTATTGCAAGCCCCCCCTCAGCAGCTTGAGGCCATCACGGGTGAGTATTGGGCTCCATGTCTGTATTGGATGATACATTGTGACCCATGTGTGTCCTGTACTGGACTCAGATCCCAGGGTATGGATGGCTGGAGTTAGTTCAACACTCAGGCATAGTTTGACATTTCCCCACATGTATGTTGTGGACTCATGCAAAATGACTACAACATCTAATTAAAAATCTTTAGTTTTATTCTCGGTGAGGGGCGTGTTTTGTTGGAAAAAATAGGTGCTATACAGTGGGCCTAGAATCCAAGGTTCACAGGGGGAGATGGGATCCTTGGCATTTGAAGTCATCAGAGTCCAGAACACAGTGTTTGTCATCATTGGTCAGACTGTGACCAGCAAGTCCATGTGGCAGAGAATGTCAGTGAATGAGGTGATGCTGTTGCGCATGAAGGCCAGGTGCCAGGCCAGGTGACATGGGAGATGTGGATGGCCCGCTGCCTCTCACGGTCTTTTCCATGGCCGACCCACCTTCCTCGCGGGACTCTCAGATGCAGGCCTTGACGATGCTTGGGACGCTCCGTCGGACGAATCCTCCTCCTCCTCCCTCCCTGTGGCTGGTGGTGGTCTTCGCCTGGTGGCACAGGGAGGGTTGCACATGTTGTCGGGGCGATCCGACGGAGTGAACGGCTTATGTCCGTTTGCACTGCCAGGAGCTCAGCCAGTCTTGCCCCCATCCGTCCTTGGTGTTCTTGTTGACTGGTGTGTTGCTCGGCCTGCTGGTTCTTAATCTCTGTGAGGGTCTCCACTACCTGGCTGATGGCCCTGGTGTCATGCCGGTATGCGTCCATGATGTTGCGTATGTGTGACATACCGGTCCCTTCAGCTGGCTGGTCAGGTTCTCGCCTCCGCCTGCCTCCACTCCCACCACCCCTGCCCACTTGAGCCTGGCCTGCCGTTGTGGGGACATCGGGTCTACGGGACCCCTGAGGGATGGCAGTTGCGGGGTTGTCTGCCTCCTCCTGGGTGCCCGGCGAACCTTGTCCCTCCAGGTCAGACTGGCTCAGTTGTTGAGTGCAGGCAGGGCTCCTGGGTTTTTCCTGGGATGTGGCAGGAATGGGGGTGGTGGTTGGCACAGATGTTCCTGAAGCAGGTGCTGCAGGGGCTTGGACAACAGAGGGTCCAGGTGGGTTGGGGTCATCCGCGGAGTGTTGAGAGGCGTCGCTGCCGGTGGGCTCAGGTTCCTCCCGAGCCTGGGACTGTGATTCTTCACCCCCATTGTTGGGGGTAGATCCATCAGGTTGCCCTGTGTGGGAGAGAGAGACAATGTTAATGCTGTTTCATGCGACATCCATGTTTCATATATATTCAAGTTGGCACAGTTCCTACAGGTAGTTGTATGTGCCTAGCATTCTCCTCAATGTTCACTTGTGGATGGGTATGTTGCGGGGGACAGATTGATATGTTCTCCTGAGTGTTTGATATGTAGATTTTTGGCTTGGATGCTTCCTTGGCTATGGATTGATCTTGTTGTGTCACATGTCCATTGTGAGAGTGGGTAAATCCATTGCCTTCCCCGGGGGTGTGTGCTTGTGTAAGGGGTGTGTGTAACAGGGCCTGCTGGTGGGTGTAGTGTGATTTGGCAGTGGGTCTCCCAGGTGATGTATCTGTCCCCCCATGGAGCATGCTGCCATGACAGTGAGTGTGAGTTCCTGTCCTAGATATCTGAGCTTGTTGTGTTGGTGTTTGAGTTTGCAGTGGTCACAGGAGGGCCTTGTGCTGCCTACAGCAGGGCCAAGTGTCAGCTACCTTGTCAGTACTTTGCCAGTCCCTGTGCATTGTGCATGGTGCATGAGTATGTACCTGGGCCATATGGGCTGAGGGTAATGGTGTCTGATTCAGAGTTGAACAATGCATTTTGTGAGCCCCCCCTCCCAGCATCCCGGACATCCAGTCTTGGGTTAGTGCTTTGTGTAGCCTGGGACATGGCATGGCCTTGCTTTGTGAATGGGGCATACACATGTTAGTGGCATGAGCGTTGTTTTTGAGTGTGGTTGTGTCGGGTGAGGGCTTGGGGGTAGTTGCGTGCATTTTGTGTAGTTGGGGTGTGGATGCCATTCCCCCCATGTTCCATGAGTTGTTTGTGTACTCACCAGGCTCTGGAAGTTCTTGAAGTCCGTGTACTCCCACCGGCGGAAGCAAAGCCATCACCTTCTCCTCCCAGGGATGGTAATGTACCGGATTGCGGGGCAGCCCACCTCCAGTGATGTTGCTCTGGGCGTAGTCCTTGTTCACTTTCCGCTTGACTGCCCTCCGCAGATCGGACCACCTGGCTTGGCATTCATTCTTGGTCCTTCTAATGGGTGCAAAAGCATTCACCCTATCGACGATCCTCTGCCACAGGCGTGATTTTTCGGCTATGCTGGTCTGTCTGACCAATGTTCCAAAGAGCTGTGGCTCGACTCTGATGACTTCGTTGACAAGGATGTTCAGCTCCTCCCTTGTGAACTTTGGATTCTTGTCTGTGGGCATGGTGTGGGGTGAGTGTGTGGATGGTTGTGGGTGTGTGGGTGTGAATGTGAAGGTGTGTGTGGAAATGTGAAGAGGGGGTATGTGTGAAGGAGTTTGTGTGAAGGTGTATATGTTAAGGTGTATGGGTGCAGTTGTTGGGGTGTGCCCTGTAGCTGCAGTGAGTCTGTTGCAAAGGCTCATGGTTTGTGTGTGTGGGCCCTTTTTATTGGTCAATTTGTGGGTGTGCCTGAGTTAGAAATTTTGGTGGGTGTGTTATGAGAGGTGGTTGTGAGTTTGGGCCTCTGTTTGCCTGTTTGGATGTGCCAGGTCAGTCATTTCGATGTTTTTTCTACTGTAGATGTGTTTTGTGGTGTTGTGCGAGTCAAATTGACCCTCCTTGTGCTGTTTTACAGTGTCCTGGTTCAGTACGAGTTGTTTTCGCGTATGTAAGGTGCGTACATACGCGATGTTGTAGTACCGTGCTCGCATACGCAATGTTGTTGTAAGATCCGTAAATACACGATGCTGGGGGACGGAGCAGGGGTACAGTGCGTCCAAGTACGGGGCTGGGGTACGGTGCGTACAGGTACGGGGCTGTGGTACGGTGCTGGGGTACGGTGCGTCCAAGTACGGAACTGGGGTACGGTGCTGGGGTACGGTGCGTCCAAGTACGGAGCTGGGGTACGGTGCTGGGGTATGGTGCGTCCAAGTACGGGGCTGGGGTACGGTGCATCCAAGTATGGCTGGGGTACGGTGCTGGGGTACGGTGCATAAAAGTACGGGGCTGGGGTACGATGCGTCCAAGTACGGGGCTGGGGTATGGTTCTGGGGTACGGTGCATCCAAGTACGGGGCTGGGGTACGGTTCTAGGGTATGGTGCGTCCAAGTACGGGGCTGGGGTACGGTGCTGGAGTATGGTGCATACAAGTACGGGGCTAGGGTACGGTGCATCCAAGTATGGGGCTGGGGTACGGTGCTGCAGTACGGTGTGTCCAAGTACGGGGCTGGGTTACGGTGCGTCCAAGTACGGGGCTGGAGTACGGTGCTGGGGTACGGTGCGTCCAAGTACGGCTGGGGTACAGTGCTGGGGTACGGTGCGTACAAGTACAGTGCTGGGGTACGGTGCGTACAAGTACAGGGCTGGGGTACGGTGCTGGGGTACGGTGTGTACAAGTACAGGGCTGGGGTACGGTGCTGGGGTACGGTGCATCCAAGTACGGGGCTGGGGTACGGTGCATCCAAGTACGGGGCTGGGGTACGGTGCTGGGGTACGGTGCATCCAAGTATGGCTGGGATACGGTGCTGGGGTAAGGTGCGTACAAGTACGGTGCTGGGGTATGGTGTGTACAAGTATGGGGCTGGGGTAAGGTGCTGGGGTACGGTGCCTACAAGTACGGGGCTGAGGTACGGTGCGTACAAGTATGGGGCTGGGGTACGGTGCGGACATGGGGGGGCGTTGCTGACATACGGGGGGTACAGTGCTGACATACGGGGGTACGTGCGGACATACAAGGGGGGCTGGACGACTCATATCCTGGCCACAAGTTTACCCGGGATACGAGTGGTACAGAGTTCGCTACGTACGGGACGTTTTACATACGCTTGTGTATTCGGAAGGGCGGTACGGATCGTACGATTTGTACGTAAAACTGTCCGGGTACGTCTCGTAGACCTTTTCCCGATACGATTCGTATGTATTTTTCATGTACGAATCGTACTTCACCGGTGGGACGGGACTTGTACGATTCGTACGTAAAAATATACGGATACGAGTCGTACGGGAATTTTTTTTACCCGATCGGAATCGGCACCTTAATGCGTGAATAGCCTGTGCTCTGCCCACACAAAGGGCCTAATGATGCTGGATTGTCACTTCAGCCAGTTTAGAGCCAGGGCAGGGGAGGCAGGAAATTTCATGCACTTCAAAGTCACTGTCGAGAAGCTTCAATCAGGGCACGAGGGTATAAAAGAAGGATATCAGACACCAACTCTTCAGTACACTCATTCACCTCTTAATACTCTGACAGGAAGAAAGACTGCTGTGCTTCTACAAGGACTGTTGCTCTGCTTTACTATTGCTACAAAGGTGTGCTGACAAAATATTGAGTTGGAAATGTCGAACTACAGGAATATCGAGTCCTAAATATAGTCAGTGAGAAATATTGACAGCAAGAATATCGGGTCAAGAATATGGAGTTTAAGGTACGAAATATAATTTTCTTAAATATAGAAGTCAATAACATAGTTTGCAAAATTATAGCTGTTTAAAATATCGATTTTTAAATTAGTGTTATGTATTTGAGCATATATTTTAAATGTATGTGATGTATTTTTTGTATAATTATTGTTTATGTGTTTTAATATATGTGTTACATTTTTATTAGTTATCAATTTTGTTAATTGGGGGAAGTAATGTTTTTTAAAGTAATTATTAATTTGTTGTTAAGTAATATCAATTAATTGGAAATTAAATATGGAAATCTTTTAATTAATTTTAGGTGTGCGTTTTGGGGTTTATAGGGGTAAAGGGCGGGATTTAATTTATTTTTAATTAATAATAATTAGTTATAATCAATATTAATTAATTAATTGAAAATTACATACTGAAATTGTGTAATTAATTTCAAGTGCGGGTTAGGGGGTTTATAGGTGTAAAGCGTGGGAAGTAATTTATTTTTAATTAATTGATAATTAGTTGTTAATTATTATTAATTTAATTAAAAATTAAATATGAAAATTGTCCAATTAATTTCTAGATGCAGGTTGTGGGGTTTATAGGGGTAAAGGGTGGAAAGTAATGTACTTTGAATTAATTAATGATTAGTTGTTAATAATATTTCATTAATTGAAAATTAATTATGGGAATTGTGTAACTAATTTTAGATGTGGGTTGTGGGGTTCATGGGGTAAAGGATGGGAAGTTAATTAATTTTTATGTGTTTTAATTTATTTTTTAATTAATAATACAGATCTAATTGATAATTAATTATGTTAATTATGGAAGAACATTTTATTTTTAATTAAGATGTGGGTTGTGAATTGTGTGGTGTTATAGGGTAGGATGTAAATTAATTGAAAAGAATGTAATAATGTTTTTGTTTATAAATAATTTTTTGAAAAATATTTTTATATTTTAATTAATATAATATATTTTCTGTATTAGTGATATGTATTTAACATTATACTAAGGGGCCGATTCCGATCCTGTATTTTTTTTCCCGTACGACTCGTATCGGTACATTTTTCCATACAAATCGTACAAGTCCCGTCCGACCCGTGAAGTACGATTCGTACGGGAAAAATACAACTTTTCCCGATCCGATTTGTATGGATCGGCCCGATCCGTACAAATCGGATCGGGAAAAGTTGTACGAGACGGACCCGGACACTTTTCCGTACAAATTGTAAAAATGCAGTCCGACCGTACTAGTACGATCCGGACTGGCTTTCCGATTTACGATTTGTATGAAAAACGTCCCGTACACGGGGAATGCCATTACCCACCACGAAGCGAACTTTGTACGACTCGTATCCCGGGAATAGTTGTTCCCGGGGTGCGAGTCGTACAGGCATACACCCCCGTGCGTTGTGTATGAACGGTGTGTACCCCAACATTGCGTACCCCAACATCGCGTATGTACTGTGCGTACCCCAACATCGCGTACCCCAACATCGCGTATGTACTGTGCGTACCCCCAATATCGTGTACCCCAACATCGGGTACCCCAACATTGCATACCACATCGTGTACCCCAACATCGCGTACCCCAACATCACGTATGTTCTGTGCGTACCCCCAACATCGCGTACCCCAACATTGCATACCCCAACATCGCGTATGTACTGTGCGTACCCCAACATCGCATATGTACGGTGCGTACATACGCAATGTAGGGGTACACGATGTTGGGGTACGCCATGTTGGGGTACATGATGTTGGAGTAGGCACAGTGCATGCGCACTGGGGGTACGCACCGTACATACACAACGCACGGGGTGTATGACTGTACGACTCTTACCCCTGGGGACTCTGCTTTTACGGCTGTTTTTGGCTCCCGTAAGAAAAGAGCGGTACGGAGTGCCGTAGGGACGAATCGTACTTGCTGGGCTGGAAACCGCTGCCTAAATGCGTACAGACATCGCCTACAAGCTGTTCCGGATCAGAATTGTTGGTTTATTTAAGCCGTATGGCCTTTTGCACGATTTGTATGGAAAGAGGCTTTCTGTACGAATCGGACTTCCTAGGTTGTAAGAAAAGTTTACCCCAAAATGTTATATTATTGGTATATATATATATATATATATATATATATATATATATATATATATATATATATATATAAACAAAGGGTCCTCTCAGAACAAAAGGACACGACGCAGTGTCTTGACAAATGCAGCCAGGGTTTAATCAGTGGCTATGTCGGACGCGTTTCGCCTGAACCAGCAGGCTTGTTCACCAACAAAGTTTTGTCAAACAATTCCGCCATTTTATGCTGTGCACGTGAAAAAGTCATGTGAGGACTACAAAACAATTGTAATAGACAAAAGACTGGTAGTTTCTGGCAAAAGTACCAGAGTGAGTTACGGCGGTCCGGTTGAGTCGGAGGACCCGCGGAAGCGCCGTCTCCCAGGTGAGCTGTGTCGATTGTGCGTGAGGGGAAGCGGGGAAGCCAGCAAGTATAAGCAAGAGCAGTTTCCATTTAGGAAAGCAGCAGTTGGCGGTTCTTGTCAAGAAAACTACAGGGTTTAAGATGTCGGCTGCGGAAATGAAAGAAAGGGAAGAGGCAGTCCTATCGGTCTTCGACGATAATAAGCAGATCACTAAGAAAGGTGGAGGGAGTGCAACAAGTTCAATATCCAATGATAAAGTATCGGATGTGCTGGCAAGATTGAAAAGATTGGAGAAATTAAAATGAAGTGAGCTTTCAAAATGGTGGGAAGCAAAGTCTTTACAACAGTACCTAGAAGTTAAAAGAATCCCTAGGGGCTTGAGAATTCTAGTAGCCCCTACATATGAGGATCCTAATCCCAATATGTTACGTGAATGGGCCGATAACAATCAAGAATCCTCGCGGAGAATGCTCGCAATCCTAATCAAGTATGCCGATATTGACAGGACCAAGATAATGGAAGAAATTGGGCAGATAACGGAAATGCTGGAGAAAGAGTCGGATCAAGAACTGATAAGTAAATTTAAAAAAGATATGACAGAGCGCCTGCACAAATTGGAGGTCTCAATCAAAGAGAGAAAAGCAGTAAAATTCATGCGAGATAAGGGCGATTACGAACGAGGACAAATATATACATTTGCCAAGAAATTTGAGAATGTCCGCAGACAAAAAATGAACCCCGGAATGAGAACGACAGGGGCAGCCCAGTCAGAACAAGGTAGTGTGCAAAGCTCCGAGATTGAGACATCTGCAGATGATGGACCTAGTGGCCTCATAAGTAATCAAATCCCCTCAGTACTGGATGAATTCGGTTTTTTACAAGAGGAAAGGAGGTTCAACCTCAGTCCAAGAACTGCAACCAATTATGCAGGACCCGGAAGGGGAAAAGGCAGAGGCAACAGAGGCGCAAAGGGGCCAGACAGCGGCACCGGCAATGGGAGAAGCATGAAAAAGTAAGTGGCGCAATTTCATCTGAGAGTCCCACGGCAGTAATCAATTTAACATCAATTCCGTTATCAACTAAAGAAGAAAAAATTCGACAACTCGGTCTGTCATACTGTCCCCCTGCGGAATTCAATTATGTGTCTACTAGAATTGATACATTCAAGTACACCAGAATGTTGAAACATTTCGCAATGAACCCTGGCAAATATAGGGTACCGGTAGCCCAAACAGGTACTGTAATACAGAGTGACCTACGAAATCTACAGGTCAATGATATGAACTTAATACTGGAATTGGGACAAATGGGCAACGAAGAAGAGAATGACTATTCAGCTACTGCAGAAGCTGCATCACAGAATGCAGAGGATGTTGCACGAGAACAAGGTGTTCCAATTGGGGAAAGTGTTTCTACAGGTTTCAGGCCTCGCTCAAGATTTATACCCACAACTGTAAAGGATTCAGTAGACATATGATACTGGTAATTAATGATTTAAAGAATCTGGAGAAATGCACAGGGTCTAAACATAAAAAATGGTCACAGCAACAAAAAAATTGTATGGATCTTATTAAGAAACTGTCCTCAAATAATGCTTGTATTGTACAGAATGCTGACAAGGGTGGGAACATAGTTTTATGGGGCAGACAGAAATATCTAGATGAAGCATATAAACAGCTTAATAACAAGAACAACTATGTAAGGGTCCCCCCTGACCTGATGTTAGAAAGCAATCGTGTGTTTAATACAAAATGACAGCAGTGGTACGACCAAGGTCTGTTATCGCACGATGAATTTCGTTATTTAGAGATCAATAACCCAGTAACTCCAGTCTTTTATTTAATATCAAAAGTTCATAAAGATTTAAATAATCCCCCAGGGAGGCCAATTATTTCGGCCATTGGGAGTGGTTTAGAAAACACTTCCAGGTTTGTTGACTCATTCTTATGCCCAATGGTAGTCATTACCTTCATTTATTCAAGATACAGGTGATTTCCTGAAGAGCATCTATGATCTGCCATGGGAAGATGACATGTTTTTAATGACCATCGATGTAACAACGCTGTATACAAGCATAAAACATCAAGACGGGCTTAACGCCATTAAATATTATTTGGGGACAAGACCAATTTCCTTATGGGCTCATACACAAATGTTATGCTCAATGGTGGAATGTTGCCTAAAAAATAACTTTTTTCTCTTTAATGGGGAACTGTTTCATCAACTCTGCAGCACCGCGATGGGCACCTGCTTCGCCCCCAGCTATGCGAATTTGCATATGGGCTGGTGGGAGGAGCAGGTGGTCCGTCAGCAGTGCCAAGAAGAATGGCAAAATAACATCCTCCACTGGAGTCGTTTCATCGACGACTTGTTCGTCATATGGAGAGGAACTGAAATATCAGCCAATGTTTTTGTTAAAAAACTTCAGATTAACAATCTTAATCTAAAATTCACCAGTACTGTTAGTAATAATGAAGTTAACTTCTTAGATCTTACTGTGTATGTGAAGAATGGTAAATTGCATACCAAAATATTTCGAAAACCTACAGCAGGAAACACGTTGCTACATGCAACAAGTTTTCATCCCAGTAACCTCATTAAAAGCATCCCCTATGGGGAATGTTTAAGAACAGTACGTAACTGTAGTGAATCTGCCACCAGTGAGATAGAATTACAGACCCTACACTCTCATTTTGAAACAAGAGGATATGGGGAAGAGTGCATTCAGAGTGCAATTCACAAGGTCAAACAAAAAACAAGTGAGGAAATTCTATTTCAACCATCAAAAACGATTAAACGTAGGCAGAATCAATCACAGGGCTCTAATGAGTGTAGATTGGTGACCTCATTCAACAAACAACATGGGCAAGTGCGCAGTATTTTGATGAAACATTGGCATTCGATACGAAATGATCCAATTTTGGGTCAAATTGTATCAAAGATACCTATGATAACTTTTAGAAGAGCAAAATCATTTAAACAAATTTTGGTCAGTAACATGGCACCTAAATCCCTGAAACAGCCGCTTAACACATCATGGCTAAAAGGGCAAGATGGATTTATCAAGTGTTCGAAGTGCAAAGCATGCCAGCATGGCAAAAATACAAAAAAGTTTATGACAGGTTGCTCGCAAATTGAAAAGAACATTAGGTGGCAATTTGATTGCAAAACAGAGTTTGCTGTGTACGTTCTGAGTTGCCCTTGCAATCTTCAGTACGTGGGCAGTACAATTCTTCCTGTCCATAAGAGAATACTTCAACATTTGAGGGCTATAAAACATATAGATAGAGCTTACCCTGTGGCACGTCATTTTGCAGCCTTTCATGGTAGTGATGTGACTGGTTTAACGTATTTTGTTATTGATGCGATTGCCCCTAATGTGAGAGGTGGAGATAGACAGAAGAGCTTGAGAAAACTGGAATCACGTTATATTGTGGAATTGAACAGTAAAGCACCAATGGGCCTCAATATGGAAGAAGATCTGTATACCCATTTGTAATTTAAGGGGCTTATGATGAGCTTAAATTAATCTTCCTGAGATTTCCGTTTTTATGTTCAGTATTTTCTTTTAGATATATATTTTTTTCATTGTATTTTTGTTTTGTCAATAAGTTTATTGTTGGCTGAATAATTTCACTTTATGAGGAACTACGCTATGTGGTTAGCTAAATACAAAAGGTATGCCCACTGGGGCTAAATTAAGTTAAATGGCAAGTCTGGAGCTATCCATGCCCACATGGGCATTATCGATAATGCAATCGATATCAGGCGCATGTTGTTATTCCTTAAAAGGACTGTGCCTGACAAAGCCTTGATACAATATAATTTTAGATTGTAGACTTAATAACATTGTCTGCATTTTATTGTATATTGCTTCGTTTGTTTACATACTACGACGCCGCTTACTGGCTTTTTAGTATTTAGCAGGCAAAAACTACCAGTCTTTTGTCTATTACAACTGTTTTGTAGTCCTCACATGACTTTATCACGTGCACAGCATAAAATGGCGGAATTGTTTGACAAAACTTTGTTGGTGAACAAGCCTGCTGGTTCAGGCGAAACGCGTCCGACATAGCCACTGATTAAACCCTGGCTGCATTTGTCAAGACACTGCGTCGTGTCCTTTTGTTCTGAGAGGAGCCTTTGTTTCTATTTAAGCAGACCAAGCTTGGAGGTTCGCCTGATGACGCACCCGCTGATTTGTTGTTTGCGGTGGCTGTATCCAAGCAATTTGCAAAAGGATATATATATATATATATATATATTACCTACTGGCGGTCGCCAGTAGGTAGTTATAGTTAGGACCACGTTTCCACAGGAAATCTGCAACATTCTATTTTGAATAACTTTGGCGCCGGTTGACGAATCCTCGCGAATTTTTCAAAATAGGTGGGGCGCTACGCTCCGCTCCTACCCTGAAAGTCTCGGGGGGATTCATCAAGCGGGGGCTGAGATAAAAGGGGGGTCCCAAAACGCGTTTTTCCCATGCATTTTTCCATAGGACCTTTAGACACAGCTACAGCCCGAACGGCTGAACAGAATTACTTGAAATTTGGCAGAGAGGTAGTCCTCAGGTCAAGGAAGTGCCTTTTGTAAGTTTGGTGTAAATCTGTTCAGTAGATTCTGAGAAAATAGCCTTTAAATCAATATATATATCTGAGCCAGCGTACGGTGCGCTTACGGTACGCTTACCGTACGCGTACGGTGGCGTGCGCGAGCGCGATTCTGATTGGCCCTTAGATCTTAGTAAACATTCGAATCGGTCGAAACCAGGAAGCGGCGGCCGCCATTTTCTCTCTCGCACTCTGACAGGGGGTTGAAAAACCAAGTGCAAAAACATGGAAAGGGGCTGTTTACACAGCTCCCAAGCACCTAGCCATGTTGAGGGAGTCCCCAACGATCCCCCAAGTGAAAAAAGGCAATTTTAATTTTTTCGAAAATTTCGCCGATTACGCTTACCGTACGCGTACGGTAAGAAATAATAATAATAAAAAAAAAATATCCACATTCTCCCCACCCCGTGTGCAAAAGGTGCCCGAAGGGCACATTTTGTGCATGGCTTATTAGAGCTAAACAAAACATATATTTTTCCTGTCACAACGATACTCATCATATGTCCTCCATGTGCGCACGGTGCGCGAAGCGCACCGTGCGTGCACGGAACGAACTGCGTTAAGTGGGCGCGCACGCCACAAGTGGCTTAAAGTAACTTAACATTTAAAAAACCGTACAAATTCACTGAAAAACCATAGGTTTCACACACGTTATAGTTAGGAATTAGCATTTAAAAAACCTTGCAAATTCACTGAAAAAACCATAGGTTTCACACATGTTATAGTTAGCTGGACATTTTACTGATAAAAAACCAATGAAATTCCCCCGTTATAGTTACTGTAGGCAACTATAACTCACGCGACCGTAATCCTCTGCTGATGACATATGTGTCTTTATGAAAAAAAAATATTTGTAATATATGTATAGCTAAAATTTAATGGAAGAAGACATGGGCAAATAAGTGTCTAAATACAGTATTAGCATCAGCAGAGGATTACGGTCGCGTGAGTTATAGTTGCCTACAGTAACTATAACGGGGGAATTTCATTGGTTTTTTATCAGTAAAATGTCCAGCTAACTATAACATGTTTGAAACCTATGGTTTTTTCAGTGAATATATATATATTTATGTGGTACAATTTTATATATTTTTTAAAATGTAAAATAAATGTAAATTAATAGTTTAATTATTGTTTTACAGTAAATATGTATGATAATTAATATATATGTGTTTAACTTTTTTAGATTAAGTTCATTCGTTATTTACGTTAAAATGTATATTAAATCGATTTATTTTTAAAAAATTAACTTTATTATTTAATATGTTTAATATTTAATATTTTATTTTATATATATATTAAAAAACAATATTTTTTACATCTATCTTTATGCCATATATATTTTTGTTTCAATATTTTTGTACTTACCTTTATAAATATAGGATGTCGATATTTTTGACATCTATATTTGTGACTCAATATTGTGGTATAGGGTTCTTTTGGGTGTCGATGTTTTGTGAATCTGCTACAAAGGAACTACTGCCCTGTTTGTGCTGACCTGCTGCACTTTTGCCTGGGGAAAAAGAACTAGACATGCGACTTCATCTTGTACCCATGACACCAGAGTCACGCAAAGAGCTAGTCTGCTGGCCTCTTCATTTGAGCTGAAGGAACAGAAAATGCTCCCTGACCAGCTTATGGACCCAGTTGCAGGAGTTCTTGACCCCCAAGTGGTGACTCCCATGTCCTGGACCCTGGGTGTGGCTGATGACCGCGAACAGGCCCATTCACAACGGAGCTCCACAGCTCACACCGAAGTTCAACGCAATTTGCCACCAATCCGTCTCATCTCACAGCAAGCATCGATCGACCATGAAGGACCGCCACCACGAAGATCCAGCCTGCCCATCTGTGGCGCCTGACCTGCTCTTCACGCCACATCGACAACCACTCCTGACGCTCTCCTTGCTGCCTGCAACCCTCTCCAAGGCAAACGGGAATCTTGCCACAAAATTTGAGAAGGTAAACCGTCAATGGGACTAAATTGGCTCTGTGTCTGACCCACGCTCAATTGCACTTAGCCTGAACCTTTTTTTTTTAAACAATTTTTATTGGCATTTCGTTATACATCGTGAATCAAACACTACAGCTGAGGAAAAGTCATTAGCGTACATCAACTATATTTCAAATTCCAGCAACAGTGGTACAGCTTGTGCTTCAACATATAAGCGTCTACCACCCCTTCTTGGACAATGTGTGAGATACATTGCAGAATGCGTCTTTCCTTATCATTCTACCTTGACCAACTAATCGTTGTCGTCGGGCTCCTGCTCTATTGGGGGATGCTCACAGATGATGCCCCGATATAGAGTTCCATTTTCCCCATATCCACGTCAGTTTTTTGGGACAACCTCGGTGGATGTATACTGATTTATCTGTCACCATCGTGTGATCCATGTCACAACACCACTGCTGATGTGTTGGGGACTGCTCCAAGCCCCAGTGCCGTGCTATATTCCGTTTGGCTAATGTCATTCCTAGTGTTACCCAGTCTTGGTCTGTGTGGTTCAGATCAGTGGACTCCCAGATGTTAAGTAAATAACATTTTGGTTCAGGCGGGACCTCAACCCTAGAAACCTGTGACATTATGTGGAGAACAGCCTCCCAGAAACGAGTAATTATTGGACAGTCTCAGATTGTGTGCCAGAAAGTGCCTTCTGCACCGCATTTTCAAAGGCAGAAAGGAGACTCTGCCCTGACTAGCTTATGTAGTAATGTTCTTGTGTAGTATACACGATGTAGGATTTTCAAATGTAATAGCTTTAGCATAGAGGGTATTGCCACTTCCCTCGGGGATGCCAAGGCTGCTAGCCAGTCGTCCTCATCCAGGTCTCCTAGATCTACCTCCCACTTCTCCTTCAGGGCCGTCGTGGGATTGTGCTGAATATTTATAATTTTTATAATACGTTAGTGTCAGCTTGGGTGTTGACCCGTGAGTGGACCAAAGAGAGACAGAGGCCGTATCGAGGAGTATGGTCTATCTTTAATGGTCGCGTATAGTACACAATATAGTTTGTAATAGGTCCCGATCTTCTCCTGCTCTGCTCCGGAGTTCCTCTTTTTCTCCTTCCCCTGGGGTTCTTGATCTGGCGTTGGAACTCCGCGGGGCATGAAAGGAAGAGAGACCGCACTTTAGACCTAATGCTCTTTTGGTTCCAGAAGAGTGTAGGGGAAAGGGAGTGAGGAGTCACCAGGGTCCTCCACCAAAGATACGAATGGCCGTGAGTCAGGGAGAATGTGATGGGACGTTACCCCGTGACCTCCCCAGCAACGACCAAAAGAAAGTTATCTCCCTCCCCGTGTGGAAACAAAACCCAGGACCCGGTCCCGTACCTCTCCCAGCCACGCTCCTCTGGGCGCGTGGCGGGGCGAGACGCCGTGTAGTTGGCCTCCTGGCCCTCCGACTCTCCCGACGCTGGTTCTTCCTTCTCTTCCTCTTCGGCTCTCCATGAATCGTCCTCCGTCTCCTGCTTCGCTCTCCGTCTCCGTCCTCGATCACTCCCCGACTCCTTCTCCTCCGTGGGCTGACGCGCTTCCCTCGTCACTGGCGTCCTCCTTACGTGAGAACTCCGCCGCCGATTGGTGCTCTGATGGTGATGTCAGAGCAGGACTCCCAGCCTCCGAGGCGAGCCAGGCCACCTTAAAGGGGCCGCCTTCGTCCTGTACATGGGGTGGAAAGGTACAATCAACGAGGGTCCATTCCTGTTCCTCCTCCTTTCCTGAGCCTACGCGACAGTTAGGGAGATGGCTTTTTTCTGGAGGTGTTCTGTGAGTAGTCATTCCTCCAGTGGGAAGGCCTCTGTGTGAGCTGTGGGGCTGATGTAGTGTTGTTTCCTAAATTTATTATAAATCGCCCCCATTATCCCTTCGGGGTCAAGGAGGTGGCGATCCATACGGAATGCCCGATCATCCTGTGGTGCATGGAGCCATTGGTTTATGACCATAAGTTGCGATGCCCATTAATACATTTGTATTTGTTGGAGGGCAATTCCTCCATCATGCCACCCCTAACCAGTTTTTTCATAGCGATACCGGTTGATCCACCGTCCCACAGGAGTTGAGTTACTTCAGTATTTATAAGTGTGAAAAAGGAGGAGGGGACCTGAAAGGGGGTGTTCTGTACGACATATAAAAATCTGGGTAATTCCATCATTTTGAAGAGGGCCGCTCTCCACAACAGAGTAAGCGGCAGAGAGCGCCAGTGTTTCAAATCGCGGCGGAAGCGGGCCAGGGACTTCATAAGGTTTTCTTCCATGAAGTGCATGACTTGGGGGGTGATATATATGCCAAGGTACTTGAAGCCCAGTTCTGCAATCTGTATTGTACAGCTTCGCGGCAGTTTGGGTGCGGGCCATGAAGAATGTAAAGCAGTGATTTTGACCAATTAATAGTGGAGCCTGATGCTTTGCCATAAGCCCCACAGATGTCTAAGAGACAATTAATTGATCTAGATGGGGATGCCATATATAGCAGCACATCGTCCGCGAACACTGATATACAGTCTTCCCATCCCATGGTCCATTTAAGCTCCCTGACGACTGGATCCTGGCGGATCCAAGCCGGCAGTGGTTCCATCACGATCGCGAACACTGTCTTGTGCCCTTACCAAGAGGGAAGTCCTTTGAAGTTTGACCGTTCGCTACCACATGTGCCATGGGCGTATTATATAGTAGGTGTATCCAATCACAGAATTTGGGCCCGAATGCCAAATGCCAGAGCACTGTGAAGAGAAAGGACCATTCTAACATATCAAACGCCATGCGTGCGTCTAGCGAGAGTATAACTGCATCTTCCGCAATAGTAGATTTTCAAGCTATTACACTTTGGAGCCTCCGGAATTTCAGGGCCGTGTTGCATTGAGGCAGGAAACCCGATTGATACGGGTGGATCAGCGCTGCCAGATATGGCTGGAGTTGCATTGCCAGTGACTTGGCTAATATTTTCGCTTCAGCATTCATGAGGGAGATTGGTCTGTAGGACGTGCAATCCTGCAATGGCTTGCCCATCTTGTGCATCGCAACTATGGTCGCTAGACGCTGGTCCCTAGGGAGTTCTCCCACTTCCAGACTGGCCTTATACATATTTAGGAGGTGCGGCATGAGTTAGGTCACCATTTTTTTGTAGAGTTCCACCGAGATGCCATTGGGCCCCAGTGCTTTCCCGGTTTGGAGTGTCCCCACTGCTAAGGTGAGTTTGTCTGTGGTTAGCTCGGCGTCCAGTGCCAGAGCCGCGTTGTGCGGTAGCATGGGCATGTGAATATCTTTGAGGAAGACAAGGTTATCGTCAATTGTATTTGTGGTTGTAGGCGTGTACACTCCCATATAATATGAGGCAAGCTCGTCCACTATCCGTTACCTCCCCGTTTTCCAACCAGAGTTGTGCTATCCATCTGCTAGCTCGGTCCTTTTTGTCGAGCCAGGCGAGGAGTTTGCCCGCCTTGTCCCCCACCTCATAAATCGTGTGCTGGATAGCCGCAATCTTTGTTCTTGCCTCCTCCCACTCAAATGCTTTGTATTCCTGCTGTGCCAATCTTAGAGTATTTGTTGTATCTTCAGTAATATCTAGCGCATGATTTGTCTCCGCCTCAGCCACCCACTGTTCTTGGCCTTCCAACTGTTGCCTTTTCGATTTCTTGTGTCCAGCTATCAGTGAAATTGCCTGGCTGCGCAGTACCGTTTTATAGGCTTCCCAGAGTGTTTTAGGGGAGGACACAGAGTGATCATTTTCGGTGAAATAGTGCTTCGTGGCCACACGTAATCCCTTATTTATTTAGCAGTTTTTAAGATATCCCGGATGTATTGGGAACCCCCTCCGCCGTATTATGTTGCGGTATGCGGACGTCATGTGTAAAGGCGAGTGATCTGATATTCCCCGGGGTAGGTGTTGAATCTCCGTAACCCGATCTAATCCAGCCACTATCGAGAATATGTAATCAATCCTAGAGAGACTATTGTGTACTCCTGAGTAATATGTGTATTGTCTATCTTGTGGGTGTTTAGTTCTCCAAACGTCAATTAAGCTGATGGCTGCAATGAAGTCCTTCAATTTAAGATTTGTACTACCGGTGTCCCTGGAGGGCTGTTTATCAAGAGATGTGTCTAATATAGCATTGAAACTCCCCCCATGATGATGTCTCCCAAAGGTAGGGACAGTAAAAATGTACCCAGTGCTGGTAAGGCCGCTTGATGCAGCGCTGGTGGGATATACACTGAGACAAGGTTATATGGACGCCCTTCCCGTTGGCATGTCAGCGCTGAAAATCGCCCTTGATCATCTGTTTTGGTTGCATGGAGTATTAGAGGATGTCGTTCCTCTCTCATTGGATGGCATATCATACTCCTGCAGCCTTGAATATAATGTATTTGGTACTGGACAATCGTTGTTTTGGCTGTAAGGAGCAGGGCGAAGGGGGTTGGTTGCACATTTTTTATTTTTGCTCTATGTTATTCCCCTTTTGGAGTCGATTGTTTACTGTGGTTTTAGGTTCTGCCATGGGAGTAACGAGTGATTTAGATTCCATCTTGGTACTCTTTGGCTTTTTTAAAAATGGGCAATCTTCGATTTGGTAAAAGCAGGACAGAAGTTCTTGTCAATTGTTTTTATCACAGCTCGTTCTTTAATTCTGAAAATGCGCCAAACTTGTGAGGTTTCTGTCTATCAAGAATGGATGAATAAAATGATCAAAACAAAGCAATTTGGGGAAGCCTATGCAAAGATGGTCAGGGGCTTAAAGCAATTTAATGACTCCTGGCAGTATTTCGATTTGTTTGAATACTAGGGGCTGAAGGCCCAGTATACTTTGAGATCGCCTCTAGTTGAAACATGCCTTTAAGTCAAGGGCTATAATGGGTTTTTTAATGGGTTATAGGCCAAATGATCGATCTAATACATTGATATTAAAAGATCAATACTAGTCTATGGACTTTATAGTTGCAGCGACTGGTTGACGTTTCACAAGCATATATACTTAATTTTATTTATAAAGAGCTGTTGGTATTGTTTACTAATTAATTGTATATGTTGTTGAGGTCACGGTCACAGTTCTTCTTTATTATGACACAGTTTTAGCTGATCTAATCCAGGTTGACTGAAAACATCACTGCTGACTTGCTGCACTTTATTGTTGGAGTATCTTTTCATTCTGCATTTATACAGTGATAGTGATAGAGTCCTTTTTGATTCTCTTTTATTATTGCATCAGGCGTTTTTTTATATCAGTAAGGAGTTGTCATAATAAATATTATTAAACTTTATATGCACTTTATAAA
The DNA here is from genome assembly GCF_964204655.1 of Triturus cristatus. NCBI lineage: Eukaryota > Metazoa > Chordata > Amphibia > Caudata > Salamandridae > Triturus > Triturus cristatus. The sequence goes on from NC_140593.1 coordinate 280,356,965, forward strand.
CTATGCATACACACTTTAATATATCTAAAAGGAACAACATTTTAAAATGTTTGTCTTATTTTCCAATTTTCAGAAACCCTACACATTGAATTTTTAGACATCCTACATTTACCTATCAATAGGTTAAAATGTATTTTCCTGAGTGTTTTTTTCATTGGTGGTTTCCCCCATTATGGTTATTTGCTATCATGATTGATGAGTTAAATGTTTGTGTCTTGATGAAATTTTGCTCAATTAAAAAAACATTTAAAAACAAGGATTGTGGTTGCTGCTTGACCAGGGCTCACACCCCAGTCAACCAGTGGCCCAATGTATTACATTAGTTTATCTACTGATTTGCATTTTTTAGTGGTTAATGATGTTCCAAGAAATGAGGTATAGTTACCTAGGCCCACATACCTACCACTTATTTGATAAGTGTGATTATCTTGTCATATCACCATGACACAAAAACGGTAATGTACATTTCTTTGTGGTCCTAATTCACAAGTCCTGAGGCTATGCCTTCACTACCTTTGCTAGATACCTCCACAACTGTTTATACAACAATTCAGTATGTGAAATATTGAATATTTTCTGAATAATAATTTTGATTTTCTCTTACAGGTTTTCTGGTTATTATTGCTGGGTTCGCTCTCTATTGGGCAAACTGTGCCAAACTTGGAAAACTTTGTCAGTTCTCGTGTGGCTGCCTTTGAAATTTATCAGATTATAAAAAAGGTCAGAACACAAAGAAGTCACTAAACTCCATATCTGTTCAATGCATTCATATTTTTTTTGTATTTTAATAGTACCTATATATGAAAAGGAAAATACTTAAGAAATATGTTTTTCTACCTGAAGAAACAAAATAATAAATTAGAACAATACCCAGATTTGACCTCTTCTCTAGTCTCTTAATCAATATCTTCCCAGCTAGCAGCACCTTGACATGATTTATGTTCTCTTGTTTAGTTTCTTTACATACGAAGAACATTTCAGCGTTCATCATGGTCATTACAGAAACCTAAGACGACTTTAGGGTGCGGTTATACCTTTTTTATTGCAGCATCAAATATATCAAACCCTTAGGTCATCAGGTATCACTTCCAGAGAATATTGGCCATGTTCACTAGGCAATTCACAAATGCCCATTTGGAAATGTACGTACTATAGAACCCTAACCCCGTGTGTATATCAGTCAGCCAGAAGCGTGGATAACTCCATACACGAGAATAATACTTAGATGTAAATCTGCCAGTGTACAGGGGAAGCAGGAAATATACACTACACAATTAGAGAACCATGCAAGTCCACCTCCGCCCCCATACTACTGTCGGTCAGCCCCAATTCATTATACAACTCAAGAAATACTACAGGCCAACCAGGATGAAAATATTCGATACTAGGCTTGAAGTAAGTCACAGAAAAACACCCTGCAGATCAAGAATTGCCGCATAATTGCACACTAAGCAATTGAGGCACAGAATAACACTATTAGGAGAAAGAAAAACATCAGACGAATGCAGTTTCACATAACCAAAGACATTACACCTAAAATGTGCATAGAGAAGAGGTTTTTTAAAAAATTCTGCACTAGGACTTTGTTAATGCTGGAAAAATGTCATATCACACTCAAGTAAAGACAAGTAGCTGGTCCCATGAACACACGACAAGAAAAATCCCACTAACACACAACAGAAGAACACTGCCAAATGTATACACAGTAAACACAAATCCACATCCCTAATGATATGCAACTCACCCAATTTCCAACCAATTATATGCAAGAGATGCAGGGATCAATAAAATTGCAAAAAACCAAGGCCCAATAACATTACCCAACAAGTCCCTTCACACTGGGTTCAGTGGAATGCAAAGTTCTTACCTAACTTACCAATCCCAAACAGAACGTGCATTTCTCATAAAAAAATAATGCGGCGATGACATCTTTTATAGTTGGCTAGTTATAGGCAATAATCCATAAACTCACTCTAAACAAAAATGGACTCAATGTTTATATTCATTCATAATGTTTATCTAAATAATGTGAAATGAATGCTCATCAAGTACTAATACAAAGTACAAATCATGATTTATCACAGAGTAAAATATTAGAAAAGAAAATGACAAATTCACATCGTATTGACAGTGCATTTAAGGAGTGGAAAGGCGTAGGGAGAAAAGGTTCAGAGACAAATTACATTTGCAAATGAATATGCAAATACAGGGTTCTTTCTATTCTAACCTAATAGGAACAGAAAATCTACTCCCTGGCCACGAGAGCAGCAAGGCCCCTCAAGAAGATTTGAGAGGACAAAGGCTTTGGGGCCGATTACGATGGCAGAAGGACTGCCACCACCAGCCATGCGGTGGCGGTCCTTCTGCCATTGGACCGCGATTTTCCCCCCTCCACATTAAAATGGCGGGGGATCCTGACTGCGACCATGGTGGATGCAAAGACCATCTGCCACGGAACCGCCACAGGCAATCGTACCGATTGCCTGGCGGAGCAGTCTGCATCCATAAAATGGTGGTGGTGCCTAGCAGGAATCGTACGCCAAATTAGGATGCTATCTTCAGCCAGCCTTTCTGTGGCAGCGAAACCACCATTGAAAGGCTGGTGGACATCGGCTTTGGGGGCCCGTTCTGGGCCCCCCCTGTATTGGGGAAGGTTTGGGTGCACTGGGGAGGAACCCATGGTACCCCTTACATTTCACTGCACCAAGTAGCAGGCACTGTGTGGTACCTGCCATGCAGTGCAGTGAAATGCATGACATGCATTTTAAACATCGCGGCGGGTGCTGAAGTCAGCAACACCCACCGCACTGTTTAAAGTGCAAAATGCGACTGGCATGGTGGCGGTCGCATCATAATTCGGTGTGGGACCGCCGCATGTATTGCGGACTGTCCCGGTCACCACCACAATGGCGGATGGACTCCAGTCCGTCCGCCATCGTAATCGTCCCCTAAGTCAGGAATCAGGTACAGGAACAGAAAGGCCACTACAATAAAACCGACAACAGCGACGATCTCTTAAGGATCTGCCTAAATGTCTTCTGCGCCACCCCTCCCACCGGGCACCTCAATTATACCTTAAAAACCCAACTGTACAACCCACACTTGTTTCAAAATGAGGAGCTATTCTACATTTGATTGATTAAGGAAGGGGGTGTATTGTCACACCATACTCACCCAGTCCATCTCATTCAATGTTCTATTGTTTTTTTTTCAATTTCATGACAGCATTCTTCCCAGCAAATACAAGTATACAAATATCAGGCTTCAACTTCCTTCTTTCTGCTAATGTTTTGAAATCTGTTACTTCTTGGGCCACTCGTGCGCTTCCAGAGGAAACGTTTCTCACTTGTTGATTATTTTCGTCTCCACATTTAATTTTGGCAGGCACACATAAATTCGAAGGTTGCTCGCCTTTGCTTTCCCTCCACGTTGTCTTTGCTTTTTCAGCTTATTTTGTAAAAATCATTTTCCATGCTTCTACGAAGAATAAAACAAACATTATTACTAATTTTGTAATGCTTTTCATTACTCACCCTCCCAATCCTGCATCTATCCATGCGCAACCCATATTATTACTTTTCCTGGCAGACGTTAATAACGTTCACAAAAGCAGCATTAGTCTCTTTATTATCATTAGTCAAGTATTTTGCTTTAGTACGCGTTGTGCGCGGTATTATTTTCCCTCATGTCAGTTTTAAAACCGGGTGTTTTTCACTGCACACTGTTAGAAAAATTAGAAAATGTTACTAGGGTTTCAATCCGAGTAGATTTTAATTTTATCGATATCTCTGCTCCATCAATCCTACCTTTGGTAGTGTCTTTGAGCCATCACCAAATACCCAACAATACAATTTGTCACTTAGAAAGCTGTTGTTCTCTCTCGTTTTACCATAATTCCATCTAAATCTCTCATAATAATTTTCTCTTCTTTCCTCTATTTCTATCTCTTCTCTCTTTCTCTTTCTTGATCTTCGTTTGTTATCAGATGTCTCTTTCTTGCATTTGCAACACTTATAAATCAAGAAAATCATTAGTATCACTGTAACCACTGCAAAGATCGGTGTTAATATTCCCCATAATAAACTATTCCCAAATGTAGAAAACCAATTTCCTACAGAGGAAAAACTATTACCAAGTTTTTCCCAAGCACCATCAACCTTCAATTTAGACAAATCTTGATGAAGATTTATAATATTCTTAAAATACCCCTCAAGACTCTTACTCATATCAGGGATATAAGTGCAACATTGTTGTATTTTTAACATATTGTAAACTCCAACTTCTTTTGCCAATATTACATCAAGGAAAGACATGGCTTGGCAGTTCGGGCTGGACCGTTCCCATGAGGCACAGGGTCAGACTGATTTGCATATGGCCATGTCTGAACTGGGGTGGCAGAGTGAGCTAAAGAATGATGATGGATTAAACCCAGATCAGTTGACTGGAGTGAGTGCTGGCAATGTTCAACACTCCTTCCATCATCCCCTTTGGTTTTGCTTTGTTCGCCCTAAGTTGGCAGGGTATGCCCAGACGTGGGTCCCTTGCTCACTTTGCCACTGGATTCAAGCTAGCCTGGCTGATGACGGCTGATTAGCCAGAAACCGGTCCCAGAATGCTTATTTCCAGTCCAGGGAAGACATGGCTTGGCAGTTCGGACTGGACTGTTCCCATGAGGCACAGGGTTAGACTGATTTGCATATGGCCATTTCTGAACTGGGATGGCGGAGTGAGCTAAAGAATGATGATGGATTAAACCCAGATCAGTTGGGGGTGAGTGCTTGCAATGTTCAACACTCTGTCCATCATCCCCTTTGGTTTTGCTTCCATATTACATCAAGGGCAAGTTGATTTTGAAAAACCATGGACCTAATTGCAACCATTTCAGAATCAACCATTAAAACCCACCAGCAGTGTCTGTTGATAATCAATCAACCACTGTGGACAATTTTCTAATTTTGAGCGAAAATTCAGAATAACCTCAACAGAAGGTATCAATGCTCCAAAAACATCCCCTATTATTTCTGAAAAGCTCACTCTCTTATTACGTATTAGTCCATTCTTTGCTTCATTAATTCTATGATTCTTATCCACATGATATATCTTTGGGAATACCATTGCTAAATAAGAATACCCATAACAATGTGCAGGCAACCTCTAGTAGGCATTCCTACCACACACAAAATAAATTACCGGAAAGACAGGATCAGTTCCTCCTTTTAATCCCCATCCTCCTGATATTAGATAGGTATGATCACATTCACTAGAACCTATGAAATAATTATTATAATTAGTCTTTTGTCTAAGCAAGCAAAGCTTTCCTCTATGATACCAGTCTAAGGTCATGGCAGACTAAGTCTTGCCCTTCTTGTAATCTCCTTTTCTGAAAGCCCTTTGAGGTTAATGAGAATTTTGCTCAGCAGCTTTTCTCTGAAACTCCTGTCTTCTATCTTCAACCATGTCAATGAATTCTATTTTTTCAAATCGTAATCCACAGGGGCATATTCTCAAGGAGCTATCGCCGAGTTATCGGCACCGTATTGCATCCAAAGTCGCAATAAAATTACCGCAGCATTCAAAAGCTGATGCAAACAGCCCATACCACCAGATTTCCTGCAATAGCACCCTCAAAAAATATTGCCACAGATGACCACGGCTACTATCGCTAATGAAATGCAGAGTAGGCGTTCCCAAGCAAAAAGCAGCGACAACACCACCCCACAATATTCTGAACAATCAGCCACAATGGCGAAAAGATCCCAAAAGAGGCGATAAGGCACGTTAGCAGCAGAAAACTAACACCTGCTCTGACCTGGTGCAAAGCCGGACAACACCTGGCAACAGAAAGGGAACCAAGCCCAGAGGCACACCTGAAGATCAACAGATGTCATGGAGCTACTCATCATGCAGCCCGGCGCCCCAACAGGGCCACAACACTCACCGCGACCTCCCCAAGGAACTCCACTCCCACCCGGACCAACACCGCCCCCCGGACCACCACAGAGGCAGTGCAGACAAAGACAGCGTTCAGGAAACGCACCAGCCTCACAGATGTAACACCAGAGCATGTCATTGCCCACTACCGGCTCAAAAGGACAACCATCCTCCACATCCTGAGCATCATTGCCCATAGGCTGACAGTACCAACACAGCGGAGAACCAACATCCCTCTGCAGACAAAGCTGCTGGCTGTGATGCACCTGTTGGCCTCTGGGACATTCCAACCAACAACTGCCATAGTTGGAGGAGTCTCACAGCCAGCCCTATCCAAGTTCCTCAAACCTGTCCGGGATGTCATCATCCGCTTTGTACCCCAGTACCTATACTTCCCCCACACTGCGCAGGAACAGCTGGAGACCAAGCAAGGATTCTACGCCATAGCTGGATTCCTGAACGTCTTAGGGGCAATCGACTGCACACATTTCCTAATTGTCCCCCCTCCCGACACTGCACACAATTACCGCAACAGAAAGCACACGCATTCAATCAATGTGTAGGCAATAGTGGACTACCGGGGACTCGTCACCAATGTCGTTGCCAACTACCCAGGCAGTGTGCATGACTCATACATCTTTCGACAGTCCATCATCAACCGGCGCTTCCAGGATGGCACCTATGGAAATGCAGTGCTTGTTGGTAAGTACCAACAGGACACACCACACACCTCAACTCAACAATCATGCAACCCACAACTCTGGCAATACACATGTCACAAACCCACAAACAGCATGCCAAACAACATGCTCACCCACCAGACTTGACAGCACAACTTACTGTGGCAACCTGGGCTAGCCATGTACATGACCCACCAACAGCATGGCACATCAGCCACACACCAGTGGAATGTGGAGGTAGGTGGTAACCAGGCATGTGAGAAGGAGGCGAGTGACCTATGAATGAGAATGCACACATTGCCAATTGTGGCGTGTATGTGCTGGACAGACGGCAGTATGCAGACCACAGACATATCCATGCCGACAAATACTGCTGGTGGTGGTTGTGGACAGTGGACGCAACCATGTTACCCCAGCCAGTGGGGAACATCTCGGAAATGTAGCTTGTTACGTCCCCCCTGTAAGCATGTGTGTAGTGGGCTGGCCTGGCATACACCAGGCTAGCGCAGGGGCGTGAATAAAAAGCACATAGCCCTGGGTGTGGTTCTCTTCTGGAATGCCCAACGTCTCTGCTAGGGCAGTGCCTCTCCCCCCGCCATGAGGCCGATGCTGTGTGTGGCGGTGCCTGCGATCATGTGTGCCTGCCGCATCCTGAGCCGCAGCTCCCCGAACCAGTCTCGTCTGGCCCTGCGCATCCTTGCCACACTGCACACCTGCCGACACCAGCGTGACTCCAAGAGTGCCCACCACATGCCTGCTCCACACATGAGGCCCCCAACCATGGCAGACTCCTCAGACCGCCACGGCCTCCGCGAGCAAGGCATGCAGTACTCCTTCCCGTTGACACACTTCACCGTCATACACAGCAGACAAGTAGGTTGCACATTTGGAACTGAGTCTTGATTACGCAATGGCAGAGTACATATTTAAGGCAGAGCTCAAATCCTTATACTCCCTTTGATGTGGTGCCTACACACCGGTCCAGCAGGCCTCAGACAAATCCTTTCCAGTCCGTCCCAGCCAGGACAAGGCATGGTCGCTGTGTGCACACTCCACCTCCGTCACCCAGGAAACCTTTCCACATGCTATTCCAACGCTGTGTGTTAGTGATCCCGGAGGAGCTGGCTGCACAGCGGCTGCCCCACGATGCCCCACGATGACCCCTGCCTCCGCACACACTGCGGTTGAGTCAGACACTCATTTGGAACAGACTCTTGATTTGTCAATTGCAGAGTTGATATAAGTGTATAGGCCTCATCGCAGACTGCATCCCTTTCCAGCTCTGGTGCCACTGACTCTGTGCCACAGGAGTCATGGGCACCCTCCCGTTGGACTAATTTGACGTCTGAGTCCATGGCCTGGGGGTTGTCTTCATCATGTAGCTGATACTGACATGGTGGGATACGGGAGACTGTAGCATTCATCTCCTACATTAGGACTGTTTCTGCTTGCTCCTGCATTCCCTGGATGGACACCTTCCACTGTCCCCCGTAACACTCCACAACATTCTCCTGGGACATCAACGAGGACCCGCTCAGCTCTTGTGGCCCTATCTCAGTGCACCACAAGTCACCTTTCCTTGTGGGTGTGTCTGTGCCTGCCGCATTGCATCCTGTGTCACTAACTCTGTGCAGCTCAAGTCATGGACCCTTGCTGTTTGTACTTTGGACTTCTGATTGTCAGATCACTGTTGTAGTTGTTGGAAGCACCAGCTAACCCCTGAGGGGTTGCTTACACTACCCCACACCCATCCAGCACAGGTGTCACTGGACGTGTGACCCTGGCAATAAATGTGCCGGGCGCACGTGCTCGTACTACAAATGATCTCATTTTGTCCGTGTGATCATTATATATTCATGTGGGCCACGGGCCGTACCACATCACATCGTGCTGTGTACAACGTGCGCAACCTTGTCATCTCAGGCAGTGGTGTAGACCTTTGACATGTGGCTATGTCGGACCCCCCTGTGAGTGTAAGTGAGTTGACTTGGGTACAGCAGTACGGCGTGGGGTGTGGTCTTTCGACATGTGGCTCTGGGCATGGTTGAGATTAGACCTTCGAAAAAAGGCAACTGATGCGTGTGTGTCTGGTGTGGTGTCGGCTCCACCCATCACGCAATGTGCGATGTTGCTTCGTGGCATGCCCACGGTGTGTGACCTCGTCTGAGGGGTACATGAGGGTGGGCAAGCCCGCACGGGGTCCAGAAACATACATGCCAACTGTTATGTGTGTCGCTATTTCCACAGCATGGGCTAGAGGTCTACACTCAAGAGCAGGGTGAGTTTGGCCAGGCATGTACCCTACATATGTGTCCACCCGGTCCTTACCATAGGCTTCCACACACGTGCCACACACCTTCAGCAAACATCACAGTGTCGTTGTCAGGCTTGTGGATATGCGCAGATGGGCATGGCAATGGTGTGCCGTGTGGTGCAGGTGATGCAACCGTGCTGCGCACGCTGGTGAATAGGCTCGGGGAAGTGTGGAGCAGCAGTGAGGCTATGTACTACACATTAATGCCGCTCATGTGCAACAGGCAGTACATGTCATACAGGAATCACATACTCGAACATATCAAGCCACCCCGAGACGCACCCACGGACCCTTCAGCTGCCACTCCTGCAAGTTCTCCTGCATCCGGTCCTGCACTGCACCCGCACCCACCAAGCCGAGCACCAGCAGCAACCACCTGAAGTGCATCCTGCTCAACACCCGCTCCGTCCACAGACACGCCGTAGAGCTCTGGAACCTGCTCGACACAACATCACCGGACGTCGCCTTCCTCACGGAAACATGGATGAACGCCTCCTCAGCCCCCGACATCGTCATCGCCATCCCGGAAGGATACAAGATCACCCGGAGGGACCGCGGCAACCAGACCGGAGGAGGCATCGCCATCATCCACAGGAACACCATCCGCATCACGACCAACATCGACGACACCCCCACCCTCGCAACCGCCGAACACCTGCACTTCCAGATCCACACCGACCCCAAGACCACCCTCAGAGGCACCCTCATCTACAGACCCCCGGGACCTCGCACACAATTCAGCAAAGACATCGCCGACTTCATCAGCCCGCACGCCCTCCCCTCCGCTGACTACATCCTCCTCGGGGACCTCAACTTCCACCTGGAGAATAACAACGACCGCAACACCACCACCCCGCTGGACAACCTCGCCAACCTCGGTCTCAAGCAGCTGGTGACCACCCCCACCCACTACGCCGGACACACACTCGACCCCGTCTTCTCATCCAGCAAGGACATCGCCTTCAGCCACGCCACCGGACTCCACTGGATGGACCACAGCTGCGTCCACTTCAGCTTCAAAAAGAACACGATCCACCACTACCAGCAACAGGTTGCACGCAGAAGCTGGAACAGGATCACAGCCGACCAGCTCGCCGCATCCCTGAGCCAGGACCCCCCCACCAGCTCAGCGAACCCCAGCCAAGCCGCCAACAACCTCACGAAGTGGATCAGCAACCGCGCAGACGACCTCGCCCCCCTGAGGACCGCGCCTAGCAGACCCGGCAGTAAGAAAGCACCATGGTTCACCGACGAACTCAAGAGCTCCAAGAAGAACTGCCGAGCACTCGAGAGAGCCTGCCGCAGAGACCCAACACCAGACAAAATGACCACCCTCAAGCTCGCCACTCGAAAACACCACCAACTGATCCACACCACCAAGAAAACCGCATTCAAGGATCGACTAGATAACAACGCACACAACAGCAAGGAACTCTTCAACATCGTCAAAGAGCTCTCCAACCCCAGCGCCGGAAACAATGACATCACCCCATCACAAGACCTCTGCAACTCCCTCGCCTCCTACTTCCACAACAAGATCGCAGATATACACAACAGCTTCAGCACACAGCCAACGTACCCCACGACCGCACCTTCCCCCCCCCCGCCACCACCCTCCGCGCCTGGACCCCGATCAACACCGAAGAAACCCGTCGCACGATGAACTCCATCCACTCCGGTTCTCCAACCGACCCCTGCCCGCACCACGTCTTCAACAAAGCCGACGCTGTCATCGCACCCCACCTGCGGGAAATCATCAACACCTCCTTCGACACCGCCACCTTCCCGGAGAGCTGGAAGCACACCGAACTCAGTGCTCTTCTGAAGAAACCTTCAGCGGACCCCACCGAACTCAAAAACTACCGCCCCATCTCGCTTCTCCCGTTCCCGGCCAAAGTCATCGAGAAGACCGTCAACAAGCAGCTGGCCGCCTTCCTCGAGACAAACGGATCCCTCGACCACTCACAGTCTGGCTTCCGGGCCAACCACAGCACCGAGACCGCCCTCATCGCCGCCACTGATGACATCCGAACCCTGCTCGACAACGGGAAAACAGCGGCCCTCATCCTCCTGGACCTCTCCGCGGCTTTCGACACTGTCTGCCACTGCACCCTAGTTCAGCGCCTCTGCAACGTCGGAATCCAGGAGAAGGCACTAGAATGGATCATCTCCTTCCTCGCCGGTAGAACACAGAGAGTCCGCCTCCCCCCGTTCAGATCAGAAGCCACCGAAGTCATCTGCGGCGTTCCTCAAGGCTCCTCGCTCAGCCCCACCCTCTTCAATGTCTACATGAGCCCCCTCGCTGCCATCGCACGCCAACACAACCTCAACATCATCTCTTACGCCGACGACACCCAGCTGATCCTCTCCCTGACCAATGACCCCTCCACCGCCAGAGCCAACCTACAAGAAGGGATGAAAGACGTAGCCAAGTGGATGATGAACAGCCGCCTGAAGCTGAACTCGGACAAGACGGAGGTCCTCATCCTGGGATCATCACCCTCCGCCTGGGACGACTCCTGGTGGCCCCCTGCCCTGGGCAGCGCACCCAAACCGACAGACCACGCACGCAACCTGGGCTTCATCCTGGACTCCTCCCTCTCCATGACCAGACAAGTCAACGCCGTCTCCTCGTCGTGCTTCAACATCCTGCGCATGCTACGTAAGATCTTCCAATGGATCCCCACCGAGACCAGAAAGACGGTTACCCAGGCCCTCGTCACCAGCCGACTGGACTACGGCAGCTCCCTCTACGCCGGAACCACCGCCAAACTCCATAAGAGACTCCAGCGGATCCAGAATGCCTCAGCAAGACTCATCCTCGACATCCCCCGACACAGCCACATCTCCGGACACCTGAGAGACCTGCACTGGCTCCCAGTCAACAAGAGAATCAACTTCCGTCTCCTCACCCACGCACACAAAGCCCTACACAACCAAGGCCCAAGATACCTCAACAGCCGCCTCAACTTCTACACTCCCACACGTCAGCTTCGATCGACCAACCATGCCCTCGCCGCCGTCCCCCGCATCCGAAGAGTCAACACAGGAGGAAGGGCCTTCTCCTTCCTGGCCGCCAAGACCTGGAACTCCCTCCCGACCCACCTCCGCCTGACCCAAGACCACCTCGCCTTCAGGAAGCAACTCAAGACCTGGCTGTTCGAGCAGTAGCAGACCCCCCTCCCCAAGCGCCTTGAGACCCTCCGGGTGAGTAGTGCGCTATATAAATGCTTGATTGATTGATTGATTGATCACACACCAATGACACAGTGAGCTTGCCAACACATCATGCCAAACCAACTGTTGACTCATGTCTCTCTGCACTGTCTCAGGTGACCAGGGATATGCACTCTGCGCTTGGATGATGACACCCCTCCGTGCCCCGAACACACAGTCCCAGAGGCAGGACATTGCGACCCACCAGGGGCATCGTGGAACGCACATTTGGCATATTGAAGTCACTATTCAGGTGCCTGGACATCACAAGTGGATGGCTCCTGTACAGGCCAGACATCGTTTGGAAGATGATCGTTGCATGTTGTGTGTTGCACAACATATGTGTACGCAGCAAGGCACCATGGATACCAGTCCCAGAGGCACCGGATGATGAGGATGAGGCAGGTGGATCACGCCACACTGCAGCGGCAGCAGGAATAGCCCGCAGGGACGACATCATTACATATTTCTTTAGATGATCAAGTCACAGTGTGACTGTCCTTGGCATTCATGGGACAGCACAGATTGACCACAGGCATGGAATTTGCAAATAAATGCCTTACTAACCTACGTTCACTAAGTGCATGTCACTCATCTGTACAGGCACATCACTCAGTCAGGTGTGAGTGCGACATGTGTTGATGGCGAGTTTGTGATGTGTTCATGGATGGTGGGTGTGTCACCTCTGTGCAGTGGTGCTGTTTGTGGTGTCGCGTATTCGAATTGCCAGTCCTGTGTGTCACAGTTGGTAGGGTATACCACTCTTTGGCGTTTCACATGTGTCCAGGATCATTCAATTTTTGCTGCCTTTTCTGGCCTACAGGTAACATCAGGGCTCATTGTGGGGACGGTTATGTACCACCTTGATGCTGGGCTGCTCCCTGTGACTCAGATCCCACTACATGTGCAACATGTACGTAAGCAGGAGTCACTGCCCCTACATTCGTCCACGCTGGCATGATTGATTGCTCATGGTCATGACATGTCTGTGTGCAGGAGGGGTTGCTTGTCCCTCTGCAATGCTGTGGGAAAATGCGGTTTCACTGCGTGTTCCAAGCATGTGTCTACATTGGCGCAGTTTACATGCAGACTGTTGTACATTGTGACTGTGTGGAGATGCCTATGTGATGCGGGACGATGGTCATTTGTTCTACATCACGGATGTGGGAGTGTGCTCATACATCTCGCCATTTTTGTGCTCTGCTTTTATGAGGCATGGGAAGTGCAGGCCCGTCACTGGTTATCAGTGATTTTTGTATCGCGGTTGGCCTCATCGCTACTTTTTAGGCATTGCTGTTTCGCATTTTTGCAGCGTGGCATTGTGTTTAACGTGGTCATTTGACGCATTATCGTGTGACTATCGCATTGTGCGCCGGATTGTGAATACCACGTTGACATGGTGTTGTTTTCCGATGATGGACTGCGAAATGCAAAGTTGCGCTAAGGTAAATTTGAGATGGTTATCACACGTCATTGAGAATATACCCCTAAATGTCATATTTTGAGTCCTGGTCCTTTTTATTAGGATCTCAACAGAATGTGGCACATATACTTTTACTGGATGTCCCATAACAATTGTTTCACTCTGCTCAAGACTCACACAGGTAGCAGTCACTGCTTTCAAATAACCTGGTAACGCTGCAGCTACTGAGTCCGAGGTAGCAGAAAAATATGCCACTGGACGTCGTGCCATTCCATGTTTTTGTGTCAAGACTGAAAGTGCACATCCATTCTTTTCACAACAGAATAATGCAAAGTCTTTCGTATAGTCCGGCATTCCCAATGCACCTGATCAACAAAGACTATCTTGCAGCTCAATAATGCTCTCTTCATCCAATTCAATCGGAATCTTTGTGAGCCAACCTCTTTAGAGGCTTGGCAATCAAAGAGAATCCACTGACCCATTGCCTACAATATCCAACCATTCCCAGAAACTTTTGAACTTCATTCTGTGTTTTGGGAGGTTCCATTTGCAAGATCACATTTATTCGATCCTGTAATACTTTCCTGACTCCTTTCTCAATTTTGTGTCCCAAATATTGAACTTCTTTTTGATAAAACTGTAATATTGCTGGTGATACTTTATGTCCACCTAATGCCAAATGGTTCAGTAGAGCAATTGTATCTGTCACACATGCCTCTCGTGTTTTTGATGCCACCAATAGGTCATCAATGTATTGTACTAATACTGAATTATCTAGCATAACTAATGACTCTAAACATTTTTTCAAAATCTGATAAAAAATTGAAGGGCTCTCTCTATACCCTTAGCATGCCAAAACATGGTCTCCGAAACGGAAGGCAAATAAATATTGGCTATCCGGATGTAAAGGTATCGAGAAAAATACTTGAAACAAATCAATCACTGTATACCATTCCGCATCACAAGGAATTTGGTAAAGAATCACTGCTGGATTTGGTACTATTGGACAGCAAGGTACCACCATTTTATTAATCTTACGTAAATCTTGTACTATTCTGTACATTCCACTCGGTTTCTTAATTCACATAACAGGTGAATTGTCAGTACTTCTTAATATTTCTTTCAGAATGCCCTGTTCATTCCTCTGTTCTATTACAGGAATAACTCCTGCTATGGTCTCAGTACTCATCTTATACGGTGACGTTTTTAGAAACTCTGCCCCTTGTTTGAACACAATTTGAATAGGATCAACACCCTTCATCAATCCAATATCTTTTCCTGTAAAATCCCACACATCAGTTCTTATTCACCAGGCAAATCTTCTAGTGTGAGGAATGAATATAAATCATTCACTTCTGTCCCTTGCTTTGCTAACATCAAGCAACATCTTCATCTGGTGTCTGAAAAGCAATACCATCCGGCATACAGTAGATGGTGCAATCCATTTTGCAAAGTAAGTCCCTACCTAAAAGATTTACTGGACTTGTGTCACATACCACAAAACGATGCATATGTCCGAATTTTCCTAAATGAACCTCCATTGGTTTTGTTATTGGAGTCTGAATATATTTATTTGAGACTCCCACAACTTGGATAGTTTCTCCTGAGAGGGGTAGATTTGGAATTTCTGCTGCTCTTACAGTAAAACGGGTAGCACCAGTGTCCACAAGGAATGTAATATCATTACCTTCCACTTTCCCATCAACAAAAGGACCTCTAGAGATGCGCCAAGCACGCACTCTTCCTCCCCCTTCAGGCACCGCAATTGAGATGAATCTGAATCTCTCTCAGGACACTGCAACCAATATTGTTGTACATTTTGATTCTTACCAACTTTTTCACTCGTGTGAAATCCTGCATTCACACTGTATCTCTGTACCTGAGCATTCACATTATTTGGCATAGGAGCTTGAGGTACTTGTATTTGTTGAGCCTGTGGTGTAACTATCTGTTGCTGTTGCAGCTGTTGTTGATTCACAACCACTTCATTCTGCATCTGCGGATTGAAATTTTGAATCATTCCATTATTTCCTAACAAGGACTTACACTCGTTTTTCCAATTTCCTAACTTTCCGCACGCATGACAAGGACATTTCTTTTTCTTCTCTTCTCTATTATTCTTACCTCTTGCGCCATTTGATACACCATTCAATTTAGGTACCTGACTATTCTGATAATTGTTATTCTGTCCTTTCATTTGAAAATTTGTTTGAGAAATATTGACATAATTTCAATCATTCTGTAGGGCCACTCTCACCTGTTCCCATATCATCTTCTCTTTTAATTTCTTATGCCTTGATTCAATATCATCACTACACTACTTAGCATATCTCAAAATTTCATCCAGTGTTTTACTCTGCCAACAAATCAAATGTTGCTGAATCATATTAGTAATCTCAGGTCTCAATCCAAATACAAACATATACACAATGTGTCCCATATCTTTGTCAGTTATACTTTTAAAGCCATTGTACTGTTTAAACACCTGTAAAAGCCTTTCATAATATACATGTACTGATTATTTTGACTCCTGTGTCGTCCTATCAATTTTAGTTCAATCTGTTTCTTTTTGAGAAATGTTACCCTTCAAGTAAGTGATTACTTGATTATCATTTTTCATCAGTTCTTCTGAAGGTCCTCCTGTTTTGACATCTCTACGATATTCTTATTTTGGCCAATCAACTCCAATTTTACACTCAGTCCATAAATCAGCTTGAACTACAATGTCAAACAAAACATCCAAGTCTTTCAACAAGATCTTTGGAACTTTTACAAACATCTTTCTACCTGTTTGTACCACTCGACAGGTTTTTCTCTCAATCTGGGAAAATCATTAGTAAAAGACAATATATCCTGTCTTGACCAAGGAATGTGAACATATCCACCACCTGGAACTTCTCTCGTCGGATATATCATTTCAACTTGCTCTGTTTCTCTTAACGGAAGTAAAGAAGATGCATTCACATTTTTACTAGCAATCATTTCTTCCTTCTTTTCCGCCCATCTACCTTTCCATTGTTCCACATCACCCCATCTCTTCAAGGTATTAATCAACTCTTTTATTTGCAATCGTTTACCAGATATATTCAAACTCTCCAAATCTTTTTCAGTAAAATCCAATCTATATGTTTTCTGCAAAGCTTTAGATTTTCCAATATCTACTACATATTCTTCTGCAGCCTCGCCAATATCTCATGTAAATTTTTTACTTTCCATGTAATATTTTTACACAAAATACAACTCTTGATCTTGATATTTACTCAATCTCTCTGGACTTATTGTACCAATAATAATTTCTTCCAGATCTACTCTCAATCAACCTATATCTATATTCAATTTAGACTTATTAGTTTCTATTCCTCTTATCCAATCATCTAACTCCTCTGGCGAAGGTCCCTCTGACCCCCCTGATACTGGAGTTGTTTCTCTCACATTTTGCGCTAGTTTCCTAGGATCTATCTGTACGCTTGTTTTTGGTGTTTCAGTCACGTTTTAATTCGCTGGAAGATCAATTAATGAGTTACTCATCTCAATGTGTTCTGATCCACTAACATTCCTGACATTATTCATAGGAATTGTCAATGCATGCACTCCTGAAATATTTTGACCCTCACTATACAATGGAACTATAGTACCAATTTTTACTGGTGCCAACAATGCTTCTGCATTTAAACTCATCTGTCTAATTTTCTAAGTCAACTCCTCTCTTGTTCTATTTAACATGTTAATCTCTCTTTCCTGCAACACTCGAATACCCAATGAAGACTGTGAAGCTGCCGGAGCTTGTGTAACTTGTGAAATTTGTGGAACTTGTGGAGATTGTGAGCTTCTATTTCAATTAACGGTGCACTCAGAGAAATCCCATTCAGGCTCTCCTGATATGGTGGAGGTCTCTTTAATAGCTTCTCATCTAATAATTCATAATCAATTTCATTTGGATCCATATTTAATTCTGAAATGTCTACATTCTTCTTTTTCTCTTTACATTTTCCTCTAGCCTGACCCTCAGCAACTATTACTGGATATAATCCAACTGCTATCACTTCTCTCCTCCGTCTTTTCGTCTGATCATCCCACCTAGCTTCTGAATAGCTTCTCAATGGATTCCTATATTTAATCCCATTCCTGTCTCTCTCTCTCTCTTTCATATGCTTCATGTTCCCATTCTTCAAGCGCCTCATACGGCACAGGTCTTGGATTTGGTTTTAATGAATTCATTTGTCTCCCGAAATTCTCCAATACCATGCATCGGAAAAGCTAAAACTCCATCATCTTCTGTGTAACCCATCCAGATATCTAACCATGTACATGTATGATATCCACGCTCTAACATCATAAAAGAAGCAGGCAATCTTGGAGGAGGTACAGGAAGTCCCTCTCTGGTAACTATTGGCTTATCATTTTTAAAGAAATATTGTATTCTTTTTACCATCTTCATTTTTTAACTCTCCTGTTCTCGCTAAATAAACCAGAACCAAACAAAGAAATCTTCCATAATTCCGCTCACTCTATTTGCTGAATCTCAGCCAATACCAGCGCAACTCACACAAACCAACCAATCATGGCTCACTACGTGCCCACTAACTCAACCAATGCCAACGCAGCTTTTTGTGATGTCGGTATAACTCCTGCTACTGACCCTCCTTTTACAAAATAACACGGCAAGGTACTACAATATTTTCTTAACTAACTTCTTGTTAGAAACTACTGCTACTGTGTCTTGCTCCATTAAATAAAGAGATAGTTCAATTACTCAAGGAGTTTCCTTTTACTTCCAGTAAAATAACGACCAGTGCTACTCTACTCCCAATCAAGTGGAAAGAGGTCTTGGTACTCTTTTGGGGATACTAGCCAAAGTTTCGGAAGAGAATTTTCGAGTTAAAAAAGTCTTGGTACTCTTTTGGGGATGTAAAGCCAAAACTTTGGAAGCAGACTTTCACTATTTCACACAGTCTTTTCTCATCAGAATAAATCCCTAAATAACATCAACAGCATCTCATTGTTTGATATTACAACAACAGACAAAGTACTTCTGCAGTGTGATACTTCTCCACACTATTCCTCTGCAACTAAGGTTAAAATAACATCCCGGGGTCTTAGGCAACTCAGTATCCGTATT
Source organism: Triturus cristatus (assembly GCF_964204655.1). Classification (NCBI taxonomy): domain Eukaryota; kingdom Metazoa; phylum Chordata; class Amphibia; order Caudata; family Salamandridae; genus Triturus; species Triturus cristatus. The sequence goes on from NC_140593.1 coordinate 280,375,648, forward strand.
TCCAGACAACCTAGTACCCGTATTTCCAGACAACATAAAACAAAACACCAACTCTTCATATTATTAACCATAAAATAAATAGTCAATAATTATTGCCAAACTAATCAATAGTAACCATCCTCTGCTACCAAATCTGATTCAGCAATCAGGGATCAATAAATTTGTAATAAACAAGGCCCAATTACATTACCCAACACGTCTCTTCACTCTGGGTTCAGTGGAATGCAAAGTTTGTATCTAACTTACCAATCTCCAACAGAACCTGCATTTCTTATAAAAAAATATAATGTGGCGATGACATCTTTTATAGTTGGTTAGTTATAGGCAATAATCTATTAAACTCTCTCTAAATAAAAACGGACTCAATGTATACATTTATAATGTTTATCTAAATAATGTGAAATGAACGCTCATCAAGTACTAATACACAGTACAAATTATGATTTATCACAGAGTAAAATATTAGCAAAGAAAATTACAAATTCGCATCGTATTGACAGTGCATTTAAGGAGTGGAAACGCGTAGAGAGAAAAGGTTCAGAGACAAAATACATTTGCAAATGATTATGCAAATACAGGTTTCTTTCTATACTAACCTAGTAAGAACAGAAAATCTACTCCCTGGCCACAAGAGCAGCAAGGCCCCTCAAGAAGATTTGAAAGGACAAAGACTAAGTCAGGAATCAGGTACAGGAACAGAAAGGTCTCTACAGCAAAACTGATGACAGCGACGATCTCCTAAGGATCTGCCTAAACGCCTTTCGTGCCACCCCTCCCATCAGGCACCTCAATTATACCCTAAAAACCCAAATGTCCAACTCACACTTGTTTCAAAATGAGTAGCTATTCTACATTTGATTGATTAAGGAAGGGGGTGTATTGTCACACCATACTCAACATGTCCATCTCACTCAATGTTCTATTGTTTTGTTTTTTTCAATTTCATGACAACATCTTCCCAGGAAATACAAGTATACAAATATCAAGCTTCAACTTCCTTCTCTCTGCTAATGTTTTGAAATCTGTTACTTCTTGTGCCACTCGTGCGCTTCCAGATGAAACGTTCCTCATTTGCTGATTATTTTCATCTCCACGTTTAACTTTTGGCAGGCACGCGTAAATTCGAAGGTTGCTTGCCTTTGCCTTCCCTCCACGTTCTTTTTGCTTTTACAGCTTATTTAGTAAACATCATTTTCCTTAATCCATGCTTCTACAGAGAATAAAACAAACATTAATACTCATTTTGCAATGCTTTTTATTACGCACCCTCCCAATGCTGCATCTATCCATGCACAACCCATAATATTACTTTTCCTAGCAAACGTCAATGACGTGCACAAAAGCAGCATTAGTCTCTATATTTTCATTAGTCAAGTATTTTGCGGCCTAGTTCAGTGCTTCAGTACGCGTTGTGCGCAGTATTATTTTCCCTCATGTCAGTTTAAAACCTTGTGTTTTTCACTGCACACTGTTAGAAAAATTCGAAAATGTTACCAGGGGTTTCAATCCAAACAGGTTTCCATTTTACGGAAATCCCTGCTCCATCACAAGTCAACTCCATAGGAAATCTAGGCACAGGCATATCAGGTTTTCAAAAGTGTCAGTGGTGGACTTTGGTGTGCTGTCCCCTCATTTTGAGGAGGAGCAAGAGCATTTAAAAGTTGAGAGATTCTCTCTGTGGTAATTCTTAGGGGGAGATAGTTGAGGCGGTTGCAGAAAGGAGGCCGGAACTCCGATCAACAACTCACTTTCTTGACATGCCTGTCCAAGTCAAGTTGCACTCTACACACCCCTTCCTTGCTACTGAATAATTGAAGAGGACCAGCAGGGTTCCTGGTGGCATTTCACAAGCAAGTTAATCCTGGTTCTTGCACCAGGCATTGAGATCCATCACCAGTGGAGTGGAGCAGTACTTCACTATGCCACAGTCAGGGGCGTAGCTTTGAGGGGGGGTGTTTGGGGTGCTACATCCCCTAATAAATAGACTTTCTGGTAAATACTTGGGCACAGGTGCTTTCAATCTGGTATGGCAATGTGCCTGTCGGATTTCACCTGCACTTTTGACATACATAGAAACAAAAACGCACACACTATCTCCCTCTCAATTTTAAAGTCTTTAAAAATGTTGGTTAGTTTACAAAATATTGTTTTGTTCCCTCCCTTAGTACCCCTACCCACTGCATTCCTTTCCCTTTCCACTGCCCCTTAAGCTCCTCTCATGCACCCTGCTTGTCACTGAATGTATTTTCACATTATATGCCTGCGTGATTTTTGGAAATCCTGAAGCTCCACCCTCGCCCCCCCTACCCATCTTACTGACCGAGCTACACCCCTGGCCACAGTCACTGCTGGACAGACAATGCATGCATTTCAGTGCCATTGCCTGTTTACCCGTGTTTCAGGAGCCATCAACTGAACATATGTGGGCACATCATTTTGGAATCGACACTAGTGTATCTAATCAATATAGGAGCTGTCTGTGATGTTCGGGGCCACTTCATTCATGTGCATGATATTTGTGGTGCAACACATTCCAGCCTCATCTTCCATCAATCACCGCTGGCACCAGCTATTATGGTGACATGTGGCTGCTAGATGAGTACATGAAAAACTGCATTGCATCATGATGAGTATGACATCATTGAATGGTGCTCTTCACAACAGTCTACCTTACATGACGTCTGATGGAGATTTGCATGAGTGAAATGTGAAACTAGTATATGGAAAGCAACAGTAATCCATGTAGCTATAATATCTTTTCCAGGTGATATTTTGTATGGCCCTCTCCCCAGCCTCTCACGCCCTTCAAATGTCCAACCGCAGAGCACAAACTCTGACTGGAGACCTCATGAAGAGCACATTTGGTTTCCTGAAGTCGGAAATCTGAAGTCTGGGTCAGGCTGGAAAGGTGTTACTGCACTCCTCTGAAGTAAATTATATTTTGTTATCGCGCAATATTGGCTGCACCTGGCCATACACAAACATCTCCACCAGGCACATCAACCACATCTAAGTTATTAAGCTGGGCCATATCCTAGTGGTTAAGGTCAACTAAATAACCACATTGTGGCTAAAGGAGGCATCCAAGATTGATCAAATAATCGAGTTTATGCAAAATATAATCCTACCCTAAATTTATCAAGACAATCATCATAGCAGCCTATAACAGATGATTAGATGATATTGAAAAATAATGAAACATATTTCAACCAGAAAGACTCAAGGAGCCAAGGTTTAACATTAGAGTATTAAGGTGTACATTAGCGAACAGTAGTGGCCCCTTTAATGAAAGCTGTTTAGGAATCCCAAACAGTGGCAAGTTTAGATGACAATAGTTCTCTTCTTGCCTTCTACAAAGATCCATTTGCCTTGTCGTGGTTTAATTATAAGAACTCTTTCCACAATTTGGTTAGTTAGTTTTGTTGACAGAATGTTAGACATAAACCTGTTACCTGTATAATATTGCATTCTCCTGTGCCCATTTTCTCATGTTAAAATGTATTCTAGAGTTTGTGACACTGTTCTCTCATAATGAATGTACTAAAATATACAAAAAAGTGATGGATGGTATTCTTTAATGGTATGCGGCCACTCGTAATCACTTGAGGCCCCATCCCAGTCTATCCTAATTTTGCACACCATGCCACACCAGTGTGGACCCATCTGTATGCAAATCTGTCTTGATCCTGTTACAATGAGAACAGTCGAGCCTGAACTGCTAAGCCAGGTCCTCCCTGAATAGGAACACAAGCAACCCAGGGCATACTTTGCCCTTTTTATGGTCTCTTCAGCTGGGTATAGCTTGGTTCCAATGACACAGTGCGTGCAGCACCCACGTGTGGCATACGTGTCCCACTTAGGTCAACATACTTAACTGCTTGAGTGCTCATGAGGAGCTCAGCTCATCATGAGTCACAGTGGAGCTGTGCACATGACGAGCTGAGCTCGTCATAACGGTCGCGGTCCGCCCACGGGTGATTGATTCCCCGCCTGTGCGGGAGAATTAATCAGTGGGCGGGGTCGTGACGAGCTCAGCTCGTCATGAGCACAGCTCCACTGTGAGTCATGATGAGCTGAGCTCGTCACGAGCAAAGCGGCGCCGCGGCCCCCCATCCTCCCGCACCGCGGGGGAATTACCCCCCGCAGGGAAGGGGTTAAGTATACAAAAAGTGATGGATGGAATTCCGGATTTAATTTCATCCACTGGTAACCACTGGAGGCCGCGCCCTTGTCCATTCTTATTTTGCACACCATGCCACCTCAGTTTGGACCCAGCCTAATGTAGCTGAGTGATTGACAGTGACTAATATTAATTCAAGGACTCCTTTCACCGCTTGTTGTTGTCACAGTTGAAAATGAATCTGGTTTTCTTTATTTCACTTTCATTCAAAATCATAACTAAATTGAGACATGCTTTGTGATTGATTTTCATTATCTGGGCTGAGAGTAAGCAGCAAAATAAAGGCATTTTGGATTTTATATTATACAAAATCCTACAAGTCCCACCTACTGTTTTCTCAGCCACTTATGTTCATCACTGGTAAAAAATAATGTAGCAGAGAGAGCTCCCTAAATTAAGAAATTGACAGGCTTCTTCTTTTATCATGCAGGATTTTAACTAGATAGTGCAGCAATAATATTCAATTGATATATGAAACAAAATATATTATGTTCATTTTTTTAATCCAGAGGCTATTATAGACGGCTTCAGCAATTCTGCCGAAGCTGCCCTTTCTGCAACTCAGACAATCTGCTACTACAACATGGAATGTAGACAGCGCAGCTTTCAAACGCAAAACAACTGGAGCCGTATCATAAAGAGATGCGCTGGCTGTGTGCGGAGCCAAGCTCCTGTTTTTCTGCTTTTGATGTGTCTAAAGTTGATTTATATAACTGGGAATTTCTCCCAGTAAATGCATGTACGTTAAGCAGAACAAGTTGAAAACAGAGATAGACAACCTCTGCTCATTGTTTCCGACTTGTGCTGTCAACATTCCATGCATTACCCCAGAGAAATTCCCAGTTATATGTATAAACTTTAGAAATCTCAAACACAAACAAGCATTTGCAATGCAATAGATCTTGCATTTTAGAGACTTTGACCTATTGGTATTGTAAATGGAAACAATCCTGCTTACAACACATGCACCCTTGCATCATGTACATGGGTGTCTGCATTAGCGCTAGGCAGCCAAAAGAGCGCCAGCACAAGAAAAAGACAGGAATGTGTCACATTATTTTATATACGGAGCATTCCTGCCCTTTCCATGTCACGCAGCGCAGCTAGAGGGCTAGCTACACTGCGCTGCATGAAAGCTACATATGCCCCTAAATGCAGAGCCTTGAGGTCATCTACATGATAAGTGATGAGAATCTTGACATATGGATTTTTTTTTACATTGTTTGTGCCAGGCTACCAAGGGTAAGACTGAGGTCTGTCAATAATAAGAAAGACTCCCTATGACCTGCATTTCTTCAATATTATGAACTAAATCTGGAACAGGGTTACAATGCCAAATGAATAACAATCAAGATCACAGTTATAAAAATTATTTATATTTGTATTCATCTTTTTTTGTATCAATACTATCATCATTTATTTTTTATTCTTTTTTTAAACCAATAAACAAACTATTATTTTATGCCAATAAAATTACAAATTCATATGAATCATTTAATCATGTTTTTACAAAGAAAAACTTCCTTTAATACATATTGACTAATTCAACACTAAGCCCCTACTTAAACACAAAAAAACAACCTACCTAAATTGCAACACCAAATATCCTCTCACTCATACCAATCATTCAAACATACAACCATATAGCACCAATCCCCAGTCCTGGACAGTGGATTTTAATGTAACATTCGAGCCCTTAGAAGTTACTAAAAGCATCACCGATGAAGAAGACATGGAACTGGGCATTCCATCCCTGGGCCTTAAGAAGTTAGCAAAGAATGTTAAAGTGGCTCTTCAAGTGGCTTCCCTTACCTATAAATATGGGTTACGAGCTGTGAATTGCCGCTCGATCTCAGATCTCGGTCTTCACCATACCTACAAGCGGGTATATTCCAAAACAAGAATAGATAATTTCCTGATGGACATACAACTATGGCCAAGCCTTGTTGATATGCGGGTCCTAGAGAGGAATGATAGTGACCATAATGCTCTCTCTCTAGAATTAAAAGAGGTATTTGGTTCCCACTGTCCATCTGTGGAACTAAATCCCCAGAATCACATCATTACTAGCAACAACAAAAGAATGATTAAATTGCCACAAATAAGGAACAATGCAGAGTCCCTGTCAAAAATCTATACCATTGTTGCCAATTTTCTGGTGTCCTTAGGGCCTAATAACATGGATTTGCAAACGATTGTAGACGCTTTCAGCATTTTATTAAGCAACATCAATACAGTCTTTTACAAAACCTCTAGTAGGAACATAACCACAAGGTCTAAATCAAAAGTGTGGTTTAATGGTGATTGTAAATTAGCACGCCAGTCTTTGATGGGTGCAATAAAGTCTGGCCAAAGAGAATCCATTATTAATCATAGAAGAACCTACAAAAAAGCCCAACACGAGGCACATAGGAATTGGCATCAAGGGTAGTGGGAAGACATACTTGTTGTGGCTCAGACTAGAAATCATTCAGACTTCTAGCACCTAATTGCAAAAGGGACCAAAAGTTTAGTTGTGGAAGACAGTTTTCACATCCTCCAACAGGTTTGGAGGATCACTTTTCTGGATTATATACAGGACCAGAGGAAAGTGAGGCAGCACCCAGGGAATTTTCTTGCCAGGAAGCTAACATTGTCTGTCTTTTATTTTCAGTAGAGGAAACCCACGAGGCAATCATGACCATGAAGTGGGGGAAAGCCCATGGCCTAGATCTAATACCGGGCGACCTTTATCTCTCTGAACCCCAAATATGGAGTGTGATCTTAAATTACACTTTTAATGCCATATTGGGTGGAGCAGAGATACCGGAAGTCGTGTCCATCCACAAGAAGAGAGATAAAAGCGACCCGACAAACTACAGGCCAATAAGTCTTATCGACATAGCACAGAAAATATTCTGTCAGCAATTGCTGAAGAGAGTGAATCAATGGATTAGCGAGGGGGATTTATTATCACCCCTGCAGGCAGGGTTTCGAGAGAAGACAAGCGCCGTTGATCAGTTGCTTTGCTCCCTCTTGATCCTGTGGAAATATGTAAAAATAGGTAAAGGCTCTCTATAGGTGGTGTTTGTAGATCCAAGGTTTGATTTGGTACCACGGGGAAAACTTTGGACAGCTTTTGGTAACCTTGGGTTACCACCAAACCTTTTGCAGATCCTTATCAGACTTCACACACAAAAATTATGCCCAAATAAGATGGGGCAACAACAGAGGATTAACTAACCGGATAGGAGTGAGCCGCGGAGTAAGGCAGGGATGCGTTTTGGCAGCAACATTATTCACACTTTATATAAATGGCCTGATTAATCAGATAAGGGGCTGTAGGGGGGATTCCCTCAAGCTTGCAGGATGTGAGGTGCCTGCACTACTTTTTGCAGATGACACCCTGCTTATTTTGAGGTCACCGATGGAGCTCCAAAATTTAGTGGATCAATGTGGGAGGGATTGTGAAGAACAGGGGCTGGAAATTAATCATTTAAAAACAAAATGGGTTTTAATCGTTACGTCTTTTAATCAAAATAAAAAACTGGGCTCAACTGTGCTGGAGGAAGTTTATCAATCATTGTTTGGGAGTGAGATTTGTTAACACACTATCGTGGGCACCCCAAATAGAAAAAAGTCAATTCTCACTACAAAATGTGGGATCGGACTTATGTACAAAGCTAAAAAAGTCAAGCTTCAGACCATTGATCCTAGTCACTCAAGTGTATCAGGCAAAGGGCCTAGGGGCAGCACTGTATGGCACAGAGTTATGGGGGCATGCAAACTGCATTTGAACCCCCTAGCTCCAAGCTTTTTATTGGTCCTTCTATTAACGTTAATTGGAACGTCGTACGTAAGAATCACAAGATCCTATCTTTCTTCGTCAATACGGTGTATTTTACGTAACATGTTGGGGGCCATGTTGGAAGGCATCCTATTCAAATACAGACCAACTATCACAAAGATGGTTTATTCTCAAGTTGTTAAGGCTTCTAACAAACTAAAGCCATTCATATTCCGTTGGAGTTTCAATACCCATTTCAAAACTGCCCCAGTATAAATAACTACGATCTAACCCCATGAAAAAATTTGTTTGTGGTAATAATATTTACATATAACATAAGCGTAAAAACGCCTATCAAAACAAATACACACTTAAAAGTCATAACCAAATACTAGGCTCCGTGTACACTATGGTCTACATATTTTTCGGACACAAGCCTACTACAACATAATACAAAAGAAAGGTCGACGCCATCTTTAAGGACCTAAGATTTTTCCATTGTAAGATCTTATTCTTTGCAAAACGCTAACTTACTACAGAATAATAGATGCAACGGAAGGAATATCATCCTTCAAAAAGGAGAAATGCCAGACGTAAATGTAAAGAAGGGAATATCATCCTTCATGAAAGAGAAATGCCATCACAAGAGAGAAGTGCCATCATAGGATATCATTGTTTAACTGAATAATCCACACCAAGGCATAGTTTTTCTAAAGACTAGGCACTTCTTTGGAGTTCTATATAGCATTGGTGTTGAAAGAATACGCATGTGTCCACAACAACACTGTGCACCTAAACAAAGTGTTCAAGAGAATATAAACAAGAAGCCTCAAACATCTATTTCATAATTAATCTGTGAGATATATACAATCACAGAATTATCAACCTTGAGGGAATCAACTTCAATTCTACAGTAATATGCACACTATCTACAAACAGTGTAGGCCCACCTTCATAAAGAGGATAACCTATCAAATATCATTTCTGTGTAATATTCCAAATGAGTTCCTCATTAGGACCATTCTTCACACTGTTCAAAGTAAAAATCCAAAATGTTTCTCTTCTTTTGCCAACTACTTCCATAGGCAAACCTGCTGGTGTTTTAACTTTTTTCAAAACACACCACCTGAGTTGGACCTCCGAGTGATTGTTGTCCAAACAATGTTGTGTTAGTGGGGCTGCCAATCTCCAGGTACGGATAGCAGATTTGTGTTCACTATATCTGACCAGGAATTCGTGGCCTGACTCGCCTACATACGCAAGTCTGCACGGACGTAAAACCACATAAAAAATGTTTTGGCTCCTACAGTTTGTAAAGTCACAAAGTTTTAAGCTTTTGCCCTTGTACTCAAAAGAGTCTGTCACAAGGGCCGCATCACAAGCGTGACAAGAGCCACACCTGTGATTACCCAAAATGGGTGGTGGTAATCCAGTAATGGTCTTCTGTTCAATTTCACTCTATCCCCAGTATGCACAAGCATATCTTTGAGGTTGCGATTCCTCCTATAGGCAACTATAGGAGGTTTCAGGTCTGTTTCATTGTCATGTACGTTTAAAATCTTCCAATTTTTGTTCAAAATAATCTTGATTTTATAGTTGAATTTTGAATGATTTATCACGCACTTAACTTGTGTAGTGAAGACAGGGTTTTGCCTGCACACATTGCTATGTAAGTATAAGCGTTTTAGAAGTTAAACGCCATCTTGCCACTTTGCTGCTTTTGCACACAACACCACAGGTAACTGTTATTATAAGTACAACTGCTTGCTTGCTTTTTCTTCACATGAGAACGGTCTGTTTTTCACATCCCTAGACTTACACCGCGACCTTAGTCTGCACACTGTGTGAAAAAGCCCTCAAGGTCAAATAACAATGTATGCTGTTGAATTCAGATTGATCGGCCCACGTTCTAGACACAACAAGCACACAGCTGCAAATATCTGAAACTCTGGTGCCTTTAATATTGCATTGCATGCATGATATTGACACTTGGAGAAAACCTTTCCAGACACAGAGAGCGTTGCTGATCTTATGATGTAAATCACCTATGCTGATCTTGGAGGTATGGGGTTCCCCATTCAAACCTAGAGACCTTCTATTATTATAAAACTAGCTTCAAGCCAGGGGAGGGTGGTACACAAGGCGCTATAAGACCTGTTTCCACTATCATTATAACATGATTTCTCCCTTTGTGTTTTATGGTATTTTAACAATGCTGATTGTTTTATTTCTAATCAAATGCCTGCTTATGTTAACCAAAATACTGCATCTTAGTGAACGTAGTTAAAAATAAACATTTTAAACTTTTCCGTGTCTCTGATTACTCATGTTGTGGACTGATATGAGAATAAAGACGAAAGAGTGTTCTTGATTCCTACCATTCCTGAGAGTATCCTAAGTTGCTTGTTCTGAGTTGTCTAATTATTGGTAGCTTCGCTGTAGTTCAGAGAACGAATGAGACACTGATGCTAGTCGGATAGGGGTTCTGGGTACTGAGGTGAGTTTTTGGTACACCAAAATTCACTGAGGTCCTGGTTTCCTGCGCATAGTTATGCATGAGCAGAATCCCCGCAACACTTTGTCATCAGGCTTACGTCTTGTGCCCTCTAACAGCGCCTCATGATTATAATACTTGGCACATTTAAAAGCAGTCCTCACCAAACGGCGGGGATATCCCCGCTCAAGAAGTATTTTTTTGAGCAGGTCCCCATGCTTGTGATAATCTTGGATGGTAGTACAGTTCCTGCGAATACGCAGGAACTCCCCGAATGGGATAGTGTCTTTTTGACTGCAAGGGTGAAAACTCTGGTACTGTAAGATAGTGTTTTTTGCACTGGACTTCCTAAATAAGCTAACCTGAAGCACTGCACTGGACACAGAAATGACAATGTCCAGTAACTCAACCTCTTCAATACTAAAGTTTATTTTGCTGAAGAAAAAGGCAGTTGACAGTGTAGGAACGGGATACCTAAAATGGTGAGTGGTTTAAAACATGGTTTTGGGAGTGACTCAGTAGTAGAGATTCACAAATCTTTTTAATAATTAAGCTTAGTTGGCATGCCGAAAAAGATTTATTTTGGAACTTTAAACATATTTTTAAAAACACAAATATGTGTGGTGCACTCGTAAAAATCTTCTTGCATGAATGAACAGGTGTGTTCTCATGCAAGAATGCCCTGACAGTTTAAGAACACTGACAAATATATTTCTCTTCCTCCATCCCATCATAGCTAGGGAAGAGCTACATTTATTTCTCTGGTGGCTGTGAGAAGTGAACGCCTTCAAAACTAGTGGTGGTGCGGGTAAAGGGATTCTTGAGGCGAAAAAAAGAACATACGCCACTATGTGGTTATGTAGCAGAATTCACACAAAAATATGGTAATCGTGAGTACCACTGCTCATGCCTAGGGACTGGATGACAAGAGCGGGGGGCTATTAGGAACTAAACGTGCACCCGACCTGCAAATGTGAGTGCACTCTGCACACCCTGGGTTAATTGGATGGCTGGCCACGGTGATGGCCAGCATGACCCCACGGATGTTTAGTGGTCGCTAACAATGGGGCAATGCACACTCACCTTTCAGAGCATCTGTTGTTTGCTGTGGAGTTTGGTCCCCCTTCACTGGCTTTATCAGTAGGTAGTTGCCGACGTGCGAGGCAACGCCGTGCGGAGAGCTAGGACTCTCGGGTGGGCTCACACTCATCCAAGTAGTCCTGTTGCAAGTGAATAGCCCATTCCCTCATATGCCTTTGTTTGCTGTGAAGCGGCCATCATGGCAATAAAAAAAACATGAAAGCTGGCACTATGCTCAAATAAAGTGCGACTCCCGTCCATGTAAAAGTGAACACAAGAAATTAAAGCTGATGCCTTTCTCAAATAAAGGGCACGCCCGTCCATGTAAAAGTGAAAACAAAAAATGAAAGTGATTAAAAAAACATGAACACATAATTAAAGAAATAGTCCTTAAACCAAGCACATAAAGGCCTACAGTGTAAGTAAACTGTAGTTGGCCGGTGCTCCTTGCCAGAAAACAGAAGTGACGTATCGGAGCACCAACCACTAAAAAACCAGGGAAGAAGAGCAACACAGGAATGCACCTAAGGCAACCAGCAGGTGGGATTGCACTGTATATTGATTACAACGGGTCATCCAGACAGCGCATGCACGCTACCGAGGCTCAACCTAAAATATACTAGGCTCTGTGCTCACCCAGCACAGCTCTTCATGAGATGCTCCCCTTTGCCGGTGGTTTCAAATTGGGCTCACCAACAGTCAATTTTGGGCACAGGCACTTATTTTACTAAACAATTTTGTCAAATGCGCGAACATGACCTACTCATGGTTCTGTGCATGGGCACTAAAGATGTTCATCATATTTCTCCTGGTTATAATAAGGTGTTAATAGGATGTACTCACAACCAATATGACGATTAGTGTACAACTTGCAACAATTTAGGTTCCTACATTTTACTGGAATTAACCTACTTCTATGAAATAGACTCACAATGTATCTTCAACTCAGTTCTCCATATTATGGAACACTGGCCCAATATTCCAAAAATATGCAACATTAACAACTATGTAAAGTTCTAGTTTTACTTTAATGAACTGGTGGCTGCCAACCCACACCCTTAAGCCACAAATGCCAAAGCAACCTAATTACCCCTGTTTTCTGAACTATGGATAGTTGCCCAACTGTCCAATTTACCACATGTGTAATATCTATTTTCATTATACTTTGATTATGATATATTTGTTATGCATGCACAATATATGATAAAGTTGACATGTCATAAAATACAAACAAAACTAAATGTGCCACAGAACCAAAGCTCAGCTCCTAAACTCCACCAGTCACTTTGAGGTTAATGGAACAAACTAGTTATTTTGATAAATTAAATACATTTCTTAATATTTTTCAGTTGTATTAAATTAAATGCTTCTTTCTCTGCACAACCTTACCGATAAATAAACCAATTAGTAATTTGGAAACCAAAGGTGACTGTTTTTGCTTGTTTTTCTTCCCACATTTTGCCTTTTTCTGTTCGTTTTTCTGCCCTCTGTTTTTTCCTTTTCTTCCCTTGTTTTGCCTTTTTCAGCTAATGTCAAACCTCTTCCCGCCGTTTTCCTCCTCCTGACACCCAACGCCCGGCACTCTCACCAGAATCTCTTAGTGGAGGCCGCATGGCTACCCCATTGAGCAGGTCCTCATGCCAACTCCCCCTGCAACAGTTCTCCTGTCCAGCTTGCCCGAAGTCCGCTACTCTCTGCTACCTGTCTACCTGCTGCCTTCTGTTTGTGCCTCCTCTGCTCATCTCTTGCTTGGTTTTGCCTTTTCTGCTCATTTTCTGCTTGCTGTTTTGCCTTCTCCACTCATTTTTCTGCCCTCTGATTTGCCTTGTCTGCTTGTTTTTCTTCTCCCTGTTTTGCCTTTCTCTTCTCTTTCTTCTGCCCTCTTTTTGGCCATTTTTGCTTGTTTTCTGCCCTCTGTTTTGCCCTCTTCTTCTCTGTTTTTCCTGCTCATTTTCTGCCCTCTGTTTTGCCTTTCATACTCATTTTTCTGTCCTCTGTTTTGCCTTTTCTGCTCATTTGCCTGCCCTCTGTTTTGCCTTTTTCTGTACATTCACTTTCCTCCCTCTGTTTTGCCTTTTTTTTTTGCTAATTTCTTCCCTCTTCCCACCATTTCCTCAAGACCTGGCTTTTTGATGGAGATCCTGCACCCCCAGGTGTAGAGTGCTGTGCTTTACAAATGCTGATTGAATGATTCACAAAATGCTCTCTCACTATTAATGACCCAAATTAATCAAGGTATGGGGCAGCTTGAGCACAACATAGTGGAATAAGGTGTTTGGTATTATTCAGTGGTCATTCTTATCAGTGTGCTCCCAGTGCATAATATGCCGACAAATTAATATCACAAACAAAGAAAACTACTTTTCAGTGCATAGAGGTACCTTAAACTGTAGTTTTATTTGGAATTACTTGTTTGATTCCAGGGAATACTTGAACAGCTAAATAATGTAGTTGGCAATGGAATTAAACGTGTATTGCTCAGACCAATCAATATACTATATAACCCTTGCCCCCACTTGTCAATCTCTTTGCTCTCAAATGCCAATCTGTTTTTCAGAGAGCAAGCAACAATTGTCTATGTACTACTAATTGAAATTGTTTTCCATTTTTCCTTTTTTTTTAAATTAGAAAAGTCTTGTTGATAGCAGCTCTGCAGATGGACACAAACCAGACAGATTAACAGGAAGGATTGAGTTTAAAAACATCCTCTTCTCATACCCAACAAGATCTGATGTTCAAGTAAGGGTATTACACCGCTATATCTGTGTACCTTTTATGATTAAGTGGATGATCGTTAAATTATGACAGAAGCTTTCAATTGGTTTTGCACTGACTGCTACATCAGACATTGTCTATTTAAAATATATTACGCAGATCAGTATACCATGAAAAGACTAAGGGCCATAATCATGAAAAAAACTGTTATAGTACACATGGAGATTTACACCCCTGCCTGAACATACCTTTCTGTTTTCACATGACCTTTTCTGAAGGTTCCTGTTAGAAATGGGGTCTTTAGTGGCAGAGGTATGTACCCTGTCCAAGCAGGGACCACCTCTCCAGTCAGGGTCAGTCAGATATACACCCTAAATTAACCTGTGCTCACATTCTGGTCGCTTGTCATAGAGTAGTCAAACTTAACTTAAAAGGTAATGTGTAAAGTATTTGTGCAACACACTAATGACAGCAACACAGTGAAAACACCAGAAAAGATACCACACCAGTTTAGAGAAATTTAGTTTAGAGCATATTTATCTGAGATAACAAGAAACAAGACCGCAGTGAGAAAAATCCAATGAGTAGAAGTTGAGATATTAATTTTTAAATATTAAATGTGAAAACAGTTCTTAGAAGTCACTGTCGGGCAAAAATGTTTCTTGAGGTTGCATGAGACAAGTCCAAATCCAAAGTTCATACAAACCGCGATGGAGGGCAGGCCAGCTATAGAACCCACACAGGATATGCTGAAAAAGAACCTTGCATGGAGCAAAGTGTCAACGTTGAGAATACAATGCATCGGGTCTGAGTCACGCAGTCGGGCCACTGAGTCAGCGTAAATCTGCGCAGACTGTGTCACAGGATCAGCGCTGTGCCATCTTTAAGCTGCGCAAGATTATCGCTGCATCGTAGTCGAGCTTCACACACACATCATCAGCAGCTTCGAAGAGCACTGTGTTTATTTTTTACACGCAGTTGGGTTGATGCACCAGTGTTTGCAGGAAAACAGCTGCAGAACCCCCTTCTGGGGCCCAGGACTTGAGGGGGCATCTCAGGAATGGGTAGGATGCACAGATGGCAGAGTCCAGCAGTACCAGCAGAGTTGCAATAAGTCCTTTGCATTTCTGAGACTTAAGAAAACAGGAGGCAAGCCAGCTAGCCCTTGGAGAATCTTGGGTTTAAGGATGTAGAGAGCAGTTCCAGTCTCTCTCACTCCCAGGCAAGAAGCAGAAGGAAGCAGGCCAAGTTGCAAAGTGGCAGTCCCTCCTACAGCAGAGCAATCACTTCGCAGCAGGCCAAAAAACAGCAGAGCAAGTAGCAAAGTGGCAGTCCCGCCTGAAGAACAGCAGCTGTTCTTCCAGGTTGAATGTCCTTGGTTCCAGTTGAGTTCTCAATTGATGGTGTCAGGGGTCCAGTACTTCTACCGAAATGAGCCTTTGAAGTGAGGGAGACATCAAAGAGGCCTTTGAACATCACAAGGTCCATGCCTTTCCTGCCCTTGCTCCAGGCAGACTACAAGGGGGAGTATGCAGCTCTCTGTGTGGGGACAGGCACAACCCTATTCAGGTGCAAGTGTCAGCTCCTCCTTCCCAATCTACATCAGGAAAGTTCATCAGCCTGGTGATGGGTGGTCTATCAGGATGCAATTATCACACCACAGCTCCCTTTGTGGGACTATCTAGAGGGAATGCACAAAGCCAGCTGTCACCGTCACCCGGGCGTGTATTCCGAGACAGTCAGATGCATGGAATCGTTAAAGTAAGAAAATGTCAACTATCTAAATATGGCATTTTTGGACCTACAATTTGAAAAACATCTTTACGAAAAGATGCGTTTTTAAATTGTGAGCCCAGAGATACCAAACTCCAATTTTCTTTCTTCTCCAAAAGGTAAATTTCACTGAAAATTAGTTTTAAGGCATTCCCCATGTTATATTATGAGAAAGACTGGCCTTGTAGTATTGAAAACAATTATTTAGCAGTTATTCACTAACTGGACATGCAAAGGTCAAAAGGACATGTTCTACCTTTTAAATACACTGTTCCCCGCACTTGGGGCTGCGTAGGGCCTATCTTAGGGGTTACTTACATATAATAAAAAGGATGGTTTGGGCCTGGCAAGTAGTTTAACCTAGCAGGTCAAAATGACAGTTAAAAACTGCGCACACAGGCTCTGCACCCGCAGACCTGAGCCATGTTTAAAGGACTACTGAGTGGGTAGCTCAATCAGTGCTGCAGGCCCACTAGTAGCGTTTAATTTACAGGCCCTGGGCACTTTACTAGGGACGTGCAAGTAAATTAAATATGCCAATTGAGGATAAGCTAATGTTACCATGTTTCGACTACAGAGTATATGCACTTTAGCAGTGGTAAAGTGCCCATAGTCCTAAAGCCAACAAAAATGAATTCAACAAAAAGGGGAGGAGGAGAGCAAAACCTGTTGGGGTGACCCTGCAGAAAAGGCCATTTCCCACAGTTTCTAATACACATGTGTGTAGTTTTCCATACTGGAGAGCTCCAATAGAGGGAATAAGTTTCACTCTTGCAGAAAGCCCTTCCCTTGCACTCCCACCAAATTCTCCTTTCCATTCTGAAAGGGGACTTACCCAGGCTCTCTGACTGTATCTAGTTTAAAAGGGGGATGGAGAGGAGTTTATCAAAATGCTCACAAATGCGCTTCTCTATGCCATTCCCAAACTACCATTGCTGGGAAACTTACACTTCCCACTACGTGAGCTGGATTTACTCCAGCAGCTATGGCTGTGTCTGTACTAGTGGTGGAGTATTCCAATGTAGGACATCCATACACATGTGCCAGGAATATCTTTATGACATCCTGACAGGACTGAAAAGGGACCCCTTCCTGCATAAAACCCCTACTTCCCCAAAGTGCAAAGAACCTTAATCTGTGGCAGAAAAGAGTACGCGTTGGGCCACTGTAGCCAAAAGTGCAGCAGCTCAGGGAGAGTGCAGAACAGTGCCACATCTTAGTAGATATGATGCTATTCTGCTCTCTCTCTTTCAGACAAAGCAGCATAGCTGTGCTGCACTGGGAAAATTCTACAAAAATCTGAACCGTCATGTGTTGTGGAAAAATACAGTAATTTGTGGAAGAAGCAGAGGAAAATATATAGACAAATAGCAGATCTTTATACATCAGTTTATCTGCAGTATTTGCCTGTTCAGGTATTCTTGGAAACAGGAATGGCTTCCAAAGTTATGGGACTGCTTTTCCAAACGACCAGAAATGGACAAACATAGTTTAAACTGAAAAATGTCTTTTAAAAATATGAAATAATCACTTCAGAAATGCTGTCATGCACTAATTGTGGCCTATATTTGAGGCAGTGGGGATAATGTGAAGTGGATGCAATGAGGATACCCATTTCAAAAATACCTACACCATATTATAGACATCACATATGCTTTTTTGCAATATGTGCACACTGTTATGGCAAAAACTGACCTGCAAAATTGGTCTAATTGTTATTATATTGATTATCATACCTTTATTTCTTTACTGTAACCGGCCATACCGCAATCTGTTCATGTCAATTTTGCAACTGTTCGTCCTTATTGATAGGCTTTAGCAGTGGCGGCTCGCAGTGGGAGTGTTGCGGGGCGGTGGGTTGGGGCTTTTAGTGGAGCCGTATATATGACGTCCACGAGTAAGGTAAGTAAATAAATAAATACAACTATTTACCTTGCGCTAGCTGCTTCGCCAACTCGGCGATGCATCGAGTGCAAGGTAGATAGTTTTCTTTATTTATTTACTTACTTCACTCACGGATGTTGTATGTCTGACTCCACTACCCCCCCCACCATGCCCCTCCCCTGCCCCGCCCCACCACCCTGCAGCACTCCCACTGCGAGCCACCACTGGGCTTTAGCCATTTAATCACTTTGCTGTAATATTTCAGTTAAGGGTTGATATCTAAATTACATTTTCAGATTCTTAAAGGTTTAAACCTAATTGTTGAACCTGGAAAGACCACTGCTCTTGTTGGTTCCAGTGGCTGCGGGAAAAGTACCACGATTCAACTATTGCAAAGATTTTATGATCCTCTGCAAGGGGAGGTAAGATTTTAATTTTTTACTTTAACAAAATGTATTCATTCTGTTAGGAGAAATTACAGTAATTTTTCTGCCAGTTACTGCCTGTAGTAAATTGGAGTCCTATGTAGTGAGGTGGCTAGACTTTGCTATGCAATACAATCACATTACCCGAAATAGGTCCTTTGGATTCACACTGATAAATCCCTAGCTAAGTGCTGGTAGTCTGACTCAGAGCTGTCAGGCTTTACTTGAAGAATATGTGTTAAGCATTTCAACATGGATGATAAGTAATAGACCAATCTATAAAACTAGAGCAGGGCGTGGCCGGGCTGCCGATGTAGTAGGACACGCCTCGCAGTGTCTCCGCTCTTCCGCAGCCAGTCTCCCAACTTAAATATCGAGACCCGAGGATGGGAGACAGTGGGGCCCGCTATCTTGGGACCAGGCGAAACAGAGGCTTCAAATCCCCGAGGGCTGGGGGCTGATCACTGACCTGCTCTGGGCTCCATGCAGGGGATGTGATGCCTGCCTGGGCTCGGGCAAGACCCTCATTGCTGCCACCTTCCCGAGGTGCAGATGTGGCCTGCCCAACTGGAAGTGACTTTGCCATCTAAGGGGCCTATTGCCTGATGGCGGTCTCGGCAGCCTGCCCTCTCAAGTGCTAGGCGCCTTGCCTCCCGACCCTGGCGGGATATCACAGGCTGGACTGGGCCCGGTGGACTTTGCAACGGACCCCCTGCTGCTCACCTGTGTGGGCCCTGGAGAGTGGCCTGTACTGCAGCTTCCCTCATGGAGCTTGGGTCTAACTAAGGAGTGCGGGGAGAGAGCAGCAGCAAGTCTACTTATCCCCTGAGCGTGCCAGTCTTGAGGAGTGGTGTGTCCCGGATGGGGCTTGCCGGTGGCCGACCTGTTCTGCATCTGAGGCTGCCATTGGGTTCAGGTGAGACTGACATATCTGTACACCTGTCTGAGGCATTGGTGCTGCGGAGCAGGGGGTGATGGGCTGTGGTATCAGGCAGTGGGTGTTTTTCCCCCCCTCCGACTGCTTGAGTGTGTGGAAGTCTGATGCTCGAGCCTGCCACCGTCGTAGAAGACCCGGCCTACCTGGGGTAATACACCCCTCAGGGAGACTGCTTTGGCTTCTTTCCCGCCTCTGCACCTACTGTAAAAGTGGTAGCCGCCTGCCCCGTCTTGCTTTTGGCCGAAATTCCAGTGGTTTGGCTGATGGTGCAAGCCTCCTAAAGCGGGGTGGGTGATTGGCCACATTGTCGGGCAGTGAGTGCTCACACATTGCCTTCTGGACGCTGCTGGAGAATCACTGCTCGGCCTTGGGCCAGAATGGAGAGACCGGCCTCTACAGAGCCTTAATACACATACCTGAGAAACCAATCTGGGGCCCGTCTCCCGCTTCCCCCTCCCACTTAACCAAAAGATCTGACTGCTCAGCTTCCCTCTCAAGACGTACTAGCTCCTCTTTTGTCCTGGACCTGGGATACATATATACATAATGAGAAGGTGGCTATGAAGTAGGTCCTACTTCATAACCACTTTCTCATTATGTATGAATTAATGCTACATCATATTCTTTCCGAATTATTTTTATTGTTTGTGATTTTTGCGATTTTTGTTACATTGAAATCATGTTGCATTGTATTTATGAATTGTTTCATACCTCTTTAAAAATAAGTCAAATAAAATTCAGATATGTTTTAATATAGCTAGACTGTATTCGCACTGAGTTCCTATAATAATGATGGTGTTGTTTTCATGAGTTGTTAGATTAATTAAACCGCATGACTGCCTAGGGTTTTTGCTTACAATTATCAAACACATTGCAGCCTTTCTCCTATTCTTACACCTACAGGATTGGCTCACTGCTCTTTGTCATGCCCCACACAATGATCATGAAACAAGTTAGATTTCTATCACTTAACGTAAAAGGTCTCAATGCTTCCAATAGGTGCAGGCAGGTCTGGTGATACCTCTTTTTGCAAGACCCAGATATCATCTTCCTGCAAGAAACTCACCGCTCACGCTTAGACACACACCATATGGCACATCCCAAATACCCAACTCAATACTGGGCGTCTTCTACATCTAGAACAGCTGGGGTTACTATTCTCCTCAAGGGGGGTCTCAATTTACAGGGGGCTCACGTGGCACATGACAGGGAGGGAAGCTATCCTAAAATCAAATCTCAGGTCAACACCAGACCCCTTGCCTTGATCAATATCTACGCCCAGAACCAATCTCAGGACATATATCTAAGAAACCTCCTCAAGGACGTAACCTCACAAGAAGATGGACAGATGCTCACTGGGGGGACTTTAACCTGGTATGGGACCTTGAGCTGGATCGTAGTGCAAACTCCATTCAGGGTGTGAGAGCGATGTCGGCAGCATTTAAGAGGGACATTACTGCCCTAGGCTTGGTAGATGCATGGCATTATAAGTCTCATGATGCACAAAACTACACATTTTTCTCCCATGTCCACCACTCGTATTCACACATTGACTATCCCTTTTCATCACACTCACTTTTCCTGTCCCTTGATTCAGCGAGCATTTATGATATATCCATCTCGGACCATGCGCATCTTGCGATGACCCTGACAGGTGTTGGAGAGGCACCCCGCTCTGCCCTGTGCTGGCAGCTTCCCCGTCACATTCTACGTAACCCGGTCAATATCGCAGAGATCCAGTGAGAGATCCAAGCCTACTTTGAGGCAAATGCCCTGCCTGAAACTGATAGGCATACCTTGGGGGACGCCTTTAATGCGACCATCTGTGGCACCATCACTTCAATTGTAATTGCCTGTATCCGGAAGGCCCAGCTGTTGGAAAACCGGGCTATCCAGGGACATTAAGACCCTGGAACGCTTGGTTCATGCTGCCTCCTTGCAATGGCATAAGAAGTAGCTGGCCCTACTATGAGGCCAATTGCGGGCAATGGGGGAAACAAAGCGGAACGCTCACTTTTTACATTGAAGCAAAAATATTTCAAAGGAGGGAATTCAGTCTGCGCCTTTCTGGCCACCGAATTCGCACCCGAATCTCTTCTACCCACATCACCAAGGTCAAAAATGAGGATGGCACGTGGGCCACCTCTCAAAATGACAAACAGCGGGCATTCTACAGATTCTATTCCCCCCTATATAACCAAGGGGATACGTCCCAAGGAGAGGTGGATCCCTTCCTTGCTTCATTCCCATGGCCACCTCTGGACGGTGTCCATACACACAGTCTGAAGACCCTTTTTACACTGGATGAAATGCATTGGGCGTTGAAGGACCTGCCGCTGGGCAGGGCCCCCGGCCCAGACGGGCTTATGGTATCCTTCTATCGCTTATTTTTACCCCAAATACAGGACCATTTTATTAACCTCTTCAATTCCTTCTCCGACAATACTAGCTTGATACCTACGATGACCATGGCTGAGATAGTTCTAATTCCCAAGCTGGGGAAGGACCCATCACTCTGCTCAACACAGATGCCAAGATCTACACGAAGCTCATGGCAAACCGATTGGAGCCATATCTACCCGGTCTGATTGACCCAGACCAGGTTGGGTTTAAACGTCAGCTTCAGGGGGTGGACAACATCCGGCACCTGGAGGAGAAGGTCCAGCGATGGCATATCTCGGTGTGCATGCTCTCCCTGGATGCTAAGAAAGCTTTTGATAGGGTGGATTGGTCCTTTCCCAGAGCGGTATTGCTGAATATTAGGCTTCGACCTATAATGACATCCTGGATAGGAGAATCCTCTGGTGCCCCCACTGCGCAAATCCAGGTCAACGGTCTTCCTCGCACGGGCACTCAACAAGGATGTCCACTCTACCCCCTACTCTTTGCCCTAGCAGTGGTACCTCTGGTGATAGCCATTCATCAGGCATCTAACATCAGGGGTACTCCCTTTGGCAGCGAGGATCACAAAGTTGCGCTATTTGTGGATGATCCTCTGCTCACTTTGACCAGTCCCAGTGATTCCTTCCCTACCCTGATCTCGCTCCTTCATAAGTTTGAACAAATTTACAACACCAAATTGCAAGCATTGAACTTAACACTTTCGCCAAATGAGGTTCTACACCTGAGGTGATGGAAGTCAATCCCGATGTCATGGCTTGGTCACAGTAAAGCTGTTGCTACTGCCGAAAGTGCTTTATCTATTTCAAACTCTTCCTACGTCCATTCCCCAAACAGCTATCACAGGCCTCCAGAGGGACGTGACCTTCTCTATCTTGGGTAAAGGTCATCCACGGTTCTCCAATAAGATACTCATGCTACCATGAGATTGGGGGGGATTTGCCTGCCCCAATCTACATTTTTACTCCTGGTCAGACCACCTACTCTACATATCATAATGGGTGGTTTACGAAAGTGAAAAACATTGGTTTCATATAGACAGGGCGGTGGCATGCAGACCTCTTTGGAATCTGGCCTGGTTGCCGTAAAAGGCTAAGAGTAGACCACAAAGTGCTTACATTGCCACCCCTACAAAAACGGTCCTGGATATATGGGACAAACTCCCAGTCACCAGGGGTCTCACCTCCTTCCCTTCCCCCAACACCCTATTGTATCGGAACCCCGATTTCTCTCCGGCCCTGCAAACCCGCTCCTTCCTAGACTGGGGGAAGGGGAATGTCATACAATCAGCGATATCTTTGAAGGTGAAACCTTTAGTCTTTCGACCAATGCACACAAGACTATCACCTCCCCGCCATGACACGACTACAGTATTTTCAGCTCGGACATTGGCTGCTCACACAGACTAATACACAAGGGGCCACGTGCCAGCTCAATTCCTTTGAAACACTGGTGCGTTCCTTTGATGATGGCTCACAGGGGCTTATCTCGCGTACATACCAGATCCTACAACACTCTAACCCTATGCCTCTCCATCCTTACGAAACGCGGTGGCACTCGAGATGTTCGAGATACAATCCCCTCGGAATAGTGAGAACCACTTTGGCATGACATCCCTAGGATTTATAGAAGCATTTCTCAGCACAAAATTGCCTATAAAGTCACAACCCGCTGGTATTACACGCCTGTCAGATTGCGGAGAATTTTCCCTATCTCCTCACCTCTGTGTTGGCGATACAACGCCGCCATTGGCTCCTTCATTTATATCTGGTGGTCCTGCCTACTTGTCACCATCTTTTGGAAGGAGGTGCTGAGCCACATCAAAGACACAGTGGGGTTCCCCTTCTTCCCTACTGTCGCTGCCCTAATCCCTTGGTTCCCTTTCTACACACTCATGCTCCCCTCCGAACATGGCAAGGCTGCGAGCGCCGACCGCTATGGGCTCCACTTATCATTTTACCCCCTCTTCCTCTCCCTGTTTTTTTTAGTTATTCTGTTTCATGTGGCATAAATGGAGCCCTGCTTCTAAATTGCTACCCCGTCTCTAATCTAGGCGGTGTGACCACACTATATGCTGTATGCTGCGTATTGTTTTCATACCTCACTCCGTATGTCCAGAAACAATAGACCCTGAATAGCAACAATACCACAGGGTTAGTGAGAATGCTAAAAATTTAATGGCAACATATAGGAGGCCAAAACAACATTACTAAGAGCAAAGAGTTGCCCTAAACAACCGCACAATAATTTGATGCTATATTAGGCTGGCTCACAGCAAATGTTGGTTTGATCTGTATACATACATCTTTAAAGCATGGAGCACTCGCCTGAGTTCAATGGAAACTACTATATGTACGTAAACACTGTACTGTGGCAAGGTCACGCAGGACATTGTGGGCAACTAGAAGCGAATTTCCATGTACTGTACAATTGACAATAATGTTGCATGTGTGAAAAATGTGCTTACAGTCATTTGAAAACAATAACACCGATTTAAACAAAGAAATAGAGTGTTTTTTAAATATAATTTTAGACACTTAAATGAAGACAGTCTGATGAGCATAACCAGAATTATTAATTTTTAAAGGAAAAATAAATTATTGCATTTTTCTTTTGCAAAACTATAACATTGCAGGGAAAAACACACTACTAAAAATCGCTCACTTGCATGTCAAGTCCAGTGGAAACCACTGGGGGGAAAGGGGTGTAGGTCCCAGGACCAGGCTCCGACAGTCATTTGGATTTTCCCAGGCTCGTAGGACATGATTGCAGAGTTCTGTCTGTCCATGGTGCTGAACGAGGGAGCTGCAGTTACTGGTTTTGCTGCTTGAACGGTGTAAGTGAGGAAAGGGATGCAAATACTTGAAAACTGCCGCTAAGGCTCCTGTTTGAAGATGCTGCAGGATTCCCACTAGGTGCAATGTTGAACAAAGGTAGGGGCAGCCCTATTGGCAGCAAACAAGCCTTGGTATAATCAAACACAGCTTTAGTTTGGGGCAGCATGCTTTTGGTTCCACCCTCTTTACTATTGATTAGGTCATATATACATACATTAAGGGCCTTATGTGGTATAACGTGAAGAATGAAGTGAAGTGCTCTTAAAGCCATATATAAGTGCATTTGCTACGTAATCACGACATTCTTGTACGTGCTCACACTAATGCATTTCTTAAAGTAACAATGATTTGCAGTTCTCATGTGTATTTATAAGTGTGTTTTTATAACGTGGATTCATTTTCATGTATTTATGCAGTTGTGCAAAGGTATCCTGTTTTCATTATATACTGGAATGTGTATTCATTAGAATTGCATTTTACACTTATAATATGACTATGTATCTGTACTTACGTGGTTACAACGTGTATTGAAGTCTTGGCTTTGCTAACTTGTCCAAAGGCCTTAAGCATTTGGGTTTCGCAATGTGTAACCTTCAACGTGAATGCTTTTCATTGGGTGCAGTGTTTTTCTTCTCTCTGCAGGTGCATGGTACAATTATCTAATGAAGGGAGAAAGGCTCATTGTGTGAAAAAGATAGGAGAGCATGGAGGGGGTCGAAGGAGATAAAAATTAATGAGCAGAAGGGAGGACCACTGTCCATGCGGAATGAGGAGATGGAATCCTAGGTCACTTCGAATTTGTGGATCAAAGAAGAAGAGTTATGAGTGTATCTGCCAAGAGACTCCTGTTTGAAGGTGGTCACTAATTTGACCTTTGATGCTGATTTAGAAGGGTCTCTTGTGGATATAAATAGTCAATGCTCTTTGGCTTTCTTCAGAGATTCCTTTCAGACTAGGAGATGTCCAGACCTCTATGCTCTACTCTTATTGTGTGGCTTTATGCTATGCAATTCATTTGCTTTAGAGAATGTCTGTAGGTGTCCTACGGTGACACCTCCCTATTTTAATGGATTTAATTGGGATTTTATTTAGCAGTCTTTAGTGTCCGTTAGCTGAAAAATATGAATTCCTCAGGCATTATAGACGGATCACTGACAAAATATCGAGAAGGAGAATATCGAACTACCAAAATATAGAAGGAAAAATATACAATGCCTATCTCCAAACAGGTAAGTACAAAAAAATCGAATCCAAAATATCATTGTAAAAAATATAGTTAGTCAAAATATCGAAATTTTTAAATGTCTTAAAAGTAAAGTAAAATTAATGAAATAATACATATAATTAACTGAAACATACTTAAAAAAAACTTAAATACCTTTAACATTAATAAATAATGAATGTAAGTAAAAAAATAAAAATTAATACATATATTAACGTAATATTAATTAAAAATATTCAATATTTTTTGCGTAGGATAGTGGGTGGGTAAAATTTACTATTACCACTCCAGTAGCGGGAGGGTAAAAATTACTATTCCCACTCCAGAGAGTGCAACAGTAGGGAAAGCGTTTGATAGCGGGAGGGTAAAAATTACTATTCCCACTCCAGAGAGTGCAACAGTAGGGAAAGCATTGGATAGAGTAGGGGTAAAAATTACTATTGCCACTCCCGAGAGTGCAACAGTACGGAAAGCGTTGGATAGCGGAAGGGTAAAATTTACTATTCCCACTCCAGTGAGTGCAACTGTAGGGAAAGCGTTGGATAGCATAGGGGTAAAAATTACTCTTCCCTCTCCAAAGAGCGTAACAGTAGGGAAAGCGTTGGATAGCGTAGGGGTAAAAATTATTATTCCCACTCCAGTGAGTGCAACAGTAGGGAAAGCGTTGGGTAGCGTAGGGGTAAAAATTACTATTCCCACTCCTGTGAGTGCAATAGAAGGGAAAGCGTTGGATAGCGTACGGGTAAAAATTACTATTCCCACTCCAAAGAGTGCAACAGTAGGGAAAGCGTTGGATAGCGTAGGGGTAAAAATTATTATTCCAACTCCAGTGAGTGCAATAGTAGGGAAAGAGTTGGATAGCGTAGGGGTAAAAATTATTATTCCCACTCCAGTGAGTGCAGTGGTAGGGAAAATAATATTTTAATATTTTATTAAAAATAAATTAATTATTAATACCCAAAAAAGTATTACATTTAATTATCAATTACACAATATTTGATAATTAATTAATTATAAATACAAATATATTTTTTAATTAATTACCTAGTAATAATTAATTAACAACCAATTAATTTTCAATACAAAAAATTATTAAATGCAATTAATACCAATTAATAATTAACTAATAATAATTTAATGATCAATATATAAAAATTATTTCTATAATTAATTATTTACAATTAAATTACTTCTCACCATATTCCCCTATAAACCCACAAACCGCTACAAATAATAAATTAATACAATTAACATAAATATCAATTAAACAATGAATACAAATTAATTACCAATTAATACAAATTATTTAACAATTAATCAACAACCAATTAATTTTCAATACCAATTAATAATTTCTTCATAATAATTACATTACTCCCCACCCTATTCCCCTATAAACCCACAACCCGGCAACAGAAGTAAAACACCAAATTACATTAAAAATAATTAATAATTCCTAAAAATAATTATATTATGTACTATAATTAAATTACTTCCCACCCTAATGACTTCTAGGGGTGCCTAAGTACACAAAGTATGTGACTTTCTCTTTGTTTTTCAAATTAGGATAGAGCCCAGTCCACTTGTCCTGGTGTGCCCTGTGAGCCATACACTCCAACATGTACACCAATTGACCTTGGACCTAAACCAGTGCTGACTTTGTTGTCATTCCAAAGCTTGACAATCTCTTGACTGATCTCCAGATTTTTTTTGCCTTCGTCATATACTCAGCCATGTGAAAATGCAAGCCCAGTACATAGACTACTATGTCAGGTTTGGGCTCTCTGAGGCGCTACTCTCAGCCTTCCCTCACGAAACTTAGGGGAACCCTTACAGGATGGGCAAACAGAAGCTTACAGTGGACTATATGTTGGGCTTGCTTTCTCACATGGCTGAGTACATAAAGTAGGCAAACAAGAATATAGAGACCTGCCAAGAGCTTGTCAAGCTGTGGTATGACCAAAGGTCAGCGCTGATTGAATAACAACCAGGTCAGTTGGGAGGGATTTTGGAACCTGTGGCTCTCAGGGCCATTGAAAACAAGTGGATTAGGCCCTGTCTCAATACGGAAAGAAAAAGCGGAAGACACCTACTTGGTGGACCTAGGCACCCCAAGGAGTCTTTACAGAGTCTTTCAAGTAAATCGCCTAAAGCCACACCTGGACAGAGCTGACATGACCATGCTCATGGTCACTGATGGCGGTAAGGAGGAGGAAAGCGAACCTCCCGACCTACTGCAAACAAACCAAAGGATGGATCAGTAGAAGGAATTGTCCTCTCACACTCTCTTAATACCTAACAGCACTGTGACTGCAGGCAGGTCCATAATTATATTACTGTGCTCTTTCCTTTGGCCACTGGTCAGACACCATGGTGTGTTCATGATGTGGACACTGGTGACAGCCTTCCTTTCAAAAATAAGATTTATAGACTACCTGAACAAGCCCAAGTCTGCATCAAGGCTAAGGTTATCAAAATGCTAGAGCTAGGGGTGATGGAATCTAGTGGTACTGGTGGTCCCCAAACCTCACTCAAAGTGTGACAAACCAGAGATGAGGTTTTGTGTGGAATACAGGTGTTTAAATGCAGCCACTAAAACTGATGCATACTCCATTCCAAGAGCAGATGACCTCATTGATAAGTTAGATGCAGCCAAATTCTTCAGTACTTTTGATTTAATATCAGGGTATTGGCAAATTGGGCTCACCCAGAAAGCAAAGAAAAGATCAGTGTTTTTCTACTACTGAAGGACACTTTACATTTAAAGTTATACCTTTCGGATTGAAAAATGGACATGTCACTTTCCAAAGTTTTTTGCATTGATTTCTCTCAGGTCTGGACAACTTTAGTGCAGCATATCTGGATGATATTGCTGTGCTCAGTTCAACATGGAAGGATCCCGTGTTCCACCGGAAGGAAGTACTACAGGCCCTCTAGCAGGCAAGCCTAACTATCAAGGCGTATAAGCTGCAGATAGGGCAGAGCTCAGTTGTTTACTTGGCACCACTTGTTAGGTGAATTCCAAGAGCAACCTCTCCAGCCTAAAATCCAGACCATTCTAGATTGGGAGGCTCCCCCGACCCAGTCTCAAGTCAGGGCTTTCCTTGGCTTGACTTGAAGCTGCGCACTTTGAAATGCGGGTATTACAGGAGTTTTGTGAAGGGCTACAGTACCATTGTGGTCCCTCTCACTGAGCTCACCTTCACGAAGCAGCCTAAGAAGTTTATCTGGACCTTAGGATGCCAGAAGGCCTTTAACATTCTGATGAGGCTATGTGCTCAGCACCTGTCCTGAATGCATCTGACTATGGAAAGGAGTTCTTTGTCCAAACAGACGCTTCTGAACATGGGATTGGGGCAGTGTTGTCACAAACAAATGATGAGGGTTAGAATCACCCAGTTGCCTAGATCAGTAGGCGACTCCTCCCTAGAGAGCAGTGTTGGACTGCCATTGAGAGGAAAGCCTTTGCTGTGGTTTGGTCCGTGAAGAACCTGTGACCATACTTGTTTGGCACCCACTTCAAAGGTTCAAACTGACCACAGGCCTCACGGCTGACTGATGCAGATGAGAGGAGAAAACCCCAAGTTGTTGAGGTGGTCCATTCCCCTGAAGGGTATGTATTTTGTAGAGGAACCCAGACCTGGGACTAACCATGTTAACGCAGATGGCCTTTCCAGGTTTTTTCACTTAGATGATTAGAACTACCAGGGTATAGGTTAGTTGCTCATTGGCTTTCATCTGTAGGGGCGTGGTCATGTAGGAATATGCCAGTTTTGTACGGTCACCCTCACAATTTCTTTCCCAGTGCTGATGGTTATGACTTTGAAAGTGCACTAGAAGACAGGCCCAAGTGCCAGTGCTCTCTCCCTAAAAAAGATGCAAGTAGATTGGTAACCCCAATTGACAAAGACTTTAACCCCCTTATAAGTCCCTGGTAAGTGGTACCAGTAGTACCTAGGGCATGGGAGTTAAAGGGGTCACCAGGGTTTGCAGCACTGATTGTGCCACTCTGAGTGACCCAAGTAAAGAGAAGACAGCAAGCCTCCCATTGCAGACTACAGGAGAAATGCAAACTTCTCCAACTCAACTTTGCTCTCACCATGAGTGGCAAGTCCAACACACTATTTCTAATATAGGTCAGTCACCCCTAAGGTAGGCCTCCAGAACCCAAGAGTCAGGGTGCATTATATTTAAGGTGTGGGCATACAAGTGGAAGCTTATATGTCCGTATAGTAGCCTCTTTCTATTAAGGGCTACTAGAAGTGGTCATGGGGCCATAGGACAAAATTTGAGGCACACGGGCTCCTCGAGGTTGCCAGCTCCATTATGGTCAAACTTAAAATTGTTGTGGTTGGTGTCAAACAACTTGTCTTATCAAATCTGATTTCCCAAAGCCAGATTTAATTTGACATGCACCCAGGTGGCTACCTTAGTGTTTGCCCACTTTGTTGCCCCAGCCATTCCTGTGCCCTGAATGACAGCCTGCAGCTGCTGCCACCAAGACAGGAATCTGACCCCCTGCCAGGAGGTATGAACACTCCCAGGAGTCAGAAAGTTAGTCCTGACTGGGAAGGAGGTGTCACCTCCCTCTGTGATAGGATGGCTAGTGAAGTGGCACATCAAGGCGGTGAGTTTCAAACCTTCCACCACATCTGATATGCTGCTAGGATGCCTCCCATAGGTGGAAACAGCTAACCTCCTGTCCCCAGGTGCATTTGTACCCATACAGGCAGGAGATGGACACCGCCAGAAGGATAGCCAAGACCTATTGTGTCAATTACTCATCGTTCTTGTTGGTATTCTGAAATGCTTAACACATGTTTCTCTAATGAAGCCTGACTGCTCTGTGCCACACTAGCAGGACTGAGCTAGGGATTTATTAGTGTGAATCCAAAGGACCTGTTGCAAAGTGAAGCCATTTGGGGTTACCACTTCACTTGTATCATATTTGAGGGAGAGTGTACTAGCACTGGGGCCTGGATAGCATGCTTCAATGCATTTTCAGAGTCATAACCATCATCATTGGAGAAAAAAGTGTAAGGGTGACCATATAAAGAGGGCACTTTCCTACACTGACCAACTCTTGATATAAGTCTAACTGTATGTGGCATGTCATGTTACATTATATAATTCTACTCTGCAGTTCACCAGCTTTGGACCCTGTTTACAGATCTGTTTATGTCTCCATTTGCACTTGAAAGCTATCTGCAGCAAAATACCTGTGAGAATTAACCTCAGCAGTAAAGCTCATGGAAGTGGTGGGGAGTGGGTGGATCAAGGTTCGGTTTGCCTTGTACGTTTGGGAACACTGATTATCTTCCAAGTTTCTTGCCCTCACACACCCTATTTAGCCCATTCCCATCCTTTAAGCCTTTAGAGTTTTACTCAAGCAAAGGGCTGCACTCTCCATCCAAGGTTAAAATGGGAATGGATCACCCCTAATTTTTGAAGAAATGTGGGGGAACAGATGCCTCCACAGAGAACAATATTTTCCACTTGATGGGAAAAAACAGAACAAAATATGCATTTTGGCATGGGACTACCTTTCTACAATGCCGACTTTGCCTTGTGAAAAGTGTTCTAGGGCAACATGCCATCAGTGATTCCACCACCACACACCTTGTAGTGGTGTTTAGCTATATAATTTGGATGCACCCAATATAGTGTGCTCATTCAGGATTTACCACAAATCTGGTGAAAACTAACCATCAATGAGTAGAACAGCTTAGAAGAGATTTGAAAAAAATCAAAGGAAAGGAGCAATATAGAGGATCCCAAGTATACACATGAACAAAGCCATACATTTGAGGTGCTTAATCAGCAAAGAGGATTGAATAAAGAAGTCAGACCCACGCAGGATCCGACAATGACAAACAAATGGATGAAAAAGAAATTTCGAAAACATGGGATATTCCCTACAATCCGTCCAAAGGTATTGGCTGTGCTCCATTGCCATCTAGGGTGATAACTTTTGTGCACTAATTACATAGAAGCATAAAATGTTACTACCATTCAAAACAACGGTGTCCAATAGGAACTGGCTGAGTCATCATATCAACTACAAGAAGTCCAAATCAGTTATGTTATGTTAAAAACAATTTGTTAAGCGCACGTACACCGAGCGGTTTCTTGGCGCAAAGCTGGGGCGGTTACATACACAAGACAGTGGGCTCAATTATATGCCTGGGAGAATAGCCAAGTTTTAAGTTTTAAGTAGTTTCCTTAACTGGGTGTAAGAGGTGGCCAGACGCAGTTCAAGAGGGAGAAGGTTCCAAAATTGAGGTGCCTGGGTCGAGAATCTGAGGCTCCTA
The DNA here is from genome assembly GCF_964204655.1 of Triturus cristatus. Taxonomy (NCBI): domain Eukaryota; kingdom Metazoa; phylum Chordata; class Amphibia; order Caudata; family Salamandridae; genus Triturus; species Triturus cristatus. The sequence continues at coordinate 280,407,672 of NC_140593.1, forward strand.
TGTATCTTACGTTTAAAGGAGTTGAAGATCAACAGGTTCTTGTTAGAAGAACATAGGACGCGGGAGGGAGCCTACCGCTGTATCTTTAAGGTGATAAGAGTCGGGCTGCCTCCAGAGAGGGATTTATAGATGGTACAGCCTAACTTGAAGAGGCAGCGTTGGGTCACAGGGAGCCAATGGAGGCTCTTCAACAGTGGTCTCACATGATGGTGCTTAGGCTGACCATGGATTAGCATCAATTGTAGCCGATGTAATTGGTATGCTGGAATGCCAGCATACAAGGAATTTGCGTAATCAATACGTGAAATTATCAGGGTGAGGACGACTTGGGTCAGGGCCTCGGTGGTCAGGAATCTGCTGATTTTCTGGATTCTCCGCAGATGGAAAAAACAAGCAGAGACCAATGAGCCTTCATGGTTGGATCATTACTGATCACGATTTCCAGGCTTTTTACAGAGCTGGCTGGGAGTGGTAGGCTCCCCAGTAGTGGAGACCAGAAATTAGTTTCAAGGATTGGCTGGCACACCAGTTAGAATCAGCTCGGTTTTGTCGGGGTTTAATTTAAACTGGTTAAGGTTCATCCAATTACTCATAAAATTCATTGTAGATTGAAAGCTCGCAACTGATGATGGGGATGAGTCGATATTGAACACTAGCTGAAGGTCATCGGCATAGTTAAAAGTAACAACCTCTCTCTTTCGAAGGGCCAGAATCAAGAGTAAAATGTACAGGTTAAAAAGAAGGGGTAAAAGGGAAGAGCCCTGCGGAACCCTGCAGGTCAGTATTCTTTTTTCAGCTGAGAAATTGGCAAGGCGAACTGCTTGGAAGCGGTTGCTGAGGAAAGAGGTGATCCACTTCAACGACAGAACCAGCCGACACGGTCGATCAGGAGATGGTCAGTACCAGCAGAAAGGGTACACTATCTGGGTGCAATGCCAAGTATCAACAATTGCAAAATATATTTTTGATTGGTTTCCCATTCTACCTTGATACATTTCATATACTTGCACATTGTTCCTCAGACACGACTTTTCTGAACATACTTAAGCATTTACTTGCGTCAACAGAATATCAGAAACTGTTCCCACTTGAGGGGCGTGGCTTGGACGGCAGTGCAGATGTCTGCCTGAGAACACCGCTTCGTAGGATCGGAGACTTTAAACTACAATCCCAAGAACCAGCGCAAGAGTGATGTGCTCAAAAAGATTGGTAGGACCGTCGGAGCGTTATCGGCAAACAAGGGTGCCGAAATAAAGCGCCAAAACCCAACCACAGGGCCGAATTTTGCCAAATACGGAGTGCGGAAGGGAGCGAAGGGGGAGGTGCTGTAAGATGGCGGACCGTGGAGGACAGGACGATACATCCCCCTGCTCCAGCGTAAGACAATAAGGAGAGCGCGGGTACCCAACTGAAAAAGACAAGTAAGCCTAGAAAACAGAGAATGATGCGACCCGTTATCGGCTTAGGCATGCGATTGAGTGGGGTGAAAGACTGACTGCAGCGCTAGGAGAGGGGCTTACCCCCAGTATCAGTCCATAAAAAGAAGGGAAGAGAGATCCCCCAAGCAGAAGCAAGAGCATACTGGATCAAGACCTTAGGGGGGGTCCCTCGGGCAGCAGACCCAGAGAGGAAATGCCCAGGGGGGGGGGCCTATCGCTCCGTCGCTACACTAAAAAGGAAAATAAGATAGTGAAAGCAAAACACACAAGCTACGAAAGGCGTGTGCAAAATGGCGCTGGGGCCAGCGAGTCGCGAGTAGAGGACAAAGGATAGAAAGTGAAACCGACAAGTTCCGGAAATAAAACAGGTGAACGGGTAAAACACAATACACAAGCAGCGAGGGCAGTACAAGAAGTAAAAACGCCATGCTCCGTGCTCTCTCCCGGTGATCACCCATGTCTCCTAGCACCCGAATTAACATCAAAGGTCGCGCGATAGGATGAAAGAGGCAGAAAGTAGCTAGGCGGCAGAAACGAAGAAGAGGCTGCTCGTGAAACTGGAACTCAGGGGGGTCCCGAGGTGACGCTTGGCAGAAACACTCAGCGCAGTAAGACAGCTCACCACACGGGTACACACAACACTCCCACAGCAAACTTTGGTGACATGATCACGAAGGAGGACACAAATCGGCTATTACCAGCGAATACCACGAATACCGCCTAATTCCAAGTCAGCCTGGCATTGCGAATCTCGTAGAGAAGGCAAATGCAAAGGCAAAAGCAAAGAAGAAGAGGAAAGGAGAAATGAAAGGTCTTAGGGGACCAACAAAGGAGGCGCCTGACAGCAGGAGGTGGCAGGAGTAAATACACCCGCCATATGCCAGGGGGGGAGCACTGTGCTGTACTTCGGGAACGTTAACTGGATGGGCCAAACAACTGTTAAAAAGCTCTGCCATCCCCAAGAAGTGCAACATAGGGGGAAGTAAATTGAGCACATGGCAGCCTAGAGTATAGAATTAGTACCGAGCCCCTCACCGCTGCACCCAAACAACACAGTGCATCGAGAGTGCACAGCGATACACCATACACCTCAACCTCAGCAGTACAGTACCTACGACCTACAGCCACTCAGCCACCCAGGGGGCGAGGCAGACCTGTGAAGCGTGTCAAGTGACTTGTTCTGCATTCCGTTCACTAATTGTGGCCTTTCGCTGTCATCAACTACATATCACAGAGGTGAACAGAGCCCTTACTCTGGGAGGCAATAGAAGCCAACACCCCCACTCTACAAGAAATCAGCAACAGCAATCAGCAACAGAGATTGAGCACCGCGTATACCAAGAGGGAAGAACTCTGACAGTGTCTAATAATGTCTAAACTAAACCACGATCAGGAAACTTGAGGTGGTACAAAAGGCTCAAAAGCCCTAGGGAGTCAACACAAGCGCAGACCAAGGAGAAAATCCACAAGGTTTTCAGCCATGGCAGAAAGAGAGTCAAGGCTACAGCAACAGTTGAAGAAGAACAAGGGTGACCCATCAATATCAGACTCCCCCATTAAGCAGAAGCAGGATATCAACAGCACCCTAGAAATGATATTAAAGAAACTTGCAGAGGTCCACGACCTGGCCAAGTCCACAAAGAACACCACGGACGCCATAAAGCTTGAGTTTGCAACGGTCAGAGTGAATCTGCACACGGTCAATAACAGGCTCGCTGAAGCAGAGCAGAGAATCAGAGATGTAGAGGACGCCTCCCACAGCTCAACGTTGGAGCTGAAAGCAATAACAAAAACCACCTCATCACTCCAGAAAATGACAGTGGAATTGGAAGACCGAAACCGACGGGGGAACATCCACATACTGGGCCTACCGGAGGGAGAGGAGGACACTGGAGGCTCTTGTGTGGCCTTCCTGGAGGATCTGATCCCTAAAATAACAAATCTAAAGTTTGACCGACAATTTGAGTTAGACAGAGCGCACAGTCCCCACCTTTAGATCATCAACAAGACAGGGGGCCAGACCCATCATCTGCAGGCCATTAAGAGCTCAACACATGGAGGCCATATTCGACTATGCACATAAAAACCATCAGATAACATGGAAAGGTAACAAGATCATCCTCACGCTAAACTACTCCAAACCCACAGTCGATACCAGGAAAGGCTTCCTTGCCCTGCGCAACAGGTTAAGGGCCTAAAACTTACAGTTCTCCGTTGTGGCCCCGACCAAGTTCAGAATAATTGACTCTGGGAGACAACACTTCTTCAGCGACCCTAAAGACCTAGCTGCCTATCTGGACGGCCCTACTCCTCAGCAAATGGAGACTGCACAACCAGGGACCAGCAAAAGGAGAGCCTCACCAGAACTGCCCACCGGATGAGTGTTTGCCGGTCTGAGTTTCACTATCAGGGCTTTTCATACTCTGCCTGTCAGGGGAGCAACATAGCTCCTCAAATACATCAGTCTCTGTAGAAAAGCCACCATGGTCAAGGCGCTCTCATGCAACCTCTATCTATCTCAAGTGACAAAGTACCTCATGGGGGGGTGCTTGAATATATACAACCGGCTACCTCACGGGTCAATCTGGTACTCTACCACAAGTCCTTCTGGCACCTGGCAACACTAAGTCATCGACACAGACTTTTTTCTCTTTCCCCTCTCCAAAAAGTACAAAGGTCAACTGAAAATCGACTCCCGGTATCTTTTTAAAGTCAGACTATATACAAACTCCTTCTGAATATTTGCTGACTGACTCTTTACTCAGGTCTATCGCTGGGGTCTAGTAATAATGAAGGGGGGACTCATGGAACAAAGTCTAGAGATCTCTGATAATCTTTCTTGGGACTACAGATATATGTTAGGTTATGTTATGTTATGTTATTCGGGCTTATATAGCGCCTGGTTACACTATACAGTGTGTCCCCGCGCTGCGGTGCACGTTGCTTTAGTGATCACAGAGACCTATCCAGGCGGGAACAGGTGAGTTTTCGATTTCTTCCTGAACATGCCCTCAGAGGGTTCCAACCGAAGGCTCTCGGGGAGTTTGTTCCATAATTGGGCTGCCAAAAAGCGGAAGGAGCGACCACCCATCCTAGCTCTTTTTGCAGCCGGGATGCGTATATATAAGCCAAAGATAGTTATTCTCCGAGAGACGGGGGCGATGATCCTGTCGTCGTACGTCCGGCATATGAGATAGCGTAGTAAGGGGGAGGGGGGGAGGAACTATGGTTTCTCAGTTCTTTGCTATCTATCTTCTTGACTTTTCTGTCCCTTTTCACCTCTTTACCCTCTATATCTAGGCACGATTTGTTAGAGAACATCCGCAAGGGAACTGACACATATGCACTGTCTGACAGGTTGGGTACATGGCGTACAGAACATGGGGGGACCTTGACTGCTTTGGACAGCAAGTGTAGTGCATTGGTACAAATAAGGCCGATGGGCTCCGTCAAATGAAGGTGCGCGACAAAATGAATACACCCACCACGTTACACCCTAGACGATGGCCGGCATTAACACACTCAATCTCGCAACAGACCTGGACATAGTGTCCCTCAATGTGAAGGGCCTTAACCATCCCATTAAGCACAGGAAGACCGTAGACTACCTGGCCAAAACTAAAGGAGATATAATCTTATTACAAAAGACCAAATTATCCGGGGAGGACGCCAAACTGGTTAGAGCCAACTGGATCTCACAGACAGCAAGCTCACCTGCCGTGAAAAAAAGGGGGGGTGATGACATTAGTATCCAAGAGATCCAACCTAACAATAGAATCACAATCACACGATAGCGAGGGGAGGCTCCTGGTGACGCACCTGAGAAGTGGGGAAGAGACAATACACGTAGCTAATGTTTACGGGCCCAACTCGGATGACCCAAATTTCTGGGCGGAGGTGGCTCGATCGTTAGAGAGCTTCCCCCTAACCGACCTCACGGTGATGGCAGGGGATTTTAACATTCCAATGGACCATATAACAGATAGACAATCCACCTGTCGGTTTCAACCCACGAAATCACATGCAGCTCTCTGAAACATATGCTCCAAATACAACCTAAAAGATGCATGGCGCCTTCTACACCCGGATACAAAGGATTACACTTTCTACTCTAACCTGCACAACTCTTACACCAGGATAGACTACATATTGATATCTGGGTTAACCCTGGGCGTAGTTTGCAGATCGGAGCTTATACATTCTCCCTTCTTCCACGGACAGAGTAATTCCACAGTCATACGCACATACACTCATCATATGCTAGGGCCCATCACACTAACATTCATTCTATTACTCTATCCACACTGAATATGCGAGAGAACTCTTAAATCAATCTGCATCTAAACTGAGGTCAATGCAACCTAATTGATATGTCTCGAGTCATGATTTAATCAATAAGAACACATTTGGAAACTCAATAAATGACAAAGAAATAACCACCCGACACTGTGATTCAAACAGAAGGTTATTTTTATCTAAATTAGTTCAAATGAAAGTCAATCAATAGCAAAATCATTATTCTCATATTTACCTATTCTAGCTAAATGTCGCATTTAGGTCAGGACAGGTCTCTCAGTAAAGTCTCCCGAGTCGCCGTCCTCTCAATCAGCGTCGATCCTCTCGAGCATAGGTTCGGGAAGAAGTGGCCTTAGACCCTCTCTAGTCTAACAATATTTATAGTAAAATTTACACATTAAAAGTTACAAACAAACTCTAAACATCCGTTGAGCCGTTGAGCAGAGCGAGCAGGAAAGGATGTTGACTCGCAACATTTAGAAAAACCTCCGCTCTCGAAAATCTCAAAAATAAAAACATGGAAGAAGGAAACACAAACTAAAAAAAAATGTAACATCCATGAATGCTCTTCCTCGGAATCATAGTGAAGCCACCGCAAGTTTATCAAAGTTCATTGTGGCTTTTATTCTCTCCCATTGAAAAGAAAGCATGACACAAATCAATCACCATGTACCATTCAGCATCATGAGGAATCTGATACAAAATCACTAACGGATTTGGCACAATGGGACAACATGCTACCACAATTTTGTTAATCTTTCTCAAATCTTGTACAATCCTGAAATTCCCATTAGGTTTCTTCAGCCCCATTATCGGTGAATTACATGGGCTACTCAGTAACTCTCTCAAAACACCCTGTTGAATCATCTTGTCAATTATAGGGGTTATTCCCTCAATTATCTCTGGTGTCAATCTGTACTGTGGGATATTAGGATAAGTGATTCCCTCTTTCACTGAAATCTTCACTGGATCTACATTATTCATCAATCCCACATCTTCTCCAGTAAAATCCCAAACCGCTGCTTTTACTGTATTCCTCAACTCTTGAGGCAAGTCATCTGGATTAAATACAGCATATGTCCCAACAATCTCACTTTCTCTATTATCTAGAGTCATCCTGTACAAGACATCCTCATCTGGTGTCTCAAAAGCTATTCCATCTGGAGTACAGAAAATTGTGCAATTCATTTTACACAATAAGTCCCTACCTAACAAGTTCACTGGACTAGTGTCACAGACTACAAACCTGTGCATGTCTGAAAATTTCCCTATTCTTACCCTTACTGGTTCAGTAAGACGAGTCTTAATCTGTGTATTAGCTACACCAACCACTTGGATTGCTTCGTCCGAGAGAGGAAGATGTCTTATATCTGCTGACCTGACAGTTGATCTCGTCGCTCCTGTGTCTACCAAAAAAGTAACACTTTCCCCATTTATTTTCCCATCTACGAATGGTCCTGCCTGATCTATTTCTAGAGTTTCACCAAGTATGCACTCTTCTTCCTCTCTTCGGCACCGTCAGTAGTCCCCTTCAGACTCACTCCCCTCATTCTTTAGCCAGTACTGCTGTACTAGGTTAGTACGTCTCGGTTTGTTTACCTGCTCATCATTGTAGAATCCTGAGTCCTGGTTATATTTCTGGGACCCTCTATTCTGCAGCAAGGGCGGTTTTGGCTCTTGACTCTGCTGTCTGACAACCTTCTGCTGTTGCTGCTGATGATTACACCCCTCGTTCTGCACCTGTTGATTCAATGATTTATTCTCATTACTCACTAATGGTGGATTGGTACACTCGGATCTCCAATGCCCCAATTGTCCACAGTTGTGACATGGGAACTTCTTTTTGGCCTCCTCTAAATTCCCCTTTCCTTTTCCTGCACCATATCTGGGCCTATTTCCTGGATTGTTTGCTTGTTCCACCATCTGTGCTTCTTGTCTTTCTGCAACTTTCACCTGTGCCCACATTGCTTTCTCCTTCAGCTTTCTTTGTTTTGCCTCAATCTCCTCACTGAAGTATTTCGCATGCCTCAAGATTTCATCAATCTTTTTACTCTGCCAATCAACTGTGTGCTCTCGAATCCTTTCACTGATTTCAGGTCTCAAGCCATATACAAATCTGTATACAAAATGACTTAAATCCTTATCACCCAGGTGTTCATCTCCACTAAACTGTTTAAAAGCCAGTATCAACCTTTCATAAAAAGCATGAACTGATTCTTTTGCTTCCTGATGTGTCCGATCTATCTTAACCCAGTCTGTTTCTTTAGGGGGTACCTTATTCTTCAGAAACACAATAACCTGCTCATACTTCTTCATGACCTCTGGGTCTGGAGCTCCCGTTTTCTGATCTCTCGGGTACTCCTTAGCAGGCCAATCTACAACTATTTTGCACTCTGCTCACAAGTCTGCTGGAACAATTATATCAAACAGACTATTCAGGTAAATCCACAGCACTTTTGACAATTTCACAAACCTATCTACCTGCCCATACCAGTCGAGGGAAATCATTCGTAAATGACAAAATATCCTGTCTAGTCCATGGGACATGTACATATCCTCCTCCAGGAATCTCTCTCATAGGATAGGCATCCACTGTTTTTTCCTTTTCTCTCATAGGAAATGCTGAGTAAGTCCTGTCCACTGAATCTTCCCTTTTCTTGTACCACCTATCCTTCCATTTTTCCACATCACCCCATTTTCGCAATAAGGAAATCATCTCCTTAATCTGCCCTGTTCTTCCAACATCATTTAGATTCTCAATGTCTTTGTCAGAGAAATCCACCCTGTAAGGCTTCTGCAAAGCTTTCACCTTATCCATATCAACTCCCATTTCACTCGCTATTCCTTTCAACCTGTCATGTGTATTCTTAGCCCTCCAGGTAATACTCTTGCACATGAATAACAACTCTCCATCATGATGATTTTTCAACATCTCTGTAGGAATTGTTCCTGCTATGAGTTCCTCCAATTCTATGCGCAACCTGGCTACATCCACTGCCTGTGAATCTTTATCCTTCTTTTGGAGAACTTTCAACCAATCATTCAAATCCTCAGCCGTTATTTCTGTAGATCTTTTCACTGTAGTCACTCGTTCTCTGTGGTTCTAAAATCGATCTTTCTAAACAACCAGTATTCAATCCTGAATTAGGCTGTACATCTGACCCTCCACCACATGTGTCATGTCTCAGCTGTCTCAAATCATTTTCTTCCATCCTCATTCCTGACTCTCCTGAAGAACCAACCAAACCATTTCCTACATAGGGAACCGTCAAACCATTTTCACCCATTCTTTGCTTATCAAAAATAGGCATAACCGGACCTATGGTTACAGGTACTGTAACAGCTTCTAGATTCTTCGTTAACTCTCTGATCTTTTCTGTCAACTCAGATGTTGTCCTTGCTAACTCTCTTGTTTTCTCATCCCCGATTGCACTCTCTCTCTCTCGCTCTCTCTCTCTCTCTCTTTCCGTGAAAGAGCTACCACTTTTCAAATCAGGTGTCGCAACCTCTGTTTTAATGATCTGCAAAGTATCTCTTATTGGAGTAGCAACTGGTGTTCTCACCTCTGGTTCTGGTCTATATGGAGGTGGTCTCTTGTAAATCATGTCATCCAAGACTTCATCCTCATAATCATTAGCCCCATACCTCCTCAATTCTGTATCAGGTACCTTTTCTGCACCTTTCCTCCCTTCTGCTTCTTCAACAGTTCTCATAGGATATAATCCCTCTGACATACTAGCATCTCGCCATCTTCTCATTCGATCATGATGAGTTTCACAATCATATTTCCTCCCAAAAATATACCTATAATTATCTCCACTCCTCTGCTTTTCTCGCTCATGCACCTCATCTTCCCATTCCACCAAATGCCTCAAACTCTGTCGGCCTTGGTCTAGGCTCTAGACACATCATCTTTTCCCGTAAATTTCTCAACACGGCCAGATTAAATGAACCATGTTCCGGGAACGCTAAAACACCATCTTTTTTAGTGTACTTAGCCCAATTGTCTAACCAAATACAAGTATGATACCCATATTTCGCAACCATGAAGGATGCAGGGGTTCTTGTCGGAGGTAACAGTTCACCTTCTCTAGTTATTATGTCCTTATCCTTTTCGAACCACTTTTTAATTTTACCGAACAAGGATTTCTTTTTCTTTTCCTCTGTTTGATAATACATTTTAGCGTTTACTACAACCCTCTAGTCCTTTCCGCAACTGTACGATCTTTTGTCCAATAACAGCGCGACTCACACCAACGCACCAATCCTGGAGCGTCTACGTCACCCTGTACTCCTTTCCAATCCTTGCGCGGCTCACACCAACGCACCAATCACAGCGCGAGCACTGTTCTAATCCACTGTCCAATCACAGCGCGGTCTTGTCTGACGTCAGTAGTCGCTGCAGTCGCTTCTACTCTGTCTCCTGCCACTCGTCTACCCCTCCTTTACAAAGCCTTCTCAGTAGACTTCGTTTCAGATTCTACAAAATCTATTAGTTACAACATATAAACATCTCCATTGTCTGCTTCGCTAACCATAGAATAGTAAAGGAAGGTCTTTTTCACAAGAATCCCGCTTCTCTCTAGAACAGCGCTTACCTCTGCTCTACCACGGAATTATTTCTTTCGTTGACACAGTAGCACATCCCTCTACTCTGCCCTTCTAACATGCATCCAATAACTGTTTCCTCTAGGAATGCTCCAAAGAGTCTCACAATTGACTAAATGCTCATACATTCACGCACTTTCACACTAGAAAATGTAGCACATCCTCACAGAATCCTGCCTTTCCCGAGAACAGCAAACAGTCTGTCCTACTACAGAATTATAACACACGTTAACCAAGCAGCGCTTACCTCTGCCCAGTCCTTCAATCAAGCTCAGAGAATACCTATTACTTCTCCAGCGATAAGCTTTAACGGTGAACCTTACGGATCCCTGGGACTTAAGACCAGAGTTTCACAGATAACCTTCGCTACCATACACACTCCTCTTATACAGAAAATATGTCTCTAATAGTAACACACGACGATGTCACTAATTCCGAATCCAGACATATGGGTCGATAGGAAATCAGTTGAGCCTCATACAAAACTTAAGGAAAGTTCAGTAAATTCCAAGTGAACAGTTCCAGTTTGTAAAGACAGAAATCTGTCTCAGTCTGTCACTGCAACACCAAGGCCGTAGCAACATAATACAGAAAATATGTCTCTAATAGTAACACACGACGATGTCACTAATTCCGAACCCAGACAATGCGACACGCAACTTCAATTGCCACACGCTTTTCCCTGCATACGTACAGGGCCAACAATCCAGTCTTTCCCGAGAGCAGCACTCACTTCCCTCTGCCCTACTACGGAACCGTCACCAGCTCCCAACGTTCCAGAAGCCGTACACACTACATAGAACTTACTACGACGACTTCAACATATACTGTTAGTACATATATCCACATCAATCAATGAATCAATAAATCCAAAGCCTATGTACAAGCAATCTATCTGATCAAGACAATAATCAAAACCATCATACTGCTACCAGGAAACTGCTGCAGATCGGAGCTTATAAATTCTCCCTTTTTCCACGGACAGAGTAATTCCACAGTCATACGCACATACACTCATCATACGCTAGGGCCCATCACACTAACATTCATTCTATTACTCTATCCACACTGAATATGCGAGAGAACTCTTAAATCAATCTGCATCTAAACTGAGGTCAATGCAACCTAATTGATATGTCTCGAGTCATGATTTAATCAATAAGAACACATTTGGAAACTCAATAAATGACAAAGAAATAACCACCCGACACTGTGATTCAAACTGAAGGTTATTTTTATCTAAATTAGTTCAAATGAAAGTCAATCAATAGCAAAATCATTATTCTCATATTTACCTATTCTAGCTAAATGTCGCATTTAGGTCAGGACAGGTCTCTCAGTAAAGTCTCCCGAGTCGCCGTCCTCTCAATCAGCGTCGATCCTCTCGAGCATAGGTTCGGGAAGAAGTGGCCTTAGACCCTCTCTAGTCTAACAATATTTATAGTAAAACTTACACATTAAAAGTTACAAACAAACTCTAAACATCCGTTGAGCCGTTGAGCAGAGCGAGCAGGAAAGGATGTTGACTCGCAACATTTAGAAAAACCTCCGCTCTCGAAAATCTCAAAAATAAAAACACGGAAGAAGGAAACACAAACTAAAAAAAAAATGTAACATCCATGTAACATCCATGAATGCTCTTCCTCGGAATCATAGTAAAGCCACCGCAAGTTTATCAAAGTTCATTGTGGCTTTTATTCTCTCCCAAGGATAACTGGTGACAACTGGCGTCAAGCCCAGAGCTGCTGTCCTCACGGAAACTTTTAATACAGACGGAGGCCGAGGTCAGGATTCCAACCATATTCAGCGAGGCCTCTCTTCGTATTTCATCTACTCAAATGCAGGCTGTAATTGTCGGCCATCTTTGACTAGGCCAGAATGGACAATCTTAATTAAAAGAGACACAAAACAACGTTACTACATCGTAATGATTACACAGTGTTAATTCCCACTAAAAACCCTTATGTGTATGTATTTATCTAGCCATCTGCGACATAAAGAAGCATTAAAGCACGTTATTTCAAAGCGCAAACACATAACAAATAACACTTTAGCCACACATATTTAATTAATTTGCTCACCAACTTAGTTCACGTATTAATAAAGCAACATAAATGCATTCCCACGTATAATTCTTTCATTAGTAAGGTTGATTAGTCAGAAACTTCAACAAAATTAATATCTAGTAATTAATTATTAGTAATTTTAATTATGACATTTAAAAAATATATGCTGATGTTCGGGTTTTGACAGAAAACCCTGCTCCAGCATAGTCACGCTATGCGAAGCTACGCGAAGATGTCTTTGCACTACGCGAGCTATGCGTAGCTATGCAAGTGTGCGTAGTTGCTTGTGGCGCCCGTTTGTGATGCATTTGTCTTGTTTGGGAGTGCGTTGTGTGTGTTCGGGGCGCTGTTTGCGTGCTCGGGGGATAATATGTCACAAACTTACCCATGCGGTCACCTATGGGCGCGGCCATCTTGTTTTTCAATTGTCCCGCCCGCTCGCGATGCCTTATTTCCTGTTCCGGGTTGCGTGTAGCGTATTCGCGATGCGCATGTCATGTTCGGGAGCGCGTTTTACTTGTTCGCGACAATTATTGCGTGTTCACGAGAAATATCGCGCAAACTTACCCACGCGGTTGTGATTGGGCACGGCCATCTTGTTTTTCACTCTATACTATGGTTCTGGGCCTACTTTTCTATCCTCCCTTAATCTTTGCAATCCTTAGTTTTTTACACGTTTTTTCTGACTTTTTTTTATTTGTCATCTATCTCTCTCTGTCCCTAAGTTTATATTTTGCATTTTATTTCTACTTTTACTGTGTTTTTTTTTGCTTTTCTACTGTTTTATATTACTTCTTTCTTTAAGCTACTACTTCTTCCCCCTAACTTTATTTTGTCCTTCTAACTTTTCTTTTCCGCCTCCCACACACCCCAGAACCATGGCCAAGGGTAGCACTAACGGCTCAAAGGGCAAGGCGCCTGCACCCAAGAGCCGCCTGCCTTGCGGCAGAATGCACCCTGCAGGGGTGCAGGCCCGGCAGCTTTTTGGCGAGGCGGAGGTGGCCGCCCTTCTTTTATTTAACCAGCACCACCTCCCCTTGACCTAAGCAGCAGGCGGCAGGCCCGGCTCCGGGTACCCTACCCAGGAGCGTCACCGTCGGTGGGCGAATGTGCGCCGGGCAGTGTTTGGCTGCTCAGGGGTCCGGTGCACCCATAACCAGCTGGCCCACCGGTGGTCAGCCATCCTGGACCGGGAGCAGGACCTGTTGGACCTGCTAGGTGTTGAGGTCGTGGGGCTTGGTGAGTAGCTAATATATAGTAGTATAAGTACTGTGTGTAATTTTTTGACGAATAATAAGATTACTGCTGCTTACATTGCAGGTAAATTATGTTTCAAAATCTCCTGTGATTGTAGGACACAGGTGCTCGGCGCTACTCTTACTTGTTTGCAACTTTGCGCTAGCTTGGGCTGATTGATGTAAGAGTTTACTTTAGAGAACTGAAGTTAGGTAATGCTATTGCTAGAGAGACTCTAGTCCTTCCATTGTCCTCCTGTGAAATAGTGGTGGATGGGTATTACTAGGTTTAGTTAGTATTAGTTCATAATTTTTTTACGGTCTGCGTGACGCCTCCTCTGTCACTGAGTGCTGCTTACCCCAGTCCTCCGTAGAACCTTTTGTAGTTTGTTTAGTGAGTGGTAGGCTTAGCAGTGTCAGTCAGTAGCAGAACAAGATCAGACACAACCAACTCACAATTTGGTGTATGCACAAATTTATGCATGTGTCCTCCATCTCATCTATGCATTTTTGAAGGCTAAATAAATGGAAATGCAGACTTAGTGAACAATTGGCCCATCTTGAATAGGTGGCCTAGGTCAGGTAGTACTTAGGCTTCGTTAGTATTCTGGAATCAGAATGATTATGGAACACTGGAGTGTTCATAAATAAGTAGATGATCCGTGATTCCAGCAAGCAGCCCAGTAGTCGATCTGATTAGATAGGTCAATTTTATTGCAATTGTTGTTTCCTAAAATGTTTTTTGACGTTTTTTTAAAATGATTTATTTGTTTCACAGCACTCCTTAATATTTTTCTCTTTCTTTATTATATCTTACATGATCATCAGCACCACCCAGGGGCAAGAAGACAGGGTCCGAGTCGGCGGGACAACAACCAGAGGACCGCTCCTCTACCAAGGCCCCTGCTGCTGGCCCCAGTAAGTCCTCCAGTGGTTAATATTAACAATTATATTTCCCTAACTTTTACTGCACCTTTTTTTTCCGAACTATTAATTATGGTTCCACTTCCTAATTCTATTTTTTACAAAAGCTTCTTTGACCTTGACTATCTGTTTCCAAATTCTGGTTATCCCTGCCTCTAAGTTCCTTCTATCTGCCTCTGCTATGACTCTCTGTACTACTACTACTATTAGTCTGTCTGTAGCTAAGCTTGCCCAGTTGGCCACTCTTTATTGAAGGTTTTCTTTGGAATAAAACTCAGATTGACCAATATCTCTAGTCACTGGGTCCTGTCCTTTGGGTTGTCCTCTTCTAGTCTTCTTAATCTTGAGACTTTGACAATTCCCACCAACAAAATGCCCAACCAGATATTTGACTAGTATTTTGGATAGGATAGTACATACTACTACTGTTGTAGGGAATGGGATTCTGCACAGCCACATACAGAACTATGCACAAGAAAATAGGATGTTGATGATGGGAGGTTGGACCTTACTCACACCTCAGTCAGAAGAACCCACAATCCCCTGACCGACTAGCTATAGTTTCTCATTAGGTCCCGAACCCCCACACGAAGATAACCAATGATGACACAACCCAGAACATAACACCCTTTTGCTCACTCACTTGTGTAAGTCCACCCCACCACACCAAATACCACAGAGTCTATGTGTAAGTTCAAAAGGTTTATTTTCAAATAACAACAATGACTACAGCCAGCTCCAACAGCAAAAAGCATAAGATTAAAACAGTAAACATTTGCAAGTGCATGATAGAAGACAAAAGATCACCGTAGAATGTAGAAATACTGGTTACATGCATCATAAGCTCTGCAAATCTCTGGTTTGTAGAAGGGAATCTTCCGCCTATTATGAGAAAAATGGTGCGCGTTAGATAGTATAATGCAATTATGCAAGCATTTCGCAGTCATGCCAAAAAGTGTAACATGTACATGTTATGGCTAAGCAATACGGACTAACCAAACTCCATAACAAAGTGGCTTGTTTTTCGACCTCTTCACTTGTACGCAACACTCATGTGGCCTCAAAGGCGTCTACTGCACAACAAGCTGCGAAGTAATATGCGCAAAATAGTAGACATGATGAATCTAAAATGGTTACATGGCTCAGGCTAACTTTCCAAGGAGTAGAGTAGGACTAGATGACCCTAGGGACCATAACACTTCTAGTGTCTGTCTACTGACTCTATTCTAGTACCCGATTTGGACTAGTGATAATGTATGTTGTATTAACTTTTTTTCAATCTTCCTAGTGAAAACTAATAAAACAGGGGAAGGTGTACAGGCATCTAAAAATGTGTAATGTTTTTTATAGGCGTACTACCAACCACCAGTGCCGGCGGGGCCAGCGGCGATGGCGATGCGGCCATTCTGGAGGGGGCAGGAGAACATGCGGCACCTGCAGGAGCTACAGGGGGGGAGCCAGCAGCAGTGGCGGGCGGTGGTAAGTTATATTCATTACTTATTGACATTACTACTAGCTGGAAGGGTGTTCACTTCACTCACTGTACTGTGAGACTTAATAAGTTGTAGTGAACATTATACAACGGTTGAAGAAGACACCCTTTACTTTGCATTAGCAATGCATTAGCAATAACATTAGCAGCGTGAGTTGAGTAACCAATGGCCTCTTCTATCTGAATCCAACTCAGCTGTGAAAGTTTTATGGAGAAGACTAAAAGTCAGATCAGATGACCTTGATGGATGTGTTGAACAAAGAGGGAAGGAAGGGTGGAAGGAGGAAGGACGGGCGAGATGTAATATGACCGGCAGAGAAGGAAATGTTGGAAGTATGCATAGGTGGCTGATAGGAATCAGATCAGATGCATGGGTTGTTGAAGGATGGGTGGAAGGTGAAAGAAGATGCCTGTCTGGGTGGGCGACACAGTATGGGTGGATACTAGATAGCAAGAATCATCAGCGGTGTTTGGGTCAAACTCAAAGCCAAGGCAAGCAAGGAAGGAGCGGGCGCATGGGTGGTTGTTGGTGAAACCAACTAAGGTTTGTTAAGCGGTATATAAAAAAGAATGATAGACATTTACTTTTAATGGATGGATGCCTGGATGTACTATTCATCATAGACAGCATAGATGGAGACTGTCACTGGAGAGTCTTACTTTGAAGAGAATGTAAAAGAAACTGCACCAGAGCAGCAAAGCGGAGGGGAATATAAGTAGTATTTTCAGAATACAGTTGACTCAGCACATCATATATATATATATATATATATATATATATATATATATATATATATATATATATATATTACCTACTGGCGGTCGCCAGTAGGTAGTTATAGTTAGGACCCTGTTTCCATAGGAAAACCGCAACATTCTATTTTGAATAACTTTGGCGCCGGTCGACGAATCCGCGCGAAATTTTCAAAACGAATGGGGCGCTACGCTCCGCTCCTACCCTGAAAGTCTCGGGGGGATTCGTCAAGCGGGGGCTGAGATAAAAGGGGGGTCCCAAAACGCATTTTTCCCATGCATTTTTCCATAGGACCTTTAGTCACAGCTACAGCCCGAACGGCTGAACAGAGTTCCTTGAAATTTGACAGAGAGGTAGTCTACAGGTCAAGGAAGTGCCTTTTGTAGGTTTGGTGTAAATCTGTTCAGTAGATTCTGAGAAAATAGCCTTTAAATCAATATATATATCTGAGCCAGCTTACGGTGCGCTTACGGTGCGCTTACCGTACGCGTACGGTGACGTGCGCGAGCGCGATTCTGATTGGCTGTTAGATCTTAGTAAACATTCGAATCGGTCGAAACCAGGAAGTAGCAGCCGCCATTTTCTCTCTCGCACTCTGAGAGGGGGTTAAAAAACAAAAGCCAAAAACATGTAAAGGGGCTGTTTAGACAGCTCCTAAGCACCTAGCCATGTTGAGGGAGTCCTCAAAGATCCCCCAAGGTAAAAAACGGAATTTTAAATTATTCGATAATTTCGCCGATTACGCTTACCGTACGCGTACGGTAAAAATGAAAAAAAAAACTATATCCATTCTCTCCCCACCCCATGTGCAAATGGTGCCTCAAGGGCACCATTTGTGCATGTCATATTACAAATGAGAAAAATTAAAATATTACCTTTCACAACGAAGCGCATCATATGTCCTCCATGTGCGCACGGTGCGCGAAGCGCATCGTGCGTACATGGCCCATCTAGCGTAACGTGGGCATGCGGTGCGCGTAGCGCACCGGGTGCCCACCGTGCGTGCACGGCACTAACTGCGTAAAGTGGGCGCGCGGTGCGCGAAGCGCACCGCGTGCTCACTGTGCGCGCACGGTGCGCGAAGCGCACCGTGCGCGCACGGAACGAACTGCGTTAAGTGGGCGCGCACGCCACGAATGGCGTAAAGTAACTTAGCATTTAAAAAACCGTACAAATTCACTGAAAAAACCATAGGTTTCACACACGTTATAGTTAGGAATTAGCATTTAAAAAACCTTGCAAATTCAGTGAAAAAACCATAGGTTTCACACATGTTATAGTTAGCTGGAAATTTTACTGATAAAAAACCAATGAAATTCCCCCGTTATAGTTAGTGCAGGCAACTATAACTCACGCGACCGCAATCTTCTGCTGATGCTAATACCGTATTTAGACACTTATTTGCCCATGTCTTCTTCCATTAAATTTTAGCTATACATATATTACAAATATTTTTTTTTCATAAAGACACATATGTCATCAGCAGAGGATTGCGGTCGCGTGAGTTATAGTTGCCTGCACTAACTATAACGGGGGAATTTCATTGGTTTTTTATCAGTAAAATTTCCAGCTAACTATAACATGTGTGAAACCTATGGTTTTTTCACTGAATATATATATATATATATATATATATGAAACCGAAACACAGCGCGAACGCCGTAAATAGCCTTCCCCCTACTCACTTGCGATGGTGGTCCGCAGCGAGGTGTCTATCCTCCTTAAATCAACACGAACGCTGTACTCCGTCAACTCCTTTGACAAACAGCAGCCACGGACACCAGTAAGCTTCAATACAATCCTTTATTTGTGCAATGTAGCAACGACAACTCAACGCGTTTCGGGATGACCCTTGCTCACGAGTGAAATGCAAGCCATCAAGGAAGTGTTTTTTAAACATATCATGTGACCACACTATCAATAAACATAGAAGACATACTTAGCGGTTTTCGTTCCCTCACGATACCGCTGTTTTTTTCTTTTAAATAACTTTAACCAAACTGTCAACATTGCTGTAAATACATATATGAGTCACAGACCTCTTAGTCAAATGGTTTAAGAAACGTTACTGAAAGCAATTTTCAATTATTAACATTTCCGGTTTAGCCCCAGTGGGCAATCAACAACTGATCTACAAATTGTAATCAAAATATCATACTAATTAATCAGCAACAAATTAAAGAAAAATTGATTCCTGCCCCAGTGGGCATAACGACCCAATCATATTCATCACAAATTGAAACAGTGACAATGGTTCATCAAATTGAACGTAATCTGAAGCCTTTGGTTCTTCTGCACTTCTTTAGTTCATCATGTCCTTGAATATCTAGCAAGTGAAAAAAACATGTCTGTAAAATCTTATTCTGTAGTGTTTGTTTCACAATTACACTTCCTGGTTTCTTGGCATTTGGATAAATCAATTTAAAAACAACTGTTATATAAAACATACAAAAGGTTGCCTATAAAAACAGTTTGACAACGTCAAAACAGCTCGACGACAATAAGATATTATGCACACATCTTATTAACCCAAATGGGCGGCCAATTCTTCGTCACAGTTGTGGCCCAAAGGGGTCAGAGTTCTGTATTGAATTATGAGTTTGGATTCTAGACGCCTAAGATCCTGAACTCTATTGCCTCCTCTTTCATTCAATCTGACTGAGTCCAGGACACAGAAGCTGAGTAGATCGCTGTTTTGACTGTGATGACTTGTGAAATGGCGTGCTATGGGATACTGTTTGTCACCATGTTTTATTGCCCGTAAATGCTCAAGGATCCTGATCTTGGCCTTGTGGATAGTACTCCCTATGTATGCCTTTTTGCATGGACAAAATAAAGCATAAACTGCAAACTCAGTGTTGCATGTAGTGTGCTTCAAAATTTTGTAAGGCTTAGCTTCTGGAGAGAGTATACAATCTTTGTGATTTTTGCTGTGTTTACATGCTTTGCATCTTCTACATGTGTAAAAGCCTTGTACTCCTAGGGTGTTAACTTTACTGGGTTCAATTGCTCTACAGAGTGTGTCCTTCAATGATTTTGCCTTCCTAAACGTTATTTGTGGAATAGCTTCTACACTGTTTGTTAGGTCTTTATCTGTGTGTAGTACTGGCCAGAATTTAGTTAGGCTTTTTCGGACCTCTTGAGCTTGATTATGATAGGTGGTAATGAACCTAATTTTGTCAATCTCCTTATCTTTATCATTGGCTTTATCAAATAGCAGTGACTCTCTTGATCTCTTAGCTACTTCTATTTTAGCTTTATTGATCACCGTCTCAGTGTATCCTCTTTCCAAAAATCTTTTTGTCATTACCTCTTCTTCTATTTTGAAACTCTCAACTGAGCTGCAATTGCGTTTTGCTCGCAATAGTTCACCTAGGGGAATACTGCCAAGTAACGATTTTGGGTGGCAGCTACGGGCATGGAGAAGGCTATTTCCTGCAGTTTTTTTCCTATAGAGGGAACTTTTTAAGCCCTCATTGTGGATGGTAAGGGCAAGGTCAAGAAATTCAATGTTCGTCTTTGACCATTGACTAGTGAAATGGAGATTGAAAGTGTTAACATTAAGGCTTTTAACGAACTCATTAGCTTCAATCTCATTACCATTCCAGATGCAAAAAATATCGTCAATATATCTTCTCCACTTTATCACCTTGTCTTTAAACATCTCATGTTCTCTGACCACTTTCTCCTCCCAGTACCCCAATTAGAGACCCGCAAAGCAAGGAGCAAAGCAGGTCCCCATTGAAGTACCGAGGGACTGTTTAAAAATTTTACCATCAAATGTGAAAAAGTTCTGTTTCAGACAGGAAGACATCATATCCACTAACATTTCGGTGTGATGAAAGTAAGAGATAGATCTTTCGTTAAGGTAGTGTCTGCATGCTAAAAGTCCCATTTCATGCGGTATGCATGTGTAGAGACTTGTGACATCCAATGAAAGGAGGGAATATCCATCCTTCCATTCGGTATTTTCTAGCTCTCTCAGAAAATGACTTGTGTCCTTAATGTAGGATGGAAGATTTGCAACATATGTTTGTAGAAAAAAATCCACATATTTTGAAGTATTTTCCATGCAGCTCCCTCTTGAAGACACAATGGGTCTTCCCGGGGGAGCAGCTGGATTTTTGTGGATTTTGGGGAGTAGGTACAGGGCAGGCAACTTTGGATATTTACAGTGTAGGAAGTCATACTCATTTTTATCTAAAATGCCTTCGGTTTTCCATTTCAAAAGACTCGCCTGAAATATTCTGATAGAATGCTCGTATTCCATCCTATTGCTTCTTTGATACTTCTCTGTATCAGATAGTTGTTGTATGCCCTCTCTAGTATAATTCTGCCTTGATTGTACCACTACATTCCCTCCCTTGTCAGACTTTTTTATCACAATGGAGTTATCATTTTTCAAGTTGTTAATTCCTTCTCTTTGTGCTGCAGTGATGTTATTCCACCCATACCATTTTTACTTTGTCAGCTTAATTAGTTCTTGCGTGACTCCTTTTTCAAACACCTCAATTGCATCGTTCTTAATTTGCGGTAGAAAAATGGATTTCGGTTTGAAATTGTTTTTAACATTGAGGTTAAGGATGGTATTGTCATTTAAAACATCAGAAAATGGGTTGTCGTCATCGTTTATCTCACCTGCCAATACTCTGGCGGTGTGGAGCAGCTCAATATCATTAATACTTACAGTGCTAGGTGTGTCACCGTCGGTTTCTCTTTCAATGCCCACTTTGGTTGCATACCATTTTTTTATTCGAAGTTTTCTCGTGAAATAAAAAAGATCTATTCGACTTTGGGTGTAATTAAAATCATTGGATGGGCAGAAAGTCAGTCCTAGAGACAACAGTTCCAACTCAGAATCGCTGAGCACTCTATCCGATAGATTAATGACAGTTTTTTTATCCATTATTTCGTTTTGCTTTGGCCCCTTGTACGACTTCCCACTGGGCTCACCGATTTTCCTTGTGTAGTTTTGTTCCCTCTTCTTGCGCCTCTGCTTCCTCTTCCACGACCTCGTGTGAATCCTTGTTTGTTGTTGATAATAATAATATATATAATAATAATATATATATATTCACTGAAAAAAACAAAGGTTTCAGGGGTGTTATAGTTAGCTGGACATTTCCCTCATACAAAACCCTAGAAATTCCCCTGTTATAGTTACTTGAGCTAACTATAACTCGCGCACCCGCAATGCACTGCTGATGACGTCACATATTACATCACTCATGACATGGTCAGTGACATCACTGATGACATCACTGATGACATCTCAAATGACATCAATGATGACATCACTGATGACATCATCCATTGAGTATGTGTTTCTGAACAGTTTTATTATGTTTAATATATATAGGGAAAGGCCTGTTGAAAAATAAGTGGGTGTACAAGTGTGTGAATGGATGATTTTCTAGGTGCGCAACTGAGTCTATAAGTGAGTCATTAAATGTATCTTACTGCAGACTAGTGACTAAACTGTGTGAATGTCTGTATGTGTCTGTGTGTTGGTGTATATGTGGCTGCATGGTTTTGTGAATAGCTTTAGGAGTGTCTATATGGGTTATTGATTGGTTGTCTGAGTATCTGTATGGGTGCCTGAGTGTTTGTGTGGGTAGGGTGTGTGTGACTCTGTGACTAGATGTGTGAGTGGGTGATTCAGTGGGTGCATGTTTTTAAGAGTGCATCTTTGATGGACTGTATGGTTGGGTGAGTGTATGTATGGGTGTGTTAGTGATTGAATGTATATCTCAGTTGTACATGTGTCAGTAACTACATATGTGAAATGCAGTGTATATGTGTGTAAGAGTATATAATTATCTATATGTGAGAGTGTGTGATTTTGGGAGTGGCTGTATGCGCCATAGTGCAAGGATATCTGTGTCATGTGCTGTTTGTTTTTCTGCAGGAAGACACAGAATTTGTTAGTATTTTTATGAGTAAGTGAACTTGAATGTTTTTAACTGTATAGGTGAGTAAATTTTACTGTGATTAATTATTTGCATGACTGACTAGATGTATCAGTACCTCAATGGATGATTGCCGGTGTGTGAGTGTCTATATAGGTGTATAAATGCACTGTAAGCATGAGTGACTGTACAGGTGAGTGAGTGGAGATGTATGTAGACAATGAGTGGGTGAGTAGTTATTGGTATTGGAGTATCTATGTTTGTCAAAATGGCCGTCTGAAATTTTGAGTCGGTGTATAAAAGGTTATATTAGGGCGTGAGAAGATGCACTAATTTATCACATGGATGACGTCATCAGTGATGTCATCAGTGATGTCATTTGAGATATCATCAGTGATGTCATCAGTGATGTCACTGACCATGTCATGAGTGATGTAATATGTGACGTCATCAGCAGTGAATTTCTAAGGTTTTTTAAATGCCAATTCCTAACTATAACGCCCCAGAAACCTTTGATTTTTTCAGTGAATTTCAAAGGTTTCTTAAATGCCAATTCCTAACTATAACGTGCATGAAACCTATGGTTTTTTCAGTGAATTTCAAAGGTTTTTTAAATGCTAATTCCTATCTATAACTTATCTCTGAAGATATCATGAAAAGCATTCTTTTTTAAAAGTAGGGTGCACATTAGTTTTGTGGAAAAGCCTCTTTGTGATTGGTTAAGAAAAAGCAGTTTCAACGTGGAGTACATATCATAGGATAAAATTTGCTCAGCTCAACCACACCTGCTACTTGCATTTGGAAGGCACTGTTCGAACTTAAAACAATCATCAAATTTTAACCTGCACGTGTCATTGAATGTTCAAGAAAATGTTACAAAAAAATATCGTAAAGTTTTAAAAGATTGATGAACTTTTAACCTGCACGTGTTGTAGAATGTTCTAGAAAGTGTGTTGATAGACTACGTTGCACTTCTGACTTCTATGTGTTGTTGAATATTAAAAAAACGGTCCTTATGGAAAATTAAAAAGAAACCAATAGAGAAGTTTTGATACCTAAAAGAATCAAGGAACTATTCTAATTTATTCTTTACATGTATTTATGTGTGCAGCAACAAAATTATAGACACAACAGCACCAGGAAGAGGAAGAAGCAGGGAGTGGGGGGATGAGGGGAAATGGGCAGAATGGCACACATGCACAATTAAGTACAGCACAAGTATAGACAAACAATGGCCAAAATGAAACACACCAACAAGGAGCACAAGTCACACAACCCGCCAACATCACACCACTGAACAAGCATAGAAGTGAAAACCATGCTGCATTCATACAAGATGTGTACAAAGAAAAAGTAGTTGGTGTTGTGGGATGTCTGCGACCGTGGTCATCATGGATGAGATGCCCAGCATGTGGCACATGGTTGAGTTCACTGTGTGTTATGTTGCCAAACGGCTGCTCCTCCCTCCCACGAGCCCCCACACTTTTGTACGGTGAGCTGTTGTATCTCGTGCACTCATACGGCACGCCATTGTAATGCCTATTTGCGCATGTCCTGCTACATTCTAACAACAACATCACAGTGCCGTTTGGAGGTGGTACATGCCACTTTACAACATCGACTGCTGCGGCTCTTGTAACAGGCCACACCAGAACACAGAGACACACTTACCGCACTTCCTGTACACGGACATGTCCAAAATACCCCGTTCCCCTTGCCGGATAGGCACACCCCTCCACTGACCTGCGAACCCCAGACCAGCACACGCCAGTTGTGCATGCAGGAGGATGCGTACGTAGCTACACATCCAGGCTCACTGCCAACGCTGAGGTGACAGCACACTGTGGTGTTGCAGGGCTCGTGCCTATCATGCTAAGACAATGACCACAGGGACACAATTACTAAGATATGGGTTTGGGGGGCATTGGCGGTCCTGGAGCTGTTGAGATGAGTCTTCTGGCCCTCATGGGTATCCCTGTATCATGCTCATTGACTCTATGGCACCTGTGGGTGTTCTGGTGTGGCTCTCGGCTGTGTTTCCTTTCATGGTGCAGGTAGTTGTCCTGCTTAACACCAGCAGAAAGCAGGTGTAAAATCCCTGGTGCTAATGTGTCTTATCGCCGGAATTTGTTTCGCATCGCAATTAGTGTGAAAGTTGTGATGTGATTTTTTTCGTATGCAGAACAATATACAAACTGAGCAGTGTATCCTGTCAAGATCCAGCACCTGACGCACTATTCCCAATCAATATAAATACAATGAGATTTCTTAATAGATTTCGTGTGTGCACTGTAAGTGCAGCCAATACCTCAGTGCAATACAATACAGGATTTTAGTATTTAGAATAAATCGTAAAGGTGCACCTCATGTCTTTTTGCACGGGAACGGCTACTCTCCATTTCATTATCAGCACTTTAACGGAAGTAAAGTTGAGATAAATCTAACACACTATTCAGAAGTTGGTGCAAACTGCAGATATCACTAGTATTCCAGTGATAAGTGCCCCAAAATTTAACACCATGGTGGACTCCATCAAATAACAGTAATAAGAACAAGAAAGAGTAACACAGCAGTTAAGAGAACAACCAAAAACATTATTATTATTTTTTTCAAACTTTATTTTTTATAATAATAAATATATAAATGATAAGCTATTTTCAAACTTTATACTTGTAATAATATAAACAATAAACAAATAAACAAAATGTAACAACAATAATACAAAACAACAACGCAGAACACTCCTGTGGGAACCACGGATGTCGACTACAGACCTGGAAAATCAAAAAGATTGTTAAAAAAACAACAACATGGTATTCTTAACAAAATACCACAAGAAACAAATCACAGATATATAAAATGTATACAGCTAACAAAATTTTATAAGTTTAACTTACAAAAACTGTAAATGTTGCTGCTTTAAAATATTTACCGTATCTGAGGATTTGTTTTTGCAGAAGGCACCACACCCACAACGTTTTTCATCAGTGGTGAAGAAATTTTTAATTTTTTACAAGGGGCAAACAAAGACCAATGCCACCTTCTTCATTCGCAAGATTTGCCAAAGAGTTCTGTTACGAGGGGATCCTAACAAAAAATACTCGTGCGGCACAGCAAGTATGATGAAACACCTAAGGACCCTTCATCCAAACAATCTTGCACGAGAAGAGTGCAAACAGATGAGAAACACTCCTGTTCTGTATCTGTAAAAAAGAATCACAAATAAATGTATATTAATAACTTTCGAATTTATACTATTCCATTACTGTACAAACACATTTTATATAAAAACTGACTAAGAAACTATAGCCCTGAACCACAAGTGTGACGATTGTTACAACACTACATGCATAGTGCATACTACTTTGAAGCAGTTCATGCCCTAAAGCCTACCTCACTAAAAGACTACATGCTAACTGACTAAATGATTACAGTACTATAAGGAGACACACTGGGTGAGTGACAGGGTGTTTGCTAGAAGAGTATGAATACTATCTAGTGAATTGAAGGTGTGAAAGACAACTGTGTAGGTGATTAGAGGCCTGCATCAATACTGCATAGGCATTTAAAACAGTCCATGTGCTAAGGCCTGGCTCACTGCATGACTACTTGGGTACTGACTGAATGATTAGAGTATAGCAAGGAGAGTGCCTAGGTGAATTTATAAGTGCTAGGATTTTCGCACAGGGAACGGATTAGTACTTGGTACTGAATGAGTCACTAGAGGAGTGCAAAGGCAGTCACAAGTGCTGGACTGTATGGATACTGACTAGGAAATTGAAAGTGTGAAAGACAAGTGTCTAGGTGGTTAGAAGACTGCATGCATAGGGGTTTGAAGCAGTCCATGTGCTAAGGCCTGGCTCAGTGTATGAATACTTAGGCACTGACTGAATGATTAGAGTACTGCAAAGATAGTATCTTGGTGAATTTATAAGTGTTTGGGTAATAGAACAGTGAATGGATTAGTACATGGAGCTGAATGGGTCACTAGAGGACTGCAAAGGGAGTGACATGGTATTTCCTGGAAGTGTATGGATACTGACTAGGGAATTGAAGGTGAGAAAGACAATTGTGTAGGTGGTTAGAGGACTGTATGCATAGTGGATAAGGGTTTGAAGCAGTCCATATACTAAGGCCTGGGTCACTGGATGAGTACTTGGGTACTGACTGAATGATTAGAGTACTGCAAGGAGAGTACCTGGGTGAATTTATTAAGGTTTGGCGCAGTGAATAGATTAGTACATGATGCTGAATGATGAGTGCAAATGGAGTGACAGGGTGTTTGCTGGAAGTGAACAGATACTGACTGGGGAATTGAAGGTATGAAAGACAAGTGTGTAGGTGCTTAGAGGACTGCATGCATAGTGGATAGGGGTTTGAAGAAGTCCATATGCTAAGACCTGGCTCTGTGCATGAATACTTAGGCAGTGACTGAATCATTAGAGTACTGGAAAGAGAGTGTCCTGGTGAATTTATAAGTGTTTGGGTTTTGGCACAGTGAATGGATTAGTACATGCTGTTGAATGGGTCTCTAGAGGACTGCAAAGGAAGTGACAGGATATTTCCTGGAAGTGTATGGATACTGACTAGGGAATTGAAGGTGTAAAAGACAAGTGTATAGTATGTTAGAACACTACATGCATACTGCATAGACATTTGAAGCAGTCTATTTGGTACTTAGAAACTGACTAAATAATCAGACTACTTCTAGGACAGTGCTTAGATAAAACTTTAAAATTTTCAGTTCTGCCACAGTGAACAGAATAGTACATGGTACTGCACCTTAGTGTCAAACCCTGACTCATTTTATCAATGCATAAGCAAAGACTAGCTTCTAATGCTACTAAAACTTGACAACATGAGAGGTTTTAAATTAGTTATCTGTCAGCAAATACACGATGTTACCAAATGCCTCTCTCACAGTGGTTCTCAAATGCACACAGACTCACAGTGTGATTCTAGACAAGCACTACTATCCCTAGGACTTACTAAAACTCATTCACTACAGTGGAAGTGGTAAGCGAACTGCACACAATCTTCATATTTCAGGACTGCACTTTTATGTCAAAGCCTGACTCATATAATCAAAGGTTTTAAAACAGATATATGTCAGCAAATACACGATGATACCAAATGCTTCTCTCACAATCCTTACCCAAATGCACACAGACTCACAGTGTGATTTTAGACAAGCAACACTATCCTAGGAGTTTACCAAAACTCATTCACTACTCTGGAAGAGTTAATGGTACTGCACACAATCTACATTTTTAAGTACACCACATCAGTGTCAAAGCATGATTCATTTAATCAACGCATAAGCAAAGACTGGATTCTAATCCTACTAAAACTTCACAACATGACACGTTTTAAAAGACTTATCTGTCAGAAAATACACGGTTACCCAATCCTTCTCTCACAGTGATTACCAAATGCATACACACTCACAGTGTGATTCTACACAAGCACCACTATCCCTATGAGTTTACCAAAACTCATTCACTACAGTGCAAGTGGTAAGGGAACTGCACACAATCTACATATTTCAGAACTGCAATTTACTGTCAATGCCTGCCTCATATAATGAAAGCATAAGCCATAACTGTCTTCTAATGCTACTAAAACTTGACAACATAACATGTTTTACAACACTTATCTGTCAGAAAATACACAATGTTACCAAACACTTCTCTCACAGTGGTTCCCAAATGCACACAGACTCACAGTGTGGTTCTAGACAAACAATACTATCCCTAGGAGTTTACCAAAACTCATTCACTACAGTGGAAGTGGTAACGAAACTGCATACAATCTACATATTTCACAACTGCACTTTAATGTCAATGCCTGACTAATTTAATCAACGCATAAGCAAAGACTGGCTTCTAATGCTACTAAAACTTGACAACATGACAGGTTTTAAAACAGTTATCTGTCAGTAAATACACGATGTTACCAAATGCTTCTCTCACAATCCTTACCCAAATGCACACAGACTCACAGTGTGATTTTGGACAATCAACACTATCCTAGGACTTTACCAAAACTCATTTACTACTGTGGAAGGGGTAAGGGGACTGCACACAATCTACATATTTAAGTACAGCACATCAGTGTCAAGGCATGACTCATTTAATCAACATATAAGCAAAGACTGGATTCTAATGCTACTAAAACTTCACAACATGACAGATTTTAAAACACTTATCTGTCAACAAATACATGATGTTACCAAATGATTCTCTCACACTGATCCCAAATACACACTAACTCACAGTGTGATTCTAGACAAGCACCACTATCCCTATGAGTTTACCAAAACTCATTCACTACAGTGCAAGTGGTAAGGGAACTGCACACAATCTACATATTTCAGGACTGCACTTTTGTGTCAAAGCCTGACTCATTTAATCAAAGCATAAACAAAGACTGGCTTCTAATGCTACTAAAACTTGACAACATGACCAGTTTTAAAACAGTTATCAGTCAGCAAATACACGATATTACCAAATGCTTCTCTCACAATCCTTACCCAAATGCACACAGACGCACAGAGTGATTTTAGACAATCAACACTATCCTAGGAGTTTACCAAAACTCGTTCACTAGTCTGGATGAGTTAATGGTACTGAACACAATCTACATATTTAAGTACAGCACATCAGTGTCAAAGCATGACTCATTTAATCAACGCATAAGCAAAGACTGGATTCTAATGCTACTAAAACTTCACAACATGACAGGTTTTAAAAAAGTTATCTGTAAGCAAATTCATGATATCACCAAATGCTTCTCTCACACTGATCCCAAATACACACTAACTCACACTGTGGTTCTAGACATGCACCACTATCCCTAAGAGTTTACCAAAACTCATTCACTACAGTGCAACTGGTAAGGGAACTGCACACAATCTACATATTTGAGGACTGCACTTTTCTGTCAAAGCCTGACTCATTTAATCAAATCATAAGCCATAACTGTCTTCTAATGCTACAAAAACTTCACAACATGACAAGTTAAAACAGTTATCTGTCAGCAAATACACAATGTTACCAAATGCTTCTCTCACAGTGGTTCCCAAATGCACACAGACTCACTGTGTGATCCTAGACCAACAACACTATCCCTTGCACTATACCAAAACACATTTCTTCATCTAGAAGTAGTACTACATTGTAGTATAGAAACATAACATAACTCATTTCACAAATTCATAAACAATGACTGGTTTCTAATTCTACCGAAATATAAAAACAGCACAGTTATCTGTCTACAAACACATGAAAAACTCAAATGCTTATCACAGAATGGTTTCTACATGCACACACATTGTAGAGAAAAATAGTACTCCCTACACTTTAGCAGGAAAAATACATTAGTCTGATTAAAATCAAAATAGTCTACATACATCCCCTCACAATCAAATAACTCATCTTTCAAGTTCTTTTGTAGATTAAGAAGTATATAAATCACTCACCATATTTTCTTTTACAGAATCTCTGCACTGTGCACCTCCCAGCAAAAGCAAAGATTGAAAAAGTTTCCCTTTCATTTTCCACACATATACATGTAAACATCAAATCACAATCCTTTGCACATAAACTCAAAAGCAAACACACATTTCTATTGGTTAAACATTTCAACCCTTTCAAACTGAAATACATTTCAACCCTTCCCCCAATCTGCCTTCTGCCTGTTACCATAGAAACAGGTCATGGAACACTGCACTAAGCTCACTGGTCAGAAGTTCAGCACACAATGTTCCTACACAAGACAGGAAGTGTGCTTGACTTTTCAACTTATCAGCTTATCATATATTATGTTCCTTACAATCTATTTTTGTTAACCAATAACAATCATACCTTTAAAAAATAGAAATATACACCCTACCTTTCAGTGTAGAAAGTTGTCATACAATCAATGATTTTTTGTCGTTTTTCAAAAAACGTTGCCGTGGATCCGCGCACCCACTGCGAGAGGATCCGTGCATCCAACGCGATAGGATGCGTGCACCATGCGCGCATTTCGCCGTTTTTTTTTTTTTAAATGGGGGCCCCAGGGGGTCCTTCTGGGAACCTCTAAGCACCTCTAAAGGGTCAGAGTATTTCCACTCTGCCCCCTTTATATGTTTTACACACTTATTCCCCTTGCATCTTCAGCCTCGCTTCTACCGAGGCAGAAAATGGCCGCCAACTGTTCCTGGTTTCGAATGTAGAAAGACACTCGACAGCCAATCAGCATTCAGCGCGCGATCGGGAAGGTGCGCGCTCGGCTCGGGGAGGGTGCGCGCTCGGTTCGGGGAGGGTGCGCATACGGTGCGGGTACGGTCCGCGGATCCTCCGCGGCCATAGATATCACTAACTTTTTTACCCTCATTTTCTCAGGAACTACTGAACAGATTCACACCATATATGCAAAAGGCACGAGTCCGAACTGAGGACTACCTCTTTGCCAAATTTGGTGTCATTCCGTTCAGCGGTTCGGGCTGTAGCTGCGACAACAGATCCCATGGGAAATTGCATGGGGAAAACACGTTTTGGGACCCCCTTTTTTCTCGGCCCCCGCTTGACGGATCACCACAAAACTTTCAGGGTACGAGCGGAGCAGAGCTGGCCAAAAGTTTGGAAAATTTTGCGAGGATTCGTCAACCGGCGCCAACGTTATTCCAAATAGAATGTTGCGGATTTCCTATGGAAAATAGGTCCTAACTATCACTACCTACTGGCGACCGCCAGTAGGTAATATATATATTATCAAGCGCCTTCCTCCGACTCCGAGGACCACTCCCTACCTATGTTAATTTATTTTCGATTGTGTCAGCCAGCCTGCAAAGGGTGGCCTATATGTTGGTTACACAATCAATGAAAACAAAGTACCCTATGCAGTAGCGGTCGGTGGTGGGAGTGCTGGTGAGCGGTGACATGTGGAGGGGCAGCGTGGGGGGTAGTAAGCTATTTATTACGGCCAAATACAGGTAAGTAAACATAAAAATAAATAAAACAAATTTCATTGTGCGCAGTACACCGCCAAATGCGATGCAGAGCGTGCAACGAAATTTGTTTTATTTATTTATATGTATTGTTTACTTACCTTTAATTGTCTGTAATCCATAGTTTACTACCCCCCACCCTGCCCCTCCCCACGTCACCGCCCGCCAGCACTCCCACCACCGACCGCTACTGAACTTATGTTGTGTTCCCATATATAATATAAGCAAAGATCATTGGACCAGATAAATAATCTGCCTTTTTGTATTACCCAGGGCAGGGTGAAAGTGAAATTGAGCAATTGCCCTCATGTAACAGAGAGAGTATGGCCAGTGCCACCCGTAATACAAAAATATGAGCTTCCCCACCTGCAGACAGTAGTAGTAAATAAAACTAACGAGAGTCTGCATCATGTGACTCGTATTTGTTTCTCTTGGGTGCAAGCTTAGCTGACTGAGCTGGAATGCCAGCTATAACAAGGTTATGTAATTTCGCTAAACTAGAGATAAGAAGAAGACGACTGGTGTGTACTGGAGTCCATAGTGCTAGTATAATGCCTGAAACTCCCACAAATGTTAGAGTCCGATGAAGTGGGAGGATAGATACTTACCACAAATGTTATGTACTGTGCTTGCTAGTGATACTGTGCCACTATGCGTTGAATTAAATTTGTGTTACTGTTTTGCTAAGAGTATTGGTTACAATATTCATTTTCTTTCTTGATATAGATCCTTCTTCCCAAGAAAAACCCACGCGGAAGGAGTTGGCAGCCAGGGCTCGGCGTCGTAAACTGCAGGCCATCTGTGAAAAGTACCCGCGGCTGGTGGCTCAGGCGGAGAAGGTGGCGGCTGCAGCCTCCTCCAATGCCCTGGGCCCCAGCCAGGCCCCGCCTCTAGTGTTACAGCACCGTAGTCAGGCAGCCGCCCGCCGCCGTGCTTTGATAACATCTAGCACTGCTGCCCCCAACCCTGGATGCAACTGCAGGGCTTTTCGCCACCAAATGCTCCTCCGGATGGCATGCTTGGAGGAGAACCTAGAGGAGCGGGTCAAGATCCTCGTTGATAAACATCTCAAAGCCCGCCGAATTTAGGACCACGTTGAATTCCTTTTGTTGGTGGGTGGGTTTTGGGCATTGGGGTTTAGGGACATTTTGGACTTTTGGGTTTTGGACATTGGTTGGGGTTAGGGAGAGGGGTGGGTCCGGTCAGAGTGGAATAGTTTATTTTTGTTAGGGTAATAAATTATATTTACTTAAACATACGATGTTAATGTTTTGTGGGTGGGTTACTGTTTTACGAATTTACGTCACATGGTTTCCTTGCTGCTGCAGGCCCGCAGCCAGTGTTTTATTTAAAATATCTGCCGATTTTGTAGCACACAAATAGATAGATGCGGTACCCCTCACTGAGTTATTTTGTTTGTCCAACTAGTACTGTCAGTCTCTCCTCCTAGTCCATTATACCTCCCACCAAACTTATCTTACCTGTGATTGATGATGATTAAGTTTGGCACAGCGATGACTGCATGGTTTCCCAATAGAATGGAGAAGTGGTAGGAGTAGACACTGGCACTAGCATTTGAAAAAAAAAGAGACAGTCACTTGCCTGAGAGAGACTGTGGGAGGAGTAGTAGAACGAAATAAAGTACAGCATGGGTGGGCAAGCAGAAGAAGATCCTTGCCCTGCCTTGAAATTGAATTAGTGTTGCTTTCACCACATCTGCCCCAGCAAGCGTGTGATCAATTGTTGGTGTACATTTAATGTAGTCACATCACACCTCAATATAAATCACACAGCCCAGGGGAAGAGGGTTAGGGATTGATGAATGGATGGGAAGGGGGGTTTGGGGAAAGGTTTGACAAAAAAACCCAGACACAACAAAAGTGAAACACAATCTTGGAAGACGACCATGATCCATTATCCAATAAATCTATAAAGGGAGAAAAAGGAAATGTATGCATGATGCATGATGATGAAGAGAACTTGATGGTTAATGAGTAGTACTTACTAACTACTACTACACAATTAGACAGTACAGGGCAGAAGTATAATTATTAATATGAAATTTACCTTGCCTGTATGCCCTCAGAGAGACCCAAATTACATGCTGTACCGGGCTTACTTTTAGTTTTACAGCTAGCAAAGAAAATTAAAAATAGTTATAGGGATCAATTACCAAACAAACCACAGCACACAGTCATAATGATTGAAGAGAAAAAAG
This sequence comes from Triturus cristatus, assembly GCF_964204655.1. Lineage (NCBI taxonomy): Eukaryota > Metazoa > Chordata > Amphibia > Caudata > Salamandridae > Triturus > Triturus cristatus. The sequence goes on from NC_140593.1 coordinate 280,441,605, forward strand.
GAATCAAATAAATTAAAAGACAAATGATGAATGATACTAAAGTTACTGTCTTATCCTGGTCCAATTGTGGAGTTGCATCTCGTCATTCATCTTGGTCCTCCCTTCCATGGACACTCCGCACATCAATCTTGGGTACCGCTGCCTGCCTGATGCGGATTGGTAAGGTAAGTGTGATTTGTTTCTCCCAGTATAGCACAGGGTAAAAGCCGGCCTGTAAGTGTAGATGGAAAAACAAAAGGGGTATTGAAAAATAACTGAATAAAAAAAAAATCAATTACGGTGGAGTGCAAGAAGAGAAGACAAGACTCTTGAGAGAACACTTTCAGACTGAGGCGGCTTGGATACATCGTGCCTACTCTACAGCATTAAGCTACAACAAAAACAGGACAGGACAGAGCCAGCACAGAACAGGCCCACGGCACCGTGCCGGCCCGTGGCCGTGACCCAACCTCCATTTACCTAAATGTTGACAGAGCCAGACAAAAGGCATATACAGCAACCTAGCATTTTCCAAATCAAGTGACTAAATCAATGCGCCACTGTTAGTCATACCACTACACTCTACTCCACCCCACTACACAGACATGTAACCTAGGTCTGCTGTGGTTCTTGTTGAATTGTTGTGTTTACCTTTTATGCAAGTCCATGAAACGCAGTTATTCCATCAATTATCTCCGATCCAACTGACTTTCATGTGTGCAAAGATAGTATGGTCATCATCATGACTGTGTGGTACATGTTGTTCAACACCAACTCCGTCTGTGGTGACTCCGATTAAGTTTATATTCCATATTAAGAAATTGCAACGGATATTGGCCTGCACCTGCAGTAGTAGGAGTACAATGTGGTTATTAAACAACAAGGAAACATTGACTGTCACTTGAGTCACTTTTACTTTGTAGATAAACTAGTATAGTTCGACTTCATGCACATTCACTTGGAGTCAGCATCCAATGCAATGCATGCCATCATTCATTAATCATTACCTGTCTTGCTCTTCTCTTTGGCTGTCAGACCAGATGCTTAGCCTTCTGACAGTGATGATTTTCGGCTCGGAAACAAAACGCAAGATAGCTGTAGTCACGTTTCACTTCTTATGGAGGGACTGTTAGAGGAAACATTTATTGTACTATTCTCCATCTCCATCCAATGTCTGGCTAGCTGGAAATGTATTTAGGGAAAGTCAGGAAGATGGAGCAGGACTCTGAAGAGTGGAGTGGACAGTTATGCACAGACGTGCAACTCCAATAGGGAAATAAAAAGAGGAGACGGTGGTGATGGATTTGTTGTGATTAGATGTGAACCAGAAAAACAGATACACACACAAATAAAGGAAGGAAGGAAGAAAGTAACAATTTGAAAGCCTAGTTGTCAGGGAAGAAGAGCTCGTCCTCAAACTCTGGTGGTTCAGACAGAAGTAGGTCATGTAACCCACTACTTATGTCATCGAAGTCGCTCTCCTCTTCCTGCTGTGATTCACGTATTTTGTACTCCGGTGGTATAAAGTGCTGATTTATTTTGATCATGGTTAACTCTCCACGCTTTTGGGCGAGAGACTGGTCCTTTTCACAGAAACAATGGCACAAGCAGCACTGAAACACACCCAGAAGAGACACTTGCAACAGGGCAAGCCAGATACTTTATCGCCAGCCTGCTGAGCACTGGCCATTGGCTTCTTTTCCCATACCAATACACCAATGGGCTTTGCTCCATGAAGATCTCTGTTGTGTCATCCAGATAGGCCTGGACCATCCGCTCAATGTTCAGGGGTGCTCCGATTTGCTTGGCCTCTTTTGCCTTTGCATCAGCAATGGACGTACAAAACCCTTTCCATAGAAACCAATCACTGATCCTGTTGGTGATGTTGATGTTATTGCTGGTAGTGTTGGTGACTGCTGGGAGGCAAACAAACTACTCTCAGGCTCTGAAGTAGAACTTGACCCTGGGTGCCCTGTAGTACTTGTTCTGGCCTGGGGTGGCGGGCCTCTAATTAAGAGCCATTTGTTTTCGAAGTCAGTGGCTTCCTCAGCTATCAAAGTTTTGTACTTGGCAACATCCACTTCTGAAAAAGGAATTACTTCATTACTGTTCAGAAATAATTTGTACCATGGATCCAAAATTGAGGCAGTAATGTAATGTCGATGTGACACAATGTTACTTTGAATCCTTGCATTTTAAGATAAGCAAACGGCTAAGGTGTCCACCAAATAATATGCATCTACTTTGTCATCCACACCTGCATACGTTTCAGAAACCTCCTTCAGCTCTTGCTCTAGCATGTACAACAATGGGATAGCTTGGCCCATAGCACAGTTCTCCCTGCTGACTTCACGTGTGAAGACCTCAAAAGCAAGTTGCATGTTTGGGAGTGCCATTAAAAATCCCAGCAGTGTCAACACCTGCAGATATCTTATCTCTAACACCAGAAAAAGAAACCCAGTGTGCAGTGATGCACATGTAATCAGTGACTTGGCAACTGGTCCACATGTCTGTTGTCAGGTGGAAACTCTGAACAGCACTCTGTTTTAAGGCTTTTCCAAGAAATTCCAGCACGTCGTGATGTAGTGCTGTAACAGCAACTCTGGCGAAATAGTAGCGGCTGGGAACCTTCCTTTGGGCAGATGATTGTCACAAATTCAAGAAAACCCACCCCTTCAACAAAAGAAAAAGGGAGAAGGTCCAGTGCTAACATTTTAGCCAGCTTCGCATTGTACAAATGTGCTAGTGGGTGGTTGCGTTCGTACTGCCCCTCCGGCCTAGTAAACATGATAAGAATGGTAGGCTGCGTGGTATTCCTTCCTGTTATGCTCAACGTCGCACTTTTTTTCAATGCAGTACTCCTAGGTGTCTCAGGCTGACTCTTACTCTTGTGCCACTGAGATGTTGCTGAGGATGTGGGCGTTACCACTGCAGAGCTGGGGACAGGGCTACTTTGTGTACCACTACCACAGAGAATGTCTCTCTCTTCTTCTTCTTCCTGTTCCACCGTGAACAGACCTTTTACTCGTTTATCCCCACCAACAGCAATGGTTCCAGTTTTTATGCGATGAAGGTGGTCCTCCCAGTTGATTGCGTGGTTTTTTATCAGATGGGTCATTTGGCCTCCGGTAGCATAGTTTGTACCAAGCTTACCACGACTAACAGAGGTATGACAAATGGAGCATATAGCAATGTTCTCCTCCTTTTCGCTAACCGTAAAGAAGTCCCACACTGGGGAGCTTAACTTTTTTCTCCTGCTGGAGGTGCCACTTCCAATGCCGGATGAACTGGAAGGTGTGCGTTGAATTTGCAGTACCACTACCAACTTCTGCTAAGTGCTTGTGCTGGATGTAGGACGCTGACGGCCCTTTGCTAATGTATGGAAGTTGGAGGTCGTGTTGGTGTTATCTGTGTTGAAGGTATGCATGCTACATCCCTCGCAGCCATTTTGGATAGGGTAATAATGTTGGTCTCCATCGCCTCTGGACCGGGAGTGATGTTCGTGATGACTGGCTCATCATCATCAGCATCCTACTGCTCTACATCAACCTCCATAAGTGTAAGGCTTTCTGGAACCTTCCTTTTCCCTAGCTTGATCTTGGGATGTATCTCCCTCTCAGACTCAGTTTGTGGCTTCCAAGTGGCATCTAGATCATCAGAAGGGGGGCTTGGCAAAGAACTTGATGGACTAACCCTCCTTTTCCTTGGTGGGGATTTGGAAGACAATAGAACTTCTGAAGGAGTGGCTTCCTCTTTTCCTTTGCATGAGGCTCAATTTCCTGAACTGCCCCTACTTCGGGATGAACAACAACTACTATTGCGGGCGGTGGTTTCGGCTGTTGTTGTTGACCACTTCTCTGCTGTGTTCTCTCCTGTGTTGATTGTGTACTACTTTGAGATAGTGATAAGTTTAGGTCAGGCTCAGCATCACTGCTTTCCACCATTAGGCTGGCTACCCCTTCCACACTCATCTGCTTGGGCCTGGGTTTGTGGGTTGGGCCCACTGATGCGGAGGTGCTGTCCCCAGCTTGGCCCCCGGACACCGCTGTTGGAGGCTTAATTTTTGGTGTCCCAAAAATGGTTTTGGGCGGCACACCAGACTTCTTCTTCTGTTCCTTCTTCTTAATGGCACCTTTCTTGGTACTGGAGGACCTGCTACCTGCTTTCTTTGGGGGCATCTTATTCAGATGTCAGCAGCACTCGGTTGCACAAGTTGCAGAGATGGCTGGTCAGGTCACTCACACGTCACGTCGTGTACAGCAGCAGGACATCGGTCTGGCACCACAACGGGCGATGATGACACACCTCCTCCTTAGTCTTTTGTGCACCTAAAAGTAAAGAAGCCAGAAGAACATCAGTCAAAAGATAGGACAATAAAACTAATATAATATATAAGTTCTTAGTGTGTGGTGGGTGGTCACAATTATTAAATTTTATTAAGTCAGTGAACAACAACAGTGTAGCCATTTATGAGACTTTGACAACAAGGCCAGGGATCCTGGTGTACTGTACTGTGTACACTCAGGAAGAATAAGAATAGCAAAGAACAAAAACATAAATGTGGTGGAGCCTGTTTGCCCTAAATAAAAATTGGTGCATCACATGGGATGGATGCAGCATCAGGAAGCAACAACAACGAACAAATACACATAAAGAAGGCATTTATTTACAACACCCAAAAAGTGAAATATACCCCAGGAAAAAAAGTAAAACCCACATTTTGCTATTCAATCCAAAGCCATCCATGCCATACATGATGTTAAAATTCAACAGACAACACAAAAACAGTTGTTTAACTTTCATGCACCCATGATGATTGATGAGTAGTACCACTGGGCCTACTGGCAGACTAGGCCACAAGCTTGGAGGCCAATGGCAAATGCACAGTGGCTGGTCCCACAAAATGGCCACCACCACATGGCCAGGCCACTCACAAAAACAAGATAAGGTCAGGAATACAAGACAGGCAATGCAGGCCTATGGCAAAAGCACAATGCCTGGCTTCACAAAATGGCCGCCACCCACATGGTCAGGCCACCCACCACAATAATAACAAGAAAGTGAATACAAAGGACAGGAACAGGAAGTTGGAGTCTCTGTGCAACTTACTTCCTCTTTTAAAATAAGATTAAAAAAAAGTGACTCCATGCTCCAAACTACAGACAAATGACAACCTGAGGAGTTTTTTTAGCAAAACCATCATTTTTGAGAAGGTTTTATATTGCTCGCGAGATATTGTTTGCCAGATTGCAAATTCTGCGTGTTCGGCATTGCGAACTGTACAAAAAGTCGTTATCGAGTGTGCGAATACGCATATTGAGTGCGCAAAAAAGACAAAAACTGTAAGTCCGCATTGTCACGCTGTGCAGAGTTGCCAAAAGCACGCGAGCTGAACTCCTAGGGTTACCTACTGGCTGAAAGGCCCTATTTCATTAACACACACCCAAAAACTGAAATTTAACTTCAAAAACCACATTTTGCAATTCAATCTAATGCCATCCATGGTGTTAAAATTCAACAGACAACACAAACAGCTTTTATGCACCCATGATTTGATGATGACTACCTCTGGGGCTACTGGCAGACTAGGCCACAAGCTTGCAACTGAATGGCAAAAGCAAGCACACTGCCTGGATGGCTCCACAAAATGGCCACTAGCCATCCACAACTACAAGAAATGGAAGACAGACAATGCAAGCCTATGCCAAAAGCACACTGCATGTCTTCACAAAATGGCCGCCACCCACATGGCCAGGCCACAACAACAACAAGCATAAGCCAAGGGGAACAAAGAAAAGACATGCAGACCTATATGGAAAAAGAAGCACACTACTAAACTACCACCACAAAATGGCCACAAGCCACATGGTCACTCACAGTCACAACAGGCCATGGAAAACAATGAACTGAAGCAGGCCTACATATGACCAGTCAAAGGAGGCCTGCTAAACAACACAGCATTATTACAAAAATGAAACTCAACAGGGCTACGAAGGATTAGAAAGTTACACATCAAGCACACACAGACATCCAACAAAGGAATTTAACACACACACCCAAACAGTGAAATACACCACAACCACATTTAGCAATTCAATCCTATGCCATCCATGCCCTACATGATGTTTAAATTCAACAGACACCACAGAAACATGGACCCATGGGTACCTCTGGCCCAACTGGCTGAAATTTCAAAGAAAAACAACTAGGCCCCTTTTGAAAGTACAGGCCACCCACAACAATAATTTTTAAAAACATCAAAAATCCCAGAACAATTTAGGTACAAACAAGCCCCAATCAAACAAACATGTACACCAATTCTCCAACTTACTTTTAAAATTAAATATCAAATCCAAAAGTCCTCAAATAAATCCAATCCAATTATTTGATGCAGCAGACAGACACAAAAAGTGATCCTTCCAGCTCCAAATCCAAATGATAGTGAACAGCACATGGACAAAGCACTGGGAGGAGCCTGCTGGACAGGAACAGGAAGTTGGAGACTCAGGGGCACTTCCTTCCTCTTGAAAAAAAGAGTAAAAAAAAAAGGACTCCTTGCACAAAAGACTACAGCCAAATCACAATCTGAGGAGTTTTTCTGAGCAAAATGATCATTTTCGAGAAGGTTTTATGATGCTCGAGAGATATTCTTTGCCAGATTGTAGTTTTTGCGTGTTCGGGATCGCGATCGTACCAAGACAGCCGCCGGAAGTCAGCTCGCGCGTCCGAATGACGTGTTCACACACTCTCGCAGGATCGGGCGGCCATATTACAAATCTCGTGGCGCATGCGAACGGATAGAAAATCAAGTCGGCGAAGGTAGAATCAAAGTAAGACGTTACCGTGCGCGCGAGCACACATATTGAGCGCGGGAGGAAGAAAAACAACTACGCTACGCTGTAGATTGCATAGTATTCGGCAACTTCGTGCTCTACGCGAACCGCGAAGTTACCGAAACTTCGCAAACTCCTCGAGCGTAGCGTAGTTCACCGCCCAGGCGTAATCTGGGTCCCATACGCACCTAATTGAACACTCAGACATAGCCCCTAGACTAGTCTCAGACCACTCATGTATCAGTCTAAAGCTGAGTGGTCGTCACAACGAGGCTGCCCCCTGGAGGTGGCGTTTTAACAGTGATGTGTTAAATGACCCCACAGACAAAAAACTGATTGAGGAGGCAATTTTGGAATATCTCAAATTTAACGACTCCCCTGAGACTAATCCCAAAACCCTATGGGACACCCTGAAGGCGATAATTAGAAGCACAATAATTGAGATCAAAGTTAAAATCAACAAAAAAACAAACTCAATAATAGAGCAGCTGGAGCGGGAGATTAAAAACCTTGAGTTATCCCACGCTGAAGCTGTTAAGGATAATAGACTTTTAACTAAACTTACACAGCTGAAGTACGAGTACAACAAAATACTAAGTGAGAGAGAGGGGCTGTGGATTAATAAATACAAGGCCCTTAATCTGTGCGAGGCCAACAAGGTGGGTAAACTTTTGGCCGCTTACGTAAAACATAAACGTAGCCAATTCGCGGTCTCTTCCATCACTGACTCAGATAACAGAACACACACAAAGCATAAAGAGATCCTTAAGAGCTTCCAAGAGTTCTACCAGAAACTATACAAGAAAGACCAGACCCTCAACACAGAGAACTGCTCTAGATATCTAGATAGACTCGGCCTACCACAACTATACATCGAGGAGATGCACAGGCTAGGTGTAGAAATTAATTCCTCCGAAATCGAAATGGCAGTCAAATCTTTGAAAAACAATAAAGCCCCGGGGCCAGATGGGTTCACAGCCACCTTCTACAAGACTTTCCTAAACCAACTGGAACCAATGCTGTAACAGGTCTTTAATCACGCTGCAGCTAACAGGGAGGTACCAAAGTCCATGTCAGAGGCTAACATTATAGCCTTCCCCAAAGAGGGTAAAGACCACTTATCACCCAAAAATTACAGACCAATATCCCTGGTTAATTTGGACTGTAAGATATACATGAAAATACTTGCAGTCAGGCTAAACTCCGCACTCCCAAAACTAATAAGTAACGCACAGGTGGGCTTCCTACGAACTCGCATGGCCAACGACAACACACGACTACTCTGCCATATCATAGAGCAGGCTTCTACCAAATGGGTACCAGCAGTGGCCATTACTTTGGATGTGGAGAAGGCCTTCGACAGAGTCTCCTGGGAATTCCTGGAATGCTGTATGTAGGCTTTCAACTTAGGTGACGGGTACATTCGAATGGTGATGGCCCTGTACCGGGAGCCATCAGCCAGACTAGGGGTTAACAGGTCACTTTCTGACCCCTTCACACTACAACAGGGCACCAGACAAGTGTGCCCACTGTCCCCCTCAGTATTCATACGAGCACTTGAACCTCTCATCCAAGACATCAAACTAAATAAGAACATAAGGGACATAACTATCAACGGCACTGACATAAAAGTTGCCGCCTACGCTGACGATATCTTAATAGTAACAGAACAGTCCTCAATTGATGACCTGATGCAATCGATAGCAGAATACTCCAGGCTCTCTGGGTATACATTAAATAAGGACAAATCTGAGTGCAAACCTTTAAATATCCACTCCACGAGGGTTAGTCTGGGAGAGTCGGGCTTAACATGGCAAGCGGGGTACATCAAATACCTGGGAATTAAATTTGGCAATGATCAAATTGACGCAATGCATCATAACGAAAAAATAATGCTAGAGAAGATTAAGAAACTCCTAGAATCATGGTCCCCAAAATTCATAACGTGGTGGGGAAGGATAGAAAAGATCAAAATGATGATCACGCCAATGGTTAATTATCTGATCTGCATGCTCCCACTCCTTTTCACAGAGGATTTCCACCACAAAATTGATATTATGATCTCAAATTTCCTCTGGCGTGGAAAGAAAGCTAGGATAAGCATTACGAAACTAAGACTGGAGAAAAAAGTAGGGGTAGTTAACCTAGCAGACTACAAAACTTTCCAACTAGCGTTCCTAGCAAAACAAGGATCCTACTGGATAGCTCCTCTGTAGGTCTACACACCGGCATGGCTGCAGGTTGTGAAAGCCAACCTAAATAACCTAAACCCTCTCGCCCTACTTACAGCGAACAGATACCCTTATATCTCAAAGCGGATCTTTAAAAACACCAAAATAGCCCTATTAAAGGTAGATAAAAAGCTAGAAAACAGCATTAAAGGGTCAAAATACGAATCACTCTGGGCCAATAGCAGGATTCCGTAAAAGGGGAAAAGTTTAACCTTTGAATAATGGATAGAGAAAGGGATCTACTACCCTTTTCAATTAGAAAGCAAAAACTACCTTCACCACCCTTAAGGAAAAACACAATCTAAATGATATCAAATTTTATAACTTCGTAAAGAGTGTGGACCGGGAGGACACATCCTGGCACCTCAAAAAGTAGTAACGCCCCAACAGGAATGTACCCGGGATCTAATGGTTAGATCCAATGTCAGACAAAATGTATATGTTCTAACTCTTCCTTCTTCTCTTAGCTTTCTTCCTCTCTTCCTCCTTTCTATTTCTCTTTTCACTCTGGAACACTAACATAAGAAGGGTACACACAGAACGGTATGACATTAGTAATTTGATGTGACGTTGGAAGCCCTGTTAGAGATCTACTAATGTGTTCCTGTATCTTCTTTATAAAAAATGTGTAATAAAACTTGTTGAAATAAAAAGAAGAAACTGTTCCCATCACTGCCTCAGCCACATTACCTAACTGCTATTCCCACACAGTGCCTTTCTCTTCTTCACCCATTGTTTAATGCCACATCTATTTAGTCATCAACTCAAGTATTTATTTTTCAGACTATGATATGAATCAATCATCCATTCACTGCCTCACTACATACACCGCTGTTTCTCACTCACCCTCTTCTTACTACCTTTCCCCCAAAATCTACCTTTCTTCCTAAACACTGCTCTTGCTCCCTTCATTCATTTAGCCATGCACTTAAATACTCACTTATCTATTCACTCAGTCCTGTCATTTATCCAACCATTAAATCATTCTAATGTTCATCTACTCCCCCAAAACAGACAATCAAAAAGAAACTCTTTCAGTTATAAGGCGACCTATTTGATTTGCCAATGTTTTAGTTATATAGTTATATAACTCAAACATTGTTAATAGTTGATAGCTATTTTTACTAGAAGCAGTGTAACTTATTGAATTGCTGCTTTTAATATTTTGTAGATTACTCTGGATGGACAAGATGTTCGAACACTGAATGTGAAATGGCTGAGAGAGAAGATTGGAGTTGTGAGCCAGGAACCCGTCCTGTTCAGTACAACCATTGCAGAGAACATTCGATATGGCAGACAAGATGCAACTGAGTCTGAAATTCAACAGGCTGCCATGGAAGCAAATGCTTACGACTTCATTGCCATGCTCCCAGAAGTAAGAAGCTGCATTGTTGTGCACAATGTGTTGTGGTAGCCTTATTAGAAATGGTGGGAATATCGGGTCTCTACCAGATTGAAACAATTCGTAAATTGAATCATACATTAGGGAAATGTCAGGTTTCTCCTGAAATTAATGAAATTGTTCATGACAGGTTTAGTTTTTTCTCTCTACATATTTATATGTGAAATAGTACAGTCGAGTCAAATCAACATTTATGAGTTTTATATGCTGCAGGTTACACTTAACTATGACAACGTTCTTCTTTTTGCATGTTGCACAGTGGAGCACCAAACAAGGGATGTGATGGGTCATATTATAACTCACCACACAGATTAGCAGATGTGCATTTGTAATTATATCTGTCACATGAACGGTGATGTCATGAGCATTGAATTTGATATGAAAGTTAGGATTAGCATGGCTTTAGAGCAAGTTAAGGATTAACACGTTGAGCATAAGGGCTGAATAAAGAAAACACTAGAAGGGGTGTTAACCAGAAACCGGTCCGGGAATGCTTGTTTCCGGTCCAGGGAAGACCTGGCTTGGCAGTTTGGGCTGGACTGTACCTATGAGGCACAGGGTCAAGACAGATTGGCATATGGCTCAGTCTGAACTGGGGTTGCGAAGTAAGCTAAAGAACAATTATGAATTCAACCCAGATCTGTGACTGGGTGTGAGTGTCTGAAAAGTTTCAGTGCTCCGTCCATCATCTCCTTGTGTTTACTTTGTTCACCCTAAATTGTCAGGGTATGCCCAGATGTGGGTCCCTTGCTCACTTTGCCACTGGACTCAAGCTGGCCTGGCTGATGAGGGATTTTACAGTGAAACCAGTCCCAGGATGCTTGTTTATGGTCCAGGGAAGACCTGGCTTGGCAGTTCCATCTGGACTGTTCCCTTAAGGAACATGATCAAGACTGATTTGCATATGGCTGGGTCTCAACTGGGGTTGCCAAGTGAGCTAAAGAACGATGATGGATTCAACCGAGATATGTGACTGGGGGGTGAGTAACTGAAAAGTTTCAGTGCTCCGTCCATTCCATAAGGGCAGAATTACAATTGTTTTTATATTTTCTTTTGTAATCATAATTTCACATACACTTTGATTTAATCTCAGGGTTTTTTTAAATAATCTTCAAAGTGTCATAAGCAATCATTACCATCGCTTCACTGTAACTTCTACAGGTTTTGTGATTACATATATAAACCAAAGGAACATATTTCCAACATTTCAAATAAGTGGTTCTGCTGATACTATAACTCACAAGACAAAATGTGTGAATGTGTCACCAGAACCTCAAGCTGGAAATATGAGATGTGCTACCATTTTTCTGTTTTTTCAATTACATTTTTTTTTTTTTTAGAAAGCTTGGGATTTATTTTATTTTTTTCAAACAGGGCATTGTCAATTGGAAATAGGAAGTGACATTATGTACTATACTGTTTGGTTGCATGCAGTTAAAATTCTTAATTATGAAGTTAAAACCCTAGAATTTTAGAACAAACACACTTTGTACGGGTAATAAAATTGAGGGGAGAGATTGATGTAGCGCTGAAACCATTTATGAACAATCTTCATTGATTTTACGTTAAAGAGGTAAAGAAAAAACAAAGATCGGAGGCTTGTTGGAAAACTCTTAGGGGCATATTATCAAGCTAGGCGATAACATTATCGCTGCTTTAGCGGCAGAAAACTGCCGCTAAAACGGCGATAATGGGCTTGATAATATGCTCTATGGAATTCAAATTGAAGCCCATGTTAGATGTCCTTCAATTTAACATGGGCTTCAATTTGAATTCCATAGAGCATATTATCAAGCTCATTATCGCCGTTTTAGCGGCAGTTTTCTGCCGCTAAAGCGGCGATAATTTTATCGCCTGGCTTGATAATATGCCCCTTAGTTCTGTGCAACGTGCTCTCTTTTATTCTCCGAAGATGTTAGGATTAAGCTAGTTCATTGGACAAACGCAGGGTTGTTGGAAATCTAAGAAATTAGGGCTGTTTGTGGACACTTCTGGGAATAGGACCAGCCAACAGTCTCAAATAAGTCAACGTGATCAACAAGTAGCAATTAATTTGTGGCAAATATATGACCTGTGTGGCCTCTTTGCAACGTTCACACTTTATTGAAACCGCATTCAACATATCCTTCGATATTCATTTAGCTATGATACATGGAAGCTGGGAGAATTACTGAGGAGAAATGATAACCCAAGCCCTTTCTGGAAAGCAAACCAGTACCACCACCACCACCCCCGCCCCCCCCCCACACACACACACACAATTTGCAACGTATTAGGAACTGCGAGGCCAGGTTTCTTTGGCTTTGTACATTATTCACATTATCCAACAATCCAACAAGCATATCTTCAGAACTCACCACATTATTCATTATAAATTGTGTTTGCACACCATTTTGTGTTTCTCTTTTTTTCTGCTAAGTGTTCGCTAATTTAATTGAGTTTGTGAACAACAAGAAAGTCCAATGATAGCCGATTCTCATTCATGCAGCCCCTGCGTAAACAAATCAGGTGCGCGCTGTGCTCCACCCTTCCTTTCATGAGCATGAATGCGAGGGAAGCTTTACCAGTTATGTAGCCCGCAACCAAGACGGTTCCACACAATTGACGGACATATGAAATGTATTTCCTTCAAGTGTTGCACTTTTGTCATTCCCATGAATATGTTTTAACCTCCTGTTTCTCAATAGCCTCACGTTTGTTTGAACTGAAAAAATAATTTAAAACTTTTTTCCCCACCAAATTCTTTAATGTGAAAGGTATGGGCAGTCAGAATGCAGCTGTAAATCAGTCTTAATCTTAAACATAACCTCTTATTAGAGCAAATTCAAATGAAATACATGTTTTGATGAGGTGGACACAAAGGGGCGGATTTATCAATGAGTTACACTACCCTTGCGCCTCGCAAGGGGCGCAAGGGCGACACAAGTCAGATTTATCAAGCCACGCAAGGCCACCTAGCGTGGCTCTGCATGGCTTGATGAATCTAAAGTCATGCAGCGCAGTGCAGATTGTCCCAGGGAGCCGTTCCATGGATGGAGCATTGGTGTTACTATGCATCCACTCATGCATTTTGGCGCATTCCCAGATTTATTGCTACTGGTGGACCTGGGAATGCGTCAAATGCTACATCTTCCTAGGTGAGGAGTAACAAGGAGAAAAGTCTGTTTTTTCCATCGCTTTTTCTTCTTTCCTTATACTGCATTAAAACAATCCTGTCTACAATGAAGGAACCCTTGCACCATGGCACAAGGGCTTCTGCATTAGCGCTAGAGTGCCAAAAGTGCGCCAGTTCATGGAAATGACAGTACAATGCATTCCTGCCCTTTCCCTTTAACGCAGTGCAGTGCAGCAAGGTGGCTTGCAGCGCGAAATATTGATAAATCTACACCAAGATATCTTCGTACCCCAGTGATAGAAATTGGGTTGTTGGTTGACTGGGCTATGAACCTTAGTCAAAAAGCAACCACGATCCTAGTGAGGGTAAGTATCAGGCAACTCTGAATCAACCTTTCCTCACACCCTGGTAGCTTCGCACAGAGTAGTCAGGCTTAACTTAGAGGCAGGGTGTAAAGTATTTGTGCAACGCTTCAAACAGTAAAATTGTGAAAACACCACACGATAAGGTAACACACCAAGTTAGAAAAAAAATTCTTACTTTAATAAATAGAACAAGACCAAAATGACAAAAATCCCAAAAATCAAACTTGAGATATTGATTATTAAATGTTTTAAGTAAAAACAGCGATAACCGTAAAGCGCTAAAATACAATATCTGGTCGTACCTGACCGGGATAAAAGTTAAAAGTTCTAACCGACCACAATGATGCGTGGGCCAGATACAGGGACCCAGTTAAGGTCACTGAACAAATGTACCTTAATCTGAGGTTGCGAAGAGTTGCGTCGATTTGGGTTGAAGATGCATAGCACAGCAGAGGTGATGCACCGGTACCAAGATGTGCAGTAGCTGTGGTGCATGATCATGGTGCATCGACATTGATCCTATCGATGGGATTGTGATGCAAAGACCAGTGTTAAGGATGTGAGGCGCAGTAAACACGATGCGTAAGTTCTGATGAGCACGGAGGCTGAAATGCGGGGGTTCAGCATCTTTGCCTAGGCGACCATTAACAAGGGATGCGACAAGCTTGCACAGGGAAAAGCATTGCACAGAGTCGGTTCTGAAGGCATTGCGTCGAGTCCAATCCATGAAGTAGCGGTGAAGCATCGGTTTTGATCTATGCAGTAGCGCCGATTCAGAAACCCTCAGTCATGGCGTTGCATTGATTCAGCAAAGGATGCATCGGTTCCACTGGAGCAAACACCTCAAGCCCACTTCCAAGGTTTAAGGAGTGGGGTGGCACAACATGGCAGGGCAGACTTACAGATTGCAGATTCTAGGTGTAGCAGGGTGGTTGAAAGTCTTTTATGCAAGAGAGAGACACGCCAAAGCTCACAAGGCGGTCCTCAGGGTATGTTGACAGTTGGGTCTAAACACTGCTCAAGCACCTGTTTTAAATTGCACTTTTTAATGTGGTTTTAGCCTCACCTTGCTGCTAGAAACCTGTATTGAAGTGTACATTACTTGTAAAAACTGCTTTTAAAAACGCTGTATTTCACTTGTCCTACCTGGAAACTGCACTCGTGTAAATTGAATCTGTTCAGTTCCTCGCCGCCAGCGCCTCCCAGTTTACCAGCACTTCCGCTTTTTGAATGCGGTCTAGCGCTCAGTCGGGGAACAGCTGCTGCTCTGCAGAGCTGATTGGTTGGTGGGGGGAAGGAACGGTAGAAATCGACGCGCTGGAGCGGACGCGCAGCGCAAGAGAGACACGCCAAAGCTCACAAGGCGGTCCTCAGAGTATGCTGACAGTTGGGTCTAAACACTGCTCAAGCACCTGTTTTAAATTGCACTTTTTAATGTGGTTTTAGCCTCACCTTGCTGCTAGAAACCGGTATTGAAGTGTACATTACTTGTAAAAACTGCTTTTAAAAACGTTGTATTTCACTTGTCCTACCTGGAAACTGCACTCGTGTAAATTGAATCTGTTCAGTTCCTCGCCACCAGCGCATCCCAGTACTTCCGCTTTTTGAACGCGGTCTAGCGCTCAGGGGGGGAACAGCTGCTGCTCAGCAGAGCTGATTGGTTGGTGGGGAGAAGGAATTGTAGAAATAGACGCGCTGGAGCGGAAGTGCACAGCGGGCACGCCTAAGGCAAGCCCATCTGCACCCGTCCGCATCTGCCCGGGGCCAGGGGCCAGACCACCTGCTCAGATTCGGACTTACACGACGGCTGAACTTCGGACCCTAGCCACAGACAGTCATGCTCTGAGCAATAATGTCATTAACAAATTGAAAGCTGAGAAAATACTTAGGGCAAATGGAATAGATAGACTCAGGACCACGTACTCAACCACTAAAAATATCAGCGTAGCCAACAGCTCACCTGGATTGAAGGTGGCTATCCTCAACATGCGCTCCCTACAGAAGCACCACCTAGAGGTCTTTTCACTCCTCCACAAAGGAGATATAGATATTCTGGCACTTACAGAAACATGGCTGAGCACTACCTGAGTCCCAGACATTATTGCCGCCCTCCCAGATGACTTTGACGCCTTCTGGCATAATAGACAAGAAGAAAGTGGTGTAGCTATTATGTTCAACAAACGACTAACAGTCGCACAGATAATGGCAGAGAGCATAGGAAACGCAGACCTATTGGCGGTCAAGTTCTTAATGAAATCCTCATGCCTCCTACTCATGGTTGCCTACCGCCCTCCTAGAGCATCCCTTAGCTTTAATGATCTCTTCTTAGAGGCCATCACGGACCTCCGATCAAGGTACAAACAACTCCTAGTGGTGGGTGATTTTAACTATCAATGGGATAAAATAACGAAAGACCCACCCGCCAGCCAATTCGAGTCAATGATGAGCTCGATGGAGCTTCATCAATTGGTCAATGGCCCTACCCATCTCAAAGGTCACACCCTAGACCACATTTGGACCTCGCAACCATGGGCAAGCCTATTGGACATCGGCCCCTGCGCCTGGTCCAACCACTCCCTAGTTAGCTGTTGGGTCCCGATGGGAAACCCACTGACACAACCTCCCCCAGATTGGAGGAAACTGAGATGCTGGAATAAAATTGAGCCAGAGAAACTAGTGCACACTCTAACTAGGCTCTCAACCCCAAAACCCAAACATAAACAAGGAAACCCCGACCAAGAGTACGAAGCACTCTCGAACAGTCTGTGTAAAGCCTTAGATCAAGTGGCACCAGAGCCAAGGGACAAAATCAGATCCAAGGGAAAGGGAGCCCCCTGGTTGAATGAGAATCTGAGAGAAAAGAAGCAAAGCCTCCGCCTAGCGGAGAGGCAGTGGCGAAAAAAGTATGACACAGCTAAACTAGCAATATATAAAACCCTATTTACCTCCTATAAAAAAGCCATCCTAAACAGGAAAGCCGAATATCATGAGGCAAGAATTTACAGAGGTGGCAAATAAACAAAAAGAAACGTTCCGAATACGAAAAGAACTTGTCCACAAAACTGAACCTAAACCGGCAACTGCAAGCATAGATTGCAACGCATTCCAGTCCTTCTTTTTTCAAAAAATTAGGGACATCATCTCGGAGATTGACAACACCCCTATCATTCAGAGCCCTCCACTGCAGCATCAGGCCCCCTCTCAGCCCCGGAAGCAGCTCACCAACTTCCCTTAACTGGACTCAGCTACCCTAACCTCACTAATGAACTGCACCAAATCAGGCTCACCTGCAGACCCCTGCCCCCCGAGGATCTTTCGAATGGCCCTCCCAGGGATGGAAAGTCAGATTCTCAAGGTATTAAACCACTCCCTGGAGATGGGCTATCTACCATCCATTTTGAAATAGGCCAGAGTAACACCCCTGCTAAAAAAAACAGGAGCTGATGACACTAATTTAAAGAACTATAGGCCTATCTCCCAACTACCATTTTTAGCAAAGGACATAGAACAACACGTTCTGAAAACACTCTCGACCTTCGTGGAGGACAACCAGCTACTACAAGCACAACAGGTGGGTTTCCGAGCCCACCACAGCATGGAGTTGGTGATGCTGTCTGTACTCGACGACCTCTGAACCATGGCCGACAACAAAATTCCGAGTGCCTTGATTTTATTAGACCTATAAGCGGCATTCTATATGATCAGACATAAACAACTGCTGACCCGTATCTCGAACTTGAGCATAGGTGGAGGAGCACACAAATGGCTAGAATCATTCCTGTCAGGTAGTTCACAGAGTACGCAGCTGGGGGAGCAGGCATCGGATAGGGCCTTCCTCAACTGCATAGTCCCCCAGGGCTCTGCACTATCCGTGCTCCTCTTTAATATATACCTACAGCCCCTGGTAGCAGCCCTGGCCCGTATGGACTGCCATAACTTCAACCACGCGGATGACACTCAACTCATCCTTAAGATTGACAACTCTACCTACTCCCAGGAGCTGGCACAAAACGTCCTAAAATTTAAAGTGAATTGGATGACAACAAATTCACTAAAGATCAATCCAGATAAAACTGAAATCCTGGTGATCCCAACTAAAAACAACCCTTGGAACGATCTCTTCTGGCCCCAAGACCTGGGCAACACCCCCACACCTGCACCAGTCGTGAAAAGTCTGGGCATTAAAATAGACTCCCAACTATCCATGGCCAACCAAGTCACCACAGTGTTCGGAACCTGTATAGGGCTCATGAGACAGCTACGAAAGCTCGTCCCTATCCTCTCAACAACATCTCTTCAGTTGATTGTATCAGCCACAATTGTCTCCCGACTGGACTACGGGAATGTCCTCTACATTGGCCTCCCCCAAAATCCATAAACTACAAGTGGTGCTGAACGACGCAGCCAGGATGATTTTCAGGCTCCCCAGAAGTGCTCACACCACCCCTCTCCTATGTAAGATACACCGGCTCCCCATTAAACAAAGAGCGAAATTGAAAGGCCTCTGTATTGCCCATAAAGCAATATATGGAAATGCCCCTACATAAATTAAAGACCGCCTCAAGAACTATGTTCCAGGCCGTACACCGAGATCCTCACAGGCCCGCTGCCTGTCTATCCCAAGTTGTAAAACTGTATCCAGAGGGGGCAGAGCTTTCTCTGTCCTTCTTCCACAGCTTTGGAATCAGCTGCCGGACTACCTTCGTATGGAACCGGCACTTCTCCCTTTCAGGAAGCAACTCAAGACCATCCTCTTTAAGTAGGCCTTGAATACCGTTTAACTATCCTTTCCCCAACACTACCACTGACACAACAACCTACAGGCCTGGCTTTTCCCTCTCTAGAAGCGCTTAGAGACCTGTTGGTGATTTAGCGCTATACAAAAATGAACTAACATAACATAACATAACATAACATGTCCCTGAGACTTCAGATCAGGAGGCCAGTCAACTAGCCTTTGGAGTCACTCTGGGTTCAAGTGATGCATGTCCAGTCCCCTGAACCAGATGACAGCATGCAGCAGGGCAACACAGCAAAACAGGAGAACAGCAAAATAGCTGTCCAGCAGAGTGGCAGTCCTTGTGGCAGCATAGCATTTCAAGTCCAGAAGTGCAGTACTGTGGTCGTGTCAGAAGTCCAGTACTTATACCCAGTTGGGTCTTTGAAGTGGTGGAGACATCAAAGACAGTTCTTTGAAGAGCAGATGTCCTGCCCTACCTGCCTTGGCTCCAGACTCACTACAGGGGGATATACAGCCCTTTGTGCAGAGACAGTGTATTCAGGTGTTAGTGAGGAGGTTGGGTCCAGCTCTTCCCTCCCATCCTCTCAGGATGGCCCACCAAGTCACACCTAAACTCCCATTGTTTGTGACTGTCTAGGGGTAATACACAAAGACCAGCTGTCATCCACCAAAGAAAAGTAATCAGTCACAGGCAGTAGGCACCAAATGGCTAAAGAAAGAAAATTCCAACTTTTTTAAAGTGAAATTTTGAGAAATGCAATTTAAAATCCATATTCACCATACACTGTGATTTTAAATTGTGATTCAAGAGAAACCAGACTTGGAAGTCTCATCTCTCCCCAATTGGAAATGACACTTATGAAATGTAATATGGAAATGTCAATGTTATCCTATAAAAGAGATGGGCTTTTGTGAGTTTTTCAAAAACAACAGTTGATGGACAGAATGCAGAACAATGTCATACATTCACCCCAGTACAGAGATCTGGGCCTTAATCCATCGTTTTTTTGCTCACCATGCCGTTCCAGTTTGAACCCAGCCATATGCAAATCAGGCTTGACCCTGTGCCTCATGGGAACAGTCCAGCCTGAACTGCCAAGCCAGGTCCTCCCTGGACTGGAAACAAGCATCCTAGGACCGGTTTCGGGGTTTCACCCCTCTTCAGCCAGGATAGCTTGATTGCAGTGGCATGGAGAGCACGGGACCCACGTCTGGGCATACCCTTCCCACTCGGGGTGACAAATGCAAAAACAACAGTTGATGGACAGAATGAAGAACAATGTCATACATTCACCCCAGTACAGAGATCTGGGCCTAAATCCATCGTTTGTTTGCTCACCATGCCGTTCCAGTTTGAAACCAGTTTTTCAGCACCAGGACATGCAAAACATAAAAGTGCATGTTCTGCCTTTTAAATACATTGTACCTGGCCCTATGGGTTAGCCAGAGCCTGCCTTAGTGGTGACTAAATCAAAAGGGAAGGTTTGGGCCTGACAAACGGGTTGTTTTGACGGGTTGACATGGCAATATAAAGTGCACACTGTAAATTCCCACACAGGCTCTACAGTGGCAGGCCAGAGGCATGGTTAAAGGGCTACTTTAGTGAGTGGCACAATTAGTGCTGCAGGCCCACTAGAGTCATTTAATTTACAGGCCCTGGGCACAGGGGATACCATTTTACTAGGGACTTATAAGCAAATTAAATATGTCAATTGAGGATGAGCCAATGTTGTCATGATTAGTGGAGAGAGCACAAGCATTTAAGCACTTTAGCACTGGTTAGCAGTGGTAAAGTGCGCATAGTCCTAACACCAGCACAAGCGAGATCAGAAAAATGGAGGGAGGCAGGCAAAAGTGTAGGGGGAGGCCCACACTAAGGCTGTCAGGTCTAACACATGTCCTCCCTAGCTGAAAGTGGGGAGAGCTACCCAACTCCTTTAGAGTTTTCTTCACAAAGGAGTAAGAACCTGTAGAGTCATCAGCATTGGTGTGATTTGACCCCAGAAGGTGCTCCATTCCCTTTATCCCAAACCTCAACAGTTTGGGATTTTCACCCCTCAACTCATAATCCACCTGAGGGGCCGTGGTCTGTCTGAACCAGAAAGCCAGTCCCAAACAGGTATGGTCTCTACTTCTTGAGTCCCCAGACCACAGCAACAGCTTCTCTCTCAATCACACTCCACCTTTGTTCCTGTGGAAGTAGCCCCCTACTAATGAGGGCTACTGGTTGGTATAGGACCTCCTTGCACAGTTGTGCCTATGCCATGCTCTGAACCATCAATCAATCTGGATTTATAAAGTGTGACAAATCACCTGTGAGGGTCTCAAGGCACTGGAGTTGCTAGCTGCTTCGCAGTCCTCTGTTAATTTGAACAAGCAGGTCTTGAGGTCTTTCCTGAATTCCCGGAGTGAAGCAGCATTCCTAAGGCACAGGGGAAGGATGTTCCAAGCTTTGGCGGATGGGTGAGAGAAGATGCGTCCTCCACTGTTGGGTCAGCGGATACTGGGGGTGTCTACGAGAAAGAGAGATGCGGATCGCAGGTGTCTGGTTGGTTGGTGGAAGGTAATTTGTTTGTTGATGTGTGCTTGTCCTTTGTTGTGCAGGACTTCATTTGCGTGGGTCAGCATCTTGAACTGGCATCTATTCTGGATCGGGAGACAGAGTAGCTTCTTGAGTTGTGGGGTGATGGGAGTCCGTTTGGGGAGGTCAATGATGAGGCTTATTGCTGAGTTTTCTCTTGTCTGTAGTATCTTCAGGAGGCATGCAGTGATTCCTATGTAGAGAGTGTTCCCGTAGTCCAGCCTACTGGTGATGAGGGCCTGAGTGATGGTCTTTCTGATGTTGATTGGGATCCACCTGAAAATCTTTCAGAGCATGTGCAGGGTGTGGAGGCAGAATGATGAGACTGTGTTTACCTGTTTCTGCACAGATGACCTGCTACACAAGATAACTTGAGATTGCTGGCATAGTCTGTCGGGGCGGTGGAAGGGCCGAGTTCAGCAGGACACCAACTGTCATTCCATGGTGAGGTGAGGTTCCCAAAGATGAGGACATCGGTCTTGTCTGTGTTGAGGTTGAGACAGTTGTCCATCATCCATTCGGCAACATTCATCATACATCTGTGGAAGTTGGCTCTGGTGGTGGAGGGGTCTTCTGACAGCGAGAGGATAAGCTGGATGCAGTTGGCTTAGTAGATGATGTTGAATCCATGCGATCTGGCATTTTTGGTCATGGGGTCATGTATGTCCATCTGCATCCATCTGCATGATGAACTGTTTGGAGGAACCAGGTGCCTTGCAATCAGGTGCTCTACCCATGGCTTCGTCAAGGGTATCAAAGGCTTTCTGACAAGCCGGTGCCCAAATAACCAATCTGGGCTACTTCTTCGATGTCAGCTCAGTAAGGGGGCAACAATGGTGTCATACCTCTTGATAATTCTTTGTCAGGACTCTGTGAGGCCTAGGAAGGCTTTCACTTCTGTCTGGGTTTTAGG
This sequence comes from Triturus cristatus, assembly GCF_964204655.1. NCBI lineage: Eukaryota > Metazoa > Chordata > Amphibia > Caudata > Salamandridae > Triturus > Triturus cristatus. Next base: position 280,463,765 of record NC_140593.1, read on the forward strand.
TGGTTATCAGTCCATGATAGTTTCAGTCTTGGCTTGGAGGGGCTGCACCTTGCCCCCACCTACCATGTGACCCAGGTACACTACGGAACCCTGCCTAATCTGGCACTTACTGGCCTTGATCATCAGGCCTGCCTGTTGCAGGGCCTGAGGCACCTGGTGGAGGTGAGGCAGGTGTCCCCATTGCTGGAACTTTAGAAAGTGATTCCATCTAAGAAGGCGACACAAATGGTTTCCTTGCCAGCCAGGACCCTGTACATCCACCTCTGGAAGGTGAGAGGGCATTTTTTATAATCCAAAGGGCATCACCCAAAATTGGAAGTAGCCCTAGGGGGTTTGAAAATGCTGATTGCTCTTTGCCCCCCTCTTCGGGGCGATCTGCCAATGCCCTGATGTCAAATCAAAGGTACAGAGGAAATTTTCAGTGCCTGGCCTGTCAAGGAGCTCATCAGCTCAGAGGATGGGTTGTGCATCAGTCCTGGTGCTGGAATTGAGTCCTTGGTAGTCCACGGAGATCAGAGTTCTGGTGTGGTGCCTGCTGGTGTAGCTTTTGGTACCAGCACCACAGAGCTGGACAAGGGCTTTATTGGAAGGCTACTACACCCCTAGTGCCAGCACCTTGATGCTGGCCCTCAGCCTGTCTGACAACCTGTAAATGTTGTTTTTCACAGGTAAGCTGTCTCCAGTATCAATACTGTGGATGCAAAGATGTGAGAGTCCAGGGGTAGAGTGAGAACAGAGAGACAAACTGTCCCTGCAACTGGTAGCAGTTACTCTTCTCTTCTGGGGTCAGGGTGGAAGAGAGGTTGACACCCCTCACTGACCCATCATGTAACTGTGCTGAGAGGAGGTCAGGGAGAGCTTCACTATCCTCTTCCACCCCCTCATCTGTCACGAGGAGCATGCTCACTTTGGACTTCTGAAAGTGAGGTTTCAGTCCGTTCACATGGAGCACCCTTATGGGGTTCCTATGGTGTGGAGATCCATCAAGTAAACTCCCCCTGCCACGCCTTGATTTTGTATGGGCTGGTCCAGCGGTCCTGGAGAGCCGTGGGCTCTACTGTTTCCATGACCCATAATTTCTGGCCAGTTTAAAACCCCACCAGAGTGACCTTCTTGGTGTACCAGAGCTTCATGAATTCTTGACTGGCTTCAAGGTTACTTTTTGCCTTCCTCCAGAAGCGATGTATCTGTTTGCAGAGGGACAGAGTGTAGCTGACCACATCTTTTGGAGGGTTTCTTGGGAGGTTGCTCCTGCCCTTCCCTGACAGGGCTCTGAGTTCCTCTTACTGGGTGGCCATAGAGGAGTTCAATGGGGCGGAACTATACTCCTTTCTGAGGCACACCCATGTAGGCAAAGAGGAGGTATGGTAAGAGAAAGTCCCACTTAGACCTCATGGGCTAGGGCAGGCCCACAATCATGCCCTCCAAGGTATTTTTGAATCTCCACAAGACCATTGGTTTGGGGTGATAGGGTGTGATGAACTTGTAAGTTACACCACACTCATACCTCATGGACTTCTTATACACAGACATGAAGTTAGTGACTCCGTCAGAAACTACCTCCTTTGGCAACCCAACATGGGTAAAGATCCCCAGCAGAGTCCTAGCCATCACAGGTGAAGTTATTGACTTCAGAGGTATGGTCGCTGGGTAGCGGGTGGCATGGTCCACCAAGAACAGGATAAATGTTTTGCTTAAGGATGTCTTGGAGTCCAAGTGTCCAATTATATCAATGCCCTCCCTTCCAAAGGGGATGTCAATGGCTGGTAATAGGATCAGGGTCCCTTTTCCAGATTTGCACTGGCCTGGTAAGTGGAACAGGACTTGCAGAATGCATCTGAGGCTTTCTTCATTCCGAGCCTATGAAAGTGGGATATAAGCCTGGTGAAGGACTTGTCTTGCCCTAAATGTCCTAATAGTTTGAACCAAACCCAGTAGGATGGTCCTGTAACACTAGGGGACCACCAGCACATGGGCCACCCCAGCACCAGAAGCCTTAGGCTCACGAAAGAGGATCCCATTCTCCCAGTAGATTAGGTGATCCCAAGAAGTTCACCTGCTGCATGGGCTAAGGCCTGCTGCCTTAAGCCCACAAGAGTGGGACAATTCTGCTTTTTGCAGAATTCCTCCCCGGTGGGCTAACCCTCAACTTGCCAGATAGCAAGCTAACATTGGTCATCTAGGGCAGCAATGTCCCCCTCGGTTGGTTCGGGCCGCCTCCTCAGGGACCTTGTAAACCTCCACTGTAGGAACTTCAGGGGCTTGCTTTCCACCCCAATTGCCCTGCTCCTTGGCAGTTGTCTGGGCTAATGTCCCAGGTTCAAGACATCCTTGACTCACTTTCTGGGCAGCCATGGACAGTGTGGCCATACAGACCAACTCAAGGCAATCTCATTATCTCTAAGTGAGACTCAAATGTTATCCTATGGGAGAGATAGGTCTTGCAGTAGTAAAAAACTAATATAAGAGTCTTTTATTACCACGACATGTAAAACATAAGAGTACATGTCCTACTTATTAGATACATTGCCATCTGTCCTCTCAGCTGTCAAGGGCCCTCCCTTGGGGTGACTTTGTGTCTGTATTAAAAAGGAAGGTTTGGGCCTGGCAAACGTTTTGTTTTGCCAGGTCGAAATGGCAGTTTAAAACTGCACATGCAGGCTCTGCAAAAACAGGCCTGAGACATGTTTAATGGGCTACTTAAGTGGGTGGCACAATCAGTGCTGCATGCCCACTAGTAGAATCTCATTTATAGGTGCTGGGTATCTATAGTGCGACTTTATTAGGGATTTATTCATAAAATAACTATGCCAATTGGGTATAAGTCAACATTTCCATGTTAAGAGATGAGAGCGCAAGCACTTCAGCACTGGTTATCAGTAGTAAAGTGTGCAGAGTTCTAAGGCCAGCAAAACAAGGTCAGCAAAAATGGGGGAGGAATGCAAAATGTTGTGGGAAAGACCACCCTAATGATGACGGGACTAACAGACACAATGTTTATCATGTTTGTGACAGAGTATTTCTACCCCCAAACTCTAAATCAGACCCACAGATTGTATGTTCAAGAGAATAGGAGAAGAATCTAGGCAAAGCTCTACACACTCACAAATAGCTGTTTGCAAAGTAAGCATGCACATCAATTTGGGGCCAGCAGGGGTAACAGATGAACTCATGGCTTAGCCCTTGTGACCCCTGGCACTTCCTTTGCCATCCCTGGCCTCAAAGGTGGCATAATCAATGTCAAGAACATAAGGGCAATTAATTCTTATAGGCATCATATCTTCACCCTCCTTGTTTTCTGTCCATTTGTATTACACCAATAATAAATATTAGTCTATTATTTACTACTACTGTAATAATAATGGAACACCAGGATCAGGAACATGAACTCCACTGGAAGCTGAAGTAAAAACAAATGTTTTAAAGTGTATGTTGTGTACTTGAATGTGTGTGAATGAGATTGTGTATGTGTGAGTATGTCTGTTAGTGAGGGTGAGTGACGTGTAGTGAGTGGGAATGAGTGAGATTGAGTGTCAGTAAATGAGTATAAATTAGTTAGACAAAGAATGAGTGAAAGTGACTTCACATGAGTGAAAGTCAGTAAGAATGAGTAGGAATGGATGTGAGGTAGTATTAGAAAGTGTGAGAACATATGAATGAGAATGAGTGAGTGTTAGTCAGTAACAATGAGTGAGCCTGATTGAGTGAGATAATAGTGATTGAAAGAGTGAGTATAAGTGAGCATGAGTGAGTGACAGTAAGAATTAGTAAAATTGAGTGAGTTCAAATTATTGAGAGAAAATTATAGTGTCAAAGTGAATGAAAATAAGTGAGACTGAGTCAGAATATGTGATTGAGAGTACGGATGAGTGTAATTGAGTGATTGAGAAAGTATGTGCAATTCAGAGTAAAAATGAATGAGTGTACGTGAGTAAGAATGTTGTGTTATACTTGTAAATCTGCTGTTAGCCCAGTTATACCAAAGATTATTCTTGGTTTAATATGCCACCCATGGCAAAATGCTGACACTGGGCATACTAGCGGCAATTCATAGCATGACAGATGCCTGTGACAAAATACTGGCACTGGTATACTAGAGTTAATACTTGACATAGAATATACCAATGGCCAAATTCTGGCACTGACATAAGGATTGAATTCCTGGCATGGGGTGCCTGTGAAAGAATTCTGATGCTACCATCCCACAGGAAATCTTTACTATAACGCTAGCACTGGCCCATTGGGAGTAATCCTTGGCATATGGGAGGAAACCACAGAATATGGGATGGGGCAACCATGGTAAACCACTGGCCCTGATAGACAAGAGATATATTTTGACAACACTGGTATATGGACAACACTAATGGCAATAACATTCTGGCTTTGGCATATTGTCTGTATTTATTATCCCACGGATCTTCCATGGCATATGGGAGGCATCATGATGAAATGCTGGGCCTGGCACAATGGAGAACATTTTTGACTAATGAGGGCACCCATAGCACACCATGAAATTTCTTGAATATTTTACCAAGGTTTGAGAGCCAATGGATTTTTAGCAAATTTATGGAAAAACTGGGCTTTAAAATGAACTATTTCACTCTCTTCTTGCCAAAATGTTCTCTGGAGGAGAAACCTCACTAGAAGAGATGGATCTCATTCACGTCAATTATTACAATTCAGGGCAAGTATTACACCCCTCCACTTTCAAAGATCAACTGCTGCCACTGCAAGAACAGACAGAGGCATAACTTAGTCAATAATGTTAGGGGATGAGAGTCTGATATTTCCCAACAGGGATCACTGTGTAACCAAATAGGGACAGGCAAACTGAGGAAGCAGGAAGGTGGGTGAAGGGGATGTAGGAAAAGGTAACCAGAGGGGCTAAGGGCAATAGTTTGCAGTTATTTAGAAAATGAGTGAGTACATACCATCTTGGGTGAAAGGAGTTTAGGCTGGGACCATCACTATTTTTCTTTGCTTCCACCTACCAGGAGAGGCGTGCACATGGATCTCCTACCTGGATGCGTCTCTTCCTACCTGTTGGGTGCCTCTTCCGGCGCAGGCCTCAGGGGAGAGATACAACAGTAGTTCTTCAGATGCTATCACCAGTGTGGGTAAATTGTGAATTGATAGTTTGGTCATTTCTTCTGCCACAAGCCTTCAATTGGACGTCATCACCAGCAAATATCCACTCTCCCGTCCACGAGCTTCAAGTGAAGGGGTGCTCTGGAGCAGGATGGGAAGAGGTTTTTTTTTGTTGCAATTTATGGTTCACCAGTTGTGAAGGGAATCAGGTTTGTGTACCTTGTAAGCATCCTGCAACATTTTCATCAGTCTTGTTCACAAAGTCTGGAGTCATATGTTACTTCTAACCCTACTCTCACTGCCAGTATAAAACTGCTCAATCTGTTGGTTATGGACAAAGGACCAGGACTAGGGCTCATTGTGGGTATGGTTGACCTGGGATCACCTCCCATGGTTATTGGCAGTTTTTAGCAAATAAAGTTTGGATCAAGTGGAAGTGTGGGGACATAGTTTTCGAACTCTGATGCCAGATCCAGTTCATTATTTTTGTTACTATCCTGTATTCTTAATTTTGTAGGTACGTTGGAATTGCGTTCGGTTCGTTTGAATCAATCAGAACTATGTTTAGGTATGGTTTAAACATTGTTATTGTTTGGTGGGTGAGAACTGTTTGGAATCAATGCTGTATTTTATGGGCCATGTGTAATTAAAGCTGGTGTAAGTATGTTGTCACTGTCTCTATAGAAATACGGTTGACTGGGGCTTCTCCTGAGTGCCCAATATGACAATAAGATAACTTTTATATGTGCATGCAACCTTAAGACTCAACATTAATTAACAGGAAACTCAGAGTAATTGCCTTATATTTATTGACAAAGTGCAGTATACTTTTACTGTTTTTTATTTATTATATACTTATATTTAACTGTACACTTATAGTCGAATACCAAACGTATGCCTTGCATGTTTCAAGCATCTGTTTGCAGTGGGCGCATAACCCTTTAAATATTTTACCAGGATTGTAACCTGTCACCAAGTTACCCAAGGATCTCTGCAATGAAAGTATTTAGAATACTAAACTAATTTCAAAGTTTACAAGCAGTTCTGTGGAGAAGGCCCTTTAATGCTGTAGAATTTATCAATCCAATGGCACCACCGCATTGGTCCTGGCGCTCACAGTCGCACGGTGCGTGGATGGGTGGGTAACACTGACATACCAAAGGAGACCCTGAGGAAATCACGGCGTGTGGTGCTTCAGAGATTCAGAGTATGTAGTCTTAGCAAAAAGAAGATCCATCACCAGACTTTCAGTTCAAAAGTAAGTTTATTAAAGAGATAAAGATGTCAATACATAATAAAATAGAGCATTACATTTTCACCTAAACAAAATAACTCTTAGGATCAGAAATAATTGGAAATATGAAAGAAATATACATATCCTGAAGAAAAGGGTAGCATAAACTAGCTAAATTGGATTGGCATATGTAAAATTAAAATGCATTACATAAAAGAAGCACAAAGCAGTGTTAGGGAAGTCATGGAGGTTGAAGAACTTCTTGTTGGTCAGGGTTCAGAGAAAAGGATCTTTTAGCACTAGCATCAATAAACAATGTAACAAGTTGCCATAAGTTTAATCATTTCGTAGCCATATGAATAGGATAGACAAAAGAAGTATCTAATCTATGATTGTGACAAACAGCATACCACCACGCCTGATATGATATCTTGGCAAAAGGTTTCCAATTTTTTGTTTTTTGTTGGAAGGCAACCGCCAATAGTAAATCAATGATTCTAGTTTTGGAGGTATGATTTGCCCAAATAGGGGATAAACTTCCCATGAATACGTGGGCAGCTGAAAAAGGGAAACTGGAGCCAAAGATTAGGTTGATTTGGAACCATACATTTTTCCAAAAATTGTGAACAGGTGGACACAAAAATAACAAGTGATTTAAGTCTGCCAGTGGAGAAGAACAAGTCCAGCAAGTATCAGGCGTAGCGGTATGTCTCCTGTTTAGAGCAACTGGGCAAAGCAAAAGTCTATTATATATGACAAACAGGGTCTGCGTGGTATTTGCGGCCCTCGAGAACTTTCTGATCCTAGTCCAAATTTTTCGATAAGGACGTCGACCAATCAACTCCCAAATCCGCTTCCCAAGCAAGTTCCACCTTTGTTTTTTCTCTTATAATAGGTGAAGAACGTAGATGATTGTGTATAGCAGAAGCCTTGGGTTTAGTTCAAAGCAAGGCGTGTAGTCTATTGACTGGGGACAAAGTGGAGGCAGCGGGAGGAGTAAATTGAGCACAAGTGCTAAAAAGGGCTTGTCTCAAAAGGTTATGTTTAGATTGAAAGGACCGGGGCAGGATGAAGAGTTCGCTGAGTAGCGGAAAAGACAACATTTATTCTGCGCAAACAATTGTTTAACCCAAATTAGGCCTTTATATCTCAAAAATTTCTAGTAAAACGGTCTCCCCCTTATCAATACTAACTTATTATGCCAAATTGTGGATTTGAGAAAAGAGTCAAAGTCCAAAGGAATTGATGGTAAGTTCGAGCTCAGAATTTTACAAGTGTGTTTAAGTATAGGGGGGATAGGGATTGTGGCTTTTGAGAAAAAGAAATATATTTTTGAAAGGAGAAGGGAGATAAAAAGAGGCGTTCAAGTGTAGTCCATAAAGGACAGCCTTCCGAGGGATCAGCAAGCCAATTCAAGGATTGGCGAAGTAAAAAGGACTTGTGATATGTGCGGAAATCAGGAAAATTGACCCCTCCTTCTGACTTAGGACTTAAAAGTTTCAATGGTGACATGTGTGATTTTTTATTATTCCACAAAAAAAGAGGAAAGTATAGAGTTAATCTTTTTAAACAGTTTTAACTAAATGGGAGTTGGGATGTTAGAAATTGTATACAGTATTATAGGAGTTATCAAAATCTTTATGGTGTCTAGTCAACCCCACCATGACAGATATAGAGGATGCCATTTGGCAGTTAATTCCGATATTCTATGTATACACTTATTCATACAGAAAGAGATTGTACCAGAAATGGAACGTGTAAAGTATAGGCCTAAATATTTGATATGATTGTGGCTCCAAGCGAAATTTGAGATTACAAAATAATCTTTAAAGGTATATTTAGTTATAGGTAATATCTCACATTTATCCTTGTTCAACTTGTACCCAGAAACAGAGGAACAGGATTCAACTTCCTTTAAGACAGCAGGGATAGAGGTTTGTGGTTTTGAAATAAATAACAGTATGTCGTCAGCATAAGCTGCAAGTTTAATTTGGGTTTTGACGTATTTTGGATAAAAAAGGTTCAAGGACTAGATTAAAAACGAAAGGGGATAAAGGGCAACCTTGGCAAACACCTCTGCCTAAATCAAAGTATGAGGATGTAGCGCCATTAGCACACACCGTCGCATGTGGGTTTGAATAAAGGAGTGATATTAGAAATATGATTTTAGGACCGAAACGGAACCATTTAAGAGTGTGAAAAAGGTAGGCCCAATCAACTCTATCAAACACTTTTTCTGCGTCTAAGCTATTGCTGCTAACGATTGGAATGAGTGGGAAGATTTAGACAAAACATCAAAAAATAAACGAGTATTATCTGTGATAAGATGGCCCTTAAAAAAAATGATTTTTCCATACCTAACAAATTGGATAAATGAGAGTCTAAGCGCACGGCTCAAGATTTTGAGAAAATGTTATAGTCAATGTTTACTAATGATATAAGTCGGTAGTTTTTGCAGTATTTTAAGTCTTTACCTTTCTTGGGAATAAGGCAAATTAAGGCTTCTGAGAAAGAGCCAGAAGAGCCTCCTGAAAGCAAAAAAAAGTCTGAAAGGTTGTGGAGTTTAGGAAGTAACAGCTTTGCGAAATGTAGAAAAAACCCAACAGTGAAACCATATGGGCCTGGGGCTTTATCCTTTTTAAGAGCTTGCAAGGCAGTGAGGACTTCATTATATGAGAGATTAGATTCCAGAGATGAAAGGTCATGTCGGATGTCTGAGGGCTACTGGATTGTAGAAAAAAACTGGGAGATATGTTGTTGTGAAGGGGGCAATCTAAGAGGTATAGAGTCATTTATAAAAAAGTAGAAATTCGGTCAGGATTTCTGCGTCTTTAAATTTCAGTGTCGAATGGTCGTCCATGATAGATTCAATATTGAGTTTGTTATGTTTCAGTTTCAGATAGTTTGCTAAGATTTTCCCTGCTTCGTTTTGACCACCATAGAATTTCGCACTAGATTTTAATAGATATAATGGAGCATTATCCGTGGACTCTTTGTTAAATTGTAGCTTAGCATTTATAAGCACAGATAAACAATCTTTTGATTTTGAATGTTGAGAAGGTTGTTGGTTTAATCGTGTGCTATCTTACGTTTCGTGGAGACATAACCAATAATAAAATCTCTAGCTGATGCTTAAACGCATCCCAAACAACCGAAGGAGATATATTATCATTTTGATTAAATAAACAATATTGATTAAAAAATGAAATAAAGGAGGTTGTGAATGATGAGTCCAGAAGAAGAGCATTATTAAAACACCATCTTCTAGGAGTGCCTGGTTTTTGTAGGATATCAAGCTGGATAGATACAGGGGCATGATCATATATTAAGATAGACCCAATATCAGCTGCTAATAAAGATTGGGAAACATTGTGGGAAATAAAAAAGTGATCAATACGTGACTGAGTAAGATGGACAGGGGAATAATAACTATACTCTTTTGTGGTAGTGTTGCAAAGTCTCCAAGCATCAATAAGTTTATGTTGTCTAATGGTGGAAACAAAAAGTTTGTGCGCTTTGTTTGGGATTAAAGAGATTGTTGAATTGCGATCGATGAAGGGGTCTATAACTTGATTGCAGTCGCCTGCCAAAATAAACTCATCAATGCAATGAGTAATTTTTTGGGTTAAGGAGGTCCAAAAAGTGGACTTCCTGCAGTGAGGGCGTATACATTAAGTAAAGAAACCGGAGCATTCCCAATCAATAACTTAATACAAACCCATCATCCATCTGTATCAGAACATTGAGAAAGGAGCTTAAAAGAAAGTGATTTACGGCAAAGAATTAGAACTCCATTTTGCTTACCGTCCCCTGGAGAAAAGAAAACTTCTCCAGCCCAACCCCTTCTCAATTTTAAAGATTCTTCAGCCGTTTAATGAGACTCTTGTATACATGCTATTTCAGTTTCTAATTTAGCTAAGTGAGACAAAACCATTTGTCTTTTTATAGGTAAATTCAGACCCCTGAGATTCCATGACAATAATTTCAAAGACATAAAATAAGTAGAAAGAAAAGCATAAGATACCAATCCAACAGCCAAAGGCATAACAGAGAAAAATTGAACGAAGTGGAGGAATAACCATAGAGTATAAAGTAGGAGAGATAAAGAGAGTGAGATGTAGAAATACAGGAGGAATTGAATGAAAAAAATGAAGAGTAGGATGAAAGAGTAATCAAAATACTTGAAAGAAACGAAGGAAATAAGATAAGGAAGGTAAGAGAGAGAGAAAAGGAAAAAAGGGGGAATGGGAAAAAGGACATACCTAAAGATATCGAACAGGGATGAGGGGGGGGGTGAAACCACATGGAACAAGTGGCACACCCAAGTTTGACCACGCAGAGGACGAGGAGGAAAACACTTTCTGTGAAAGACAAAAAAGGAAGCAATTAAGAAATATGTTATAACTAAGTTAAGTGAAAGCACATTAATGTCAGAGTGAAAACATGTAAGGATGCAACATGGTAAAACAATAAACTAAACATTATGAATTATAAAACCACTGCAACAACTGAGAAAGGAGAAATCCCAAAAGAATTAATGAAACTAAGTGGTATGAGATGATGAAGCTCCTGAAGATTCCATGGCCTCTGTTTTGCAAGAGTTTATGAAATTCTGTAATTTCAGTGGAGCTTCGTAGGTTGTCGTTCTGTTTTGGTAGGTGACCTTAAAAAGGCAAGGATGAAAGAGTCCATAGCGAGCTCCCAGAGAACGTAGATCAGGTCTCATGTTGAGAAATTCTTTACGCCAGTTTGCTGTGGCTTTGGCGGAATCCTGTGAAAAGAATAAAGTTGAACCAGACCACACAACACGGTGAATTGATTTGACAGCTGCAAGAACGTATAGTATGACTCCTCTCAGTCTTCGTGAAGTTGATGCATTTGATGTCTGACGACCAAGACTGTGAGCTCGCTGAATATTAAGCAAAGTGTCCTCTGGCATATGAAGTAACCTGGGAAGAAAGGATTTAAAAGAGAGGAGAGAGTCTGAGCCCTCGCTTCCCTCCGTTAAGCCATTGATATGAAGGTTATTTCTCCTATTGCGTTTTTCAAGGTCTTCGACCTGTTTTTGTAATGTGGAATCTTGAGCTTGAAGTGCATTGACCTTAGAGTCAGTGATCCCAAAAGAAGACATACTGTGTTCAACTACCGTAAGTCTTTTGTCTATCTGAGACCAATTCTCAGTAAGGAATTGCAACTTGGCGTTTGTTTCCTCCATAAAAGGTCGAAGGGCACGTATCTCTTCCAACAACAGCTCCAATGAAGCAGGAGAGGAGGGCTTTGGTGGAGAGGGAGGGTCCATTTTCAGGCGTTTTATTGTAGACTTTCCAGCCGTTGAAGGAGCAGAGTTTGACTTGTTAGGCCCCTTAGGTGGAGACAATACAGAGTCTTCCATCTTGGCGAATTCTGAGAAGATTCTGGAGTTCTTAATATAAAAATGAGTGGGTCTCGAAGCAAGAGGACCAGGTTTTTTTTTAGTCTGCCCATGTCGAACAATCTAGAGAGATTTACTTAAGATGGGAGATACGTTACCAGGCCAGCCAGCTGTGAATTCTATTTGTTGGAAGGTAGAAAATGTTAACCCAGCTTAAAAAATTATAGGAGCTCAAAACGTTTCCATGCCAAAGGTCAGGTAAGGGATACTAATTAATCACAGAATTAAAATTCCCATATAAGGCAGTGTGGCAAGGGGTAATAACCAGGCAGCCTATTATGAGGAAAATACAAACAGAAAATATGCAATTTTCATGAAAGAGACAACTTGAGCAACAGCCAGCAACAAGGTGAGATCATATCAAGCAACGAGCCAAAAAAAAAAAGAAGCTGTTTCCTAGATGCACCCACCATGTGAGCGAAAGATGAGGAAAATATATGCAGTCCAGTTATGATAATGTGGGTTGATCTAGAATGGCTGCCGTTTAAACTTTCCTCAGCATAAAGAGAAAAATTGAGAATAAACACTGTAGAGACTTCCAGGCAGGCAAATGAACAGTCAATAAAGATGACAAATGATGGAAAAGCTGTGCCCTAAATGAAAGTTAGCTAAAACGCATACCGCCTTAGTGAGGAACTTGGTAAGGTATCAACGTTTCAGGAGAGTCCTCACTCACAAAATGGTGGCCATAACTCGCGTTGCTCCGTGGCCGAAAATACCATCAAGAATAACAAGGTTCCATCATAAGGACTAGGAGCGCTGGAGGCAACATCCCAGTCACAACGCTTTCCACCACCTGCACCACCGTTTCAAATGTGCTGGACAAGCAGGATAGCGCAAACCCGCCGCGCCGCTCTGAGGAGACTCACACGGGCGCCACCATATTCCTCGGGCGCCAAGCACCCCCAGATACATTACCAGACTTAAACTTTCTTAAGATGAAGGATACTTTTTAATATCAAAGATTAGTTAATGATCACACAGCTCTGACATTCTCTTTTACAAACGTGGGTAAGGGAAAGGAAAGTGGGTGCTGCTGCAAGAGACAAAAAGTGTACTTAGAACAACTTAACTATGAATGGCTGACTGTGTCCCGACTACTAACCTGAGCTCAACTTTGAAGACTGGTCCCCTGTGTTGTGCATAGCTCTAACAGGTGTTCGTCCAACAAGCAAGTCAAGTTATTGGGGTCATGTATTCAGGTATGCAGTGTGAGTGAAGCAGTGTCCTGTTGGGCTGGCACACAGATTAATTATTTCGATGTTCCGGGCCCAGGCTGCACAACAATTATATATATGCATTTGGGTAAACACTCTCCCAGCAGTGGCGTAACAGTCACGACCTGAAATGACTGTCTCACTGGGCAATAACCCAACTTGGTAACCATTAGGGGTGTACCACCCCAATTACCTTTCCCCAGAACATAGGCCCCTGAGAGCAGAATGTAAAAAGTGCTTGAGAAGCACTGTTTACTTTCTGCAGCTAACGATGAACTTAAAAACAAACACTTTTCAATCAAGCTTCATTTTTGCAAGAACTTGGAAAATGATGAGTTTGTATAAAACTTTCACCTCTATGCAAATGATCATAAATCAAAATATATTAATAACAGTCATGCTGCGCAGCGCAACAAGTCACCTTTCTGTGCTGCATGACAGGGGAAGGACAGGATTACGCTGTATTTAAAGGAAAACAGTGTATCCCTACCTTAGTCTCTTCTCTGGTGTCACTATTGCTGTCTAGCGCAAGCTCAGGCACCCTTACACCTTGGTACAAGGGTTTCTGCATTGTAAGGAGGATTGTTTTTGTGCAGGAAGGTGCACCTTCCTGCACAAAACAATCCCCTGATGCACTATCCTTTTTCTGTGTGCTGCAGAAAATAAGAAGAAACTCTGAGAAATAAAAATATGTCTCTTCTTTGAGCCTCACCTAGGAAAGGGTGGTCCTTTGTGCTGCACTGCCTTACTCCATGTTTATGATACCACTCGGGGCCACGCAAGGTGACCTTGCATGGCTTCAAAAATTGCAATATGGACCTATGTCGCGCATGCACACCACTTTGCATGGGGTAAGTGCGGCGCAACTCCTGTCATGAATATGCCCCATAGTTTTTTGAGTAATACAGAACTCTAATATATGTGGTATCTAAAACAGACTGTGCTTTGTTTTTATGTTAATGCACTTGTTATGTGTTTTTAACAATGTCAATTATGTAACGTCATAAAGGTCAAGGGTCATGTGAGATCACTTCGTATGGGCATTTGGGGGCAATGGGTATATGATGTTACTTCCTATCAGGCGTGGCCCGTGCCGGTAAGAACAGTGGGGTAGGGATTCGACATACGGCGACGAGGTAACTTGAATTCAAACCAAAGCCATCACTTTTTTTTAAATTTAAGTTTCCCTCGTCATCGTATATCGAAACCCCCCACCCCACTGCTCTTACCTGCATGGGCTGCGCCTGCTTCCTATTAAGGTCAAAGGGTGTGTGATGTCTTCCTGGGGAAGTTTGGTGAAACAACGTCCAAAACTATCTCCTTACTTCTATAATGCTTTTTTTAAAAAATGTTGATCTACTCATGTTTGCTCTGGATTTCAATATCTCGAACTCGTGATGAGAGGTAATTCTCCCTGAGAACTGTCTGTATTTTTTTTAGATTTCCTCAACAGTAGGTTGTTTAATTGTGTTCAATGACCAAATGATAATACAAAGAAAAACGAAGCTTAAGTAGTACCTATTTATCTTTATTCAAGAAGTTTAATACAGTAGTGGGTGCAAGAGGAGCCCAGCTGAGTGGAGGACAAAAGCAGAGAATTGCCATTGCTCGAGCCCTAGTAAGGAACCCAAAGATTCTGCTGCTGGATGAAGCAACATCTGCTTTGGACACTCAGAGTGAAGCTGTAGTGCAAGAAGCTCTGGATAAGGTAAGGACCCATTTATTACTGAACTGATTTATCATGTCATGATTTCATGTGTTTGTGATCTTAAATAAAAAAAAGTGCCATAATGAGGTTTGTATGGATGGCACTGAATGAGATTCCAACAAAATGGGGACAGGGGCTAATAAAGGTCACAATTAACATTACATAAAATGAGTAATAAGCATTCTAGTAACACAAATGGGTGAAAAGCAGCATCTAATCATTAATGATATGTTTTATATAGTGTGGTAAAGTATGCATAAATTAAAGAAAATGCAAAACAGGTTTTCAGGGTGCAAAATACTTTTATAACATGCAGGCCTTTAGTCTGTCAACAATGATGCTAATAATCCGGCTTTTTTCACGAAGGATACTGGAGGAGCACCAAGTGCATTATCAGTGTTGATACAATTGTCTGTCAGTAAAAATCAGCAGTGATTATACTCATCTGCAGAAGTCCATTGAGCTCAGTGTTATGAGAAATAACAGTAAAGAACTGATAGGGTCTATTTAGGGTTAACTCAGAAGAATTTTCATTTAATTTGCAACTTGGTAAACCTCATATATTTTAGAAAGAATACAATGGTCAAACTCATAAAGATACCTGAAGTCTGTGGAACATTGTCTGCTGTCCTGTGCATGTGTTGTATTACCTAGGTAGTCATATGATGGGAAAATGTAAAATGCAGGGAGATAAGGACTGCATTTTATTCCATTAGAAAGACGAATATGCATTCGATGCATTGACAGAATAATAGTATCTAAAATTGATATTTAATCAATAGCTTTTGTCAAAGAAACCACATATGGTTTTGTGAGTATAAAGATTGATAGAGACGTTTAAAATACACATTTAGTTTCCTTTTTTATTTAAAAGATATGTTTCTATATGGCTACAGCAACTTTGTAATTAGAAGCATTTTTTTTTAAAGTGAAATTTTAGCTACAGAGGTAGGTCACTGCTATTTTAGATAACAAGCACTGATAGATGTATTTGATGGTGCTACTAGAATTATTAACCAGTGGGTTATGAGAGTCAACAAGGTAATGACATTTATATTCTAGAAATCCGCTTAAAACTGATATTTAGAGAGAAACCTTCTATGACACAAAATAGGCACATCTGACTCAAAGAACTGTATCTGATATGCATTGGAATAAGGGAATTGGAATGGTGGTGTTGGGCCCTAATGATGTTGCTGTTGTTTCATGCAGGGTAGTGAGCTATGAGATTTCCCATGTCTATTACACAGTAGTGAGCTGCAACACCAATTTTTCATGGTCGTCTGGCACACACCTGAATGACGAGAAGAGATGTAAAATACAATTAAACTTGAAAGTCTAGGCTCATTCCTTTAGTGGCAGCCAATGTAAGGGACATCACAATAAGAATCTTGCTTCATATTCAGGGCCACATTTACAAGGAATTTGCGTAGGGCAGTGCCGCAACTCTTCTTGCTCCACTGCCCTACGCCAATGTGCAAGAGCAGGAATGCACCTTATTTATGAAATACTGTGCATTCCTGTCCTTTCCCCCGTGCTGTTGCACACTTTTCTGCCTAACACCGAGGTTGGTACCCTTGCACCATGGTGCAAGAGTGCCCCTGTTGCAAGCAGGATTGTTTTTGTTCAGGAAGGGGTACCTTCTTGCACAAAAACAATCCCAAGAGGCGTTTTCCTTTTTCCATGTGTGATGCTGATGCACAGAGAAATAGAAAGAGGAAAAAACGAGGAGAAACAAAATTATTTGTCCTTGTTACGCCTGCTCTCGAGAGGCGTAAGATTTTGTGCTGCCCCAGGTTTATGTGATTATTTTGTTTTTTATCTTTATTTATCGTTTTGTGTGCAATCATCAATATGATATGTCTTCTAATAGCACCAATTACTATTTAAACATAGAGCAACACTTCCGTATGGTGGAAAAGTACATATTCGTATAGTTGAGATCTGGAGCTAGTAGCAAGTGGGAGTCATAGTAGAACTACAATCTTAATCACATTGTGTATATCCAGCAACCATAACAAGTACTTTACATTTGACTTTATATAACTTTCCCAATCTTGTAATCAATCAAGGGGAGTAAACTCTTCTGTGTTATTGGATGTTCAGCTTAATGTCCCCGTCGGGGGGGTCACACAAACCTTTCACCCAACACTCAGGCTACCGTCCCATTGTGTATTATCCATTTCTGCTAAGCATTAGCTGCGTCTACAGTGACTGCCTTACTATGCCTTACTTGATATGGCCCCCATATCTCGTGTGGCCTGCTGTCAACAGGCATCAGAGCATTGAAGGTGTCCATTTGGGTGTTACAATAAGTCATGTCTGTGTGCCATTCTGACAGCATCGGTAATGGGCCCTTCATCCAGCACATTGTAATTCTTCTTCTTGCCATTAAGAAGCCTAATGCTACCAGGCTCCTATATTTTTGGGGTATCTCACCATCAAAGCCTAGTAAGGCCGCCATGGGCAGTTCTGGAAGAGTCAGTCCCACTATTTCCTGGAGTGCGATCTTCACTATTGCCCAGATTCTGCGAATCCCTGGACAGGACAAAGCCAGATGGCTAAATTCAGCACTCTTGGTGCCACATCTTAGACAGCTAGCATAATTTCAAGGACCCTCTCTAAATAATCATGCCGGTGTATAATATCCCCAGTTTAGGTATTTAAAGTGGACCAGTCAGTGTCTACCATTTTATGATATGTTTTCAGTGATCGAGCAACAGTTTGTCTATTGTTTATCCATTATTACTATGCCCAAATCATCCTGCCAGTCTTGTCATGCTTTTGTGCCTAACAGGGTAGTCTTTGACTCATAGGTTTGTACAGTGATGAAATCCCCCAGCGGGGGGTGATCGTCTGAATTAGGTGTGTCTGTGGAGCTATTTGTGGCCTTTCTGGCATATCAGGCTTAAGTAGTGTGTTCAGTGATTGACGTGCCCTATGATAATTATATCTAGTGACTGGTGTTATAACAGGTATTGAAGCTTGGGTCTGCTCCCAAGTGTTAAGAACCCAATCTTACAAGAAGTATTCCATATGTATTTTTAGTGTGCCCAATGTCTGCAATACTGCCTTATCATCACTCGAAGGGACCATGCGCACCACTCAATTGGCTACTTCGGCGAGTAGAGTAATTTAGCCTGCATGTTGTCTGCTACTTTCCTAACAAGGTATATTGTGATGCCTATTGGATCAATTGCATGATATCTGCGCCGGGCGGTGCTTAGTAGGTATTGCGGGAGTGATAAAGGGTCAGTGTCCTCTCTCTCCAAATATAGGTGAGGGAGGTCTGGCGGACCATGAATCCAGTGGTGCGCATGCTGAGCCTGTGCTGCTCTATACTATATCTCAAGATCAGGTCTGTCAAATCCACCAAATGTATAGGGTAGGGTCAGCGTAGTCCACCCAACATGCGGTTGTTTCGCAGCCCAAGCGAGTTGATAAGGTGTGTATATTGTGGAACATTGTTTTGGGAAGTATTATAGTTATATTGGCAAACAGGAATAGGAAACGTGGAAGGATAATCATTTCCATAAGGGCTAGACAGCCTATCAATGAACATCTCTTCTGTTAAGTGTTGTACTGCTCTACTGTAGTCTTCACTTAATATTACTTCAGGGTCAGTGTATATCCTAAACCCTAAGAATCATACAGGCTCAGTAGTTTACGCCAATGGGAACTCCAGCTGAGTAGGCGTGGTGTGAGCTGTAGCGATTTCTTCCAATTTATACATAGTCCCGAGTGGCTGCTGAACATCACCACTTCCTGTGGTACTGGGGTCAGATTTGTTCAGGGTCACGTACACACAACAACGTATCATCTGCGTATGCAGAGATTATCAAATTGTAGTTTGGGAATCTAATTCCCCAATGTGCATGGTACTCACGCAGATTGCAAGCTATTGGTTCTGCGACCAGGGCACATAGAAGCAACGAGAGTGGGCATCCTTGCCTTGTACTTCTTGTGATTTGTATAGGAGTAGATAGCATCCCATTTATGTGCACCCGGGATGTCAGTTTTGAGTATAGAACCTAGATGCCCATCCGCAGCAGCACCGCCAGCATGAAGGGCCATTCAACTGAATAAAACGCCTTTACAGCGTCTAAAAATACCGCTGCTGCACAGACTCTGGGGTCTATTCAAGAAATTGTGCCAAAGAAAGTGCGGTGGTTGCTGGTTAGTGAGCGCCCAGCTTTAGTATTGCTATTAGCAGTGCTTCCCACATAGTTGGGGGCATTCAGCCCTCGCGGGGTATTGCTTCAAATAGACTAGCCATGCTGGGGATAAGCTTTTCTTGGAATGCTTTATAGAAGGCCACAGTAAGACCATCTGATCCAGGTGCCTTCTCGCTGGGCATGACTTTACGTGCGGCTGCTATCTCTGTTGGGTGAAGTGGAGCAATCAGTCTTTCTCTATGCATGATAGTTAACCACTTCATGGCAATATAGTATAAATATTCAGAGGTAACTTCGTCTTCTTGTGTAAAACTCAGTGTAGTGTGTACGAAATCAATCTACCACTTGTGCTCATCATATATCATTGCCACTTAATTTTCTCCTCTGTTAGGTCGGATCAGGTTGCTTGTGTGGCGCTTGGCCTTTCTCCCTCCCCATATATTCTGGCTGTGGCATACTTCCCTAAGTGTGTTAACTCATTTTGGGCTAATTTGTTATCTTCTTCTAGCTTAACTCTGATTTTTGCTAGAATCTGCGGGCTAGTTCTAGCAAGTGATGCCTGTTCAAGTTCCCTCAGTTCCTTGTCTAGCTTCAGTAGCTGGTTATGGATAGACCGAAATACACCAGCATGTTTAGAGATTGTGATACCTTGAATGTAGAGTTTAAAGGCCTCCCAAAGAGTGAGCATTTAGGGAATACTGCCTGTTTTAATACTGAAATATTCGTCGATAGCCTGCACGAGTTCCTCACGAAACACTGCATCTAGGAACGAATATTGCACAAAGCGCCAAGTGAAGGCTTTTAGTTGCAATTTGTTTATCCTCAAGGTAAGCTCAACAGGTGAATGATCTGAATAAGTCTGGGGCAGGTGTACACAGTGGTCCAAGTAAGGAAATAAGCTGCGGGACATTAGCCAGTAATCTATACGTGTATGAATGTCGTGCACGGAGTAGTAGTGCGTGTATTCCCTGCCCTGTGGGCTGCTATACCGTCAGGTGTCGACTATCCCACTGGCGTCAGCTATTCCGATTATAGCGCGGGAAGATGCTGTGAGTTTCCTCAAGGGTCCTCTAGATCTGTCTAGTTAGGGGGATAGTACATAGTTAACGTTCCTGCCTCAAATTTGTGGTTTGTGGCTGTATTGTGCAATTTTGTTGTGTAGTGAATAATAAAACTGCGGATCATCGGAGGCACATGGGGTCCAACACTCTACACACTATTTATTATTCGACTCCCATACGTAGGACCCTGCCATCCGCTACGAGGGTGGTATTTCAGGTGTGGAGGCATTCCCTGCGAAGGATCGGGTGGTGGGGCAGGCTGACAAAGGAGACTTCCCTTTGGTCCAATGGAAGGTTGCCACAACTTGCCAGTTTGGCGGGTTTCCGAGACTGGGACAACATTGGGATCTCTACTCTGGGACACGTAATGTGAGGCATGGTTGTAAAGTCTTTCTAGGATCTCCAGCACAAATTTCAGATGCCAAAAAAACAATTTTACAAATACCTGCAGTTTAGGCATGCTGTCCTTCCCAGTGTTACAGACTTGGAGTCCCTCCCTGATTTTAGTCCCATTGAAGCTAAGCTGTTTATGGGTGACCTACAGGACCATAACATTTCCCAGTCCCTAGTGACGAACTGCTCCACTACACTATATAAACTTAGGGAGACATGGGAGGAAGAACTTTGTCCTCTGGAAGGAGACGACTGGACGGAAGCACTGGCTCCCCTTCAGGAAGCGGCAATAGCAATGCACCTCCGACTGATCCAATTCAATTACCTACACCAGATTTATTATACTCGCGTTAGGCTGTGGAGGGCAGGTCTGGTAGCTTCTCCTCATTGTTTGCGATGTGGTCAGGAGAATAACACCTTGTTTCACACGATTTGGCAGTATACGGTGCTTGTGAGGTTCTGGCGGGGGTACTGACCTGCCTTGCTGAAGTTTTGGGGTGGGAGCTCCCCTATTCACCTAAAATGGTGCTGCTCCATATGATGGAGGGGTTGGGGGAAATATTTATAAGCGCCACCTGATGCTATTGGGATTTACGCTAGCCAAACGAGACATTGCATGGAAGTGAAAAGCAGGGACCCCGCCTTCATTGTCAGCAATAAAAAACGGTCTTGATTTTAATATGAGTCAGGAGGCTCGAGGGTGTCCGCAAAAGCATTTTAAAATCTGCAAGAGGTGGGCGGATTATAGGGACCTCCACCTCCACGGGAGATGCTGCTATTCTGGGTTAATTGGACAGGTCTGTGGTGCAGGGATCTAAAAGGTCCAGCGGGATTTGTCATCTATGCGGTAGGCGGGTGCTTGCTGCTTAATGTGTGGTGCAAGGACAGTGCATTGGGGGAAGTTTGGTTTATTTACTACTTTGCTTTTGTAAAATGCATATATTAAATGTCAAAGCAATGTTCGTATTGTACTATGTAGCAGTCAGCCTCTGGGTTACAGAGCTCTGCATTGTATTTGACAATTGACGCAATAAACATTGTTCCCAAAAAAAAAAAACTGCGGATCATCAGAGTTCGACCCATAAATGCCTGTTAATAATGTGTCAAAGTGTCCCTTGCTACAGTCGGAGATCACATATCATCCCTCCTTATCTGAGTGTCTCTCCCTTAGTCGGATGCCAGAGCATCCGCGGGCCCACACCAGTACCCCATGAGATGGCGACGTGAACCCCGCCACAAGACATTCTACCTTCATTCTGTGTTTAGAAAGTAGTCCCGTGTGAGGGGCCAAATGCGTTATCTGGAGTAAAGCTACATCTATTTGGTGTTGTTGTATGTATAGTACCACCTCGTGTATTTCACGATGATCATTTAGTCCCCTGACATTACAGGTAAGGAACTTCAGTGTAGCCCCATGTGCAGATGTAGGAATAGGGGATCCCTTTTCATCCACCATCATTCGCATTGTACATATGTGATTCATAGCGTTTACTCAACCAACTGCCTCATAGTTTCCAACAGTAATGGTACAACAATAGTGAAGAACAACACAATCCCCCGTACCCCACCCACGCCATGCCCTTAAAATACTGACACAGCTTGTACATACCTACCCACACTAACCCCTATGAAAACACAATATACCCAAAGAACAAGTGTGCATAACACGTAGGGACAGAGATTGCCAGATCGCCACTACATGGACAAACTGTGCATCCATGCCATTAGGTTACTATGTTGTCGCTACTGATATAGAGTCATGTGTAATAATACGAAACTAATCCTTTTTTGTCACATTCTGTATACACCATTTATGTGTCAGTCCAGACGTCTGTGTCTAGTAGGCTTTTGTTGAAGTATTATGGTAAGCAATACGTATATTAACTAGTCCTGTTGATCCAGCTCTGTGGTGGTTCCCTGGTCATCCGCTGTGAATCCTGTGGCACGCCAGCCGCCCCTGCCGCCTCCAACTTCTTGAGTGTTTGTTGTAGACTTTTGGTATCAGCAAAGATTTTAGTTTTCCCCTCTACCCTATACTCGCGAGATAGAGCATGGCATATCCCACATAAAGCTCACTGGTTTTCTGTTTCGCAGTTGTCAATTCCCTCCTCGCTTCTTGAACCTGTGGTGTAAAGTCGGGGTACAAGAAGAGTTCAGATAAGCTCTCTGGTGTGGCACAGGGCGTGTCACTGTCTCAGTAGTTGAGTAGACAGGCGATGGTGGGGCGAGGTGGCATGCTAGGCGCCGGGCACTGAGCTATTGATCGGTAGGCACGTTCAAAAACTGCTGAGAGGGTATCTCGGCCTAGTAAAGTTATCAGGAGCCTCTCAACAAAAGTCTCCATGTTGCCCGTGGTGGTGGTGGATTCCACTAGGTCCACTATGCGCAGATTATTCCTATGCAAATGGGCTTCCTAATCCTCCTCCTTGCTTTGTAGCAATGCTAGTAGTTTTTCTGTTTTTTTGTTCACTTTAGATATTTCAGTTTGTAGGTCTTCTGCTTCAGAAACTTGTTTTTCGACCTTAGCAAGGCTCTCTGAGTGCTTGTCAATCCTTTCTAACAAAAAACTGTTTCTCAACTGGTATTATCATTTAGGGGGGACTGTTCATAGAAGGTATAGCAATCACACAAGAGGGGGGAGAGGAACGAGGGAGACCAAGGTAGAGTGGAAGGGTTGTTATTTGCATGTAGTTATAGTAGCACTATGATACAACTAGATTGCAGTAACCATAACAACCAACTGTGCACTGGAAGTGTTGCAGTGAGTGAACGCAGTGACACAAGTGATTAAAGAACAATGTGAAGCGGCGCAAAAACAGTAAAACAAACAATTGGGGGGGTCAAACAATTGTTTTTTGCAATTTCATTTTTTTATGAATGACACTTTGGTGGTCGCGAATGGCGTTGTGGAGTTGACGGCGTTTCGACCTATTTAAATCAATGTCATCATCAGGACGATGGTTACTTAATTCTGGAATGTTGCTGTATAGAATCAGAAAGGAAAACGAAGAGTAATCAGAATGAGTAGAGCCCAGAGGAAAAGGAGTAGAACAGAGCCGCCACAAATTTTATCAATGGGGGCCCCAGCAATGATAACTAAGACTTCTTCAATCATTGCCTCACTTGTCTCACCCATGGACACTCCCATGCCTTCCAACCTCATTATTGAAAATAGCATCCTGCCTACCGTCCCCGTGCCATTCACGACTATCCCCACATGGCCGTTACAACCCAACTTGAACAATGAGGCAGCACATGGTTCACCTCTTTTACCACTAAATACACCATCTTCCTCTAATACGAATATACCCATCTTCAATTTATCTACACATCTTCTATCCTTTGATGAAATCTCCCTGCTCAGTAAAGGACTTTCCTTCATCCCCACTGAACGCAGTAATTTTTTCAAGCTACAGGAAGACTTACTTTTGTTCTTCAGACGTATCCGTCTCAAACAATTTTTCTCAGATAAACCTGAGACCAATAGGCCCTTTGAAAAACAATTTGTACCTGCATCCACCTTTTTTCCACCTACCTCGATGATGCCACCTGAAATTTTAACCTTCGAAAAACTTGTCTTGCACGAGGTTAAAGAATTACAACAACAGTCTGAATGTGTCCGCTACAATCTGCCACTGACAGAAAAACTTGCCATAAACAGCCTGAGCGACATCAAGAATATAGTCATAAAACCCGCTGAAAAAGGCGGAGGCATAGTTGTAATGGATCAAGACAAATATGATGGGGAGATCCTTCGCCAACTCAATAACATCACACACTTCCGTATCCTGACATCAGACCCCCTCATTACCATTCGGGACAAAATATCCACAGTCACCACTCAGGCACTCCACGCTGGTATCATCTGCAAAAAAGAACACGCCTTCCTTAATAAACCACACCCCAGAACACCCGTGATCTATATATTGCCCAAAGTGCACAAGAACCCCTCCACACCACTGGGTCGCCCAATAGTATCTGGTTTCGGTTCCATCTTGGAACCAGTGGGCAAGTATATTGATGTCATCTTAAAAGAGTTTGTTCCACTCATCAACACCTTTGTCAAAGATATCACTCACTTGATTAATATCATTGAAGATTTACCATTCAACATTGAGGCTGACCTTATGGCTGGTCTCGACGTAGAATACCAACATTCTCCAGACAGAGGGTCTGGCAGTGATAAAACATCTGTTGGACACCCAATTGAGACCTATGCATATTCCTACTGATTTCATAATCGAACTCCTTCACATCGCACTGACCAATAATTACTTTTTGTACAAGGACACCTATTACCTCCAGATAAAAAGAGTCTCTATGGGCGCTTGCTTCGCCCCTAATTTTGCTGTCCTTTATGTCCATCACTTGGAAACCACACTCATCCTATCCATCCAAAACCCCTTTCTCAACAACATTACACTATGGCGTCGCTACATAGACGACATCCTTCTCCTGTGGCATGGCCAACAAGAAGACTTATCCTCCTTTGTCTCCTGGCTCAACGACAACCAACCCCACCTCACCTTTACCTCAGACATCAGGAAAAATGACTTACCCTTCCTAGACCTCACACTGCACGTAGAGGACGGTACCATTGACACTACACTGTACCGTAAACCTACGGAGCGTAACACTTTGTTACTATACTCTAGTTATCATTCCCATGGTTTACGTGATGGCCTACCTTATGGGCAATTCCTCCATATCCGGAGGAATTGTAAGTGGCGTAAGGACTACTTTCGTGAGGCAGCCATCCTGTCTGAGAAATTGACCCTCAGAGGCTACTCTAAACATCTGGTCAGGAAGGCTCTTAAACGTGCATGGTGCAGCCACAGAGAGATATTTCTGACACCATCCATCAAACGCCAAAACGTACGCATTCCATTTGTCTCTACCTACAGTCCTTCCAGCAACAAGGTCGGCAAGATAATAAAAAAAACTGGACCTTGCTCCATACCTTCCCATATTTCAAGGAACCCCCGTTACTCTCATACAAAAGAGGTAACAACCTCTTGGACAAATTGTTCCACGCCATCACGTGGCCACTAAAGGAAAAGAATGACCAATCAGTAACATCTCTATGGTGACTCCCGCCCATCATAGGCCATTTCAAATGCCAGACCTGCAGTGTCTGTGACCTTACCAGTATCACCAAAGTATTTGTCACCACAGAACGTACCTATCAACTGAAACAATTTTCCAATTGTCGCACAAATAACGTTATCTATGCGATCCATTGCCCGTGCAATTTACTTTAGATTGGTCAGACCACCCAAATGGTAAAGCAATGCATTGCCCAACACAAGAGCCGCATTAAATGCAATGTTACTAAAGCACCCCTGGTGAATCATTTTAAAGAACACAATCACTCTGAGACAGACATGACATGGCAGGTCATAGACTGTGCACTACTACCCATCCGTAGCGGCAACCTCCAACTGCTACTGAATAAATGGGAATGTAGGTGGATCACACGCTGCAACTCTGTTGCCCAGGGGCTCAACTCTCTCGATGAGTGGAACACAGTGATCACAGCAGTTTAGAAGCCATACTCTGTGTGCTATACTCCACCCTTACCTCTACCTTGCCACCATGAACCTTGTGGTAACTGTACCTTGTCTAAATCCACTTGGTTCACCTGTTCTTACATACTTGTATGTACCATTGGCACCCCGTCCGTGTTTCGGACAGAACCCACCTCCCTGATAGCGTGCTACTCATGAACCCCTTAATTGCACATTCTAGGCCCCTCATCCAGTGACCTAATCTGCAGGCTAATCCGTTCTTCTGATACACGAAATTGTAACTATGAATTTATGGAATCTTTTTTTTGCATGCCGATCCATTTACAATATAATTGCAACTTGTTAATTTATGATCATCTATAAATGGCGAATTTTGTGCATGCATACCTAATACAGGCCGTTTGGCACGTATTGTCTCTCCTCACACCGAGGTACGCATTTTTCTTTTAATTTTTCTCAGGTCAAGTCGACCTTCATGATGTTCAATACATCTCTTTGTGCCTTGCCAATTGTTTTATTCAGTGAACTGTATGATGTTCGAATACATGTCTTTGTGCCTTGCCAATTTAATTTTAATTCACGTTTGCATGCATAGCTTTTCGATGCCGCCTCAATTCTGCATGTTTTAATTGCCATAAATTTTGAATACGTTGTTATCTATGCAAATTTCGCATAAGTCATGCAAGCCTTAATGTACATCAGAATCTGCTTTAATTTGCCAAAATTGTGAATACATTGTGATTTATGCATCTCTCGCTTAAGTTATGTAAGCCATTATTAAATAATTTTTCTTTACCAGATGTGTTTAATTGTTTTACAGAGATACAAATCTCCTTTGAAATGTATAATGTCACACTACCTCGGTGTCTATATTCATACGGCTATCTTGAATCTGCCGTACTTTCACCTCCTAGTCCCCATGGGGCATGCGATACACCATCTCTTATGCGCTAGCTCTCACAGCAAGCGCTCTCTCATGTGACTAGCCTGCCGGTTTTCACTTATACCGGACATGCCACGCAGACCGGTTGAGATGCTTCATTCATCCCTTCGGACTAAGCCCGACCTCTCGGATCACGACCTGACCGGTTGTGGATAACCCCCTGCACTGATCGCTCCTTCCACCGTGGACTTCGTTTCCCCTGCTGCCGGTGAAATTTGCACGCCCAGGTAAGACCGCGTTACTTGACAGCTCCGGTCCGACCTCTCACTGGTTTACCACCCCATCCTTGTTAGTAACCCCCGTCCTTGTTCCCTTTTCCTTCCTTCTTTAGACCGCAGCTCCCTACATGCCGGTCTACATTCGATTGACGTCCTACAGGTAACTCCCAAACGGGCACCTGCTTTGTTTCAACACACTGCGTCCTCACTCCTTTACCCTGACCACATGCCCCCTCTGTTCTTGCAGCTGTTCCAGCCGAGCGGATTCTCTCCCCTGGATTCTCCATCTCGCATAGTGCCTTCAGGTATCCCTTAATCACTTACCTAGCACCTTCCCTATTCTACTCCATTTCCTATGGGCTCTACTCATTCTGATTACCCTTTGTTTTCCTTTCTGATTCTATACAGCATAATCCAGAATTAAGTAACCATTGTCCTGATGATGACCTTGATTTAAGCCACTAAAGGGTCATTCACAAAAAAAAGAAATTGTATTTGTAATTGCAAAAAACTATTGCTTCACCCCCACAATTGATTGTTTTACTGTTATTGCGCCGCTTCACGTTGTTCTTTTAATCACTTGTGTCACTGCACCGTTCACTCACTGCAACACTTCCAGTGCACAGTTGGTCATTATGGTTACTGCAATCTAGTTGTATCATAGTGCTACTATAACTACATACAAATAACAACCCTTCCACTCTACCTTGGTCTCCCTCGTTCCCATCCCCTTGTGTAATTGCTACACCTTCTATGAACAGTCCCCCCTGAATGATATACCAGTTGAGACACTGTTTTTTGTTATAAAGCTTACCCGGTCTCAGCTGGGTCAACGGTTTTACTCCTGTTTCTGTTTTCTTGTCAATCCTTTCTGACATCCGGTCAATACGGTAGGAGAGAGAGTCAACCTTGCTGTCAATGGTGTACAAGCTCTGCTGTATAGTCACCATCATCTGCCGTATATCTTCTTCAAGTTCCAATCCTGCTGTGCCCTCCTCTCGCTCCTGCAACGGTGTGTCTTTGTCGCGTATCCTCATTGGTTTGCGCTCGTCAAAGTTCAGCTTGAACTGGCTTTTGTCTGGCTTCCTCATTGTGGCATGCAAGTGCACGTGCCCCCAGCTCTGTGCAAGTTTCTTTAGTGCCTCCAATAAGGCCGATATCCAGTGTCTATATATATTGTACATCACTTACATTAGCCTCAGAACTTAGTTAAGTCCATGCAATGATCTTTTATCTTTGCCCTGGTCTCCGGGAGTGTAATGCTAGTAAATGTTCAACGTATCCCTCTTTATTTAACAATTCTGTGCTGTGTGTAATGCCAAAGGAGTTCTCAGTCCTTCAAGGTGAAGCAATAATTCTCATGCACAAGCTGCAGAGCACTTAGGGGTACCACACAATCCCCAGGCCTTAGGGAAGTAGCAGCATTTTAACCTGCTCACCCCCAGCAACGTTCAGTAGTGTTCTATGGCGTCCCGCAGCACCTCTGCTTACATGGCCTGCGCAAATCATCATCGGGCGGTGGGCGCTGTGTTGATTGTGCAGCACCAGAAGGCAGCGCTCGTCATCACTACTTCAGCAGGTCCGGTGTGAGCAACGCAGCCGCTGGTGTTCAGCAATCAATGCGGCCCCCAGTGGAGGCCACGCGGCAGCAGGTATGTAGATAGCGGCTGCGTGGACTGTGGCACAGTACTCAGTAGATGGCTAGGCCTTGTCGGTCGATCTTCTTATTGCAGGTTCAGTGGAGCACAGAGGTGGACCACAGATGCCAGAGCGGGCACCACCAAAGACTCCGAGCCGCCGCAACGCCTCGCCAGTCACCACTGTGTAGGCGCTCAGTGATCAGTGTGGCCCCCACAATGGTAGCAGTTGGATGGCAACAACACAGCTTGTGGTGCAATCCAGAATTAGCACCTAGGCCGCGACAGCCATTCTGCCCATTGCGGGCCCAGCAGCTCGTAAGGGTGATTTACACAGGACGTATCGGGCTTCCTCGGGTATCTTAGTCTCCACAGCACCCTGCCATTGGAAGATGGTATTGATCAGTAGCGATAATTGAGGATCATTTTTATTTATAGGAATGGCACCAGAAGCTTCCTTAAAGTGCTGCCATCTTAAGGCCAGGCAAGCTCCTCTCCTAGGTTTGTGTGATTAAATAAATCTGGGACAGCATCAAAATCTGTTGGTGCAGCATGGAAAAACCCACCGTAACGCCAAAAGAATGCCTCCTTGACGCAGAGTAAGACAAGGCAACGATTTGCGTTGCTTTGTCTTACTCAATATCTATGAGACCATGCAAAGCCACGCAAAGTGACTTTGCATCGCCTCATAGATATGATTGAGAGGTTTCCGCCGCCGGAGCATCAAAAGAAGTGCTGCCCCAGTGGCGTATGCCTCTCATAAATAAGCCCCAGAGTAATAAAATAATGCTCTTATTAAATGAAGGAATTAATGAATGAGTTGTTCTGTTGAGCAAGCAGATGTTCCTTGGAGCATCCTGGCACTAACAAATCACAGAATCGTTAGCCAATCTAACATCAAGAAGAAGCAAACTGTTATGTTTTGAACTGTTTCTGAAGTTTCAATTAGAAACTGAGGGTATGAAGTTCGACTGGTTCCATGCTTGAGTGTCATAATAGGAGAAATAACGGCCATCTGTTCTCACTAGCCTGATTTTCGGAATCACTGCCAGAAATACCAGGAACCAGACGTACCGAAGGCCCTATAAGCCAGAACCAAGACCTTGAAGTGAATCCTCTTCCTAATCTACAGCCAAATCAAAGTTCTGTGATAAAAAGAATTGGAGACATACAGGGCAAGTTGCAGAATCAGACACCCCACACCATTCTGAGCAACTTGCAGCTGTCCAGTTAAATACCTCATGGCCCATGTACAATACTTTGGCGTGGTCCAGTCTCAAGTTTAAAAGTGCCTGGCCCACTGCCTTCCTGGAGTGTAAAGGAAGGAGAAAGAGGAACTTTTTAGGGCTCACAGCAGTGCAAAACAGGAGCCTCCCACAGAAGATACCTATGATTGGAAGAAGAGACGAGTGTCAGATTTGACCCCCAGGTTCTTGCAAGTAATGCAGGCTGGAGAGTTGATAGTAAATTCTCAGGCCAATCGCTCTCCCATTCATTTTCAATGGCTGATGCACATTCTGTCAAGAACTCCTTGTAAAAAGCTTTTAGAGTTCCTGAATGCTCTTATAGCTTATTATAAGGCTCCTGGGCAGAGACAATAGTCCTATTGCACATCTTTGGAAGTAGAACATGGTCTATGGAAATGTTTAATGTTGGTATGGCCCCTTCTGAAACATTAATGCAGGCCCTGTAAGTGAGAACCATTCCCTCATATAAAGTGTTTAAAGCTTTAACCTTTCGGTCAACACACATATGAGGCCTTGATCTGGGGCAATGCAATACCTGGTTTTATTTCAGTGTTTTTGTAAACAGATTTATGCCTCACATGTGAAATTTTAGCAATATTTCATTAAAGCTATGACCTTTATAATCGATGTAGACTAGCCTTTCCATCAGTCTTGCATTTCAGCCATTTCTATGCATGAAAACACCCACTTTCTTAAATTCTCTTGTGAAAAAGATACGACACCGTAATGGAAATGAAAATATATTCCAGAAAGTATACCTCTGCAGTGCCTAATTTCTCTTTTCAAATAATTAAAATTAAAAGAAAAATAGAAAACATCAGTACAATAACCTTTTAGGAATTCTTCTGGCAGCATATCACGATGAGAGGCAACTGTCTTTCGTGAACTATCCCTAAGGTCTCCTACTATCTGTTCTGGTAGTGCCACAGGAAAAATATTTTTGCCTTGCTTAGCTTGGCTTATGTTGCAAAGATTACTTTCAAAGAACTTGCATTAGGTGTGTGGTGTAGGAACAAAACAAAGAACAACATAGTAAAGAAATACTTTAGAGACCCACCTTAACATTTCTCATAAAGAATGGAAACTTAACAACAAATGAATACAAAAATGAAGAAAATAGTTTTGAAAATGTATTCATATAAAATACCAATTTCATAATTATCATCTTCTCGGCATTTAAAGCTCAGAAAAGGTGTGCCTCAGCAGAATTCAGCAACAATACATACTTGTGTGCCAGGAGCAAGCAAAGAGAAGACATGGCAAGAGGACTTCTCACTTGCGCCTCAGGGCCTCAAGAAGGCCCGTGATCATGCCTTGAGGGTCTTGTTGAATCTTTCAGCTAGCATATTGGTTTATGGATGGTAGTGGGTGGAGAACTTGTAAGTAAATCTACACTCTTCCCGCATTGACTGCATATAAGCAGACATGAAGTTGGTGCCCCTGTCAGACACCACTTTCTTAGGGAAACCCATTCTGGTAAAATTCCCCATTAGGGCCTTATTTTGTTTATTTTATTTAAGAGTTTTATATAGCGCTGGCAAGTCCCGAGGGTGTCAGAACACTTTACATCAGCACATGTTCAACAAATAACGCATATAATTGGAGCAGCTGAGTCAAAACAAGACAAGCCAAAGCTTGAGATCTAGGGGGGGAAATAATAATAATAATAAAAGGAAAGGAGTGCAAGAAGAGCTAATGTCTTAATGGCCAAAGGATGTTCTGCTAGTTAAGATGTTGGTTGAGGAGGAGATCCCTTTTCTGTCACTTGAAGATCGAGAAGGAGGGGTTTTCCTGATATGTACTGAAATGGAGTTTTAGATTTTTGGGGCATTGCTCCAGATCGTGCCTGGGTTTTTGTTTGTGGGCATGCAGCGGAATGAAGAGTAGGGCGTTTGAGCTTCTCAGGTTTCTTGTCTAACCTGCGCTTTTGAGTTTTGATGTGCAGTAAGCTGGTTTCCCAGTGTGAAGGGCTTTATGAGTGCAACAGGCAGTTCGGAAGTTGCAGCAAGCTTAAATTGGGAGCCAGTTCAGTACTTTCAGGGCAGTAGAGATGTGGACACATTTATTTGATTACTGTAATCATTCTGGCTGCTGGGTAAAAGGTGGGCTTTTGCAGGGCTTCTAAGGGTGGCATTCCCGTAATCTAATCTAGACAACACCAATGCTTGCATGGCAGATTTAATAGCATTTGGTGGTAGAAAGGGTTTAATTTTGTTCAGAAACTTCAGGTTGTAGAAGGCACTCTTTGCACTGTTCTGTACATGATCTTTCATGGTAAGTGTGATGCCTCGAGATTTGGCAGAGTTAGCTATGGTTAGCTTGCAGATAAGAGTGTCCATGGAGTCTAGCCATTCTTGAATCTGGGGGACTGCTCTGTCTTTGATATGAGAAGAATTTCAGTCTTATCTTGGTTGAACTTTAGGTGGTTGTGAAATAGCCAATGTTTTTTTTTTATCTTTATTTATGCATTTTCAACATAAGGAAAGTAAACATGCCACAGCCGTTCAGAGTGAATACAGTCCATGTCACATAGAGAACAATATGCAGGGACGGCGAGATATATACGTTGTACAATATCAGAGCAGAAAGGCAGCACATTCCCAAAATATCAACAGCATGTACAGAATGAAATATGTCAGGCAGTAGTATGAGTAAGCATGTACGCTGTGAATGGACCCCACACATCCCGCGGCCTGGCGGCCCTTCGCAGCCCCTCTGCATAGCAGCTAAGTTGGTCACGACAATAGGCGAGATCATGCAGCCATTGCGCTAGTCTAGGTGCCGGCCGCCCATCCCAATGGAACGCAACCCTGCGTTTAGCCAGCTGCAAAGACATTGCTACAAGCTTCCTAACACCGGTTGGTAGAGTTAGAACATACCCCAGTAGGCACATCTTCATATCACAAGCGACCTCCACCCCCACCATGACAGTCAGAGTCGCTACTACCTCTCCCCAGATTGCAGCCACCTTGGGGCACTCCCAGGCTAAGTGAATGAAATCAGCGCTCTCCGCACCACAGCGCCTGCAACAAGGCGAATCTCGCAAGCCATATCTACATAACTGCGCGGGTGCATAATACATTTGATGGAGGAACTTATAATGTATGAGCCTGAAATTACCATTGATCGCGAAACGACCTGTCAAACCACAACATGTTGCCCACTCATCGTCCATGAGCGATTGCGTAAGAATGGCATCCCATTTATCCCTAGGGCGCAAGGCAGCTGCGCCTTCATCCAACTGCGAAGCTGAGTACAAACTGATCACAGAACTGATCCCCCCCCTTGCCACATCGGCATTCCGTTTCACTAACCCAGGGAGGTTGCTCAACCAGTCCTTTTTGACGATGCAGGTTCCTGGTCTCAGTTGGTATCGGGATACTCCAGAAATCGTGTGGTCCGGGAAGACTTCCTCAGGTTCGTCAGGTGATATGGCCTGGCCTTTCTCTGTATCCAAGATGTCCCGATGGTCGATCAAAGCAACAGGATCCACCAAGGTAGACGGCACTTTCTTGCAGTGGGTGGAGTGCACCCAATTCCTCCTATTCGTTACTCGAACCACAGTTCTCGTCGAGAGGAGCACCTGCTCCGGGCTGCGCCACCTCGGTTCCAAGCTGGTCGACCTCTGGAACGATCGGATAATCACCTGATCTCCAGTCCGAAGTCCATGGCCTTCACCTGCAGACCTGTCCGGAAGAGCTTCTCGAACCTGTTGATGAATAGAGACCAAACTGTCAGTCAATTGTGCTAAATAGTCACTCATCAATACACACGGTACGTCGTGTAGGGGACGTGGCTTAGGAATTCCCCAAATGTTCATAGGCCTGCCAAACACCACCTCTTAGGGTGTAAGACCAGACCGCGAATGTGGCACTGATCTAATGGACAACAGTGCCAAAGGTAACGCGTCTGGCCATTTCAGGGATGTAGAGGCTAGTATTTTCGCCAATTTTAATTTAAGCGTGGCGTTATACCTCTCCACTAACCCTGCTGATTGTGGATGAAAGGCGGCGTGAAACTTCTGCTTTATTCCTAACCCCTTCAGGACATATTCGACAACTTGCCCAATGAAATGGGGACCGTTATCACTCCATAAAAATGTACAAACACCAAATCTAGGAAAAAATTCCTTCAAAAGCACCTTTGCAGTGGTGAGAGCTGTATTGTCCTTCGTAGGGTATGCCTCGATCCACTTACTGAAGGCGCATACCACTACTAGGAAATACTTTAAGTTATTACAGCGCTCAAGCTGGATGTAATCCATTTGCAAAACTTCAAAAGGTGCAGTTGGCGTAGCAAACCCTCCTGTTGGAGTTTGTGTCCCTTTTCCAGGGTTATGCTGAAGACAAATCAGACAGGACTGTACCATCTTTTTAGCTGTGCCGGCAATTTCTGGATGCTCCCAAACTTGCGTAAGCAATTTCGTTATCGAGGAGGCTCCAACATGTGCCGGCCCATGTGCCATATGAATCATAGGTTGTAAATAAGCTGTTGGCAATCTCCACTTACTCATCTCTTTATTCCTCCAACAGCCCTCATCATCCAATGTTCCTTCCTTGGACCATTGCTCAATTTCTTCTGCAGAAGCAGATCTCTGCATATCTAGCACTTCCTGCCTGGTATCATGCCAGCGTTCAGCCTGTGACTTCACTACATACATGGACGTGATGCTTCGCTGCATGGTGGTTTCACGGGCTGTTTGGTCTGCAAAAGCATTGCCTCGTCCTATCTTATCAACTATTTTCTTATGTGCGCTACATTTAACAATCGCTATTCTCTTCGGGTATGTTAAAGCAGTCAAGAGATTATGCACTAATTCTCCATGCATTATTTGCACCCATGGGATGTAAGAAAACCCCTCTCCTTCCAGAGTAGCCCAAAATCATGAGCCACTCCGATGGCATAGCGACTGTCTGTATAAATGTCACAGATAAGTCAGTACTGAGTTCACACGCTCGTGTCAGTGCTATTAGCTCAGCTGCCTGAGCTGACTTCTGTGGAATACGAGCTGTCTCAACTACCGTCTGAAGTGTTGTAATTGCATATGCAGCTGACATTGTACCATCTGGTAACTTCAAACAGGACCCATCAACCCATAGCTCCCCATCAACACTTAAAAGGGGCGTGTCTTGCAAATCAACGCGACCCTTTGTCTGTTCCTCAGTAAGGAATATACAATCATGAGATTCCTGTGACTGAGACTGAGTCACCATGTATGGCAACAAAGTAGCTGGGTTTAATTTCACACATCTCTTTAGTGTAATGTGAGGGGCCAACAATGTCAATTCATATCCTGTCAGACGAGCGCTAGTTAAATGTTGCGTCTTCGTCTGATTTAAAAGGGCATCAACCGCATGGGGTACTAACACCAACAGCTTATGTGACAAAACTATCCCTTCACTCTGACGTATTGACACAGCTGTTGCTGCAACTGAACGGAAGCACCCAGGTAACGCACGAGCAACAGGATCAAGAAGTGCTGAGAAATATGCACAGGGACGCTGTTTGTCGCCGTGTGTCTGCACTAAAACTGACAATGCGCATCCATCTTTCTCGTGTACATATAATGAAAAAGACTTCGTATAATCTGGAGTTCCTAACACTGGTGCTGAACAAAGACCTTGTTGTAACTGTCGGAAAGCAGTCTCACACTCATCTGTCCATGGAAGGGGTATTGGGGTGTCTTTGGTTAAAAGTGCCAGCAAGGGTTTAACAATATGTGAAAATCCTAATATCCATTGCCTACAAAAAGAAGTAAGGCCAATAAATGCACGGACATCTTTCTGAGTACGGGGCACTGGTGTATCTAAAATGGCTTGAATGCGATCTGATGTAAGTGCACGTCCCTCCTTAGACAGAAGGTGACCTAAGTAGGTTACCATCGGTCTACAATATTGCAATTTCTTTCGTGATACTTTGTGATGATGGGAAGCAAGAAAGGACAGCAAGGACAAAGTACATTTTTCACACTGTTCAGGGGTGTCAGCTGCCAGCAAAATGTCATCGACATATTGAATGAGAGCCACTCCTTCAGACAAAACAAAAGAATCAAGTTGTCTTTTCAATGCTTGACTGTAAATACTAGGACTCTCAGTATAGCCTTGAGGAACTCTACAGAATCTATACGATCGATTATTCAGGGTAAAACCGAACAAATATCGGCTGTCAGGATGAATAGGGATCGAAAAGAAAGCATTCTTCAAATCTATCACAGAAAATGTAGTCACAGTCGGGGGAACCAGAGTAAGAAGTGTGGTTATATCAGAAACCACAGGGTATTGTGGTACTACAATCTTGTTAACTTCTCGCAAATCAATAATGAATCTGTAGACCTTAGTGTCAGTATCTTTTTTCAGAATAGGAAGAATCGGACTGTTACAAATATTGTAGGGAACTTCCTCAACAACCCCCACTGCAATAAGATCACGGACAATACATATGAGTGCTTCTTCACCTTCCTGTGAAATTTTGTATTGAGGCAAACGTGGCAATACAGCGCCCTCCTTGACACTAATGTGTACTGGTGGAATAACCATTTGCCCTACATCAGTATCTGAAGTAGCCCACAAAGTACTAGGAAGTGAGGCTAATGCAATATCCTCTTTAGCAAGACAAGCTCTCTCCGCCACAAGATGGTTGTCATTCAAGATAACACGGACACCTTCTGGAGAACAGCGTATCGTAGCCCTGAAATACTTAAGCATATCAAGACCCACAATATTGTCTGGTGTATTCGGGGAAAGCAAAAATGGACATGGAGCAGTAAATTTATCCACATGGAATGCAAGTGGTTGCGACAATTGGCTAAGGGAAGGGGTTCCATCGAAACCTATCGATGTAATGGTTAAGCCAGACAGGGGAGCCCTTGGGACCAATTGTTTAGACAAGGCACTACGAGTAGCTCCTGTATCAACCAGAAACTGATCAGTGGAGCCCAAGACATTTGCTGTAACATAGGGACCCCTCTGATCTACTGGAACTTCAACTGATTCCTTACCCCATCTTAGGCAATCCTATGCATGAGCAGAATCTTGAGAATCAAATGGCACATAATCAGACATTTGATATTGGTTCCTTCTATCAAAAGTGTTAAACCCATCCTGCCCACGTATATTAGTATCAAACCTAGCACGATCACCTGTGTTTCCTCTAGGCCCTGAATATCCTCGTCGATTTCTCATTTGTCCCCGACCACGTGTATACTGCGGAGCACGTAGTGCTGGGCAATCCGAAGCCCAGTGGCCAAATTTCTTACAGTATGCACACTGGTCAGCAGACAAAGAAGTGAAAGACGAACCATAAGACCCACGTCCACCTCTATCACTACCTCTGAAAGACGGACCATAAGCCTGGGCCAACATAATCTTCGTTTTCAATTCTTTAGTCTTTTTGTCCTCATTACCCTTTGCCTCTAATTCCTGGCGCTCATAATACTGGGCCATAGTCAAAAGGGAGACCAGGGAAGACGTAGTCCATGAACTCTCACTGGCCTTTAGGCGACTAGCTATTCCTGGCAACAGGTTTGCGACATATTTATCGACAAACAGATGTCTGCCTGTGTCATCTGTCAAAGACTGGCCACTAAAATCGTGGAATGCTTCTTCAAAGCGTGTAAAGAAATCAGAGACCGATTCATCTGCCTTTTGCTTACAAGATGCTAAAACAGTCCAATCTATCTTTTTAGGAGGAATAATCATTTTTAACTTAACTAATATAGCTGCAGGGAGATCTAAAATTAACTGACATGGCTTTTGTGCGGGTTCCCTTTCGGCATCCATTCGTTCTAAGTCTCTCCATAATGCCCCAAAAGCTGCATGATCATCAATTTTATGAACAGTTCTCCACATATCAGGTGGTAATATCAATCCGAAAAATAAATCAATATCAGGCAAAGTCATAGTGCAAGAACTAATAGCACCTTCAACTTCCTCCTAAAAAGCGGCTGGATTTTTCCGCGGATCAGGCAGTGCAGTTTTAAGTGCCATAACATACGTCCTATTCCAAGGAGTGTAAACCCAATTATAAATAAAATAACCCTTTGCATCAAGAGAGGCCTTATCATCGCTTGTACCCTGTCCTTTAGGAGGAACATACAAGGGCGCGGCCTCCCGCATAGGTTTCGCGTGAACTATCATAATCTTATCTGTTCCGGAGGCAGAAGCTTGTGCCGTGCTGGTCTGAGATGTCTGCACAGCCCTGTCTGCAGCCTTTTTCTCCTCTCGCAAACGGACTGCATCAACACGCAGCTTTACCAAACGCCTGATTGTATCAGCCACCTGGGAGGTAACAAAAAGACCATCACGCATTTGCTTACAATCATCTGCTATATCCCTAGGCTCTAACTCCTCAGAATATTTCCTAAACAGCTCAAGGACCTCTGCAGCAAACACCTCAGTAAAATACAGCTGCTCCCTTTCATACCACCCTCTCATACTATCTAGAATTTCAGAGACAGAGGCAGTACCATGAACTGCTTTATGAGCAGCAGATCGGAGCTGAGACGAACGCGCAGCAGTTAACATAGAACGAGTTTCTCGTGTCTTATCTTCCTCCAAACTAGAGTCCTCATCTAACTCATGGGGGGCAGAAGGAACAGTATACGGAGTTGGAGGACGATCTAATAATAAGGAATCATCTTGTGGTTTATTAAGTATAGGATAAAGGGGCCTCCGAACAGAGTATTGGCCAGTTACCTGTAAAGCGCGCTCCCTATCTTCTCTCTCCTTCAACTCTTTCATTTCTTTGTTCTTTAACTCTAATGCTTTCACATAAACGTTTTTTCGCTGTTCTTTTTTAATCAAGGCTTGCTCACGTTTCAGCCGTTCAAGCACTTCTTTCTCCCACATTCGTACACAATCAAACATATCGTGCCTAGTCTTTCGTTTAAACATACATTGCTCCACATATTCAATCTTTCGTAAATCAAATGACCCATACATAGGCCAACGCAACTCAGGATCCTTACACGTGTATTTATTCCATAATGCGCTGTACTTTATAGAAGAAAGACCAT
Organism: Triturus cristatus; assembly: GCF_964204655.1. NCBI lineage: Eukaryota > Metazoa > Chordata > Amphibia > Caudata > Salamandridae > Triturus > Triturus cristatus. The sequence continues at coordinate 280,502,658 of NC_140593.1, forward strand.
GCTTAATATACATATCCCTATTAGGCGTCCCCTCCCGGGGGGCCGGCTGTGTTTCATCAAGTCTCAAATTGGTACCATTACAAAAGCAACACATCCTACGAAGTTGCTAAAGACAGGCATGCCAAAAATAGTGCAGAATATGCAGTATTATAATCAAAGTAGCACTTAAGGTACCCTTAGTACGATGTGCCGTTCAAATCAATTCAGTTAGAGAAAATTCTCCTCATTACCTGCCTATGTGAATTGCAAGTCACATATGTCAAAACAAACCAAGTTGGCCAACACAAATATACAATACTCAAAGCCACAGTAAGCGTTACTAAACTACCTTACCAATCCCAGGCATCAAAACCAACAGCAAGCGCCGCAGAAGGACACTTACCAATCACTTGGTGTCCAGATTCATCCTGCCAAGTTCTAAAATCGACCAAATGGTCACTGCACGGCGAATCAACAGAAGAGATCTCCGGCGCCACCTGGATGGTCAGATCAGAAAGAAAGGAAAAGCCGCCGCGGATGCCAAGACTCGGGTCTTATCGGGCAGTGATCACGTCCAGAGCGAAATTCCAATCCTTCGTCGCTACCATTCCTTCGGGCATCCGAGTTCTCAATGAGCCCCGAGTTGGGCGCCAATTTGTACAAAATAGGCCTCAGCTAAGCCTACCACTGCAAGGGGTTCGCCCTTCTCTGCACAGAGTCCTCAGACTATTGGAAAGAAGTTGGCACAGAAACTGGAATAGAAAATACAGAGTTTAATAAACCTCATGAGGTGGAACTACATTCAAACAGCACCCTTCGGTATTGAGTGAAGTAGCACACTGAACAGAAGGGCCATGGTCCTTTTAGACCCACACAGGGGCTAAAAGAAGACGGTACAAGTATACTTGAGAAGAGTTATGCACATATATGGTCATACAGAAACTGCACAGTCGACAAGTGGGAGGAGTTAACAGTTTGCTAACACTGGTAAACATATCCTGACAGTTACATACTACTAGCAGCTGCAAACTCAACTGGGCATGTGCGGAAGTAGAAGATACTAAATATAGTTTGTTTCTAGGCAGATTTCAAGAGCAGTCAACACTAAGGGAGGACAAAGCACATGGTGAGCACATGGCAAACAAAATGGCTGCCAGAAATACAAAATGGATTCTACAACATTGACAAGATAGCCTCTAAATACCAGATGGATTCCGCTAATGCTAATCCAATCGCAGCCAATTTACAACACCATTGGAAAAGACCTCCCCCATAGTTCGCAAGCCAACGCCCTGCAGCTCACGGAGAGGTCCAGCCTCGCCCGTCACTGAAAGCACGGAGTGGTGCAACAGTGGCATAGCTGGGGCGTACAGTGGGAGCTTCTGAGCGTGTTTCCCCAGGGAGTGCCACGCGCGAGCTGTGCATTGAACCGTGTCTATCTCATCTGACTCAAACACCGTATGTGTGTTCACAATCATTGCTCTCAGGGGGATCGGATGTACAGTCCCAGCTTCAACCGCAACATGCGGCGTGAACGGATGAGCATTCTGCCAGTAATAGGCATATTGCGCCTGTGCACACAAGTAATAAAGAGACATATCAGGAACTGTAAACCCACCCATCTCATATGGCTTAGTTAATGTGTCCCAACCTACCCGCGACCTCTTGCCTCTCCATGTAAGCGTGATCAGCAAGGATCGTAATTGAGCAAAGAAATGCTGCGTCAGAATAATCGGGACATTCGCAAACAGGTATAAAAATTTCGGTGGCACTACCATTTTAATCAATGCAACTCTGTCAGAGAACGACAAGGGCAACCGAATCCATCTAGCCACCTGATCCTCCAGCTTAGAGATTGCTGTACCATAATTGGCCCTGATGACTTCCTGCCGATCCCTATGAACCCAAACTCCTAGGTACTTAACAGGGTCAGTAGCCCCCTCTAGGGGATAATTAAGGTCAAAGCGGTCAGTACACTCTGTAAGTGAAAGAATGGTGGACTTGCTCCAATTTATAGCTAAGCCAGAATACTATTCAAACCGTACATATTCGCGAATCACCTGCTCCAAGTGCTGCGCAGGTTCCCTTACATATAGAACCATATTGTCTGCGTACATAGATATGGCCAAGGGACGCTGCAGGAAACGTAGTGCTGTCCCTGCATGTCTCTGTCGCAACACACAGGCTAGAGGTTCCAAGACAACCGCGAACAATAGGGGCGATAACGGACAGCCTTGCCGAGTGCCGCGATTAATGGGAAACGCGTCAGATACATGACCGTTCACCCGGACACGGGCCACCGGATCCGTATACAGTAAGCGAATCCAATTGGTGAAGAAATACAGCACCCCCATTCGATTCAACACCGTAAACATATAAGTCCAAGCGATAGAATCGAACGCCTTAGCGGCGTCTAGAAGAACCGCAGCAGCTGTCAGCTCAGGGTTCAGGGACTGCATTACAGCAAACAATGTGCGAAGATTATGAGCTGTGGAACGAGTGGGGATGAACCCCGACTGATCGGGTAGCACCATCACTGGTAGCAACAAATTCAGCCGTGCCGCCAACACTTTAGCGAGAATTTTCACATCTGTATTCATAAGCGACAACGACCTATATGAGTCGCACCTATCGGGCGGCTTACCCGGTTTCAATAGCGTGACAATCAAAGCTTCCCTGAGCGTGGCAGGCAATTGCTGTTGCTCAAAGGCCTCGTCGTACATATCAACTAGATGCGGGAGCAAGACATCCATGTATTCTTTATAAAACTCCGCAGGGAGTCCATCAGTACCCGTCGCTTTCCCACAGGGAAGACTATTAATGGCATCCCTTAGTCCTTCAACCGTCAGTGGATGCATAAGGAAATCCTGTTGAGCTTTTGACAGCCAGACCAGAGCAACATCATCTAAATACTGCGCAATGTCATCTGCACTAGTGGTAGCCCTGCTCCCATAAAGGTCTCTGTAATGCTTAACAAACTGACTAAGAATACCAGCTGCGTCAGAATACGATGCGTCTCCATCCGCTATCGCCTGTACTGTATAATGTCGTGCCCAAGGCTCCGTAAGTTTCGCTGCCAGCGCACGCCCAGGTCTGCCACCCTCACTATAGTACCTAGCTGTAGAGTGCCTTGAGAGGAACCGCACCTCCCGCTCAGCCAAATCATTGTATTCCGTGACCCGTGAACGTATATCCGCCAATGTAGCATTGTCGGGAGCACTCTCAAACCGTCGCTCCAAGCCCAACAAGTCACGTTCAATTCTGGCCATGGAATCACACAATGATTTGAGCACTCCCGCCCGCAACCCAATACATGCCCCCCGTATAGTCACCTTGAACGCCTCCCAAATGGTGCACTGGCTCTGCACGGAGCCCACATTAGCAGTAAAATACCGCTCTATGGCCTCGCCCACCTCCTCTTTGAAGACAGGGTCTAGCAGCGCAGACGGTTGTAGTTTCCACTGAAATGGGGCAGATGTGTAGGAAGGGATTTGCATCGTGAGCAGGACCGGAGCATGATCAGATAATGTTCGCGGCAAATGCACTATCCGAGATGTCCAAGCATTGATGTCATTTGTGGTAAGCCAATAATCCAGTCGCGACCAAGTATTGTGAGTATAGGAATAGCACGTTCCCTCCCTCACCTCCGGATAGCGTAAGCGCCAAACATCCTGCAAAAAGAGATCCTGCATACCATCACGTACCGCCTGCGCAGCCTTTTTAGGAACAGTGGATACAGAAGTGTGTCTGTCATTCGCTGGATGCAACACTACATTAAAATCCCCCCCACAGATAATGGCAGACGGTGGCAGCCGAAGCAGCTTGCTCCACAACAACTTAAAGAACTCGGGATCGTCCACATTCGGACCATACACATTCACAATCGTGAGCAAAACACCGCACAGCTTACCCTGTACTATAACATAGCGGCCCTGGCTGTCAATATCTTCATGACTACTGACAAAGGAGACGTGTTTATTTATGAGCACCATCACCCCCCGTGCATATGTGGAGTATGTAGAGGCGAAACGTGCGCCAGCCCACCTGCGGGCCACAGCAGACGCCGCATGCCCATCAAGATGCGTTTCCTGCAACAGCGCAACATGCACGTGATGACGATCTAAATACGCCAAGACCTGCCTAGTTTTTGTGGGGTTGTTGAGTCCCCTGACATTCCAGCTAAGCCAGTTAAGCTGCCCAGATGCTGCCATCCCTCACAGCGATAGAGACATGAGATATAAAAATTGCATCCCCCCATGTGGCACACAAGACAACGTAAGAGTATTGACGCCTCCAGAGCTGAACAGCTGCCCACGAAAACACCCCTACAAGAAACCCCCCCGCCCACCCCAGCCCCCAAAGCGCAAAACAGACACCCCCACCCCCCACCACCACCCACTGAAGCATCCCAAACATGCCAAGGTACCCCAATATAACGAAAATCCCCAACAAGAACTCCCCTCCACCCCGGCGGGAACAAAAAATCCCTTCACCGCACCCCTTCCCCATTAGACACTGTGTGGGTTATTCCCTCACAAGGGGCTCCAGCCACCCTTCGACCCCCATGTGTGGAACCAGGGAGGGTCGGGGCATGTCTATCGTACCCCCAGCACATCTACGCAGTGGACACAGCAGGCGCACACCGTCAACAGAAGGACCTGGATGCAAAATAAAGATGAGGCACCCAAAAGCATTTTCAGAACCATCAAGTAAGAGAGCATAGCAGGACACAGAACAATAATTCAGTAACATATCAAGTGCTCCCCGGAGCGCCGAAACCAGAAAGATGATCGAACATGACTCCGTGAGCCAACAACCAGATTCCTGCTCATGAGCCCACGCCACACACCACACCGCACACCCCAAGGCGAATACGCCAGGTCTATACAGGACTGTATGACAGGCAGCACCCCCCGTGGAACTATAAAGACAGTGGGAGAAAAATACCAGGCAGGACAGTAGAGCCAACATGCCCACCCAGCACCCGTTCTCAAAGGGATACGTCCCAGTCCTGCTCCACAGTCAGTGCCCCCGGCAGCTGCCAGCCCGTCCACGCTACCACCCAACTGGAACCTCAAACAACAAAGTTATGACCGCACATTTCCTGATGATGCAGAAGCAACATGTGCCAACAATGGTGCCCTAGTCATCGGGTTCAGCCTCAGCACCAGACAGGCCAGCTTTATGGCGCCTCTCCAGTTGCTTAACAAACTGCATAGTGTCTTTGGGAGTCGCGCAAATACGAGGTTTACCCCCACACATCACCTTGAGGCACGCAGGATAAAGTATGGCGTAGGAGATTTTCATGTCCTGCAGCTTTTTCTTCACAGGTTGAAACTCGCGACTGGCCTGCTGCACTGCCACCGTAAAGTCCGGGAAGAGCGCCACCTCCATCCCCTGATATCTTGTAGTGCCCATCTCTCTCGCAAGGCAGAGGGCAACATCCCTGTCGCGATAATTAAGAAGCCTCGCGATGATCGGGCGCGGAGGCGCACCCGGGGCAGGACGCTGAGCGAGGGACCGATGTGCCCGTTCCACCACCAACACGTTGTAAAAGTGCTCCGCACCCAGCATAGTCTTGAGCATGTCTTCCACGTAAAGTTCCAATCTACCGTTATTGGTCGATTCAGGCACACCTGTAATGCACAAGTTGTTGCGCCGCGACCGCTCCTCCAAATTCTCACTCTTGGCTTTTATAACCTCCAAAAGCCTCTCCACTTCCACGCAGGACTTTGTGACGTGTTCCACCTTATCCTCCGCATTGGAAATTCGCTGCTCAGCTTCCTGTAGACGTGCGCCATTCCCATCCAGCTTCGCAGACATGGAGTCCATACGCATGTTTAAGTTATCTATTTTACCATCAATAGTTTGGAGACTTTGCTGCATTGTCATCATCAATTGTTCCAACTTGCTTGTACTGCCAGAATCCATAGTCAGATGAGGCTCAGATGATGCTTGCGATTGTGCTTTCTTTGAACGTTTAGAGTCAAACGAGAGCGTAGACTGGAAATGTTTATCAGGCTTACCCATTATGCCACTTTCAGCCACAGGCCCCGACACACAGCCAGGTCATCTACCCCCCAGTCACCAATGCACCAGGGATCGCAACATGCCTGTACCCTAACCTGGCAGTCCACCTCCGAACAGCTGTGTTCTCTCCAGGACCCTCCACAGATCAAGCAGCCTGCCCCCGCAGCGCAAGCAGCACAGAGTCGCAGCACAGCACCACTACGCTGACAATCCCTCCACAGCGCCAGTGCAGCAGGTTCTCTCAGATGCTCCCCACACAGGTCCAGTATCGGGACATCACATAAGCAGGGGCCAGCCAGTGACACTCCCTATGGTGATCAGGAGAATCAAAATAAACAAAGAAGGGGGTATCCTTAAATGAGAGAAGGTAAAGACCTTCTGTCTGTTAGAGAGTTCTCAGAGAAGTAAAAAGAGAAATTATTTCTTTTTTATGAAACCCCTCACTCACCAACCTAGTTGGTGACATGCTTCATCATCGGGGTCCACCCGAGCAGTCGAATACCACTCGGGTGTGCTTCAACCCCTGATTACAGCGGAGCAGGTTTGTTATTATATCAGTACGTGTAAGTGACATGTGTGAGTGAGTGAAATAAAGTTAAAAGTAATCCTACTGTACTCCCTAACAAATTTAATATGGAGCAGCAGGGTCACGGTTAAAAAAGTGGTGAAGTGTAATACTAATGTAGGTTTAATTTGACCTAAAGTATTATCCAAATATTGACGGTCTACATGTTTCAACCTTTGAGTGTAATCACAGGTTTTCGTCAGGACCTATCGACACACCGGGCGTTCTACACGCACTAAGGTGCATCCAACCCTGGAGCGTCTGTGTGCCACCTACATATACTTGCGCAGGTGGTAAAAAGGGTTCAGGGAGTCCTCTGTGTACAAATGAACCTGAAAAAAGCACATACAGTTCTGGGCAATCAGAAAATGATCTATTTAGAATTAGAATGAACAGTGCCCATTTCCGTGTGAACTCTCATTTATGCGCATATAATCACCTCATTCTGAGTTATGCGCCCCATGTGATTACCATTGGTTGTTGGAACCGAGCATTCGTTCCATATTATGCGAAATTAGCATCAACCCACTAAATCATTGTGGAAATCGTGGGTGTCTTACGGCTACACAGCAATTGTGATTATGCTTGATGTGTGATTCTATAGAGCGGACAAAGACGCACGTGAAAAAGACTCTATTTGTGACATGCGTGCGCTAAGGAAATTATTTAAAAACAGAACACGGTGGAAAAAAGGAAAACGGCTCAAGACTCACTCGCGATTCTTACTCGAATTGTGTCATGGGCTCATAAGGGAGACAGACGGTGCTGCATTACTGTTGGACAAGAAACACAAAACACGGGCGGCAATGGTCAGAACACTTAACTCTAAGTGCCTCACGTGTGCGTGGCCACCAGCTCTTCCCTACATACTCTTACCTCAGGTTACCGACTGCCTGCCACAAACCTGCGGTGCTTCCCCCAGGCGCTCGGATGTTACTGAATGGGCAGCAAGGCTTCAACTAAATACTCCTCACTTCCTGGTTATACGTCACGTGACTAGTGGGCGTGGCCTGGAGTGAGGAGACAATTCTTAAAGCGACAGGTCGATTTCTGCTGGTGAATGGCTGGTCATAGGTGAGAAAATAAAAGGAGTCAAGAGTGATTATTAAAAATATATTTACATGGAATAGGACCTTCCACACGTGGGAGGAATGCTACAGATAGGAAAACAGTAGTTCAGTTAAAATTACATGGCACAGGTTATTTGTTCAGCACAGAGTTCCAAGGTATACAATCGTTCATACCATGTTTGTGGGTGGTCAATCTGTGTATCCAGCGTTGTTCTTTTTCATACAGATATTTCTGTGTGTTAGTACCAGTCACAGATTCAATTATCGTCCAATGCATATCGTTGGGTGTATGATTGTGTTGAAGAAAGTGTTCTGTTAGACGCGTGGTTTGTTTTTTGCATCTAATAGTGCTCCTGTGCTCACAGATCCTCTGCTTCACTTTCCTTGTTGTCATCCCTATGTAACGAAGTTCACACGGGCAGGTAATTAAATATACTGCATTAGTGGTGTTACAGTTTGTATGTTTTCTTTGTGACAAACTTAAGACAGACTTAAGACAGACTTAAGACAGACTTAAGTTAGGATTTTGTCTTAAGTTTGTCTTAAGTCTGTCTTAAGTCTGTCTTAAGTCTGTCTTAAGTTTGTCTTACGTCTGTCTTAAGACTGTCTTAAGTCTGTCTTAAGACTGTCTTAAGTCTGTCTTAAGTTTGTCTTAAGACAAAATCCTAACTTCTGTGAATACCAAAAGTAGTAAGTTTAGGATTTTGTCTTAAGTTAGTTCTGTGAATCGGCCCCAAAGAGATGGTGGACGGAGTGCTGAAACTTTTCAAACACTCACGCCCAGTCATGGATCTGGGTTGAATCCATCATCATTCTTTACCTCACTTTGCCACCCCAGTTCAGACATGGTTATCTGCCAATCAGTTTTGACCCTGTGCCTCATGGGAACAGTCCAGCCCGAACTGCCAAGCCATGTCTTTCCTGGACCGGAGACAAGCATCCTGGGACCTGTTTCGGGCTAACAGCCCTCATCAGCCAGGCTAGCTTGGGTTTAGCGGCAAAGTGTGTGTATTTTGCTTTCTCGCCCTAAGTGCATCAGGAATGCCCAGATGTGGGTCCCGGGCTCACTGTGCCCCTGGATTCAAGCTATCCTGGCTGATGAGGAGTGAAACTCTGAAACCAGTCATAGGATGCTTGTTTCCGGTCCAGGGAGGACCTGGCTTGAACGTTCGGGCTTGACTGCTCCCATGAGGCGCAGGGTCAAGACTGATTTGCACATGGCTAGGTCAAAACTGGGGAGGCATGGTGAGCAAAAGAATGATGGATTTAATCCAGATCTCTTGACTGGGGGTGAATGGTTTGATTTGTTCTGCATTCCATCCATCAATTGTGTGTCTTTTGCTTTCTCGACCTAAGTGCACCGGGTATGCCCAGATGTGTGTCCCGGGCTCACTGTGTCACTGGAATCAAGCTATCCTGGCTGATGAGGACTGTGACTCCGAAACCGGTCATAGGATGCTTGTTTCCGGTCCAGGGAGGACCTGGCTTGGCAGTTCGGCCTTGACTGTTCCCATGAGGCTCAGGGTCAAGACTGATTTGACTTATGGCCAGGTCTAAACTTGGGAGGCATGGTGAGCAAAAGAATGATGGATTTAACCCAGATCTCTTGACTGGGGTTGAATGTTTTGATTTGTTCTGCATTCCATCCATCAATTGTGTGTCTTTTGCTTTCTCGCCCTAAGTGCACCCGGTTCTTAAGGAGTGGCATGACTTGACCGAGTTTGAGGCAGTCTGGCATCACTCCAGTCATTGGGAAGCTGTTAAGAATTTTAGACCAGAGGGGAATTAGGGCATGGTTGTGTTTTTTTCCAGGGATACTGGAAGGGGGTCTGCTAGGTAGGAGGAGGGTGCAGCCAACAGAATAGAAATGTCTGTCTCTGAGAGTGGGCTGAAAGCCTTTCAGCTTATGGGAGATGTGTGGGCTCCTTGGATTCGATTGCATCTGGTATTGTCATGTGTAGTGATCATCTCTAGGGTGGCCATGGAGTGATAAGGGGGGATAGTAGCTTCCTTTATGAGTGGGAAGTTCTCCTTGGATGACTGGTTGTTATCTTCAAGGAAGAGCTTAATCGTCATGATTTTGTCATTGAAGAAATTGGCAAAGTCATCACATTGTTCTTTTGGAGTTCTGAGTGTTTTTTCGGGAATGCTTGGAGGTTTGTTCTTTGATGATATTGAAAAGATCTTTGGGGCAGTTGCCGGCTTTTTCTAGAACATTGCGTAAAAAGGTATTTATTCAGGATGGTTTTTATTTAGTTTCTGTATTCCCTCCTGAATTGGTCCCAGTGAGATGTGGAGGGATTTGCACGCCATAGTGTTTCTGCAGCTCTAAGCTTTCTTCTTTCAGTGTTGAGGTCTTTATTGAACCAGGATCTCGAGGGTGTGTTTCTCACTCTTTTCAGTTTCAGAGGGGCTACTTGGTTGATTATGGAGGACATTCTTGAGTTGTAGTGGGTGGTTAGTTCAGTTGTTGAGAGGTTATCTGATGAGGGGGGAGTAGTGGTCGTATTCATTCTTTGAGATCGGCTAGGGTAACTTCCCTTATGTTTCTTGTCCACTATGTTTTTTTCCGTGTGAGTTGGGTGATAGCACATGTTGTTGATGTGGAACAGAATGATGTGTTGATCAGACCATTCGACTGGGAGGATGTTGTAAATAGCTATGATTGCATCCAGGGTAGAGCCTTTGATGTGAATTTGATCTTTGCAGGGCTGGGATAGCTTCTTACTAAGTAAAAGGTCCTTTAGGAAATGGATTTGAGTATTGCTTTGATTGTTCCAGTGAAGGTTGAGGTCCCCTACAATGATGTTTTTGGTGTTGGGAGTGAGCAGTGTGATTTTGGATCTGCTAGGTGTTCACCAAAGGATCATGTGTTACCTAATGGGTGGTAGAGTAGGTGACATTTTAAAGTCATGCTGTCTACCATCCTTATGGTGGCACTGAGAAGTTCAAATGTTTTGCAGGTGAAAGTGTCTGTTTCACTCATGTTGATGTTATTCTTGTATATAATGTTGATGCCTCACCTGAGGCTGTCTTTTCTGTTTTTTCTGGCCTTAGCCACTGCAGGTACTGCTATATTTCATATAGGTACCCCGATATAGGTCTGGGTAACATCATAACCCTTCACTTACATTCTCTCCTATACTACAGACATAAAAGATTTCAGGGACTGACATTTTACCTAGTTACAATACTACATACAGTACGTCCTGAACACTAGCCTCATAAATTATGCATGAGGATTCTTAGTTTCTTGAAAACACAGCAGGACCACCATCGCCTGCATAATAACTATATATAAAGTTCATTCCCAATATCATCCTAAGTCCGACACTGGCAGATCACCTACTCACATACTAGGTATGCTTAGGTACATCTAGTTAGGTTTGCATCGTAGGAGTACGCATTTTATTGCCATGTATTTTATATACTTGCCTGTAATTATGATTTTAGTAAAATGGTAGAAATCTACCATCTGTTTACTTTCTTAGTGCTACTACTCATTTATCTATGCTACTGTCTACTGGTGATTTCAATGCACTTGTTTTACACAAGAATAACAATTGTTCAATAAATACTTATTGAAAACGACTCAACCGTTTATTCTGTGTATCTCTCTGAGAAAAAGTGAGCACGAGTGACTGAGCGAAAAGTAAGTTACTGTTTCCATGGTCCTGAAGGAACAGGGTTGTCATGTTTTATAGTTGCCAAGAACTATTTTCTCCTTTGTAAGAGCAGGTTATAGTGGCATTGTGAGCTAGTTGGTACACAGGCTAACATACCTGGTGGGGGTGTCCGGAATCAGTCTGGACACCAGTCCCGCATTGTATGTAGTCTAAACGCTCAGATCCTATATAGGGTTTATTGGAACTACACAGCATGTCACCACCAACGTTGTTATTGGCGCTTATCTAACAGTCAAATCTGAGTAGTTTATTCATGATATTCTCAGAGACCCCTATTTACATTTCCCAAGAGACGTCTGGAGTGGGAGGGAACAAAATCAGCAACAGCTGAGTAGGAACATTCCTAAGTATTGGCTGTTGGTGTAATCAAGCTTGAAGGATACATTGTTCCTAATTGTGCATAAACACCTTATCTCAGTTCCCTTGAAAAGCTCTTCTTAATAAAAACAATGTCGCTACAGGGAGATGCGGTAGTTGAACTACATTTCTCAGCAGAAGAAGAAGATGCAGATGCAATGCACATTGCAGAAAATGTTAAAAATGCCGTCACCCTAAAACTTGTAGCATATGGTGTTGCAATTAGGGGTGGGCAAGTGACCTTTGTGATTGGGGCACACAAATTATATACAACAGAGGTATTGTATTTATGGAATAGATTTCTGCAGGCAAATGAACTGACAAAAACATTTCACTACAATATCGAAGATGTCATACCAAATGAATATAGACCATATGAGGACATTGAAATTCCACTCACTTACCAGGAACACTTTTACTGGTTTAAAGACGCCCTTACCCATACAAGTGATAGAGTAAGACTGGGTCCGCTCAGAAGAGATGGAGCAACATGGCCAGTGCTAGCGGCCTACACACCACATCCTGACATTGACACAATGCCAGGAGGAGACTTACTCGTACAGCATAAAGAATGAATAAGACTTTACAGAAACATGACACAGTTTGTGATAAGAACACTCACACTTCAGCGAACACCGGCTACACAACCAAGACCAGTCCAAACTCCTACAACCAAAATTACACCACATACATTGCACGCCGTAATGGGTAAAATGCCCACTAAACGTGAACAAATGCCCTTCTGGATAGCACAAAAACATAACACAGCTGGAGGCAGTGTTTCCACACACTGGTCCTAAGGAAAAGCATAGAATACTAACAATTTGCTTGCCAATTGGAATAGCTCCATCTATAGAGGATTGTACTTCTTGGATGTATTAAGACAAATACAGAAAGAGGATAGAGCAGAGCCTGCACTGAACTTAGGGATGAAGTTGTAAATAACTTTGCCTAGGTATCTGCGATAATATTAGCAAATATTAACCCCTAAAAAAGAAACAGATCAATTCATTAGAGATTTTTACAGGTCCTGTAGTGTCAGATTTGGTGAGGTCAGAGAGCTATTACTTATACCCAGTTGTGCCTTTGAAGTGGAGGTGACATCAAGGAGGCGCTTGGAAGGGTGCAGAGGTCCTACCTGCAGCTCTGGCTCCAGAATCAGGGGGGGTATGCAGCCCTTTTTGTGGCCGCAAGACACAGCTTATTCAGGTGTAAGTGTCAGTTCCTCTCTTCTAACCTGCCCAGGATGGCCCATCAGGACATTGATGGACACTTCACCATACCTAAGCTCCCTTTGTTTGTGGCTGTCTAGAGGTAATGCACATAGTCCAGCTGTCACCCACCCCAGGCGTGTATTGGAGAGAGCTGCAGGCACACAGGGCTACAAGCAGAAAAACACCATCTTTCTAAAAGTGAATACATTCTAGAAGCTAGGGGACCCTGTGCTGTACCAGCCGAAGTAATCACTATAAAAAAAAGCAAAGGTTTTCTACCTCTACTGGCCAGCCACTAATTGGTCAAACATTACAATCATTTGCACATAGTTGAGTGGCAGCAAATCAGGTATCTAAACAAATAATTACAAAATGAGCCAATGTAAGCAAGACTAGTCAATCATTTGATTGTATGTATTCTTTTATTTGTGCTTTTCCTCTCAAATATGCAGAAAAACATAGCCAACGTGTTTTGCCTGCACGAGGCCTCTTCAGGGCTGCAAAAATGCAACACCAATAAAAATGCATAAAAGATATTGAACAACTGTACATTAGAAGCAAGCAACCCACTCCAACATGCAAGTATGGCTGTTACTCAACCGTTCCTTAAAAAATAGAGAATGTCTAAACATTGAGACATAAACAAATTACATTGTGAAACATATGATTATAACAAAAACACATTTACTAACAATGAACAAAAAATCGCATCAAGTTAGACACATATTAATTAAAAATCATGAAATAGAAGTCACAATAAAAGACAACAGTTCAATTAAGTACATAAAATGCATCTTATCCCATGTTTTGAAACAACACATATATAACCTACAGAGTATACCAACAACCATATAAGTGCAATGCAATATTTATGAAAACAAAAAAACTTTGTACAAGATAGAAAAAGAAAGAAAAAGAGAGAAAACAAGTTATAATAGCGTGGAAAGTGTTATTTAAAAGTTAAAAGTGTAAACAAGTAATAGGCTATAAAGACATGTTAACCATAAGGGAAACACATCAAATAATAGTATACATATGAAGATATCAAGCCAAACTTCTTTCATGCACCAAAAAATCCCAAGATGTGAACTACTGTCCAAACACCATTTCCATGTATGTGATGTACCATGGCCCAGAGTGTTCAATAAAAATCAATGTTGTATATTCTTACCACCATAGAGTATATAGGCGAGAATTACCAATCAGGACCCAACTGCCATAGAGAACAGTCAACAAGTCCTCAACCGTCTACAACATGGGATACGATTACCATGAGCACTGTATATCATTCAAATTATAAGTACATATCCTTAGCATATAACCAAAGAAAAGCAGAAGTAATAAGGTAAAAAGATCCAGAAAACTCAAGTGTCTAAAGCGTTACGACATTGCACCTGAATATAAGAGTGCTCCCACAAATGGGCTGTCAGGGGCTCCAGGTAAAGCACAGCTGTAGTACCTGATGGTAAAGTTGTGTGGTTCACAAGGTCAATTCTAAATGTATAGTCAGATGTTCAATAGATTCACATCCAAGCTGGAGCAAGTAAAGAACAAAGACATATCCTATATCTTGAATGTCTCAGTGTGCCATAAGTAAACACCACGCAGTGATCAATTTACTTGATGGGTGCATGCAAGTATGCACCCTTAAGCAAAAGTAACAATTACAAAGCACCACGCTTTAAACAACATGGAAACTCTACCCAACGGGACTAATGTTTGTATCCCATAGTTTTTTTCATGAAAACAATATCATCACTTACACGTATTCAGTAAATACGGTCATGCAATTCATAAGGCCATTTGTATGTAGCGGTCACTTCCACAATTAAGGGCCTCATTACGATGTCGGTCAGAAAGGCTCGGAACGGCATTAGGATTTTTCTAACCCGTGTCGCAAACCATGTTTCCGACCAACTCGGAAGGATATCCGACTGACCGATTATGATAGAAGGTATCCATTTGGTCATTCCGATTCGGTTCCAACCGGCATTTAGAGACTCAGAGTCTGTCGGAGATGAATCGTACAGCTCTATGGACTGCGTTTCTGACCGATGTATTACAATGTCGGATTCAAACAGCCTTTCTGAAATAGTCTGTCTGACATGGAATGGCTGTCGGAAGCTGACTTTGGGGGCCCGTAGCCGGCCCCCCCTTTACCCATAGGTGTCCGGTTGGGGCCATGGGGGTAGCCATGGGACCTCTCGTTACAACCATGCACAGTGTGTCAGGCACCATGGGGTGCCTGCGACAGGGTGCAAGGTTTTCCACAAACACCCCTTTTTTCAATGGGGGCCTGTGTTGTCAGTCGGAATCTAAGCTCTCATCGAAGTCAATGTAACTCCGACCGAACGGTGTTCGGAAACATGGTAATCTGTCGGTCTGACTCGAAGAAACTGAGTCAGCCGGTACTGATTCCAACAAAGAGTTGGTCGGAATGCTTCCCGACCGACATCGTAATGAGACCCTAAGTATTCAACCTTGATCAAAATAATACTAAATAAAAGCCAAACCAAAGAGAACAATAGAAAAGGAGTGGTAAGTCGAAGTGTTGTATGAGTAATAATGAGATCAAAAGCTCAACATGTTGTGAAAACAAAGTCCATCTTTTGGTCCAGCATGTTTCAAGACTAAATACCCCAAGCCAGCAAATATCCCAATCAGGCAAGGGTGACCCGCTCAAGGCAATATGTCTGACCATATTATACATTACAAATACCCCAATCCAGCAGAGAATAACAAATCAAGGCATCAAGTGAAACATGCGGTCACACAAATGCACAGGCATACGCATGGCACTCGCATCGTTACAAATACCCCATTCTAGAACATCCCCAATCCGACAACAATAAACCACTCAGAGCAATGTGTCAGACCAAATCATGTATTACAAATACCCCAATCCAGTAAACGTGAACTGCTAAAACCAATGCGTCTGACACTCAAGCGCACAAATGCACAATCATATGGTATTTAGACAGAATATTAAAAAAAAATCCCCATACTAAAATATTGAGTCTAAAATATCGTGATCTGGAAGTAATATTGATTTTTTTAATATAGAAGTCATTAATATTGTTTGCAAAAATATAGTTGTTTAAAATATTGTTTTTAAATCAGTGTATGTATTTTAGTATATATTTTAAATGTATGTCCTATAATTTTTTGTATAAGTATTGTTTATGTTTTTTAATATATGTGTTACATTTTTAATAGTTATTTTAGTAGTTCTTAAATTTAATATATTTATATTTGTGTTTATCAGTTTCGGCTCTATAGGGCAATAGGTTGGGAAGTAATTTAATTATAATAAATTAAGGATTATTTTGTATTCAATAATATTTGTTTAATTGATATTTAATTGTGCGTTTAATTTTTTGGGGTAACTAGTACGTGTGGGTTGTGGGCCGGGGCAGAGCTGGCAGAGTGCAACTACAAGGAGGTCCATGGAGTTGGGGGAAAACTCCATGGAGCTCCGCTCCACCACCCGCCTCCACCCCCACTAATAAAATAATAGTGCCAACTTAATTAAAAAACATAAAGTCACTTACCTGTATTGCGGCATCCCCGGGCTGCCCTCCTCCTTGCCGGACATCTTGCATAAACTGTGCATGCGTGCGCGCATGCGCATTTCTCACAAAGAAATGAGAAAGTCTGGGATCAGCTGAAATGCATCAGAACAGGCAGCATGCTGAAGAAATTCTGCTTAATTCTGCTTACCGGAAGCGCCCATTTTGCTTTTTCATGAGGAGTTGTTTGGAAAATATATATATATATATATTGAGAAAGCCTGCTGTGACAGGCGAAATGCGTCTCTCTGTGCTGGGTCGGAGGAGGCTTAATTCAATAAAGAAGCCTTTACCTTATTGGTCCTCGTGTGCGTGCTCTTTTTTCTGCAGTGGAGTGGAGATTTTTTTGAGATATATATATATATATTATCTACTGGCGGTCGCCAGTAGATAGTTATAGTTAGGACCGTGTTTCCATAGGAAATCCGCAACATTCTATTTGGAATAACTTTGGCGCCGGTCGACGAATCCTCGCGAAATTTTCAAAACAAATGGGGCGCTACGCTCCGCTCCTACCCTGAAAGTCTCGGGGGGATTCGTCAAGCGGGGGCTGAGAAAAAAGTGGGTCCCAAAACGCGTTTTCCCCATGCATTTTTCCATAGGACCTTTAGACACAGCTACAGCCCGAACGGCTGAACAGAATTACTTGAAATTTAGCAGAGAGGTAGTCCTCAGGTCAAGGATGTGCCTTTTGTAGGTCTGGTGTAAATCTGTTCAGTAGGTCCTGAGAAAATAGCATTTAAATCAATATATATATCTGTAAGCGCGCTCCGTGCGCTTACCGTAAGCTTACCGTACGCGTACGGTGCCGTGCGCGAGCTCAATTCTGATTGGTGGTTACATGACTGTAAACATTCGAATCGGTCGAAATCAGGAAGTGTCGGCCGCCATTTTCTGTCTCTCGCACTGAGAAACAAAGGTGGGGAACGTGAAACGGGGGCAACGAAGAGAGTTGCAGACCCCCTAGTGTTTGTCAGGGGGTCCAAGAAGGACCCAAAAGTACGAAAAATAAATTTAATAATGTTAAAAAAAAATCGCGGGGTACGCGTACAGTAAGCTTACCGTACGCGCACGGCAAAAAAAATAAAAAATAAAGAAGTAACAATCACATTTATTAAATAAATTAAAGGCCCCACAAGGGAGAAAAAAACAAATGTTACTGCGTAAAAAAAGGCGAGGCACGCACGGCATGGACTGCGCAATGTGGGCGCTCGGTGAGCGAAGTGCACCGTGCGCCCACAGCGCGCGCACGGTGCAGGGTGTGCGCATAGTGAAAAACCAGAAAATAAATAAATAAATAAATACATAACTTAGCATTTAAAAAACCGTACAAATTCACTGAAAAAACCATAGGTTTCACACACGTTATAGTTAGGAATTATCATTTACAAAACCTTGCAAATTCACTTAAAAAACCATAGGTTTCACACATGTTATAGTTAGCTGTACATTTCACTTGTAAAAAACCAATGAAATTCCACGTTATAGTTAGATCAGGTAACTATAACTTGCGCGACCACAATCCACAATGTGTAATTTCAGATGTCATCATTGATGTCATGAGTGATGTCACTGACCATGTCATGAGTGATGTACTATGTGACATCATCAGCAGTTTATTGTGGGCGCGCAAGTTATAGTTACCTGATCTAACTATAACGTGGAATTTCATTGGTTTTTTACGAGTGAAATGTACAGCTAACTATAACATGTGTGAAACCTATGGTTTTTTAAGTGAATATATATATATATATATATATATATATATATATATATATATATATATATATATATATATATATATATATGCTTTTTATATATGTATATGTTTTTATATTATTCTTACATTATAAATTACAATTATTAGGTTAATAATTTTTTGTAAGTAGGTATATGTAAATATATATTAATTATCATATATTTGTGTTTAACTTTTAAAATTAAGTTTATTTGATATATTTATTAAGATATATAAGACTTGTTTTAAAATTAATGTTATTATTTAATATATTATGCCACAATTTAAATCTACAAAACTTACATAAAGAACATTTCCGCCACTCACCCATGTTGGCGGAGTGTCTATCTAAACCGGAAGTCAGGCACGAAGTATAAAGAATTGATTAACCCGACTGCAGATCCGCACTTGTCAGCCACGTCCCCACTCATAGACTAGAGAATGTTTCACCATATGCAGTACACATGTGCATATGTCGAGACATTATCTTCTCATGAACCGTTGAGAAAAAGCTTCCTTGATGAATGCACAAAAATAGGCCCCTCGTAGCAAACTCAGCATGTTACCGTTACTGTTCAAGTCATCCATTGTTGTTTCATACACCACGTTGTCAGATTGCAACTCCATATTTAGAATCCATTTGCCCATTCCAAAAATCATTGCATCCATAGATACAAAGTCTAGATGCGATAAGCAGCAAATCAACTTGTATAACTAATCTCCAATTGCCAGGCATGATGGCACTTAAATACAAAGACAAGAATATTGTTACTAATGTCGAATTGTTAAGGAGATGAATAGAAAAGGTAATATACCGTTTGGGCACATACTGATAGATGACGTTTTAAACTGGCAAGATGTAATAGTAGAGTGATGTTACCAAGAGAGAACATGTCCTGATGAAAAATTATTGCACCAATGCCTCAGTGTGTACCACAAAAGGAACGTTCTTAACTCAACTCAGGATCAGCTATCAGCAACCAGAACTAGGATCACCATATTGGCGACCACTACAGGAACATAATTTGAAATTCCACTAAGGGCAAAGGCCATATTCCAGACAAAACAACCAATGTGATATAGGTGATAGAAAAACCAGTACCAGATAGCTTAGAGAAAGTGGTGCAGCTCATCGTCAGAATTGAGCCCACAGCTTACTGATCTTAATCCACAAATCCACTTTGCTTCAAGTTGACGTAACCATAGTTTTCTGTCCATTCCCCTCTGGTCTGGTAATACCAGATCAATACAGTGGAACTTGCAGATAGCCATATTGGCCCCACTTGCACAGTAATATGAGATCAATGAGCAGAAAGCATCAATTGTGATGCAAGCTCTGCACTGGTCCTGGATATGGAATCTCAAATTTCACAGAGTACTGCCGATGTAAATCTTTGAAAAGATACAGATAATGACATATACACAAAGCAAGATTGGCAATTGATAAAGTGGTGGATGTTGTATTTCATCTCTCTGTTGTAGATAAAATCCCAGTTTTTTTTCTTTTTATTCAATTTTATGTTAATTTACTACAATCAAACTGTATACAGAATACAATAGCAAGTAGTAATTCGGTACATGATCATAAATAACATATCGTACATACAAAAGGACAATCATCATATTGGCAGTACATTGTATTATTCACCGTCCTTCCCACTAACTAGATTATCTGATTTGTTCTCACTGTCTTGAGCTCTTAGTCCTCTTCCAGTGGAGAGGTGGTATTAACAGGCAGACATATCGACCTTCTAATTCTGTTCCATATGTTTATCCATTTTTGCGGGCAACATCTACTTTCATATACCACCCTTTCAACCTGCATACACCAATCCATGTCAGTTTCCCAATCCCCAAATGCAGGCCCAGCGTTTGACCTCCATTTTCTTGCAATGTTGCGCTTAGCCAATATTAAGCCCACTGTTCATTCTCCCGCTGTTAAGTCTGTTTTGTCACAAATATTTAATAGACACCACTTTAGTAACATCTCCATCTTTCTTCCACACAGCATAAGCATGCACGTAGGAATCTTTTTTAAATATTCTAGTATATTTGGGCATTCCCACCATAAGTGCAGGAACGTAACTATCTGTCCACACTTCCTGGGACACAGTGATCATTCAATTTTACCCATTTTAACCAGTGTGGTGCTCGTGTAATATGTTCGGTGCAAGATTTTTAATTGCACTAATTTAAATAGGATGCATTTAGCTACCTCTCGGCGAGATGCAATCGCTTCCTGCCACTCCTCATCAGTGAGTGCTCCCAGGTTCTCCACCCACTTTGCCCGGACTTTATCTAAGGTGTCAGGAGACTTGTAGAGTAGTTTCCGGTATGTCAATGACATTGCCTTTTCCTTAAGATAATCATCCAGGAGCCTATCTTCGAACTGGGAGGAGTCCGGGAGAACTGTTCCAATTGGAATGTCTTGTGAAAGTGCACGTCGTATCTGCAGGTAACAGAAGGTTTCCCCTGAGGATAACTCAAATTCGCTCTGGAGGTCCGCAAAGGGCTTAGTCTTCCCTCCCGCCCACAGGTCTCCCACCCTGGGGAGTCCCTTGCAGTCTCATTTATCAAAGCCTGGTTGATACAGTAGGAGTCCCAGATCTATAGAGTCCCATAGCGGTGTAGCCAGAGTAAGCTTGCCTTTCCAACCCAAAGACACTAATTCCATATGCCAGATTTTTATCATTGTCAATGTTGGGGTATATGCCGGTGAGTTTTGTTTTTCACTATAGAGGGCACTGAGGTAACCGCCCGCTCTCATATTGTGCCTATCCAGTCTCTACGCTAGTTCAGTCTGCTCTAAATGCACCCAACAATTAACAGCAATCAACTGTACTGCCCAATAATAGTATTGGAGTGCGGGGAGAGCAATCCCACTGTCTTACCAGCCTGTGATCAGCTTATTTTGTGCTATTTGGGGAGTTCCTCCATGACAGAGAAGCATCTGTATCTCCACCTCTACTGCTCGAAAGTATTTTGAGGGTACCAAGTAAGGCGTATTCTGTAGTATGTAGACTAAATGGGGGAGTGTCATCATTTTATATAAGGAAGCGTTACCCAGCAGCGACAAGGGCAGAGTCCGCCAGTGCTGCACGTCTTCTCGTAACCATCGCAAAGATGGGTCCAGATTGTGGTCATAGAAGACTGCAGGGTCTTTGGTAACATAAACCCCCAAATATCAAAAACCCTCCATGGTGATTTGTACCGTACAGGAACTGGGAAGCTGGGGGTGTGATCCCCAGAGAAAATAAAGTACCCACTTACCCCAGTTTATAGTATACCCTGAGTATTTCTGAAATAGAGCAAAAATATGCAACACCCTGTGTAAGGAGCAATAGGGGCTTGCCAAATAAAGAAGAATATCGTCGGTATACAGAGTGACTCTATCCTCCCAATCCTCTGTCCATTTAAGTCCCCTAATACGTGGGTCGCCTCTTATCCACACTGCCAGTGGATCCAGGACTAGCACAAAGATCAATGGGGACAGGGGACAGCCCTGCCTTGTTCCCTTTTGCAATTTGAAAACTTTGGATCTTCCTCAGTTAACTGTAACCTGTGCAAGGAGCTTCGAATATAGGAGTCTGATCCATGCCAGAAAGTGTTCCCCAAACCCAAATTTCTCTAAAACCGCAAATAGAAAAGGCCATTCTATCATATCAAATGCCATTCTGGTGTCTAAAGACATTATGAATGTGTCTTCCCTAACAATGTTAGCTCTTCCCAACACTCCATGAAGGCGTCGAAGGTTGAGTGTGGTACTTCTACCTGGCATCAATCCTGATTGATCCGGGTGGACGAATTTATACAGCAATGGAGCCAAGCGCGTCTCTAGGATTTTCTCTAAGATCATAACTTCAGCATTCAGCAGAGATATTGGCCTGTATGACCCACAACATTCTGGTGGTTTTCCGGTTTAGTGTATTATGACAATATATCAGCCAACCCTTGATTTTCGGGCAATTTTCCCCTTTTAACGCTTTCTTAGTACATTCGCAATAAGTATGGGGCCATCGTGGAATAAAATCCCTGGTTTTATTCAAGCCCAGGTGATAGCTGTTACAGTTCCAACATGTATAAAAACCATTAGGTAGCTTCAGTCACATGGTCTGTGTTATAGATTTCAGTAAAGTGTAGCTAGAATATAGAAACTCTCTAAAG
This sequence comes from Triturus cristatus, assembly GCF_964204655.1. Lineage (NCBI taxonomy): Eukaryota > Metazoa > Chordata > Amphibia > Caudata > Salamandridae > Triturus > Triturus cristatus. Next base: position 280,525,030 of record NC_140593.1, read on the forward strand.
ATTTCACTCCTCATGTATGTCACTGAGGGCTTATCCAGAAGTAGCTTCCCAACTCCAGGCCCCCTATCAAGTGTGATCAATGCTTGTGCAGAATTGTAAAAACATCATGGTTTAGTCGGAATGTGTGGGAATGAACAACCTGAAATAGGTTTAAAGTGCTACTTGTGTGGGAGGCACTACCAGTGCTGCAGACCAACTAGGAGCATTTAATTTACATGCCCTGGGCACAAGTAGTGAACTCTACTAGGGACTTATAGATAAATTAAATATGGCAATTGTGGTTAGTCAATCAAACCACATTTTAGGAGAGAAGCACATGCACTTTGGCACTGGTTGGCAGTGGTAAAGTGCTCAGTGCCCTAATGGCAACAAAAAGAATTCAGCACAATTGGAGGCACAGAGGCAAAACGTTTGATGGAAGACCACCCTAAGGTTGTGAGGACTAAATGTTAGTAATATCAACTTGTTGAAAGGCAAGGAGAACACACAATAAATGATTGTCCAGTCAGTGCTTTTTCTTATAAAAAGGCAAACTGCCTTTATTATGTACACACTACTAAATCCTGCACACTAAATTGCAGATATATATGTGATAAATATAAATATTTTTGGTGACACTCTTGTATCACATTTTACCCCTAGAGGGTCACAAACCCCCATAACCACAATACTACCAAACTAAACCAGAAAGAAAATCAAAATATATGAGGGTGTCATTTTTAATATAGCAGGCTGATTGACTTTGTCAATGGGTCACCACATCAACAAATAAAGCAAGCTTATAGGTTTTGTCATGGGTTCATTACATTAAAATATAAGGCAGGCCTTTTCACTTTGTCAGGGCATCACAACATTAATAAACACAATAATCACATGTTAATAATTACCATTAAACCCAATAAATTCAATAAAGTCAATACTCATGTTTAAATGCACACATTATTAATACACTCATTATCATCTTCACCAGTAATGATTGTTAATAAAGTATTTAAAATAAAGCATTTAACATTTCAGGAAACACAAGTTTCAGAGTCTAACTTTTGTACATGTTAGACCACATAATGTAGCCCTATGACCAACCACAAGGGGTCCTTGCACCCCAGAGCCAAAAGCAAAGCAAAAGCTCTGGGAGTTTTTGAAAATAACATAAGGCTTGCCTGATGTCATGTATGCAAAGCTCTTGGAAACATGGAGTGACTTCTGGGGAGGAGCTGACATACTCCCTACAGCTCTCCACAACACTTTTGGAGTATGTGGTGGTGCCACTCAACTCCTTGCGCACCACGTTGACCAAAAAGAATTCATATTAGGCCCATGCAGTGCATTAAGGGATACTCGAGGTCTGTAATGTGTTGCACTCCCTCCCTGAGTCAATTTTTGGCCCCAGGGACCCCATTGCCTGGGGTCTGCCACATTACATGATGTTCCAGGAGACATCAACTCCCTGGAACAAAGAATCACAGCCAAGTGCACCCTGCCATGCTCCTTGCAGACAGGACAATTCAGCACAGCAAAAATGACAGGCTGTTCCCACCCGGCAGGAAAACAAAATTACTCTGGCTAATTGTTGCATGGCACCAAAGTATGGGTGCTGTGGCAGAGATCTGGCGGGTCAGCTGTGTCATTTGTGCCCCCTACCCCCATGGACCTCTCCTATTTATTTCCCTGAGGCCAAAGGTTAGCTTGGGGAGAGGGGCCCCTCGTATGCCCCTTTCCCCACAATTATTTGAAAAATGTAAAATATGTTGACCTTTGCCCACTGTGGGGAAATTTGAAGAAAATATGGAGCCACACCCTTTTTTCAGTACTCCCACAGGCCGGTACCACAGTGAATTTTCCTTTAATCCCCCACCCCCCCACCAGAGTTATTGGGTAGGAGTGTCCCTCACCAGTATCTCCACCTTGTCCCCTGATCGGTATGTAATTCCAGTGCCACAAGTAGTAGAGGTTAACGCATAGTATTAAATGGATGGTAAAGGCATGTGTGGTGATGCCATGCGTTGGAAAGTCATGCATCCGTCCTAGAGGTGGCGAGTCGAATGTGCTTAAACTGTTGTGCTACTGGGAAAACCTGTATTTACTTTTGTCTCATCCAATCCTAGAAGGTAAACTCCAAACAGTATGCCCAGGCTTAAAAGTGCAACATATGTCATACCATCTTTGAAGCATTTTAATATTATATTTTATAAATAGAGTGCTAAGGCCCAGACAGTCAGCATTGTGAATAGTGACAGTGTAGCCAAGGCACAATAGAAAGCGCCTTTTCTGGAAGTGCGTGTTTTTGAAGATCAAAAATAAGCAACTGGTGCACAATTAAAGGATTTGAACAGGTTTTATCAAAATGAACTCAAAATAATTTTGGTTTGTGTCTGTGATCAAGTTAACCACTTATTACTCTACTGACCATACTGTACTTTTCAAACTAACGCTACACAGACAGATCCATGCCAATTCTTGTACTAGGCCTACCATTAAAGTGAATAACCTATGAAGTTCCTTGGAAGATGTCATGGCCCTTTAAACTCACTGCATTGGCCATGCCATGTGATTCCAATTGTTTATTGATTTCAGTGTCAATATATCTAGTTGTGCTCTTGTCAAGTTGGATTTTTCAGTCAGCCAACGTTGCCATCAGGCGTACAGGTTGCAGATTTTGTTTCTGCCAATCTTCTGTCACTGGCATATGACTAATCATTACTCCTTGGAGAGATGTGACTAGTGGAGCTGTCAATGCTTCCTTATAACTGCAGTTTGGTTTCATATTTTTATTTTTTTCCATTTCGGAATAGGTTGTGTCATAAGCTTGTCTCCATTTCCTTGTACTGTATGCGTTCAAGCACATGCCTCTAATTCAAAATCTGAAGAGAGTGTTGGAGAGGTGTGGCTCACTGGTTAGAGGCGGCAGACCCGTAAGCAGAGGACTGCCCGGGACCAGGGTTCGATTCCCGACGCGGCAGGGTTGTGGAACAGGGTCAGCGGGCTCGATAATTCTCGCCTCGGTGCCTACTCCAGTCAGGGACCACACTCGGCAACTCTGGGCATTAGCTTGCCTCATCTTCACAACAGCCCCCCCAGACCGCCAGGGATGCTTGGTCGCACCTTAGAGACACCCATTAGGGACCATCTCTCAGGGTGAGCCAGGACGGGTTCCCCAGCGGTCGAAGCGCGGAGATACTCCTCCGGGAGTCGAATCTAGCGCTATATAAACCCACAATTCAATTAAATTAAATTAAAGTATCTCCCACTGGTAGTAATTACAGAAAATCACCAAACAATGCATTTTATTTACCAACATATAGTTTGTCAGATGCAGCCTACAAACTCAAGCAAACGAACGTTGTCAGAAGATTGCAGGATTCTGCCAACTTCCTGGGCGATAATACCTACCAATGTTTGAAATCCTAATTAGTTGTTATATTCTATTGACAACATTCAAATACAGCAAGTCCTTTTTAAGCTGTATCCACATGGGGCGAATTGCAGCCTGTTTGATGTATGCAGTAGGTGGTAGCATTGATGAGAATAATCTTCCTGGATTTATGCTTCTATCAATAAATAGTAAATGTCCTTTGAAAAGTACAATGATACTTTGTTCTCGTGTTTTATACCATGCTGCACTGCATCTGCTAATAAGAGGAAGGGGGGGGACGTTAGTTAATACCACAGTATATGGTAAGGCCTCCGGGGGCAGGTCAATAGTAGGTAACCTGGATGTAGGAATGGCCTCCCGTACATCAGCAGCTACCCCTATAACAGATGAGGGAATGTTTGGAAGAGTTGAGAAAGGCCCTAATATTATTGGCCCTGTCGGATCGGTATTTTCCAGTCTGGCGGATGGCAGCTGAGCGGAAGGTTCGACCAACTGAGGTTGTGTATTAGGGTTACAATTTGTTGTAAGCAACAAATTTTGTGGTGATTGTTCATTAACCCGTGTTGGATGTAATTCCGCCTTTATCAAATCTTCCAGATGGTCAACCCTGGCTTCAATATTAATTAATTTCGCCATAATGGGTTCCACGAGAGTCGTTAGTAATTTCTCCATTTTCCCCCAAAATCCCTCCCCCAATAACAAGTCACTAGCATTGGGAGTAGGGGGAGTAGCTAGGGTGTTATTTGTAGTCTTTTTCCCTGTGTCAGATGGCTTATTAGTAGTGGTACTAGGTTTATGGGGTCCCTTTCCCTTTAAATTAGTTGAAAGAGTCCCCTCCTTAATGCAATGATTTTGTTTCCTTTTTGCCTTTTGCCCTCTAGTTGTCATGCGTGCTGAATCATTGTTAATAGGCTGCTCGGAGCCAGAAATTACAATTATGTTTGCAGGTAGTACTACTCCCTCCCCAACTGTAGAGTTCTCATGTAAGGAAACTTCGGGAAGTTGGTCGCTAGAAAAAATAACAGGGGACAAAGATAATCTAGATTCCGCAAGAATAGGATCTGATTGTATCAGCGGAAGAGGAGTTACATTATCCCCGAGTATATGCGTGGGACGAACTTTGGGAAGCCCAATAAAGGATGGGGCCAACAATGACTTCTGGAAATTGGAACAAAACGTGGATTCATTGTTGACAGGAAGGGGGGGAAGCATACCCGCCGGAAGCGGGAGACGCCTCTCAGTGCTTTCAATAGCCGAAGAAACCACCCCGATAGTCTTTTACAACATCCGATCGATGGCAGTCAAACTGGGAAGCGAGGTATTAGGAGGATTAGGAGGTTGCGGACCATTATTTGCACACCCGGACCTAGGTTTGCCCATAGTTTATAAGAACAATACAAATAATGACACAGGTGACTATACAGCGACACTAAAATAGATGCTGCGAAAAGTCACTTACTACAGGAATCACAGCAGTCCGGTGGTAAGGCCCTGCCCTGCCTCGAACTGCCCCGGACGGCCACAGACGGCCCGCCTTCTGCCCGGGCTCAGCCCGGCGCCGCCCGCGCGCGTCCCGCGATGCGGAGGAAGCAGTTAGAATTTATTGCCTCCAGGCGCGGAGGTGGGGCGATGTGGGGGCGGTGTCAATGGCGGGGCTTCTGGGAAGCGTAGTCCTGCTCCCACACGATGCGTGCCGCTCTCACCAGCTGCAGCAAAGCCGAGACCAGGGGAGACGCCAAACACCAATGACCCTGCCGCAGCCAACAAAAGCTCGGTACTGCCTCCCAGGTAGGTGCGCTCCACTAAATCGTCCAAGGAAAGGCTCCCGCTCCTCAGAGGAAGCAGTTAGAATTTATTGCCTCCAGGCGTGGAGGTGGGGCGATGTGGGGGCGGTGTCAATGGCGGGGCTTCTGGGAAGCGTAGTCCTGCTCCCACACGATGGTGCCGCTCTCACCAGCTGCAGCAAAGCCGAGACCAGGGGAGATGCCAAACACCAATGACCTTGCCGCAGCCAACAAAAGCTCGGTACTGCCTCCCAGGTAGGTGCGCTCCGCTAAATCGTCCAAGGAAAGGCTCCCGCTCCTCAGAGGAAGCAGTTAGAATTTATTGCCTCCAGGCGCGGAGGTGGGGCGATGTGGGGGCGGTGTCAATGGCGGGGCTTCTGGGAAGCGTAGTCCTGCTCCCACACGATGCGTGCCGCTCTCACCAGCTGCAGCAAAGCCGAGACCAGGGGAGACGCCAAACACCAATGACCCTGCCGCAGCCAACAAAAGCTTGGTACTGCCTCCCAGGTAGGTGCGCTCCGCTAAATCGTCCAAGGAAAGGCTCCCGCTCCTCAGAGGAAGCAGTTAGAATTTATTGCCTCCAGGCGCGGAGGTGGGGCGATGTGGGGGCGGTGTCAATGGCGGGGCTTCTGGGAAGCGTAGTCCTGCTCCCACACGATGCGCGCCGCTCTCACCAGCTGCAGCAAAGCCGAGACCAGGGGAGACGACAAACACCAATGACCCTGCCGCAGCCAACAAAAGCTCGGTACTGCCTCCCAGGTAGGTGCGCTCCGCTAAATCGTCCAAGGAAAGGCTCCCGCTCCTCAGAGGAAGCAGTTAGAATTTATTGCCTCCAGGCGCGGAGGTGGGGCGATGTGGGGGCGGTGTCAATGGCGGGGCTTCTGGGAAGTGTAGTCCTGCTCCCACACAATGCGCACCGCTCTCACCAGCTGCAGCAAAGCCGAGACCAGGGGAGACGCCAAACACCAATGACCCTGCCGCAGCCAACAAAAGCTCGGTACTGCCTCCCAGGTAGGTGCGCTCCGCTAAATCGTCCAAGGAAAGGCTCTAATAAGTAACTCTGATGTGATAACTTCTGGAAGGACAGCCTTCTTAAGTGAGATATTAAAAGATGTCTATATGGTTTTGAGCGTTGTTTGAAATCTGAAACCTGAAGTATGATTCCAGTATTAAGGAGCCATTCAAATCCTCAAGATAATCAGTGATTTCAAGACAGAATGTGATTTGAACAAATGGTTTTTCAATTCATTACCAAATTAGGCAAGTTACCAAGGCTGCAGGGGTAAACAGATTATTTATCCATCAGTTATGCAACATTTAAAAAAGAAAGGCAGAAATATTTTGGATCAGCTTGTAGTTGTAGGGAGGCCTCTGGTACTTGTTGTGTCTCTGTAGCTCAGAGCAGTAGGTCAGTGTACTTAACACTTAGAGTCACTCAGGTAGCCTAGGCTGAAGGGAGCAGGTCCACTCTTCCTTCTCAGACAGCAGGGCAGGCCTCAGGCAGCAGGACAGTCCTCAGGTAGCAGGGTACTACTTCTGTATTTCCCACAGGGCCAGGAATGTACTTGAGAGTGAGTCTTATGATCCTATTTTTATACCTGGTGCCAGCTTTCAAGACCCATCGGAAGTCTTCCCCCCACAGATAGTGCTGTAATTTCCTTCTTCCCTCTCCTGATTCCAGGATGTCTGGAGTTACAAAATACTAGTGTAAAGTTGTTTCTGTGTGGGCCTAGTTAGCTCCTTTAAAGTATAAGTGGGCTGTGCACTGCTCTACACCTCCCATCATGCCAGGATGGCCCATTCTGCCAACACACAGTCCCCCTTACAGCTGCCAATGCACTTATTCATGTGACGCAGGACACAGGCTGCAGACACCAAATGGTTAGGACGAGAAAATGACAACTTCCTAAAAGTAGCATTTTCAAAATTATGACTTAAAATTCAACTTTACCATTAAAGAGATTTACAATTCTTTAGAGACCAACCATGACATTTCCACCTGTTCCCAAACAAAAGTTACCACTTATTAAATGTAACAAGGTAAGCCAGTGTTATCCTATGGGAGAGGTAGGCCTTGCAGTAGTGAAAAACATATTTAGGAGCTTTTCAATACCAGCTCATATAACATTTAAAAACACATATCCAACTTTCTAAACAAACTGCACCCTGCCCTATAGAATTTATGGGCCTACCCTAGGGGTGACTTATATGTATTCAGAAGAAGGGTTTATGCCTTTATCTTTCCAGGTTGAATTGGAAGTTTAAAACTGCACTACAGTTTGCAAATGGCAGGCCTGACATATGTTTAAAAGGCTAGTTAAGAGGGTAACGCAATAAGTACTGCAGGTCCACTAGTAGCATTGGGTACATGTAGTTTCATATTACTACTAGGGCCCTATCAGTAAATTAAATGTGCCTATTGGGTGTAAGACAATGTTACAATGTTTAAAGGAGCATATGCACTTTAGCACTGATATGCAATGCTAATGTGCACAAAGTCCTAGGGCCAACAAAAATGAATTATTCAGAACAGGGGGGGTGAAGGTGAAAGGTTTAGGGTAAGACCACACCAAAGTGTTTGAGGTTTAACATGTGTCCCTACAGCTGAAAGTGGGGAGAACTAGCCACCCTCATGGAAGTTCTCATCACTAAGAAAGTGGAAAGGCCACCATCATTGACGTGGCCAGTTTCAGGATGGTGTTCCAGTGTAAAGTCCATGTCCCGTAGGGAGATGGACCACATCAGCAATTTAGGATTCGCTCCCCTAATGTGCATAAGCCCTTTGAGGGGCCTTTGGTCTGTCTGAACCTGGCAACAGGTATTATGTCAGATTCTTTGGTGTCAAGACCACAGCAAAAGCTCCTCGCTTAATAGCACTCAACCTCTGTTCTCTGAGGAATAATCTTCTACTGAGCAGGGCTACCAGTTGGTCTAGGCCCTCTATATTTAACTGCAACAGTACAGCCCCTATACCATGCTCTGAAGCATCAGTTTACACAATGAATTCATGGGAGAAGTCAGGGGCCTTGAGTACAGCTGCTTTACATGTCTTTGTTGAAGGCGTCAAAGGGTTTCTGGCAGCCTCTGTCTAGATCACCTTGGGCTGCTTCTTAGGAGTAAGCTCAGTTAAGGGGGCGATAATGATGCCATAGGCCTCAACAAACCTACTATGGGATACAATTTGCCCCCCAAACACTATCTTTCAACATACTTTTACATTCCAATATGCCACTCGGAGAATATCGCCAATGGAACTGATTGTTATGGCAGTAAGAGTTTTTTTACCATCCTAGGTTGGGAGTTAGGGGGTGCTAGTTTACCTGTTTGCAAGGTCAGACAATGCGTATTAGCCCTGAGTCCTGCCTATTTCTCATGCTACTTCCCTCCCTGGAAAGATAATCAAGGGCCCCTTCCCCTGGGTTTCTGCCCCTCCTCCCTGGCCTATAAACTGCTTTACGACATCTTAACATGAAATGTCCGAGGTATGGGGACAGTGCACAAGCATCATGCAGAACAACAATATATTAGAAGGCTTGATGCTCAGATAGCCCTCCTCCAAGAAACTTACATAGCGTGGGAAGAAAGATGCGCATCTCCAGAAACGTTGGGGAGGTCAATGTTATAGCACCACAAATTCAGGCTTCACCCAGGGAGGCCTTATGTAGGCTAGGCCTGAAGTTCGTTTTAGATGCAAAGCAATTAAATAGGCCCCAAAAGTAAGTTACGTTCAAGTAAAAGGACAGCTAGATGGCAAACCCCTTTTGATAAGCAGTATTTATGCGCCAAATATAGTGCAGCAAGCCTTTTTGGCATACCTCACTGTCATCCTTACTAGGTGGGCACATATCAGGGCTGGACTGGCCGTAGCGGGCACCTGGCAATCCACCGGTGCGCCGCACGGGTGGAGGCCGGTTTTGAGCTCCTGGGGGCTGTTTTTGTTACAGGGCCGTTTTTGCAGCATAGCTGCAAAATCGGTCCTGTAACAAAACCGGCCGAAAACCGGCCCTGGCAAAGAGCTTGGCGGCACCCCCCTCTCCTTCCCCCGCGCCCGAGTACTTTGTCAGGGCCGGTTGTGGTTCCCAGTCCGGCCCTGGCGCATATACCTTGGATTCTTGGGGGGGGTTTAACTGTATTGGATCTGCGACTATACCGATTCTACCCTTCCTTGCTGACATCTTCTGTAATGGCAGCTGTGACCTGCCTAACCCAAAGGCTCGCACACTGGTCCCCGTTGGATAGTTGACGTGCCTTACACCTAGATACATGATACATGTATATACTCATTCTACTCACCCTGGACCGGATACTCTGTCACTCGGCCACCCAACTCTAGGCTATGAAGGCCATGACTGCCTAGTACATAGGGAAAACATTCTCTGATCGGCTCTGATTGCACTTTTTAGTGGGTTTGCTGCACCCGCAGATCCCCTGGTTGCAGTTGCAGCAGTCCATGTTGGAGGACTCAGCATCCCGAGATGTGAACCATGAGGCACTATCCCAATGCCTGATGGAGAATTGGGGTACAGCCACCTCCAGGTCGGTGGACTGGGAGGCACTAAAAGTGGTGCTATAGAACCAATGCAAACATGGGGTAGTAGACGTGAGGGTAGGCCTTCATAAAGACCCGGTCCAAATAGAGACATCTATTGGAAACCTGGAAGTGGCAGCACACAGAGATCTCTTGGAGCACCCAGCCCTGGCTCTTGCCAAGGAACGTCACACCCAACTTACAGAAAAGCTACTTGGCCTGGACCTTCAGCCCTACCAGGTAAAAATGCACATGTAGGGAGACAAGTATGGCTGCCTCTTGGCCTAGCTGCTACGCAGTGCAATATAAGTTGCCCCTTCTACCCTGATTAGAATGACTTCAATCCACCTGGTTACTAGTCAAGAGGCCATACATGCAGCATTTATCACTCATTACCAACACCTCTATGGCCATCCCCCATATAGACCACCAGGTCCACATCTGAGACTTTCTAAACAGGGTCTCACTATTAGTGGCCGAGCCCATGGCCTGAGAGGACCTCAATGTGCCAATCATGCTGCAAGAAATTGGGGGAGCCATAAGGGGAGTGGCCACGAGTAAGACTCAAGTACTATATGGGTTCTCAGTCGAGTTTTCAAAGGCCTATTATATCCTACTAGATCCCAATCTGCTCTAGCTGTATCAGGATGCCCTCATTGCAGGCCGCCTCGCACAACACTTCAAGAGTCCTTGCTCGTGTCCCTCCCAAAGCCTGCTAGAGATCCACTAGAGGTGAATCATACTTCCCACTGTCTGTGCTAGGGAGGGATTACATAATCCTAAGTAGCATCATAGCGGTGTTGCTCCTCGAGTGCCTGCCCGGCCTGGTCCAGCTGGACCTGGCCCCCCCACTGGTCTTATGCAGCATGTATAGTATTAGGCCTGAAGAAGGTATTTGACACTGTTGACTGGATATAAATGGTCAAATCCAGTGACTCATCTGACTTTTCTATACAGAACCCACCACCCGGGTGGAAATTGGTCACTGCATTTTGGATCCAATATTGGTGAGCAGGGGAATAAAACAAGGATGCCCCCTGTCTCTGTTCCTTTTTGCCCTAACGATAGAGCCATTGGCCCAGCGGCTCCAACAGCAGTACCAGACAAGAGGCATATCCTTGGGTGAGGAGATACATATTGTCTCCTTGAATGCAGTGATGTGTTGATCTATGTCTGAGACATTTGTATGGGAATAGTGTAAATCAGAGACATACTAATGGAGTTTCGAGCAGCCTCAGGTCTGAGTGTGAATTGGGCTAAATCTTGCTTATTTCCGCTTCGCTTGGACTGTCTGCCACAGCACGTGCATGTGGACACACATATTCTCTGCTGGGAGCCACACACCTTTAGATATTTGGGCATTCAAATTTATCACACCATGCAAGCTATCATTGATGTTAACCCATTGATGGTATTTGGAAAACACAAAGAGATGATGGGTGGAGTGCTGAAACTAATCAGACACTCACCCCCGTGACTATTAGATCTGAGTTGAATCCATCATCGTTCTTAAGCTCACTTCGCCACTCCAGTTCAGACCAAGCCATATGCAAATCAGTCTTGACCCTGTTCCTCATGGGAACAGTCCAGCCTGAACTCCCAAGACAGGTCTTCCCAGGTGGCACAGCTCCAGTGGCGGATGTGCTGGTTAGTGGGTAGGCTACTTGAAGAGCTGCACCTGCACACAGTGACCTACGCACAGCACGTGATGCAAGAGTCCTTCCTGTCACAAGGGAGAATCCCTTGTGTTTCCAATAATCTGCTGCGGGTGGCACACAACAGCTTCCATAGGAGCTTACAATTGATGCCAGCGCTCACACAATTCCCCTCTGAGACTAAGACACACATGTTTCTGTACTCTGTTTTCTCTGGTGACAGACCACAGAAAGACACACTGCTTTCTGCTCTGACAAAGGGCTCCAGGCCTGGGGATTAGTTGTCCTCTTTCCATGAGTACTGCAGTGTAGGACCTGGGCACATGACCTCTTCCCGCTCCACCGTTAACCTCCTCCTCCTCCTGTTCCTCTGCTGTGGCATGCAACTTGTGGGCCTCCTCCCAGGCCCTGAGGGCCTTCTTTAGGGCCTCCTTCGTGAAGTTTCTGTTTGCTGAAAGCCCCCTCTCCTTTCAGTATCCTCTGAGCCCAACTGCAGGGTTGGTCTCCAGATTGTAGAGCTCTAATTCCATGCTTGCAAGTAAAGTCACAGGTACAGACAGTCAGGTAGAATGGGAGTGTATTTGAATAAAGCAAAAAGGGCCAATTGAGAAGAATTTTAAGGGAGGTTGAATCAAATTATCTAATGGCATTTTAATGTAACAAATAAAATCACTGAATGACAATGCACAAACACAAATACTGAATCCCACTGCTGAACACCATTGTGAGAAATATGGTTGCTGGTCGATGGGGGTATTAACCCTTCTTAAGCAACAACCACAATCCTCGTCAGGGCGAACCACAAAAGTCACTTAATTAACCTGGTAGCTTGGCACTAAAGTAGTCAGCCGTAATGTTGAGGCAATGTGTAAAGTGTTTATGCAGAACAAAAACACCAATAAAGTGGAAATACAATGCAAGTAAACTCAGTGAGTGTTGAGCCCTTTTTGGGCTATTTGGTTTAATTCGCACATAGGGCTTACAATGGGAAAAAAGTGCTCCATAAGAAAGTGTCTGTTTTTTTCCTGCAAATGGCATCAACAAAAGTTTGCAGTGCTAAAATCAGCATTGTCCCAGCTTTCAGAAAACAGGCAGACTTGAATCAGAAAACCCAATTTTTTAATGCAGTTTTGCCATTTACTGAGATACAGCCCATTTATTGTTTGTGCTTTCAACCTCCTTCCAGCTTGCGGTGGAAACCGGTGTGAAACCCATGGCGGATCCTGGAACGCTAAAGATTTCTAAAAACTAGACAAAAATTTGAATTTAACAAGGGGTCATTTAGGGCGATCCTTCAAGGTTTTCCACTAAAAAGTAACAGTTAAAATATAAATATTGAAATAGAGTTGAAAAAACCAGCCGTTTGTGTCTAAGTTTTCATCTGTAGCTTCTTATTATTATGACAGATTTTCTAAAGCACAATACCGTTATGTCCACTGGACCTTTTTGGTTGCGGGGATATATAAGGCGTGTAGGTTCTACAAGAACCCGAGGCACCCAGGGCCAACAGCCAAGCTGCACCTTAAAATGGTTTTTCATTGTGTACCGACTATACAGCAAATAATATGGTCAATTATAAAGAATGGAAAAAGGGTATGTAGGAAAACTCTGTATTTCTGAAATATACACCAGATACTGGGTTTAGGAGCAGTGGTTGTTTGTACATCTCTGAATTTATGGGTACACTTACTAAGAAGTGTTTCAGAGGGCATTTTGTAAAATGCTTTATATGTTACACAATTGCTTATATTTCAAATGTAGAGATACTCCCCAAGGTGACTAGTTTTCAGAAATGTCTGGGTTTGGTAGGTTTCCCTAGATGGCCACTGAGCCCGGAACCAAAAACGCAGGTACCCCCGCAAAACCAGGCCGTTTTGTGATAGATAATTTGGATGTCTCATCAATACATTTTGAAACCTTCCTTCTCAAGGGCATTTGGCCCATCCACACAAGTGAGGTAGCATTTTTATCAGGAGACCTGGGAAATGCTGGGTGGTAGAAAATGTGTGCCGAACCGATGATCCCACAATTTTCCTACACAGAAATATGAGGAAAATGTGACTTTTTGGCTAAATTTGGAATTTGCAGTGGATTCTGGTATAGAAATCGTTGGGGGATTTACGTAAGCCACACCGTCCTGGACCCTCCTGGGAGTCTTGTTTTCAGAAATATGGGGATTTGGTAGGTTTCCCTAGATGGCAAAGCCAGGGACCAAAACCGCAGGTGCAGTTGCCACCTAGTTTAAATAGGTGGTAAGCTAGTTGCAAACAGGAAGGGGTCCCCATGGGACCCCCTCCCCTTTGTGAATGCATGTGAAAATTATTTTTGAATAGCAAGCAGTGGTCCCAGGCACCAATGCCTACTCTTAAAAAATGAAACAGAAACGCTTCATTTTTCTTATTTAAATGCATCCTGTTTTCCTTTAAGGAAAACAGTCTGCATTAAAAACAAGCATTGGCATAGCCAATAGGTCTCGCCTTTGGGACCTTATAAGTGTTTACCCATGCAACAGTTGCATAACTAAATACTTATAAGGTCCCAAAAGCGAGGCCTATTGGCTATGCAAAGCGGCCCTGCAGCCGCGAAAGTGATCGCGATCATGATCACACATCAAAGCAGCCGCGCGGCCGCGAAAGTGAAAGTAATCGTGGTAAAGCGCAGTGCGCCGCCCGCGCACATGCACTGTAGCTCTAGGCTGGCCTGGTAGCACTTTTTGGAGCCCTCTCAATAAGTCTCGCCAGACCAGCGCATGCCCTGGGTCAGGCGAGACCTAAAATAACTGCTTTACTTAAAAAGCAGTCACAGACATGGTGGGCTGCTGACCCCAATAGACCACCATCCCTGTGAGTGCAGGCCATTCCCAATGGGTCAAAAAGTGTGAAATGCGTCATGAATATTGATGAGGCAGGTAATTTGCGACCCTTTGGGAATTGCTAAATATTTGCGAGTCGCAAAAAAATAGAGATTTGCGACCCGCAAAATGGAATGGTCACACATCTGGCCCATTGGGCCTTGTACCCTTTATTCAATCACATTGGTTATGTTGCTCCTGCAGCCTTGCCATGTCCTCCAGAGCATATGAAGTGGCGTCTGCTGCTTCTGTAGCAGTAAGACTTTCAGTGACAGACAACTGAAAGTCCAGGAAAGACATGTCTTCCTATAACCAGACAACCAGACAACCGTCTGATGATAAACAACATACCCATTGTATGTTGCTGTCTGGATCAGGTGGGTAAACAATTTATTGTACCAAGTGTGAGTTTTACGACTCGCATTGTATGGCTGAAAGACCTGGTTATTCTTATCCACTCCACCCATGTACTTGTTGTAATCAAGTATACAGGTGGGCTTGTGAACTTCACCCATTGGACCCCAAACCATGATGGGAAAAGTGCTCTCATCATGAATTGGAATGAGCACATACACATCATGCCTATTAGAGAACATGACTACAAGCAGTTCATAGGAATGCAACACAGTGCACTGGGATTCCTGGAGCTTCTTACAAACAAGCCCCCGCTGAAATACTTTGTGGCGACAAAAAACTGTACTGCATGCCACCATGCCAGCTTTGTACAGCTCACTGAACAGCTCTACTCCCGTATAGAAATTTTCCACATAATGTTTATAGCCATTGTGAAGGAGTGGCAGGACAAGCTACCATACAATATTTCCTGTGACTCCTAGCATGGGAGGGCAACCAACAGGGTTTAGATTGGAGTCCTTCCCTGTAAATACTCTTAAGCTGCAGACATAGCCAGTAGAGCTTTCACAGAGCATGAACAGATTGATGTCATAGCGAGAGCTTTTGCTCACAATGTACTGCCTGAACAGCAGCTGCCTTTTATAAAGGATGAAGGACTCATCAATGGCTATATTCTTTCCAGCAGTGTAAATCTCTGGAAACCCTGCAGGTGAATTTTGAACAACCTGTCATGGTCTGGATGGTCACGGGACAATGCAGTATAATTGTCATTAAAATGTGGCATATGCAGCAATACCAAAAAACGATCTCTCCTCATTTATGGTGAGAAGATGAGGGTTTCCCAAAATGTGTGAGCAGACCAGCAGGACTGCAAGGTTGGTTTCTGCACTAACCCCATTTTGAGCGTAAGACCTAAAAATATCTTCAACACCTCAAGCGAAGTGGACGTCCACTGGTGTGCCCTAGAATGAGGCCTTAAAGTGCCTACAGGCTCCCTCATAATTTGTTCAGCTAGCAAATGTGTTTGCTGCCCAATTTTCTCAAGAATGTCAACATGAAAAAAGAGATTGACGTAGTCAATTGGCAAAATAATTGACATACTCTTTACATCCAGCGTCACTAGTGAAAGGTGGAATTTGGGGCTGAACTAAATCGCGGGGGGCTGCTAAGAGATCACTCTGTCTGTGATTGTCCTGTGCATGCCTGCTCTCTGGGTTGGGTTAGCCTGCTACGGTCACATTGCTGCACAGACGGTGCTTGCGAAGGGACAGCACGACTGCCATAATCACGTCCCTCTGAATCGTTGGGAGATGAATAGTCCAATGGATCTCCGCCGACTTAAAGTGACTTCCAGATTCTGCTGCATTTTTCTCTCCCTCTGATGCGATCTCAGTATCTGCTGTCTCGGTCTCTGATCCTGCCTCAGAGCTGTCCTCCATAACCCCTATTAGGGCATGAGCAGCAGTCATCCACCAAGAAGCCTCCTCTGCTACTGGCTAAAACCATCCTTCTAAAACACTGTCCTTTGTAGAAGGCAGATTTGTTGTTCTAAAACATTCAGTGACTGTGTGCTTGTGAGATGTTGCAACAATAAATAAAGACAAAGTCACCATACCTTATCTTCTTTCCTCAATCTGCAAGTTCTCCAAATACACTAAAAAAGACAAAAAAGACACATTATTACTTCATCTTGCCACACACTCAGTACCACAGCATTAGCAAAATGTTATTATTGGGGGATATGCTGAGCTACTGCAGTATAAAAGTCATTCCAGAAGCTACATATCTACCTTTGATCTCAGGAAGCACACATTCACATAGTAGCACCTGTAGCTTTGTGCGCAGGCATGCTCCTCATGAAATCTAACATTAGTATCATCAGGATCACTGGAATTTAGCGTAAGAGAGACAAATTATCAGACAGGGTTGACTAAATTATGCAGCAGAAGGGAGCGCTTTTTTTTTTACAATATTACTCCATTATTTGCTGGATTTGCACAAATGGTAATACAGTCTGGCCAAACATTTCACCTCATTAGCAATCAAATGCAGAAATAAGCAACTGAAAGGTGACCAGTCAACATTGGTGCATTCTCTTTCACTACATAAATACATATATACTGCATGTGCCACAAAAAAACTACCATCTGCTGCATAATATGGGAGACTTATGTGGCATATGCAGTATATGTATAATATTTTAGAAATGTGTGTTTTCTCCTGGGTGGGCACTATATGCCACAATGGGGAAAACGCTCATTAAAAAAAAATCATACTGGCTCCCAAACAGTTCGACGTCCTACCTACTTTTTATTTGTTGGTATATTTGTGTGACTCCCCAAGGGAACCACACGCATAAAAAACAAAATGTTGAGGACCAAGGGGTTCGGCCTGTGAACAAGGAGGGCTGACCCCCTGCCAATGTAATAATTTTTTTGTTACATAAATATACCCCTGGAGGCATATCGCTCTCCTAGAGGAAAGCCACCTTTTAATTTTTTATATGCCCCTGGACATTGGATCGCTACCCAGAGGGTCAACCCCCTGTCAATTTAATTTTTGTGTTTTTTTGTTTTTTTGTGTGCATATTTTCCTATTCCCAAGAAGAAGGGATCATGGCCCCCATGGGGATTATTTTTTAAAAGTGCTAGTCGCCTAAGGCAGTCAGCCTGTGCCCCATGGGGGCCGACCCCCCAATTTGCTTCCCTGGTATCTAGTGGGTTTCCTGTTGAGACCCTCACGGGTGAGTAGCAAGCTTACAATTCCCTGATTGATTGATTGATTGATTGATTGATTGGGGTGGGCGGAACTTGCTGAGTTTTGCTCCGTGGAATTCCCCACGAGTTACATTGAAACTCCGCCAGATTCCACTTAGTTCTACCCACCCCGAATTATTGCCACATACATTAGATAACCCCACCAGCCTATTTTTCACATTGTCTGACCTACCTTCAGTCCTTCTGTTATATCATTTATTTTCCTCCATTGCATTATTAATCGGTCCCCAAGTCAGATGTCAACTTCTTCCGTATGGCAGCTCCTTTCAGTCACTACATAGTATAATTCAAACTCAATTTGGTTCACTGCCATAACTAGTGTCTTAAAGCATCACTGTTTCACAGGTTCCCAAATAATATCCTCTTCCCACGGTTCCTTACATCATATTAGTTTTTCGATCCTGGTGTTATATATTGCTCATGCAGAGCTGCTTTGGCTGGACCATCTGGTCACTGCACATGTGCTTTAACCCAGCATATGTGCTTCTGGGTGAAGAGAAGCCAAGCACTTCATGCTATGCAAAATATCTGTTCTTTGCAGTGTTTGGAACAAAAACCAGATTCTTTGAAGGTCTATGTAATAAATTGAGCTTAGCAGCTGAGTCCAACTGGTTGCTTGAAGTGCTAAAGAGAGCCTACTGAATCCACGCTGGATAGGGCAGTGTTTGACTTCTCATGATATGCTTGTGAATGCAATGGGGTGCACAGAAAGTACATTCATAAATATGTAAAGCAAGAATGTGTGCACTTCAATACAGAATTAAACCAAGAGTGCAGTTATGCAATTATGCAGTTCCAAAACTTACTATATTCCCTCAAGATGATCAGATGATTCTTTATTACTTTCTAGTCTGACTCCACCCTCTCCTCCGCCCAACGTCCTGATACTTATCTAAGAATGACCCTCTATGATGGCGGTATAGCCCTTCCCAACATCAAAACGTACTACTGGGTGTCACAGCTCAGAGTGATCAATCAATGGCTTCATGCACCGCAGGAAGATCCCGCCTTCCGTATGGATAGGCACCCTCTGGACTCTGGGGGGTTCATGGGGGCACTATTCAATAGATCCAGAAAAGGAGCCCTCGCAGGTCCAACGGCACACACGGTCCATGTCTGGCATGCAGCACAACGAACACTAGATTGGGATGGAACGTTAACGCAAGCCACACCACTATGGGACACCCAAAAACTGGGGAAACTGCGAAACACAAAGGGATTCAGACAATGGGACACGATAGGCATCTCAAGGGTGGGAGATCTGTGGAAAAAAAGTGAGGTGGTCCCGTTTGCACAGCTGGAAGTCACCTATGCTATAGCACGGATGGAAACCTTCAGATATATGCAGATCAGACATGCCCTCATGGCAGCAATCCCATTAGGCACACAACTGCCAGAGGCATCACCATTAGAGGACAGACTTCTAACGGACCGACTACACAAAAAAGTCATCTCTCTGACATACCACAAAATAGCCAATAATCAGCCGGACCCCACGACAACCCTTAAGGTGCGTTGGGAAGCAGACGTGGGAGAATTGGATGAAGCGGACTGGCAGGAGGCACTGGCATCTCCAAGAGATGTTGCGATACCCTCCAGATTAAAATTAGTTCAATTAAAAATACTACATCGCACTGACTATAGGCGGCCACTCCTGCACAGATTAGGTAGGCCAGACACCCCGCTACGGCATTGTGGTGCACCAGGCACTTTTTGGCTCACACTTTGGGAATGCTATCACTCCCTAATGGGAGGCTATCTTGCACACGATCTCTCGGGTTATGGGAATTACAGTCCCACCAGAACCAAAGAGATGTTTGCTCAACATCTGGGAGCCTACAGACCTCAACCATGCGGCTCAAGATTGGGTAACACTGGGTATGACATTGGCGAAGAGCAACATAGCGCAGAAATGGGACTCAAGAATGACCCCTCAGCATCAATAGTGGTGTCGTGATATGGATGGTGCAATGATTGCTGAGAAATCAGTTTTTGTTCACCGGGGGTGTGGGGGGAATCTCTGCAAATGAGCAGTAAATTAATAAAAGATGATACTTATGGTTTAATGTATAATGTGCACTACAGTTGTTTAACGGGTTATGCCACTCCATGTATATGATACCGAATGTCTTACTGGTGTGTCAATTATTCTTTAATGTGAAATGTCTATAAAAAGTTTAATAAAAAAAAAAAGAATGACCCTCCGCTCCTTAAATCATCCAATTGCCGGTGATGTGTAATATTCTACATCTTAATTTCTATATTTTGTGAAGTACTAACATATCACCCCCTTAGGGTTTTCAAGGCGCTGGGGGCCGTCAGGGAAATTAACTGAGCTATTGCCCAGAGCACATGATACTGGGCTGAGCTGCTGCCAGTAATTGAACCATGAGCCCCACGCGCCACATCTCATCTCCTTGGAATTATGTGTCTCCTGCTGTTCGGCTGAAACTGACTTTGGATGGAGAATAAACTCTTCCAGCAGACTTCAGCAAATTGAGTAGGTTTTTCTTTGAAAACATTTGGCCCTCATTTAAGGGGATATGGCATAGGGCAGCACAGAAAGTCAGCTTGCTGTGCTGCCCTTCGCCAAAGTGAAAGGGCAGGAATGCACCACATTTATGCAATATGGTGCATTCCTGTCCATTCCTCCTGTGCAGAACCAATACAGGCACTCTTGCATCATGGTGCAAGGGTGATTCAGTTGCATGCAGGATTGTTTTTGTGCAGGAAGGGGCACCTTCCTGCACAGAAACTATCCTAAGAAGTGTTTTGCTCTTTCTATGAGTTGTTCTGAATGCAGCACACCTGGGGAAGTCTGTGTCCTGGCCATATTCCTAAGGGGATGGGGGACATGCAGTACCCATCTCTGTGCCAATTTCAGCCACAGGGACCCCATCTACCTGGCTCTGGGTAATGTTCAAAGGGTGATTGGGTTACCTGTGGCCAACATGGCTGGGGGATGGGGGACGCATGGCCCCCCACCCCGCTTTACATATCTGGCTGGGCCCTGGGGTCCCCCAGGGCCAAAAAAGGCTCTGGAAGGAGGCCATGTTTCCCCCTCCCCATTTGTTTTAAGAGCCGGTCCCTGGGGGATGGAGTTCCCGGAGGTAAAGCAGCCTAGGAACCGGGGCTGCATGCAGCCCCTCCCCCATATCATAGTTAAGTATTCCCCCCGGGACCTGGCCCACCCGGGGTTTTAACAAATCAAGGGCAGAGACCCGGATAGCTCTCTTATTATTAACAATCTCCATAATTGAAGTTCTTATTTTTTTTATTTCTGGTTTCGTATCTGATTAAGCAATGTCTATACCTTACACCACCAAGTAGTATTAAGCTGTATGTATCTTTGTATTGCTTTTGCCTTTCACAAATCTAGTTGGTTAGAGTGATGGTAAATTAGGATTGTTGCTGTCCATGTGAGTGTGGTGCCTGAGATGTGATACCCTTTGGGTCACATGTTCTCTTTGTTGATGCAGCTGTGGGCCATCGATACTCAGATCCATTCTATTGATGTTCTGTGTTTTTGTACTAAGTCCCCTTGTACATATAACAGATGATTTTCTTCAGTTGTGTTTTTAAGATATCTACAAGAAATATTACAAATACAAAGGGGTGTATTCTCAAGGACTTATCGCTGATTTATCTGCACTTTAGCACCGCAAAAGTGGTGCTAGATTTGTTGCGCTATTCCCAAGCTGGTGCAGACTGCCCATATACTCAGTTCTCCAGCGGTAGCTGCCGTAAAAAAACATTGCCACGGATGAGAGCAACAAATAACGCTAATGATATGCAGAGTAGGCATTCCCGTGCAAAAACACCACAGCGCGACATTCACAATGACCAGCTAGATCTGCGATGCAAATCAAAAACAGGCGATAAGGCGCATTAGCAGCAGGGATCTAACACCTGCCTTTTACTGGTGTTACGCAGGATGGCAACCTGCAGTATGAAAAGGAGCCCAGCCCAGAGCCACATCTGAAGACAACACATGTTATGGAGCCACTGATCATACAGCTCGGAGACCCTAGAGGGCCACAACACTCACCCCCACCACCCTGAGGCTCTCCCCCCCCTGGACTACCTCCTTTGCAGCGCAGAACAAGACAACTGACCTTCCGAAAACGGCATGGCCCCTCAGCCACACAATTGCAGAATTTGGGTAGATGGGGGAAGCAATCATGTGTGGAGGAGGCAAGTCACCCATGAACAACAATGTACACAATGCCAAGTGTGGCGGTGATGTGCTGGACAGACTTCAGTATGCAGAGCACATACATGTCCATGTGGACATATACTGCTGGTGTTTTTAAAGTGTCATGGACAGTGGACGCAACCATGTTACCTCAGGCAGTGGGGAAGACCTTGATCATGTAGCTCTGTCATCCCCCCCTGTAAGCGTAAGCGGAGTGGGCTGGTCCGGCGTACGCCAGTCCCACAAGGGAGTGTGAATAAATAGGCCGGTGCTCTGGGCGTGGTTCACTTCCGGGATGGCCAAATCATCTGCTAAGGCGGCGCACCTCACCCTGCCATGAGTCCTCCGCCTTGACCGCCAGCCTCCTCTGCCGATCGCTGGCCTGCACGACGCAGGCCCCCAGAGCACCCAGCGGCACAGCATGGCAGAGTCATGTGTGTGCCGACTACTGCCTTCAGCCTACACTGTGGTCAGCAGGTCCCACAATTCAAATTGAGTCTTGATTTGTTTATGGCAGAGTCCAGTAGGCCACAGACATTGCTTCCAGTGCGGCCCACCCAGACGAGGCATCACTGCTGGCTGCGCACATGCTGAGCTCATCATGTGCCACTAACTCTGTGCAGTTTCAAGTCAACGCCACGTGGCTGTGGGTCCCTGCTGACCACTGCCTCCGGCCCACACTGCGGTCAGCAGGGCTCACAATTCAAATCCAGTCTTGATTTATTCATGGCGCAGGCCAGTAGGCCACAGGCATTGCTTCCAGTGCGGCCCGCCTGAACAACGCATCACCGCTGGCTGCGCACACGCTGAGCTCATCAGGTACCACTAACTCTGTGCAGCTCAAGTCAAGGCCACGTGGATGTGTGCCTTTGCTGACCCCTGCCTCTAGCCTACACTGCAGTCAGCAGGGCTCACAATTCGAACCCAGCCTTGATTTATTCATGGCGCAGGCCAGTAGGCCACAGACATTGCTTCCAGTGCAGCCTGCCCGGATGACGTATCACCGCTGGCTGAGCACATGCTGAGCTCATCAGGTGCCACCAACTCTGTCACCACAAGACACAGACCCCTTATGATTGAGGTTTGTGCTGTGGAAAGCTGATGCAAAAATTTCACCTCAGGGAGTGGGGAAGACCTGGGACATTGATGATGAAGATGAGGCAGGAGTACCACACCCCACTGCAGCTGCTGCAGGAATCTCCTGAGGGACACAAACAGTAACAATTACTTCACATGAGCACGCACATCTCTGGTGCCCCTTACTCAGTGCACCACAAGTCATGGACTGTAGTATGGGTTAACCACTCCCTATGTACAACGCTAAGTTAGCATAACCTCGATGGCTGTTAGAAAGCCAGCTTGCCGCTTCTGCTGCTTTTGCACGCGACACTGTTGTTACATGTTATTCATTCGAGAACTGCTGACTCGACTTTGCTTCACATGAGAACCGTCTGTTGTTTAACATCCTTAACAGTGAGCTGTGACCTTGGTCTGTACACCGTGTAAAGAACGAGTCTGGGTCACTAGACGGTGCAGGTTGTTGTGTTCAGGTTGATCGTACCACTTCTTAGCCATAACATACATACAGCTGCCAATACCTGAAAGACGAGCCCTTTAATATTACAGAGCAGCATGTTTTCTGTTACATTCGAAACGAAGAGCTGTTGCAGGAGAGAGCCTAGCTGATCCTGTGATGTGATTCCACTAAGCTGATCTATAAGGTATGGGGTCCCCCATGCAAGCCTAAGAGACCTTCTATTAGTCTAATAATACCTTATTAGTTGCTAGAGAAAGGAGGGTGGTTGCTTTCCACTGTCATTATTATTATGATTGCTCCTTTCATTTTCTATGGTATTGTAACAATGCTGATGGTGCTGATCCTAACCATTTGTCTGCTTGTGTTAGCCAAAGTACTGCATCTTAGGACGCGAGGTTTATAAAATAAACTCTTTAAACTTTACCGTGTCTTTGTTATTCTGTTGTGGACTGATATATAGCTACCAACGGGTATTTCGGATTCCCACCACTCCTGAGAGTATCTAAGTCGCTTGTTCTGGGTTGTCTATACATTGGGACCGCCGAGCTAAATCTCGGATAACGAATGTGACACTAAGCTAGTCGGATAGGGGTTCTTGGTTCTGAGGGGAGTTTCTGGTACACCACAATTCTCTGAGGTCCTGGTTTCCTGCGCATAGTTCTGTGCATAAGCAGAATCCCTGCAACATGGCGCACCTAACGTTTGGTCTTTTGATCTGAAACGCCTTAGTAGTGCTTTTATTAGTCCACAACGCCCTCACTCTGGTTTCCGGACAATGGGAGTGATGGCTTAACCTACCTAGGTTTTGACTAAAGGTTCTTTCAAGCTTGATAATTAAAAAGGTTTTCTTTTTCTGAACCCTAGTGCTACAGTATAGCTTTTTGTTGTTCTTCTAAGTGTCCCGATGGCGGTCAATGTTGCCGCGCATAGTCGGGTTCCCCTGACCTCACATTTGAGGGTCTATGGGGTCCCGGATGATGGCTTGGCTGTTATTTTAGTGGTAGGCGCTGATGCGGCATTCCCGTATGAGTTGTTTTACTCTTGGGTGACGTTTGAGAAGGTGGATGCAAATGACAATTTGTTCCACAGATATACTCACACCGCAGTGCCTGCAGCCTATGCCGCTTATCGGACACTTGAGATACCCCTCACTGCCTGGCAGCATACTATTTGGTTTAATGGCGCCCTTCCCCATGCGGTAGTGCCGGCGAGTATGGGCCCATTGTCAATTGCAGCGGCCACATGGCCGGTACTGGCCAGTTATACACCCCATCCCCGCTACATGACTGTGGCGGTGGCGGAGTTACGAGTGCTACACACTTCCCTGATTACGGTCCATAGGGCGTTAGTGCAGTACGTGTCTCGCAATGTACAGGTGGGGGCACCTGCGGTTGCGGGCCACACGACTGACCATCACGCGATGGTCATTAGTCCTGTTATGGTTAATGAGGTTGTCGGCAAGCGCCCCCAAAATAGGGATGAATTTCCTTACTGGCTTCCTGAAAAATTTGATCAATTAGAAGCCGTGTTTCCACATACTTCTCCTCTGGATAAACACAGGATACTCACTATTACTTTGCCGAAGGATCTGGTCCCAGATATGGTCGACTGTGACAATTGGGGCAAGGTCTTTGCTGCGACCTATGTGAAGTGCTATGGCACTCCGTCTATGTCTGTACTGCCCTCAGTCATCAAGAAGGTCCAAGACAATCATGGTGCAGAGGCAGCAATTGAGTTGGGAATGAGGCTTGTCGACAGCTTCGATATTGTTTGTTCCATGGTTATGGGCAACCTTAAAGGAGATGCCATGCAATTCCAAGTGTGTAATATGTTGGCACTTGTGGATCCGGGCGACAAGCCAAAGGAATTCGCTAAAATTATAGCGAAAGCCTACAGAATGGTGGGACGTAGCGCCTTGGGTGTGAAACCCACCGTGATCATTCCTACTGTGGTGCAGCAAACTAAAGTGAGTTCGTCTACCAAAGACGAAAAGCCCAACTTTCCAAAACAAAGTTGGCGAGCTAAAAAACAGGGGAAGCAGCAAGAGAAACGGAGGTCTCGTTCTGCGTCGCCGGTGCAGATACAAAGTGAACGCACTTATGATTTGCGCGATCGTTCTAATATTAAGTCACCTGATAGATTTCAGGTTCCTGAACAACGCTCTCTTCGTTCTTCACAGGAAACATCGGCTTTTCAATCCGGTGGCGGAGATCATGGGAAGGGAAGGGGTGCTCAAGGTCGTGAGCAGCCCCGTCAGACTGACGGTAAAGGCAAGCAGGACGAGTCTGCACGTCAAAGACCCCCGTTTCAAAAGAAGAAAGTTGCTGCTCTGACTGCGAGATATGCCTCAGATGGTACGGACACAGCTTCTGAACCAGACATGGGCGCTAACGCTGCTAGACAGCGCGGTGGAAGTTACATTAGTGCGACAAGCGCTGCGTCTGTTTCTGGCGGCGACAGCAACTGATACATTTGTAAGTGTTGAAACTGCTGATACTCGCGTAGCTCCCCCTGAACGGATGTTTGAAATTGTCCTTTTAATTGAGGGTGACATACAACGTAAAATTAAAGTGGTATTTTGGGATAATCTAACCACCACCTATGATATCCTTTTGGCGGAGGCAGATTGGCCCCCGGCTTTCATGTTAGAGGCTCCTAGAGGGGAGGTAGTAATCCTCCCGTCCTTTGGGCACACAGTGCCACTGGAACATTCTAACAGGTTAGCCGGGGAGTGGGCGCAGGTGCTCGCACCTGCGTTGTACCGTACTCAGGTGGGCTGGGACAAATTTTCTCCCAATCATACGATTCCGTTGCGGTTGGAACCCCAGCCACAACCCCAATACCCCATGCGTCGCGAGGCTCGATCTCACGTCGCGTCCATCCTTGAGCAATTGGAATATCAGGGAGTAATTGAAACATGTGTATCACCCATGAATAATCCTTTATTCACTGTGACGAAGCCTGACGGATCGTACCACCTAGTTTTGGATTACCGGCACTTAAATTCGCACTGCCGGACATGTGCGGTACAGAATACACACAGTTCGGCTCTCGTCGATAGTCTCGTGAGAAAACGATTTAAAACTACTCTTGACATCTCCAATGGCTTTTAAAGCCACAACCTGTCTCGGCGTTTACCTCGGGTGGCAAACAAAAGAGGTTCAAAAGGCTCCCGATGGGCTATAAAAACAGCCCCGGGGTCTTTGCTGCTCGAGTGGTCTCACTTTTGGAGATGATTGACCCGGAAGCATATTCGTATGTAGATGATTTCTACCTGACGGACGACGAGTTGCTTCCACACCTTGCTCGCGTGGATAACATAATAACTATGTTTGCTGACTTCGGTTACACGTTCAACTTTGCCAAGTCCCACATTGCCGAGTTCACAGTGTTGTTCTTGGGGTACGAACTCAATCATGAGGGTCGAGGCTTGGCTCCGCAGTTCCTCGAGAAATGCGCACGCCTCAGTACTCCTACGACACTGAAGAAATTACAATCTTTGCTGGGTTTTCTGAATTTCGGTCATACCTACATTCCTGATTATGCCCAGCGTATCAAGTCACTTTATGCCTTGGTACAACCTACTTTTACCAAATCTTGCTGGCTGCCTGAGCATTCAGCTGCATTGCAATCTTTGCAGTCTGATCTTCTTGCTTCAAAGTTCTTACAAACTCGTGATAACCACACTAACCTAGTCATTAGAATCATACCGGGTGCAGTGGGTTTCACCTACTTGACATTCAATGAGGGCGACACCATCCCCATTGCATACAAATCTCATCTGTACACTTCGGCTGAGCTGCGCTTCTCCGCTGTCGAGAAAGCACTGACAGCAGTTCAGATGGCGATCCTGAAAGAGCGAGCGCTATCAGAGGGGAAGCACATGCTGGTGGTAACACCGTACCCTGCCCTTGAGGCGGTCACTAAAGCCAGTGTACCTAATTCTAAGGCTTTGCATCCAAGGTGGATACAATGGGCAACCTCCTTGACTTCGCCTGACGTCACATATATCTTTGACGCGGCATTACAGACACAGGAGTTCTTGGAGAATGAATTTGTTCATCCGGCTCCTCTGACTTTGCGCCCGCTCGAGGAGTACCATTGTGTCATTTACACTGATGGGTCTGCGCAACCCTCAACTGGATCAAAGCACGCCTATTCAGCGGCCTGCGCAATTGTAGTAGGTACTTTCGTGAACGGTGAGTTCCAGTCTGATGTCGTGCATACGCAGTCATTGGGTGATTGTACCGCGCAGTTGGCAGAACTGAAAGCTCTGGTGCTTGCACTAGAGTTTGCTGATCCTCGAGTCACCACTCTTACAGTGAGTGACTCGTTCTATTGTGTTCAATCATACAACGAGAATCTACACTTTTGGAGTCACAATGACTTTCGTGATTCGAAAGGTAGCACAGTAAAGCACAAAACGCTTTGGGTTCGAGTGGCAGAACTTAAAGAAGGTCTGCCCCTCGTGAATGTAATTCACACTCTTGGTCACCAACGAGTTGGTGTCCATGCTGTCGGTAACAGTTTGGCTGACGAGGCAGCAAAAACCGCAGTGGCGACATATTTAGTAGCAGCAGTTACAAGATCCAAAACTAGGATTTATGATGACATCTTGGCAGCTATTGCTGCGTCCGAGACAGGGACGGGCTTTCCGAAAGGATTCCCTTCCCGCTACCATTATCGTTTAAGTCCTGATAACGTCCCGTTAGTGAGGATTAACGACGTTGGTGACAGATTGATTCCCAACGCGGACTGCAGACCATCTCTGATTACAGCTGCCCACGAAGGTGTTGCGTCTGCGCACGCCGGCGTTTCGTCGACTGTATCTCTTTTGCAGCAACGTTACTGGTGGTACGGTTTGTACAAACAAACGCGAGCTTATGTTCTTTTATGTGACATTTGCCAGCAGATTAAACCTTCTACTGTCGCGCGTCCACCACAAACGCAGCTGTATGTATCTAATCAACCACTTGCGTGTGTTTATTTAGATCACTGCAGTCATTTTTCCTCTGATACTGCGTACAAGTACATCTTGGTTGCAGTGGATTCGTGCACACGTTTTCTGTGGGTGTGGCTGCAAAGGAGTACTGATGCCCGGACGGTCATCAAGGATTTGCGTGTCTTTATTGGGAGTTTTGCATGTGGTACCCTTCATTCTGACCAGGGCCCTGCGTTTGCCTCTAGGGCTTACAAAGAAGCCATGAGAAGTTTGGGGGTCCAAGTCAAATTTTCGTCTCCATACCGACCTGAGGGCAATAGTGTTGTGGAGTGAATGAACTGTGACCTAAAGCAATCTTTGACAGCAAGGGTTTTAGGTACAGGCCGAAGCTGGCTAACCCACTTGTATGACGTGCAGCGTGCACTTAATAATCTCCCTAGAAGGTCTCTGGGTGGGCGGACCCCATACATGATGCTCTTTGGAGTGTGAATGTTTGTTCCGGACCTTGAGGGTCTAGACATGGCGGCGGCTGCCGCACCTTTTGACCTAGATGATCACTGTGCTGTATTGCAGAATCTACAAGAAGCAAGAGACACTCTAGCAAAGGAACACGTACCCTCTACATGCGAAGCTGAGCTCCAGATCCCGGTATTCGGCTGGCTACCTCGAGTTGGTGACCTGGTCCATGAGAAGGTGGAGAACAAGAAAGAGTTTGGCCCCTCTTATCGTGCACCAGTCCCGGTGCTTGGAGTCCAGGGTACACGTACAGTTATTTTACCACCACTTCCTGGTCGCAAGGATAACAGGTACATCTCGATTGACAATGTCAAGCTACAGCGAGTGGCCGATACTTCATAGTATGACACCTTCGGTTTCTTGCCCTTCCATTCTGCGAAATTCTGTTGTGATGCCGCCCTCGAATATCATGCCTGAGGTTGCCGTTGAGATGCAGGCTGTTGCTTCCCCTCCTATGCCGCCTACTGATGGTGGTTTGCCTGATGATACAGAGTATGCTTATTCTGCAAGTGTCCCGTTGCCTCTTTTACATTCAACAGCGATTCACCAGTTCTGTTCTTCCTTTGACACTGAATCAATGACTTCCACTGCCCCTTCCAAAATTGCTATATTTTTTGCCTAGTTCAAGAGACATTTTTTGGTGGCACCATGGACTTACATCTGGCTGGTGCTAATATGTATTTTTTTGTTCATGACAATTGGCTTTGTGGTAGTGTTTTTTAAACTTATAAATGGACACTACCTGACTGAAAGATCTACGATTGGATTAATTGATGGAACTTTGGCCCCCCATTCCTCGTCACACATTATGAAAAGGGACCAGACTTTTGTGAACATTACTGGCTGGCCAGTGCGTGATGGGATCGCTTGGGATGCTGTTAAATTTCAAATTCATGGACCTACCGAAGTGATTAATTGGCCTAATGTATTTCGTGTTTCTATGGGTGATGTAGTTAAACAGAATATCCGATCTGATGATTGGGATGTACAAGCAATAGAAGCATTATTTTCTGATCTAAAATATTATGCTGCATTTGATGCTGAGGATTTGTATTTAAATTCTGCTAATTATGGTGAACAATTTTGTTATCAACATTATGGCACACATTTCCTGCACAGAGCAAATACCTTTCGAAATTTTGTAAATTACACACAATGGGAACATTGTCCGGCCCCTTATCATGGAAGTTCTGCCACGTTGGTGAACAAGTTCACATACTTTTCGGATTTTAGTGTGTCTAAACCGGCCTCCTTTTATTTTAAAATGGCGCCTGAGACTGCCTCGAAGGTAAGGTTGACACATACCAAATTATTATATTCCAAGTCCTTTATGGACGAATTGTCTGTCGGAGGCTATGAGCTATGGAAAGCTACTATCGATCTTAAATCGGTTTGGGGTACTAAACCATGGCAGGTTCAGGGAACAGAAGCTTTGCATCGCGCCTGTCTTATCCCAAACCATATTTTATTTTTGAATTCATCTATTTTTCAGACGACTTGTTTTGGTTTGGCAAAGTCTAAAAAATTGAATTCCCCCACAATCCCGGATCTGGGTGCTTACCCCGGCTGGGGTAATTACACTGATCTTTCCCTTACTAAGTTGCAGTCCCTCATTTCCAACACCACCTTTAACGTTTCGGCGTTTAATCCTGAGGGGTGGTTGTTATGGCAAACTGGTTCAGATTCTTGTCAACGTAGATTTTTAGCCTTGGCACCTGGGTACACTCAAGTCAGGGTAGATCCTCGTTTTGAATCATCACACACTGTAACTACCTACTCTGTGGGCAAGTTATGCCAGTCGTGGCTGCAACATTCCACATTAGCGTCTGTTAAACTTCATTTGTCACGTTTAAACAACAAAATTGATCTGAATGATTTTATTAAAGGTCCTGCAATAGGTTTGGAAATTGTCACAAATTGAGGCTGCCTCCAGATTACGTGCTATTGACCAGGCCAATATGGAAAATGTGTTGGCTGTGATTGATAATAGTATAAATACCTTGTCTTCTAGAATTTACACTTTAGATAATATTGTTTCATCTGTCGTAGACATTGTGCAGGATGATTTGTCTGTGTTGTACCATCGCCAGAATCAGTTGCGTTCTGTTATGCAGTTTGCGTGGACTTTACAAACGTTAAAGGCAGGGAAGGTCCCATGGGATTACATGAATGTTTCCTCTTTGTTCCTCCCTTTTAATTTAACTGCGAAACAACAGTTTATGTCTATTGAAGGATGCGACTTATTCATTACTGCACATTGAGAAATTAGAACCATTGCCTTTCTCTATTGCTGAGTTAAATTCAGCCGTGTGGCTTATCCACGGCGTGATCACTTTACCTTTTTCGCTTTTTAAATTTAGTTTGTGCATGAAACATTATGCTCTTGGCAGATATGAACAACTTGGTAGTGCGTTCCTGCAAGAAGTTTGGTCGCTCCCATTTACATATAGATGCATGCGGGAGGGCACAGAGGTTTATCTGAAGGGTGAGGAATGCACTTCTGCTCCTGATCATTCTGTAGTGTGTAGACACATACAATTACATGGTGCTTGCAATGTACACGCTCCTAATTTGGCTTGCGTCCTGAAAGGTGTACCGGTGCCAGTTATAACCCCTTCATTTACACTGCTTGCTAACGGTAGTTATTTGCTTTTGAATAATGAAGATTGTTGTGGGATGCTAAAGGGCATACCATACATAGTCACTGTTTCACAGCGTGTAGTTTGCTGTAATAATGTCCTTTTCCCACCCCCGCATGGCCACCTCGATGGTTCTATCTGGCCTTCGATTCCAACCTTGAGTGCAGAGTTCAACCAGATGAGCAGAATAAGGGCTCTTTTGTCTCAAAGGGAGGTCGCTTTGACTTCATCCCGTGAAACCTTTCTTCTTCACGTGGCAAACACCCGCACGGAGGTGCAGGCACTTTTGAATACAGACCTCCCCTTCCATTTTGGAACATTGATACAGACTATCTTTAATGCCTCGTCTACGACCGGCATAGTTCATTTTTTTAAACTAGTGGGCTCCGGCCTCGTGACCTCCTTTCAGACTATTTTTGGTGTGATTCCGGCATTTTTTCATTCTATTTTTTCCAGCGTCTTCGGAGGTCTTCCTTTGCTTCTCGCCCTTATAGCTGGAATACTTTTGTTGGTTTGCGTCCTACGCAATGGCTGCGCAACTTGCGTACAGAGACAACATGCCCCGGCTGTTTCATCTGCGTAACCGGATGCTTGAATTCTATGGCACGTTGCCCCTGGCGACTTTAAGTGTCGCATATGGATTGTCCTTCCGGTTTCCCTTCTTTACTTGTGTGCAACCTGTCTTTCACTGCCTGGATTGTCCATTCCAGTGGGCTCTGGATTTATGCCTGTCAACCTCGGTGTCACCTGTACCGGATTTTGGTCAACTGATGGGCCCCTTAACGGCTCATGAGTATGAGTGTTCTGGTGTTGGGTTTATGGCCTTGGGTGCGGCACATGGAGTCCTTGGTAATTGGGCTATTGAAGAGGCTGCGATTGACTTTCTGGACCGAAGTTATATCGAGGAACCTTCCTGTTGTCCCCGTGTGGTGCTGGAAGCTCCTATTGTGAATGAACACGTGTGTTCCTTTCCCTTGCTGAACTGGATGGCAGATACTTTTGCGGAACGCTCCAATGATTTCCTCTTTGAGGCTGTTGCAACTTATTGTGCCTATACCTTGATGGATTGACTTTTTTTTATCTTGGTCGACCCATGATGTATCCATCGATGTCGTTTTTTCCCCATTTTTTTCTTGTTTTTTTTCCACCTGACGACATCTTTTTCTGTTTTTGAATTATTTTTTTTCCCTTTCGAACTTTACACTTACCTTATATGGACTTATAGTTCATGCCCTTGGTTCCGTTCTTTCTAACTTGAACTCTGCGTTCTTGATAAGTGCGCCCCTAGTGGTTAGTAGTCCGATCAAGGGGGGGTGTAGTATGGGTTAACCACTCCCTATGTACAATGCTAAGTTAGCATAACCTCAATGGCTGTTAGAAAGCCAGCTTGCCGCTTCTGCTGCTTTTGCACGCGACTCTATTGTTACATGTTATTCATTCGAGAACTGCTCACTCGACTTTGCTTCACATGAGAACCGTCTGTTGTTTAACATCCTTAACAGTGAGCTGTGACCTTGGTCTGTACACCGCGTAAAGAACGAGTCTGGGTCACTAGACGGTGCAGGTTGTTGTGTTCAGGTTGATCGTACCACTTCTTAGCCATAACATACATACAGCTGCCAATACCTGAAAGACGAGCCCTTTAATATTACAGAGCAGCATGTTTTCTGTTACATTCGAAACGAAGAGCTGTTGCAGGAGAGAGCCTAGCTGATCCTGTGATGTGATTCCACTAAGCTGATCTATAAGGTATGGGGTCCCCCATGCAAGCCTAAGAGACCTTCTATTAGTCTAATAATACCTTATTAGTTGCTAGAGAAAGGAGGGTGGTTGCTTTCCACTGTCATTATTATTATGATTGCTCCTTTCATTTTCTATGGTATTGTAACAATGCTGATGGTGCTGATCCTAACCATTTGTCTGCTTGTGTTAGCCAAAGTACTGCATCTTAGGATGCGAGGTTTATAAAATAAACTCTTTAAACTTTACCGTGTCTTTGTTATTCTGTTGTGGACTGATATATAGCTACTAATGGGTATTTCGGATTCCCACCACTCCTGAGAGTATGTAAGTCGCTTGTTCTGGGTTGTCCATACATTGGGACTGCCGAGCTAAATCTCGGATAACGAATGTGACACTAAGCTAGTCGGATAGGGGTTCTTGGTTCTGAGGGGAGTTTCTGGTACACCACAATTCTCTGAGGTCCTGGTTTCCTGCGCATAGATCTGTGCATAAGCAGAATCCCTGCAACAGGACCCTTCATGTTTGAATCTTCTATGTGTGTGATTCCTATTCTGCTGCCACTACCTCAGTGCACTGCAAGTCATGGACCCTTTATGATTGAATCTTCTGTGTGTGATTCCAGTTCCGCTGCCCCAACCACAGTGCACTGCAAGTCATGGACCCTTTATGATTGAATCTGTGTGTGTGATCTTAGGATCACTGTTCTAGCTGTTGCCAGCACCAACCACTCCCTGAGGGCGGGCTTACACTCACCCCACACCCATCCAACACAGGCGTCACTGGACATGTGACCCTGGTAATAAAAAGGGGCCAGGCGCACGTGCCTGTACCCAGTTCCACTATCTATCCAAGTGTGTCCGTGTGGTCTTTATGTATGCATGATGGCCCGGGCCCTACCACATCACACTGTGCTGTGGACAGTGGACGCAACCATGTCACCTCAGGCAGTGGCTAAGACCTTGAACATGTAGCTTTGTCGCCCCCCCTGTAAGCGTGAGCAGAGTGGGCTGGGCCTGCCCTGCGTACGCCAGTCCAGCGCAGGGGTGTCAAGAATTTCCCCAGGGATCTGGGCATGGTTCAGTTCTTGCCTGGACAAGAAAGTTACTAATGCGTGTGTCTCTGTTGTAGTGTCGGTGCCACCCTGTCCGCAATCGACAATGTTGCAATTGTTGTGGGATGCTAAAGGGCATACCATACATAGTCACTGTTTCACAGCGTGTAGTTTGCTGTAATAATGTCCTTTTCCCACCCCCGCATGGCCACCTCGATGTTTCTATCTGGCCTTCGATTCCAACCTTGAGTGCAGAGTTCAACCAGATGAGCAGAATAAGGGCTCTTTTGTCTCAAAGGGAGGTCGCTTTGACTTCATCCCGTGAAACCTTTCTTCTTCACGTGGCAAACACCCGCACGGAGGTGCAGGCACTTTTGAATACAGACCTCCCCTTCCATTTTGGAACATTGATACAGACTATCTTTAATGCCTCGTCTACGACCGGCATAGTTCATTTTTTTAAACTAGTGGGCTCCGGCCTCGTGACCTCCTTTCAGACTATTTTTGGTGTGATTCCGGCATTTTTTCATTCTATTTTTTCCAGCGTCTTCGGAGGTCTTCCTTTGCTTCTCGCCCTTATAGCTGGAATACTTTTGTTGGTTTGCATCCTACGCAATGGCTGCGCAACTTGCGTACAGAGACAACATGCCCCGGCTGTTTCATCTGCGTAACCGGATGCTTGAATTCTATGGCACGTTGCCCCTGGCGACTTTAAGTGTCGCATATGGATTGTCCTTCCGGTTTCCCTTCTTTACTTGTGTGCAACCTGTCTTTCACTGCCTGGATTGTCCATTCCAGTGGGCTCTGGATTTATGCCTGTCAACCTCGGTGTCACCTGTACCGGATTTTGGTCAACTGATGGGCCCCTTAACGGCTCATGAGTATGAGTGTTCTGGTGTTGGGTTTATGGCCTTGGGTGCGGCACATGGAGTCCTTGGTAATTGGGCTATTGAAGAGGCTGCGATTGACTTTCTGGACCGAAGTTATATCGAGGAACCTTCCTGTTGTCCCCGTGTGGTGCTGGAAGCTCCTATTGTGAATGAACACGTGTGTTCCTTTCCCTTGCTGAACTGGATGGCAGATACTTTTGCGGAACGCTCCAATGATTTCCTCTTTGAGGCTGTTGCAACTTATTGTGCCTATACCTTGATGGATTGACTTTTTTTTATCTTGGTCGACCCATGATGTATCCATCGATGTCGTTTTTTCCCCATTTTTTTCTTGTTTTTTTTCCACCTGACGACATCTTTTTCTGTTTTTGAATTATTTTTTTTCCCTTTCGAACTTTACACTTACCTTATATGGACTTATAGTTCATGCCCTTGGTTCCGTTCTTTCTAACTTGAACTCTGCGTTCTTGATAAGTGCGCCCCTAGTGGTTAGTAGTCCGATCAAGGGGGGGTGTAGTATGGGTTAACCACTCCCTATGTACAATGCTAAGTTAGCATAACCTCAATGGCTGTTAGAAAGCCAGCTTGCCGCTTCTGCTGCTTTTGCACGCGACTCTATTGTTACATGTTATTCATTCGAGAACTGCTCACTCGACTTTGCTTCACATGAGAACCGTCTGTTGTTTAACATCCTTAACAGTGAGCTGTGACCTTGGTCTGTACACCGCGTAAAGAACGAGTCTGGGTCACTAGACGGTGCAGGTTGTTGTGTTCAGGTTGATCGTACCACTTCTTAGCCATAACATACATACAGCTGCCAATACCTGAAAGACGAGCCCTTTAATATTACAGAGCAGCATGTTTTCTGTTACATTCGAAACGAAGAGCTGTTGCAGGAGAGAGCCTAGCTGATCCTGTGATGTGATTCCACTAAGCTGATCTATAAGGTATGGGGTCCCCCATGCAAGCCTAAGAGACCTTCTATTAGTCTAATAATACCTTATTAGTTGCTAGAGAAAGGAGGGTGGTTGCTTTCCACTGTCATTATTATTATGATTGCTCCTTTCATTTTCTATGGTATTGTAACAATGCTGATGGTGCTGATCCTAACCATTTGTCTGCTTGTGTTAGCCAAAGTACTGCATCTTAGGATGCGAGGTTTATAAAATAAACTCTTTAAACTTTACCGTGTCTTTGTTATTCTGTTGTGGACTGATATATAGCTACTAATGGGTATTTCGGATTCCCACCACTCCTGAGAGTATGTAAGTCGCTTGTTCTGGGTTGTCCATACATTGGGACTGCCGAGCTAAATCTCGGATAACGAATGTGACACTAAGCTAGTCG
Source organism: Triturus cristatus (assembly GCF_964204655.1). Classification (NCBI taxonomy): domain Eukaryota; kingdom Metazoa; phylum Chordata; class Amphibia; order Caudata; family Salamandridae; genus Triturus; species Triturus cristatus. The sequence continues at coordinate 280,561,212 of NC_140593.1, forward strand.
GATAGGGGTTCTTGGTTCTGAGGGGAGTTTCTGGTACACCACAATTCTCTGAGGTCCTGGTTTCCTGCGCATAGATCTGTGCATAAGCAGAATCCCTGCAACAGGACCCTTCATGTTTGAATCTTCTATGTGTGTGATTCCTATTCTGCTGCCACTACCTCAGTGCACTGCAAGTCATGGACCCTTTATGATTGAATCTTCTGTGTGTGATTCCAGTTCCGCTGCCCCAACCACAGTGCACTGCAAGTCATGGACCCTTTATGATTGAATCTGTGTGTGTGATCTTAGGATCACTGTTCTAGCTGTTGCCAGCACCAACCACTCCCTGAGGGCGGGCTTACACTCACCCCACACCCATCCAGCACAGGCGTCACTGGACATGTGACCCTGGTAATAAAAAGGGGCCAGGCGCACGTGCCTGTACCCAGTTCCACTATCTATCCAAGTGTGTCCGTGTGGTCTTTATGTATGCATGATGGCCCGGGCCCTACCACATCACACTGTGCTGTGGACAGTGGACGCAACCATGTCACCTCAGGCAGTGGCTAAGACCTTGAACATGTAGCTTTGTCGCCCCCCCCTGTAAGAGTGAGCAGAGTGGGCTGGGCCTGCCCTGCGTACGCCAGTCCAGCGCAGGGGTGTCAAGAATTTCCCCAGGGATCTGGGCATGGTTCAGTTCTTGCCTGGACAAGAAAGTTACTAATGCGTGTGTCTCTGTTGTAGTGTCGGTGCCACCCTGTCCGCAATCGACAATGTTGCAATTGTTGTGGGATGCTAAAGGGCATACCATACATAGTCACTGTTTCACAGCGTGTAGTTTGCTGTAATAATGTCCTTTTCCCACCCCCGCATGGCGACCTCGATGTTTCTATCTGGCCTTCGATTCCAACCTTGAGTGCAGAGTTCAACCAGATGAGCAGAATAAGGGCTCTTTTGTCTCAAAGGGAGGTCGCTTTGACTTCATCCCGTGAAACCTTTCTTCTTCACGTGGCAAACACCCGCACGGAGGTGCAGGCACTTTTGAATACAGACCTCCCCTTCCATTTTGGAACATTGATACAGACTATCTTTAATGCCTCGTCTACGACCGGCATAGTTCATTTTTTTAAACTAGTGGGCTCCGGCCTCGTGACCTCCTTTCAGACTATTTTTGGTGTGATTCCCGCATTTTTTCATTCTATTTTTTCCAGCGTCTTCGGAGGTCTTCCTTTGCTTCTCGCCCTTATAGCTGGAATACTTTTGTTGGTTTGCGTCCTACGCAATGGCTGCGCAACTTGCGTACAGAGACAACATGCCCCGGCTGTTTCATCTGCGTAACCGGATGCTTGAATTCTATGGCACGTTGCCCCTGGCGACTTTAAGTGTCGCATATGGATTGTCCTTCCGGTTTCCCTTCTTTACTTGTGTGCAACCTGTCTTTCACTGCCTGGATTGTCCATTCCAGTGGGCTCTGGATTTATGCCTGTCAACCTCGGTGTCACCTGTACCGGATTTTGGTCAACTGATGGGCCCCTTAACGGCTCATGAGTATGAGTGTTCTGGTGTTGGGTTTATGGCCTTGGGTGCGGCACATGGAGTCCTTGGTAATTGGGCTATTGAAGAGGCTGCGATTGACTTTCTGGACCGAAGTTATATCGAGGAACCTTCCTGTTGTCCCCGTGTGGTGCTGGAAGCTCCTATTGTGAATGAACACGTGTGTTCCTTTCCCTTGCTGAACTGGATGGCAGATACTTTTGCGGAACGCTCCAATGATTTCCTCTTTGAGGCTGTTGCAACTTATTGTGCCTATACCTTGATGGATTGACTTTTTTTTATCTTGGTCGACCCGTGATGTATCCATCGATGTCGTTTTTTCCCCATTTTTTTCTTGTTTTTTTTCCACCTGACGACATCTTTTTCTGTTTTTGAATTATTTTTTTTCCCTTTCGAACTTTACACTTACCTTATATGGACTTATAGTTCATGCCCTTGGTTCCGTTCTTTCTAACTTGAACTCTGCGTTCTTGATAAGTGCGCCCCTAGTGGTTAGTAGTCCGATCAAGGGGGGGTGTAGTATGGGTTAACCTCTCCCTATGTACAATGCTAAGTTAGCATAACTTCAATGGCTGTTAGAAAGCCAGCTTGCCGCTTCTGCTGCTTTTGCACGCGACTCTATTGTTACATGTTATTCATTCGAGAACTGCTCACTCGACTTTGCTTCACATGAGAACCGTCTGTTGTTTAACATCCTTAACAGTGAGCTGTGACCTTGGTCTGTACACCGCGTAAAGAACGAGTCTGGGTCACTAGACGGTGCAGGTTGTTGTGTTCAGGTTGATCGTACCACTTCTTAGCCATAACATACATACAGCTGCCAATACCTGAAAGACGAGCCCTTTAATATTACAGAGCAGCATGTTTTCTGTTACATTCGAAATGAAGAGTTGTTGCAGGAGAGAGCCTAGCTGATCCTGTGATGTGATTCCACTAAGCTGATCTATAAGGTATGGGGTCCCCCATGCAAGCCTAAGAGACCTTCTATTAGTCTAATAATACCTTATTAGTTGCTAGAGAAAGGAGGGTGGTTGCTTTCCACTGTCATTATTATTATGATTGCTCCTTTCATTTTCTATGGTATTGTAACAATGCTGATGGTGCTGATCCTAACCATTTGTCTGCTTGTGTTAGCCAAAGTACTGCATCTTAGGATGCGAGGTTTATAAAATAAACTCTTTAAACTTTACCGTGTCTTTGTTATTCTGTTGTGGACTGATATATAGCTACTAATGGGTCTTTCGGATTCCCACCACTCCTGAGAGTATCGAAGTCGCTTGTTCTGGGTTGTCCATACATTGGGACTGCCGAGCTAAATCTCGGATAACGAATGTGACACTAAGCTAGTCGGATAGGGGTTCTTGGTTCTGAGGGGAGTTTCTGGTACACCACAATTCTCTGAGGTCCTGGTTTCCTGCGCATAGTTCTGTGCATAAGCAGAATCCCTGCAACAGGACCCTTTATGTTTGAATCTTCTATGTGTGTGATTCCTATTCTGCTGCCACTACCTCAGTGCACTGCAAGTCATGGACCCTTTATGATTGAATCTTCTGTGTGTGATTCCAGTTCCGCTGCCCCAACCACAGTGCACTGCAAGTCATGGACCCTTTATGATTGAATCTGTGTGTGTGATCTTAGGATCACTGTTCTAGCTGTTGCCAGCACCAACCACTCCCTGAGGGCGGGCTTACACTCACCCCACACCCATCCAGCACAGGCGTCACTGGACATGTGACCCTGGTAATAAAAAGGGGCCAGGCGCACGTGCCTGTACCCAGTTCCACTATCTATCCAAGTGTGTCCGTGTGGTCTTTATGTATGCATGATGGCCCGGGCCCTACCACATCACACTGTGCTGTGGACAGTGGACGCAACCATGTCACCTCAGGCAGTGGCTAAGACCTTGAACATGTAGCTTTGTCGCCCCCCCTGTAAGCGTGAGCAGAGTGGGCTGGGCCTGCCCTGCGTACGCCAGTCCAGCGCAGGGGTGTCAAGAATTTCCCCAGGGATCTGGGCATGGTTCAGTTCTTGCCTGGACAAGGAAGTTACTAATGCGTGTGTCTCTGTTGTAGTGTCGGTGCCACCCTGTCCGCAATCGACAATGTTGCAATGTAGCATGCACCCTGAGGGCGGGCTCGCACAAACGGAGAAATGAAGGAGCGCAACATCACAGTGTCATTGTCAGGCTTGTGGACATGCACAGACAGGCATGACAATGGTGTGCCGTAGGTATGCAAGTGAAGAAATCATGCTTCGCACACAAGTAAGTGGTCTTGGGGGGAGGGAGGAGCAGCAGTGTGGCAACGTGACACACATTGATGTTGCACGTTTGCCAGATGCAAGACATGTCAAACATGAATCCCAAAGTCGCACACATCCCACCCCAGCACCAACAAGCCACCTCACAGTTCCTGAATGCAAGCAGATTACAAACCAACACTAGGGATGAAAGCTCATTTGTCTGAACTATCAGGAGGAAGCACATCTGCACCTCCGACCTCGGAATTGCATGTGCCCGGCACCCCATGACAGATACTATAGCAGCTGATGCTGACTCCCACACTACGCACAGCCCGATGACAGACCAACGTATACACACCCCACACACAGGAGTTCTTGCTTGAAGTTTCTTGCATGGAATGACCTTCACGCTTACTCCTACACCATCCCAGGTGTACAACCATTGCACATTAAAACAACTCATTGATCCAAGATGTGGCACTTCATCCACAGAACTGGCGCAGGTCAGAATAGTGCCACTTCAACAAAAGCCACTAACGTAATGGCAGAACATCCCAGACACATGCACAACCCCTATCACGTGGAATTGTACCGTGCATGAATGCTGCATTTACTGGGGGCAATGCCATTGGCAGTGCTGCGGATCAGTTACCTGCTAAGCTTCCGCCTTGCCAACGTCACTTGCGTTCAGCCTGTGGTGCATTGTCGATCGTGCATCTTTTTCGAGTGGTCCATGGATGTCTGCCTATCCAACAAGACGGTAACTGAACTGGATTTTGACATATGTGTGCGCCCCCTGTTGGCCCACAACCAGGAGTGTCACCGTGATACCCGTTTATGGGATGCCTTGATACTTGGCATACATGCTAGCAGCTGGACCTGGGAGATTGCACAAATCCTCGTGTGTGGTGACCACATTGAACTGCTCCCCTATTGGGCTGTAGTGCTGATTGGTGTAAAAGGTGGAAACAGCACATCTGTGTGGACCTGCTAATGGATCGCCTTGCCATCCTGTTTGATGAAGTAGACAACGACCTCATGTTGGAAATGTTAGCCTATGAAGCTGCAATCGCTTTCATGGACGAGTAACTATGTACCTGCTGCCACAACAGATTGGAACACATTGCACATGTCCCAACACCTTGTTACATCTTGGAGATCTGGTCACATATCCCACGACAACAGTGGACATGGCTGCATTTGCCTGGACTCCGAATACATGAGCGGACAACAACGCGGCTTAACACACACCTGTCACAGGTGAGGCACTCCCTCAGAGTGGACAGCTGCGCTTGGCAACGTTCCTCATTCGGACATACTGTTGCATTGGTCTGCATGTTGTGCCACTTATCTTGCCCGTACTGACACCCATATGCTAATAAAGTCTACGCACCTTCACTTGCATTCAACTGTGATGAGTGTTGATTTGAATGACAATGTGTGTCTCAATGCCTATCTGGGTCACAGCATTAGCATTACCCATGGAGTACCTTTTTATGGAATCACTGTCCCTACATTCAGCCATACTTTCACTCTTGATTGATCATGGCCATGACACATCTGTGTGAATTAGAATATTTTATTCTCATTCAGTGATTTGTTGAAGCTGGACCAGTACAGGGCCATGCACACCTCACTTTACATTGTTGGCCCATCAAGGGCCAGCCAGAGTCCTTTCGGTATTGACAAGTTCATAGGGAGTGTGATTGCTGTGTAATTGGTAACCAAACCAAATATGGCAGTCTATGTCAAGGTTCAAGGTGAGTGTCATTCAGTGTATAAGGGGACAGTGGGAGGTGTTATTCCAGGGCATGATTTAGAGGGCAGAAACAAGCTGAGCGTGGCCATATGACAGAGATGAATGCTACCACTTCATTCTTGCCTCAAAGCCAGATTCATCATCATCTTCGTACTCTGATGTGTCAGGTGCCTCACATGCGGGTGGTGGTGTTTTGTCTGCATCACTGTGTGGCAGTGACACATCAGGGGACGGAGGTGGAAATTCTGCCGCACTGTCTGTCACTGACACTTCAGGGGGAGGAGATGTGGATGTAGTAGTAGCACCAGCATCCATCTGTGCCAGGCTTTGTGGTGGCAATGCAATGACGAGGATCTACAGGGCATGGAAGATTACAGCTACATCTCGCTGGTGTGCAGTGGTGGCAAACATTCTTTCCGCCTGCATCCACTTCAAGCTCTCCATTCTTCTCCTTATGTGACCCAACTCATGGATGACATCTCTAGGGCTACTCTGACTAGACAGTTGTTCTTGGCTCTGAGTCATGACTCCAGCAATGTCAGCCATGGCTTGTTGTAGAGCATGGAGCAGACAGTGGGTGTCCGTTACGGACTGTGAGTGGTCCCTGATGGAACTTACACACCCACGTATGGCATCTAGTTTGGCTGCCATGAGGTCGAACCCCACCGCAGCTGGTCAGACATCTCCTCCTGACACCCTAACATACAGCGTTGGAAGGCTGTGTGTTGGTCGTGGGGATCCTGGGAGATAGCTGTGGTGGTGGTTGCTTCCTGCTGTGTGGTCTGTGCAGGGGGTGGGGTCTCATCGATGCAGCTGGGCTGCCCAGCTCCTGGAGGTGAGCTGTCCATGAGCTGTTGGAGTGTGTCGGTGTAGATGTTGGGATTCTCTTCATCATCAGTGCTGTGTTGTTGGGTCTGCTCTGCAGGAGGTGTTGATTCTCCCTCTGCAATGTGAAGAGGAGATGCAGATTGACATTGTGTTCACATGTATGTTCACACATTGTACAAGTTTACTGTCAGACGGCAGAGCAATGTACATTGTGACTGTTTGTGAGGAGACACCTATTTGAAGTGGGACAGTTGACATTTCTACACCATCAGGGATATGAGGTTGTACTTGTACATTGTCATCTCACAGTTTCCTGCTATGCCAAATGTGAATGGCCATTTTCTACACACAAGCGGCATCAGTTGTGTCCTCTGTTCTGTTGTGAAAGTGTTGCAGTTTGGACCACATTGTTGTCAATGTTGAGGTGCTCTGATTCTTATGTGTGTGTGCTGCATTGTGGGTGAGTTGCCCCTTCAGCTCTGATTTGGCTGGTGCTTATCTCTACCAGGCGGTGTGCCTTTCACTTCTGTGCTTATACAGTGCTGAGATGTTGCAGACTTGGGTAAATTGGGCTCTTGGTCGGAGTTCTGATTCTTGGGCATGGTTTGTCCGCAGATGTGCTATACTTAATTGTGCATGTGTGCCATTGTGCCCATCTCCCCCGTCCCCCCAGTCCCTGGTCATTACTCACCCTGTTGCTGTTGGTTCAGGTCATGTTGTGCAGTGTCCGGTCCCCCAACTCCTGCCACGGTCTTCACAATGATGGTCCCAAGCTGGTCCTCTGTGGGGATTGTGGGGTTCTGGTTGTCCTCTATACTTGCTCCGGCTACCTCCATGGTGCTTCACAGTTGTTTGTGTCTTGTTTGTGTTTTTGATTGCCGCTTTTATAGTGCTTTTGGCTGCCTGACTTGTGGGACTTGCAGGCCTGGTGCTGCTTCTCGCTGGAGTTTTTATCGCAGTTTTGCCCATCGCAAGTTTTTTCACGTTCGGGTTTAGATTTTTATCGCCGTCCAGGTGAATTTATCTCGGACATTTGACGCGTTTACTAGGAAACTATCGCATGTTACAGCTGTGTTGTGAATCCAACGTTGAAACAGAGTAATTTTCCCGCGATGGACGGTGATATGAAAAATTGAGTTAACCTATTTTGGCGATGATTATCGCACGTTCTTGAGAATATCCCCAAAGAATACTAAGTTTCCGCCTCAACATATGTCACTATGTATTTATTAATGAAAGCAAATTATTTTTTTGATTATAGGTGGTTTTTAAAGTTACTTTGAAATAAACTTTATTTAATTCGTTTTTTATACACTATGGGGCAGATTTATGAGCCCCTTGCGCCACTTTTGCATCACTTTTCCCATGTTAAAAGTGACGCAAAAGTGGCGCAAGGGGCTCATAAATCTGCCCCTATGTATATATATATATATATATTCACTTAAAAAACCATAGGTTTCACACATGTTATAGGTAGCTGGACATTTCCCTCGTAAAAAAACAATGAAATTCCCCCGTTATTGTTAGGGCAGGTAACTATAACTCACGCGACCGCAATCCTCTGCTGATCACGTCAGATATTACATCACTGTATTTAGACACCTATTTACCCATGTCTTCTTCCATTAATCTTTAGCTATACATATATTACAAATATTTATTTTTCAGAAAGACACATATGTAATCAGTGATGTAATATCTGACGTCATCAGCAGAGGATTGCGGTTGCGTGAGTTATAGTTGCCTGCACTAACTATAACGGGGGAATTTCATTGGTTTTTTACGAGGGAAATGTCCAGCTAACTATAACATGTGTGAAACCTATGGTTTTTTAAGTGAATTTGCAAGGTTTTTTAAATGCTAATTCCTAACTATAACGTGTGTGAAACCTATGGTTTTTTAAGTGAATTTGTACATTTTTTTAAATGCTAACTTATGTATTTATTAATATTTTAGACCAGTGATGTCATCAGTGATGTCATTTGAGATGTCATCAGTGATGTCATCAGTGATGTCACTAACCATGTAATGAGTGATGTAATATGTGACGTCATCAGCAGTGCATTGCGGGGCCGCGAGTTATAGTTAGCTGAACTAACTATAACAGGGGAATTTCTAGGGTTTTGTACGAGGGAAATGTCCAGCTAACTATAACACCCCTGAAACCTATGGTTTTTTCAGTGAATATATATATATATATAGCAATTTGCATTGAAGAATGGGTGGATATATAAAAATAAATATCTGGATGAAGGATTTAGTAGCAGTGTGATTGACTGTTTACTTGACTAATTTATAGTGTCTCACTAAATATATTGGATAGTGACAAAAATGTGTGAATATCGGAGAGGGAAAACATGGCGGCCAGCTAGGGAGACTGGTCGGGAGTGCCGGGAGGGTGGCGTGCTGGATGAGTGGTTAGACCCGTGTGCGGCGTGATTTGTGAGAACCGCGGAGCACCCGATTATTCCTTGTAACACGCTGTTTGCTTCTTGCTATTTTCGGCCGATTTGTGAGTTCTGTGGCAGTGTATGGTGGCGGACGACACGGTGGAGAAAACTTCACTTCAGAAGGCGGCGGCTACGGAGAAGGGGCCTCCAGAGAAGCCATCAGAGGAGTTCACTGCAGCGGCAGGAGCAGCAGGATCGGGGCGCTGGAGCCGGGCTGCTGCTGAGCGAGGTAGTGGGAGGCGGGCGGCTTCCAGGATTCAGTTTAGTGCCGGGGGGCAGTGGGGAGGGGAACCGCCAGTAAGCAAGAAACTAAATCTACGTCTTTCCCCATAAGCCAAGTGGTTTTGCAGGATTCCAGGGGCATTTCTGTTGGTTGTTTAGAGGCAAAAGATAGAGAGGTGGATACTAGGGGTGGGCGGAATTTGCGGAATTAACCTTCGCAAATTATCGCGAGAATGTTTAAAATTATCGCAAACAAGCAGAAATATCGCAAAGATGCGGAAGTTTTTTTCCGGCATGTTCGCGAGATTTTCTGCATGGTTGCGGGTCGCCAACTTACCCATGTGGTTGCTTGCGGGCGCGGCCATCTTGTTTTGAGTTGTTCTCGCGGTGCATGATCGCGAGAAGAAAGACGTGATCGCGCGACGCATGACGTCACTGCGGGCGCGAACTGTCGCGAGACAGCGCAAATGGCTAAAAACAATACAACATCTCATGGAGAACGCGACCGGATCAAGAAAACTTGTCGGCGAACGCAGGGATTCAGGTAAGGCGATCGCGCGCGCGCGAGAATGTATCATTTTACAGCGCGAGCAAGAAACAAATTATCGCCAAGCTGCGGAAACCGGAATTTTTGACATTTTCGCGCTCTCCGCGGAACGCAAAAATGTCAAATTATCGCAATTTCCGCGAACGGAACGAAATTTTTGCCCAGGCCTAGTGGATACTCTCCCTAAAATTAAAGTGAAAACATCCCAAAAAATAAACAAAGGATATGCGCTGAGAAGTGTAGGTAAGGCAGTGGGGGAGGAAAGTGTGGCTGCACAACAGGCTAGTATAACACGTAGTAATTTAAAAAAACAGACCAGGCAAACTTACAGGACGGGGTTATTAGGCAAGAAAATTACTTTCAACCCTTCCCTAAACGCATACTTTAAACCAGTCCCTAAGATGCTTGTACTTTCGAGAGGTGGGGACTCAACAGATATAGTCCGTGCTGAAGTAGTGGAAAGTGGGTTAAACTTAATAGATCCCAAAGGCAGCTTGGGGGATTGGGCTGATTATCTGAGTCCGAACAGATACAAGTTCCTAGAGATGGAAGTAGAAAACCAAGAGGGGTTGGAGGCAGATGGAGAATTGGGTTGCCCAGTAGGTAGTCCTGGTCAGGCGGACCCCCCTGTCATGGCTGAGTCATTGAACTTTAAGGGTGGTTCAGAGAGTAATGTTGTAGGGAGTGAATGTGTGTTGGGTGAGGCTCATTCAGACAGTGTCGTTATCGCCTTGTTAAAGAAGCTCGATTTGGATATGCACAGTGGGTTTGAGGAATCTAAGGCAAAGCAAGATGGAATTAGGGAGGCAGTTGGGCTGTTGGAAGCTAAATTTGATGAGTTAAACTTGCGTACAGTAACTCTCGAGTCGGAGGTTAAGGTGATTCAAGGCAAGGTTGATGAGAACTGCAAGGAGCTAGAGCAGGTTAAGTCTAGGGAAAAGGCCTATGAGGAGCGTTTGGAAAGATTGGAAAACATGCAGCGTAGGAACAATTTAAAAATTTTGAGGCTTCCAGAGAGGAAGTAAGGGGACGATTTAAAGGGCTTTATTGTCCATTTATTAAAAACTGAGCTACAGTTGGAAGAAACTGATGAGGAGATCTCGCTAGACATTCAGAGGATACACCGAGACCCTTTCAGACTGAATCCAAATCGTTTGAAACCCAGGAGGATTCTGATAAATTTTTTAACGTATGGGTTAAAGGAGAAGATTCTAGCGGCTGCACTGAAGAAGGGCCTATTAACTGTTGGAGAGGCAAGAATTGAGGTCAGGTCGGACCTCTCTGTGGTAACTGCAAACAGACAGTGGGAGTTGGGTAAGAGAATTGAACCTCTGAGGAGGCTGGGTGCCACGGTACAGTTGAAATTTCCGGCGTTTTTAAAAGTGATGTGGAATAATAAGATGCATACTTTTAGAGTGGTGGAAGATGTTGATAGTTTTTTGGAGTACTGTCAGGCCGGAGGTTTATAATATAATTGATGCCACCACAGGTCATAGAGGGAAATAAAAGTTTAGTGGCAGGATCAGCACGTCCACTAGAACCGGCACTCGGTAGGCCTAGGTTGGGCCTAATGTCATTGGTTGGGTTTTCCCGGGAGGGGGGTGGGGGGTTGTGGGGCAGGAAGCGGGGGGGGTTTAGGGCTGGGTGTTTTGGGTGAGGGAGATGGGGGAAAAGTTATTAAAAAAGATCTCATGAGCTACTTTTTCACCTGGGTGGTAGGGAGAGTGAAGTGGGGAAATGATGGTGGAGGGTAGGATAGATGCGGTGACCTGGATGTCATGGAATGTAAATGGTCTAAGGGTCAAAGCAAGGAGGGATAGGATTATGAAATATCTGAAAGATGTTCCAGCAAATATCATGATTCTTCAAGAGTCCGATTTAACGGAGGAAGAGAGCAAGACATTTATTGGCTCACTTCGGTGGTTAAACTACGCTTTCTACACGCCACAGACACTGGTAACAAAAGGTATGGCTTTGTTGGTCATAAAAGGGCTAGATTGTCAGGTTGAGGGTAAGAAGGCAGATATCAAGGGTAGGTGGTTGATAGTAAATATGAAGATAGGTGGCCTCATGTATAATGTTATTGGATATTATGGCCCAAATCAAGATGATGTTGGTCCATTGGATGAACTAGCTAAAGAGATGATGGGTCTTACGGGTTTCATAGTTTTTGCTGGAGACTTTAATACAGTACTGGATCCCAGGCTAGACAGATCGGCAAGCAGTAGAGCCCAGGTAAATAGTAAAATGGCATCTAGACTAAGAGGCTTGATGGAGCAGTTTGGATTGTGTGATGTATGGAGACAGAGGGCAGGTGAGAATGTTGGGTATACTTTTTACAATAAAAACTATCGCCATAAGTCCAGAATTGATTATTTCTTAATAGATGCAAGATTACTGGATAAGGTAAAACAAATTACGCATGTTGGGGTACATCTATCTGACCATTCTGCGGTTATTTTAGAACTTGTGATCGGGACTTGCGATTTGGATTCAGTATGGAGGCTGGATCGTACAGTTTTGTATGACCAGAAGGCAATGCAGTGTTTACAGCAGGAACTCGAGATATTCATTGAACATAATGTGGGTACGGCTAGGATAGATATTGTGTGGGAGACAACTAAGGCCTTTCTGCGAGGCAGATTAGGTGCTATTGGGGCTAGCAGAAGAAGAGACTATTTTTATGAAGTAGAACGTCTGGAATTGGAAATCAGGCAGGGCGAAGCAGCTATTGTAAATAGGGGGAGAGCTCAGAAGGAAGAGATTGTTCAAAAATTGGTAGAGTTGAAAGAGAAATTAGCCTCCGTAGTCAACAATCGGGTAAAAGAAAAATGGGAGGCTAGTAGACTAGCCCATTTTGAATATGGGGAGGGCACAAGTAAACTACTAGCCTGGAAAGCTAGGAAAGACCGGATAAGGAATACGATTAAAGAAGTGAAAGCAGGTGAAGCAGGAGGCATAGTTACAGAAACAAAGGATATTGTGGAAACCTTTTATAAATATTTTGTGGAGGTATATAGGGAAGATTTGGTCCCGGATATGAAGCTGATAGAGGATTGGTTAAAAGTTTTAAAGCCCTTAACTGAGGATCTACAAAATTTTTGGGATCAAGAGATAAGTCAGGGGGAAATAGAGGAGGCCATCAGACAAGCTAAGATAGGCAAGACACCTGGCCCAGATGGCCTCCCGGTAGAGGTGTACAAAAGTCTATCTGGGAGTTTGTCGTTGTTATTATCTAAGGTATTCAATGGGGTTTTTCTTGGCAGCATAGAGCTTCCCGCTTCCTGAAATCAGGCGAATATAATTGTTATTCCTAAATCCGGGAAATCGCCAAGATATATGGAGTCATATAGGCCTATTTCACTTTTAAATAGTGATTATAAACTGTTTGCAAAGATTATGGCAGATAGGCTGGCCAAGGTGATCCCCGGTATAGTTCACGAGGATCAAAAGGGGTTTATTAAGGGCAGGTATCTAAAGGAACTAACATTTTCTTTGATAGCCAGTATTGACGTTGCTGTCGATCAGAAGCTTCCTTTAGCGATTGTCGCTCTTGATGCCGCCAAGGCTTTTGATCGCGTAAATTGGACTTTTCTGAAGGCTTTAGTAATGCACTTGCGATTGGGGAAAAATTTTGGCCAAGCTTTAGTATCTCTCTATCAGTCTCCCACCTCAAGAGTATTAGTTAATGGAGTATTAACCAAGCCTATAAAGGTAATGAGGGGTACGAGGCAGGGATGTCCTTTATCCCCTCTTTTGTTTGACCTTTATATCGAACCGCTGGCTTGTAAGATCAGGGAGGCAGATAGTATTCCTCCTTTTAGATTTCAGGGTTGGACGAGAAAGATTGGCCTCTATGCGGACGATATAGTCATTTTAACATCTGACTTGAATCAAACACTGGCTACGATAGATACAATCATGAATAATTTTGGCGAAGTTTCAGGGTATTTCTTGAACACCGATAAAACCGAAATTATGTCCTGGAACCTGGCAACGGAGGCTGTAACTCCCAAAAAACAGATTAGATATTTGGGGGTCCAAATTACTCAGGATATAAAGCAACTTTCCACAATCAATTTTGTTAAAATTAGGAAAGATATTTCCATGCTAATGAAGGGTTGGAATCATCTTCCACTAACTATTTTTGGTCGAGTTAATTTGATCAAGATGATGGTGCTGCCGAAGTTAACTTTTTTATTTGATTCTATTCCTTTTATGTTTGAGAAAAATGGGTTGGCAAAACTGCAGAGTGAGATAGGGTCATTCATATGGTCTTCCAAGGGATCTAGATTATCGTGGAAAAAAATTAGGAGAAAGTACATTAAGGGGGGTTTGGCAGCCCCGGATTTTCAGATTTATTCCTGGGCCTTTTTGCTCAAAAACTGCAGAATGCTTTTGGGTAGTCCAGGGAACTCAATTAATGGGGAACTATTTTCTGCTTTGTTGAAAATTGAGGGGGTCAAACAGGCTGGCTTTATGTATACATTTTCGGACCCAAAATACTTTAAAAAAGTAAGATTGAAGATTTTGAGAGACTTGGCTATGGTTTGGTATCGGGTCAGAAGGGCCACAAGAATTCCTTACTTCAGTGCTGGAGCACCAATCTGGGAAACTCCGGGCGCCCCAAGTTGGATGGAAGATGCATTGGCAAAGGCTTTAAAAACAGAAGGTCCCCAGAAATGGGGTGATTTATTTGTTGATGGAAGCCTACTGCCGTGGTCTGTTTGTGACTTACACTGGGGTGCTAAGTTTTCTAAATTTAAATATGTTCAGATTCAAAGCTGGGCAACTGGGAAAGAACATCTTATTGGACGGCACAACGACTTTGAGGAAAAGTTGGCATCGGATGTTTGCATTAAAAAAGAGGTGGCGATGTGGTATTGGGCTATCGTTGAGTTGGAAGATGGCCCTTTTCTACTGCCGGAGACCCTTTGGAGAGAGTGCTTGCCGAGGATTACGACAGAAGAACAATGGCAAGTAACTATGTTGATTCTATATAAGGTGGTAAAGCCTGCGAATTTAAGAAGGAATCACTTGTTCACTCTCCACAGGGCATACTGGACTCCAAAGAGGTTGGCCAAATTTAAAGATGGTAGTAATGTAAGATGCCCTAACTGCAACAGCCTAAATGAGGATGACATTCATATGTTTGTTACATGTCCGGCGATCAAGATTTTTTGGGATGCTGTAAGTAATTGTTTGTCAGTGATCCTAAAGCAAAGAATTAAGGTAAGCCCTGAAACCATCATTACAGGAAGATTATATTTACAAGGTAAGGGCTTGGATGATAAAACGAAGTTGGTGTTCTATGCTATTTTGTTGGCCCGTAGGGAAATTTGTAGACTTTGGGTTTCTCCTGACCCCCCGACAGACTTGACCTGGATTAGAGCTATGAGAGCTATAGGTAAATTGGACATGGCAGCTCCCCATAAAAAGAAGTACAGATTTTGGACTTTATTTTTTGAGCACTATGGGTGATGGGTAGGGTTATAAGACGTTTAAATCTTGGTTATTGTAAAGATGGAAAATAATGGTCCTATGATTAAGTTGCTTCGAATCTCTTGGAGGATACTTGCTTTGGAAGGCTTGGGTTACGATATGGCATCCCCCACCCCTCCGCCTTCTAGTAAACGAGTATCTTCTGATATGAGACGAATAACACCCTAGGGCGCTACAAATAGAGAAAGGGTGGGAAGTGGCATATGAGGACTAAAAATTTAAAAAAAACTGTGTGAATATCTCTATCACTTTGTCAGTTGTTGTGTAAACTGCTGCACCAGTTGGTTACTAGCTACGTGAAAGTCTATATTATTTATTGATTAGTTAACTGAGTATTTGTATGGAAGAGTGAATGTGTGTGTGGTTCGGTGGGGGGTGTGTGACTGCCCAAAAATGTGTGAATAGTTGATTCAGTAGGTATCTGAAGTTAAAACTACATGTTATAACAGTTGTTTGGGTGAGTGAATATCTTTATAGGTGTGGCGATGAGCCAATATATGTCTCAATGGTACATGTCGAACAAACTAGAAAAATAAAAGCCAGTGTATGTGTCAGTTGTTGTATATAAATAAGTGTACATAAGACTCAGTGATTGTACGAGTGACAGTATGGATAACTGTATAGTTGTAATAGTGTTTTTATAACACACTAAGTATGAGTTATTATCTATATGAATAGTGAGACACTATAAATTAGTCAAGTAAACAGTCAATCACACTGCTACTAAATCCTTCATCCAGATATTTATATTGATATATCCACCCATTCTTCAATGCAAATTGCTATATATATATATATATATATATATATATAAAACATACATATTTAAATAACGAACCAAACCACATTCACTGGATGATGTCATCAGTGGTGTCATCAGTGATGTCATTTGAGATGTCATCAGTGAGGTCACTGACCATGTCATGAATGATGTAATATGTGACGTCATCAGCAGTGGATTGCGGGCGCGCGAGATGTAGTTAGTACAACTAACTATATCGGAGGAATTTCAATGGTTTTGTTCGAGTGAAATGTCCAGCTAACTATAACACCCCTAAAACCTATTGTTTTTTCAGTGAATTTCTAAGGTTTTTTAAATGCTAATTCCTAACTATATCAGGCCTGAAACCTATGGTTTTTTCAGTGAATTTCAAAGGTTTTTTAAATGCTAATTCCTAACTATATCAGGCCTGAAACCTATGGTTTTTTCAGTGAATTTCAAAGGTTTTGTAAATGACAATTTTTAATGTATTAATTGTTATACTGATTTTTTTTATACTGATTTACTACATTGTTTAAACTGTTTATTTTTAGATATTTTATTTTTTTATTTACATTATACATTACAATACAAAATATACTTGTGGGACCCCCCTTTTTTCTCAGCCCCCGCTTGACGAATCACCGTGAAATTTTCAGGATAGGAACTGGCCAAAAGTTTGGAAAATTTTGCGAAGATTCGTCAATCGGCGCCAACGTCATTCCAAATAGAATGTTGTGGATTTCCTATGGAAAATAGGTCCTAACTATATCTACCTATTGGCGACCACCAGTAGCTAATATATATATATATATATATATATATATATATATATATATATATATATATATATATATATGTACATATTCACTGAAAAAAAACAAAGGTTTCAGGGGTGTTATAGTTAGGAATTGGCATTTAAAAAACCTTGTAAATTCACTGAAAAAACCATAGGTTTCAGGGGTGTTATAGTTAGTTGGACATTTCCCTCGTACAAAACCCTAGAAATTCCCCTGTTATAGTTAGTTCAGCTAACTATAACTCGCACCCCCGCAATGCACTGCTGATGACGTCACATATTACATCACTCATGACATGGTCAGTGACATCACTGATGACATAACTGAAACCTATGGTTTTTTCAGTGAATTTCTAAGGTTTTTTAAATGGCAATTCCTAACTATAACGCCCCTGAAACCTTTGGTTTTTTCAGTGAATTTCAAAGGTTTTTTAAATGCCAATTCCTAACTATAACGTGCATGAAACCTATGGTTTTTTCAGTGAATTTCAAAGGTTTTTTAAATGCTAATTCCTAACAATATCAGGCCTGAAACCTATGGTTTTTTTAGTGAATTTCAAAAGTTTTTTAAATGCTAATTCCTATATATAACTCATCTCTGAAGATATCATGTTTAATGATTTTGATTGGATTTCTATATTTTTCAAATTCAGTGTGTCATTTCATTAATTACATTTTTTTAAAATACATTTTTATCACCATTTTTTAAACTTATTTTTTCAATAATACTTTTAAAAATTAAAAAAATATTATTTGAACTTAATGGGTTTTTCAAACATATTTTTTTATATTTTTCAAAATATTTACTATATGTGCAAAACTTTATTTTATATATATCTTTTTTCCATGTTTTTGGATCCGCGCACCCAACGCAAGAGGATCCGTGCACCAAACATGATAGGATGCGCGCACCGTGCGTGCAATTCGCCGTTTTTTTTTTTTAAAAGGGGGCCCCAGGGGGTGCTTCTGGGACCCCCTAAGCACCTCTAGAGGGTCAGAGTATTTCCACTCTGCCCCATTTATATGTTTTACACACTTATTCCCCTTACTTAATCAGCCTCGCTTCTACCGAGGCAGAAAATGGCCGCCAACAGTTCCTGGTTTCGAATGTAGAGAGACACTCGACAGCCAATTAGCATTCAGCGCGCGATCGGGAGGGTGCGCGCTCGGTTCGGGGAGGGTGCGCTTACGGTGCGGGTACGGTCCGCGGATCCTCCGCGAGCATAGATATCACTAACTTTTTTACCCTCATTTTCTCAGGAACTACTGAACAGATTCACACCATATATGCAAAAGGCACGAGTCCGAACTGAGGACTACCTCTTTGCCAAATTTGGTGTCATTCCGTTCAGCGGTTCGGGCTGTAGCTGTGACAACAGATCCTATGGGAAATTGCATGGGGAAAACGCGTTTTGGGACCCCCTTTTTTCTCGGCCCCCGCTTGACAGATCACCGCAAAACTTTCAGGGTAGGAGCGGAGCAGAGCTGGCAAAAAGCTTGAAAAATTTCGCGAGGATTCGTCAACCGGCCCAAACGTTATTCCAAATAGAATGTTGCGGATTTCCTATGGAAAATAGGTCCTAACTATAACTATCTACTGGCGACCGCCAGTAGATAATATATATATATATATATATGTATATATATATATATATATATATATATATATATATAAATCCAATTGCAGGTCAAAAGCACACTCAGAGTCACGGGTATTCCATAAACGGCAGTAGTTTATTCTTCGCTACGCGTTTCAACACAAAAAGTGTCTTGTTCACACGAATCTACAAACGTTTTGCATTGTTTTAAATAAAGTTCATTGAAGTGATTTCACCCGAACACAGTGATAACAGAAATAGGACTATACCTTCAGATAGTCAACACCGATGTTATAGTGCGGCAGACATATTGGAAAGTGTATTTCAACGTTTTCACAATATATAGTCTCTCTTTACATTGTATTGCTACTGGTTTTGCACATTGTAAAATAGACACCACAATTACTTGTCAATCATAGGAACATAAAGTTCAATATGCCCCTGATTACAGGTTTCTGTTATTTACATTCATAGACGATTTGCCTTGAATACTAATTCAAATATGTCTCGCCATACATTTGGGCTATATAGTCATTATAGTTAGGGCAATCGTTATGTTTGGAAATCTGTATGGTTGGTAATTGCATATGTCAGTGTTCATGGTTACCCGTGTTCCTGAGAAAAACTCGTTTGATTTGTGGGCGCTCTAGTGGCTAAATGGTATAAATGTGGGGTCTATTATTCATACATTTGTATCGGTCTAGTGCCTGAAAGAGCATATATGTTTCTACATTACATTGATTTCGCACTGGTTAATATTATTTGCAACATCTTTCTAGACTAAAATCATTATATAGGTTAATGTCCTCACTTCACCTGTGATACGATCAAATGTGCAAAATTGAAAACAAAAAAACAAATTATATTCTGAAACAGATAGACATTTCATTATAAAATTCTCTTATCTGTGATATAGTGCAGTCCCGAGCCCGGGGAAGAAAAGGTTAGGGAACCCGTGAGACAGTCAAACATAAGGTGGGCCCCTTCCTTTCCTCCTGTAAAAAAACACAAATAAGAGATACACAGCCATTCGTTTCTCAAAGAGAATGGGACAAAGTATCCATATCGATACAACACATTCATTAATTATCACAGAACTACAGTCACTATTTTTGATACTATCTCTAGTTGATTATTCTATATGAAGATGTGAAGCTAGTTCCTCGTCAAGGTTGTGCCCTCCCGGGAATCTAGTTTCCAACTCAAGTATCCATTTTGATTCCCGATGTCTTAATCTGAGGTCTCTATTGCCGCCTCTTGGATTTAAGACTATTTGTTCAATGGCAAAGTACCGTAGCAGAGAATTATTGGATTGATGGAATTCCAGAAAGTGCCTTGCAATTGGGTATTGTACATTTACATTGGTAATTGCTCGAAGATGTTCCATCACTCTTTTCTTTACCATGCAAATAGTACTCCCCACGTATCTACGTTTGCAAGGACATTCAAGTACATACACAATACAGTTACTGCTACACGTTAGAAATTGGTTGATTACCCATTTTTTATTTCTTCCTGGAATGTTGAATTCTTTTACAGAGTGGCTGAATTTGCAGGCTCTGCAATGCCCACAGGGGAAGAACCCTTTAAGATCGTGAAAATTATGGCTATTTGGTTGAGTGATATCCCCTCTTACCAATATATCCTTAAGACTTCTGCCTTTCTTATAGGTAATCAGGGGTCTTTTTCCTATTTCTTTCCCTATGATGGCATCAGTCTGGAGAATCTTTCAATTCTCTGTGAGCATTTTACTTACTTTTTGTGATCTATTGTTGTATGTAGTTACAAGTCTGATGTTACTGTCCGCATCTTCTTGGTCATTAGCTCTTTGTTCTAGTGCTTTGATTCTGCTCACACTGTCAATTTTTTTCACTGCATTGTTGAGGACCCATTCAGGGTATCCTCTTTGGCGAAACCTTTCAAGCATGTTGTTTTTTTCCTCCAGGAATTTATCATCTGTGCTACAGTTTCTCCTTGCCCTCAGTAGCTCTCCATATGGAATGCTCCATTTCAGGGGTTCTGGATGGCCACTGAGAGCATGGAGCAAACTGTTCCCAGCTGTCTCTTTTCTATACAGACTCGTTACAAGTTTCCCACTGATAACTTCAATATGGGTATCTAGGAACTCAACCTCCCTCTTGCTGATATTAGATGTAAGTTTAATATTGTATGGGTTGGTGTTTAGTTCATTAATGAACTTAACAGCTTCTTCTTTTGTGTCACTCCATACAATAAATAGGTCGTCAATATACCTGAGCCACACGACTACTGACTCAAAGTATTTGACAAGGGATGGATTTGATCGAATTTCCTCCTCCCATTTTCCTAGGAAAAGGTTTGCAAATCCAGGTGCGAAGCACGTTCCCATAGCCGTGCCTCGCACCTGCCTGTAGAGTACCCCATCAAACATGAAGATGTTGTTTTTCAGACATACCATCATCATGTCAGCTAGCATGCGTGTATGCTCCAGATAAATAATAGCTCTAGAACCTAGAAAATGCATGCAAACTTCCACCCCCTGGACGTGATCTATTATAGTATACAATGAGTTCACGTCCAGGGTAATCAGATGGTAGTTCTCGTCCCATCTGAGACCATCTAATTTATTCAGGAAATCCTTAGTGTCTTTGACAAAAGATGGTAAATTCGTGACATGTTCTTTCAAGAACTGATCCACATATTTGGATACATTTTCATTTACACTGCCCATAGAAGACACGATTGGTCTCCCTGGTGGAATAGTGGGGTGTTTATGCAGTTTTGGGAGAAGATACAGAATGGGTAATTTGGGGAAATCGCGTTTTAAGAAACAATATTCATGCCACGAAATAATCCCAAGTTCCTGCCACTCTGATAGTTTTTGCCATGTTGTAACTATGCTGGCGTTGTATGCTGCAGTATCACAAATACAATAATAATCATTGTTATTGAGTTGTTCTTTAGCTTCATTGATGTACAATTCTTTACCCCAAAGGACAATATTCCCACCTTTGTCTGATGGTCGTACGACCAAACTTTTATCCTTCGATAGTGACAGAATAAACTTGGATTGTTTATATGACAAGTTTTGTGTTCCCTTAGGATTATTGTGCTTATGTTTTTGTTTCATAAGTTCCTTGGTCACAACATCGTGAAATGTATCAATTGCATCGTGGGGTAAATTGGGATAGAATACTGAACGGGGTTTAAATTGAGTACATGCTGCTTTGTTTGTTATTACATCTTCTGCGTCTGCAATTGGATTTATAAAGAATTTGCCGGTTTTCTGGTTTACCGGCATCGTGCGCCAGCTGACGGCGGGCTCGGTTTCCAAATAACCCGTTTGGATGATATATATATATATATATATATATATATATATATATATATATATATATATAAATATTCACTCCCTTCTCCTCTATGGCTTCGAGAAAGCACTCACAGGGGTCTTTGCCTTTTCCACAGTTGCTTTTAATTCGTACAGTCCCCAATCAACATGACGCGTTTCGGCTTACACCTTAGTCAAATGTTTACAAGTTACGCACCGAGATGCGTCAAACTTTTAAAATACACGTACAAGGTCACATGATGCATTTGTCATTACAAATCAAAGAAGGACCACTCTATTTACAAAATCAGGTGCCATATTGGATTGTATAACCGCAAGTCAAATCCCTGTAACTAAAGCAAAAGTTATATACACTGCTAAACTACCAAGACTGCATAATATGTAATTTTGTCAAGATGTGTGCAAATGTCATTATTGTTCAATATCAAGAATCAAAACTGAAACCCATAACACACAATTTTAGCGGGCTAAAACCAATTCCTAAATCACGCCATGTATCGGCTATGGTTCCTGAAACAAAGTCCTTCAAATGATGCCGTGTATTGGCTTAGATTTATAATTGATACATTACAGGAAATGAATCAAAAACCAGAAGATACAATAAAAATTGAAAGTTCCCTTTTATTTACAAAGTGCATGAGTGCTTATTGTTCCTCAGCTACCTACTTTATACTTAGAATTTATAAGTTTACAATGTCCATCTTCCTTATTAAAGTGGTTGTACTGACTTTATTTCTCTTATTTTTGTATATTAATAATCATATACTATTTTCTTTGCTTTTGGTTTCATCTAAAGTGCTTGTGCTTGTGCTAGTGCTTATTCCAATTATTCTATAAAGAGCTAGTGTTAAAGTGCTTGTGTCCTTTGTCCTCCTCCTAAAATTTTCAATGACTATCAATTATAATGTTTTAAAATAAAAAAACGGACGAAACGCGTCATGGCTGCTGCGATCAGTTTGGGAGTAATAATAAACATTGCAGAATGATGAACTTTGGTGGTCCACGCTCTTTCTTAGTGCTGAAGAAACTGACGGAATGAGAAGAAGTGTATTGGGATATATATATGTATATTACCTACTGGCGGTCGCCAGTAGGTAGTTATAGTTAGGACCACGTTTCCATAGGAAATCCGCAACATTCTATTTTGAATAACTTTGGCGCCGGTTGACGAATCCTCGCAAATTTTTCAAAATAGGTGGGGCGCTACGCTCCGCTCCTACCCTGAAAGTCTCGGGGGGATTCGTCAAGCGGGGGCTGAGATAAAAGGGGGGTCCCAAAACGCGTTTTTCCCATGCATTTTTCCATAGGACCTTTAGACACAGCTACAGCCCGAACGGCTGAACAGAATTACTTGAAATTTGGCAGAGAGGTAGTCCTCAGGTCAAGGAAGTGCCTTTTGTAGGTTTGGTGTAAATCTGTTCAGTAGATTCTGAGAAAATAGCCTTTAAATCAATATATATATCTGAGCCAGCGAACGGTGCGCTTACGGTGCGCTTACCGTACGCGTACGGTGGCGTGCGCGAGCGCGATTCTGATTGGCCCTTAGATCTTAGTAAACACTCGAATCGGTCGAAACCAGGAAGCGGCGGCCGCCATTTCGTGTGTTTCACTCAGAAAAAAAAGAGTGATATCTTGAAAAGGGGGCAAGGGAGAGAGTTACAGACCCCCTAACATTTGTAAGGGGGTCAAAGAAGGACAGAAAAGTACAAAGAAAACATTTATTGATTTTAAAAAAAATCGCGGGGTACGCGTACGGTAAGCTTAACGTACGCGTACGGTAGAAAAAAAATAAAATAAAAGAAACGAAATGCAGATTTAAGAGTTTAGATATTAGGGGGCTCTAAAAAGAGCCGTTGTGTTTATGAAGTGATTTTTTAGTGGTACCTACAAGTAAGTACCGATGCAGAGTCTAAGGTTCAAGAGGAAGACTCTGTTCCCTTCATCAGTGAAGTGCAAACCATCTCCTCTATAAATGTCTTGCATGTCGTAACGCAAGTTGTTGTGGTAAATGGAACCCATACCATAGTCACGGAGGAAAGCAGAAACAGATTTGTTGACGTGCTTTCTTGCTTTGTCAATCTGTGGACAGAAATGATTGGACCAGTTCCATTTTTGCCTTTGGCATATGTTAGAAAACACAAAGGCAGTTTTAGGGAAAAGTGAAAACAGTTGTGCAAAGGTGTCCTTCATAAGCATTTCCAGACCTACCCCAGTCAAAGTGCCTAGGTCATTGCCACCACAGTGCACTATTATGAGGTCAGGGTGTTGGATTTGCATGAAGGATTTCACCAATGGCATCAATTGGTGCCACTTTAACCCTCTCTGACCAATCCATTTAATGTCTACATTTGGCAAAGCAAGGTCTCTCACCATATCTGTTTTCTCTGCATACTTTTCACTCCAGAAGACATAGCTGTGCCCTACAATCCACACTGTGAACATCTTCAAAGGAGAACTGGATGCACTCAGGAGGTGTAATTCAGTAGAATGGTAAAAAGAAATGAAAGACAGTTTGGAAATGGGGGCATACATATTTTTTTTATAAAAAAAAGAACTGATTGGCTGTTTCATACCATTCTACAATAAAAACTAGGCTGTATGTGTAAATTAATAGAAGCATGTTTTGTATTGGTACAGAAAAATGTGTTACCAAAGAACAGTACTATGGATTTGCTGTTAGGTTTGAAAAGTCAAGCACTCTTGCTCTTTGGAAATGAAACATTGTTTGGTGAACTTCTGACCTAACTCCACACAGCAGTGTTGCATGAGCTGTTGCTATGATAGCAGGCAGAAGTCAAGTTGGGGGAAGGGTACTAGGCAGAAGTCAAGTTGGGGGAAGGGTACTTTTGGAAAAGGGTTGGTTTTCAACCAATAGAAATGTGTGATTACATTTGAAAAAAAGGGGGAAGCACTGAGATTTGAAATTAACATGTATATGTGTGGAAAAAGAGAGGGAAAGTTTGCCATTATCTGGTTCTGCTGAGAGGAGAGAGGTGTAAAGAACAGAGATCCTGGCTCTGATAATCTGCTGTTTGAGTGCCACATTTCTTTCACAACTAACTAATTTTAAAGGTGAGTTTAGAGTTTGAGAGGGGATGTATATGGTAAATTAAGAAATGAATAATAGAAATGGAATTCCTTTTGTTGAAGTTGTGTTTATCATTTTCTGTTTTGGGAGAAATTTAAATGTGAGGAACATGTAAAATAATATGGACTATGTTTTC
Source organism: Triturus cristatus (assembly GCF_964204655.1). Classification (NCBI taxonomy): domain Eukaryota; kingdom Metazoa; phylum Chordata; class Amphibia; order Caudata; family Salamandridae; genus Triturus; species Triturus cristatus. Next base: position 280,586,006 of record NC_140593.1, read on the forward strand.
ACGATAAATTAAGGTGTACTGGTATAAATAAGGAATACTTTTAGGGTTTGAGGTTGCACTCAGTAATGCAAATACATTCAGCATTACTAAGGCTGGTTGCCCTTGCTGGAGTGTAGTCAGTCGAACAGGTTACATATGTTGTTGGTCTCAGAAAGCTGTTTGGTATTGCTCTGGTGATTTTACATTTGCATTAGATGGAAAGGGGGAGGTATTTTTTTATGCAGAAGCAGACTCTTAGCACACAGCCAGCTGCTTACCCTGTGGAATCATGCACAGTATTCACAACCGAGTGGGGTTTGAGGTTTCAGTCAGTAATGCAAATACATTCAGCATCACTAAGGCTGGTTGGCCTTGCTGGAGTGTAGTCAGTCACCCAGGTTCCACATGGTGCTGGTCTGAAAAAGCAGTTTGGACATGTGCTTTTTTAAGAATCTAAAAAGTTGGTTTAAAATGTGTCAGTCTGTAAAAGTGTTTATCACTTGCCAAAAAAAAGAGTAGTAAGTGTGCTTTCAAATTGGCAAAGAAATTTCGTTTTGTGACTAATATGAAAACATGACTCTGCGTGCAAAAAGGAATTACAGGCAGAGATTTATTGCGTATTGCTCTGGTGATTTCACAGTTGCATTAGATGGAAAGGGGGAGCAATTTTTGGTGCAGAAGTAGACTCTTAGCACACACCCAGCTGCTTACCCTGTGGAATCATGCACAGTATTCACAAGCAGGTGGGGTTTGAGGTTTCAGTCAGTAATGCAAATACATTCAGCATCACTAAGGCTGGTTGCCCTTGCTGGAGTGTAGTCAGTCACCCAGGTTACACATGGTGCTGGTCTGAAAAAGCAGTTTGCACATGTGCTTTTTTAAGAATCTGAAAAGTGGATTCATAATGTGTCAGTCTGTAAAAGTGTTTATCACTTGCCAAAAAAAAGAGTAGTAAGTGTGCTTTCAAATTGGCAAAGAAATTTCGTTTTGTGACTAATATGAAAACATGACTCTGTGTGCAAAAAGGAATTACAGGCAGAGATTTATTGCGTATTGCTCTGGTGATTTCACAGTTGCATTAGATGGAAAGGGGAAGCCATTTTTTGGTGCAGAAGCAGACTCTTAGCACACACCCAGCTGCTTACCCTGTGGAATCATGCACAGTATTCACAAGCGAGTGGGGTTTGAGGTTTCAGTCAGTAATGCAAATACATTCAGCATCACTAAGGCTGGTTGCCCTTGCTGGAGTGTAGTCAGTCACCCAGGTTACACATGGTGCTGGTCTGAAAAAGCAGTTTGGATATGTGCTTTTTTAAGAATCTAAAAAGTGTATTCAAAATGTGTCAGTCTGTAAAAGTGTTTATCACTTGCCAAAAAAAAAAAATAGTAAGTGTGCTTTCAAATTGGCAAAGAAATTTCGTTTTGTGACTAATATGAAAACATGACTCTGTGTGCAAAAAGGAATTACAGGCAGAGATTTATTGCGTATTGCTCTGGTGATTTCACAGTTGCATTAGATGGAAAGGGGGAGCTATTTTTTGGTGCAGAAGCAGACTCTTAGCACACACCCAGCTGCTTACCCTGTGGAATCATGCACAGTATTCACAAGCGAGTGGGGTTTGAGGTTTCAGTCAGTAATGCAAATACATTCAGCATCACTAAGGCTGGTTGCCCTTGCTGGAGTGTAGTCAGTCACCCAGGTTACACATGGTGCTGGTCTGAAAAAGCAGTTTGGACATGTGCTTTTTTAAGAATCTGAAAAGTGGATTCAAAATGTGTCAGTCTGTAAAAGTGTTTATCACTTGCCAAAAAAAAGAGTAGTAAGTGTGCTTTCAAATTGGCAAAGAAATTTCGTTTTGTGACTAATATGAAAACATGACTCTGTGTGCAAAAAGGAATTACAGGCAGAGATTTATTGCGTATTGCTCTGGTGATTTCACAGTTGCATTAGATGGAAAGGGGGAGCCATTTTTTGGTGCAGAAGCAGACTCTTAGCACACACCCAGCTGCTTACCCTGTGGAATCATGCACAGTATTCACAAGCGAGTGGGGTTTGAGGTTTCAGTCAGTAATGCAAATACATTCAGCATCACTAAGGCTGGTTGCCCTTGCTGGAGTGTAGTCAGTCACCCAGGTTACACATGGTGCTGGTCTGAAAAAGCAGTTTGGACATGTGCTTTTTTAAGAATCTGAAAAGTGGATTCATAATGTGTCAGTCTGTAAAAGTGTTTATCACTTGCCAAAAATAAGAGTAGTAAGTGTGCTTTCAAATTGGCAAAGAAATTTCGTTTTGTGACTAATATGAAAACATGACTCTGTGTGCAAAAAGGAATTACAGGCAGAGATTTATTGCGTATTGCTCTGGTGATTTCACAGTTGCATTAGATGGAAAGGGGGAGCCATTTTTTGGTGCAGAAGCAGACTCTTAGCACACACCCAGCTGCTTACCCTGTGGAATCATGCACAGTATTCACAAGCGAGTGGGGTTTGAGGTTTCAGTCAGTAATGCAAATACATTCAGCATCACTAAGGCTGGTTGCCCTTGCTGGAGTGTAGTCAGTCACCCAGGTTACACATGGTGCTGGTCTGAAAAAGCAGTTTGGACATGTGCTTTTTTAAGAATCTAAAAAGTGGATTCAAAATGTGTCAGTCTGTAAAAGTGTTTATCACTTGCCAAAAAAAAGAGTAGTAAGTGTGCTTTCAAATTGGCAAAGAAATTTCGTTTTTTGACTAATATGAAAACATGACTCTGTGTGCAAAAAGGAATTACAGGCAGAGATTTATTGCGTATTGCTCTGGTGATTTCACAGTTGCATTAGATGGAAAGGGGGAGCCATTTTTTGGTGCAGAAGCAGACTCTTAGCACACACCCAGCTGCTTACCCTGTGGAATCATGCACAGTATTCACAAGCGAGTGGGGTTTGAGGTTTCAGTCAGTAATGCAAATACATTCAGCATCACTAAGGCTGGTTGCCCTTGCTGGAGTGTAGTCAGTCACCCAGGTTACACATGGTGCTGGTCTGAAAAAGCAGTTTGGACATGTGCTTTTTTAAGAATCTGAAAAGTTGGTTTAAAATGTGTCAGTCTGTAAAAGTGTTTATCACTTGCCAAAAAAAAGAGTAGTAAGTGTGCTTTCAAATTGGCAAAGAAATTTCGTTTTGTGACTAATATGAAAACATGACTCTGTGTGCAAAGAGGAATTACAGGCAGAGATTTATTGCGTATTGCTCTGGTGATTTCACAGTTGCATTAGATGGAAAGGGGGAGCCATTTTTGGTGCAGAAGCAGACTCTTAGCACACACCCAGCTGCTTACCCTGTGGAATCATGCACAGTATTCACAAGCGAGTGGGGTTTGAGGTTTCAGTCAGTAATGCAAAAACATTCAGCATCACTAAGGCTGGTTGCCCTTGCTGGAGTGTAGTCAGTCACCCAGGCTACACATGGTGCTGGTCTGAAAAAGCAGTTTGGACATGTGCTTTTTTAAGAATCTGAAAAGTGGATTCATAATGTGTCAGTCTGTAAAAGTACTTTTCACTTGCCTAAAAAGTAGTAGAAAGTATGCTTTGCAATTGGCAAAGAAATTTCGTTTTCTGTCTAATTTCAAAGCATGACTTTGTGTGCACACAGGAATTATTTTTAGATATTTAATTTGTGAAGGTGTTGTTGTGATTTTCATTTATAGGAAAGGGGTTTATAGTATTTTAAGATTTCTAAAGAACATAAAAAATGTAGTAATATATTTAAATAAAATAAAGGAATTTTTTTTTAGTTTTTTTCAGGTATTGCTGAAGAGCAGTGAACAAAATTTAAGATGCCTACAAAATCCAGAGTAAAGAAAGACCACAAAAAAAACCTATATTTGAAGACAACTGGAGGACCTAAGTTAGTTGGAGATGCTCATGTTGGGAAAAAGAAAAAATCTTCTGGTAAGCAAACAAAAGATTTTTTAAAGAACATATTCAAAAAAAGGAAAAATGTACAAAATGTCTGTACTGGAAAGAATGTTTTCAATAGAAAAGGAGAGGAAAAAATTGAGAATTTAGTTAATGCAAATATACCTTCTGCAACTAAAAAGATTAACTTAAACAGAAAAACAGCGTTTAAAGAGATACATAGAAAAATGTTTCAGAGAAGAGTTATGTCCAATTTGATAAAGGATGTGAAGAAATATAAGCAAAAGGCTAAATTTTACAAGAGAAAAAAAGAAAATGAAGCCATTGCAGCAAAGGCATTAGAATTAAAAAGGAAACTATTCATTTTAATTTTGAATAGGATGCGTACATTAGATAAAATGGTTAATGTACTGAAATCACAAAGCAAAAGGAAAAGAGTAGTGAACAGAACAAACTTTTGTAAAGTGTTTTTAGGAAAATGGATGCATAGTTCAAGTAGTGAACCTTTTTTTAATGAAGAGAGCCATTTTCAAAGTAATAGTTTGCTGCATGCAGTTGACACCAGAGGTCGTGCTTACGAAGTGAAAAATGGTTGCATAATGGAGAAGGAGATAATGGTTCCAAGAGATGAGGTACAAGTGATGGCGGATGAGGCTATGGGGAGACGTCCTAAAGCCCCAGTGTACACTTGGAATTGTAGTAGTATTTGCACTGTGCGTCAGGAATCTATTGATAAATTTCGTGAGTTTCTAAGAGAATATAGTAAAAAAAGTGTAAAACAGAAGATTAAGGTGCTTCAAAGTCTAGATCCATGCAGAGTGAGAGAGAATACTGGTTTGCAGGGTCATTCTCTGGCTTGTCTATCTAGAAAAGTGTGTATTAGTGTTTTCCATCATTTTAGAATGCTGGCTGTTCATCATACTGAAATGAGAAAGTTTGTGAGACGGTTGTATTTTGCTAAAAGTCCAGCAATAAAGTTAGATGAATTGAATAGGGCTCTGTTCTGTGGGTCAGTATCAGATGTAGAGAAGGTTGTTGATGAAATTCAGTTTTGTTACTTTGGTCCTGAACAAAACAGTGCAGAAAAGGACACAGTAAATGAGGAAGAAGTGGAAGAGAATGTATAACCATTTGTAAGTAAGACATTTAATGATCACATAACAAAATTTGAAAAAATCTCTAATGAAAGACCAAATATTACTTGTATTTGTTGCCGCAGAACTCATTATAGAAAACAAACCAGGTATGTTGATCTCTATAGAAAAAGTGAAAATGAAGATAATTATAAGTGGATGGATTTTGCCACATGTATATTTCTTGAAAATTGTTTTGAATTGGGTGAAGTTCAGCGTATTTGTAAATACTGTTACAACAAATTAGAAGAAAATAGAATGCCGACCAGAGCTGTACATAATAATTTAGAATTGGATGTTATTCCTGCCGAACTTTCTGAATTAAATACTTATGAGTCTATCCTTATTCAATGTGTTCATCCGTTCCAGACCATAGTACGTATGGAGCCCAAAACTGGTAAATTACCTCCTTCAGATTTACTGAGAGGTTTAAAAGGTAGAGTGGTATATTTGCCCTTGGATTTGAAAAAAAATATGGAAACTATTGATGCAGATACTTTGGAAACTGAACCATTAGTTATTCTGGTTAATGGTGTACCTACAAGGAATAAGAAGATTTGGCAGGAGCTGGTAGATGTACGGAAAGTACAAAGAGCAAATTTGTATTTGAAAAGGAATAACAAATGGTATGAATCAATTTATATAGAAGAAGAAGAAGAAGATTTACAAGAAGACACAGAAACACCAACTGGACAAATTGAAAAAGTGCACAAGTCAATGGAAGAAGAAATTTATGAACATTTTAGCATACATCCTCTTCATTCAAAAGAAGTTATGGGAGACAATATTGATCTGTTTCAGATGAAGAAAGCAAAAGGAACTCCCGTGAGTGTATGGGAGGAGAGCTTGGAAGCTCGATGTTTTCCCCAGCTGTTTCCTAAAGGAAAAGGAGGACGATACGATGAACGTCCAGAACAGATTCCAGCTTCTGAGTATCGGACTACAAGACTATATGCAGAAGATCCAAGATTTCGACACAGTATTCCTTATTTGTTCCATCTTTTATTTGAAAGCGACTTGTCTGCATTATCATATGCAGTAAATCACATTTTAAAAAGTGGAGTACATTTACAAAATGTGTCTGCTAAGGATTTTATGGAGAAAGTTCAGCACCGAGATGATCATTTGGAAACACAACTGATCAATCTGATGGCTTGTCAGCGTGGGACTAATGAATATTGGTACCGACGCCATGGTGAATTAAAATGCATGTTATGGAATTTAGGAACACCAACATGGTTCGTTACCCTAAGCTGTGCTGAGTACGCTTGGGATGATTTACTGGATTTTCTACGAGAGGCAAATTCAAACATTAAAAACATCGAATACAAGACAGCAGGAGAACTGTGCTCATTGGATCCGGTTAATGTTTGCAGATATTTCAATCATAGATTTGAGGCTATGATGTCCTTCATCTGCAATAAAAAAAAATCCACCTCTAGGAGAAGTAGTGGATTTCTTTTGGAGAAAAGAGTACCAGGCAAGAGGTGCTCCTCATATTCATATGCTGTTGTGGATCAAGGATGCCCCAAAGTTTGGAACAGATGCTGATGAAGCAGTGTTATCTTACATTGAAGAATATGCAACATGTGCTATACCAAAAAGCACAGAAGAGAAAAAGTTAAAGGAGCAAGTTTTACGTTTCCAAAGTCATCGGTGTGGAAAATACTGTCGACGGAAATACAAGAGCAAAGATAAATACTACACTAAATGTCGATTTGGATTTCCTAGACCTGTTCTTTCAAATGGAAGAGTAAACAGTTTTATGTCATCTGTGAGACATACTATCACAAGAAAATCACCTAAGAATACCTACAACCTTAAAAGAAAAGAAGAATCAAAAAATATAAATGACTACAACCCAGTCATTTTATCCATGTGGAATGCTAACATGGATATACAGTATGTAGCTGACAATTCCATTGCTGTTGCTCGATATGTAACGTCTTACATTACGAAATCAGAAAAAACAGAATTGAAGGAAATGTGGGAAGAGATTTCTCACGAGAAGACTGTCAGTAAGAAGCTGTACAGTTTCAGTTTAAAATGTTATCGCATCGAGAAATTGGATCCTACGAATGTTCAGATAGGTTATCTTCTGCAAGTCTCTACTCGAAATCAAGAAGAATAATTTGGGCAAGTTTAGGCCTTGCAGCAATGAGAAATCGGGTACTGAAATCTGTTGGAGAAATTGAATATTTGGCCGAGAATGACCCAGAAAGTACAGATATTTTGAAATCAAACATGTTGAACACATATTACCCAAAGAGAAGTCATCATCTGGAGAACATGTGTCTTTATGAAGTGCTGCAGAACTACATTTATTCACGGAAAGCCGCAGAAGACATCAACAATGGAAAATATAAAGTCATTGGTGAGGAAGGATGTTTGGTGAAGCAAACAAAAGGAAGTTTGATAAATCACAGGAAGCTGAGTTGCGACAGTACTGACAAAAAGGAATTTTACTACTTGGCTCTTTTACAGCTGTTTAAACCATGGCGTACAGAGGATGAACTACTGGGAGAATTTCAAAGCTATGAAGATTCTTTTAATGCTTGCAAAGACAGCATACAATGCAGTACATTCTCAACTTATCTGCAAATGTTAAATGAAGAAATTGAACAGGAAACTACAATTGCAGCAGAAGTAGCTAGAGACAGTTCTCAGGACAGCCAAAGTTCAGGAACACTCAGTCAAGATCCCCTAGGACAACCAATCGTTGAAAATGAAGCATCAATAGCCATGAATGAAGTGGAAACGGCTATGAATCAAGCTCAAGAAGAATTTATAGACTTACAAAATTTGGAAAGACAACTGAACGAAGAGCAGCAACAAATTTATGAAGAGATCGGAAACAAAATTGATCACAGATTTCTACATGAAAAAAAAGAGTGCTCATGCACATCATTTCATCCAATCAGGATGTATGTAAGTGGACAAGCTGGAACTGGAAAAAGTTTCTTAATAAAAGTCATCAGAAGCTACCTACAGCAAAAAACGGATTCTACTTTGTCTTGTGTGGTTACTGCTCCAACTGGGTTAGCAGCATATAACATAAAAGGAATCACCTTACATCGTTTGCTAATGTTACCAGTGGAGCATGAGAACAAAATACAATACAACAAGCTAACTGGAGAAGCATGCTTGGAAGTTTCAAGAGTATTGAAGAAGATGCAAGTTCTCATTATTGATGAGGTGAGCATGGTATCAAACTTAATGCTTGCCTTTGTGCATTTAAGAATGCAGCAAATTCTAAGGACAGACTATGACGTGTTATTTGGTGGAAAACATGTCATAGTTTTTGGGGATCTTCTACAGCTTACTCCAGTTAAAGGACAACCAGTGTTTAATACTGTGACACATGAAGACACAAAGAAGTCATTGGGAAGCATCGGTAATGCAAATATTTGGTCCTTCTTTGAGTACAAGGAACTCACTACCAATATGAGACAAGCAAACGATGAAGAATATGGAAGTATTCTGAAAGATATCAGAATTGGACTACTCACTGAAGCTGGCACAAAAGCATTACAGAGTCGGTTGCTACATAATTTATTTCCAAAGGAAGAAATAGTTGCAGAGAAGATATACAAGAACATTGCAGAAAAGAAAAGTGTCATCTGCTTAATGCCAACTCTACGTGAATGCTCAATATTCAATGAGGAGCTTTTGAAATTGGAAAAGGAAGATATCAGGAAATTGAAAGCAGTGGACAAAATTGAGGATGGAAGAATTACTATCACATTAACAAGCACACTGAAAAATAAATTGGATTCACTAGAGAAGAACATTTCCAAAACAGCTGGATTAGAAAAAAATCTATATGTTTGCATGAACTGTAGAGTATTTTTAAGGAGAAATTTGGATGTTGAAAAAGGTTTAGTTAATGGAGCTATGGGAAGAGTTGTGGGTTTTATTAATTATCAGAAAAAAGATGGAATTGAATGTTTAAAAATAAAATTTGATCAGATAGAAGAAGTTAAAGATATTTGTCGTTGTTCAGTTCGTTTCATGCTTGTGAAAGACTTATATGTACGTAGGAAGCAGTTTCCGTTTTCTCTAGCATATGCTGTAACTATTCACTAGTCTCAAGGATTGACTGTAGATTGTGCATTTGTGAACATTGGTTCAACTGTGTTCAAAGAAGGTATGGCATATGTTGCTTTGTCACGAGTGAAAACATTATCAGGTTTATTCATGATAGACTTTGATGACTCAAAAGTTAGTGCTGATACAAATTGTGTAAAGGAGTATAATAGATTAAGAAGAAGCTATGCTCCTCATTTAGGTCAGTATCCTGTGTTGGAGAAACGTGTAGTTTCTCGTAAAAGGAGAAATGAGAATATCTGTAATGAAGATGTAGAGAGGAGGAAAAAAAAGAGGAGTGATGTAATTGCAAGCAAAAAGAAAAAGGAAAATGAAGAACAGGTTGTAGGATGTCATTTTGAAAATAGCTCTGGTGTCAACTGCTACGCTAATGTAGTGCTGAATGTTGCATTTTATCTGGAAAGTGTGCAAGAGCAGATAATAGTAAATCAGGGAAAAAGATTCTGTTCTGAGTTGAGTCTCCTTTTTCAAAAGCTGAGTAATGATAAAACTCAAATAGAAAGTGCTACTGAAATTAGAAAACTTTTAGATGTATGTTCAGGACGAACAAACAGCCTCATGCATCAACCCAAAATCCAGTCGGTAAAATACCGATTCGGTAATAGCTCCCGGTATTAAGTAAAAAATACCCAATCCCAATGCATCAACCCAAAAGCAGAAATCGCTATTTAAGGAATCCTTAAATAGCGATTCTTTAAATAGGGATTCCTTAAATACCGATTCCTTAAATAGCGATTGCATTTAAGGAATCCCAAAGTGAGATTCCTTAAATGCAATGCATCAAAGTGAAAAAATTAGCGATTTCGCTAATAGGGGGAGCAAATTACCATGAAGATGAACTGCATGGTAATTTGCAAAAACTTTGAAAAATGCACTTTTGTGCATTTTTCAAAGTTTCATGTTGCGCACACACATGCCCTTAGAGCATGTGTGTGTGCAACATATGTGCACATATCATTTTCAGGGGTGCATCAGGGTGTCCTTTTGACACCCTGGCACCCTTGAAAGTGCTCCCGCTATTAGCGATTCGGTAATACCGAATCGCTAATACAGACTGGCTTTACATTCATTCCTATGGGCCTCCAAGCCCATAGGAATGAATGGGTAGGTATTCCTTATTACCGATTCGGTATTACCGATTCGGTAATAAGGAATATTAAGGAATCGCTATTTGAATAGCGATTCCTACATGCATAGCCTTTTGCTATTCCTTATTAGCGATTCCTTATTTTTCGCTAATAAGGAATCGCAAATGGCATTGTTGATGCATAGGCCCCAAAGTTTTCTCAAAATGTACAGCAAGACGCACAGGAATTCTTGATGTTTTTTCTTCAGGTACTGGAAGAAGAAGGGGTTCCCATTGAAAATTTATTTGGTCTCTCTTATAAATGGGAACATAGTTGTGAAAACTGTTATAATATATGTGGCTCTAATGTTGATTCTGAAAGGTTTATTTATTTAACATTGCCAGAAAGTAAAACAGTCACTTTTGCTAAATTAGTTAAAGATGCTAATCATAGCATGGAATGCAGTGAGTGTCAATCCGACATGTTTTCAACGTTAATTTTAAAAGAATACGGACAGTATGTAATTTTAATGATGCAACGCTGTAAAGCTGATGGTTCAAAATTAGATACTTTAATAAAGAAGTTTACAGGACAGCAATTATCAATTTCAGGAAAAACTTTTGTAACAGTTGCAATAATTTTCCATGATGGACCTACTGTAACTTCTGGTCATTACACAGTTTATCTTAAATGTGAAAAAGGCTGGACACTGTGTAATGATTCCCAATTGATTTTTAAGCAACGTTTGCCTTTTGATTTAGCAAATTCCTATCTAATCTTCCTGAAACCAAAATTTTAGAGAGACTTGGCAAGATCTGTACAAAACAAATTTACCATTTTATTGGATTACCATTGGAATTTTCAAAAAAAATGATTTTACAAATTATCATTTGGCCTAATGGAAAGGTAACCAATTGTAATGTGGACTTTTTCAATTTTTAATGAAACTTTGGAAAACCAAAAATTTAGAAAAAATCGGTAACATCTGCACAATTTAAATTTTGGAATGTTATTGGATTGCCATTGGAAATTTATTCCAAAAAGATTTTTAAAATTACTATTTGGCCATGCGGAAAGGTAAACAATTCTATTGTGGACTTATTTAATTATTAATTAATCTTTCGGAAACCAAAATGTTACAGACAATCGGTGAGATCTGTACAATTTAAACTTTAGATTTTTATTGGATTACCATTGGAAATTTAATCAAAAAAGAATTTTAAAATTACTATTTGGCCTAAAGGAAATGGAATCAGATGTATTGTGGAGTTATTTGAGATATATTTTTGTGATTATACTTCTGAAACAAAAATGTCAGACGGTATTTTAAAGAAATAAGTATTGATATTAGATGATATTTTTTAAGAATATAATGCATTTCTATAAAGTTATATTTATGCAAAAAGAGATTGTGGGCTTTTTTAAAACTATCTTTGAGATTGTTAATTTTTTTGTTGCCCGCTGTTAAATGATGAATGCAATTGCTTTCACAATTTATAGTGAAATGCAATATATTCTGAAAACAGCAAAAAAAAGGCAACATTTTTTTTTGAAAAATATGTAAATATGTGTACTGTATTATAAAATGTTTTATTAAATATTAATACTTTTTTCTTTTTTTTCAGATTGAGATAGAAAATTTTCGACAACAAGAACCATTTTTAAAGCAATTAAAATTAAATTTTAATTAATAAATATTTTTTTGAGTGGGTATGGTAAGTCAAAGATTTCATGGTCCCTTTTTTCCACTTCTCCACAATCACATTTTCAGTTTTTCATTGTAGTCTCTCAAGGACCTTGTAATGTGATAATTGATTTTTAGTGTTTTTTTTAAAAAAAAAAAAATAATAATTACGCGTACCGTACGCGTACGGTAAAAAAAAAATTAAAAAAAAGTTTTAAAAACATATATAAAAAATAGATGAAAGGTAAGGTTGGCTCTTACAAGAGCCGTTGTTTTCATGCAGGGACAGAGGAAAGAAAGAATGGGAATATTAGTCGGTACGACAAATGTGCTGATCTATTTTATTGTTCACTAGGGAAACACTGGTCTCCCTATGACAAATTTGATCATGACAAGTGGCGCACCGTATTTCAACCCTCAAAAAACGATGGTTTGTTTCCAGAGGAGAAGAAAAAGGAGATGCTCCCACCACAGATGAAGGGCTCACCTGACCTGCAGAAGAAGGACTCGGCCCTGCAGATGATGGACCAGGCTGAGCTGCTGTGGATGTGCTTGGTTGACTTACTGAAGGGTTACCTTCAGTATGTCGAGCATGTGTCCTTCTGTGTACATCTTTAAGGTGTCTCAACATGGTGTGATTCCCGAAGGAATACTTCTTGTTGGGATTCCCTCTTGAAAGTACACGGCCACACAGCTTACAAGTCACTAAGGGTGCATTTACCTTTTTCTTGCCCTCTGGAAAAGTAAAATACTCCCATATGAAAGAGGTCTTTTCTTTCCTCCTTCTCTGCCTCAAGGTAGTGCTGCTAGCCTCACTCTCAGAAGAGCTCTGCTGTTCTGCCATCGTATCACAAAGACAACCCAGCTCCTTCTCCTAAGGGATCACAAGCAGAAATGAGGGGAATGGGTGTGGTGTAGGAGAGTTCTAGAACTGAAAGTAGTTTCAACCAATCAAAAGTTGTGTTTCATGATCACATGACCCACCGTGCGCGTACGTTACGCTTACGGTGCGCTTACGGTGCGCTTACGGCAAAAGTACGCATGCGTGTAAAAAAGACACGCGCTCGCGCGCATGCGCATAACAGTCTTTCCCCAACACTTCCGCGTAACGTGCGCGTGTAGCGTACACGCGTACGCGCCCCACGCGCAGTACGCGCGGCTACGCAAATTGCGTAACTATATGCAAACAGCGTAGATAAATTACGGACAGTGCGTAAACCGTACGCTTACCGTAAGCTTACCGTACGCGCACAAAAAAAAAAAAAAAAAAAAATATATATATATTTTCAAAGTTATACTAATATATCTTACCTGTTTGGTAAAAAAAAAAAAGAGAAAACTTGAAATAGTGCAGATTTTTTAGAAAAAAAACATAGTGTTTTAAGAGAATAAAAAGTTTTTAAAAAACTTGTTTTTTTTAAAAAAAAAACACATTTAATATAAGAATTTATAAAAAAAAATCATAAAAAAAAATATGGGAATCACATATGTTATAGCTAAGAATTAGCATTTAAAAAACCATACAAATTCACTGAAAAAACCATGGGTTTCACACACGTTATAGTTAGAAATTAGCATTTAAAAAACCTTGCAAATTCACTGAAAAAACCATAGGTTTCACATATGTTATAGTTAGGAATTAGCATTTAAAAAACCTTGCAAATTCAGTGAAAAAACCATAGGTTTCACACACGTTATAGTTAGGAATTAGCATTTAAAAAACCTTGCAAATTCAGTGAAAAAACCATAGGTTTCACACACGTTATAGTTAGCTGGACATTTCACTCGTAAAAAACCAATGAAATTTCCCCGTTATAGTTAGTTAAGCTAACTATAACTCGCGCGCCCGCAATGCACTGCTGATGACGTCACATATTACATCACTCATGACATGGTCAGTGACATCACTCATGACATCACTGATGACATCTCAAATGACATCACTGATGACATCACTGATGACATCATCCATGTGATAGAGTGGCAGACCTCCTCTCACCCTAATATAACCTTTGATACACACATTCAAAAATAGAGACTGAAATTTTCAAAAAAATGGACATACCAATACCAATTACAACAACCTCTTCAATAATTCTAAGATCCACATAAACATCTACTTATTCACCAACAGTCCTGTACAGTCACTCATTCGTGTACTCACACATCATATGTACTCATACACCTAAACATCCTGTAACACAATGCCACTCATCCATAGAGTTACTCACACACATAGTTACTCATGCTAATAAAGAATCAAACATCCATTTACTTGCATATACAGTTATACACACACCACCACACTTACTTCTACGGAAACTTACACATACTTAGTCTTTTAAACAATCACTTATTGAAACACATACTTATTCATACAGGAACTCTTTCAATCTCTCACTCTCACATACACTCACTTATATACACCAATAGTCACATATACTAGTTTAAAACATATGTAGTTACTCATAGAGACACTATTGAGACAGCCATTCACTCGCTAACACACCCATACACACACTCTTCCACCCATACAGTCCTGCACATATGCTGTCTTCAACACATACAAACAGTGAGTCACTCATTCATGCACTTATGCACTACGTAATACCCAACACTGAACCATACAGACACTCAGACACTCATACTGATACTCAAAAAACCAACTAATAACCTATATAGACACTCATGTTGCTGCTCACCAACCCATGCAGCCACTTATACACAAAGTGAGAGACTGATACAGGTATTTACACATTTAAACATTACTCACTTAGCCATGTATTCAATAAGATACACTTAATCAGTCAGTAATACAATCAATTTTTCAAAAACAAATCATCCATTTAGACACTTATATACTCATTTATTCTTCCATCGACCTTGAGATATATAAAACATATTTAATTTTCAGAAAAACACACATTCACTGGATGATGTCATCAGTGATGTCATCAGTGATGTCATTTGAGATGTCATCAGTGATGTCATGAGTGATGTCACTGACCATGTCATGAGTGATGTAATATGTGACGTCATCAGCAGTGCATTGCGGGCGCGCGAGTTATAGTTAGCTTAACTAACTATAACGGGGAAATGTCATTGTTTTTTTACGAGTGAAATGTCCAGCTAACTATAACGTGTGTGAAACCTATGGTTTTTTCACTGAATTTGCAAGGTTTTTTAAATGCTAATTCCTAACTATAACGTGTGTGAAACCTATGGTTTTTTCACTGAATTTGCAAGGTTTTTTAAATGCTAATTCCTAACTATAACATGTGTGAAACCTATGGTTTTTTCAGTGAATATATATATACATATATATATATATGTATATAAAATCCAATGCTCACTCGTCCCTACAAATGAGCCCGACATATGCTGGGGTTTACAACAGGATATTTCCATACTTGACAGCACGGGTTTATGCCTTCAAACTGGAAAAGTTTGGCAGACGCGTTTCAGCGGTAGTGCTTTCCTCAGTGCCAGTTCCCAAGCCGAATCTCTCACCTGGCGGTCATTAATAAATCTTCTGACGCTCTCATGGCCACGCCCAATGAAATACTGGTGCCCCGCCTCGACTTGTAGTCTGCAGTTCCCTCATGCTCACCGGGGCCAATTGCATGCTGGTCGTTGGAGTTCGCTGCGAACACCCGTAGAGTGAAGGGCCTCTAAACACCAAGTGGTGTCCCAACAATATGGCTTGCCGAGCTCCACAAACTTTGCAGCCTCTGGTCCCAATGTTAAATTGATGGTATTGCTGGAACCTGGTGTAACACCTGTAGCTAATGCTACTCCTCACTCCCGATGTGGTCACAGTCAGTACTGATGATCCTCAAGGGGGGGCAATGCGCTGTATTGAAAATACAAGGTCCAAAGTTTTTTGCTGAATGCGCGTTGCACCTGAACGGGAGGGCATGCCGGTGGCCAGTGTCAGCAATACTGGCTTCACATAAAATCCAATGCTCACTCGTCCCTACAAATGAGCTCGAAATATGCTGGGGTTTACAACAGGATTTATTCCATACTTGACAGCACGGGTTTATGCCTTCAAACTGGAAACATTTTGGCAGACGCGTTTCAGCGGTAGTGCTTTCCTCAGTGCCAGTTCCCAAGCCGAATCTCTCACCTGGCGGTCATTAATAAATCTTCTGACGCTCTCATGGCCACACCCAATGAAATACTGGTGCCCTGCCTCGACTTGTAGTCTGCAGTTCCCTCGTGCTCACCGGGGCCAATTGCATGCTGGTCGTTGGAGTTCGCTGCGAAGACCCGTAGAGTGAACATATATATATATATATATTCACTGAAAAAACCATAGGTTTCACACAAGTTATAGTTAGCTGTACATTTCACTCGTAAAAAACCAATGAAATTCCCCCGTTATAGTTAGTGCAGGCAACTATAACTCACGCGACCGCAATCCTCTGCTGATGCTAATACTGTATTTAGACACTTATTTGCCCATGTCTTCTTCCATTAAATTTTAGCTATACATATATTACAAATATTTTTTTTTCATAAAGACGCATATGTCATCAGCAGAGGATTGCGGTCGCGTGAGTTATAGTTGCCTGCACTAACTATAACGGGGGAATTTCATTGGTTTTTTACGAGTGAAATGTACAGCTAACTATAACTTGTGTGAAACCTATGGTTTTTTCAGTGAATTTGCAAGGTTTTTTAAATGCTAATTCCTAACTATAACGTGTGTGAAACCTATGGTTTTTTCAGTGAATATATATATATATATATCCACTGAAAAAACCATAGGTTTCATGGATGTTATATTTAGGAATTAGCATTTAAAAAAACCTTAGAAATTCACTGAAAAAACAATAGGTTTCAGGGACGTTATAGTTAGTTGGACATTTGACTCATATAAAACCAGAGAAATTTGCCTGTTATAGTTAGTTGAGCTAACTATAACTCGCGCCCCCGCAATGCACTGCTGATGACATCACATATTACATCACTCATGACATGGTCAGTGACATCACTGATGACATCACTGATGACATCTCAAATGACATCACTGATGACATCATCTAGTGAATGTGTGTTTCAGTAAAGTTTAAATATGTTTTATAAATATATTTATGCCAAGGAGTATTAAAGAATGAATGAGTGCATAATACTTAGCATGGATGATTAAATAGGTTTGTCACTAACTGCAAAAGTGACTAATTAATTGTGTCTTGCTTAATGCATGTGTTAGCGACTCATAGAGACATTCACATAGTTTAGGTTGTTAGTTGATGTGCAAGCAGTTCCATGGTTTGGTTAGCAACTAAATGAGGATCTATATGAGCTATTCATTGCTTGTCTGAGTAGCTGTATGAATACCTGAGTGTCTGCGTGGGTGGGTGAGGGGTGTGACTCTCTGCCTAGATGTATGAGTGGCTAATTCACTAGGTATATGTGTTCAAGTCTGTATCTGTGAAGGTCTGTATGGCTGAGTGAGTGTGTGTATGAATGTCTCGGTGAGTGAATGGATGCCTCAGTGGTACATGTGAGTAACTCCATATGTGAAAGGCAGTATATATGAGTGTTGCACTATATAAATGACTATATGTGAGAATGGGTGATTGTGAGAGTGCCTGTACGGATCAGTGTGTCCTTATACTAGTTATTGGATTAGAGTGTAAGTATGTGTTAGCATATGTTTAAATAAGTGACGTGGTATGTATATAATTGTACAGGTGAGTAAATTAAAGTGTTAGTGATTATTTCCATTACTGACTAGGTGTGTGAATAACTCTAAGAAAGAGAAGCAGTGTCTGAATGTCTGTATAGATATGTGACTGGATATGATAATGCTGTATTGATGGCTGACTGTATGTATGAATGAGTGTATAGGTGAATGAATGTATGTGTGTAGACCTATAAATTAGAGAGTGGATATGCACTAACTGGTATTGGTGTGTTCACGGTTTCGAAAATTATAGTCTATATTTTAGACTGGGTGTATCAAGTGTTATATTAGGGTCTGATCAGGTGCATCTGATTTTCACGTGGATGGTGTCATCAGTGATGTCATCAGTGATGTCATTTGAGAGGTCATCAGTGATGTCATCAGTGATGTCACTGACCATGTCATGAGTGATGTAATATGTGACATCATCAGCAGTGCATTGCGGGGGCGCAAGTTATAGTTAGCTCAACTAACTATAACAGGCGAATTTCTCAGGTTTTATATGAGTCAAATGTCCAACTAACTATAACGTCTCTGAAACCTATGGTTTTTCAGTCAATTTCTAAGGTTTTTTAAATGCTAATTTCTATTTATAGCGTTCATTTTTTTCTATGTTTTTTAATTATCATCCCATTCTCAACTTGGTGAAAACTGCAAATCTCACCACTCTTCCATCAATACCTTACACCAACAAAATCGCCACAAACAAGAGCCACATCTAACGCTAATGAAATGCACAGTAGGCGTTCCCGTGCAAAAAAAATGCAAAAACACCACTTCCCCATATTTTCAACAACCAGCCAAATCTGCAATGCGATCCAAAAAGCAGGCGATAAGCCAAGTTAGCAGTAACAAATTAACTTCAACCTTTAACTGGTGTAAGGAGGTCGAGTATCTACTCCGTTATTTCGACCCAACTCACAGCCACATCTAAAGACCAACACATGATACAGCTACTGATCATGCAGCACTGACACCCAACAATGCCACAACACCCACCCCACACCACCAGAACCTCCCCCCCTGGACCACCCCCCTACTACCACCGAGGCAGCACAAAACAGAACAATGGACCTTCCCAAAATGCCATGCCCCTCAGTCACACAATAGCTGAATGTTGGGAGATGAGCAACCAACTATATATGAAGGAGTCAAGTCACCCATCACTGATAAAGCACACATTGCCAAGTGTAGCGCTAATGTGCTGCACACACCTATCTATGCAAAGCACTAACCTCTCCATGTGGAGATATACTATTGATACTTGCACTGTAGTGCACAGTGGACGCAACCATGTTACCTCAGGCAGTGGGGAAGATCTCGGTCATGTTGTTGTGTTGTGCCCCCCTGGAAGGGGAGTGGGCTGCTCCAACGTACGCCACTCTAGCATAGGAGTATGAATAAATAGACCAGGCCCTAGGCTTGGTTCACTTGTGAGAAGACCAACAAGTCTGTCAGAAAGGGAGCCCTCACCTTGGCACGTGGCAGTCGCCATAACCACGGGCCTCCTTGACACAGGGCCCCTGCGAACCCAGCGGCACAGCACCGCAGACCTATGTCTGTACCGGCTACTTCCTTTGATCTACACTACGGACAGCATGGCTCACAATTCAGATGTAGGGACGATTGCAGATATCGCAGTCCAGTTCGCAAGACACTTTGCTCCCAGTGCGGCCCACCCAGACCACACATCATCGCAGGGTGCGCACACGCTGTGTGCTTCAGGTGCTACTAACTCACTGCACCATAAGTCATCACCACGTGGCCTTATCAAGGCAGAATTCTTTAGACAAAACACATTGCTCCCAGTGCGGCCTGCCGGGTCCACGTCTCATCGCAGGGTGTGCACACGCTGAGAACTCCAGGTGCCACTAACTGTGCAGCTCAACTCAACGCCACGTGCCTGTGCACCCATCCTGACCGCTGCCTCCGCCCTACACTGGAGTTACATGCTTCACAATTCAACATTAGTAGCGACACAAATTGTGTAAGAGACTATAATGGGTTAAGAAGACCAAATGTTTCCAATCTGTGCAGCTCAAGTCAACGTCACCTACCTGTGGGCCTTTGCTGACCGCTGCCTCCGGCCTACACTGTGGAAGACCGGTGACACATGGTGCCAACTAACCCTGTTCAATACAAGCCGATCCCACATGTGTAACTGTGTCCTGAGTCCTGAATGGCAGTGGCCACAGCACCAGACTCCCTTTGATCAGTGAGGGGTATTTCCATATGGAAGGCCGGCGACACGTGGTGCCACTGAACCTACACTACGCAGGCCAGTGGGGCCACCAATGTATGCACGTGGCTGTGGACCCTAGCTCACCGCTACCTCTGCCCTACACTGTGGGCAACCGGCGATAAATGGTACCACTAACCGTTTTCAACACAAGCCGATCCCACATGTGTAACTGTGTCCTGAGTCCTCAATAGCAGTGACCACAGCACCAGACTCCCTTCGATCACCGAGGGATATTTCCACATGGAAGACCGGCGACACGTGGTGTCACAGAACCTGTAGTACGCAAGGTTTGTTTGGGTCACCAACGTATACACGTGGCTGTGGATGAAAGCTCACCGCTACCTCTGCCCTACACTGTGGGCGACTGGCGACAAATGGTACCACTAACCGTCTTCAACACAAGCCGATCCCACATGTGTAACTGTGTCCTGAGTCCTGAATGGCAGCGACCACAGCACCAGTCTCCCTTTGATCAGTGAGGGGTATTTCGATATGGAAGGCCGGCGACACGTGGTGCCACTGAACCTGCAATACGAAGGCCGGTGGGGCCACCAATGTATGCACGTGGCTGTGGACTCTAGCTCACCGCTACCTCTGCCCTACACTGTGGGCGACCGGCGACAAATGGTACCACTAACCGTCTTCAACACAAGACGATCCCACATGTGTTATTGAGTCCTGAGTCCTTAATGGCAGCGACCACAGCACCAGACTCCCTTCGATCACCGAGGGGTATTTCCACATGGAAGCCCGGCGACAAGTGGTGCCACTGAACCGGTACTACACAAGGTTTGTTTGGGTCACCAACGTATGCACGTGGCTGTGGACCCTACCTCACCGCTACCACTGCCCTACACTGTGGGCAACTGATGAAAAATGGTACCACCAACCCTCTTCAACACAAGCCGATCCCACATGTGGATCTGTGTCCTGAGTCCTGAATGGCAGTGACCCCAACTTGCCAGCGACCACAGCACCAGACTCCGTTTGATTAGTGTGGCGTATTTGCATATCGAAGTCATCAATGTGGAAAGTATTGCAGACGAAAACATAACACAAAAGATACATTTTACACAAACTGTCGATTTCCCTTTCCACGTCCAGTAATTTCCAAAGGAAGAGTGAACACTTTTATGTCAGCAATGAGCCATACCATCACTCGAAAATCACCCAAAAATACATATAATTTAAAAAGAACAGAAGCATCGACGTACAATAATGATTACAATACAGAGATTTGATATGATGCACATAACTCAATTGCTGTTTCTCACTATGTCACGTCATATATTACCAACACTGAGAAGACAGAATTGAAAGAAATGTGGGAAGAAATTCCACAGGAGAAGACACTTAGGAAAAAAATGTACAGCTTAATTTTGAAGATACTTTCGCATCGAGAAATTGGATCCTACCAATGTTTGGATCGATAGACATCTGCAAGTTTATATTCAAAGTCAACAGGAACCATCTGGATAAGTCTAGGTTTTCCTGGGGCACGAAATCGAGTTTTAATATAAATGTTATAAAACAAATTTGTGATGATATAGACTTACGTTTCTTTGCTAGTCAAGAGAACTGTACAGAAAATTACAGTTAGATATGTCTAGGTGTTGATCAACAAATGGAAGATAATACTGTTGTGAAGTTTGAAAAAGAAATAACAAAGTTTAAAGTAGTTTCTTGTGAAAATCCCAACTATGTTTATATTTATTGCCGATGTACTCATTATAAAATTCAAACTAGGAATGTAGATGTACTACCAATAACCCTGTTCAACACAAGTCGATCCCACATGTGTAACTGCGTCCTGAGTCCTGAATGGCAGACACCCCAAGTCCCTGACAGCGACCACAGCACTACACTCCCTTCGATCACTGAGGCATTTTTCGATATGCAAGGCCAGCGACACGTAGTCCCACTAACCCTCTTTAACACAAGCCGATCCCACATGTGTAACTGTGTCCTGAATGGCAGTGACCCCAAGTCCGTGGCAGCAACCACAGCAGCATACTCTCTTTGATCAGTTAGACATATTTCCATATGCAACGGCGGCGACACGTGGTGCCAATAACTCTGTTCAACACAAGCCGATCCCACATGTGTAACTGTGTCCTGAGTCCTGAATAGCAGTCACCCCAACTCCGTACCACCACACTCCCTTTCATCAGTAAAGGGTATTTCCACATGCAAATATAGACTCCAGTAGGCAAGTAAGTATCACAGTCCTACATCCTACATATTATCCTTTTAGTATCCTTGCTTCAAGAACTTTTTTTTATATCAGTTATAGCTTTACTACAATGACCAAATTAATCTTCAAATGAAAACTAAAATGGAATAGCAGTATACACTGATGGCAGTACAGCTCGCAATTCCATTTTTAAATGCTAATTTCTAACAACAAGATTGTACTCAGAAAATACAACACTTTGTCAGTGTATTCTATACTTATTTCATCTTTTCATCATACACCTACACTGCACTCACTAGGGCTCCTAATGCAAATTATTTCTTCATTGATTAACTACAGAGTCACTAGGCAATTAACTATTACAGGCCTCAAATCTACATAATATCCTTTTAGTATCCTTTCTTCTTGAACATTGTTTATATCAGTTATACATTTAGTACAATCACCAAATTCATTTTCAAGTACAAACGAACACTCAGCAGTCTACAGTGCGGCCAGCAGACCTCGCAATTTGAATTTTGGACACGTGGTGCCAACTAACACTGTCCAACACAAGCTGATCCCACATGTGTAACTGTGTCCTGAGTCCTGAATGGCAGTGACCCCAAGTCCATGGCAGCCGCCACAGCAGCAAACTCTCTTTGAGCAGTTAGACATATTTCCATATG
This sequence comes from Triturus cristatus, assembly GCF_964204655.1. NCBI lineage: Eukaryota > Metazoa > Chordata > Amphibia > Caudata > Salamandridae > Triturus > Triturus cristatus. Next base: position 280,608,670 of record NC_140593.1, read on the forward strand.
CAGTGACCCAAAACTTCATGACAGCGGTCACACCACCACACTCCCTTCGATTAGTGAGGAGTATTTTCATATTGAAGGCTGGCGACAAGTGGTGCCACTGAACCTGCACTACGCAGGCCGGTGACGCCACCAACGTATTCACGTGGCTGGGGGCCCTTGCTCACCGCTACCTCTAGCCTACACTACGATCAGCAGGCCTCACAATTTAAATAGAGTTGTGATTCCACATTGAGGGAGTCCTATAGCCAAGACATCCTCACAGGCTCGTACACTCTCAATACTTCTGGTGCCACTAAACCTCTTTAACAGAAGCCGATCCCACATGTGTAACTGTGTCCTGAGTCCTGAATGGCAGTGAGCCCAAGTCCGAGGCAGCAACCACACAACATGCTCCCTTCGATTTGTGAGGCATATTTCGATATGCAAGGCCGGCGACAGCTAGTCCCACTAACCCTTTTTACACAAGCCGATCCCATGTGTGTAACTGTGTCCTGAGTCCTGAATGGCAGCCACCCCAAGTCCGTGGCAGCGACCACAGCACCAGACTCCCTCTGATCAGTGAGGCATATTTCCATATGCAAGGCAAATAGCAAGTCGTGCCACTAACCCTCTTTAACACAAACCGATCCCACATGTGTAACTGTGTCCTGAATCCTGAATGGCAGTCACCCCAACGTCGTGCCAGCGACCACAGCACCAGACTGCCTTCAGTCTTATTTGTTGTTTTTTTCTTTAAATTTTTTTTTGATATGTAAATCTATACATGTCTAAGACTCTTCTTTGTCCTACCGCACACGGACACTTCCGGACCCAAGAAGGTTGTTGGGGGTATGATGGTAATGTGGGAAGAGGGTACGTTACCTGCTGATGTGGGGAGAGGCAGTGTCAAAGGGGTATCTATCACAGAAAGAACTCCGATATGTTTTCACAAATACCTCGGACAAATGCCAGCTGACGGACTAAATCACAAAATGATTTTTCAATACTTATGTAGTGTGTGTTATGAACAGTTCGCACCCAGGCTCGCAGAGGGACAACTGCAGCCCGTCCACTCCACTCACAGATGCAGTACTATGAGCCGTCCGCACCGTTGTAGCTATTCCTGACCTGTTCCGTCGTATGCCACGCCACGCCACTCAGATTACATTCTGACTATGGCCCCACATAGCTACCTGTCACAGGCAGACTCGCTGTTGGTGTGCAGGTCAGTGGTCTAGTTCCCCACATCTCCCGCCCACTCCCTCAGGGCAGGTTTGCACACACACCACACCCGTCCGGCACATGCATCACAGGCCATGTGACCACGCAAATATAATAGATTGACAACGTCACATCCTTTATTGCTGGTGCTGACTAGATGCCGGACGCTCCAAGTGTCTAAACCAGGGGTACTCATAGTACGGCCCGCGGGCCGCCAGCGGCCCGGCAAGCCTTCCCTGGCGGCCCGCGGACCTTGCAGACATCGTACCTGTGCACCGCCGGTTGCAGCAGCGCGGAGCTATGGGGGCCGGGCGATTCTTTTAAAAGCCAAGTCACTTGTTAATGAGGCTTTGTTGTATTTCATCTCTTCTTAGCGCCCCTGCATCTCCCCTCTGAATGAGTGGAGATGCAGGGGCGCTAAGAAGAGATGAAATACAACAAAGCCTCATTAACAAGTGACTTGGCCTTTAAAAGACCTGTGAAGTACTTGGGTGCGGCGGCTGTTTGTGTTCCAGGGAAGGTGAGGTGACGGGCAGGGGGAGGGGGGGGGGAGCAGCTAGTGAGAGCAGCAGGTGAGTTTAAAGCGGGAGGGAGAGACAGCGTGAGAGAGACAGACAAGTTGGGAGAGGGAGGGGGACAGAGGGAGGGAGGGGGACAGAGGGAGAACAGATGGAGAGGGAGAGAGACAGAGAGTAAGTAAATTCCAGCTACTGAAGCAGAGAGTCTGAACAACCCTCTTAGTACTGGCGAGTGTTTTGAAACGCATGGCTTGCAGCTGCTGCTGGTATTGCTAACTCATACAGTATTAGTGGCATTATTGTTTTCTACAGTGTTCAAAGCTCATTCACTTGTGCCATGGGTGCCATTTGATTTTCTATGATGTCACTGTCATGACAGCTTTCATGTGATGTCATACCAGCTGATACCCTGAGTCTGTTAGCATACAGAATGCAGATGGGACTCACAGTGCAAATCCTCTATTTTTATGTGATCTACTTGTTTCCGCAACCTCCTAAAAAGAGAAGGGCAAACTACATGCTGTAATTCAGCCGCGTGCCACTGACGGCTGCAAAAATAACTGTCCCACATGTTTCATGGACAGTTAAAGTAATGCCTGCTGTGAATAACTGCAAGCAGCCAATTAGAAGGCTTCTAAAACGTAGCCCTGTTCCTAATGGTTAAAAAGGTCCTTGTGTTTAGGCCATTATGATTGACTGCTGGGAATTAACCAGAATTGAAAAGTGTATAGCAAATGTGGAGGGAGAGACAGCGTGAGAGAGACAGACAAGTTGGGAGAGGGACGGAGACAGAGGGAGGGAGGGGGACAGAGGGAGGGAGGGGGACAGAGGGAGAACAGATGGAGAGGGAGGGAGACAGAGAGGGACGGAGACAGAGAGAAAGGGAGACAAACTGATTGAGAGAGAGGGAGAGAGATAGAGAGAGGGAGGGAGACAGGGAGAGAGAGAGGGAAGGAGAGAGAGGGAGAGGGAGGGAGACAGAGAGGGAGGGAGATAGAGGGAAGGAGGGAGACAGGGGGAGGGAGGGAGACAGAGAGTGAGGGAGACAAACACAGTGAGTGAGGCAGAGGGAGAGAGAGAGAGATAGAGGAAGAGAGACAGGGAGAGGGAGGGAGACAGGGAGAGGGAGGGAGAGAGGGAGACAGAGGGAGGGAGACAGAGAGAGAGGGAGACAGAGAGAGGGAGAATGATAGAGGGAGAGTGATAGAGGGAGGGAGGGAGACCGAGCTAGATAGATAGATAGATAGATAGATAGATAGATAGATAGATAGATAGATAGATAGATAGATAGATAGATAGATAGATAGATAGATAGATAGATAGATAGATAGATAGATAGATAGATAGATAGATAGATAGATAGATAGATAGAAAGATAGATAGATAGATAGATAGATAGATAGATAGATAGATAGAGATGTGTGAATGCCGGGTCTGGTGGCTCAGTGGACGAAGGCGTCTGCTGCAGGGGCCTGTGTTCAACCTCATGGTCACAGTTTTTTTTTTTTTTTGCTCTAGCCCCGCCCCCTCCCCCACTGCCCCCGCCCTCACCGGTGCGGCCCTCGGCCACAAACCACACTGTAAATTTGGCCCCCGAGAGAAAGTTTGTGAGTACCCCGGGTCTAAACCATAAAGAGTCTTTCAAAACTTCCGCAGGTTGCTCACACATAATCTGTATAGCCCTCAGGGGCCTACCACCCCCTTGGCGCGGACTTCAGATGCACATGTTTAGTGCCAACCAAAGCTCATATGGCCATCAGGGGCCTACCGCCACGTGGCACGAACTTAACTTCCACAGGCTTAGCGGCCCCTAAAGCTGATGTGGTCTCCGCCATTGATGATTCAGGACTCAGCATCATCTGTGCGATTCGCCAAGCACCTGATGTGGTCTCCGCCATTCAGGACTCAGCAAAATATCTGTGATGCGTGGAGTTTTGATGGGGACGTGGAGTGCCCACTGCTGCACACTCCGGTGGCAACAGGTAATTATTTGCTCATGGATACGCAGGGGCAGCAGTGTCTCTCTCTCTCTCTCTCTCTCTCTCTCTCTCTCTCTCTCTCTCTCACTCTCTCTCCCTCTCTCCCTCTCTCTCTCTCTCTCTCTCTCTCTCTCTCCCCCTCTCTCCCCCTCTATCCCCCTCTCTGTCTCTTCTTCCTTCTTTTCCTTCTATCTCTGTAACTCTCTCTTCCTTCTCCCTTTCTCACTCCCTTTCTTTCCTTCCCTCTCTTTTTCTCTCTGTCTTTTTTTCCTTCTTTTTTTCTCTATGTCTCTCTCCTTTGATATGCGCATTACACACGTCCTTATTTTGTGCTTTATTTTCCAGGCTCTGTCGTCCACATTCATGGTCCCCACAGCAGTGTTCCACCTTGTTATTTTGTATTTTTTTAATACATTTTGTTTATTATTTTATCGTTGATATATGTTAATAAAAAAATAAAGTTTAACCTCTTCAGTGCCCATGACGAGATAGTCTCGTCATGGAGCACTGTTGCGCTGTGCCCATGACGAGACTATCTCGTCATGAACCCCACCCACTAGTGCAACGCCCGGCACAGGAGGGGGAAAGGGCGTGGCACTGAAGGGGTTAAAAAAAATAATAATAACGTTTCTGGTTGTTTTCTTAACTGCTGTTTAACTCTTTCTTGTTCTTATTACTGTTATTTGATGAATTCCACCATGGTCTTACATTTTGTAGGACTTATCGTGTGAATATTGGTGATGTCTGCAGTTTCCACTAACTTCTGAATAGTGTGTTAGATTTATCTCAACTTTACTTCCATTAAAGTGCTGATAATGAAATGCAGACTAGCCGTTCCCATGCAAAAAGACACGAGGTGCACCTTTGCGATTTATTCTAAATACTAAAATCCTATATTGAATTGCACTTACGTAGTGGCTGCACTCACAGTGTACACACAAAATAATTTACGAAACCTCATTGTATTTATATTGATTGGGAATCGGGCCTCAGGTGCTGGATCTTGACGAGATACACTGCCCAGTTCGTATATTGTCCTGCACATGCAAAAAATCACATCACAACTTTCACACCAACTGCAATGCGAAACAAATTCCGGCGATAAGCCACGTTAGCACCAAGGATTTTACACCTGCTTTCTGATGGTGTTAAGCAGGATGACTACCTGCATCATGAAAGAGAACACAGCCAAGAGCCACACCAGAACACCCACAGGTGCCATAGAATAAATGAGCATGATACAGGGATACCCATGAGGGCCACAAGAGTCTTTGGAACAACTCCGGGACCACCAACGCCCCCCAAACCCGCAACTGAGCAAGTGTGTCCCTCTGGTCATTGTGTTAGCATGATAGGCACCTGCCCTGCAACATCACAGTGTGATATCACCTCAGCATTGGCAGTGAGCCTGGACATGTAGCTACGCACGCATCCTCCTGCATGCACAACCGGCGTGTGCTGGTCCGGAGTACACAGGTTAGCACAGGCGTGTGCCTATCCGACAATGGGAATGGGGTGTCTCAGACATCTCCGTGTACAGGAAGTGCGGTAAGTGTGTCTCTATGTTCTGGTGTGGCCTGCCACAAGGGCTGCAGCAGTCAATGTTGTAAAGTGGCATGCACCACCTCCAAACGGCACTGTGATGGTGTAGTTGGAACGCAACAGCACATGCGCAAATAAGCATTACAATGGTGTGCCGTACGAGTGCACAAGATACAACACCGCACCGTAGAAAAGTGTGGCAGCTCGTGAGAGGGAAGAGCAGCTGTTTGCAATGTAACAGCCCATGTGCCACGTGCTGGGCATCTCATCCATGATGACCACGGTTGCAGACATCCCACAACACCAACGATCCGCCTTTGTATACATCCTCTATGAATGCAGCGTGGTTTTCACTTCTATGCTCGTTCACTGGTGTGAGGTTGGCAAGTTGTGGGACTTGTGCTCCTTGTTGGTGTATTTCATTTTGGCCATTGTTTGTCTATACTTGTGCTATATTTAATTGTGCATGTCTGCCATTCTACCGATCTCCCCCCGTCCCCCCACTCCCTGCTTCTTCCTTTTCCTGGTGCTGTTCTGTCTATAATTTTGTTGCTCCACACATAAATACATGTAAAGAGCAAATTAGAATAGTTCCTTGATTCTTTTAGGTTTCAAAACTTCTCGCTCCTGGTTTCTTTTTAATTTTCCATATAAACAGTTTTTTTTACTATTCAACAACACATAGAAGTCAGAAGTGCAACATATTCTATCAACACACTTTCTAGAACATTGTACAACACATGCAGGTTAAAAGTCCATCAATCTTTTTAAACTTAACCATATCTTTTTGCAACATTTTCTCCAACATTTAACGGCACGTGCAGGTTAAAAGTTCACGACTGTTTTAAGTTCGAACAGTGCCTTCCAAATGGAAGTATCAGGTGAGGTTGCGTTGACAACTTTTATCCTATGATATGTACTCAACGTTGAAACTGCTTTTTCTTAACCAATCACAAAGATGCTTTTCCACAAAATGAATGTGCACCCTACTTATAAAAAATAATGCTTTTCATCTCCCAATCATATTGTTTTGTATGGCAATAAAAAGTAGTTCCCCATCTTTAAACATATCTCTTATTCTACCAAGGAACTGCATGAGCTACAGACATCTTTCCATACCTTCCAGCCATACCTTCAAAATGCTAGTGTGGATCGTAGGACATAGCTATATTTTCTGGTGCAAGAGGTATGCAGAACAGAGATGTATTGACTTAGACCTAGGTTTACAAAATGTGGACATTAAATGGTTTGCACAGAGAGGATTGAAGTGGCACCAAATGTTGCCTTTGGTTAAAACCTGTTTGCATCTCCAACACCCTAACCTCAGGATTGTGCACTGTGGTGCTGTGGTGAAAACAACCTAGGCACATTGACTGGGGTAGGTTTGGAAATGCTTATGAAGGACACCTTTGGACAATTGATGCTACATTTCCCTCAAACTGTCTTTGTATATTCCAATATATGCCAAAGACAGAAGTGGAAATGGTCAAAACAATTTTGCCCTCAGATTGAAAAATCTAGGAAGAAACTCAACAAAGCTGTGTCTGCATACCTCAGAGACAACAAAATGGGGTCTAACTACAACAACAACATACGTTTTGATATGGCTGATATGTACAGAAGTGATGGAGTACACTTCACAGATCAGGGAAATCGAGTTTTCCGCAATAACTTGAATCTGTGCATCCGGACTTATATGTAGCTCCAACTAATCAACACAAGGGCTCTTTTTAGAGCCACCCTATAACTGACAACTAAGGCCCGCTATTTTAGGGCCAGGTAATGGCAACTCCCGCAGCCACACCAAATGTTATTCTCCACACAGCTGTGACGCAGCGGCCAGACCATCTGACTTTGCAGCACAGAACTCTCGCTTTGATCACCACCTCTACTCCTCCATAGGGGTGAGTAGTTTGCACTTTACAAATACCGAATTGATTTGATACGCGCAAATTTCACCTTCGCACTCCCTGTATAACACCCCCTAAGCACCCCCTAAGCACCATACACAAGTTACAATGTTCGAAACAAAAGTTCATCCGAGTAGGTATAACTACATACTGACACTACTTGGACAGATGTGGCACAGCGGCCAGAGCACATGACTCCACAGCATATGACACACTGTTTGGACTCACGCTTTCATCCCTGAGTCTGGCAGCAGCTCAGCTTAGCAGCATGAGACTGTACACAATACCTCACCAGGACATTCAGACCAGTACGGGTCACGTAGTTCGTCCTAGTAGGTATAAACACATGCTGACACTACTGCCACAGGTGCAGTGCAGCGGCCACGGCACATGACTTCACAGCATAAGACACACAATTTGGGCTCACGCTTGAATCCCCGACTCCCTCACCAGCTCAGCTTAGCAGCATCAGACTCTAGGTAATACCTAACTTAATTTCAGTAGCCCAGCACTTTCACACCGCTAGGGGTGAATACTTCGCTTCACACCCCATCTATAGCACACCCGAAACACCCCACAGTGCTCCTACCCTCCTCTTTCCCACTTTTTTTGCCTTTTTTCCCCTTACTTGCTTTGACGCAATAACAAAATGGCAGCCAACACTTCCTAGTTGCAACCGCTCGCAGCGCTCACAGCCAATAAGCAGCAAGCTTGTGCTCGTAACGCCTCAGCCAAACAGATGGCAGAATTCCCAAATATCGATATCTGTAAATGATGATATTTCTCAAAAACTACTGAACAGATTTACACCAAAAGCATGCTTTCTAGACCAAGACCCTTCTCCCTGCCAAATTTGGGGTAATTCCATTCACCCGTTCGACCTGTAGCCTTGTCTAAAGTTTCCTATGGAAATTAACATGGAGAAAACACGTTTAGGGACCCCCCTTTTATTTCGCCCCCCCTTGACAAATCACCCCCAAACTTCCCACACAGGAGCTGATATGAACAAAGAATTTGTTTGGAAAATGTCACGAAGATTCATCAAACGACGCCAAAGTTATAAGCAAAACAAAAAATGCTCTTACTATGGAAACTTGGTCCTAACTATAACTACCTACTGGCGACCACCAGTAGGTAATATATATATATATACACACACACACACACACGCACACATGCATGCATGCACACACACACACACACACACACACATATATGTGTGCAAATATAGTCCAAAAGAAGGACCGGCACTCATGGGGTACAATAATGTTCTGTATTCAAAGAACACACAAAAACAAACGTGTTTTGACTGTGCGTCTTCATCAATATTGGCTTGGTCAGATTCAAACATTACCTTATAAAACATACATATTGATTAATATTTGTGAAAACTTTTCATTTAGCTACATAGCACTATTTTTTATTGTGTTCTCAATACAATCACCCCATCTACCATTACTTGATCCTAAACCAGTTTTTTGGTTTTAACAACATAAACATTATGTTACGTAATAAAAAATACTTACCTCTGTGGTAAAGTACTGCATGGTAAAGGAACAATTACTTACCTGCATGGTACTTACATACATGGACTTCGTGGTAAAGTTCAATCGCTGTAAATGATCTAAGGTAAAGGCTAGTTTTAATTATATTCCATTTATGCAAATAACTGACAATGCAATGACAATACTATTTAGTGGTATGGCTCACTATCCATTCAATTTAAAACTCTTTTGAAGTAATTAGAAAATGAACATCTGATTTGAGATTAATTATCAGAATGCCATGCTTTATATAACCTGTAATTTTAATTGTAAAATGTATATTTTTTCATTTATTTTCAAGGCTAGGGCTGGTCGTACAACAATTTTGATTGCTCATCGTCTCTCTACTGTAAAGACAGCTGACGTCATAGCAGGATTTGACAATGGTGTCATTGTTGAGCAGGGTTCACACACTGAACTTATGGAGAAAAAAGGAGTTTATTATTCTCTTGCAATGCAACAGGTAATCTTTAAGAAACAGTAGAATTACATATGCTACACATAACACCCTTTTCGTTATTGAATATGTCGTAGTACAGTTTCAAAAATGTAAACTGTAAAAACATTCATGCAATGGCTGATTGTTATTTTTTTAATCTTGAGAAGTGAATTAAATGTTCAGAGGGAGATGATTGCAGACCATGCCTTACATAACATTTGTTGTCTACCCTAAGCGATTGTACTACTGAATATGAATACCAACATGTGGTATAGGAATATCTACGAGAGAATATAGAGGGACAAAATATCAAAAGTTTAGTGCACAGTCTGAAGTATAGATTTACTATTCTAACTTCACATCTACATACCATTAAGAAATATGAACCACATAGGTACATATATATGTAGTTAAGTATATAAAATCTAGACTTACTTGACTGTTTATATATTGTTATGACCTCGATATTCTGTCCCCGTGGGTTCAATATTCAGGGGGCATACCACCTGAGCTTTCTACATTATAGGTTACTCTTCTCAAACAAATTCCTTGCCAGTTGATCACATCAAGAATCACAGTGCTTTACAGGCTTTCACAGTGTGTTACAACTTTGCTTTAACCCTTCCACAACATAGTCTCTATTCATGAAAAAGTAGTGAAATTGCACCCAGAAGTTCAAAGCAAACCCTCACTTCAAACATCCATTTTCCCTTCGCTTTAATGGATTTATGGCTGTTGAGATCTCCAGTGTGCCAGAGAGCTTCCCCATATATAGGCGCATGCCTGCCTAAACCTCCCGGATGAATTCCTGGAAGCCTAGAAAACGTAATGTTAGTTGTAAACATAACCTTTCAGCTACATTTTCCTTTGTGATTAAAGCCCTTTGCATTTCCACCTGGATGTGATTTGGCAATCTTACTGCATGCAACCCTCCAAATCCTCATAGTATAATCTCTTCACCTTGCTTCCCACATGTGAACAATCTGTATATGAATTTGATGGTGGTATTTTGCTCCTCCACCCCATCATTACCCGAACTAATCAGTTTTCTCTCATACTCTTAGATTAAGACCTTTTATGGTGAGCGCTGTTACTGTAAGGGGTTTCCTTGGGATAAACCTATATGGAGCTATTAAATTGCATCAAAAACAAAGAAGCTGACAACTTTTTTTGGGGGGGATAAAAAATACTCCAGAATAGGTAAATCCTCAGCTACTGTTTGTAGCAAGCTGTTTGTTTATAATATTAATGTTCTGTGGGAGTGGCGTAGGAGTAAACTATGACTACACTCTTAATCTTCCTCTTGTCCTGCTGATAAATGGCTTATGATGTTGTGGGTGGTGAAACCTAGTATGTGGATATGTAGTGCTCTCTATGAAGTAGGATCTTCAGCTGCTTTCTAAATTGAGGATGGTTAGACCCAGTTCTGATTTTGATGGAGATGTTGTTCCTGATCTCAAGCTCTTAAATATTGTCCATTTCAGTGAATTATTTCTGACATGCAGTGTTAAACGTGTACTTCCAGCATCACTGACATTCAATTAATTCCCAAGAAATCAACTGCATTGTCACAAAAGTGTTCTAATGAACAAGTAGAGCACTAATATTTTGTATTCAAGATAAAAGTGAGGTACACCTGCCGTTTTGTTGGAATTGGAGCTGTTGCATTTAAATCATTTACTGATGAGCAGATTGAAGTCAATGCGCATTGAGATGCTAATGCATGCATGAAAACAGTGGGTTTAAAGTGTGGGAAGGATATGGGTTTTTAGCAATTTGAGGCTTGATGTATTTTTTAAGGTTTTAACATTAGTTAAAGAGAGAGCCTCTGCATAAGTGCAGCATCCTAATTGCTCAACAATTGTTCTCTCAGCCTACCCATATTGTCAGTCGCTTAACAGCTCCCTAATTTTAAAAGAGTAGCATTCTGTTGGACAATCATATACACTGCATGCCCTGATGCACATTTTGCATCACTTATGACATGTTAAAAGACATAATTGAGGACACTACTTATGACATCTCACACAAAGCTTCTGGCCAGATCCAGCTTCCATTCGGCAACAGTTATGGATTCAGTGCATAGGCTCCAACAAGGCCCTGCACCCAACTTTCCACAAGTATCAAACCTCCACTGCAAATGATCTTCAGCCAAACGCAGGGCATGTTAGAAACAGAGATTAGCCTATGGCCAGTTTCTGCACCTACACCTCCTCAAGCAGATAACCCCTTCTATTCAGAGATATTGGTCATATACAGTGGAGGTACTCTACAAGAACTGGAGGCAAAACCGACCCTGTATACAACATGCAATAGGGGTTGGGTGGTAGACTTTCACTATGGTAAACCCTCTGCCTAACCATCTGCATGTGGTACAGAGATTAGCCTGTGGCCAGTGCCTGTACAGACACCTCCACAAGCAGGTAACCTCTATTATTCACTGATGTTGGACATATACAGTGGAGGTACTCTGCAAGTCCTGGAGTCAAAACAGACCCTGTATTCAACATGCAATAGGGTTTGGGTGGTAGACATTCCCTATGGCAAAACACTGTGCCCAACCATCTGCATGTGGTCAACACCTGCCATGCATGGCCTTTGGCTATGCGCTGATCAGGGTTGGCCGCATGGCCTTACCTATGACCAGATCCTATTCCCAATGCTCCATGACCACCTAATCCCCAACATGCTTAACCTGCAGTTTTTCACAGCAAAGGCTAACCATAGGTTTATAGTTTAATAATGGTCAGCAGCCTGTTCTCCATAAGTTACCTATGTTGATTGCATCTACATTTAGGATGAATACAAATGAAAAGACAATTCAATCCATCAAAAATGCTTTACTTTTGAAATATCTAATTTCTTTTGCATCTTTCAAAAGCTTACAGACAAGCTTATAAGCGTCCAATTAACAGTTAAGGTTACTGTAGTACTCATTTAGAAAGCCTAATGCAGACTTTCAAAATAATTAATTGATATCACTAGTAATCAACAATGTTGTTATTTAAAGAGGGCAACTCAATACCACATATGAACTTGGGTATCAGGATATACTGAGGTGAACAATAAACAAGGGTATCATTTATTAAAATATTCATACGTTTCATCAAGCCAAAATATGATGTTACCATGCATCGTGAGGAGATATTAATGAGGAAGGAAGTGACCACTATTAGATTGTGAATATTGAACAATAAATCAAAAGGTGTACATGTAATACATTTAATTGGTAAACTATATGGTTTAATCAAAGAAGACAAACTGGAGAATGAGGGCTTCACTTTCTTTACCAGGCAAATAGTGTTAGTGACTCCTTTCTATGGCCAGGTGGTCTCCTATACCTGGGGAAAACAGCACTGGAGATCGGCAAGCTCATACTATAACATCAATCCTGAATCAAATGTCGAGTACAACTTGCACCATTATTTGACCACTATTCACATTGGGACCATACTACTAGGTACATGAAATGATGGATTCTAGAAGCGGCTAGTAGTACCTAACAGAATAACAGTGTCAACTACCTTCTTTTGTTGCATGAAAATAGATGATCTGTAAACTAAATAGTGTCACAAATTGTCTCAATGTTCCTGTAGAATGGTCTACTTTAGCACTATTCAAACGTTATACATTTGGCACCTACCAAATCTCTGTCTCTAATGCTGTTTTGAAGCACTCTATGCATCTCAATGTGTCTACTGTTCTTAACATTGTTTGCCATGTATAAAACATTATCCATCCATGCTTGTAAATTTCTGTAAATAGGTTTTTCATGTGAGCACATTATTAACAATATTGCCAATTGTTAAATGTCATCACTCACCATCTTTCAATTTATGGATATAGTACCATGACCATGATATAATTAAAAAAAAGATATTTGTCTGTCCACTTGAAACTGCATTACTTCTTTACTGAACCAGCTTTGAGCCTTTTTTCAAACTCCTCTTGCAGATTTATTCTAGTTACATCTCACACCTTTTTGATTAATTCCATCTCGTTTTAGGGAGACCAATCCATGATGGCTCCCACATTTGCTGTACCTTAGTATTCGCGCTACACCAAAAGCTTCCCATTCCACGAGTCTAGATTGTAGGCATAACCATTTAATATGAAAGCTTGGCTCGTGAAATCGACATTCCAGTTTATTTACCACACCTTTGTTTAACATACACAATGCTCTCATTAGACCATGCACCTCCTAAGGAGGGGCCAAATTATGAGCGTAACCATTCAATATTTCTGCTTCTTAATTGAAATAGACATACCAGTCTTTTTTTCCTGTGGTTCCTCCCACACCCTCCCTTTATTGATTCCTTCAATTCTCACCTGTGTCATGTCTCAAATGTCATGATTTCTCTTCCGATCATGGCCTTATCTCACTTTGTTTGTCTTAATTTTAGATTTATTTGGCTCCCATATACATGTATTGGGAGTATCCTGTATTTTATTGTGGCACAAGTTTTCACACATTATAACTTCTCATGGTGAAACTCCCTCCTTCTTTACATCTTTTGATCCAATCAAATAAGTGCACCATGCTGGGTGTGGGTTGAAGTTCCATCAGTCACCACTTATTGACCCATGGTGAGGTGTTCTTGCTGCAGATCACTATTTCTGTCTTGTCAGTGATGAGCTTCAGACAGTTGGCTTTCATCCAGTTAGCGACTTCAGTCAAGCGGGCAATGAACTTGTTTCTTGTATTCGGGGTCTGCTCAGAGATTATGAGTTGCATATCATCAGAGTAAGCAAAGATGTTGAAGTTATGTGCACAGATGATGTTAGCCAAAGGGATCATGTTTGTATTGAAGATGATGGGACTAAGCAATGAATCTTTAAGCACTTCACAAATGAGTTTGCAGGCTTCCTAGTAGTAAGATGGCAGGCTGACACAACCATGGAATATTGTACGAAAAACACAGCAATAAAACACTGAGATCAAAGCTATTCACTGCTGAGAAGTCCACTCTTTACTGGGACGATCATTGGAACATCTGTTAGTACTTATGACTAGGGATGGACGGAGCTCGTGGAGTTGCACTATGTGGAATTCCACAGAGTTGCATAAAATCTTCATGAAATTACTCTGAGTTCTGTTTGCCCTAATTTGAAACTGCCCGCTGTTAGCCAAAAGGTCTGAGGTTCCTCAGAAAAGTGTTTGCTGTTCAAGGAGTGATCCAACTGAGCCAATGGATGTCTGATCATTTACACTAAAAGTCTGCACATATTCTGTTGGCTAAAAAACACTTCTGCATTCTCATCCCCAAAACAATTCACATTATTTGAGATGCACGTTGCACAAACAGGTTGCCATTGGTACAGGGTTTCGAAACCCCATCACTGACTGCTGCTCACATGCCAGTGCAGACTGAGAGTAGCAGCCCCACTAACAAAGCACTTCGCTGGCACAGACAGGCTTCTTACCTAAATCACTAGCTCACCCTTCCGCTCTCCCATGGGAACAGCAACTTACCTCGGCTCAGGGAACAGAAGCGGTGCATCAGCTGGGTGTACAGAAGCTTCAGCGGCTGTAGATGCAGGAGCCCAAGGTGGGTCAGAGGGGCTGGTGCTGGCTCACAATCTCCCATCTGTTGGGAGTGTTCCCAGTTCTCCCCTATCTACCCTGTGTACCTCGAGTAAATTCTTCAGTATGCTCAGCTGCACATGCTCACCATTACTATACTTCTTTTAGACCTCCATAAGCGCTTTTCCTCACAGGGCATGGAGCATCCACCCATGCATTCGCAGATCACTTCCAGGCACTGCTCACCATGTCTGTTGGCTGTGACATAGGGATGGGCCTGCACCAGTAAAGTCCACTAGGTGGCGGTAGAAGGCGAAGTTTTTGCTGAACCCCACACTCCAAGCAGAGCACACAGTGGCAAAAAATCCACAAGCTCCAACAGCGGAGCAGAGTTCACCTCCTATCTCTACTTATATCTATTTGGGAAGATGGATAAAATGTCCCAAGACTTCCATCTAACTGATGTCACTTAGCACTTCAACCTCGGGTGGCTAGTAGTGGTCCTATTAATCTTAATAGTCTGTCCGATAGGCAGTCTCATTACCTTCCTAACATCTATTGTGTTTCGTTTATGTTAGCCCAGATTTTGTCAAAAATAGAGAGACAACCTTTCAGTTTGTAAATAACCCACTCACAGGATGCCATGAAGAACATTTTCCTAAGCTATATCTCCGCTGTGGGGATAAGCTGATGGTTTCATGAGCAAGGGCATGATAGTCATGAGTTTACAATTGTCCAGCAATGTGGCTGAGTCAATGGAGGCATTGAGGATGGGTGTCAGTGTGCTGCTCAAATGGAATGGTGGAGCAAGGGTGAGATGGGGCTCCCAAATGGATGGACTTCCTGGCAGGGGTGGTTTCTGTGGTGGTGATGGCAGGCCACAAAGCCAGGGTTTCTTCTTCGGATGTGATGGGAAGTTGAGATTTGATGGTGACTGGGTCTGGTACATGAAGGTGCTTTTGTTACAGTCAAATTCCAAAAGTTAGTTTCAAAGGTTACATGGGGGTGATGTTGCTGGAGGCAGAAAGAGGTGTAGTGAAATTTATGATGATGGCTAAGATTTAGTGCTGTTTATGTCACTGTTGATGTGGTCCGCAAGGCTGTGACCTGACATTTTGTATCTGCTGGTGCTAACATCTTACAGCAGATTTGAAGATGCCTTTATTCGTGCTGTCTTGACTTGTTCTCAAGTTGGCTCCAGTTGCTTGGCGTAGCGTTTTGTTAGCCTGAGTTCCTCTGTGTGCCAGGGTGTTGGCAAATGCAGTGATCCAGCTGTTGAGGTTCTACATGACTTTCAGCAAGTTGCTAGTATGCAGAGGGCAGACGCCCAGTCTGCTTCTGTGTTGCTTTTTTATCTGCAAATAGAAGGTCCTGTGATGGTAGGTCTGTGGTGTTCAATGATTATGCTGTAACTAACAAAGGTGTCTGTCCAGGTCATATTTGCTGGCTTTTTTTAATTTAATGTCACTGATTGATGGGTAAATTGGGTTCAATAGATGTTCGGTGGTGTGGGTGGGTTCAGTAACGTACTGGATTAGGCAGAGGTTTCTGAGGTTTTCTAGAAAGACCGTAGAGTTTGCGTCAGTGCAGTCGTCTAGGTGAAAGTTTAGGTCTCTAAAAGTGATGAAGGTGCTGGTGTTAATGATGAGGGGTGTGACAAAGTCTGCGATGTCTCTGGGAAAATTGGCATGGGTCCTGGTGGTCTGAATACAAGCATTACGCCTAGGAACACATTGGATGTAATGCGTATCATGAATGTGAGATGCTCCATGTAGCTGATGGGGGTATCCCTTTGGGTGGTGCAGCTGATGTATTTTTTTTTTATGATAGTGGCTCCCCATCCAAGCTTGTGTTAATAGTCGGGCCTGGTGATCTTTTAGCTGGTGGGGATAGCTGTAAAGATGTCTGGTGCAGAGGTTGGGTATCGCCATGTTTCCTAATAGCATTTTTAATGGTTTGTGGATGGTCTCTTGAGCATGAGCGGTGGCTGCTTCCTGTGATTGTGAGTGAGTGGGGTGCTGAGTGCTGTTAATGATGGAGCGTTGGGTGTAGGATGTGGGAGAGTGTGTGACAATTTTCAGGAGGCACATGTGAATACTCCCTCCCTGTTGTGTGGCAGAAGTGCAGTGAGCACGTGGTGGAGTGCAGTGGGGTAGCAGTGGGAAGGGGAGGGACCAGTGAATTCAGTCCAGGCACAGACAGGCAGTTGTGTCTTTGGTGCACCTTTGGCATGCCAGGAGCACGGCCGCTTTGTGTTTCTACTGAATATCCTCACTATTTCCTGAACCTGGAAGAGCTGACCCACATGAAGTACGGCATCGAGATAGCTGCTGAGCTTGTGCTGAGAGGCCAGCTTTCAGTACCATCTAAAGTTCATTGAGTGAGAGGAATCAGTGGTGTAAGGACATAGTGCATCAGGAGGCATGGTGTGGCAGCGAGGAAAGAGGAAGAAGGAGAAGCAGAGGACCCCGTTGTTCATCATCTACCATTTCCCACCACCTGTACTGTGGTCCCCCGACGGCGTTTTTGGTGGCATGGGGTTCCTCCACTGCCAGTACCTCGCTGGTACTTTGCCTCCGTTTGCTTGCAAGTCCTTGCAGCCCTGTGTCTGAACTTGAGCTGCCTGGCGTACTGCCTGAAAAAGTCCAGCTGAGGCCGGTAGCCGGGAAGTCGAACCACACCTCACTGGTGCCCTACTGTGGCAAGGTGGTGGCAAGGTGGTGGTGTGGCTTGGGGGTGCAAGCAAGCCAACATGCCCTTGAAGAACACTCTGGGTTCAAGCAGAGTCCAGTTCTTCCTCAGCAGGATTAGAGGGAAGCAGGCAGCAGGACAGCACAGCTGAAAAGCAGTTCTTCCAGAGCAGCAGTCTAGCAGAGTGACAGTCTTTGGCAGCAGCACAGCAATCCTTCATCCTGAAAGAGTTTCTTTACAGGTCCATAAGTGTCTGAGTTGGTATGTTCTGAGACCCAGTACTTATACCCAGTTGTGCCTTTGAAGTGGGGGTGACTATGAAGAAGGTTCTTTGAAGTGAACAGAGGTCCTTGAGGCCCTAATGGGAGACAAGCTGCACCCAATAATAACCCTGAGTGATTGATTGATTGCTTGATTGATTGATTTCTTCTTAGCCCTGGCTCTGGACTATCAACAGGAGTGTAATCATCTCTTTGTTGGGGCCAGGAGACTTCTTATTCAAATGTAAGAATCAGCTTCTCCCTCCTAATAGTAATGTTAAAATCAACGTTACTAGTAAAGAGGATTTATCAATACCATTCCAATGATATGAAACATGACATAGGTACTTCTTCTCAATCAGGAATTTCAGCTTAAAAGTGTAATAAAGAATAACTAATGGTAACCTATGAGAGGAGCAGTCCTCATAGTACTGAAAAACAAATTTAGGTGTTTTACACAGGACATGCAAAACTTAAAAGGACATGTTTTACCCTTTACTTACATAGCACCCTGCCCTTTAGGCTACCTAGGGCCTACCATATTGGTGATTTATGAGTAATAAAAAGGGAGTTTAAAGCTTGGCAAGTGGTTTTAAATGGCAAGTTGACTTGGCAGTTAAACTGCACACAGATGCTCTGCAGTATCAGGCCTGAGACATGTTTAAAAGCTAATTGTATTGGTGGCACAATCAGTGCTGCAGGTCCAACTAGTAGCATTTAATTTATGGGACCTGGACACAAGTAGTCTACTCCACTAGGGACTTACAGATAAATTAACTATCCCACTTGTGGTTAAACCAATGTAACCATTTTTAGGGGAGAAACAAATGTACTTTAGCACTGGTCAGAAGTGATAACCTGCTCAGAGTTCAACAAAAAGAATTAGCAAAAAGGGACAGTAAGCAGGAAAGAAATTGGTGGAAGACCACCCTGAGGCTAACACGTCTAGCACATCTCCACTGTTTCTAGGCACTAACATTTCCTTTTCTATTGGTGTACCTTCTTTGAGTTGATACACACATGCACCTGTGTCAACATCAAGGACTAACTTATGTTACTAAAAATATCTCACTTCGTTAAAGAATTCGTAGGGACTGGAAGTATGTTTCCAGTCTCACCTAAGCATTGCACAAAAGTTTAATTTGTTGAAATGCCGCTTTTGTTGGCCATTCATTTTCAATGAAATCACAAACCTTCCTAATGTTCTCATTCTTTCTAGAATAAGAATAAATGTGTTTCTCTTTAGAGCAAATGGCTTTTCTATAAGACTCTACAAATTACTTCTGCTCTGCCTAACAAATCTCCTCTTGACCTTTCTTTTTGATCTCATGATTTTGTTTACAATTCTCTTGAGGAAGAACTTTTCTTGGAGTTCTTTAAATATCTTACTTCTAGGACAATAACGTTCATGCCTATGTTTATACATCAAAGTCAAAACAAGCTTTATTCGGTATAAAAGAATATATCCATAAAAGCATTCTACAAAAAGAAAAACAATTTGTCACAGGTCTTACAGTAGTCTAATTAATTTCCCAGTATGCATTCTCCTTTGAACAATTTCACCATAATAAAATTATTTGAAAACACTGTTTCAATATTGATACATATACACCATGTCAATCAATAAAGTTTACATAACACAAAAAAGCTAAGATGCATTCAGTAAATATTTCTTGTTAACAAGAGTCCAGAATTTTCAGGAGATATACAGCCTATTCAATTTCATAATTCAATGATTCCAAAAATGAAAGTTCCTTCCTTCGCTTGATGGCCAGTTGGGTAAAGACAATAACCACATTACATATTGAAACATGTTCTAAATTACAAATAAAATAAAAGGCGGTTTTATATGAATACAGGCTGTTTGAGATAAAAAGTGGATGTAAGATTGATTTCCTGATATCCCAATAAAAATTGCAGAACAATACAAAGTGCATAGTGCTTTGGGGCGATTTACCATCACATGGGCACTTAGGGAGATTTGCACTCCGTCTCCCCATCTTTGGGAATGCTATCTGAAAATGCAGCTCACTCAGTCTTAATCTTGTTAAATAAAATCTATGTTGAACAGTTCTAATAAAAACAAGATATGGCTGGGTACCCGGTGATAAGGGCCCTTCACAGTACAATCTAACGCATGATTTCGTACACGTCGCAGCTTCCCTCTTTTTTTCCCTGGATTTAAAAAGTCTCCTTTTTAGCTCCCCCTTACTATAGATCTCAATACTTGCTGGGTGCTAAACATCAGTTGCCACATCGCACTCAGTGAGGAGGCTATGAATATATTTTAACCATGGCATTTTCTTGGCCCCCCCTTCTTTTCATCATTTATATCAATGGACTGAACAAAACATTAACATCCATGTCCCAGGATGTCACTATGATTAAAGAGAAACCTCTCCCCGTGCTGCTATACGCAGACGATGCAGTACTTATATGCCGCACCCCAAATTCCCTACGTATCTTGGTACTGTCCTTTGTAAAATATGTGGACACCCTGGATCTAAGAGTTAATTTTAACAAATCATTTTTAATGTGTTGCGGCCCCCGGAAATGCCAGCTTAGTTCTATCAACCTAGGTAATCAAAAACTGATAAGCACTTGTCAATTTCCCTATCTTGGGGTGGTCTTTGCTTCGAACGGCTCCTGGACTGAGCATCTTACCTATTCCAGGAGCAAGTTCTCAAAGACCAACTCGATTTTTAGTCTTCCCCGTCCAAAGAATTCAGGTGCCATTTTAGCTATATTAAAATTTGTTAAATCCCAATGTGTCCCAGTGGCTACATATGGAGCTGAGATTTGGGGTACCGCAAATAGTTCCTGCATCCAGCACGAAGAAAATAGATTCTGCAGGAAACTGTTGGGTATCCCAATCTCCACTTCGCAATACATTTGCCACAAGGAACTGAATTTAAATTACATAATTAATTTTATACGTGCTCGCCCAGATCTGTTCAGGTTATTGATCTGGAAAAACGAGGCAGCGAATTTAACCAGAGATATTATTACTGACTGCATGAATGTGAGAAGGGGATGGGTATCCCCTGGCTCTCTGGAGTCTATCAGAGCCTAAGTGGCATTAATAAAGGTTGTATCTTTTTAAACCCTAGTGAAACTGAAACCCTGCACAAAAAAGAACTCAGAAGTGTCCTTTATTTGTCATATAATAAAGAAAGACTGGCGCTGGAATCGAAGAAATCATCTGTTTCCAGCTATATGCCCCGTGGGCTGTGCTGCCTCCCCCTATCAAATTATTTAATGCTACCTATGAGTCACTGGGAAAGGAGCCTCTTATTCCGCCTTAGAGCAGGAACTGTTAAATTTGCATTGTGTTTCCCCCTTGGCCACCACCCGAAACTTGATTTGATACCCTGCCCATGTGATGGGGTGAGTGGCCAATCTATCATTCACTTTCTGTTTTTCTGCAAATATTACACAAAGTATAGCAAGGGGCTCCTTTACCCTTTCTTCAGCAGGAGCAGGCCCATTAGCCTGGACTCTGCCTTTTCGAGTATGCTCGCCCTGACTGATGAAGAGCTTATTTTTCATATTAGTACATTTCTGAGGGTTGCTACTCGGGCACGCAAGTCAATGTTTAACCCCTGAGCCTTTGAAGTACGAATGGATATATTTTACAATTGTTGTTAATGAATTTATCGTTTTTATTGCTGAATGTGCAACATTGTGTCCTACAAATTGTCAATTTTTATTGTTCTTATTGTTGCTCTTCTCCTGTTATTTATATTTTATCATGTACTTTTATGGATACGATGTTTATCCGAATAAAGTTTAATGAGCTGATAACCACATTACATATTGAAACATGTTCTAAATTACAAATAAAATAAAAGGCGGTTTTATATGAATACAGGCTGTTTGAGGTAAAAAGTGGACGTAAGATTGATTTCCTGATATTCCAATAAAAATTGCAGAACAATACAAAGTGCATAGTGCTTTGGGGCGATTTACCATCACACGGGCAATTAGGGAGGTTTGCACTCCATCTCCCCATCTTTGGGAATGCTATCTGAAAATGCAGCGTACTCAGTTTTAATCTTGTTAAATAAAATCTATGTTGAACAGTTCTAATAAAAACAAGATATGGCCGGGTACCCGGTGATAAGGGCCCTTCACAGTACAATCTAATGCATGATTTCGTACACGTTGCAGCTTCCCTCTTTTTTTCCCTGGATTTAAAAAGTCTCCTTTTTAGCTCCCCCTTACTATAGATCTCAATACTTGCTGGGTCCTTAAGATCAGTTGCCACATCGCACTCAATGAGGAGGCTATGAATATATTTTAACCATGGCATTTTCTTTGAATGGTCGAGTGTAAGGCAATCTCGTATTATTTCCTTAGCAAAATGAGTTTCATCCTTTGTACAAATTCGGTGACATAGTGTTAGGGCAGACATACTAATCCGATCACTAAGGTATGGTACATCTGTTTCCCTATGAACAATATAAGTGGCCTTTGAGTTAGGCACTGATAACACTCTTAAAAAATTATTTTCCAATATTTGTAATGGGGTGGTGTCTGCCATACCCCAAAGTGCTCCACCATAACATACCCCTGTTAAACATATAATTTTAAGATTTCCTGCACTGAAAATGGCCTCATTTGTCCTTAAAAATTTCAATTTACATGAGTTAATATGTGCGTTCCAATACCTTTGCAGTTAAAAAGTAACCCCAGATAAGAGAATGTTGATGTCCTTTCAACTGGTACTTCACGAAAGTGGTGGGTTCTACTCTTGGCTTTACTTTTCCCACACGTCATAACTAAAGTCTTAGACAAGTTTATTGATAGATCTTTTTCGGTCATAAAATTTTTAAAATTATCTATCAGTAGTTGAAGGCCATTGGCAGTCCTGGAAATCAGGACTGCATCGTCAGCATATAGTAAAACTGGGGTTACACGTTTTCCAATCATAGGGGCATCAGCTTTCAAACTCTGCAATAAAAATCGATTCCATTGATGTAAAGTGAAAATAAAAGGGGAGCAAGATCACAACCTTGTCTGATCCCTCGGGTTACCCTAAAGTGCATTTTGCAGTCCCCATTATGGCCATATTGTATCTTTGATATTAAATGAACATATATTTGTGACAGAAGGCTAATAATACTGTGTGGGGCACCCATCCCTACCAGCGTTTGCCATACCATAGTGTGGTTTACTAAGTCAAACGCGCTAGATAGATCGACAAAGCAGAGATGGAGTGAACCCACTTTTGCAAGAGTGTATTTCCCTATAAGCAATTCTAGATTAACGCATTGCTCGACCGTACCTATTACCCTTACGAAACCTTACTGGGCTATAGTTAGGATGTTTTTTTCTTTAAGTAAGCCTTCTAATCTGGCTTGCAGAATTCTGCCCATAAGTTGAAATGTGAAGTCCAGAAGGGAAATCGGGCGGTAGCATTTTGCACTGGCTCTGTTGCCTTTTTTGAAAATAGGGACAATCACACTTTCGAACCAAGTTGCGGGCAGCACACCATCACCAATTGCATTAAAAAAATTAGCTAAAATGGGGACCAAAAATCAGCATTAAACTTAAAAATATCTATCGGGACCCCATATGGGCCAGCTGCCTTCCCACTTGCACTATTTTGTACAGCAATTCTATTCTCGTCTACAGTATTAGTTTAAATGTTACCAACTTTTAATAGAATGATGTTACGTTTTTCATCTATGTTGGTGATTTGTTTAGTGGGGTTAAAAATATTTTCAAAATGGGTTAGCCAGTCTTCTGGCGTGACTACCGTGTCAACCCTGACCTATGAGGTATCCTTAAACAAGGGTTGATCTATGGTTTTCCAGAATAATGTGGAGTTCTTTGTCTCAGCTGCTTGGACCAAGTTGTCCCATGCAGTTTCTCTAATTTCTATTTTTCTTTAATTTAGGGCTTGTTTATAGCATTTCCTGAGGCTTCTAATTATTTCCCCATTTCTAGGTTTAACTTGTAAAGCTTCCTTCAGGTCTCGATTCAGTTTGGAGCATTGTTGGTTAAACCAACGTGGACCATAACCTCTTTTATTTTTTAATTTCAGGTCATTATTAATAGATTCATCTACACAAATTTCTATGTAAGGATTGTTTTTTGCAACTATATTTTCCATAAAAATTGCAGGGTTAACACCTGTCCATTTAATAGAAATCCCATTTTCTCCTTGTGTTCCAATATCGGCAGCGGAGACGTACCTTTTCGGTATGATATAGACTGGAATTTAACACTAGCAAGAGGGGGTGGTGATCACTAAGTAGACTATGAAGAATTACGCATTCATTCACGAAAGGCCTACTATTACTCGATGTCAAAAAGTGATCAATACATGAAGAAGATCTAACCCCCTCATAAGTATATTCGTCACAAACACCATCATCGGCACCCAAATTTGCAATTTCAAGATAATATTTATACATAACATGAGTAAGTATTTCACGATAGGGGTTATGTGGAAAATGGGTAATATGGTCGCCTAAATCATCTATGTGGCCGCATTGGTCCGCTGTCAAAGACTTACATAGTTCGATATTAAAATTGCCCCCCATATCAATACATACTCCCCCCACAACCTCTTCAAAAAGTTATTCAGCTCTTCCTCCAGCGTAGTGATTATCCCTGATATTGTGTTATTGAAGATGTTGTTATAGTAATTAATCACTACGATATTTTGCTTTCCCCTGACACTAAAGAGTAAGAACTGGAAGTACTGTGAGTTAATAAAAGTTTTCTTTAAGGTCAGTGGGGAAGTTACTGATATAAGCACTGCCAAGCCTCCACTCGCTCTTCCAGCCTTAGACGGGGTTGCTTTGGTAAAAATGGTTTTAAAACCATTGACATAAAAGGGTTCTACAAGCCATGTTTCCTGCATTAAGATCAGGTTGCTGTTCTGTATACTATTAAGCCATGATTTATCAAGCAATTTATTTTTTGCTCCTGTAACATTCCATGACAAAATTTCCAATGATCCGGCCAGTGGACAACTAGCCAGGTAAGTGTCAATAAGATAGTTAGAAGACATGGGATCACTACAAGTGCCTAATAACATGCCTTTTACTGGCCCAGCTTCAGTGATGATAAGGGGAGAAAAAAGATTACGTTCCACTGGAGTTGCCTCTGTACCATTAGGAGGGGGAGGACAGTTTCCATCATTCAATAAAGATACATCTGCATAGATTGTTCCTATAGGGGTGCTCAAAGACCTACTTATCAGATGACTGTCATCCATTTATGCTAACTTTTCATTCAGTCAATCCACCTCACTGCATCCTCTCAGGGGGTCAAACCTATTTGGCATAGATGGTATTATTTTGTTAGCAGTGTTACATTGGGCTCTACTGAATTGGTAACATTGCTCAGTTCTTGTTCTATAAAACTACCTGAGAGGTACTGCAGTAATGGCAACATTTTGACGGTCACTTGGCCAACTTTGTTTTGTTAATATTTCTTCTAATAAACAGGCCACAAATTCAGGATGACGAAAATTTGCAACAACAGAGTCTCCTTCACTAGTCTTGTCCATGTTACCCACCCAACTCACTCTCCTAAGCATTTCCTGAGACAGAAGCCCAGTGTTGCAACTAGTGTTAACGGAGAACCAATGAACCACATGGTTTTTCAGTGCTCCCCAGGATTCTATACAATTCTCGTACAATTTAGGTACATATTTTAAGATAATAACATAAGGGGTAACCTTAGGTGGCAAACTTAAAAAGACACCCTAGTACTTCTTGGATTGTTGGTAGCCCTTGATCACCTTTTTATTATTGGTCGAGTATCATGATCTTCCGTTTGTCCCTTTATCAACGGTGCTTGATCCAGATATGCCATGTGTTCCCTCTGTATGTTTTTCAGATAGTTTATCTGAATCAACCTTCTCTATTTCAGTTCCATGGTTTAGGACGGGTAGTGACTTCTAAACAGGGTTTCTACTTGGCATGATTTTTGGCCATGTTTTAAGGAAATTTTGTTGTTGTAGATCTGTAATCAGCTCCGTTAATTGGGAAATGTCTTGTTGTACTGATTTAATTTCAGTCATAACACGCCTTTCGATAGTGTCGATTTTCCCATGTAATTTTTTTAAAAGGGTATCGATGCCTAGCAGGCTAGGCGGTAAATCCCCCTGACCCATCCCTGTTCCCCTTCCATCATGTTTAAAGTTTTTCCCTATTTTCTGTTTGGTTTTCTGGGGGCAGATCTTCATAGGCGCAATGAGCTGTTTACACCTTTTGGCTGGTGGTGATATCAAGTCAGTAACATCAGATGCTGTGGAAATTTCGAGGGGAGTAACTGATACACAGGGGCCAGCTATAATTGGGGGATCTAATATAGGGATATCGGGACTATTACTCAGATTGCTACAGTTCCTCAGTTCATGTTCTTGTTCCTTAGCTCGTGAGCCAAGGCTATATTCACAAACCTCCGTTATTGTCTTAGCCTCCCTATGAGCAACATTCAGAGCCGACTTATTAGCTGCTAATTGTTTCTCTACTTGAACAATTTCATCATTTATAATTCCCATGGCACTTTTCAGATAATTTGTGATTGGTACTGTTTTACCAGCGGGCTTCCCTTTATTAATGGCTACTTTTATTTTCCCCATTTTTACCATAGCACTCCAAACCACCAGATCAGGGTTAAACGACTCCTTACCAGTATGCTTGGCTTCAGGATCGTCCAGCCAAGGGATGTGGCCAAGCCCGGTCTTGTCCCGCTGCGGGAGTCCGACCGCGATTTAAGCACCTTCTGGTGCTTTGAGCTGGCGTAGGCGGCACAGGTGCCGCTTGGGCTGCTGGGAATGGTAGTCCTTGCGGTCCCGGGTGATTGGCCTCCCCCTCACGGGACCGGGAGGACCGCTGGTGGCAGGGCAAGGCGGTGGCAGCAAGAGGCAAGAGGCAAGCAGCAGCATGTACAAAGGGACTCCCGCGCTGCGGGAGTCCGGCTGCGATTTAAGCGCCTCATGGTGCGTTGACCTGGCATAGACGGCACAGGCACCGCTTGGGCTGCTGGGAATGGTAGTCCTTGCAGTCCCGGGTGATTAGCCTCCCCCTCACGGGACCAGTAGGACAGTTGCTGGCAGGGCAAGGCGGTGGCGACAAGCGGCAAGCAGCAACAGGTACAAAGGGACTCCCGTGCTGCGGGAGTCCGGCCGCGATTTAAGAGCCTCCTGGCACGTTGAGGTGGCGTAGGCAGCACAGGCACCGCTTGGGCTGCTGGGAATGGTAGTCCTTGTGGTCCCAGGTGATTGGCCTCCCCCTCATGGGACCGGTAGGACAGCTGGTGGCAGGACAAGGCGGTGGCGGCAAGCAGCAGCAGGTACAAAGGGACTCCCAAGCTACGAGAGTCCGGCCGCGATTTAAGCGCCTCCTGGTGCGTTGAGCTGGCGTAGGCGGCACAAGCGCAGCTTGGGCTGCTGGGAATGGTAGTCCTTGGGGTCCCGGGTGATTGGCCTCCCCCTCACGGTACCTGGAGGACCGCTGGTGGCATGGCTTGGTGGTGGCGGCAAGAGGCAAGCAGCAGCAGGTACAAAGGGACTCCCGCGCTGTGGGAGTCTGGCCGCGATTTAAGCACCTCCTGGTGCGTTGACCTGGCGTAGGCGGCACAGGCGCCGCTTGGGCTGCTGGGAATGGTAGTCCTTGCAGTCCGGGGTGATTGGCCTCCCGCTCACGGGACCGGTGGGACAGCTGGTGGCAGGGCAAGGCGGTGGCGGCAAGCAGCAGCAGGTACAAAGGGACTTCCACGCTACAGGAGTCCGGCCGCGATTTAAGAGCCTCCTGGCGTGTTGAGGTGGCGTAGGCAGCACAGGCGCCGCTTGGGCTGCTGGGAATGGTAGTCCTTGTGGTCCCAGGTGATTGGCCTCCCCCTCACGGGACCGGTAGGACAGCTGGTGGAAGGGCAAGGCGGTGGCAGCAAGAAGCAGCAGGTACAAAGGGACTCCCACGTTGCGGGAGTCTGGCCGCGATTTAAGAGCCTCCCGGCTCGTTGAGCTGGTGTAGGCGGCACAGGTGCGACCTGGGCTGCCGGGAATGGTAGTCATTGCTGTCCCGGGTGATTGGCCTCCCCCTCACGGGAACGGGAGGACCGCTGGTAGGAGGGCAAGGTGGTGGTGGCAAACGGCAAGCAGTAGCAGGTACAAAGGGACTCCTGCGCTGCGGGAGTCCGGCCGCGATTTAAGCGCCTCCTGGCACGTTGAGCTGGCGTAGGCGGCACAAGTGCCATTTGGGCTGCTGGGAATGTCAGTCCTTGGGTTTCCGGGTGATTGGCCTCCCCCTCACAGGACCAGGAGGACCGCTGGTGGCAGGGCAAGGCGTTGGCGGCAAGTGGCAAGCAGCAGCAGGTACAAAGGGACTCCCGCACTGCGGGAGTCCGGCCGTGATTTAAGCGCCTCCTGGCTCGTTGAGCTGTCGTAGGCGGCACATGCACCGCTTGGGCTGCTGGGAATGATAGTCCTTGCAGTCCCGGGTGATTGGAATCCCCCTCACGGGACCAGGAGGACCGCTGGTGGCAGGGCAAGGCGGTGGCGGCAAGCGGCAAGCAGCAGCAGGTTCAAAGGGACATATTCTTTCTTATTCCAAATTTATCTTCAATTACTCTTGATTTTGATTTTTCCTGCCTCTTACCAATACCTTGATCAATTGGTTGTGCTTTCTGTACAAATTTCTGAAGAAAATCTTGACTTCTCTTAAAAAAAATTCCAGTTTCTGTGTACAATTTTGGCTGTGGTGTTATCTCTTCTAGTTTGAAAGGTTTCTACATAATTTCTGTGCCATCCATTTAATTTACTTCTGATATTTTGTACATAGTTGCTGGGGTTTTTTAGAAATATCAATAGGTAGTTTGCAATTTTGAAAAAACAATAGAAAGTCAAGTGTATAAAAACAAGAGTAACATCATCAGCATCATCCTACAGTAGAAGTTATTTAAGAAGATACAAATTTGACGAATGCTGGGGACCGTATACCCCTGTCGCTGGCCAAAATGTTGGTTGCGACAGTGGTGATCCCTCACCAATCCCTGTTGCAGACAACTCTCTTGCTGTGCTGGAGACGCTGTGTGCTGCAACGGCCAGAGAATCCCCGTTATGTCCCTGCCCTGTCCCTAATTAGTTTGCCACATAGCAGCCCTAGAAAGATATTCACCCCGAACAGTTGTCGCCATCAACTGCAGTGGGAATAGATACAGTAGGGGACTGTTACCAGCAGTCTGTCCTGTCTCCGTTGGAAGACCTGGTTGAAAACATGGGGCTCCAGGCGGGGCAGTTCTTACACCACGAAGCCTTAGGACGCACATTCCTGGCACTGTGGGGAAAAGTCAGGGAAGAGCCTGAGACACATGTGATGTTGCAGTTTATACTCACTTTGGGTAGGGCACAGCACCAGGTATGATGCTTTATACCTCACTGTCAGAGATTTCCCGTAATAAAAATTACATTAAAGCACCACACTGCACAGTTCCCAGGTTTTTGTTTAGTTTCACTTTACTTCACTGAATTTTACACCTTGGGGAGCCACCCTCGAGCACCCCCCTTTCTCAAGACAGACTGCAAATACTAGAAGGTAATTCACTGTGTACTGTTTTACTGAACATCCTGGAATATCCCTCCTCAATACCAGTACACAAGAGAGCTCACCCCTGTGGCAGTACCATTGCCTGCTACTTTTAAAAACACAATGGGTATGCATACTTTGGAATGTATATGGTATATGACGACGTAATGCACAAATACAAAAAGTAAAGTCATGTGCTAACATATGTAAAGTTGATTAACCTAAATTCTAATAAAGGTATGTTTGAAAAATATATACGTTATTTTAGAAGAAATATAGAAAAATTGGTAGCTTAAATTGAAGACAATGGAGTTACTCAGGCGTGATAATGGCAGGTGTGGGCCTTCTGTACCAACATATAATGTATTTGCATTTCTGATTGTACCTTTATGAATGACAGGGTGGAGATCTCAGCATACATTAAACACTGAAAGTATAGCCCTCCATTACACCATCTATCCCTCTATTTATATGTGCATCACTTTGACATTTCATAGCAATTAAAGTCATAAAACATTCCATAGCATTAATAATTCTATAGATAGATCATACATTCTATCACTCTGCACTATTCATACCACGGATATGGTGCAAAATCCTTTTTATATTGTCTAGAATGCCAGCAATTGAAATCACCTTCTAGCCAATGGTCATCATGGCAATGTCATATGAGCATTCAATCTGCTCTTATGAAACCTCTCTGATCCATATAATTTATGTATGCTCATCAGAACCTTCAATATACTACTTTGTGTAAGAAATAAACAAAACGAATTGCTAACATGAAGAGAGTGGAGAACGGTTCAACTGAGGTAACAGGAGAGGTACAGTAGTGCAATGTATGGTTATTAATCTCTGTTGCAACTTACCCTTTCTTCAGGGTCACCTCAGATTTTTTCCATTCTTTGCTGAGCTTGTCTTTACTGCTCTTAGGACTCTACATACTTTGCTCCTGCTAGCCAGTGGTAAAGTGTGTGTGCTCTCCCTTTCAAACATGGTAACATTTGTATACACCTGATAGGCACAGTTAATTTACTTATACATCCCTAGAATATGGCACTATGTAAACTCAGGACCTATAAATTAATTACTGCAAGTGGGCTCAAGCTCTCATTCTACTCTGCTATAGTAGCCTGTACAATATGTCTCACACCTGCAACTGCATTCAGGCCTGACAGTGTCTAGGATCACATGACTGTTAGTGGCTCGCCTGCAGTATGATGTGTATTCCTTCCAGTCAGGGGACCAAAGAACCTTGGATATGGGGAGGGTGTTCCTGTCTTGAGCAGGGTGACCTGGGGGATGTACGCAGCCCTTCTTATGCTTCAAAGGGCAGTCTGAAGGCTGTGCCCACCCCATTCCTGACTTCTGAAGCTACTTGACCTGTCACCTGCAAATGCAACCCACACCTGGCCCTTCTCGCCCTTTTTTTAAACCTAGAGAGTCTTGATCCAGTCACGGAGAAGAACTGACCTGCACCAGTTATGGTTAGACAAAGGGGGTCCACCCCAAACAGGGTGGAACTGGTTATAAAAGTGTCACCCTCAGAACCTCTCATTATAACACTCTGGAACCTCTGGAGACTCACATGAAGGACTGCCTTGCTGTCTGAAGCATGAAGAAAAACTAGTCCTGTTTGCCTGGAAATCAGAACATTTAAAGTGACACCAAGGGCAGGGCACACTCACAGCAAATGGAGGGCAGGACAGAGGGGCCAGACGCAACAAGCTGACAAGCAGGGCAGGAAGCAGGGACAGCACAACTGATCATTGAAAGCGGGAGGGAGGGGGAAGGGTAACGCACACAGACCAAGCTTACCAGACAGGAAAGTTGATAGGCACTGAAAATGAAGGGCAGAGGGGAGGAGGGCCGGAGGACAAGGGCAGCAATATGCCCATGCAGGACAGGCAGTAGGGGCAGATTGAGCACAATGGATCATGGAGCGTAGGGGGCTGGTTTAAGGGGCATCAAAGAAGACAGGCTGCTGTGGGATGGCCATCCAATACGGGTGGGCCTAGACAAAACTCCAACTGTGCATGGTCAAACCCCATGAGTAGTTGGGGTGTTGGCTGAATATGATTAAAAAAAACTACATTTTACTGAAGAAACAAAGGTTAAAAAGAACTCATAGTTGGGTATAGTAATATGATTGTCCCTTTCATTAAAAAACAAACCCATAAATCCACTGGATAACCCAAAAGTGAAAGTCACTTTACAGTTAAGTGTTTAAATTAGTTCAAAACTAACATTTATAAACCAAAAAGACTGAAATGTACCAGTTATAACTATAACTTGTGATCCTGCAATGCACTGCTCATGACCTCACATATTACATCACTCATGACATGCTAAATTACAAAATTGATATTATCACTCATTAAATATAGCAGTTTGCGATACACATTTTATATTGGAAGGTATTCAGCGAGGTACATCAAGACCTAATTCTCTATAATCTCAGTAGTGCTAATGGGTGAAACCTTTTGATGCATTCAGAACATAAAGCATATCTGTTAAATCGGCCACATTTAGTAGATATTTTACTCTTTTTGCTGGTATGCGGGTGTATAAGAAACGTAATACCCATATAGACATTAATGAGATCAGTAATTTATGTACGCTTAAACTTACTCTATAAATTTTTAGCAAATCGCTATTAAGGACTCGCAAAATTGAATGTATGTAGGAATTGCAATAATAATTACATCCTTAATATTCCTTAATTGCGAATCACAAATTGCGGTTCGCAATCAAGGAATACCTTGATTGCGTCTAGAGGCCTAGACGCCCGTATGACTAAATGGGACTCGCAAATTACGAATGCAATTTCAAGGGTGCAAGGGTGCCACAAGGACACCCTGTTGCACCCCTGAAATATGTATGTGTGCACATGTCACACACATACATTCCATAAGGGCATGTATGTGCGCCACATGACACTTTGAAAATGCAAAAAAGTGAATTTTTCACAGAAATCGCATATTACCACCAACTTCAAGTTGGTAATTTGCGATTTCTTAGGGCAAATTCGCACAACTTGGGTGCTTCCTCCAATGCATTTAAGGAATCGCAATTTGTGATTCCTTGAATGCATTCTCAAAGTAGGGAATTGCTCATTTTGCGATTCCTTATTTTGCGAGGGGCTTTTGGGATGATATATCCCAAAAGGCTTTTTCGCGTTCGCAACCGGGCCGATTCTGAGAATCGGCCCGTTTGTGAACGGGAAAACCATTGATACATTTGGCCCTAAATGCCTGATAATGAGCTTGGCAGTCAGATGGATTCCCAAATCCATGGTGGTGGTGCAGCTACCTCTGCATTGGCAGTCCAACCGCCCTGTTAGGAGTTGGCTAGTCGGACTGCCATGTGATCGCTGCTACTGCCAAGGATCTGTGTCCTGGTGGTCTTGCAGCAGTCTGAGGCCCCCAATATGCTGGCAATGCTGCTGCGGTGCCAGCAAACATATTACGAGTTATCTTACCAGCACAGTTTTCATGGCGGTGGACCTACCATGAAAAGTGTGGTGGTGAGGAAACTAAGGGGGCTGTTGCCTTAGGGCCATGGGGATGCATGCAGGGGGGCACATTGTGTGCCCCCCTGTATGCATGCACCCCTAGTTCCTGCACGCCATGGACTTAATAATCCATGCCGTGCAGGAACTTGCTTTGGTATTCCCATTGCGGTGCCTTTCTAAGGCTCACCACCTGGGAACTCCGAAGCACCACCCACCAGGCCAGGAAAAAACTCACACTCCACACTTTGGTGGTGTGGGAGCGGGGCTCTGGCCTGGCTGCCCGCTCCCACACCACCAAACTCATAACCAGGACCTAAGTTACCTTAGTTAATTGCCCCAGTGGTGTCTATGGACATTAATGCAATTAGCAAGTTACTATAAAGAGAACAATGTTCAAAAGACGTTAATGAATATTTATTGTACTGAGATAAACTTGTGAAATATAATCATCTGACATAACATTTTAAATCAGCTGTTTCACATCTATACATTAGCCACTAATAAGACATGCACAATCATGTCCAATGCATAATCCTGCAGTTTATAAAAAATAGTTTACGCATATTTCAGAAGTGAGCAGAATAGTGTGCACCATGAAGACAATCATGCTGCAACTTGAACTGTTTGTAAGTGAGTCAGCCATACATTATACATTCTTCAACAAAGTATAATGTATCTGAATTTTCACTTAACTTATAGAAATTAATATCTTATAAACCTCTAGTTAAATAGAAATGGTTGAAAGCACTGCATGACAACTATTTAACACCAGCATGTGCACTGAAATTCACAGATGATTAATGTATTACAAGGATGAGCTCAAATGTTGCTAACATAATTTGGTTACAGGACTTTGGATAAAGCCTCAAGCTATTTGTAATGTATGTCTGCAACTCAAATTAGTTGCACCCAATCTCTACCTCGTTGAAGTAAAGTGCTGTTTGCACTTAAAAGTTTACTGGTAGTTAAACTGTACACCATTGAACTTTTACAATAGTGAATCAGACTGTTTTCCAGTACAAAAGTTTTCTATTTCATATATGCACACCTGTAGGCATAAATAGTTTATGTTGTATATGTACTGAGGTGGCATGGTGTGCAAAGTAACAATGGACTGAGATCAGGTCCTTAGTATTTGCCTGTGCCTGGGATTAATTCAAGCATTCCATCCTTCACTTTTTGTATACTTAAGTGTGACGCCAAAAGTGGAACGGTTTAAAACGTGGTTTCTGTATGTCATGCACTCACCTGGTCCCAACTGCGGTGACAACAGTGGAGGCGATGTTGGACCTTCAAACCCTCCTGAGGACACTGCAGATCTAGGACCAGAAAAACTTAGATCCCACACTGTCGACTGGGGAGAAGGGGGTTTGGGATAAAATAAGAAAAGAGAGACTTGCGATACTGGATCTGTTCAGCGGCTGTGTGACACTGTGTAACAGGATTTACAGCTCCCGAGACCTTCTGTGTCTGCAAGGTAGATACACACTGGACCAGAATCTCTGGTTTAGATATGATACAATACACTGGAAATAACAAGAGGAAGCAGTTACCATTAGTACACTAACAGGTCTCTATATACTATGACCATGCATTAACTTCTGTGACATACACTTACAGTTTTCATCAGCAGCTTGGAGCAGAATAACCAAAATCACAGATTGGAGTGTGGCACTCCTAGGAATAAATTGGAAATACAGCTTGGTGCTATTGGCACTGCCAGGGAGAAACTCGGAACATAGGTTGGAGTTACTTGTACCCACAAGGATACACTCGGGGCAAAGGTTGGAGTTACTTGCACTCCCAAGGATATACTTGAAGCAAATGTTGGAGTTACTTGCACTCCCATACACTCAGGTTAAAAGGTTCATGTATATATCATTGACTCGGAAGAACTTTCAATTGGCACTACTGTTCATCAGCGAAACACGAAGCTCAAGTCGTTAATTCTTGTGCGATGCAGCTTTAATGCCACTGTTGCAGGAAAGGTCCAGAGTATAAACACACTAGAAGCTCTGGAGTAAATCACTGATAGGAAATCGAGGAGAAGTATTTGAAGGCGTGGATACGCTGTCCTGTTTACAACTATAGGAAGCTTAGTGTGCACTAACCTTATATCAAGTACTTTGCCCAGTTCTTCACCTTGACTGAAGTTAGAAGAAAATCTCGAGGCTGGGAGTCGCTGGGAGTCCAGAGTAGCAATGCAGGAGGGAGTGGGGAGAAGACATCAAGGGAGCTGGGGCCACTGGAAACAGAGGTTCAGATGGACTTAAAGGAGACTGGAGAGCTTCTTGGTTCTGACAGGATTCTTCAGGCAAGTGAAAAGGATGAAGGCTGTTCCTCAGGGAGCAAGGCCAAGCCGCGATAGGAGGTTGGGCAGTGTTTATAAAATATCCGAAGACTCAACAGAGGTGGCTAAATCATGTGTGGCACGTGGGGTACATGGCCATCTGGAAGTTTCTCAAACCTTGGAGAAAACACGTATTAGTGCCCTTACTTGGGCCTTACAGAATGAGCAGGTGCAACTTTTTTTTAAATTATTTTTTATTGAGCGTAGGGAACAGACATAGTACATACAAACTTGCAGACTCTCCAATCGCATATAATAAATAGACAATAAGTTTAACAAATTTCATTATCCACTAGTGCATAATAAATATGATCCACAATGTGTACTAAGAGGCAGAAAAGACAAAAACCTATTGCATATTAAGTTTAATATTTAAAATGCATGGTAAACAAAAACATAAATTAATGTTCCACTTTACATGGTATATAAAACCAGCATTCTAGACGTCGAATCTATGATGACGTGTGACCCCTAACTTAAAAGCCAATATAATTACACTTTACGCCTAAAAATTCCACAGTAATGAATCACATGGTTTCATTTATCTGTGTAGTTGTGACAGAGCCCTTCCATATGTTCTCAAATTTCCGCACCGCCCCAATCCTCTTTGCGTAGGCCTCCTCGAATTTGTAAGTCCTCTCCATCTTTTGTAGCCATAGAGTCAGTATAGGTAGTTTCTGAGATCTCCAATTTTGTAGAATTAGGGATCTGGCTACTGCTATAGCAAGGGACACAAAGAATTACTCGTATAGTGAGAGCTGATCAAATACGTAGGAGAAGCCAAATAGCGCCAGCGATGCAGATGGAAGGATATCTAATGAAACACATCTACTAATAAACCCAAAAACCTCTTCCCAAAAGTATTGTAATTTTGGAAAAGTGAAAAATATATGTGTCCAATCCCCTGCCTCCGGCAAATTATATCTAAAACAGTCATTCAGTACCGTAGGTAACCATTTATGGAGCCTGGAGGGAGTGTAATAGGCCACCCATCTGGAAAGGAAGGACATTCTTTGAAAGTTAGCCACTCTCAATGCCCTGTGGCCAAGCTCACAGACTCGTATCCATTCCTGTCTACTAAACCTGCAGTTAGTTTCCTGAGCAATTTTTGGGAGCATTGAGGTTCTTGTTCTTCTCCTGGCGTAGTACCTTGTACCAGTTGCCAATGCCCAATAAGTTTGATTCAAAAGCAGCTTTTAAAATCACTCTTATATTCCCACTGATTCCTCTAAAGTTAGTCCGGAGGAAGCATGAAATCTGCCTAAAACGTAGCCAGAGGTCGCAGCTATGTGTTTCAAATTGTGCTACAAACGCCTCCCACGTCATCTGATTAGCACCATTATAAAATTCACCCAATTTACAAAAGCTCAACAAAATATAAGGTTGTATCCCTTTCTGTGGGAGGTTGAGACCCCATACCTCGCCATCACAAAGAAAGGAGTATGCATGGCATGATGGAATACTATAATTTTTATGGAATCGCTGAATGCGGTTTAATAGTGTATTCACCACCTTATATTTTTTTTTTGGTAACTGTGCAGTTCGCAAGAATGCTGGTAATTTAATAGCACTCTCCCTTAGCATATGATTAATTAAAAAATTATCAAACTTCGAAAGAGGGGACAAAAGCTGATTTGTTAGGTTAAGTAATGCAGCTTGGTAGTAAGTGGCTAAGTGAGGTACTGCAAGACCTCCCTGTTCTACATCCAATTGTAACATAGATAAATTAATTTGAGATTTTTTCTTAGCCCAAATAAACTCCCGAAACACCTATCGTCTTCATTAAAATATGAGATTGGAATCTTTAAAGGAAGATTTGAAAATAAAAATACCTGCAGAGGAAGAATCGACATTTTTATCAGAGAGACTCGACCTATTATTGACAAGGGCAATAATGCCCATCTGTCTAACAGACTTTTTATTTTGACGAGTGTTTTACCGTAGTTTAGGTGAAACAGTTGAAGGAAGTCTACTGTTACATACAAGCCCAGATATCTAATTGGTTTCAAAGGTAAAAACTTTAGCCCTTCCGGCAGCTCTGGTCCTGGTGTATTAAATAAAAGAAGCTCCGTTTTAGATTGATTGACCCCGTATCCTCCTAATTCTGTGAATGCCTGGATTTCACCCAATGCTCTCTGGATGTTTAATTTTTCTGGATTCAGGTACAGGATCAGATCATCAGCGAATAGCTTTATTTTGGCCATTTCTAACAGGGGGTTTGGATTAATATGTTAGAGTGAATTTTTATCGCTAATGGTTTGATAAAAAGTGAGAACAAAAGGGGGGAGAGGGGACATCCCTGCCTAGTACCCTGCCTTATTACTACCTCTCCCGCCTCCTCTGAATTTATAATAATTTTTGCGGTGGCTCCCCTATAGATTCTCTCCAGCATCTCGATCAGCTGGCGTGGAAAGCCGAACTCGCCCAAAATAAAGAAGAGGGCCTGCCAGTCCGCCAGATCGAAGGCTTTTTCTGCGTCCATCCTTAAGATGGCCACAGCCTCCTTTGTGGCAGAGAAATAGTCAATAGCCTGAAACAGATAGAAGGTATTCGCCGCCATAGATCTTCCCAGCAAAAAACCTGTTTGATCTGCATGAACCAAGTAACGTGCACAGCCCATGATTCTATTTGCCCAGCTTTTCATAAGGAGCTTATAATCTACATTTAGTAGGCTTATTGGGCTATAGAAGCTTGGATCTTTAGGGTCCTTATTTTTCTTTAGAACGGAAATCATCACTGATTCTTTGAATCTGTCTGGGACTCCTGTTCCAGCCATAACTTGGTTATACAAGGGATGAGTTTGTTTAAAAACAGTTTATATACTTCGATGGGGATCCCGTCATTGCCACTCGCCTTCCCATTTGTCATTTTTTAAACTATTTCATTTAGTTCTGTGATTGTAATCGGTTCAGTCAAAAGCATACAGTCCTCCTCTCTAACTTTGGGCAGGTGGACTGTTGTAAAATAATCTGCAAGAGCTTGAGGGCCAACTATCTGAATTTCCGCATATATATTGTTAAAATGTGATATAAAAATTTTGGAAATGTCATCTTTATCGTTCACCAGACACCTAGTACTCAGATTTTTAATTTGTGGGATGGGATGTTTACTCTGTTGCGTTTTTGTGGACCAGGCAAAAAATTACCCGATATGCTGGCTTTCCTCGTACGCCTTTTGACGAGCGGCTTTACTTCCAGCGATTTCCTCAAGCAGAAAAAAACTTTGCAACTCCTCCTTAGCTCTTAATAGTTCCTGATGAAGTTCTACTCCTTCCTCCTCCCCAATTAACCTCCCTGAAAGTTCCCTCCTAACCCGCTCCACCACTTCTTGGAGTTCAGAAATCTTCAGTTGTCTTAGCTTATAAAGATTAGCACTGTATGCCACCACCCGTCCCCTAAACGTAGCCTTAAAAGCCTCCCATACCATAGAATCTGGCGCCGTATTCACATTCTCCTTAAAGAACCACCTTATAAAGTCGCAGGTTTCATTGATCCATTTCTGGTCTGATATCAGTGCTTTATCAAAGTACAACCTATTACTCTTCCTTCTGGGGTGGCCGTGGCTAGTAGTCAGGCATGGCGGCCGTCTTATAGAGGAGCTCCGGACCTGGGCTGAACTGATTCTGAAGTACGTGGGCTAATCCGCGCTGGACAGCCTTCAAAGTGCGAAGGTATGCAGCGGGGCCGACAGAGAAGACTCGGTGCCGCCGGAAGGACGGAGGGGCACCTGTAACAAAATGTATGCCCCCAGCAGCCTACTGACGCAGCAAATCGCCGAGCGCGTAGCACCAGGAAGGAGCTGAGTGCACCGATCCTTGCGCTTATGAGGCGGTGTAACCGCATCTGGACCGGGGAGACGCGGTCGAGGGTCCGGCAATCGACTGCATTACCGTAGGACGGAGAAGAGAAGAGCGGTGGTGACGACTGCTGTGAGGGGACACTGCAGTCAAGGCGCGTCAGCGTGGTGGGCGCAGCACCTACGCAAGGCCGGGGATGAAGAGCGGCCTGCTCCCGGGCACCGTGAAAAGACGTGCGGCAGGCGGCGCTTCTCATGTGTACTGCGCTGTGGAGAACGAGGCACAATCAAGGTATGGGCAGGAAGACTGAAAGTGCCTGATTGAGACCCCCACATGAGATGTATAGGCAGGGACGTGATGAGCCCGGTGGGGAGCACGGACACAGTGTGCGCCTGACGGCGTAAGCAGCTGAGTCTGGACTGTATGCAAGAGCGAGGGGAGCAGACTACCCCTGGGGACATTAATTAAAGACGCATGTGCCCATAAATGTTAAGGCTTCATTGAGGTCTATTTCTGAGAGACGGATAGAACAGTGGTGAATCAGGCATATTACTAAGGCCGGGCAGCCAGTGAGAGGCAGACGAGGGACCCTGGTGAGGCCGTGTGACACACAACCCCGAGCTATTGCGGCTTGCAAACTCTTGATGCCTGCTACAATAGATGCAGATGGTGCGCGCTGCTACAGATTGTAATACTGGGTCACCAGCACGAAGACCGCAGTCGCTGAGTGGAGCAGGTGGGCCTCCCGTGGCGGAGTGACCACGTTGCCAGCCATACCTCGCAGTGAGTGACAGAGGACAAGGCGGCAGGACGAGGGACACTGAGTGGCATGCGACAAGCGAGAGAAGCACCACGCAATGCAGATTTGCGAGAGGCGAGAGGAGTGCTGAGGGGGCACACTGGTGACCTCACAGAGCACCACGCTGTAAACTGGTGACCGCTCCATCTGTGCTGCCAGTGGCTGGAGTGTACTGCAAGATGGGACGCAAGGGAGCGAAGCACCAAGACCAGGGGGAACATGACCCGGTCCCGGAGACGGCGGCTCCAGCGAGTCGCAGTCCCGGGGTTGAAGATACCACAAAGTTAGTCGCACCAACACATGCAGACAAGCTGGATCTCATCCTGCAGGAAGTTTGTGAATCTCGGAAAGCGATAGAACTTCAAATTGGAACCCTCACTACTGGCCTTAACCTACTAAGAGCGGACCATGCAAAACTTGCGGATAAAGGGAAAGATAATGCTGCAGCGCTGGAAGAGGTGACTCCTCGACAATCGCAGGCTGACACTAAGATTACGCAACTGCAGGAACAAGTGGCCACATTGCTAGACAGGGTGGAAGATGCAGAGGGGCGGGCCCGACGGAATAACATCCGAGTCATCGGACTTCCGGAGAAGAGTGAAGGGAGTGACGCGACTAGGTATATGGAGAAGTGGTTCCGGGAACACGTCACTAGTGAAGGTCTCTCCACGCAGTACGGCATAGAGAGAGCGCACAGGATACCTACCGGCCGTCCAAAACCAGGTGACCCGCCTAGACCTCTAATTGTGAAACTACTGAGCTTTCACGATAGAGACACCCTCCTGCAAAAAGCTCGTGAGTCAACCCCTATAAATTTTGAGAACACAAAAATTTCTCCTAAACTACACAATGAAGGCCCAAAGACAGCGCTGTTCCTTCATAGCAGTCGAGAAGAAACTTCGACACTTAAATCTGAAATATGCACTGCTTTTCCCGGCACGCCTCAAAATGATACATGACCAAAAATCCTATTTCTTCGAATGCCCAGGAGACGTGGAAGATTGGATAGAGGTGATGGATCTAGCAGACGCCGCGCTGCCTACCTCTCACCTCACTGCGAAGAACAAGACGGGATCGGGGAGGTCTACTGGGCAAAATAATCAAAGACCACGCCGGACTCCTGCACGGCAATACCTCACAACACAACAGATGCAGAAGAACAAATCGCAGGTGCTTATAACTGCAGCCAAGTTCACGCAAAATTCGGGAGCGGCAGCTAAGACCTCTTCGGAAGAAGAAGCAACACACGAGTCGGACTCTGTTTCCATCGGCGACCCCATAAGTCATTAAAGACTTATACGGATGACTGTACCCGCAAGTATAAGCATAAACCTATGTTATGTACCTAAACAAAGGGATGTGTAAAATGGTATGCAGTAATAATGGTTCACGTACGATGCTTATAAATGATTTGGCCTAAGTTCAGTAGAAGCTCTACTTAATTGTTAATTAGCAGATTGCATCACATGAGGAGCGCTGGCGATGTCCCCCACATGGCAAATGCGTTTTACACGACCATTGAGTTTTTATTGTTCCAGTTAAGTTGTATGGTCCGGTATAGTTGGAAGACCAAACCGAGTATTGGGATGTTTGGGGCGGGGGAAAGTCTCACAGTCTGGCGCTGGCGAACTAGGCTACATTACTTATTCATCGCATGCATCTCCCACAGGTTACAAGATAACGGAAATGACGACACAGGGTAAATATACTATAATAACGTGGAATATATGGGGTATGGGAACAGTGCAGAAACGACATAGGATACATGCACAGCTATACGACGTAAGGCACAAATAGTATATTTGCAAGAGTCTCATATGATTGACAGTGAGGTGGCGAAATTGCGCAAGAAATGGAGAGGACACATTTTCTCCACCTCTTACTCTAGTTATGCACGGGGTACCACTATATGGGTCAGACATGGAGTTCCATTCACAGCATTGGAACAGAGGGTGGATAAACTAGGGAGATACATATTTGTAAAAGGGACGTTAGATGGCCAACCAGTAATCCTGGGCACGGTGTATGCTCCGAATTTCGAGCAAGATAAATACTGGGATATAGTGAGCGGGGCACTGGCGGGATGGGAGTCGCAGCCATGGATACTGGGGGGAGACTGCAACGCGGTAATGGATGTAGCGCTAGACAGATCGCATCTGCCACTGCATGGGGCAGGTGTGTATAAGCAAGCAGAGGTATTGGACAGGTGGGCAAAAGGGTGTGATCTATGCGATGTTTGGAGGATGAGACACCCCACACACTGGGAATATTCCTATTATTCTGCAGTGCATGACCTGCATACCAGAATAGACAGAATATACTGCTTCAACAGGATAGCAATGCAAACGCTACAGACCACATATCTACCAAAAACCTTTTCGGATCATAACCCGATGGAGATGACCTTGGCATGGGGAGAGTCCCCGCGCCGGTGCCCACATGGCGGTTATGGCCACAGTTGCTGGAGGACTCTGTATTCCGCAGAGGCCTAGCGGTGACCATTGATCAGTACTTTGCAGAGAATAGCAACACGGCGACGAGCAGACTCATAGAGTGGGACGCTTTCAACGTAGTGATCCGAGGGAAAGTGATAAGTACAATAGTATGCGCCAGACAAGAACTCCACAGGGCACTGATAGAGGTGGAAGACAGAATGGGTAAACTGGAACAGGAGGATATAACAAATGGTGAATGCAGGGGCCCGCTGCAAGAAGAGAGAATAAGGCATGCAGAACTTTTAGAGTCTCTGCGGGTCATAGACTACCAAACATACACGAAGAGAGCGCATGCTGAAGCAGATAGGTCTGGGGCGTTACTTGCCAGATTAATCCGAGACGCCGCCCTGGCGGTGGTTATACATGAAATTGCACTGGCGGATGGGACAACAGTCAATACGCAGGCAGATATCAACACAGCCTTTAGGCACTATTACACTACATTATACGGTACAACGGGCCAAAACTCAGAAACCAACGCAGAAGCCTTCCTTTCTAACCTGATGTACCCAAGACTTACAGCGGCAGCCCAGAAAGACCTCACAGGACCCATTACCCAATCCGAGATTAGAGTAGCCCTAAAGGGACTACCGCGAAATAAAATCCCCGGAATAGATGGGCTTCCCGTAGAATTCTATAGTACATACACAGAATCCTTAGTACCGCAACTGGAAGTGTTATATAAAACAGCATGGGAGAAGGGATCTTTGCCAAATACAATGGCATAAGCGTTAGTAATATCCCTTCCAAAGCCCGGAAGAGACCCCACAGATATGGCCAATTACCGACCGTTGTCCCTGCTCAGCACAGAATATAAAATATTAAGCAAGGTGCTGGCTAATAGGTTGTTGCCCTCTCTGTCCGGATTAATCCACATTGACCAAACAGGGTTCCTTCCGTCACGTAGTACATCGTTAAATATCAGGAAGTTACACCACTTAATGATGGAAGCCCCGAGCCTCTACCCACACGCGGGCTGTCTTTCGTTTGATTTAAGACAAGCCTTTGATTCCATTAGCTGGGAGTATATGTTCAAGGCTCTGGCGAAATTTGGAATCCCAGAGGGGTATATTGCCTGGTTACGTTTACTCTATAAGGCCCCTACGGCGCGAGCACGAACTGGTGGCTATATCTCGGAGAAATACTCCATACATAAAGGGACCAGACAGGGTTGTCCCCTATCTCCACTAATCTTCATACTAGCATTGGAACCATTAGCCATAACACTGCGGAAAGACTTTGCAGATCGGGGCATAGTGTTAGGGAACATGACACCTGTTCTCGGCATATGCAGACAACATCATTTTGTATTTACAGGACCTTACTCTGCCATTAGCCTCAATATACAACACATTTCGTCGCTTTGAACTAATGTCTGGGTTGGCTATTAATGTGGGGAAATCCCATGCTTTCTTTTTCACGGTCCTTGCGGGTATTGACAGTATGGCCTTTGGAGATGCACAGTTGGAGGTGGCTACTTTTAAGTACCTTGGCATACAAATTTACAGGGCACACAAAGATATGTTAGATGGAAACTTACACAAAGCAATCCGGGCCCTGCGGTCCAGTATAGTGTTCTGGACGGCATTGCTACTCTCTGTAATGGGGAGGGTAGCCATAGCAAAAATGGTGGTGCTGCCGAGACTCTTGTACTATTTTACGAACTTATCGCTAAATGTGCCGCAGGCCACGTTCAAACTACTGAACACGATGCTCGCTGAACTTATTTGGGGGAACGGCAGACGACGTATAAGCCTAAAGAAACTACAAGTAGGCACACGAATGGGAGACTTGGGTGTCCCGGATTTGAGAGCATACTACTATGCAAGCCAAATACAATGGTTATCATACTGGACGGCAGGGCGCAACCTGCAGGAAATAGGATACACGATGGCAGACATTGACAATGGCGCATTACACAAGCTATTATTAGCAGGTAGTAGACCGCCGAACGACCTTCCCCCATTGCTGGCCACGGCGCTCCACTGCTGGAAAGCGGCACTGCACTACACACAGGCATCCCCGGCATATGCAGGTAACATTCCTTTGCTGGGGATCACACTACCAGTAGGCACAATCATGAAACGCAAGCTGAAGCCCTGGTTAGAAGCAGGGGTTAGCACGGTGTCAGATCTTTTCGGTGATGGAATACTATTAGATCATGATACCTTTGTACACTTATACATATTACACGCTGCACTGCTGAGATACATTAGAACGCACTGGGCCCCGCAA
This sequence comes from Triturus cristatus, assembly GCF_964204655.1. Lineage (NCBI taxonomy): Eukaryota > Metazoa > Chordata > Amphibia > Caudata > Salamandridae > Triturus > Triturus cristatus. The sequence continues at coordinate 280,653,015 of NC_140593.1, forward strand.
AGGCAAGAACCCCTCACCAACGACCTGGTCAAGATGATGTATTACATGGGGAGAGGTAGACATCTTATCAGATCTACACAGGTATCAGCTTGCACACGAAAGCCGCTCTTGATACATTGAGGACTGCATGGGCAGGAGACATAGATAGAGACATAACAGATAAAGAATGGGCAAAGATCCTGGAGCATCCAAGGAAGACTTCGAGGAACGCAAAGTTCAAATTCATACAGACAATGGTATTGCACCATGCTTATCTTACTCCACATAAGCTAGACTGAATGTTCCCCCATACCCAGCACTGTTGCCCGAGATGCTTGCTTGAAGGAGCACGCTTAATGCACATGCTATGGTCCTGTCCAAAAGTGCGGGGATACTGGGACACTGTCAGGCAAAGAATAGGGGACGCGGCAAACTGGAAAATACAGAATACACTGGAGGAATACATCTTAGGACTCCATAAACAAGTCTCAAAACATAAAGTGCAATACCGCTTGTGGGAGGGCGGGCCGAATAAACAGACGAGGAGGCTGTATATAGGGTGCCCGTCGGTGACTTTTATTTAAGGTTTCGGTTAAAGGGTTCGAGGGGGTTGGTGACACCTTGGCGTCCTCGGGGTTCTTTTCTTTCTCCGGGGAGGCGTCGTCTTCAGTAGGACCCTCGCCTGTCTGGTCTTCTTCTCTTGTTGGGGTTCTCCCTACTCACCTCCTCTCCCCCCCATTTGTCTACTCGACCCTCTCCTTCCCTTCTCGGTCCCGAATCACTCACCGGCTCCGCCGCAAATCTCCCGAGTTGCGGCCGCTCCCCAGCCTCCTCCTGTGGTGACCACCAGTCTTCACACCACCTCTCCTCTTCGTCTTCCTCTTTGTCTTCGTTTTCTCCTGGTTTCACGTCTTCCTCGGACTCCACGTCTTCCTCCTCCACCGTGTCGTCGTTCGCTAGCTTCCCCCTTCTTCTGGCTTCTTCGCGCTGGTCTTCCATGGATTGGTCCTTTTTCTTCTCTATCGCCCAACTACTTAGGGGGTTCCTCCGCCTTCTCTCACGACGTCCTGCGTGAGTGGTTCCTGTAGGAGCGGAACACGGAAGGAGGTGTTTATTTTCCAGAAGGGCACCTGGTCTATAGCAGGACTCTAGGTCCTAGCGCCGGCAGGTGGGTGTTCGTGGTTAATATATATTGGCCAGGGATGGGACATGCTCGACACTTCCCCACATACCCTTTCTGTCCTTCTAGTGGGGGGTTCCCGTGAGGATAATGGGAGAGGAAGTCCACGTTTACCTGATCAGTTCCTTTCCGATGTTTAGTCTGGAATTTGTAGGGCTGTAAGGCTAGGAACCATCGTAACATCCTTTCATTATTCCCTTTGTTGCGGGCCAACCATTCAAAGGGCGTGTGATCTGTATACAAGATGAATTCGCGTCCCTCTAAATAGTATTTCAAAGAGTCAATTGCCCATTTAATTGCAAGGGCTTATTTTTCAATAACTGCATAATTTCTTTCTCGTGGAAACAGTTTCCTGCTAATGTACAATAGGGGTCTTTCCTCACCCTGTCTATTCCTTTGAGACAGGACGGCTCCCAACCCTTGATCAGAGGCGTCAGTTTGTAGAACAAAGGGTAACGTATAATCAGGACTAGCCAGTACTGTATCAGAGGTAAGAGATGTTTTTAGTCTTTCGAATGCTCTGACTATCTCAGGGGAGGGGTCTTTTAACCTAACTTCCGTTTTCACTGCCTTATGCAACAGATACGTGAGAGGAGCTGCTATCTGTGAGAATTGAGGAATAAATCTACGATAGTAGCCAAGCAGCCCTAAAAACGCACGGAGGTCCCAGGCAATCCGTGGAAAAGGTATTTGGGATAATGCAGCCAGTTTCTTGCTTTGTGGTTGTATGACGCCTCTGCCCACTAGGTATCCCAAATACCTCACCGTTTGAGCAGCCAAATGACTCTTGGTGGGGTTGATTTTCAGACCATATGTTCCCAGGGCTTGAATCCCTTGTTACAAGTGAGCAAGGTGTTGTTCCCACGTTTCACTATAAATGATGATATCATCAATGTAAGCTCCGGCATACTGTTCATGAGGCCGCAGGATTATATTCATGGCTCTCTGAAATGTAGCGGGTGCCCCATGTAACCCAAAGGGTAATACTTTGAATTGGAACAGGCCATCAGGGGTGGAGAACGCCGTCTTTTCCCTATTTTCGGCTGTCAAGGGTATCTGGCAGTACCCTTTGCATAAATCAAGGGTGCTGATGTATTTAGCTTTCCCAATCCGTTCGATCATTCATCTACTCTTGGAAGAGGGTATGTATCGAACTCCAAGATTTTGTTCACCTCCCTGAAATCAATACAAAAACGCACTGAACTGTCCGGCTTAGGCATCAGAATGATAGGGGAATTCCACTCACTAGTAGAGGGTTCTATTATGTCTATTCGGAGCATCTGTTGTACCTCTTCCCGGATGGTGTTTCTACGGGCCTCAGGAACCCGATACGGCCGGAGACGTATTTTCTTGCCTGGAAGGGTTCTAATGGAATGTTCTAATAGCGTCGTTTTCCCTGGGGTCAGAGAGAAAATTTCCTGTAAGGGTGATAAGACACTGACTAGTTCGGCTTTTAAGGGGTTTATTTATTTATTTATTTAGGTTACTTATAAAGCGCTAACAATCATCCCGAGGGATATCACGGCGCTGCGATTGCTACAGTGAGGATGCAGTGGGAAAAAAATAGGTGTCTTTAGTCGTAGTCAGGGAAAAGAAAAGTTTTCAGTTGTTTCCTGAACGCCAGATGATCCTCTGTAAGTCGAAGGGCCATGGGAAGTTCATTCCACTTCTTTGCGGCAACGTGGGAAAAGGCTCGTTCGCCCATTCTGGCTTTCTTTACCCTCGGTATGCTGGCCAGAGCCGCGATTTGTGAGCGGAGGTGTCTAGTGGGCGTGTAGAACCGGATCCTGTTTCTAAGGATGAGAGGGCCTGTCTCATGAAGTGCTCTATGAGCAATGCACAGCATCTTAAAAGTTGCTCTCTGCTTCATCGGAAGCCAGTGCAGATCTCGCAGACAGTTTTTGGCCGAGTCATATTTCCTTTTCATACAGATGGCCTTGGCTGCTGCGTTCTGAAGTGTTTGTAGCTTGGTGAACAAATGCTCCGCCATGCCAACAAACAGAGAGTTTCCATAGTCCAGCCTGCTCATCAAGAGAGACTGAATTAGGATCCTTCTGCAATCTAATGGAATCCAAGGAAAAACTCTTTTGAGCATTTTCAGGATCGCAAAGCCTTTGCCGCATATAGCGGCTACATGAGCTTTCATGGAAAGGGACGTGTCGATCGTTATCCCCAGATTCCTTGCTGTTAATGTAGGGGCTGGGGGGGATGCCCAATGCTTCGGGCCACCAGGTGTCATTCCACATTTGTGTGTGGCCTCCAAACAACAATATCTCTGATTTGTCTGCATTCAGCTTGAGATAGTGTTTATGCATCCAATCAGCCAAATCTGAGAGGCAGCTCCTAAGTCTGTCCTTGGAATTGGTCTTCTCATCCAGGACTACCGTAAGTTGGGTGTCATCTGCATAGGAGCAAATTTCCACCCCCCATTTTCTGCCAATTCCGGCCAGAGAAGACACAAAAACGTTAAACAGAGTAGGGCTTAACGAAGCCCCCTGTGGGACCCCATATTTGATGGTCCGGGGGGAGGATGAGAACTTGCCCAAATGCACCGATTGGGATCTTTCCAATAGGAAGGACCGCAACCATCCCAGTGCTCTGTCCCTAATGCCTCTGGTGGCTAGTGTCTCCAGGAGCAATTTGTGTGGGACGGTATCGAATGCCGCCGAGAGGTCCAACAGGATTAGGGCAACTGTTTTCCCCTGGTCCACCAGCATTCTGATGTTATCAAGCACGGCCAGGAGAGTTGTTTCCGTACTATTGTTGGCCCTAAAACCTGTTTGCGTACTGTCTAATAAATTATTAGTCTCGAGAAAACTGACCAATTTTCTATAGATGGTTTGGTAGCTCAGATTCGATACATTGATCATATAAGGGAGTAAAAGCGACTGAGTTCCCTATGAGGGCCGGGAGTGGTCCCTCCCATTTCTTTAGGAGGTTAACATGGTATACTTGTGACGTCCCTCTGTTTTTGTCGAGCTCTAGTCTATAGGTAACAGGAGTTACCTGTTCTAACACAGTGTAGGGTCCCTGCCATTGCCCTAGGAGTTTATGATCCGAGGATGCCATCATTAACAATACCGCGTCCCCTACTGCGAAGACTCGAGTCTTGGCTTTCCTGTCATAGTGGGCTTTTAGGGCCTCTTGTGCTCTCTCCATATTGTTCCTGACTATAGTACGTATTTGGTGTAGATGCGTTTTTAGGTTGCTCACTTACTCTATGAGGGGTGTAGTGTTATTTGGTTCTGTTTCCCATTGTTCACGTATCATATCTAACAGAGAGCGGGGTTGATAGCCATAAAGCAGCTCAAACGGCAAATATCCCGTGCTCTTTTGAGGTTTACAATGAACAGCATACAAAGCCAAGGGTAGTAAATCTTCCCACCGCTTTGATTCTAGGGCCAGGTGTTTTGTTAACGTGAGCTTAAGAGTAGCGTTATAACGCGCGACCAGAACGTCCGTTTGGGGGTGATATGCCGCCGTTCGTATCTGCTTGATACCCAATTGGGTACACACCTGTTTCATTAATTTAGACACGAACGGGGTCCCTTGATCGGTTAATATCTCTTTTGGGAATCCGACTCCAGAGAAGACAGTGATCATGGCTTTGGCTATGTTAGACGCGTCTGGTCATCTTAAGGCGATGGCCTCCGGAAACCGCGTACCATAGTCCACTAGGACTAACACGTAACGACATCCACTACGAGAGGGCAGAAGAGGACCGATAATGTCCATCCCTACTCTATAAAAGGGTTCATCTATGATAGGCAGGGGATGGAGCGGGGCCCTAGGGGGGCTGTATCGGCTATTTTTTGGGCAAATGGCACATTCCCTGCAATACTGTTTCACCTGTCTGTATATCCCTGGCCAATAGAACCTTTCGGTTATTGATCGCTCGGTTTTCTCATTGCTAAAGTAACCCCCCAATAGATGACTATGAGCCATGTATAGAACTTTTCCCCGAAAGGAACCGGGAACCAGTAATTGGGGTACTGTGTTGGCCTCCGCCTTTCGGTACAATAGTCCATTGTTAATAAAAAAATAGGGACATACATGTAAAGTGTCTTCGTTTGGCAGGGCCTGATTCCAGGCTTCTTGTAAGACGGGGTCTTATCTTTGTGCCGCATGAAAGTTTCTGTCATCTTCCCATGGGTTGTCTTCTGTTTGGACTGGCAATGCTATGGCGGGCTTTCTTTTCTCTTTTCGCCTTTGGGTTTTGGTTTTCCTAGGCTTGGAAGGGGGCCATTCAGGGTTGTCATCCTGGGAGAAAGGGGTGTCGGCCCACCAGTCTTTACCGTCCGGCTTTGCCTTATTGAGCAATTGAGATAGTTGTGGGTAGTCATTTCCCAATATGAACTGTTCTGGTAGCCTTGAAATGAGACCGACTTTTAGTTGTGATCCAGGATCGGTGGCATGTTGTATATGTACATATGCAGTAGGATACTGCTTTGTGTCCCCACGGACACACTGTATATTCACGATTCCCTCAGATTCACCTAGCTCAGGCCCCAACTCCTGGGGACGTATCACACTCTGTCGACATCCAGTGCCTGCTAAAGCTTTCATGGGTCGTCCATTCACAGTTATACCACAACGATTGGGCGGGGACTGATCAGTCTGTGACAGGCAACAGAAGTTTCTTGCCACCCCTATTTCCATGGGTTCTTCTTTTTGTGGACAGAAACGTGCTATGTGTCCTAACACCCCGCAATTACAACATTGTGGTCCAGGCATAGGGGCTCTTGGTACAGGAGGACCTGGAACTCTGAACACTGGGGGTCCAGGAACAATAGCAGCAGGCTCTGGTTTTTGAACCAAGGGTGGTTGAGATGGACGATGTAGCCCACTGACCCCGGATTTCCAGGGGGTCCCTCCCGCCCTTTTTGGACTTCTTGGGCTCTACTATAGGCGCTTGCGATCTCCACTGCGGTTTCCAGGGTGAGATGGGCGTGTTGTCTGACCCACTTCTGAATGGGTGGATGGAGCGAGGACAGATACTGCTCCAAATATACTTTGGCCATGATCTCTTCTTTGGTGGCGGTGGCGGGCTTCAACCACTGATCAGCCATATCTTTTATTCTGAAATGCAAGGCCCTGGGAGTTTCTTGGGGACCCTCCTTAATTTGTCTGAACCGCATCCTATATGTTTCGTCGTCTACGCCTAACCTTTCTAGGACACATTGTTTAATTTCGGCGTATGGGGTGATTCCTTGGATGTTGGCTGCTTGGTAGGACGCTTGAAGTTCTCCCGAAAGTAAAGGTCCTAGGTATTGACCCCATTTATCAAATGGCCAGGCTGCTGCCAGTGCCGTTCTCTCAAAGTTGTTAAAAAAATAATCTGGATCTTCTCCTGTCACGTATTTTTGTAGGATGACCGACGGTAGGGTGCTCGGGGCCCTCTGTTGTCCGATAGCGTTCGTGAGTTTTCCTATGGCAGTGTCATGTGGTGGTCCTTGTTCAGACAATACCTGTTGCAACTTTCCTCTGTCCTCTTCTACCACCGACAAAAACTTCTCCATTTCCTTTCCCAGGCTCTCTTGGTTTTCAGCCATCTTGGCGAGTACAGACTCCATGTCTTCAGTCAATCCAACTTCTGACACCACTTGTGGGAGGGCAGGCCGAATAAACAGACGAGGAGGCTGTATATAGGGTGCCTGTCGGCGACTTTTATTTAAGGTTTTGGTTAAAGGTTTCGAGGGGGTAGGTGACTCCTTGGCGTCCTCGGGGTTCTTTTCTTTCTCCGGGGAGGCGTCGTCTTCAGTAGGACCCTCGCCTGTCAGGTCTTCTTCTCTTGTTGGGGTTCTCCCACGGAGGCTCATGAGCGTAAAAAAAGAAAAGAGGAGCCGTCAGTCTTCTAGTGTATATGCCCGTTTGCTAGGATAGTCCCTTCACCATACCCAGGTGGTGGATCTCCACATCTCTATGGCCGGGTAGTGTTACTCGTGAGGATAGGGAATTTAGATATATGGGTGAATAGGGGGAGGAAGAGTATACAGTGGATTATCGTACTACCGGCTTCTCTTTTAGGCTGCCCTACTCACACTAGTGGTCTATTTACAGGGAGGGGTAGTGCATGTGGGTTGGTGCTTTTGGTGACAATCAAACGTGCCCGCGTTGTTACTCTCAGTCCCTACTCCCCTCCTCCCCCCCCTTTGTCTACTCGACCCTCTCCTTCCCTTCCCGTCCCGAATCACTCACTGGCTCCGCCGCAACTCTCCTGAGTTGTGGCCGCTCCACAGCCTCCTCCTGTGGTGACCATCAGTCTTCACACCACCTCTCGTCTTCGTCTTCCTCTTCATCTTAATTTTCTCCCGGTTTCACGTCTTCCTCGTACTCCGCGTCTTCCTCCTTCACCGTCTCGTCATTCGCTAGCTTCCCCCTTCTTCTGGCTTCTTCGCGTTGGTCTTCCGTGGATTGGTCCGTTCTCTTCTCTATCCCCCAACTACTTCCGGGGTTCCTCCCGCCTTCTCTCGTGACGTCCTGCGCAAGTGGTTCCTGTAGGGGCGGAACACGGAAGGAGGTGTTTATTTTCCCCAAGGGCGCCTGGTGTATAGCAGGACTCTGGGTCCTAGCACCGGCAGGTGGGTGTTCGTGGTTACAATATATGGGCCAGGGATGGGACATGCTCGGCACTTCCTCACACCGCTTTATAGATTTAGCGCTCATCTTAGCTATACGTAATATAACTATGTGATGGAAGTCGTGCATACCCCCGGATGTGCAGACATGGCACACGGAAATGATGAGATGGGGCGCGGCGGAGAGTGCGGCACTGCGTAAAGAAGAACTAAGGGGACTGCGAAAAACACCAATAGCGTTGGAATGGGATGTAATGCTGGAAGCCATAAAATCGGTAGACGAAGTCTAAGACCCTAAGTAGAGTGTAAAATTGTCAGTGCGGAAGGGTACCTAAGTCTTGTCAACAGTGCATGGACAGGGAGATGTATAATAAGCACACACAGATCTGCCAAGAGTATATATAAGGAGATGCAAAAGGCGCAGTACACAGACACACACGTGAGACGGGGGAGGGGAGGGAGGAGGGAGTTGGGGATTGTTTATTGTAACAATGAGACAAAGGTATTATCAATAATGGGGTTTCCTGTCCCAAACGGGATATGACTTGTTAAACTTATTCTATAGAACAAATCAGTGCAACCATATTGCAGCGGAACTGTATTGTGTATATGTAAATGTGTTATAAGAAAGAAATAAGGTTGCTGCAAAAATGTAACATGTTGGTATATGATGTAAAAGATCTCGAAAACCAATAAAATATGTTTTACAAAAAAATTACTCTTCCTTCTGGGGGCAGGCAAATGTAAAATTAAGGATACTAAAGAATGATCTGAAAATGGATTAGAGAGAATCAAAGAGTCTCCCCTTGTGAACCGATTACTAATCAAAAAGAAAATCCAGCAGGGATGCATTTTAAATCTCGCTTAGTAGCACGTGAACTCAGCAGTACCTGGATGGTCTACCCTCCATGGGTCCAGTAAGGCGAGATCCTCTTTAATAATTTTTAAAAGTCTATTTGTTTTAGGTTTTAATAGCTTTTTCCCCTTATTGAACGTATCAAGACGTAAGTCTTGTATTAGAAGAAAATCTCCCCCCATAATTATATATCCCTGTACACCCAGCAGCAACTCGTATACATCTGTTCCAGGGGCGCACACTCGTCACCAATTGGACCATAGTAATTGAGCAGGACGACAGCTATACCATTAACTACACTGCAGGTGCAACTTGTTGATCAAAACCGAATACCAGGCAATGACTGTACAATTTTTGCTTCATGTTACATAATGGGAAACAATTCCAAGGCCCCAGTAACAGTGGGAGCATTGCTTGCCATTGCCTCATGCGATTCTGGGGGAAGCTTGCAGGGATTCAGTGGAAGACCACACCAAGGCCCTCAAACAGCGGGTGCAAATAATCCATTGGTTCATGGAATTTGTGGGGGGCTTGCTTGGATTGAAGCATAAAGGAATCACAGGTGCTGGGGAGGCATCAGTCTTGAAGGTGCTGGCGATCATCGGTTATGAGGGTGCTGGGGGATCATTGGTCATGAGGGTGCTATCGGAGCATCGGTCATGAGGGTGCTGTGGGAGCATCTGTCATGAGGGTGCTGGGGGAGCATCAGTCTTAGGGTGTAGGGGGAACATCGGTCTTGAGGACAGTAGTGGAACATCAGTCATGAGGGTGCGTGGGGAATATCGGGCATGAGGGTGTTACGGGGAACATCAGTCATGATATCATAGCGTGCCTTAGAACGCCATATTGATAAAGAAACATGAGCCCTGCATTCTAGAATACTATGCAGAGGACGTAAGAGGGGGTTGTGACAGAGAGGGAAGCAGGACATCGTACACACTGTGCTACTGGAATCAAGCTGAACCTGACTGATGAGCTCTAGTGAGTGTGAACCCAACCTTGGGTTGTTTGTTTTCCAGATTAGGGAGGACCTGTCCTGGCTGTTAAGGCTTGACTGACCTGATTGGAGCAGGGTCAAGACAAAGTTTCATCTAGCATCTTCCAACCTAAATTAGCATGATGTGCAAAATAGTGATGGACTTGGATGTGGCACAAGTAATTACTAGTAGCTGAGATTCATTCAAGCATTTCATCATCACTTTTTTCACATATTTCAGTGCAATGCTCTAAGTGGGATGGGTATGCTCAGATGTAGGTCACATGCACACTTTGAAACTGGAATTAAGCTATGCCTGACTGATGAGGTCTAATACAAATGATCTAGGATCTAGGAGTTTATAGAGTAGCTTGAGAAGCAGTAATGTGAATGCAGTCATCAATTATATCATTGGTGATGTTATCAAAGATGTCATTTAACTTGTCATGAGTGATGTAAAATGCAAGGTTATAAGCAGGGCATGGCGGGGGCACAAATTATAATGAATTCTCTGAACTATAATTGGCAGGTTGCAGTGGTTCCTTAGTTTATAAGTGCTAGTTTTAACTCATTTCAACACTTAACTATAACATCACTTTAACCTTTGTTTTTCTAGTGAATACACACACACACACACACATGCACACACACACACACACACACACACACAATTACAAGGCATATGGAACACATGCCCCATCATTTACTGCATTCGTTTGGGATTGGCAGCAGATTTGCTGTGGAGCGGCCGTCCGAGGCCTGGGACACAAGCAGACGGCTGGGGTGGGACTCGGTCCCCCAGCTTCCTCCTCTCAGTGCGGGAGGCGGAGCCAGCCCTCCCAGCGCCATAATAGCATTACTGCTCATCCGCTCTGAGCCCATCCTGGCTCAGAACGGGGGAGTCAGGATGGGCTCCCCTGCTCTGGATGGTCACCATCAGGAATAGGCAGGGCAGGGCCACCCCCCTAAGTTTACTGGAAAGGATTTCTGGTTGTTCTTATTTCGTACACCTGCAAGCCACTCTTGAGGTCTGTGCTAGGGGTGGGCGGAATTTGCGAAATTCACTTTCGCAAATTATCGCAAAAATGTTAAAAATCTCCGCAAACACGCGGAAATATCGCGAAGATGCGGAAGTTTTTTTCCCACCCGTTCGCGGTATTTTCTGCGTGGTCGCGGCTCGCCAACTTACCCATGCGGTTGCTCGCGGGCGCGGCCAGCTTGTTTTCACTTGTCTCGTGGTGCATGATCGCGAAAAGAAAGACGTAATCGCGCGACGCATGACGTTACTGTGGGCGCGAACTGTCGCAAGACAGCGCAAATGGCTACCAACAATCCAACATCTCGTGGAGAACGCGACCGGATCGGGAAAACTTGTCGCCGATCGCGGGGATTCAGGTAAGGCGATCGCGCGCACGCGAGAATGTATTATTTTACAGCGCGAGCAAGAAACAAATTATCGCTAAGCTGCGGAATGCGGAAATTTTGACATTTTCGCGCTTTCCGTGGAACGCGAAAAATGCCAAATTATTGCAATTTCCGCGAACGGAACGGAATTTTGGCCCAGGCCTAGTCTGTGCACTTGTTTTATTTTCTTCGCATAGATCTGGGTACAGCTGCCAACTCTTTTAGATATCAACAATCTGCAACACTGACTATTGCAAACCTTTTCTGGGGTAGGGTGCGAACTGCTACCTTGACCTTCTGTTGACTGTGTAAGGTCTATGCTTACATTAGGATTGTTTATAGAAAGTCCCTGGTTATGGTGAAAAGGAAACACCCAGGTGGGACTGGCGGGACGGGTGGGATGGTGGCAAAATCCCCCAATAAAATTCAAGCCTCCTCCTCTATTTTGAACTAAATCACTGGTGCTATGAAGGTGATTGAAAAGCAAATGATGAACTTTGAGGGATCCTTAACTAGTTGTACTGTTGACAATTCTGGAATGGTTCCAACTATTGTAGGGACTAACCATTTCAAACCTCACTCCCAATGATGGTAGCTTAACCAGCAGGGGGCAGTCGGACGATACGGTACTGGATGAGAGTGCTGCCAAATCCCCCTCCTCATGTTTGTTAGTCACTCAACCCCTGAGAAAACACCATAAAACACCGTCCAGTAAACTGACCCAGACTTTTCCAGATCCCCAGGGAGGGAGGGGGGCAGTAAGGCGCCCAAAGGAAATAACTCCCCAGAATAAACAACATCGAAGAAAGCCCACTACAGCATCAGTTAACAATCCGTCCACACCAACTGAGGATTACTCCTCTCTGGAAGCTTAAGAACAAGCTCTAACAGACATGGTTAGGCTCTCATTTAGTGTTCTTACTGAGGGATTAAAAGTCATTGAAAGCACTGTCCTAACGTGTATGGACCTGCTGGGTATGTTCCACGTGCCATATGGTTGTCACCCCACAGTGAGGTACAACGGTCCACCCACAGCACCCAGTAGGGCCCAACATTTTTTGTCCAGCCCAATGTGAGCAATTTCAACTACTCCAATCACTTCCAGTTCCAGCCAACACTCGTATGGTACCCTCACCTAATAATATCCCAACCAACTGCAGTCCTAACCCTACTCCTTTGTTCCAACAGGTCTGTCTCACCCACATAATCAATTTCCCACAAAATGTGACATCCTTTACAATCCACCCTCAGCCAATAATGTTAATAATGACTTACAACCAACTGCAGTCCTAACCCTACTCCTTTGTTCCAACAGGTCTGTCTCACCCGCATAATCAATTTCCCACAAAATGTGACATCCTTTACAATCCACCCTCAGCCAATAATGTTAATAATGACTTACAACGTTCTTTCCCTATTGAGAAATCTGAGCACTTGGAGCTTCCCCCCACAGCTACACCTTCCGTGGTAATTTTAGCTAATGTCCCCTTCGCCTCTACTTTTGCTCCTGAATCCTGGGTTTCACTCAGGAATACATTTTTAAACTGGCTAAATATGAGGGTAGGGAGGAGCACTTTTTGAGATCGCAATCACAGAGGCTGAATGGCTAATCCACTTTTCTAATCTCTATTCAAAAAAGGGGGCTACTGCCACTACCCTTCCTACATCAGTTCCCACGAGTGATCTGGCAACAATACTACCCCCGACCGATCAGATCTACCCTGACATTACTTTAGATGAGGTAGTTTTGGCTCTGAAGGTGAGCAAAAGGGGGTAAAATGCCGGGCCCTGATGGGATTCCCATTGACTTGTTTTATAAGAAGGGAGATCACAATAATTCAATGCAATATAGACAAATTTCTCTGCTGGACTCCTTAGTCAATGTGGCCGAACGCACTCTTCTAGGTAATTTGCAGGATAGCCTTATTTCAGATTTGCAGTATGGTTTTCGCCCAGATGTGGCGACTATTGAACAGGCATTAATTTGAACCTACTTACAGGGAAATATGTGCACATTAAAGGAGGCAGCCTGTTCTTGGCATTTGTAGATCTATTCTCTGCTTTTGACTTTGTTGTACATTGTGGTCAATCGTGGTCAGCATGGGTGTAGATTATGCAAGTGTTAACTTCCTTAGGCATTTGTTTGCATCGGGTCGGGCAAGGTACTCTATGGAGTAAACGGTAAAATTACTGAGCCATTTGACATAGACAGAAGAGTTTGTCAAGGCTGCGTACTTGCTCCATTCCTGTTTAATCTTTACCTTAATAGTTTGGGCAGTACTCTCGAAGGCAAATGTACTGACCTACCCCAAGTCGGGCATCGATCGATCTTTGCACTTTTATATGCCGATGATGCTGCTCTAATGGCCCACACTCCCCTGGGCTTACAGTGATTACTCAATAAATTTGCCCAGTTTATGCAGAATCATGGCTTAAAAATAAATATTAGCCAAACCTTTGTAATGAAACTTGGGAAAAGAGCTACAAACTGTTGTGATATTTATATTGAGGGTACTATGATGTTGTTTACACCTACTTTTTCATACCTATGTCTTTTACTTAACAAAGAAGGGAACTGGAACAGTGCAGTTAAGTCAAGGAGGCTCCAATGTGTTAAAATCACTGCGGCTTTGCTGAACTTCTCTAGGAAGTTGAGCATTAAACATCCAAGGGAAATGATGACCAACAGTAAGGGCAAATGCAGACCAACCGCCATGTATGGGTCTGAGATTTGGGGATATTCAAAAGTTGATTTACTTCAATTAGCAGAAAACACATTTCTGAACAATGTCCTTTCCCTCCAGAGAAGGTGCACAACTTTTGTTTGTAATTCTTATTTGGGAGCCCCTTATTTAGCTGACTTGATCAAGGTTCTGCCAGTCATGCTCTGGCATAAGATCTGGTCCTCTGAATATATGGAGCTTAACCATTCCATTGTATAGGATTCCCTTAGTTCTATGTCTGCATTTAAAATCCATTGGCTAAATTTGTGCATGACTTTCTGGCCAACATCAGCCAACAGAAGTATTTTAACCACCCTGAGCTTTTGATTAGTATTCGCAGGAAAGTCCTAAAATGTAAATGTTATTTTCTACTTGAGGAATTGTGGTTATCTCTTGAGCTTAAGAAACACCCTGTCTTGAAGAACCAACTGATTCTGACTAGCTATGATATGCAACCTTATCTAGCGATTGTAAACAACCCGCGTCACAGATTTGCGCTGACGCAGTTTAAGCTGGATATTTTCCATCATTTAACCAGCTTCCCCATCATTAATAACTGGATGCACGATCCTATGAAATGCCGATGTGACAATGCATCACTGCAGAGTACTATTCATATCCTTTTTCTCTTTATATTTAACTCAGACCTGAAGAAATGCTACATTAAACCTCTATTAAAATTGCTTGGTTTTGTCCAATTCGACCAGCCTTTATCTACCTGCAATCCCTTCCAAGTTTGCATATATGTGCTGTATTGTCAAGGTTTTTACTGGCTGTTATAAGTTGTAGGAAGCAGCTGTAGAATTTTTTTTGTCTGTTTTTATCTATGTGTTTACCTATCTTTTTAACTGTTCTTGTAATTCAGATAATGTTATATTTTTGTAGCCTTTATAATTTACTATGTGATTTTGAATAAAGCTTATTTGACTTGTCTTGACTACTGCATTCGTTTGTCTTTATGCAAAAGATAGAAAGTAGTATGCTCAGAATTACTGCATCCTCAAGCCTATTCCATACCTCAGAATTAACATGTTCTACCATGCAATGAGGAAAGTAGATTTGCAGAGTGTATTGGTACGATACCTATAAACAAATGTATCCTACATTGTGTCACATTCACTTTTAAGCCATATATTAAGGGATTAGGCTGTTTTGCTCGAAGAAATGACCTTGCACAGATTCTATCAGCATATAGACCGTGTGATAAACCTGTATTTCTTTCATCTGTATTATGGATTTTGCCTTGTTCTAGGGTCAGAATGAAGACAGTGAAGTAGAGGAAGAAGAGACTACTGAATATGATTCAATTGATGAATCAGGCATCTTTGATGAAAGTATGTCAGCATTGAGTTCTAGTGAAAATGGCAACAGAAGAAAAAGCAGTCTGAGTGTGCGGAGAAGAAACTCAAGACAAAAGTCACTCAAAAAGAAAAGGACATCTATGAAAAAGGGGAATATGGATCTACAGGTGAGGGATTCAGGATAAAGCAAGTATTGCAACTCAAAGCATGACTCTACAAATTGTGCCCATGCTTTAGGTTGTGGACACTTAGTCATATATTGTATACATTTTCATACAACGCAGCATTGTGCTACATTGCGGGAAGCTGGGCCCAGCCCAGAGCCACATTCCACTACACTGGCGCTCTAATTAGGCTATCAGCTACCCACACCCACACATCATGATGTAGAGGAAAGTATGAAGTGTGAAGCCTAGGTTTAGAATTGGGATTATACTCTTTCAGTGAAAAGTTCGATCCTTATACAACTTCAGAAGGATCCTGCACACTGGGGGGCTTATTTACATCCCCCATGTGCCACCGGTGCATCACTTTTTACATGGGAAAAAGTGAAGTACGGTGGCGCAAAGGGCTTGTAAATAGGCCCCTGGATGTGCCCTGTGCACTTCAGCACACAAGCAATATGTGGTGTTGTAGGAAAAATAAAAACATTTCTTCTTGGTAATGCCTGTTCCAAGGAGATGTCTGTTTTGATACCCAGTCTGGTTCTTAGTAGATCAGGCTTTTTGTCAAAATCTATTGGTATACTATTGGTATTGTCCCAAGTAATGCCCCAATAAACCCGCCTTAATGCAAAATGCTGACGAGTGGTTTATTTGCACTAAGACCAAGCTCTGAAAATGCAATCTGTCTAGAATGTGTTAGAGTTAGAGCTACCGGCATAGTAAATGGCAATTTCTTTTATCAATGTGTTATGTAGTGTGTAGTGGAATTATGTATGTTGAATTGGATTAGTTGTGCAATTGTGTGGCATGGAATTGTGTGGTGTGACATTGATCGGATTTGTGTAGTGGAATTATGTGGTATGGTGCACCATGAAATTATATGGATAGGTAAAACATGGTATTGAGTGTACTGGAATTATGTGGAGTGGAATTGTGTGTTATGGAGTGTATTTATGTGGAATGATATTTTGTGTTGTGGAGTGGTTTGCGCTGGAGTTTAATTATATGGTGTGCTATTAGATTTTGTGGCACAATGTGTAATTGTGTGGTGTGGATGATATGTATGTGGTGTGTTGTGTAATTGTGGTGTTGAGTTGTATTATGTGGTTTGGTGTTGAATTATGTGGTGTGGATTGCAAATGTGTGGAGCTGAATTGTGTGGTGTGGAACTGCATGGATAGCTTAACCTGTTTGGTGATTAAAAAAAGAATTAGATTAGGAGCTAAGCTTCAGATCTGTGTGCTTGGGTGTAGAAAAAAGAAAGAGTGTTAGAGCTACTGCTGTAAATGTCAATGTCTTACCTATATATTATCGATTGGATCTATGTGGTGTGTAGTGGAATTATGTGGGTTGGATTGGAATTGTTAGTTGTGGCATTGTGTGGCATGGAATTGTGTGGTAAAGAGTGGATTTTTGTAGTGTTATTGTGTGCAATTTTATTATGTGTGCAGTTTTATTATGTGGATAGTAATTTATGTGTATTTGAGTGTATTAGAATTATGTGGAGTGGGATTTTGTGTAATGGAGTGTAATTATGATGGATGGTATTTTGTGTTGTGGAGTGTTATGTAGCAGAGTTTAATTATGTGGTGTGCTGTTGAATTTTATGGTATGATGTTGAATTATGTGGCATCGTGTGTAGGCCTGGGATAAAATTCCGTTCCGCTTGCGGAAATTGCGATAAATTTGACATTTTCGCGTTCCGCGGAGAGCGCGAAAATGTCAAAATTTCCGCAATCCGCATCTGACTTTCTTTCTTGCTCGTGCTGTAAAAAAATACATTCTCGCGTGCGCGCGATCGCCTTACCTGAATCCCCGCGTTTGCCGACAAGTTTTCCCGATCCGGTCGTGTTCTCCATAAGATGTTGGATTGTTGGTAGCCATTTGCGCTGTCTCGCGACAGTTCGCGCCCGCCTTAACGTCATTTGTCACGCAATCACGTCATTCGTCGCGTGATCACGTCTATCTTCTCGCGATCATGCACCACGAGATTATGAGATGATTGAGATCTCGCGCCCGTGAGCAACCGCATGGGTAAATTGTCGAGCCGCGATCATGCAGAAAATATCACGAACGGGCGGGAAGAAAACTTCCGCGTCTTCGCGATATTTCCGCGTGTTTGTGGAGATTTTTAACATTTTCGCGATAGTTTGCGAAAGTGAATTTCGCAAATTCCGCCCACCCCTAATCGTGTGGAGTGTTTTTATGTGGATTGTTATGTGGTATACATTTCCATGGGGTGTATTGTGGGGTGTATTTATATGGTACTGAGTAGTGTGTAATTAGGTGGATTTGAATTTTGTGGTGTTGAGTGGTATTATGTGGATTGTATTATGCTGCATGGTATGGTTGTATTGATTGGCATTGTACTGATTGGTGTTGCGTGGAGTGGTGTTGTGTACAGTGAAGTGTGTGATGTTGAGTGGAGTGTCATGAAGTGGAGTGCAGTTGTGTAGCATTGTGTGGAGTGCAGTTGGTTGGAGTGGTGTTGCATAGAGCAGAGTGGCATTGTGTGGAGAGGAGTGGCATTGTGGGGAGAGGAGTGGCGTTGTGTAGAGTGGTGTGGCATTGCAAGAAGTGGCATTTGCGTGGGTCGCTCTGCATTGATTGACGCTGCGTGGTGTTGCGTGGCGCAGAATGGAGTGCACTTGCGTGGAGTGCACTTGTGCAGAGTGAGGCGGCATTGCATAGAGTGAAGTGCAGTTGCGTGCAGTGGCGTTGTATGGAGTGGCATAGAGTGGTGCTGCGTGGGGTGCACTTCAGTGCCAGGGCTGATGTGCTTGGGCTCCTAGGCCACTCCTGCATTTTTATATGTGTGCCAGATCTATCAGCTTTTCCAGTGGGATTTTGACACCCAAAAATAAACCAGAGACACCAGTCCCTGGTCTGACTTGACTTCGGTGGATTTGAGAGTCTTGACTCCAACCTTTGCCCCAGACCAGTCTCCCCATCCCATGCCACCCCTCCACACACACATTCCCCTTCCCTCAAATGAAGCGTTGTTTGAGGTAAGAGAAAGCCACAGTAGGTGGATATTCCTTCCAAAAAAGTACTAGCAATGCCAATAGGTCACTGTATCGTACTATATGTATAGTACTGTAATGCTATATGGTAATGTGAAGCAGATAGGGAATGGCTATGGTGTTGCGTGGAAGCAATTAACTGCAGAATAATATTGGAGTATGTTAAAAAGTCAAGTGACAGTTGCACTGTCAAGCCAGACCTAAAAGTCCATGAAGGTTAACTCTAAAGCAATGAAATAGCCCAACAGATTTATTCATCTGCTGCTGAAATCCTTGTGCAGCCTGCATGTGTGAAACTGCAGCGGTGCAAACCAGATACTCATCCTTCCAAAGTCGATAACATGTGCATCGCTGTGTTGCAGTTCAATAGCACCTACGAATCACTATGCTGTGAAGCAAGAAGGCAGTGGCAGACATAACTTTACAAAACACGTCATTTATAGTTCCCTATTGCACTTCACACCAGCTAGTTGCAAAACACCACATTAACCCGATATTAAACCGGCCAATTGCAGATGTTGTAACAATACCAGGACAAGGAGTTTCACATGGAGTAGATCAAAAGGGACTGCAGTGCAGTCACAAACACATCAGGCAAAGCCACGTGGTCGATTTAAACAAGAGGATAGCTCAAAGTGTACAGAGATCTGCCTGCTGCCGGAAAATTCGGAGTTTTAACGACTGCAGAGCAGAGGCCACTGAACTAAATAGTCCTGACCCTAACTTAACATAGAAGAAAAAAATCTGTTGTAACTTTTCATAACTCTCAATTTACCCATAACACTTGTGTGTGGTACGCCCAGGGGGATATTTTCAAGAACGTGTGATAACCATTGGAAAAGTAAATTAACTCAGCACTCAACAATCCAGTCTATCTCGGGAAAATTACGCCATGTTAACCAAGTAGTCACAACACGACGGTACCATGCGATAGTCTCCAGTTAACGCGTCAAATGACCGTGATAAAATCAACACCACGCCGCGAAGATGCGAAACACGAACGCAAAAAAAGTTGCGATGAGGCCAATCGCGATACAAAAAGCAGCGAAAACCAGCGACAGGCCTGCAAATCCCACGTGTCTGGTGGGAAAATGCACTATAAAAGCTACAAATACAACACACCAGAAACAATCCAATGTGCGTAGCAACAGGGATGCACCCTGACTGAGCACAGACACCAACGTGAACCCCACAAGCCCCACAGACCACCAGCAAGGAACAACGGGGTTGGGGAAGGCCAAGGAAAAGAGGGAGAGGAAGACAGGGTGCAGTCCGCAGGTAAACCATATCAGCATCACGGAGGTGACAGAACACTACCATCAACTGACCCACAATTAGACTACCTTGAATGCAGTCGGAGTGTCGAGGTGGCCAATGGAGGAGGCCAAGAGGCGCTGGCATGATGTGAAAACCTAAACCAGGCACAAAGCTGATGCCAACAGGAAGGCAGCAACGGCGACAGGAGGTGGGAGTCATGCACCACAGGAGGAGCTGGAGGAAATTGAGGCCACAGTCATAAGTGTGGAGACAGTGCAAGGAGTCCGGACACAGCTTGGACGGACCTGACACAACAACAACAGTGTGAGTAATGACCAGGGACTGGGGGTGGCGTGGGGAGATGGGCACATTGGCACACATGCATAATGATGTGTAGCACACTGCACACCCACAATTACCCAGGATCATGCCCCTGATCCCCGTGGCACACTGCAGCACACACACATAGCAATCAGAGCACATCCCACGACAATGTGGCACAAAGTACAACACTGACACTGCAGAACAGGGGACACAACTGGGTCCGCTCATGCGCAGAAACAGGCCAATCACATTGGACAGAGCAGGGAACTGTGAGATGCATATGTACGTGTACAACCTCACATCCGTCACGTAGTCCAAATGTCCACTGCCCCCCCTCAAATTGCCAGCACCACCCAAACAGTCACAATGTCCATTGTCACACAGTATGCATTTCAACAAGAACAATGCACCAACATAAATGTCAACACAATGTTAACATGCATCTCCCCTTCAAATTTCGGAGGAACAAACAACACCTCCAGCAGGGCAGACCGGACAACCCATCAGTGATGCTGGAGACGACCACCACACCTTCGACACTGACGCCCTACAACAGCTACTGGACATCTAAGGTAACCCATCCCCAGGAGCAGGGCAGCCAAGCTACAAAGATTACCCCACCCCTGCACAGACCACACAGCAGGAAGCGCCTGCCACCACGCCTGGCTCCCAACACTTCACCGAGGCACACATTGCATTCCAATGTCAGGTGTCAGAATGCCAAAAGGAGGTGTCCGAACAGGTGGGGCTAGGCTCAGAGCTCATGGAAGCCAAACTACATTACATATGGGGTTCGAAGTCCCATCAGGGACCACCTACACCCCACAAAGGAGACCCACACTGCGACAGAGACATATGCATTTGCACATTTCCTGTACTCATCTACACCCAGAGCCCCGGAATTACCATCCACACACCCACGTTAATCCTCCGTACGATGGCCCAGTACACCCCTCTTAAGTATCGAGTGGCTGACAACAAAGCTACATCTCCAAGCTCTAACCCGCTGCCTGCAATGACATGGTTTGTGTCCGCTGTACACAGCACAATGTAATGTTGTAGGGCCGGGGGCCCTCATGCACACATCATGACCACACGGACACAAGCAGATAGTTTGTGCAACTGGCTATGGGCACGTGTGCCCGGCCCCTTTATTAGCAGGGTCACATGTACAGTGACGCCTGTGCTGGATGTGTGTGGGGTGAGTGTAAGCTAGTCCTCAGGGAGTTTCTGGTGCTGGCAACAAATACAACAGTGAACACTATGAATACATGAACAGACAATACCATCATTACAGAGACAACTGCGGAGCATCATGGAGGTAGCCAGAGCAAGTCCTGAGGTCACACAATGAGCAAACAGAAGTGTCCGAGAGTTGCAGTGCACTGAGATTGGGGCATTAAAGTGGAGCGTGCTCTTGTGAACAAAGTGTGCAGGATTGTGTCCCTTCGAGACATTCCTGATGCAGCTGCAGTAGGGGGGGTGTCACACTTGCATCATCTCCCTCATCATTGTCCCAGGTCTCCCACACTGCCTGAGGTGACATTACTGCGTGAGCTCTCCACAGCACATAACCAAAACAGTAATGGACGATGATTTGTGGTGCACTGAGTTAGTGGCACCAGGAGTGCTGAGCAGGGGATCAGGCAGAAGATGGCATCCACAACAGGTGTGAGCAACTCCGTCAGTCTGCCAGTACGACTGTTTCGATACTGGCAGTTGGCGGTTGTAGTTGGTCCTGGTGGCATGTGCCTCCTGCGGTGATGCAACGTCCGGGCCGGTCAGGACTCAATTTGATGTGTGAGCCCTGGTGGGCCGCAGTTGAGGCCGGAGGCAGCAAACACAGGGCCACAGACACATGGCGTTGATGACCCCAAGGCCATCATCACAGAGGCCATCCAATATTATATTAGACAGGGTCCATGACTTGAGCTGCACAGAGTTAGTGGCCCCGGATGCACAGCGGCCGGCACCGGCACCCCGCCACGGGACGGTGACTTGCGGTGCACTGAGGTAGGGCCACGTTGACTGTGCGGGTCCTCATTTATGTCCAAAGTGAATGTGGCTGAGGGCTGTGGGGGACAGTGGAGGGTGTCCTCCAGGGCATGTTGCAAAGGGCAGAAGCCTTCCGGTAGCAGCAAATGGAGGAGTGGAATGCTGCATCCTTGTTTTCACCACCATTTATGTATCAGCTACATGAGGACGATGACAACCACCAGTCCTTAGACTCAGCCACCACCAAAGTTCAAACAGAGAGCGCCCATGAATGACGGTGAACAGACTTGGTGGCACCGGGGCTGAGAGGGGTAGCAGTCTGCAATGATACCGGTACAATGTTATGAACTCGACCATTGCTAACTGTGTGACCTACTCGACTGCAGTGTAGGCCGGAGGCAGCTGTCAGCAGTGGCCCACAGCCACGTGTCATTGGCTCGCGATGCACAGAGTTAGTGAAACCAGGGCACTTGTCAGTAATGTTCGATCACCTCCGTAACGATGATCCTTTTTCCCTCCTGACTGCAACGCGTCATCCTCTTACACTTCTCCTTGCGTGCAATGATATGTACTCTGCCATTGAAAAATTGATGCACAGTTCCAATTGTGTGACCTACTCGGGCGCAGCGTAGGCCGAGGGCATAGTCCGTATGGGCCCACAGAATCTTGTGGTTGTGATGCACTGCTAAGACTTGGCGGCACCACATCAAATGGAGTATAGTGACTTCAAATCTACTATAAATAAAGTTCTCTGTCATACTGTTATCAAGACTCAGTTCCAAATGTGTGACCTACTAGTCTGCTGTGTATGCCGGTAGAGTACGTCAACGAGAAAGGAGTACTGCGGGCCTTGCTCACGGAGACCTGATGGTCGTACCAGGTTGCCAGGTTCGCGTGCCTAGTGCTTGGAGCTTGCACCAGCACCTGGTGGGCCCTCTTCAACACATGCCGGTGTCGGCAGGTGAGCAGTGAGGCCTGGGTGTGCAGGGGCGGGCAAGTCAAGTTTGGGAACCAGCGGCCAGGTGTGCTGCAGGGGCACAGGATCGCAGGCCACACCGCTCACAGCGACGACCTTGTGGCGGGGTGAGAGGTGCTGCCCTGGCAGAGACATTGGGCATTCTGGAAGAGAACCACACCCAGGGCTACGTGCTTTTTATTCACACCCCTACACTGGCCTGGCATACGCCAGGCCATCCCACTCTGCTCACGCTTACGGGGGGACGTCACAGGCAACATTTCCCCAAACTACCCCACTGGCTGGGGTGACATGGTTGCGCCCACTGTCCACTACACTCCATACACCATCGGTGTATGTCGCCATGGATATGGGTATGTTCTGCATACTGCGGTCTGTCCAGCACATCTCCGCCACACTTGCATTGTGTACTTTCTCATTCATGGGTCACTTGCCTCCTTCACACATGCCTGGTTCCCACCTCTCCCCACATTCTGCTATTGTGTGGCTGGGGTGCTATGACATTGATGGCTCATGTTCACAGCTAGCCCAGGTTACTATAGTAAGTTGTTCTGTCGTGTCTGGTGGGTGGGCATGTTATTTTGCATGTTGTATGTGATTTTGTGATGTGTGCATTGCCAGAATTGTGAGTTGCATGGTTGTGGAGTTGAGGTGTGTGGGGTGTTCATTTGGTACTTGCAAAGGGGCTGTGTATTTCCCTTGGTGCCATCCTGGGAGCGCTGGTTGATGATGGACTGTCAGAGAATGAAGGAATCATGCACACTGGCTGGGTAGTTTGCGATGAAGTTGGAGAAGGTTCCATGGTGTTCGGATGATGCCTGCACATTGATGTTCTGCGTGTGCTTTCTGTTGTGGTAATTGTGTGCTGTGTCACCAGGGGGCACAAGTGGGACCTGTGTGCTGTTGATTGCCCCCAACACGTGCGTGCATCCAGCTATGGCTTATGGTCCTTGCTTGTTCCTGCGCATTGTGTTGGACGTATAGTTACTGGGGTACCAGGCTGATGAAGACATCCAGGCAGTAGTTGATTGGGAGGTACTGGAGGCCAACAGGTGCAGCACAGCCAGCAGCTTTGTCTAGGCTGGCATGTTCGTTGTCTGCTATGTTGGTACCATGAGCCTGTTGGGCGATGATGGTCAGGATGATTAGAATGGTTGTCCTTTTGGGCCTGTAGTGGGCAATGACATTGTCAGATTTTGGGTCTGTGAGGCTGGTGCGTTTCATGGGGGTCCGCTGTCTTTGTCCGCGCTGCCTCTGCAGTGGTCCAGGGGAGGGGGGTTGCATTCCTGGGGGTGGTGGCAGTGGGTGTTGTGTCCCTGTTGCGGCTTCAAGCTGCATGATCAGTGGCTCCATGACGTCTGTTGGTCTTCATGTGTGGCTGTGGTCTGGGCTCCCTTTTCTGTTGCAGGTTGGCGTCCGACTTTGCACCAGGTCAGAGCAGGTGTTAATTTCCTGCTGCTAATGCGCCTTATCGCATGTTTTGTGATCTTATCGCCGATGTGGCTGGTTGTTCAGAATGTTGGGGTGTGGTGTTGTTGCGGCTTTTTGCTCGGGAACGCCTACTCTCCATCTCATTAGCGATAGTTGCAGTGGTCATCTGTGGCGATGTTTTTAGAGGGTGCTATCGCAGGAAATCTGGCTGCGATAAAGTGCCAATAACTGGGCGATAGCTCCTTGAGAATATGCCCCCCAGTTGTTTTATTCACTGTATTCTGGTACTTTTTTAAGCCAGAAAGATGGTTCAGTGAGTTGAACATTCCTCGATGATGAAACATGCGGTGATGTGAAGGTACCAAGGCTCTCTTAAACTGGGTAACAATAACACATGGTATTTACAGGAATTTAGAAGTGGCACGTGTGGCATGCAGCACTAAATAAAAATAAGTTAATATTAATTGCATTTTTGTTGTTTTTTAAAGCAAGATCATGACTACAAGTGGATTAAGTGCTTCTGTGACTGCAGCGGTTTCCAACTGTATCTGCTGCATAAATTGCAGATTTCACAAAAAAGCACACTGTTTCTAGCGCAAATGTATCAAAAGTCACTAGAGAGAACGCTTAGCTACACACAGTGACAGATCCGTGCCATACAAAGGTTTACAGGATGCCTTTCAGTTGTCGATTGCTAATTGCACGTGGTAAACTGGTACTAGTGTGTTAAACTTTGCCCAAACAGGACCAAAAGCTGTTAAAATTATATACTGCTACTGATTGTGTCATTTTATGCCTCATACTTTGCATTTTCCCGTTGTATAATTCTATCAGTCTTGCTGCACATTGCCACATAATTCCAGTGGCCCCGATGTAGATGGTCAATAATGCTATTACAAACTCTAAACCCTTCCTGTATTTTCCCCCCATTTTAAAAGATACATATAAACTATTTTGTCCCCGACTCACCTAACTGGATATTTATTGTGGTTAAGATTCTGTTCGCTCTATGTCGGCAGGTTTGTATGTCTTCCACTGCAGGAAAGAAGCGGCTCAGTACTTCGGAGAAAGGGTTCAGGCCGGAGAGTTATTAATGGATGCTTTGATGCTGCTCCATGCTTCAGATCCAATGCAGAGTCCTGTAACAACTGCCTTCAAGCCCCAGAGCTGTCGTTGACCTGGGCTACAAATGCAGCACAGTAACCACCGCACCACAAACCCAAAACTAAGAGAGAGAGAGAGGTTTGTAGGTGTGTGTGCGTGCGTGCATGTGTGTGTGTAAAATTTGGCGTGCCCTGTATTGCGCTTACTTTTGTTGTGTGAAGAATCACTACCAAACTTAGGGTACACAGCAAACTACACACCTGTGACTTAATGCACGTACATACGCCATAAAATATGCTGGTCGTATTTCTTGAGGGAAGAAACTCTTTACCTCTACATTAAACAAGCATTTGGAATGCAATAGGAGTCGCATTTACGCAAGACCTATTGCATTGCATCACGGACAATGGGGGGCGAGCATGGACAACGGGAGTGCAGGTGTGGGAAGAAAGGGGCGGGAAGGCACGGACAAAGTAGTGCTCACAGTCTAAAAAACACATACCGTACAGTGTAAAACTCGAAGTAAAGGGGCCAGTAGCCATGGGAGGGTACAAATGACGACATGGCCATAATAATGAGGGACTAACAAGCCTCATAATCAATCAGAAGGCAGCAGTTACGAAAGACAATGACACGAGCCAATTAAAAACAGAGAGTGGGCAGAGCTTCCACTCCATACTCCATTACTTATGCCTAGAAGAGCTAGCAGCACATGCATGCTGCCGCAAGTGGCTGACCTAAAAAGGCACCTTTCTGACTCAAAATATGCTTTGCACTGGAAAGTAAATACCAATGGGTTGCTTTGTGCCACTTGGCACCGCTGTTCTATGTCACCGAGCCATAATAAATGGGGGGCTTAGGCTGTAGGCTTTGCGTTCCAAGCAGACTGCATAAACAAATTGTTCCTTCGGAAACAAAATTAAGTCTTGAATACTGAGCTTCTGTGCTGCAAAACGAAGGCATTTTTAGTAACCATCAATCATAGATAAGTACCAGAGGAGTAGAGAAAACCAAGGGCCATTTTCTCAATAGAACAAATAAGATCCAGTTAAAAATAAGCCCTTCTACCCTACATTGAGGAGCTGGAAATAATGTTGCAATACAGTATTTAACAATCATCTCAACTCTCTGCAGATAAACATAACTTTTACACAACCCACAACATGAAGATCATTTTAATTTTTTTTATATAGCCCAAGAAATGCTTGAATTGTGGAATGAGAGAGGTGGGTAAGACAATGATTGGGAGGCTAAACAAGCCGTGGCAAATTCACAAGGGCTATCCTACAATGATGGAGTCGTACAACAAAGAACATTCTGAGGGATTTGCACATTTTCCAAGTTCCCAAACATGCCTTGCAGCTTCTTTCTCAGAGTACAGTGCCTTTTAGTTGAAGCAAAACACATTTCATAAAAGAGATGAAGTCTCACCTCTTTCTAGCAGGAACTAGGCCTAAAACAAAACGTGTTGCGGTCATCATCATGTATCATTTGCATGTGCAGTTTAACAGCATGAACGTCAGATGCTGACGGCTGCATTTAGCACAAATAACCCAAACTGTGGCAAGTAACATTACCAGGTGCAAACCTGAGATCAAGTCTGTAAACTAATGGGACAAGGTGGTAGATAAGACATAAATAACAAATGT
Source organism: Triturus cristatus (assembly GCF_964204655.1). NCBI lineage: Eukaryota > Metazoa > Chordata > Amphibia > Caudata > Salamandridae > Triturus > Triturus cristatus. Next base: position 280,679,935 of record NC_140593.1, read on the forward strand.
ATTTGCACCCCTTTCAACTAATGTTACGACACTTTAAGCACCATCATTTTTTCTTCAATGGTTAGAGCCCTTCATCATTTCTAACCTCATAATGTGTGAGTAATTATTCTAAGCAGGTAGTAGGAAATGTAGATCCTTAAGAAAAGTAGATTCCTGGCACATTGCTTTTTAAATAGCATAACTAAGGAAGGTGAATCCTGAGGGCTAAAGACATGCAGCAAACAATTCAAATATACTCCCTTGTGTGAGTTCCTGAAACACTATTTCATCTCTTCAATAAATGCTGCAGCGAGACTCATCACTGGTTCTAAAAGAAGTTCCCACATCTCCCCAGACTTAAAATCCTTGAATTGGCTACCACTGGAAGCCAGAATTCACATGAAAATAGTGTGTATGACGCATAAAGCCTTACACCACAATGCACCCAGCTATTTGACACAGAAACTGACGATCTCTGGTGGGATAAGATCTTCAAGAAGTGCGGGAAACCTACTACTAAAACCGCAAAGATTAAAAAAAAAAAGAACATATAAACGAACCTTCTCAGGAATGGCGACCAGGATATGGAATGCCTTACCCCCAGACACCAGACTGAACTCTTCTATTGCATCTTTCAAAAAGGAAGTAAAATCGATTCTCATGGCAAAATTCACCTGACCATAGACTAAAGTAATTTCGAGAACAAACGTACCAACGTTACTAATCCTACTATGACAAGGGACCTTCTAGACAACCTAGACATTTTATCTACCCTTTACCTGACTCAACGGGATTGTTCTTTGTTGTACCTTTCTGCTTTACTTGTACAAGATGTCATGTATACGTGTTTAACTTCCATTTATTTGATGTATAAAGAACCTCACTTACTGTAAAGCGCTCTGATATCCGCAAGGGTCTTGTTTGCGCTCTATAAAACTCTCAAAATAAATAAATAAATAAACTATTTGTTAGAATGCTAGCAGTTCAATGATTATAAGAAACTCAAGCAACAGAGGTTAAAACATTTTTTTAGTGTATAATTCACATTGTCAGCAACAGTTCAAGATCAAGCACATAAAAATAGGCAAATAAATCATATCTACAGTCATTTTTAAAATGCACACTTTTTCTTGGAAAGCCTTATGGCTATTGGCGTGAGGCATTATCCACTGTTCCATTTCATGAAATGTTGAAGTTCATGTTGCTCAGTGGAAAGGTGAATATAATGGTAGCCACGATGATCAAAACAGTACATCACATTATAAATGTTGGTGTGAAGTTTATGATCATCATTGTTGAGAAGCACAAATGGCCCTGCTTCACAAAGATAACTTACACTTTTCAGTAAATTTATACTTTGTAGTAAGTGTAAGAAAGTTCCCCTTTTTGCATGGTTACCCCCCACGTTTTGCCTGATTTCTGATGCACTTTGACTGAATGTGCACTGAGATACTGCTAACCAGGTTCCCAGTGTCTGTGTTCTTTCTTAAAGCTGTACCTATGTGTCCCCAATTGACCCAACTCCAGTGGCGTAGGAAGGGGTGTGCGGTGGGTGCTTTCCACTGAGGGGGGTGACAAAATGGCGAAAATATGAGTTTTTAAAATAAAAAAGAATAGGGGGCTCACAACACTTTAAAAAAATATATATTAATTAAATAGAGTTTCAGAACTTCTGACAATTAATTAATCTCAACAAGTCAACATAATATGTATTGGAATGTTTTAGTTCAGTCAACAAATGCATCAAAATGTGGCTGAACTCGATGCTGTGTAGTGGAGAGCGTATGGATAAGGAAGGGGAGGAGGTGTATTTTTCCGCCAAAGTCAGTTTGTACTCGAGAGAGATGCAAACAATTGGTGACTCATGATCAGTCAACCCGCAACCAATCCTATCCGCTGCCATGCCGGTCAGTCACCCCAGTCATTCTGTTGATTTAGTTGTGCATTATTACTGAAGGTCATAAGTGGCGTGCTGTATTTATTTTTGTTACATTTTTTAGTTCATTGATTCATTGTGATCATCCTCTTCTCTATGATATTGAGTTTGGTAAGTAACATAAATGTTATGATGCATGCTATCTGTCTGTATTTGTACGTTAAGCTGGGGGTTTCAAGACATTTTCCACTTTGGGTACCACCTGACCTTGCTACGCCACTGCCCACCTCTGGCCCACATATAAGCCCCTTGTAAAAGGTACAAGAAGTTCTATGGATACTGTGACCAGAGAGGGTCTCTAAGGGCTGCAGCATGTATTATGCCACCCTAAGAGACCCCTCACCAAATACATGCATACTGCCACTGCTGCCTGAGTGTTTTTGTGCAACTAAAAGTGAAGAGTCGATTTGGCACACCTAACTGTGTGCCAAGTCTGCCAGCACTGCAAGAGGCATTGGTAAGTGACCTCTACAGCAGGCTTTACAGCCCTAAGGCAAGGGGCACTATAGCTCTTGTGAGGGCATAACTGCATGAACAGATGCCACTATAGTGTTGAATTCCATTCCTAGAAATGATAAGTGCATAGCAAAGCCATACTGAGTACATGGCTGGGAAATTGTTGGGAACTTGTCAGTCTGAATTCCACAGCTCAAGGATGGCTTCACGGATCCCAAAATGTTTGGTACCAAACATTTCAGATGAATGAGCCCACACTGAAGCCAGTGTTGGATTCATTAGTAAATGCCCTCAGAGGGCATCTCAGAAGTGCCCCCATAAAACCTCCCTAACCACTAGTGTGTAGCTGACTGATCTGCACCAGACTGCCACTTCCAGACATGTTTCCGACCCCCTGAGGTAGGAGGTCAGAGACAAAGCATGCTTTGGGTAGAGGCGCATCACACCTACCCCCAGGCAGGAACAGCATTCAAAGGTGGTGAGCCTCAAAGGTTTTCTGCCCCTTGTTATGCTATCCGGCGCTGCTCTAGCTCATGGGGATGCCCGCCCCCTGGTCAAGCCCCACTTTTGGCTGCAAGTACGGTGGAGTGAGCAGGAGAAGTGTGTCCCCTCTCAGCCAGGACCACCCCTAAGGTGTCCTGAGCTGAGGTGACCCCTTCTTTGAAAATACTCCATATTGGTTGTGAGGATTTCAGCCAATAGGATTAGGAGTATGCCCCCTCCCGAAAGGGAGGGGACATTCGAAGGGTGTAGTCACCCTAAAGGTAAATAACCCATTGGCTTCTACCTATCAGCACCTGTAATGCCTCTAAGCTGAGTATTTAGGGGCCCCCAGAACCTTAATCTTTAGTTCCTGATAACCTACGAAGGAATAGGACAAAGAAGAGCCGTGCATCCGAAGAAGACTGAAGACACCCAATGACTTAGCTCCAGCCCTACCGGCCTGTCTGCAGCTCTCGAGAACCTGCAAAAACCGACGACTCCTACCACAGCCCAGCAGCCTACAAACACCTCTGGAAGGACTTCTGCCTTCAACAAAGGCCAGAACTCCAGAGAACTGCCGCCTTGTTTGAAACAAAATTCCAAGAAAGGCCACTATCACCTGATGAACCACAAAACCCTGCTTTCGGATCCACTACTGCACCTGATGCCTCCGGCCCAATACCAGGTGGCCCACTGGTCCCAGCGATGTCCCCCAGTGATCCAGAGCCGAAGTACACTGTGGGCTGACCTCCTCTGGCCTCCACGATGACGCCTGCTGCCACCAACAATCTCCATTCACTTGCATTGGGCCCCCAACACCAAAACTTACCTCCCATGCCGCTGAGGCTGTATGTTGGGTGTTACCTTGTGGCTCTTCCAGTGTTTGTCCTAACCCCCAGAGATTGCCTCCCAACACTGTTTTACGTGCCAATAATCGGCACCTCTTCGATTGTCCCCAGTCCCCATTGACTAACATTGGCCACCCGACACTGAAAATGACCTCTGTACCCGCCTGTTCCTGTGCCGTTGGTGGTGCAGTCTTTGTGCCCGATTAAACCTTGCCCACTGTTGGTCCTCAGTCCCAAACACTGGACTTGTACGTGTGTTACTTACCTGGTATATTGCATGTCTGTTTTTCTTCCGTAGGATAACATTGGTAAACCTGAATATTGCACTGTGTGTTTTCCTGTATCTAAAAGTCTGCTATTTGAGGTGAAGTATTGCATGCAAGTAATCACTGCTTACATTGAAAAGTATTGCATATGAACAGTAGTTCATAACAAAAGTGATGCCAATATTGCACTGCATGTACCTGCAACTAATTTTCTTTCGTTCTAGAAATAGAATAACAAAGTTATTTTTTTTTTTTACAAAACCATTAGTCTGGAATTCAGTCATTGATTGTGTGTAACCATGTATTGCCTGAGTGTGTACATCGAATGCTTAACACATCCCTTTGATAAGCCTACCTCTCTCCCACACACCCACACAAGAGAGCATTAGCATTATCCATTTTAGCCTCTTTCAAGCCTCCAGGGATCTACTGGACTCTGAGCACACTATACCTTACTTTGGTATAGTATATACAGAGCCACTTTCCTGCAGTAAGTTTACTACATTTGGTATTCAATAACTCCAAGTGTAAACTTACAACAAAAATATAAGTAATGTGACAACTGGTTAACTCTTAGTGGGTAGCTGAGGTCCCTACCTAAACCACTGTCCGACCCTTTCTATACCCCTTTTACTCCTCCCTAATCCCACCCTATTTAGAAGTAAGACTGCTCCTTTTCCAGCCTTGCGTTCATGTTTACTTCTAAAATCTATACTTTGCACTTATAAGAATAGGAAGAACGCAAATTTTGCAGTATGTTTTGTAGTTCTACAAAGTGCAGTTTACAATTCAGGCCCAAATATATCTTAAGGGCACTCAAGAGCAGGTAAACTCAGTTGATACCCCATGGGTGGGCAAATGCACCAACTGTGACAGATTTATCCAAAGAAATGCACTGGAAATGCTTTAGTCTGAGCCATTTCCTTTGTTCCTAAGATTTGGTATGGAGCTTTATCCAAAAAGGTAACATTAGACAAAAGATATGGAATGATGTTAACTAAATGATAGTTCTTTATTATTCAAGAGGATGAATGTGAATCAAACTCTTTTACTATAGGAGACAGTGCCAATATACCATCTTTATGATGATAATTAGCTAATAAATCTACAAAAGGGTTGATGAGGTAGTCATTGTAAGTAAATTATAGAACAATTATAGGACAATGGTGGATGAATGCATATGCCATAAATTCTATAAAAAGTGACAATTTATACAAATTGCACAGAGGTTTCATGCATTTAGCTGTCTTGAAGAAAGGTGACTTGAGCAGTTTCCTCTGGCAGTGGGTGATTGGGTTGCTGGAAGCAAACTAGAATTTGTTGTGGAAAAAGCTGGCTACACAGCATCCTGCCATTTGGAGAGATGATGTGAACTCGGCTCATCTTTTCTTTGGTTAACTTTCGAATAAGGAGAGGGTGCCCTGGATTAATCTGGAAGCATTTTTCTGAGGATGTAGGGCTGCTGAACAGGATTGTCTACATGAAGCGTCTTGACTTTAGACGAGCAATCAATAATGGTATTCTTCTTAGCAAAGTGCAATGGAGGTAGGATAGTTTGCAAGGGCTATCTACCCTAAGAACAGAATGAGAGGCCAGTGTTATGGCTCAGATTAAGATCTAAATATCTTTCGGAAGATCTTCCGATGGACAGTCTCCCAGTTTTGATAGTGTTCCGACAGCAGCTTTAATTTAAGAAACAGAGTCTGGGGAGCCCTTTCTTGTGGACCATTTCACTCTTCTTTCTTGGAGGGATGGCATTAAATACACAAGAATCAAGCTGTGCCTCCACCTCAACCAGGTGATCTTGCACAATCATACAAAATCCTTTAAGGAAATCTACTGCTTTTTTATTTTTTTTTTAAAAAGGCTGCTTCATTTAAAATCAATCACAGACATGGTGTTCTGCTGACCCCAGAAGGCCACAATGCCTTTCTTTGTAGCCAATAATAGTGGGGCTCAAATTGCGACCTACATCATGCATATTAATGAGGTAGGTCAAATTGTGACCCACTACAAATCGGGATTTTGAGAACCAACCTACGAATACATAGGTCAGTTCTCAAAGTACCAGTGGAATCATTAGAGGTCAGAGCACAAATTGAAACCTAACAAATCATTTTTTGTACTTTCCATTTAAGGAATCATAAAATATGGAACATTTTTGTCTCAATACATGATTCCTCAATGGAACTTTGTACATGAAGGCCTTGGTACTTATTTTCATTCTGTGAATACCCATCATTGAACGAGAAAAGGAAGTATCAGCTTTCAGCAAAAATCTTTTTACAAAATTCCTCACGGCCATGCACCTGGCCACACCACCATACCGCTGCAACAGAGGAGCAGAAGATGGTAGGGCCAGGGCCTTTAAATTTGAACTGCATTTCCTGTGGCACGGGAAACGTCCACAGATGCCTTCATGGCCATGCACCTGGCCACACCTCCATATCGCTGTAACAGAGGAGCAGAGGAGGCCGGGGCCTTTACATTTGAAGTGCATAAACCACATCTTTGGATGCGTACGTGACATGCCCAAGTGAGTGCCCGGCTGAAGACCGAGCAAAGAGCTGGCCTGTCTACGCCAGTCTGTGGCCGATCGAGGCTTGGCTGGCCCACCTCTCTAGGCTCCCCCTTTTCAAGATTTCTGAACTTTAGGTTGCTGAATAAGGGTATTTGAATCTAGAACATTATGGGGAAGAGGAAAGTGATGTCTTCATCTAAGCCGGGCCACTTCTCTACATCACTGATTGATAGCATTTTCAGTAATGCCACAGTAAAAATAAATTTAGAAACAGAATGTGTGTAAGACTGTAACATATCTTCCGGGCACGGCCTCAGTGAAGAAAATCTCACATTGTAATTTAGTAAGTGAAGCACCAAACTCTTGTGTTTTTAATGGTGAATTATTAATTCACCCGTCTGCCCAGTCTCTAAGAAGTGATGCAGAGGGACTGACTTCAACAAGCATAAAGATACATTATGTACATTTCAGAACTAATGAAGGCACTCCCACAATGGAATTTTCCAAGCAGAAACAGCAAAACTGTGGAATACAAAAAATAAGTTTGGATTCTGAAGTCGGGTACACACTATCTAGTAGTCAAGGTCATTCTGCCCGTGCCCTCCACTAGACAAGTGGGAGAGGGTTTCTATATAAGGGGAAAGGTATGCGTTAATAAGAACAGTGTATTCATTAGCAAAGAGAAACCTAACCTTGGAGAAACAGAACCTAACTGAGGCCTTTTCTGAGAAACATCAGAGTATAAGTTTCGATTGTAACCCAAAATGGTGTCTACATATAAAATGGTGCCGTGCATGCTAGCAACCATGTAATAATGCATGAGTAGGATTCTTTTAACAGACCCACCTTTTAGCATGAGCTAAACATGTTATAAAGATGTAAAACAATGGAACTAGAATCATAAGAAAAGTTGACTATGAACAGTCCATATCCTCAAGATCAGGGACGAAGACAGTAAGGAGGGAAGAAGTCTAAAAAATGCCCTCATCAATTTGCACAAGGTCATCTGTGTCCTTTAGGACCATATTTGAAGTATTAGTATCATGGATAGATGTCTTTTTTGGGACATTGAATGAGGATACAACAAAGTATCAACACTACAACTAAATAAATTATTTTCTCAAAAATCCAACCCCAATTGCCAAACAACAACTTATTCTAATTTTCACTTTCCATTTCTTTGACATTCTCCAAGATATCTTATATATGTTTAGTGATATTTTGGTCCATAATCTTAATCCCAACTACACATTGGTCCCCGACTACAGCGCATACACCACCACTCATTGCCAAAATAAAGTCAACTGCATATCTAGTCTGCTCGGAATAAATCTGCATACTTTCCAATTGAGTAGTGATGTCACGCAAAGCTGCTACAGTGGAAATAGACAATATCTGCAGCTTACATCCAGAATTCTCTCTAGCTTTCTCGCCCCTAGCCATAGCAGTACCACCAAACGTAATTATGGAGGAGAGAATGTATCCAAAAGTGATCCCATTATTTTTGAATTTTTTGACTTTTAAATCTGTCACTCCTTCACAGAACTCTGCAGTCAACGTTCTCTTTACCCATCTTAAACGTGGCTTACTATACTTAGGCACGCCTAGGGGAAACACCATTCCTAAAGCAACATCGTCTGTGCCATTATAAACATTTGAGTAAGTACCATTAGACAGGAAATAAAATCCTTGATGTGCATAAAGTGGTCCTTCATAATCTACTGGAGCATAACTGGTGTTCATTCCAAAGGTAATCGGATCTTTATCTTTTGCTAAAGACATCATACTTGTGAACAACACTGTCCCAGAACAATTGATGTACAGAAATGCGTCAGTACTATTTATTATCAGGCAAGAAGCAGGATAATAACCAGCTTTCCGGGTGACTGTTAAATCTTGGTAATTCTTGGCTTCCTGCAATATAGACAAGGGCCAGGATACCCCATACCAAACTCACCCCTCACCTCTTTGAACTGGGATGGGCAGGTATACATCTAATTGACAAGTGACAATGGGTAAGCAGTCCATAAACTTGTGACAGATTCCGTTGGATAGCAAGCTGTACCTTCTCCAAAACATCTGTTATGTGTGTCTAAAAAGATATTATTTAGTGTCATTCTTTTCTGTTGAACTTGAGGGATAACTTTAACCTCAGTACATAATGTCACATCCTTATTATGCTCCAAACACATGACACCCCACCCAAGGTCAACAGCAACAGAATCACAAGAAAAACACATATGAACTTTTTCTTTGTAGAACAAAATACATGTGTAAACAGGGGGAAACATTGGCTCTTCCTCATCAACCATTCTGCCAAAGGGATGGATGCATAACGAATAATAAAATGCAAACAAGAGAAATATACAGGTTCTCAGTGTCCATCAGAGCCTCACTGGTACAGGCTCCTATTGTTCATCCATATTGGCGCTCTTGAGCACCGGCGGTGGAGCTTGCTCTGTCCTCAGCTCATGTTCTCACGCCGACCAGTATAATATAGCCATCAGGGGATACCTTTGATGTATCCTTTCCAATGCTCAAATAGTGCACACATTTCTCATCACTCTAAGCTAACTCCGTTGGTACTATAGCAAAGTACACCCTAATTTACACAGTCCATCCCTAGCTAATCTGACTTCTCCTTTAGTGCACTTTTCTCCAGTCGAGGGCGGAAGTCATACCTATTGACTCCAGACACAGAAGGATCAATAAAAAGTGGCTCCTGGAAGGCTCGTATTTCCGGAGGAGCTGTAGTATTCAGAACTTCATCATTTCCCTCATCTGTGTGCGTCCAGGTCAGCCTGGCATTGCTGAAAGGGACAAACGGAGGCACTGTCTCATATTCAGAGTCTCCTACTCCATCCTTCACCCATTGATCATAGGGCAAAGCCAGAGGGACCCTGCAACAATGGGTCACATGGGTCCAACTCTTACGGCCAGCAACTTTGACTGCGGTGCGTGTGGCTAGAAGAACCTGTTCTGGTCCCTTTTAACGCCACTCCAAACTTTTCTTCTGCTGGAAATTCCTTATGAGGATGTAGTCACAATGCTGAATGTTGTGTCCGGGCCCCTCAGGTGTAGCTGGCAGGATTTACCAGACCTGTTGGTGAACACAATGCAAACTTTCACTTACCTGGTAAAGATAGTCGATCAACAACGGGTACTCAATATCAGAAAACCGTCGACGGCGTGGGACACCCCAGACATTTGCCTGGTGTCCAAACATGACCTCGTACAGTGACAATCCTGTCCTAGAACGTGCTGTTGTTCTTGTGTACAAAAAAGCTAACTGTAAGGCATCCAGCCATTTTAACCCTGTGGTCTCCTGTATTTTTGCTAGTTTAAGTTTGAGAGTACAATTGTACTTCTCTACCAAACCTTCTGACTGTGAATGATTGGCAGCATGAAACTTCTGTTTAATGCACAGACCATCACAAATCTATTGAATCACTTTTGCATTGAAATTACTTCCCTTATCACTCTAAATCAAAAGGGGCAAGCCAAAACAAAGAAAGAACTTGTTCTGGAGTACCTTTGCAGTTGTAATGGCTGTATTGTCATTAGTGGATAGGTCTCAACCCATTTACTGAATGCACAAACAACTACCAAAACATACTTCAAATTATTGCACCTTTCTAATTCTATATATTCCATCTAAATGACCTCAAAAGGGAAAGTGGGTAGTGCAAAATTACCAGGCAGTGTGGGTGTACCCTTTCCAGGATAGTGCATCATGCACCCCATAAAATACTTCACTAAATGTACAGACGTTCTGTCATACAGGGTCTAACAACTTGCAAATACCCTTAGCACTAATACAGTCTGAACCATGGGTCATCGTAACTACAGGAAGAACATATGCATCAGGCAACATCCATCTCTGCTTTCCTGACTTATCAATCCAACATTCCTTATCGTTCAATTGTGTGCTTTCCTGACTTATCAATCCAACATCCCTCATCGTTCAATTGTGCTGTACGTTCCTGCCACACTGCTAACTCTTCTATTGTGGGTTCACTCTGTTTCTCTGACAGATTGTCAAGTGCATCTTTAAACATGGTAACTTCAGGCACCCACCTAGCCGGGCCTGCTACAAACATCCATTTCATTTTAGTCTGAGACGTTTCTTTTGCTTTCTGATCTGCAAAAGCATTCCCCCTCCCCACATCGTCAGTGACTTTCCGATGGGCGCTACACTTCACTATAGCCAATTTCTAAGGCAGTGTCTAAGCAGACAAAAGCCTCAATATAAGGTGCCCATGCCGAATTTTGGTGCCATGTGAAGTCAGAAACCCTCTCTCTGCCCAGAGTTGCCCAAAACTATGCACAACCCCGAATGCATACTGGCTGTCAGTATAAATATTGACAACCAGTCCTTCACTCAATTCACAAGCTCGTATAAAGGCAACAAGTTCAGCAGCTTGAGCCAACTGATAAGGGACTTGCGATGTCGCTACTACTGTACTCATTGTAGTAATAGCATAAGCAGCAGTAGTAGTGCTATCTGGTAGTTTAAAACAAGAACCATCAACATATAGTTCCACTTGTGGGTCAGATAAGGGAACATCACTTAAGTCTACCCGTCCTTTTGTCTCTTCTTCCGTCCGAAGATACAGTCATGTTTGTCGACTTCATCACTTTCAAAATGGAGGGGCATTAACGTGGCTGGATTCAGAGTGGCACATCTCTTGATCGTAATGTGTTTAGCAAACAACGTTTATTCAGACTTGCACTGGTGAGGTACTGTGTCTTTGTCTTATTCAAAAGTGTATCCACAGCATGGGGTACCATGACTGTGAGATCAGTATCCAGCACAAGTACGGCCGATTGTCTGATCGAAACGGCCATGGCCAAACCGCTCTTTGACAACTCAGAAGGGCTCTTGCGACTGGATCAAGAACAGCAGAGAAATAAGCACACATCCATTGCTTATCTCCAATGTTTTGTGTTAAGACAGAAAGCGCACAACCAGCCATCTTATGAACGTACAACACAAACGGTTTATAGTAATCTCGGGGTGCCTTGTACTGGAGCCGAACAAAGCACAGTTTTCAATTGCTCGAAAGACTGCTGACATTCAGGCATCCAAGGCTCATGCACATCTTTTGTTGTTAGTGCAAGCAAGGGTTTGATTAGTAGGGAATAACTAGGTAGCCACCGCCGACAGTAGGAAGTGATACCTATAAAAACACGCACATCTTCCTGAGTTTGTGAAACAGGCATTTTAACAATGGTGCTAATGCGCTCAGGGGTCAATCTCCTACCCTCCTTCGACAGTAGGTGACCTAAGTAGGTGACCTCCTGTCAACAATACTGAAATTTAAAAAGAGAAACCTTATGTCCATGATAAGCCAAATGCAGAAACAATTTAACTGTAATATCTCTGCAACCTTGCTCTGTGTCAGAAGCGATACGGAGATCATCAACATACTGCACCAATACTTTGCCTGTTGGAAGTGAAAGGGAAACCAATTGATTCTTTAAAGCCTGACTGTAAATACTTAGACTCTCAGTATAGCCCTGAGGAGCTCGACAGAACCTAAAGCTTCTTCCAGCTAGGGTGAACCCAAAAAGATATCTACTATCAGAATGAATAGGAATACTGAAGAACGCATTTTTCAAAAAAGAATTAGGCAGTGGAAGGAATCATTGTCAAAAGTGTAGTAATGTCTGGGAAAACTAGAAACGGAGGAATTACTATTTTGTTAATTTCTCCCAAATCAATCACGAAACAATAAACATCTTCATGATCATCAGGGGAACCTGAGGGTGTCCATTTAAGAATTGAAAGAATGGGGCTATTACAAATATTGGCAAATGTCTCCTCAAACACTCGCTTCTTATGTTATGTTATGTTATGTTATGTTATGTTATTCCGTTTTATATAGCGCGGCTAATACCCGTGGGTGTCCTGGCGCTGTAGAACAGAAAACTAACCTGAGTAAAGGTGGTGTAACAGGTATTAAGAGGTAAAGAGGCTAGTCTTGAGCGCCTTCCTGAATTCTAGGTGATTGGGTATATGTCTCAGGTATAGCGGTAGTGCATTCCAGGCAGTAGCGGCCTTTACCAGAAAGCTGCGTCCTCCCCAGTTGGCTTTGTTTACTTTGGGGACTACAACCAAATTAGTCTGAGAAGAACGCAAAGTTCTTCCAGGAGAATACCATCGGAAGAGCCTAATTAGGTGGAGAGGTCCATTCTTATGAAGAGCTCTGTGAGTCATACATAACGCCTTGAACCGGATTCGTTTGTTTATTGGAAGCCAGTGTAGTTTTTTTATTTTGGCCGAGATCGAGGCATATTTAGGAATGCCTGATATAAGTCTTGCCGCCGCATTTTGCAGTAGCTGCAGCTTTTTCTGTAATCCTTCCTGCATGGTGATGTAGAGACTATTGCAATAGTCGAGTCTGGATAGGGCAAGGGCAGAGATGACCGTTCGATGTGATTCTTTGGGGAGCAGTGGGAGTATCTTCCTACATGATCTAAGAGTGAAAGATGTGGAGGAGATAACTGAATTAACCTGGTCCTTGAACAAAAGATTATCCTCTATGATAATGCCCAGGTTCTTGACTTTCCTACTGGGTGTGGGTAGTGAGCCCATTGAGTCTGGCCACCAGGTAGGTGTCCAGAAACTAGGATCGTTTCCAAACAAGACTACCTCCGTTTTGTTGGAGTTAAGTTTGAGGCAGTTTAGGGTCATCCAACTGCCCACTGCTGACATACACTCTTTAAAGTCATCCGCAACATTGGTAGGGGTCGCAGGTAGTAAGGATACCACTATCTGGGTATCATATGCATATGATGTGAGGTTGAATCCAAAAGATTCTACCAATGATGCCAGATGTTTAACATATACGTTAAAGAGAGTAGGACTGATGGAAGATCCCTGTGGCACCACGCATGGCAGGGAGAAAGCTTTAGCAGTAAAGTCTCCCAGCGAGACCGCCTGTGTTCTGTCTGCTAGGAAAGACTTGATAAGGCTCCAAGCTTTGTCTTTGAATCCAATTTCTTGAAGCCGGTCCATCAATAAACCATGATGGACCATGTCAAAGGCTGCAGACAGATCCAACATGATCATTCATAACCGCCTTACCACCCTGGTCTAATGTCTCTCTAATTTCTTCTGTTGATTTGACCAGCGCCGATTCGGTGCTATGTCCTGATCTGAATCCATACTGCGTAGGGTCTAATCCCTGGGCCTCATCCAAGAATCTGCTTAGTTGTGTGTTCATGATTTTCTCAATTAGTTTGGCAGGGAGAGGCAGCCTTGCTATGGGCCTGAAGTTATTAGGGTCCAGAGGATCAAGCTGGGTTTTTTTTAATAGCGGTATATTAGAGGCTATTTTCCAGGTCCTCGGAAAGTAACCTGTGACAAATATAGAATTAAAAATAGATGTGAGGGTTTCCGTGACTGGTTCAGGGGCTAGCCTGAGTACTGAAAGGGGGCAGGGGTCCATCAGGGAGCCTGATCTAGTCGAATCTAGAAGTTTAAGAACCTCCACAGGGGAGGTGGGTGAGAAAGTCTTTAGCGTCCCGAAGTTATTAGAGGAGTCGTGTGAGTTTGGCGCCCCAAAAATGGTTGAATGGGTAAAGGTTGAAAAAATATTATCCACTTTTTCAAAGAAAAAGTTTGCTATTTTGTCGCACAATTCTTGGCTGGATTCGAACTGGGGGGTGGTAGGTTCAGCTAGGGATTTAACCGTTTTAAACAGTTCCTTGGAAGAGTTTCCTGCTTTTTTAATTTTGGCGGCAAAAAAGTCTTGTTTGGTTTTAAAGAGATGTTGTTTATACTGAGCTAAACAAATCTTATAGCGTTTTTTGTCCTGTGAGTCGTAGTTAATGCGCCATAGTCTTTCCAAACGTTTACACTCATGTTTCAGTTCTCTCAGGTCTTGAGAGTACCATGGGGCGGATGGATGAACTCTGAAATTGCGGCGAGTTATCCTAGGGACCAATTGCGTACATGCTGAGTCCAACCACATGGAGTTGTCAGTGGCTGCGGCCTCCAAAGCCTCCGAAATAATGGGGAGAGATTTTTTCAGCAGATTGTTAAGGACATCGGCATTAGCTTTTTTCCAGGAGCGATACTCCGTGTGGTTGGTCGTGGTTTTTATTAAATTTTGCATTGAAGGTGAGATCAGGAAAATGATAGCATTGTGATCCGACCAAGTCATTGGTAATATTTCATTCACGGTAACTTCCGTGTTATTGGTGAAAATACCGTCTAAGGTGTGACCTGCTTTATGCGTGGGTCCAGCAACTCGTTAAGTTAGATCAATTGTCTTAAATAGATCGGTGAGTTTAATAGTGTCTGGATCCTCTTCCACTTCTAAATGGAAGTTGAAATCACCTAGGATCGAGTAAGAACTCGATCCTAGTTCGTTTTCAACCCAGGTACTAGCTCTTGTTAGGAACCCTGCTTTAGGACCAGGTGGTCTGTATAGTAAGGTACCTCTAAAAGTATATCGATGAGAGAGGCGAAAACAAAAGTCCAATGCCTCACAATCAGCGTTGGTGGAGTTGTTAAAAGTGACTTTAAAAGATTCATGGTAGATTATGGCTAATCCGCCCCTTTTTTTATTAATTCTATTCTGAGTATGGTAGTTGTAACCGGGGGGTGTGGCTTTCACAATGTCAGGGCCAGAAGCTTCATCTGTCCATGCCTCCGTTATAAATGCTATTTTAGTCCCTTCGTTTTCTATGAGGTGGGCCAGTTCAATGCTATGTTTTACTAGGGACCTAGCATTAAGTAACAGACATTTGATACTGTTACTTATACCTGCCCTAGTTGTGTTTTTTTTGTTGTTAGCTATCTTATGCCCTAGGAGCTGAATCTTAGTTCCGCAATTAGTACAAGTGGTCATACTGGGACCAGTTGAAATATCCTGAAAGATGCATTTTTGATTACAGTTGGAGTTAGTAATGATAAGCCTATGCAGCCTCTCACTTGAATAAGTCATGCGCCCTGAGAAATCCATAGGGAGTACTGGCGCGGAGCGCGGGCCAAGCGCGGACGGGCGCAGATGGGCTTGCCTTGGGAGTGCCTTCGGCGCGCCAGCGGCGCCCCCGCTGCGCGCTTCCGTTGCGCGCTCGCGCTGGCATCGGCCTTAAGTAAAAGAGTACCGTGGAAGCCTAGAGCGCCGACCCCAGTACAACAAACATGGCGGCCAGTCCTCGCTTCACCAGGTAGAGTAAAGGTTGATGTGCAAATTAGCAAACCAGTGGTTTCTATGTGCAAAATTCGCAATCACAGCCTTAGAGTAAAAAATGGTTAAAAGCAAGTTTAATAATATTTACCAATACCTCGCTGAAAACGCGCCGCTGTCACACCCGGCTCAAGCCTCAGGTGTCTTCTGAGCGCGCTCGCGCTGGCATCGGCCTTAAGTAAAAGAGTACCGTGGAAGCCTAGAGCGCCGACCCCAGTACAACAAAGATGGCGGCCAGCCCTCGCTTCACTAGGTAGAGTAAAGGTTGATGTGCAAATTAGCAAACCAGTGGTTTCTATGTGCAAAATTCGCAATCACAGCCTTAGAGTAAAAAATGGTTAAAAGCAAGTTTAAAAATATTTACCAATACCTCGCTGACAACGCGCCTGCTGTCACACCCGGCACAAGCCTCAGGTGTCTTCTGAGCGCGCTCGCGCTGGCATCGGCCTTAAGTAAAAGAGTACCGTGGAAGCCTAGAGTGCCGACCCCAGTACAACAAAGATGGCGGCCAGCCCTCGCTTCACCAGGTAGAGTAAAGGTTAATGTGCAAATTAGCAATTAGCAATTAGCAAACCAGTGGTTTCTATGTGCAAAATTCGCAATCACAGCCTTAGAGTAAAAAATGGCTAAAAGCAAGTTTAAAAATAATTACCAATACCTCGCTGACAACGCGCCTGTTGTCACACCCGGCTCAAGCCTCAGGTGTCTTCTTAATCAAGTCCTGAATAATTTGCAACAAGGCTCTCTCTCCGGCCTGTGGTATTTTATACTGAGGGATACAAGGCAAAACAGCATTAACTTTAACCTGAATCGAAACCGGCGGGATATGCAGCAGTCCTACATCTGTATCACCCGTTGCCCATACAATGGATGGTATGTGAGCAAACTCAGCAGGAAGAGGGAGAGACAAACACTGTCTAGTACTCACATTTGGCCCATCGTCATGTAAACACCTTACGGGGAACCATAAATCTTAGCATACAATTTTTTCAACAAATCCAAACCCATCAAATTCTCACCACAATTAGATGTTAACAGAAATGGTGAATCCACTGTAAAAGGACCAACAGTTAGTGAAGGGGTCTTGAAATGGGGCTTACTATCAGTACACCTGAAAAACCTACCGAAACATTATTATGGCCAGACACAGCCGCCCCAGGGACCATATTTCGAGAAACAGAACTTTTTGTTGCACCTGTGTTCTCCAAATATTTCCTAGTCGGTCCTTGCAGTTCTGCTGTTAGATAAGGTCCACGCTGGTCTACAGGTATCAGAACTGGTCCATCACTCTGTCCCTGGCTGTCCTAGCTATAAGACATTCCTGTCACTTCCTCCATATCATAATCATCATGATAGCACAGTCCATCATGAGGGTCGTCAAAGTAATTATTATCAGAGTAATCCTGTGAGGCTGCAGCATTCTGAGCCCTATCATCCCCACCAGCTCCACGACCCCGTCCATGAGAACCTCATCCTCTAGGGACTGCTACCTTCTGCGAAAGCGCGAGGCACTCACTACGCCAGTGACCCTCTTCCTGACAATACGCACACTGATTCGGCCCCAGAGGCTTTGTATTCGGCTGCTCACTAGTACGTGGAAGCTGTCAGGCAGAACCACCACGTCTTCTGCCATTCCCTCTAAATGCCTGCTGCAAAAACACATCCCTTTTATAAGACCTTTATGCTTTTTCTCTGTCCTTTCTTTCTCCTCATTGTCTCGATGTTCATAATATTGAGCCATATTCAAAATAACAGAAGGGGAAGAGGTGGACCAGGTACTTTCAGAGGCCTGTAGACGAGTCACAATTTCAGGAAACAAATTGGAGACAAATCTATTAACAAATAACCGAACACCTCCCTCTATAGACAAACTGCCCACTATAATCCAAAAATGTTTCCTCAAACCAAGTGAAAAAATCAGACACTCTCTCATCTTTCTTCTGTCGGCAAGCCGATAATTTATCCTAATCCCAATAAGAGAATGCATATATGTAATGATGCAGCCTGGCAATGCTAACATTTCTGCTCTGGGCTTATCACCTGATTTTCTCTCCTGGTCCCATGCTTTAATTTGATCCCAAGTACCACCCAACTCCTCAAAATGATCTTGAGTTTGGACCTGCCTCCAAATATGAACCGGAACAAGAAGACCAAAAAATATTTAAATATCAGCAAGAGTCATTACCGTCGAGGAAGCAGCTTCAGTCAATTCTTTATAATAAGCATTAGGATTTTTTATAGGATCGGGCAAATGAGTCTTAAGGGACAAAACCTCACTTCTTTTCCACAGAGTATAAACCATTTGTTCCTGAAATCTGGCTGCTACTGCCGTTGGAGTAACATTACCACGCTGGTCCGTTAACTCCAGTATCTCAGGGTGATATATGGGATGAACCTCTCTCACCGGAAACTGGGACACTGTAGTAGGACTCTTATCATGCAGCCTGCACCTATATGCAACTATTGTGGTAATGTTACTAAAAACCTGACCTGGCTCTATACTGTAACAGGCACAATTGTTGGTGACAGTTGTGTCGCAGGAGTAAGAGCTGGGGACAGGGATGCTGAGACAATAGGTGTGGCAGGAGTACTAACAGTCACTAATTGCTACAGACGGAAAAGAAACAGAAGAAGAGCAGGAAGAGGAGCTGTAGCCACAGCCATTGAAACAATAGCAGTAGACCCAGGGACAGAGAGGACAGCTGTAACAGGCGGTTGTGATGACACAGGGACAGTAGGATGTATCCTTTGCGGAGCATATGGAGGCCGGGTTGAGTATCTAACAATTCTTCCACAAAAGTGTCAGTTTCCTCCTGAGACAAATACGATTTATAAATATGCAATTGAAACCTCCTATCTTCGCACTCAACTCTCTTTTCCTGTTTTTCTGTATCATATTCTACATCCTTGTGAGTCAGTGTCTGCATTTTCCCTTTCCTGGCCTCCTTCTCGGACTTCAGCCATCTCTGCCTAGCTGCCTTCTGCCACGTCCTAAGAGAATCAAACGTAGACTTCCCATCTAAATACCCAATCTTTTGCTCATCAAAAGTGCCCGTTAACGGCCACTGCAACTCGGCATTGTCCCTCGTATATTTGTACCATAATGTACTAAGCACAATAGGGCCAAGACCATGCTTCACATACATATCAAAATTGTGCGTGCCTTCTGGAGGCGCCTGCTGAGCTTCTTCCAATTGAGCATCTGTAAAGCAACAACAACAGCACAAAGAAAACAACTTACTGATCCCAAGCATTCTCAAAAGAAAACAAATTCACAATTCCATTGCCTGGTAAAGTAATTGCAAATGCTTTTGTCCCAAAGAAGGTCTTCAGTACATACCAAATTCAGACCAAAAAAGTACCATATCCACCAAGAACCAAAACAAACTCACCTGATATATGCAGGTCAAAGCGAATTAATTCTCCACTGCCGACTCTTTCAAACCAAACAGTCAGATCCAAGGGTCTCGCCATTTAGGACTCCAGTCGGGATGACCACTGGGCGAGGCACCGTCCGGCAGCACTGAAGGGGCATCTGCGAGCAATCAATGCTCCTCATACTGGAATCCCTCAACAGTCAGTCCGACCCGACGATGGCTTCGACCTCCCCCCGTCCACGGAAGGGGACAGGTCCCTCACCCGAAGGAGTCCCTGTTTGTGTGCCAGCCTTAGTAAGTGACCCGATTGGGGTCACCATGATCACACAAGACCACCTCTCAGCCTTTCATACCAAATGAAGATTCGGTCAGACAGTAGAGAATACAAACCAATATCTGTTTATTCAGATTACACTCTGTGATTGGCTTTAATCACAGGATGGGTGGCCTGCAAGGGACTGCACACCACCATCCCTACTACAGCATTCAAACCAAAAACATTTTTTAAAAGCTGCTAGTTTTCTTTAAAGGAACCAGTGGTGCAATTTTGTTTTAACGTTTTTTTTGTTTTGGAAAATGTCAGGGGGAGAAAGCTGTGGTCCTTTGGACAACTGCTTTTTCCAACCGAGGCACCGAACATGAATCCCAAAGGGAAAGTGAACATAAGGGGGGACCCTTCTCCTTTTCAAATTAGCTACCATCTCAATTCAGGAGCCAGTAGCTCATCAATGTTTTACACCGAAGGCACTTGTGTGGCAGAGAGGTTGGAGGCTTGGCCAAGCTGGGGCTCTGTGAGTTCGGCACAGCGTGGCACAGAGCAGTTGCTGCTGATGAGCCTGGCGTACACAAGACTTGTGTTGTCCATTGTCTTAGCTGGAATTTTAGAAAGCCATGGGCAGTGCCAACATCATTGTTTCGAGTTCTGTGCAGCGCCAGGTGGCGGAGGAGCAACTGTAAATCTGTCTTGACCTCGTCGGAGGTGAACAGCTGTCAATGTGGCCTTGCAGCCTGAACGAGCAGACCCTGTCACTTCGTGAGCCCCGGTGAGTGGTGTGTGGTCCCTCTTGCCTCTGGATGGTGATTGCTGGCCTGGGCTGGTGCCCTGTATTGCTGTGAGTGAGGCACGGCTCCTGGCTTGGGCCTCACCCTGGGCACTTGACGGGCTGCGTCGCCCGGGGACTTGGTGCCAGAGGGGACAGTGGTAGCTGGCATCCTTTGTCCACCCAAATTTGAGTCTGTGGGGAGGATCTAACTGTTGTCCCGGAGAGCTGACCCTGGAAGGTGTGCTGGAGAGGGAGAGACCCTGGGGCGGTGAATACATGGTGCTGGGGATAAGCAACATTGCTCTTATTTGGGGAATTACATGCTTCAACCTGTTTGGCCCCCAACAGCAAGTGAGCTGTGCTAGAGCTGCAAGACAATGCTTTACTAAATAAACTTACCCCTCATTTCTGGCCTTCAAAATCCTGCACATGCCTGTTGTCACTCACATCTCTTTTCCTCTGTTGTTTCGAGTGGAAATCTTTGCCTCTAAGTGGGGTGAATTAATTCTTGGGTGCCGCGAACCTTGTTGCCAAGTTCTGCTGGGGTGGGAGACCACATCCCCCAGCGTCCTTTGCTGCAGCACTGATCTCTAGGTGCCATAGCACCATAAATTAGACGGAGGTTCCCTCAGCGCTGTTGGCACAAACCTTGTTGCCAAGTCCTGCTGGGGAGGGAGAATACAGCCCCTCTGCGTCCTTTGCTGCAGCCCTGACCTCCAGGTGCCAGAGTGCCACAAATTGGGTGGAGGTGTCTTGCAGCGGGGATGTGCCTGTGTTGTGCCCAGGCAAAGACCAGGCCAAGAGCGGGTCTGCCCACACCTGGATGAGGCAGGGCTGGGCCATCTATCTTGGCTCCGTCATCTGGGATTTCTATTGAAAGGTATTGAGTATTTGGAAGGGATTATAAGGACAATATCCCAAAACTAATTTTATTGCCAATTGTGGGTAGGCCACTGACTTATTGATCTCCCCAATTGTCACCGCAATAGGGGTTGGTTGTCTAGAATTCCCTTGTGTATCTACCTAGGCATGGGGAAGCAAAAAACGATCCCTTCATAGGGCCCTACTGGTACGACCATGGATTGTTTTCTGCATTGGGCTGTTGGAGTTATCAGTAAAGAGATTGAACTAGCCAAAAGAAGACTGGCCTTATCGTCACCTCTTCTCCCTCATCCCACTCTAATAAGAGACCTGGAGCTTATTGATGGAGAAGGTCAACAGGAGTCAATTTTATCAGTTCCAATTTCACCTAAGGTTTTAATTAAAAACCCTACCAACAATCGAGTTTATAACCTCCTTTCTCCAGCTCAGAATTTAGATGAACAAGTACCTATAACTACAAAGGGTGGGAAGCGAAAGAGAACAGAGGAAGGGTCAAAGCTTAGGCAATGGGATTATGATCCTCAAAATGGCCAACCAGCAACAGGTGAAATAGAGTTAGGCAGGGCAGGCAATTCAGTTGAAGGAGGAAGGGGCGCCAAGTGTCCCTGAGGAGTTTTATGCACGCATTGGTGCATATTATGGCAGATGTCCTTAACCCCATTTTGACCCATTTAGGGAATATTGAAGAGCAATTGTTATCCCTAGAGATACTTATTAAAGACAGGTGTAGTCCACAGATCTCAGAACAGCAGATAGACACTGACAGTCAAGTCAACAAGTCTTGCCAGCCATCACTTGTAACTGGGAATCCCATGCAACAACTGAGTTCCGTTATTGCTTCAGTGACCAATAGTATACACGGAGGAAGGGCATCTGATCCTTTAATATCTCCCCGAGCCCCTTTTCGAGCATTCCAGAATGTTACAAATATTTTGGGAGCTAGGAAATCTCCTGTAAATTCGCAGACAATTCCAGCTATTTCTCATGTTAAGCCCGCTTCCCGTCATTTACATTTACCTCCTGGCAGCACCCCATATATTTTGATTCTTGTGGAAGTTCCCCCACTGTCATAAGGGGCAACTGAGGAGTGCCAAAGCCTCATTAATAAAGCAGCACAATGGTGTATGAGAATTGCTAATCCCCCACTTTCCATTCTTAATTAAATACTCATGGCACGCAGAGTTCAGTGGGTTGGCCCTATTCCTAAAACAGTGGAGGGAGACTGTGTAGTTTAAAAACAATCTTGAGCACGTTCAGTTTATGTTGATGCACATGAGTAAAATGGGTCCACAAACAGGGTACGCCCCCAGGGATATTTGTATCCTCCCCCACCTAGTTTCGCATCTGGCCCTACTTTCGGAAACCCATTCATTATTAGGCAAAGTGGCAACCAGAGATATATGCCAAAACAGCCTCTGTTGGCCCTTTTTCCCCATGCAAACAGATTTGATGCTTTATCGGGGTAAGTGGATCAGGATTGAGGTCAACCTATAGTCCCGCCAGAAGTCCTACGTAGTGGGACCAAAGTTGCAGAGTTTCGGTCCTCAGATCATCAAGTAGGGATCCAATTTGTGCCCAATGGCTTTGATTCTCAGTGTACTTGTTTTATCCTAGAGCGTTGCAGGGATAATCTCGAAGTTGAAGAACAAGGACTGGGTGATCTTTGCCTCTGGCTTTGATCTAATATGTTTGCAGGAGACATGGTCAGCAGTGGGATTTTCATGTAAATGGCTTCCTTTCCTTTTGTATTCCAACAGTCCCTGTTACTTCTGGCAGTGCAAAGGGTGAACCGTCAATGCTCTTGGGCATTAAACATGCCTCTGTGAAAATCAAAACTTTATGCTCCTGTGTAATTTAGGTCCCGCGAACCTGTTAATCATAAACTCTTTTTATAATATTTTTGATCATCGTAAATCACAGGTAGTGGATAATTTACATGGGGAAATTTGCAAAGTAACATCTCTAAGACTTCCGCTATGTATTATGTGGTTTGGGGATTTCAATTGTACATTTTGCAAATTCAGTAGGTCTTGAGTCTGAGGGATGGACAACAAGGATGATTATTCATAGTCTCATTTCAATCATTCTATTTATGGTGATGCATTAAATAGAATTGTCACCTTATATCACTTGTGTTTTTTAAGTGATTCTGTAAGTGCTTCTGCTGGGCAATGTCCGACTTATGTGGGGGAGGGTCATGCTAGTGTCATTGATTTTATGTTAATATTGAGTCATTTTGTAAGCATGGTAGGGGATTATAACCTCCTTTCTCTCTGCTCTAGTGACCATAATCCTCTAACAGTGTCTTTTAAAAGGCAGACAGGGAGGTCTCAACTGCCGAAGTCCCTGTTAAATACAGTGTTAATAAAGGTCTCAGGGTAAAATGGGTTTAGATAAGCCCACAAGCCTTTGTTCATAAAATAAACTGTAAAAAATGCACACTTATAAACAGTTGTCTAACCCATGAGAATCCACCGCCTGTTATTGAACGGGATTTTCAAACCTTGTGGGCGGCTATCTCATCTGAACTTACAGTCAAATGTTATCACCTTTAGGAGATGTCCCTAGCACGCTGATTTAACAGAGCCTGTACAAAGCCCAGAAAGACTTAAAAGGTGCCCTTTTGGCTAAACCATGAGACAAAGATTTAGTGAGGGCACTGAGGTAGAAATACGAAGCCACGATTAAACAGAGGAAAGAGGAGTTGAGGAACTAAGACTTGGTCAGATCTAGAGGGAGCAAGGACTCTTAAAGACATGAAGAAGATTTGGGTCATCATTAACCGCCCGGTGTTTGATAAAATGGATTCCCTAATTGTAGGAAACACATGGTGGCACATTTTACTAAAGTTTTTAATCCTGCACATAAGGTGGATGCACTGAGTGACCAGGAACTTGAAGGTACCCAGTGTATAAAACAAGCAATTCCTTTAAGTAATTCTATTTCAGTAGAAGAGGTAGAGAATGCAATTTCTAAGGGTATTTGCCCCAAAGCTCCGGGTCCGTATGGGATTCCCATTGACCTTTTTAAGTAAAATAGTATCCTTTGGGAACCAATGGTAACAAACAATTTTAGAGCTGCTATCGTCGGACCCCTTCCAGCCTCATGGAGAGAGGCAATAGTGGTCCCAGTTTTTAAAAAGGCTGACAAAATTGATATAGTGTACTATTGACCGATTTCTTTAATTGACACAACCGTAAAAGTAAAAGTAAAGGCCAGGGTACTCCTGGTCTGATTTGAAGACTGGCCCTCTCCCAGTAATGTGTTGTCAAAAATTTGGTTTGGTTTTAGGCGAGGAATCAGTGCAGTAGAGCAGTGCCTCAATCTATCACAGATTGCCAGTAAATATGTTAAGTCCATCAAGAGCTGTTTACATCTTGCCTTCATGGAGCCACTAAGGCCCCAATGGTGAGAAAACAAAGCTCATTTTTTCGATGGAAGGGGCCCGTCAGGGCTGTATTCTGGCCCCTTTCCTATTTCTTATATACACCAATGGTTTAGAGGCGCACCTTTTTGAGAAAAACTTTGAATATACTAAGATTGGCTGTGATTGCATCCCAACATATGCAGACAATGCTGTCCTCATTGCTAGGGCTGAAAATAGCCTACAGAAATCCCTGATGCATTTGTTGGCTTTATGACATAATTGGATCGAAAAGTTAATCACAAAGAATCGTATGTCATGGTCTGTGGACCTAAAAGAACGAAGTGTAGAACATTTGCGATCATGGTGGATATAATAAAAAAAGTCCAAAATGTTTCCTACCTGGGAATTTTTCTTCAACTCTCAGCTTTCATGGGATTCTTTACTTACTCTAAGAGCTCTGGAATCTTCTAAAATAGTGGAGACACTTTTTCGTTTCACTGCCCAATTGGCGCACAACCCAGTTAAGGAGTTGGTGACTCTTTATGAAGCGAAATGTATATCGATTGCCTCAAGTGGTGCTAGTGTCTGGGGTTTTAGCAAATGCTCTGAGCTCCAGGTAGTTGAGAATAATTTTATTAAAAGGATATTGATGGTACTCAATATTGCGTCAATTCTCTTTTGCCACTCTGAATTGGGACGGGAACAATTTGAGGATAGACTTGCCCTCGCTCCTTTGTTGCAATGGGCAAAGGTTTGGGTCACCCCGAACTGGAGTTCACAACAACCATTATTCAAGTTGTCTCTCCATCTCTAAAGCTGATTTTATCCTACTCTTTAGATATTTCAAACATACCTTTCAAGAACTGGGTCTAATTTTTATTTTTGTAATCCGCAACAATGCCCCACTAAGAAAAATCCATGATTACAGCTGCATATGTCTCATGGTCTAACTCACATCATCTGTTAGTCTTGAACCAGCAGAGATAAGTGACTCAATTAAATATCAGAGCCCTGACAACCCACCCTCAATTGTATTTGGTTTTTACAAGGAATCAGCAATATATAGATTCTACATAGATTCTACTTGACTAGATTTCGCTTCTTGGTGCACTTTTTGCTTGCTTTCCCGCAGCAATGCAGGTGACCTATTAACCTTACATTGTGTCCATGAAACAATATGACAAAACAAAGTACCATACATTTTGTTTTGTTCTGTCATTTATATAAGTCATTGAGAGCCATATTTTATCTCCACTGTTGAGGGCTACACCCTTGTTCTTACATAGAAGATTTCAACTACCTGCTTTATCTGGAGTCTATTGATATTTGCTCTGTGGTTTTAAACTTTATTGGAGGTGCCATTGTAATTAGAATGCGGTATAGATAAGGGTCGGTAGTTGCATTATGGAATTGATTGTTTTTAATTATTGACACTTCTTATACAGATTAAATCGTAGTTTTGATATATTGAGGACCATCTTATTAATGTTTATATAGTATTGATGATTGTATATGGAATTAATGCTGGCATTACTGTCTTTTTAAATTGCACTTGGTTGATTTGTTTTTATGATGAAATATATTTATGTGCTTTTATGATTTTTTTAAATAAATCGAATAATGCTTGTTTCGATTTGAGTCGAAAACATTTTCCAACTGATAAAAAGTATTTTGTAAATAATGTAAAGCACTTTTGTGTCACAAACCTTGTGAATTTTTGACATGAGGCCCATTGTGCTAAACGTGACTTAGATGCAAGTACTTACTTATAGGTCTAAAGCTCCCAAATCTTTGAATGTCTCCAAGCCTTCTGACAGACATGGCACAGAAAGCCACTCCATTACACCATGGAGCAAGACACCGAGACTTTATAGAGATGTCTCATGCAGCACAAATGAACCTACTCATTTAGTTTACCTGCAGAAGTGACTAATGATAAGATGACTAGAACCTTTTCAAAACTAGATGAATCTATTTACTTTTCTTCAGGTACGTACTCCCTCTTACTCAGAAAGACATGGGAATGTACCAGTGACAGATATCATATTACCAAAGGCTCCCTGCTATCAGATCATCTCTTTTTCTGCAATATATCAGTGCCTTTTGGAATCATCAAATCTAGTTCATTTCAATTATACAAATAAGACTAAAACAAGTGAAAACAATTGTGAGAAATTGGGTTATTGATTGAATAGGTGGGTGGCCCCTGTTCACAGCAATAGAAGCAATTCCTGTCAGGATGAACCACAAAAGGGACTAAATTAACCGGCCTTAACCGTCTGGTAGTTTGGCACTGAAGCAGTCGAGCTTATTGTAGAGACAATGTCTAAAGTAGCTATACAGCACAAACCAACAATAAAGTCAAAACACATCACAAGAAAAACCCTACATCATTTTAGGACAACAGAATATATTTTAATAAATCAACCCCAAAATAGCATAAATCTAAATAGTAGAACCAGATTCATCATTTTTTAAAGTTTAAAGTGAAATCTAATGCCTAAAGGATCGAAGCGCCAACCGTGGACATCTAGTAGATAGATGAGCAGGTTGACCCAGTCTACTGTCAGTTCTTGGAGCAGTTTGTAGCCAAAAGATTTAGAAGTCCAAAGTTTTGGATTTGAGCTTTCTGGGTACCTTTAACATTACAACCAACTATCCAGAGCTAGAGGGACACCATTTGGGGGTTTAGGACTCACTCAGGCTGGACCCAGGTGTGGGTTTAAGATGTTTGGCCTTTTATATCCCTGAGGCTCTGCTCAGGAGGCTAGCAAACTAGCCATTGGAGCCACTCAGGTAGTCCTGGGTTCAAGTGATGAAGCAGGGCTAAAGCAGCAGGGCAGACCTCTGAGGGTCCAAGGCAGGCACCAGACGGAAGAGCAGGTCTTTCAGGTGCAGCAAATCAGTCTTCTGGAATAGCAGGCCAGAGCAGCAGGCAGTCCTCTGAGAATCCTTCCATAGCTCCAGAAAGTAAACTACAGAGTGGGGTGGAGGGACCCTTTTTTA
The DNA here is from genome assembly GCF_964204655.1 of Triturus cristatus. Taxonomy (NCBI): domain Eukaryota; kingdom Metazoa; phylum Chordata; class Amphibia; order Caudata; family Salamandridae; genus Triturus; species Triturus cristatus. The sequence continues at coordinate 280,707,302 of NC_140593.1, forward strand.
TAGCTGGTGCCTTTTTTCCTGACTTCGCTGTCCTGGCTCCAAGCTGGCTGTAGGGACAACTCAGTGGTGACAAGTTCTTTATGTGAAGGCAGAGCACAGCCTATTTAGTTGCAAGTGAGGCTGTGCCTCACTTTGACCCCCCATCCTGCCAATTGATGGGCCCTTCAGACACACCTAATCTCTGTAATGTTTTATTGTTTGGAAGGATTTAACAATGTCCAACTGCCTACTGCACTCAGTCATGTGACATAAGAGAGGCTGCAGGGACCAAATAGGAAGAGCAGGAAAATGTCACCTTTCTAAAGGTAATAATTATCAACAAGAAGAGACAACCCATAAACCAGCTGAGACTTGGATACAATTAGTAACGTACGACAATGTCTCGACAGGTAATAGTTAAACACTCATTTACAATAAGTAAAAGAATGACAAAGAGAAAAATAATAACAAGAAACACCAAAGACTGAATATTGCTATTTGAATTTTTAAAATAAGAACAAAGATAACTCAGAGACAGTATTAATGTTACTCTGAAAATGTGTGAAGAGTATATGGTGGACACATAGTGCTCATGTCTGTGTTTTGGGAGGCCTCCAGGCCAGGATAGTCTCTATTTTGCCCAGCAGGGGGCTCCACTTTACCCCCGCCCACAAAGTGCCCCACAGAGCCATTCCCTGTATGGTATTTACATGCCTTGATAGGTCTGCATGTTGCAGAGCCCGAAGTACTTCACCCAGGTGATAGAGGTTGTCCACCCAGCTAATATTGGAGACAGCTATGCCATCCAGGTAAGTAGCAGTGAAGGCCCACATCCCAGCCTCTGGAAGGTAGCAGGGGAATTCTTCGGACCAACAGGCATTACCTTAAATTAGAGGTGGCACTCTGGGTGGAAAATGCTGACCTCTCTTTAGTCCCCTCAGTTAGGGCAATCAGCCAGTACTCTGAAGTCAAATCAAAGGTCTCAAAAACGTGGCAGCCCCTAATCTGTCAGTGAGCTCATAAGCTCTGGGGTTTGGGTTAACATTGGTTTAGGCAATTTGAGTTAAGCCCCCTGTCAGATACTACCTCCTTAGGAAAACCCACTCTTGAGAATATACCCAAGAGGGACCTTGCCACCACAGGTGCTGTAGTGGTCCTAAGTGGAATGGCTTCTGCGTACCTAGTGGCATAGTCCACCACCACCAGGATAAATCTGTGCCCGGAGGCTGTCTGATGATCAATGGGACCAACTATGTCAATCCCAACCTTTTCAAAGGGAACCCCCACCACAGGTAGTGGTATCAGGGGGGCCTTTGTGGTTCCACCTGCCTTCCCACTGGCTTGACAGGTTACACAGGAGCAACAAAACTCCTTTCTGTCTAAAGACATGTGGGGCCAATGAAAGTGAGGAACAATTCTGTCCCAAGTCTTGTTTTGGCCCAAGTGTCCTGCTAGGGGAATATCATGGGCTAGTGTCAGTAGGAAGCCCCTAAACTTCAAAGGTATTACCAACCTCCTGGAAGCACCACGCTTGGGGTCTCTACTCTCTGAATATAGGAGTCCATCACCCCAATAAAGTTTATGGGTGCCACTAGCATTCCCAGCAGCCTCATCAGCAGCTTGCTTTCTGATGGGTTCAAGAGAGGGGCAAGCTTTGCTGCTCCTGGCTCAGATCTGCCCTCGAAGGGGGTCCTTGTTCCCAAGAACTCAACCTGGTCAGGTTCAAGCTCCTCTGGGACAGTTCCTTCTTCAGGTCCAAGATCATCTCCCTCAGGAGGCTGATCTGTATTCTGAGTCAGGGGGGAAGGCACTGCCTTAATCTTACTGCTCCTCATCTTGGGAGGCACCTGGTCCATTCTTCCAGAATCCCAGAATCCAGGGCCTGTTCAGTTTTAGACATTTTGGCCTGTGACCTGGTCACAGCAAATACATGTGCAGGGATCCCTCGCTTTTCTGCATGTGTCCGAAGCTCCACTTTAGCCCAAGATGAAGTTTCTAGATCATTGCCAAGCAAGCATTCAACAGGGAGGTCTGCACTTACCACAACCTTTTTTGAGACCAGTTACCCCTCCCCATGTTGCACTGAGTGCAGCTGTAAAAGCCTCTTGGTTTTTCTGATAGCCATGTGCCCCCCTGTGGTTTAAGTGGAATATAGCTGGAGCAGAGAATGTCTTGAAGGGTCTTACCCCTCCTATGGACTATTCTTGGTTTTTGGGTGATGTGTTTCACCAACGATCTATCCAGAGTAAGGAGATGCCAATGCTTGAGTACAATTTTGTAAATGGCATGACTCTGAGTATTATAGCCTGTTACTAGACTCAGTGTATCCGTATGTTTCTTCTGATCTCTGTTGTTCTTCTTTTTCAGTAATGTGTGTCTGGTGGATTTCATAATCTGTTTCCTAGACCGATTGAGGAATGGCGTTGTGTAACCTCTGTTTTTGAAACGTTCCTCCAAATTGTCTAATTCCTGAAGAAAAACATTATCCTCACTGCAATTACTTCTTAGTCGAGACATTTCACCTAATGGAATTGCATTGACCTGAGTGTTAAGATGGGCACTGGAAGCATGCAATATAGAATTGCAAGCTGTAGGTTTCCTATACAATTGTGACAATATCTTGTTAACATAGACCCTTTTGCATGCATCAGAATCAAGGAATGTAGCTACAATACTACCACCATGTACCACATCCAACAATTTATTAACTGTAACACAAAATATGTGGTTTACTGTATCCGCTGCCAGTGCGGATTAATATATATTGGGACCAAGGAAAGGATACGGGAGCATATGCGAGCCAAAAGGAACAATGATACGAGCTATCTTTTAGAAGTTCATTTTAACACCTGTCATCCGAACTTAAACCTGGCTAGCATTACCTTTCATGGAATTACCCAAGCGAGTACCGACCCCAGGGGTGGGGAAAGGACACTTGCACTCAGGAGGGCAGAAACACAATGAGATGGGCTTGAATATTGATTGGGAGCTTCATATATTTCTTACTGATTAAATCACCAGCAGGCTTTTTAGAACTACTGCTTGATATGTGTTCTATATGACAACTGTATCACATGTTTGGACTCTGTCGGTGATTGTTCATCTGTATCCTCTAAAATGGACTTATGTGACATATGTACTCTGCACTATAGGGGTATAATATGCTCATTTTTATAACTCATATTTGGAGGCATAATGGGCATTGAATAAGAAATTGTAAAGAAAATTGGAAATAATGGTGGTGCTTTGAATTCTTTAATATAGGTGACTTGATGCTCTGACCCCAACGACAGTGTCTCAAAGTGGCACGGAAAACTAATATTGTTATAATGATTTAGCTAAGAGACATGAATAATGATCTTATGCTGTAAATGGTGAACATTCTCTACAAAGGGGCAATGACTGTTTATTAGTACAAAGTGGGTCAATTACGAGTGATATACAAAATGTTGGTACCCTTTTGTAGCCTTGACACTGAGGTGCCGATTCCGATTCGTTAAAAATATTCCCCGTACAAATCGTATCTGGATTTTTTTACGTACGAATCGTACAAGTCACGTACAAACTGGCAAGTACGATCCGTATGTAAAATAACCCATACGAATCGCATTGGGAACATTCCCCGACACGTCCTTGGGTCGGAAAAAGTGTCCGACACGTCCCCGGACATTTTTATGTACGAATCGGGAAACTGAAGTCCGAGCGCGCAAGTACGATCCGTCCCGTCCGTCCGAATGCACAACCGTATGTAAAAAACACCGTCCGGGCGAACTCCCATGGCAAGCATGAAGATGTCCAAACATGTGCCCGCATACGTGCCGAACACCCCCACTGCCCACCACCCCAAGTACGCTCCGTACCCCCAGCCCCCCATGTACAAGCCATACCCCCAGCCCCCCATGTACGCGCCATACCCCCAGCCCCCCCATGTACGTGCCGTACCCCCAGCCCCCCGTAGGGTAGGTACGGAGCGTTCCCCCACCCCCGTAGGTACGGGGCGTACCACCACCCCCCGTATGTACGGAGCATATCCCCCGTAGGTACGGGGCGAACCACCACCCCCGTATGTACGGAGCGTACCCCCCGTAGGTACGGGGCGAACCACCACCCCATATGTACGGGGCGTACCACCACCCCCCATGTACGCGCCGTACCCCCAACCCCCCCATGTGCACGCCATACCCCCAGCCCCCCCATGTACGTGCCGTACCCCCAGCCCCCCATAGGGTAGGTACGGAGCGTACCCCCACCCCCGTAGGTACGGGGCGTACCACCACCCCCCCGTATGTACGGAGCGTACCCCCCGTAGGTACGGGGCGAACCACCACCCCCCGTATGGACGGGGCGTACCACCAACCCCCGTAGGTACGGGGCGAACCACCACCCCCCGGTATGTACGGGGCATACCACCACCCCCCCGTATGTACGGGGCGTACCACCACCCCCCGTATGTACGGTGCATACCCCCCGTATGTACGGGTAAGGTAAGGTAAGGTTTTTCACTTTGGAACCTTGAATGTTTTCTTAATTACATATTTTTTTAGGTCTTTATTAATATGGATTATTATTGCCCGCTAAATACTTACAGGCTTTGTTGCTTTTTACAATGTCCATAGCAATTTTTTACTACTCTAATATGGCCTCCATTTTCCGTCATCCGAGACGTGTTAGTCCATTTTCAACTTCCAGCCATAGATTTGCCAATAGTGTGGGACTACTTCCGGCAGTTGATGGTCTCGCATATTTGGCGCGAACCTGCCCCAGCGTTCATGGACGTGGAGATCGCATCATATATATAGGTGCACTAGTCATAGCCTTTACTGTTTGTCGAACTGGGGACACTACCGCTGGATACGACGCCTGCGCCAGGATTAGGTAAGGGAAAAGAGACTTAATTGGTGTCTTCAATACTAGCATAGACCCGCTGTAACTTTAGACTCAGGTCTATTTACCCTGGTGGTTTTCTCTCATTTTGTTCTTTTTAGATGGGCATATTACAGCCCTGGTTTTGCATTGTGCATTTTTGACGTTTTGTAATAATGATGTTTTGGGTGTTACGGATTTGGGTTCTCTACATGTCCTTATCCTTGCCAGCTAGATATTTGAGCGGTTTAGTACAGGATCAGAACATATTGATTTTTGTAGACCATGTTTGTAAGTTCTCTTTGCTTATTGCTTTTGTATTTGTATTTTGTATTTGTATTTGTATGTGTATTAAACAATGATACATATGTACACGCACATTTATTTTTTGTGCAAATGTCCAGTGAAATGTTGAAATTATAGTTGTTCACCTACACAGCTTACCTTACATACGTGTTTGCACTGACGATCTTTCTTTCATTAACAGTGATAGCTGGCATATACTTATTCTGGGAAGGACAATTCCTGAAACTACCCTTCCGCTTTCTACTTTGCACCTATTTTTCGACTGGCTGGTGATCGACGTCAAATTGATGTAAGGGGCCTGCGGTAACTTTAATAAGGCCTTAGTTTCTCTTTCCTTTTGAAAATGATTTTCGCGTTCTTTAAATTTTAGTTATATTCATGCTCATTTGTTTATTTGTCATTCTTCAGGGTACAACACTTCTATTATTCTAAGTACTGGATTTTTTTGCGCTTGAAACAGCCTGGAATTAAAATTGGAATACCCGTCTCTGAAAATATAAGGTAGATATGGCTAGGTGTTAGCACGCATTTAGTGGATTGGACCATCTCAGGTTCCGCGAAATTTGTGAGTCAATGATTGATCTAAACCCTTCAATGAGGTTATGGCCGGTTTCTGTTCTCATGGCTTTGCGTACCTTCGACACCACTTTGGTGCACTTCTGGTTCCTTTCTGCACTTGCAATAGGTTTTTAACTCACATAGAGGTGAGATGTGTCACTTGGCGGCGGTTTGGATCGCATGCATGGCTTTCCCTTTTACACTTGTATAACTTTCTTTGTTGGTGATTGGTTTTACACTATTAGCATTTTCATGTCTTTTTTTAACTCTTTTTAAGAAAATATTAGCAAGGCGGATCGCTTTGGGATGATCGCATATATGGCAACACTTGTATGCTGAATTGTTATTTCCTTACGAATTTCTGTATTATTTTGCACCTTTCGCAGCCTTGAAAAAGTTACCATCATAACGAAACACGTGTTGGCTGTTTCCACCGTTGACAACACATGAATAGTACCGCTGTGGGACTTTCAGTATAATCAGACACCTTTATGATTCGTCATGTGACTTTGCCTGTACTTGATAATTAGGTCTCCATATTTGGACTTTAACAGTGTTAGCTGGTATTAAAATAGATTTTTTCGTAAATATTTTTATGTTGGACTATTTTTCCTGGATGGAGCTATATTGGTGAACCATATAACTGACTACAGTTTGTAAAATTGCGTTTACAAAGAAACCCTTGACCAACATCATTAGATCCCACAAAATCAGCATCATCTTCCACTACAAGTACCCTACCACCACCAGAGCCAGATTCAACTGGTGCATGACGAGCATCGCCAACTGGATGAGATACAACTGCTTGAAGCTGACTGACTGAATTATTTATTAAGCTCACTATTGCCGAAGCGTTTTGGCGCTGTGTGAGGATTGAGATTGGCCACTTCCAGTCTAGGATTTAGTAAATAGCCAGGTTTTTAAAGCCTTTCTAAACAGGATCTTATTCGTTTACAGGCGTAACTCCGTGGGCAAGGAATTCCACAGCTTTTACGCCTGAAATGAGAAAGCCTTGCCACCCCATCTGGTTCTCTTTATCTTAGGTAGACAAACCAGACCCAGACTACCTGATCTTAATGTGCGAGACGGTGCATAACAGAGAAAAAGAGATTTCATGTCCTCTGCACCTCCTCCGTTTACAGCTTTATATACTAGGCATAAAGCCTTAAGCTGCACCCTTCGGCGAACAGGAAGCCAGTGTAGTTGCCTTATGCCATTGGACGTCGGGTGGTGTTTTGGAAGATTCAACAGCACTCTTACAGCAGTGTGCTGCAATGACTGGAGTTTGGAGAGCTGTCTTTCTCCAATTCCAACATACAGTGCGTTGCAATAGTTGTTACACGATAAAACCAAGGCTCCTACTACTGTCTTCCTTAATGCAAAAGGTATGAATGGCAGTATTTTTCGGAGGACCTTAATCGTAAAGAAACAGGCCGAGGTGACCTGATTGACTTGAGAAGTGAGTGTTAAATCTTTGTCAACTAGGAAACCTAAGTTCTTAACTTTTTGTGCTGGGACAAATGGCAGCTTCTGGGGGCCAATGCTGAAAAGAAGAGGAGTGGACCTGCACACCGATACTTGAAATTGAGAAGGACTTGTATAGAAAAGTGAGACGATGTTAACCTTGATGTAGCGTGCAGTCATGTATTAGGGTTTAAGCCCAGAACCCTATCTCTACTTAGTCTCTCAGAAAGGAATGGAGTTGTCCAGACCTACATGACGCACAGCTCAGTGAACTCAAAGAGTTTTCAAATGACAATTTTAATATAATAAAGATCAATTCGACAAACAATTAATTCCAGGTTCTCTTGCCTGTAATATAAAGCACTGTCTATCTAACATACATTTCTGCCACGATAGATCACAAAAGGTTCATACACAAAAAATCATTTCATGACGTTTGCACTTGAATGCACAATTGATGAAAAATCAAAATACAATAAATGTTCTTAAAGAAAACACAATCCCAATGCATTTCGGGTTCTTGTGACCCTTCTTCAGGGGATCTGATTTCAAGACATTTTCAAACAGTCCAACGTAATAGTCACTACAACAAAGTGAGAAAAGATACAATGAATTAACACTTTTTACCTAGGATTTGCACTCTAGGATGAATTAGTATCATAAGTGCCGGTTGAGTGAATCCGAAAGAACTCTTGCCCATATGTAATGAGCGTGAAACCTATTATCCTATGTGAGAGCTCTTGAAAAAGATGTCAACCATGAGCGAATTTTTTTGAAAAGAAACGGAGAAAACTACTCCAATCGTGGACACCCGTGCAGAGCAATGTGAATAGAGATCGATTAAATCTTTTGCTGAAGTGAAAAAAGAAAAAAGAAAAGAAAACCAATGAGTGTTCCCATTGAAAGGAATAGTAGTGAAATCGAGTGACGCTTTATTCAAACAATGTGTGGGGAAAAGAAACACGCCTGTGATAAAACTCACTTGGTTATTAGTGAGCTCGCAGTAGCTTATTGAGACATGTTTCCAGAGGATTTAATATCTATAGGAGTCAAAGGAAGTAAAGAAGTTTAGTTTAAAAAGGAATTGGTATTTCCTAATCAGTTGCAGTACAAGATAAACGAAGAGCGCGTTCTCGTAATAGAGGTCTTACCCCAGCGAATTCCAATCTTACAATGAGGAATTACAGAAACCTAAAACGGAGAAATGAAGGGATCTTACTTTGAATTCGGATGCATGCGTGAGAAAACGAAACAGCAGTCAAAGCCTAATCAGTTTCACGAGCTTACCGGGAACTCGAAATGAACGCCGCCAACAGCGTGGAGCGTCAGGAAGCATGCGTAGAAACGAGCGTCATCTCGCAGTGAGATTTAAAGGGACCGCTCAAAAAAATTGTGTGAAAAAAACGTTATTTGCTATGTCTGTAGACACGAAACAGTGTGTAATAGCTTCTGGGGGCCACCATGAATGATTACAAATAGAAGGTTTTTGGCCAAATTCTATCACCTCAGTTTTCTCTGTGTTGAGCTTTAGAAAATTCATATTCATCCAGCTCATAACACTAATGAGGCAATTTCAGAATCGCTCCGCTGTGACTTCAACGCTCTGTGTAAGTGACACCACTAACTGAGTGTCATCGGTATATGACATCAGTTTCAGACCTTGATCTTTTATCAGTTTTGCCAATGGCTCACATACCGATTAAACAGTGTAGTGGATAACGTGGATCCTTGGGGGCTCCACACGGGAGGAAAAACTCTCCAGATTGAATTCCATCCCAGTAGATTTGTTGTACTCTGGAGTCCAAGAAGGACCCGAGTAAGGTTATCGCTGTGTCCCTAATACCCACAGTTTTGAGCCTTTCTAGTAGGACCATATGATTTACGGTGTCAAAAGCCGCCGTTAAATCAAGTAGAATTAGGACAGCTCTGCCACCCTCATCCATAACCCTACGAATTTCTTCCGTTGCCATTATTAGAGCAGATTCCGTAAAATGTCGTGATCTGAAGCCGTGCTGCGTAGAGTCCAGAGTATTGTTGAGATCCACAAATTCCATTAGCTCCTGATTCATAGCTTTCTCTAATATTTTAGATGGCAGAGGGAGACAGTATATAGGACGGTAATGCTTAGTATCCTGAGGGTCCAGTGAATCTTTCTTAAGAATAGGTCTTATACGGGCCTTTTTCCATCTCTTAGGAAAGACTCCAGATGTTATAACCTCATTAAGTAAGATCAGCGGCACGTTAGTGTTTTCGTTCTAACTAAAGGCCAGAAGCAGCATTGAACATCTAGATGAATGCTTTGTGTTTAGACGGTTGGTAACTCCTTTGGAGTAACGTGATAGATTAGCACATTAGGGGTAAAATCGTGAAAATGTGTTGAATATCTTTTTAGCGGGAAAGCGGTATAGTTAGGAGCGTTAAGATCGGCTACTTACATGGATATATTGTTGTTTAAATGTTAGTTAGGTGGAAATTCATACACTATTGTAACAGCATTTATGTGATTCTTAACTTTACAGATACAAACCCCTGACGAAGGGCAGAAGGTGCCCGAAATGCATTGGGTTAAACATCTTGTATTTCTTATAAGAAACTGGGATCCTAACATGCTGTATCAAAGGCGATTGAGCATAATACACGCATTTGAATATTGGAGATCACCTGTTTCACAATTTGCACAAATGAACAATAAAATGACGATCTTACAATTTAAACGAGTTGAAGTTTTGAATGAAATCGATTTAGGATGATTTTCATCATCTTTACATGGTGTGAGCATCTCGGGACTGATATTACCCATATCAGCAACTTCATGGACATTTTTTCGGCGCTACCAGGATGAAGCGCACTCCAAGATAGCTCCCCTTAATGGAACACTTTACGACAAACTTGATCTAAAATGGTGTGCGGGACATACAAACTTATAATTATTTCTCTGTCATCCTACTTTGAACCAGCACCCAACCAACGATGAACTTAAATGGATTAAATATGGACTCTATTTTGTGATCAAATCATGTTGATTATCATACATTGTTATTACTCTTGGTGTATTGAAAATGTCATTACTGAGGTTTACCATATTGTTTATACTTTTATTCAAGTTTTGGGCAAATAGCACCTTCAACTTAAATCGCATTTAATTGACCATTCAGGGTAGGGCGGGGTATTCAAATTTAAATCATGAACACCTATGTGAACAGTAGAAACCTGAGCATATTGACCAATAGACAGTTTGGGGGAATTATGGGAGTTGTATGCTAAGTAACATCGAGGAGTTCAGTTAGAGCAGCCACTCAGGTGAGGGTGATTATAACGAGGGTTACAAAACGATCGCATCACGTGGTTAGGTGAAAGGGACGTAATCTCCACAGGATAGACGGAAGGAGCGGCATTTGCAACTGTTTTAAGTAAGATCAGCGGCACGTTAGTGTTTTCGTTCTAACTAAAGGCCAGAAGCAGCATTGAACATCTAGATGAATGCTTTGTGTTTAGACGGTTGGTAACTCCTTTGGAGTAACGTGATAGATTAGCACATTAGGGGTAAAATCGTGATAATGTGTTGAATATCTTTTTAGCGGGAAAGCGGTATAGTTAGGAGCGTTAAGATCGGCTACTTACATGGATATATTGTTGTTTAAATGTTAGTTAGGTGGAAATTCATACACTATTGTAACAGCATTTATGTGATTCTTAACTTTACAGATACAAACCCCTGACGAAGGGCAGAAGGTGCCCGAAATGCATTGGGTTAAACATCTTGTATTTCTTATAAGAAACTGGGATCCTAACATGCTGTATCAAAGGCGATTGAGCATAATACACGCATTTGAATATTGGAGATCACCTGTTTCACAATTTGCACAAATGAACAATAAAATGACGATCTTACAATTTAAACGAGTTGAAGTTTTGAATGAAATCGATTTAGGATGATTTTCATCATCTTTACATGGTGTGAGCATCTCGGGACTGATATTACCCATATCAGCAACTTCATGGACATTTTTTCGGCGCTACCAGGATGAAGCGCACTCCAAGATAGCTCCCCTTAATGGAACACTTTACGACAAACTTGATCTAAAATGGTGTGCGGGACATACAAACTTATAACCTCATTAAGCTCAACACCGACAAAACGGAAGTACTGATCTTTGGCAACAACTACACCCCCTGGAACGCCTTCTGGTGGCAAGTGGAACTAGGACCAGCACCGTCCCCATCAGACCACCCCATAAACTGCAGAATCATCCTTGACAGCAAGCTGACAGTGGAGTCCCAGATCAATTCAGTTTCTTCAGCCTGCTTCTTCACTCTGCACATGCTACAAAAGATCTTCAAGTGACTTCCCACAAACCCTAGGGACACCGTCACACAAGCTCGCATCATGAGCAGACTAGAATACGGCAACGCCCTCCACTCCGAGATCACTACTCACCTCCTCCGGAGACTGCACACCATCCAGAACATCGCCGCAGACTCATCCTTCACTTCCTCAGATGGACCCACATCTCCCCTCACCTCAGGGAACTCCACCGGCTCCCAGTACCAAAGAGATGTCAATTAAAGCTACTGACCCATACATGCAAGGCTTATTACAACCTAGGACCGGCCAACATCAACCACCGCTTGAAGTTTCATCAACCTGCCAGACAACTACGCTCTGCCTCCCTATCACTCGCCCACACTCACCGCATCAACAGAAGCTCAAGCGGGAGATACTCTTTCTTCTACCTCACAGCAAATGTTTGAAACAATCTCCCCCTGCAGCTCTGTACCTCCCCATTTTTACCAGAATTCTGAAGAACACTCAAGATGTGGCCTATTGCACCCTGCAAGTGCCTGGATACCTATTTGGGTGATTAGTCGCGCTATACAAATCAATTGATTTATTGAATGATTGACTGGTCTCCAGGTTCTCAGAAACTTTCTTCCAGAGCTTGGCCATCTGGTGCGGTTATATTTCCGAGTTTGGCCCATGTAGCGAAGCAGCTTATTTCTTACATTGTCCTCACAAATCACATTTCCAAGCTGTGACCTTTTACATACATTTGCACGCACGACAACGTTGGATTGTTTTCTCTAAAACTAAACTTGTTTTACATCTAGCTTTGCACCACATTATCACAACACCCTGAATATCATTGAACAAGGTCTTGTTCCTTACTACTTATGTTCATCAGCAGGGCTATCTACATATTCACATCACTAATCTACGAGTAAATCGCAAGGCTGATTTCTATTATAAAAGATGAGCATCCCAATAGATTAGTATAGGAGGTACTTCCGCAGACACAGAAGGCTCTTGCATGCTGAGAGATCACCACACAGGAACCTGCCATCTCTTGAGGGGTATCCAGTTTGTGACCAAGACACGGTCCTTCACTCTATCCCATCAGGTACTGGGGTTGGATCATCCCTTGGGGGGATTCTTGGCTCTACACCTACACACACTTTAGTTATACTTGGAGCTGTGTCTGCATAGTAGGAGTACACTAGATTATTGCCTTGTCGCCTGCATATATACAATTGTTCAGCACCATTGTAGAACTATATCTACGATTTACGCTGTTGGTACTTGTGATCACATTTCTTTGCTTTTGCCTACTAATCATTGTAGCACATGTATTTCATGCAAGAATAACTTTAGTTCAATAAATATGATTGACAACGTCCCACTGAGTATTCTCTTTATATTTCTCTGAGAATAAGTGAGCAAAAGTGACTGAGTGAAAGGTTCGGTACAGTTTCCACAATCCCTGAGGAATCAGGGTTGTCATGTTCAGTGATTGCCAGAAACCATCTGCTCCCTTGTAGCTTAGAGGGGCTTACGGTGGCACAGTGAGCTAGCTGGTCTATAGGCCAACATAGCCTGTGATGGTTTCCGAAATCACTCTTGACACCAAGCCCTCAGTTTATGTTGTGCGAACAATACGCAGGTCCTATGGATTGGTAGAAGCTACATGACATGGCGCCCCCAATGTTGGTAAGTAACCTATTTAATGGTCAAATATGAGTAGTTCATTCATGCTTTCTCATGACCCCTACTCACGTTTTAACTGGAGACATCGATAGTGGAAAGGGAAATAAATCTGTGTAGGTATACCCTTTGTATAGGCTGTAGGTTAATCAAGCTTGGAGGATTAGAAGTTCCCACACTGTGCAAACAATGTCTCTATAACACATAGGCTAAGTACTACTGCTTTAACAATGACCAAACAGGATGAAAACATTGGAGAACAGAGAGAGGGATTACATATTTCAGAGTATTGTAGACAGACAGTTACTATGACATTACTACAACATGGCAACCCGGCAATGGGTGGAGATGTCACCTTCATGGTTGAGGCACAAGAAGCATTCAAATCAGAGGTATTCTGTTCTTGGGTCAAATTCCTGCCTGCAGATGCACACACATGGTTATTTCATGAAACATTGAAGATGAACCACCCGATGCGTATTTTCCATATGTGAACTTGGAAGTCCCATCAACATACCAAGAGCACATTAATTGGTTTAAAGGTGCCCTACACCATACAACAGAACATGTGAGACTCGGTCCGCTCAGTAGAGAAGGCGCGACTTGGCCAGTCTTAGCAGGATACACACCACATCCAGACGTTACTGCCTTAACACCAGCAGGAATGCGCAAGCTTTACAAAGGTTTGAAAAAATATACAGAAATCTAACTCAATATATAAGGAGAACAATAACAGTACAACCTGTGGGGGCTGCTCAGGCAACAGAACCACACATGGCTACCTCAAGTATTAGCCTGCAAACCCTAAATGCGATTTGGGAAAGGTTCCCACCAGCAAATTCGGTGCTGGATAGAACAAAAACAGCATAGCTTGAAGCAGTCTTTCCTATTCAGGCCCAAAAGAAAAACACAAAATACTGACAATTTGCTTGCCAATGGGGATGGCTCGCGAGTTAGAGGACTGCACCACTTATGGTAAAGTCTTTGCTGCCGTATACACCAGAACACATGGTACCCCTTCAATAGTAGCCATACCAGATGTACTGAAACAGATTCAGAATGAGTACAGGGCAGAGCCTGCCTTAGATCCGGAAATTAAACTGATGGGCAATTTTGTCCAGGTATCTACCATTATGTTGAGTAACATAAAAGGGGAGGCATCAGCGACGCCTATACGCCAACGCCTGTAGGAATTCACTCCCACATAGCAGGAGCGCAAATTACCTAAGATTATCAAAGATACATATGCCTCTCTAGGCAGAGCTAATCTGGGAGCCAAACCTTGGGGACCAATAGTAAAGAGTAGTTCTGAAAGAGATAACTCATATAAGCACCTAATTCTTCAAAAAAGAAATGGGATAATAAAAAAATAACCAAAACAAAATGCAATCACAGGCTGGGTGTCCTCAACAGGAACAAACTGACCATAGATATAATTTGGGAAACCGTGACAATATTAGGAAGCCTGAGAGGTATCAGGATACAGGTACACGTTCATCTCGTTCCTTTCAGGAAGCCTCCAAAAACTGTTTGGAGAGAGACGGACAGTCAGAACACAGATCGGAAGAGCGAGTCAAGCCTCAAATGGAGACATAACGCTCTTCGGACTACATCATTAAATAGGAAGACAAACAAAAGACTTCAAAACCTCAATTTAAAAAGATAAAGGTAGCCAGAATTAAAATTAGGAATGCCCAGGTTACTGAGGACTCTGCTTCCGAATGGAGAAAGGGCAGTGGCGATGCTGGACAGTGCAGCCAAAGTCACCATAGCTCGCCAGCACTTGATGGACTTTCTGGGGGTAGTAGTGCTGAGTGAACATATCACAGTGGAAACACCTGATACAAAGGTAAGTGTCTGTTGGAAACGGGTAGCGTGGTGCAGAGCGGGTGGGCCAAACTCCGGATGAAATGTGCAAAGCATCCACGCAGTACACACAGGCGACACACAAGGCACACTCCAAAAAGAGACGCTACACAAGTTTGTGTAAGAATAACTTTTGTATTGTAGAACCACAAGGTATTTTTAGTAATCTCTCTACTGTGCCAACCGGCGCCAAGGCAATATTTACAGGGGGTAATTATATACATGGCAGGGCCATTCGGGGCCCTGCCAGAACCATTGCGACATACAGTTAGGATAAAGGTACGTGTGAGGAATAAAGGTAAGGTCCATAAGCCTCAATCCTGCAATAAAAAACACATCAGGGCATAACATTAGGTTGCAATAAAACATCATGGTATCACCATATGCATAAACGCTATGCATGACCCCCGGGGCAGGAAAGCTGTAAGGGAAAACATTAGGCAGAACTAATGAAGCAGAACACCAACAGCATAGGTCCATGAGGCCTAAGTACATCATGCGTAACCTTCGCCCGCTTGCCATAAGGTTAAAAGCATTATACAGTGATCTGGCAGCATGGAGGCATTAACATTGACCTATAACCGCATTGGCATGGGGCAGAAAACCATTACACTCTGCATATGAATATAGGCATAGGTCACATTGGGCATGGTCACATGTGCATAGATCATGAGGGTCCTCCCTAGGTATAAATGCCCACCATTAGCCTGGCAACCCTGTGGGGATAAATCACATTAGATTTGGCATGATATTAGCAGAAGGCACATTGGCATTAGCCTAATCACATTAGCATGGGGCATGCACCTAGTAGCATTTGGTATCTTGGTAGCCCAAGAACATTAGCTTAGGCCTGGCAGCCGCATAGCAACCCTGCGGGAAAAACGCTGGGTAACATTATGGGCATACCAACATTATCCGGAGGACCCTCAGCACACCTATCCCCTCATAGTGCCCTCCTTGCTATTCAACAAATGTGCCCCAAGTTGCTACTGCCCGCTGTCCGCCGGGGCAGTGGCGCAAAATAGTAAATTCCCAGCACGTTGGAGTCCCCTCCCTGGGACTCGGGAAGTTAACAAGGGATGATGTGGCCCACGACAATAATGGCCCAGCTGGAGCAGCCCGCCAAAGAATACCAACACCGGGGGTGGGCACCGGCTGTGCCCTGACACACACCCCAACCACAGGACTTAAGAGCCCCACTCACTGGACTCCTCTCGCGGTTTCCGCTCCTTAGGCCACAGTCAGGTCCCTCTGGCTGCAGCTCCGCCGACCTGCACAGGGACACGGCGAACCCACGCAGGACTCTTCTCTCCCTTGCTGGGGAGGCTTCAATGGCCCTCCGAGGATGCGGTGGAAATCCCAGGCGGCGGGGGCAGGCGCCAACAATGTGCCTCGGGCCCCCCTTCCGCCTCACTCCTGGACAGCTGCGCTTGCGGGGCTCTCTGCACCTCGCGAGAGCCCCACCCACAACGACACCATTTGGGATTTCACCCGGGCCCCCTCCTGGGACCCGGGGCTTCTCTGGGCAGATGCGCAGGGCTCCCCTCACTGCCTGAGAGCCCTGCGGGAGTGCCGACGTCCTCTGGCCGCCGTCCAGCGTGGGGTAGGCCCCTGCCTGGATTCGTCTTCCAGTCGGCTTCCTGCTGCGGGGCGGGGCGGGACTGCCCCTCGGGTACTCCTGCCAACGCCAATCACAGCGCGGCTCCCCCGACGTCACGGGGAAGCCCGCGCCGCGCTGATTCCCGGCAGTTCCTTTTTCCCGCGCAGAGGGGTAGGCTCCCTCCTCAGCATCAAACAATGTCAGAGGCGCCAAAACCGCGGGGTGGGCTCCCGCTGTGAAAATAAAGTACACAGGCGGCCGAAACACGGGGTAGGCTCCCGCTTTTTCAATTTAGGCAAAAGGTGGCAATCACGCGGGGTGGGCTCCCGCTCCGATTTAAACAATTTTAAAGTTGCCAGAACCACGGGGTGGGCTCCCGCTGGTACCAATATGCCAAAAACTACCGCTATAGCACGGGGGAATCGAAATGCAGCGCCCACCAGGCACTGGGGAGCAGACAGCTGGGATTGCAGCACTCACCAGCAGAGCAAAGTCAATTCAAATATAGGGCCCACCGAATATGGCGCTCTCCTACCCCTGGCAACTTGAATATAGCGCTCTCCTTCCGCAGGGAATACAGTCAGGGTCCCACAAGGAGCTAGGGTGCAGGCAGGGAGTTCAGTCATTTAGGTGTAGCGTCCCCGCTCCTCACCTCCTGGGTAGTAAGGTTGGCGCTCCTCTTCTCCAGACGCTAGTTAGCAGAGCAGCAGGCACTAAGGAGTTGGTCTCCCTGGTTCCCCTCCCATGGGCAAGGTCAGACAGGCAGGCAGGATTACTCAGCTAGCTTGGGGACAGCAGAGCCTCAGCTCAGTCAGCCACAGTAGTGTAGTCTCCTCCTAGCTCCAACCGCCTATACTCCAATAGAGGTTCCCCTGGTCCAGTGGTGCCCTAGCTATGGCTCTCCCTGGCCCTGTGGACAGCAGCGGGATACAAATAAGCTCAGGGCCCAGCACACAGGACCATGTGGCTGTCTCCCCTGGCAGCAGGTCCCCTCTCTCTCAGGTCCACGCTCTGACTGAGCACATGTCAGCCCAGCTCCGCCTACCAGACAGTGCCAGAGGCTTCTAGAAGCGTCTGGGGAAAACCGGTCCTAACTGGCACAGGGGGAGGTGTCCAGCACCCTGGGTGCCAGGCTTCCCTCCAAAAGCTGGGGTTGCAGGGAAATAACAACTAGACTGGTAACCCAGCTCAGTCAGGCGGCACAACCTCACAGCCATGGCATCCATTTTAAAAGTTACATGTTTAAATAGGGAAACTCAGTCTGCATACATCATTGCGCAGCATCCAACATTTGCATTTAACATGCATTCACATAGCATGTGGTTTCCCATAAAAAGCGAAAAAGTTCCGGGATAAGGGCCAAGTCCAACAGTGTCCCACAATGTTTATATGAAATAACGCTCCAAATGGAGGGGGGCATATCCAAGAAAGTGAAGGGTACTCTTTTGGAAGAACCTGACCTATGGCTACAACATTCTTTTGGCTGAAAAGAGTTGGCCACCTGAGCTTGTAATGGATTGCCCAATGAGAGAAGAAGTCCTTTTACCTGATTTTTCCGACCTCGTACCAGAATCAGTTAAAAATTCATACGAGCAGGAGTGGGCATTAGTGTTAGTTCCTACACTTCATCCCAACCATGTTCGGTGGAATGATGAGTCACCTTATCACAAAATCCCATTCAAATCAATTCCTCAACTTCTGGTCCAATACCCATTAAACACGAGGCAGAGAAACAAGTCTGGGAGATCGTAGATAAACTTGAATACCAGGATGTGATCGAGAATTGTACCACACTTATGAATAATCACTTGTTTCCAGTAATGTAATCCAATAATTCATATTCTGAGATAACATATTTAAACACATACACACACTATTTGCAGTACAGAATGCACACAGTGCTGCACTAATGAATAACTCTCAACACCAATTTTGCCGATTACCCCAGGGGTATAAGACCAGCCCAGGGTTGTTTTCAGACAGGGTAACAGAGTTACTTCAAAATTTTGATGAGGAGGCATTTTCCAATGTAGATGACAGACAATGAATTAATGGAACGCTTGGCCAGAGTGAAACACATAATCCTTGGGTTTGCTCTCCTGGTTTACAAATTCAATTTAAACAAATCAAAAATTGCCCACCTCAGTGCCCTATTTATAAGGTACGAGTTGTCAGAGGAAGGCAAAAGCCTGGTGACACAGTTTTTAGAAAAATGTGCACTGCTCCAACCTCCAATGACTCTGAAAACACTACAATCCATTTTAGGATTCTTGAATTTTGGCAGGACGTACATTTTGGATTACGCAGAAAGGGTAAAACCCTTACACAAATTAATTAGACTTGATTTTTCAGTGCACCATTGGACACAGGAGCCAACTTCCTACGTTCTGTACAAGCTGACATGATAGCTTCCAGACATTTACACACGTGTCAACACTACTACCCTGGTGAGACGCATAGTCGCTGGACCAACCGGGTACACCTGCATTACTTTTAATGAAGTTGATACAGTACCTATTGCATACAATTATATTTGTAAATGAATGCTGAAATGTGTTTTGCACCAACAGAAAAAATGCTCGCAGCAGTACGGAGAGAAAGAGCACTAGCACAGGGGAAATGCATAATTGTCGTAACCCTGGTACCAACCTTGGAGGCCGTTACAAAGGCTTGTATTCTGAATGCTAAAGTACTGCATCCATGATGGTTTCAATAGGCTAACTCTCTCACTGAAACAGATGTAGATTGCAGATTTGATTCTACATTACAAAAGCAAGCATTCCTGCAGTATGAACAAGAATATCCTCTACCAAATGAAATAATGCCTTAGATCGATATGAATGTATCATTTATACCGGTGGATCAGCTCAGCCAGTCGTAGGAATGAAACAGCAAAATTCTGCGGTTTGCGCAATTGTAAAAGGGCGCATGCAAGACAGAAAATGTATTCCTGGCAAAACACACATGTAGTCTCTAGGAGACTGTAGGACTCAGCTGGCTGAACTAAAAGGCGCTGATATTGGCACAACAAAATAAGGATCACAAATTGTCAACACTCGTAGTGTGTGATTCATTATAATGTGTTCAGTCATATAATGAATATTTACATTATTGGGGCCAGAATGGATTTAGGGATTCCAAGGGTTGCACAGTAAAGCACAAATGCTCTGGGAACAAGTGGCAAAGCTGAAAGAAGACCTGCCAAGGGATCATTTTATTCATACATTGAGTCATCAACGTGTTGGCGTTCACGTTATAGGGGATTCAATGGTGGATGAGGCCACCAGGGTAACAGTGCATACTGTTGCCATTGCTGCAATGACTCGCTCTAGCACGAGAATAGACGGAACAACTATGATAGCTGTCAATGCCACGCACAACAGCTCACCCCTGCCAAAAGGCTTTCCACTCAAGTACTCCTATAAATTAGATGTGCATAACATTATGTATGCTCAATTCCAGGAGTCGGGGATAGAGTAATACTAAACACTGATCGCAGAATAGGATTAATACTATCTGCACACGAGGGTCTGGGTTCAGCTCATGCAGAGATTGCTGCTACAGTTTCACTACTATAGCAGCGCTATTGGGGGCCGGGTCTTACGAAGCAGACCAAGAACTTTGTCCTCAAATGTGACATCTGCCAGTAGATGAAGGGCTCCACCATTGCACATCCATTATAAGCAAGCCTGGGCGGAGTTCGCAGAGTTCTGCGTAGCGGAACACCGCGACATGCACAAAAACCTCCGCCACACTACACGGCACTCCGCAAGCAGCAAAGTGCATTTGATAAATGCCGTTTATTGTGATTTTCAATGCCAGGTGATTGTCCTCACTGTGCAATCATCGCGTACAGTACCATGCACAGCGCAAGCGGGAACTGCTTCCTTTTTGCCGCATGAGTAGATTTTTACCAGAGCGGTTGCTTTCTCAACGTGAACAGATAGTCTCTCAACGCGAGTGGTCGCGAGCATATGCGACCACTCGCAATGAGAAATCTGAACACCCATGTTTAGAAATCTCACCGGGAGGTTGATTTTCCACGCTGGCCAACTTGATGTTGACGATCGCGAACGAGGAAATATCTCGCCGGGAGGTGGGTTTTTCTTGCTCACACTCACCAACTTGACATTGACGAACGCGAGTGAGGGAAAAAACTCCACTATGCAAGTTTTTCGGGACTCCGTGAGCTCACGTAACACGGAGTGCAGAAAATTCCACAAACTCCGTGAGCGGAGCGGAGTTCACCGTCCAGACTATATCACTTCCTGGCTGAGCCATTCTTGGGTGGCCATCTTGGCAGGGTGCCGCTCCAGCTCTTCAGGCGATCTTGACTATTTTAGGGGGCAGGGTGCTGACGCGTAGCTAAAAGGAGGCAGAGTTCTGCTCGGCCCACACTGCTGCGCTAGCTCTTTGTAAAATTGATTTTAAAATTGCACTTGAATTGTTTGAAAAGTCACATTTGCAAACTGAATTCTCCCATTACCTGTCGCCACACGCTCGCTAACTCCCCGGTCCACCACAGCAATTCCCATGCTGGTTGTGTGGAGGGAGATTACCGAGCCCACCACTTCCTGGTTG
Organism: Triturus cristatus; assembly: GCF_964204655.1. Classification (NCBI taxonomy): domain Eukaryota; kingdom Metazoa; phylum Chordata; class Amphibia; order Caudata; family Salamandridae; genus Triturus; species Triturus cristatus. The sequence continues at coordinate 280,728,499 of NC_140593.1, forward strand.
AGCCATTCTTGGGCGGCCATCTTGGCAAAGTGCCGCTCCGGCTCTTCATGCGATCTTGACTATTTTAGGGGCAGGGCGCTGACGTGTAGCTAAAAGGAGGCAGAGTTATGCTTGGCCCGCACTGCTGCGCTAGCGCTTTGTAAAATTGTTTTTAAAATTAAACTTGAATTGTTTTAAAAGTCACATTTGCAAACTGAATTCACCCATTACCTGTCGCCACACGCTCGCCGACTCCCCGGTCCACCACAGCAATTCCCATGCTGGTTGTGTGGAGGGAGATTACCGAGCCCACCATTTCCTGGTTGAGCCATTCTTGGGCGGCCATCTTGGCAGGGTGCCGTTCCAGCTCTTCAGGCCATTTTGACTATTTTAGGGGTCAGGGTGCTGACGGATAGCTAAAAGGAGGCAGAGTTCTGCTCGGCCCACACTGCTGCGCTAGCGCCTTGTAAAATTGTCTTTAAAATTGCACTTGAATTGTTTTAAAAGTCACGTCTGCAAACTGAATTCACCCATTACCTGTCGCCACACGCTCACCGACTTCCCGGTCCACCACAGCAATTCCCATGCTGGTTGTGTGGAGGGAGATTACCGAGCCCACCACTTCCTGGTTGAGCCATTCTTGGGCAGCCATCTTGGCAGGGGTGCCGCTCCAGCTCTTCAGGCGATCTAATCTATTTCAGGGCGAATGGCGCTTACGCGCAGAGGACGAGCACAGCGGGCGCACTGATGGCGCGCCGTAGGCGCGCCAAAGGCAAGCCCGTCTAAACCAGTCCGCGCCCGACGAGGCCCAGGGGCCACTACCCCTGGTCATTTTATAGAAAGTCCAATTACTTACAGCTCGCATTCTTTGCTTGAACTGAAAAAGAACACCAATCCCAACTGTCTACGTTCATTAAACACTGCCAATAACCCCTCCCATTGTACACATTGCAATTTTAAGTTTACACCTCATAAACGTTTTAGGCCCCATACTAACACCCCACTAAGGATATTTCTCTTAAATTGCAGATCGTTATCTAAACACTCCGTCAAAATAGCCTTATTATTAGAGGAGCTCGAGCCAGATGCTCTTTTTCTAACAGAGACCTGGCTTCAGATTGACACTGACCCCGCCATTATTCAGGCCCTTCCCCAGGGTTATTCAATACTTAGAGCTGATCGCACATCTGGCAGAGGCGGAGGCCTGGCCATCATATTAAAAGACACCTTTAATTGTCGAACCACACCGACTATGCTATCAGATTGTGAAAGCATGTTTTTTTCTCTAGAATTCTCACCAACGAGTACCTTTTCCGTTCTGTTGATCTATCCCCCCCCCAGGAGTCCCAGGGCAATTTCTTCCTAATCTCTCCACCTTAGTCGCCAATATAGCACTGGTTCCAGCTAACTTTACAGTACTTGGTGACTTTAATATCCATTTAGATGATCCCTCTAACCGTGTAGCCAGTGAACTACTTTCGGGCCTTATGGCAATCCAGCTGAAACAAAAAGGATTCGCCTCTACACATATCAAGGGCCATCTTCTTTACCATGTATTCAGCAACCTGGATAACCTGGTCATAGGGAGCCCCTCCCCACTCCCTTGGACGGATCACTTCTTAATCCCTCTAATCTGGGATACCTTCATGCCACCACCCCCCAGGAATCAACATCTACCTTGGGAAGGAAATGGTTTAAGCTTTCATCCACTGACTGGATGGCAGCCCTTGAAAATACAAGACCGTCTATGGATCCTAATCCCAATCTGGCTAATAGTAATTTTAATACTTGGATCCAAAGCTCCCTTGACCTAGTTCTCCCCAAGGAACCTATCCATAAAAAAATTAGACAGAAAACATCTCCCTGGTTCTCCCCTAAATTAAGGGTTTTAAAGCAATCTTGCCGAAGACTAGAGAGAAGTTGGAGACAGAACTTCTCTGAAACTAGGAAAGTGGAGTATAGGAAAGCAATCAGGCTATACAAATCTGAAATTAAAACCGCCCAAACAATTTTTTACGATGAGAAAATTAGCACAGCAGCAAACTCCCCTAAGGAGATCTTTCGCATTGCAAAATCACTTATCACTCTACCTCAAAAACCTACGACAACAGAAGGAGCCCTTACACAATGCAATAATCTAGCAGTTTTCTTCTATCAAAAAATTCAAAACATTTATTCTTCCTTCCCTATCAGTACACTCAAGCCCATGACAACGGTAATAAGCAGTCCTATTTCCACAGCCAAATGCTCTTTAGAGGAGTTTCCCCCCTTAGATAATGAGTCTCTGGACCTGGTCGTCTCTGAAGTAATCTCAGGCTCCCCATTGGATTCCGCTCCCCCACAACATCTTAACCTGGTCCTTAAATCCACTCGCCCAGTCATCCTTGATGTTCTGAATTCCTCGGTCAACTCTGGTATGGTTCCCACAGCATGGAAATGCGCGATGGTTAGGGCCCTCTTGGAGAAGCCCAGTCTGGACCAGTCCAATCTGGCCAACTATCGCCCAATTTTCCTCCTCCCTTGGCTGAGCAAACTGCTTGAGAGACACATTTACACCATACTGATTCATTATTTAGAATCCAACAAACTGTTATGTGACTCTCAGACAGGATTTCGTCCTCAGCAAGGGATGGAAACGGCCCTGCTTGCGGTAACGGAGGAGGCAAGGAGGCTGATGGACCGAGGAGGAACAGCTGCAATCATCCTCCTGGACCTCAGTTTGACACTGTTAACCACAACATTCTGGCCCATCGACTTGAAAATATGGGACTGTCAGGCACGGCACTGGCTTGGTTCCAGTCCTTTATCAGTGACCACTGTTTTCAGGTCTTTGAGGGAGATGTGGTGTCCTCCCGGCTACCCCTCAGCTGTGGGGTTCCACAGGGCTCTGCCCTGAGCCCCACGCTTTTTAATATATACATGAGTCCTATGGCAGAGGGTATCCATCCATTCGGCATTAAGATCATCACCTACGGAGACGACACTCAGTTAGTGGTAGCACTAAATCACTCTGAGGGGTCGTCTAGCACCCTAGGCCCTTGCCTAGAGGCGGTGGCCGAGTGGATGGAACTCTCCTGCCTCAGGCTCAATGGGGATAAAACGGAGATTATGTTCCTGGGTAATCCACCATCCCCTTTCCCTGCTCTTCTGTGGCCGGTCTGCTTAGGCCCTGCTCCACCTCCAAAGACTTGGATTAAGAGCCTTGGCATGTGACTTGACAGCTCTCTTGATTTCAACCACCAGGCCACCAAGCTCTCAGCCAACTGCTATGGACTGATGAGAATGTTGTGGAAAATCATCCCCCACCTTCCCTTTTAGGCGAGAAGAATTATGGTGCCGGCCCTTATTCTCTCTCGCCTTGACTACGGGAATTCCCTTTATCTCGGGGCTCCCCAATTTACCATCCACAAACTGCAAGTAACGCAGAACTGTGCAGTGCGCATGCTCTTCCAGATGCCGCGGTGGCAGTCTGCAAAACCTGCACGGAGGAATCCTCATTGGCTGCCTATCTCAGCCAGAATACAGTTTAAAGCTATGTGCCTGGCTCACAAAGCCATCTGGAAAACTGGTCCGGTCATCATGCATTCCCTGGTCACCCCCTATCTTCCCCACAGGACTCTGCGTTCCAGCTCCTTGTGCCTGGCCACCCCCAAGAAAATACAAAGACGTAGATGGGGTGGTCGCTCATTCTCGTTTAATGCCGCTAAAATCTGGAACACTCTTCCCCCCCACTCTTCGAGAGGATAATAGTCTCTTGGCTTTCCGGAGGCTCTTAAAAACCCATCTTTTCAAAATGCTTCCGTAGCAGCACAGCCTCTGTTCTTTTTCTCTGTCTTTCTTTTGAGCAGCGCTGGGAGGCCTTAGGGTAGCCATGCGCTATACAAATAGAATTTCATTCATTCATCTATTCATTTATTGATCTCAGACAAACCTCTTGTATGTGTCAATTTGGATCACTGCTGTCACTTACATTCTGATGGGGCTTACAAGTACATATTGCTGGCTGTGGACTCATGCTCTAGATTCTGTGGGTTTGGCACCAGCACTCAGCTGACACTCAAACTGTTATAAAGGATTAGCGAGTCTTTATCTGGACATACGCAATTGGCACACTATATTCTGACCAGGGCCTGGAGCTTAGCTCCTGGGCATACAAAGTAGCCATTGGAAGTTTGTGTGTGGCCTTGCGGTACTCCTCCCCCTAACATCCTGAGGAAAATTCGGTAGTCGAGACAAAAAAAGTGACTTAAAGCAGTCCTTAACAGCAAGGGTATTTGGCTCGGACGGCAATTTGTCCGATCACCTATATTGGATCCATAGGGCACTTAACATGCCAAGAAAATCCCTGCGGGGAGTCATACAACTTATGAGCTCCTGTTTGGGATAAAGATGTGGGTACCGAATCTTGATAGTGTCAGCACAGTGGCAGCTGAAACACCATTGGACCTCAATGATCGTTTGGATGTTTTACCGGACCTAAAAGAATACAAAGCTTTACAGAGCTTTACAGAGCAACGTCCAAGTAAAACGCACCATCATTGGGGAAGTGAAAACAGTAACAGCAAGACCTGTCTGGGTCCCGGAGATTGGGGACCTGGTCAGAGAGAAAATCATGGACAAAAAAGAATTTGGGCCATCTTACCAGTCCTAGCTGTTGAAGGAACCAGAACTGTCCTTCTTCAGCCTCTTGCTGGCCGTCGAGACAAAAGATTTGTCTCAATTGATCTGATAAAATCAAACTATGTGGCTGATTCTTAACAGTAGGCCACGTGGGATCCTGGGTAGCCGCCACACTCCTCTTGCTACTGTACAGGATGTTCAGATGTAAGCTTTATTGATGACTGAAGACTCTAAAGAGAAGCGGTAAACAAAAATGAGATGATGCTTCTCCCCATTGAATCAATGACAACTGTACAGTTAACAAGTACAGAAATTTCAATTAAAACAATTTACGGTGTCTATGTCAACATGCCACAGATCGAGTCATCTCCCAACAAAACCTGCTGAGCTGTCAAGAATAGACCTGACGGCGTCAGGCTACTTCGTGCATTGTCATGATTTCTCATTGGATCCAAGTGAACCTGATCTGCTTTCTATCTTTGGCTGAAAAAGACTTATTTCGTTATTCCCTGGATACATCTATGGATTACAATTGGCTTATTTTTCCTGGTAATTTGAATTGGTATGGTAACTGTTTTTTCTTCCTTCTGAATGGATGCTTTCCCCCTGAATGCTCTGCAGTACAACTTGTGAATTTGATTCTTAAACCACGTGCATCTTCACAACGTGAACTAAGGGACTTATCCTTGGTGGACATTACAGTGGTTCTAGTTCCTGAAGGAATTGTATGGGACAGGGTGTATATAGTCCTACTGAACTTTTGAAAACTCTTATTTGTTAAAAGTTTCTTTAAATTACATTATCACCTCTAGTACTTTCTCTGATGATTGGGACATTGAAACTGTGCTTAATTTTGTTTCAGATTTAGACCAATCAGCTGCATTTTCAAACAATGAATTGAATGGTGGTACAAGTAATTTTGGAGACATGTTCTGTTATCAGCATTATGGTCACCATTTTTTACATAAATCCAGTATCCCACATGCTGTTTATAATTACATGCAATTTAACACTGCCCAACACCGCCTAAAGGGAGTTCAAAGACTTTTGCACAGACCTTTGCTTATTTTTCAGGTTTTTAAACATTAGACCCAGCCTCATATTACTAGGCTCGCATCTACACATGCAAATAAAAATATACTGAGAAACACCAAGCTGATATACTCTACTTTCTTTATTTCCCATTTGTCTGTATAGCGTTTCGACTTTTGGAAAGACATGATAGACACAAAATCTATCTGGGGGACGAAAGATTTTCATGTTCAGGGGATGGAGCCCTTATTCAGAGCATGCCTCATACCACATCAAATGATTTTCTGAACAAGACAGTGCAACAAACTTCATATCTAGTTAAAGCAAAACCAAGATATTTTAACGCACCTCATATTCCTGCTTTTTCACGTTTTAAGAATTGCCAGCACTTTAAACACTTTAGTGAGGATACACTAGACCCCGTGATATGGAATTGTTCTTTAAATTCATCATCTCAATTGGAAGGGTTGGTTGGTTTGGCCTGTGGACACAAATGGGGGTCAATCTAGATTCCTGGGTAATACCGAAGGGTTTAATATCTATTGGCCTGATCAAGGATATTTACAGACAGAACATTTGGGATGGTAACATTATATAGTGTTGGGAAGTTATGCCTAGATTGGCTAAAAGCCTCAACATTCTCCCAGGTGAAACAACACCTGTCCCTTCTTTCTGATGACATGGATCTCAGGGATTTTTTACTAGCTCCCCGGAACCAACGTCAAAAGCTCTTTATATACGAAATATACAACGAGCTATGGAAAATTTCTCAGCAGGAAGCTGCAGAGAGATTGTACAAGAATGATAGGGTTAATTTACTTTATCATCCAGAATTTATTCACTGGACAACATAGTGTCTTCTGCAATTGGCATAATACAACATGTCTATATTACAACATGGAGAGTCGCAGTCACGGTCAATAGTAATAGAAGCTGGACGTTACAAGCATTACATTCTGGCCACGTAGGATGGCATTACATCAACAGTACAAATTTGTTTTTGGCATACAATCTAACAGAAAGACAGATGACAATGGCGTGTAGAGATGCAAAATACACTATGTTGTACATTGAAAAATTAGACCAATTACCTTTCACTGTGGCTGAGACACCATCCACTTATTTGATAATCCATGGTTACATCACTCTACTGGTCACAAGCTTTCTGTTCCAATATTGTCTCCAATATCTGCACCCTCATCCCCGTAACCTGGTTCTTCTGATCTTCCTCACCCTGATTATTTGATTTCAGCTCCTGGTCCTATTGGTATCCTCAGTTCGTCTTACCTTCCATTTCCTGGTCCTTTTAGGCCTCACCCTCTTAGTCCTTCTCCTCATGGTTTGAATCTTACTGTTTCTCCTGGCTCTGTGCCTGGTCTTCATGGTCCTTCTAGCACAGCATCCACTGGTCCAGGCACTAATGGTCCTGGTTCTCTTTGATTGGGCCATTCTGCGCCTGGTCATTTTGGTACTGGTCCTCCTGGTCATCCAGGTCCAGTTCCCTTGTTCTTGCTGGCTCTGGCAAATCTGATCCTTCTGATCTTATTCACCCTGGTCCTGCTACTATAAGATCCCAGTCTTTCAGCTTCACTTAGTACTCTGGGCCCTAGTCCTAAAGTCATGGTCTCCCAGGCACTCATGAGCCTGTTCCCAGTCCTCTTGGTGCCTTTGGTACTGGCCTCCTCATGTTCCTTGCTTATTTTGGTCCCCTGGTCCTAATAGCCATAATCCTTATGCTCCTAATAATCCTAGTCTTCATGGATCCTTTCCTGATCCTTTTGAACTTGGTCATCTTGCTCTTTGTCCTTGTGGTTGTAAATCAGCTGATCATAGTTCTCCTTATTCAAGTCCTCCTTAGCTTGGCAATCCTGTTCCTCATCTTCCTCACCATACTATCACTGGTCCTGCAGCCTGGTTCTCCTGGCTGTCCTCATCCAGGTCCTGAGCCTTCTTTTCCTTCTCATCTAGTCTTTCTGATACTGGTACTCAAGGTCCTAATAGACTTTGCCCTGATCTTCCTGGATCCCTAATCTTTTGTTTGTTGGTCCTCTTGGAATTGTTTCTTCTGTCTGTTGTTGCCTGTGGTCTCACCTCCCTGTTCCCCCTGGTCATGGTCATCCTATTTTTTTTCATAGTCCTTCTCATAATTCGGTGTCCACTGGCCGTAATTCCCTTGATCCTGGTCCTTATAGTTTGGGTTCACCTGGACCTTGTTCTCCCGTATCAGCCATCCTAATTGTGGTTTCCTTGGTCCGAGCCATCCTGGTCCCTGTTACCCTACTGTGCTAGTCATCATTAAAGTTGAATTTTGGCTATCCTGGTTCTTTCCGTTTATGTCCCCTAGTCTTAGCCCATCCTGGTACTGCTCTACTGGTCACCTTGCCCTGGTTCTCTTCACACTGAACCTCCTGACCCTCATAATGCAGATCCTGGTCCTGTTGGTCTTCTTGATCCATCTCGCCCCTTGTTTCCTATCCCTCTCATCTTTGCCCTTAGGATTTGGGTTTCCTGGTCCCCCCGACCTGTTCCATATCCTCTTAGCCCTAAAGATACTGCAGCCACTGGTGCTGGCTAACTTGATCCAGGACCTCCCTTGCTCGTGTCCTCATAAGTCTTGTCATTTTGGTCTTGGTCCTCCTGGCCACCACTGGCCAGACCCCTTGGCCTTCCAGATACTTATTTGCCTTCTAAAATCTGATCATCCTCACCATGTTGCTGCTACTTGAGATGATTGCCCTGCTGTTCTCAGTAGTCTAAGCTCTGGTCCCCTAGTCCTGATCTTCATTGTCATCTTAGCCCTGTTTCTGGCCCTCTTGGTCATATTCCATTTAGTTCACATAGTCCTTCTTGCCTTGGTCCTCTGTGTGCCCATGGTAAAGGGCCCCTTGGTCCTCCTAGTCAGTGTCCTGCTTATCTTGGTCACCTGGTTCAAGTGGACATTGCCCTCCTGGTTCTGATCTTCATAGTCTTTTTCAATCTGGTTCTGGTCCTCCTGGCCCTAGTCCTCCTGTTCCTCATGTTCACGGTTGCAATAACTTGTCTTGACCCACCACAGATCATCCAAGACTTTCCTAGGTCTGGCGGTCCTTGACTATGTCCTTGACTATGCTAGTCTCTAAGATTCCTGACCCTGTACGTCCTGATCCTAGTCTGTTTGGTCATTATTCCCTAATGAGCCCTGTGTCCTCTGGTGGTCTCATATTTCCCAGGCTACTCATACTGGGCCTTTTAATCCTCCTCACCCTTATTCACGTCCATCAGTCATCCTGGTCCTACTCCCTTGTTTTAAGTAGTCCACTGAATTGCCTGTTCCTAATTCTTCAGCTCCTTGCTCCCTGACCTTGTAGTCCTGGTCTTACTTCTGCGTCCCATTTATCTCTTTGAATGGTCTTCTGGTGCTGGACTGTTGGACTTGGTCCTCTCTGCACAATCACTCCCAACGTTTTTGCCTTCATACTGAATTTGTTTTTGTTGGCCTTAAGACAATGCATTTTACCACTGCTTACCAATGCTAAAATGTTTGTACTCACGCCCTAAAATATGGTAATGAATGATGGACCAAGGACTCGTAGAAAAGAGACTTGCTCAGAAGCAATCCGCTCGTTTAACTCACTAACAAGTTATTAATTACGTTTTGTGAATAACTGATACGCACCATATGAATACGCGGGTTAGTGAAGCTTGCTTATGTGTTTACTAACGTGGATAACATGAACAAAGGACTAAAACCGCTTTAAACGGGAAATCTTTACAGTGCATGTGTCAACTGCATCCACGCAGTATGACGAGCTATCGCTTGGAGGGAAATTCTAGCACATGAGCAGAAGGCACTAAAATGGAGTCTTGAAGACTCGCGTGCATGTCATCTGCTTAGCTGAAACGAAAACAAGCTATTTTACTAATGCTAATGTGGGGAAAGTATTAATAAGTAAAGGGGAATAGAGTAGAGATGGGTGGTAAACATTTATTTGTGAAATTAATATTTGTCTTTTTTACTTTATTACTTGTGCGCATTTGGGCCTCTCATGTATAACTGAAGTAAGCTGAGTAAAAGGAAGAATGCACATGTCCATTGAATGTTAACCCAGAATGATGACTTAGATGTTGAACGGAAGCCAAGGTCGCAAGTGTTATACCCTGGGAACGGATGGTGAAGAGTTCAACGAAAATGTAGCAAATAAAATTTGAATGCGTGTGTGAACTAAAATTATGAATAAAAATTAAGGGGATGGGTTTGCGAATAATAGTTGAACTGATTTAATGACATGTAAGCATGGTGTGATGGATCTTCCTCCCTTGCCTGACCAATTAGATCTCATATTTTTACGATATTGAAACTTTAGTGGGCGGAACATGAAAACGAAAGGCATAATTAAGATAGCTATAGTTAGTTAGTTAGCAAAGCTCTGGATGCTGTCTGTGTAGCGGGTGATGCTGTTGCTGGGAGAGATGCTGTGAGATGCCGATGAAGAGCCGAATGCAGAAGCTGAAGCAGAACTTTCTATCCGAATTTAATTGGGTTAGATCAGAAGATCCCGGAAGAATCTCGAGGAGGAAGAGAGTGTCAGAGAGGGGTGCGGCGAAATCGTCGGGATTCTAGAGAGGTCATCTATCTTGTCCTGAATCCTGTCCTGAAGTCTTTGTTTCCTGACCTATCCCAGGGACCCTTACCAGCCCTTTGGCCAGGGGGTTGGTTTTCACACCATTCTTGGTAACTATAATTTCAAGTTTTTTGCAAATGTTTCTTTTCTCTCTATCCTCTCTTTTCCTTAGACATTGTTCGTAGAGTAAGTCCGTGTTACATTATTTGATGATTTCATTGATTTTTCTCTACTGAATGATGGTGATTGCACTGTGTATTTGAGATGGTTCACATGCGCTTGAAATTTAGATAAAGATTTTAAACCTTCCTGAGTCTGTGGTTATTTACTTCGTAATTAAATGAAGAGTTAAGAGTTATGTTCATTGTCACCATCAACTAGTTCAACTAATGGTCCATCGGCCAGAGGAAAGAACTTTTTGATCAGTGAAAGGTTAGTTAGGAGTATTGAAAAAATTAATCTTGAATATTGTGAAAATATATAAACATTGACTCCAGCAGTTTACTCAAATGTGTGTGTTTATGGGCCCAGGTGAGTATATGGTAGTGGAGTATCTGTTGTTGGTACGCCGCTGGATCAGTAACATTGGCTTACACCTGACTTGCATATTTAATTTACTTATATGTGTCTAGTAAAGTAGTATAGCATATACTCAAGGCGTGTAAATTAAATAATACTGGTGGGCCTGAAGCACTTTTTGTGCCACCCACTTAAGTAGCCACTTACACATGTCCCAGGCCTGCCATTGCAATCTGAATGCAGTTGTAAACTGCTAGTTCGACATGGCAATATAACTAGGGGTGGGCGAAACTCACAGCAAGATTTCTCAACGTGGGCGGTCGGGACAGGTCGATATTGTTAATGTTGAGAAAGCGGTCGCTTGGGTGAAAAACTACTAAAGTGGCAGAAAGAAGCAGTGCTCTCTGGCATGCTGTGTGATGGTGTTCACACTGATTTTACTATGAGGGACAAGCTCCCGGCTCTAAAAATCAGCGCAAACAGTGCGATGTACCGAAATCTGCCGCTCGCAGACCTCTGTGGAATCTCTATGAGCTTTTAGGTAACTTAATGGAATTTTGCAGAATGAAACTCCACGAGTTCTTCCCAGCCCTATTTTTAAGTTACATTTTTAAAAATGCCAGTTTTAGAATGTTGGAAATCTCCTGCCCTATCTGCTGTTTGGTACCTGCAGCCTAGTTCTGGGTCACATGACTGGATGTAGTTGGTAGTTGAACATGGTTCATTCCTCCCGGACAGCCATACAATAGAGGAATTAGGCGTGCTGGATGGGCCATACACTGGCATGCTGTTGGGTTGGAGCTGAGCACAGCCCCATTTGGCAACTGAATGGGCTATGCCCTACCTTCACAAAAAGGACTCTGCATAAGAATAGGATCCTCAGACCTAGTCTTGAGTTCATTGTCAGGGCCTGCAAAAGGACACTCAGAGGACTGCCTGCTTCTGTGGCTGGCTGTGTACTCCATGAGGCTGCTCTGCTGTCCCTGGAAGGACTGCTTTGCTGCCTGGAGACTGCCTTGAACACTCAGAGGCCTTCCCTCCTACTTAAACCCAGGACTACAAAGGTGACTCCAAAGGCTGTCTGACTGGCCTCCTGATCAGAGCCTCAGGAACAGAAAGAGCTCCAAACATCTTGAACTCACACCTGGGCCCAGCTTAAGTGAGTTCTATACCCCCAAGTGGTGCTCCCCCACTCCTGGACCCTAGGCGGTAGGGCCAAAGGTGCCCAGATAGTCAAAAGCCCAAATTTCGAACTTAGCAAATTCTTATCTAAACCTGTTCTGAAAACTGAGTGAAAAAAAAGAACAATCTGCTCATCTATCCACCCAAGGTGCATCATCGATCAACTTGACTTCTCTCCAGAGCTCTTTTTGGACACAGCCTCATATCTCTGTAGATTTTTTACTTCAAAAGCGAAACTAAGTCCAAACACACTACCCGATGATTACGTCTCCTCCTCCGAAGCTGCCTGCACCTTGCCCCTCTGAACCTCAACCTCCGCAGAGACATTTTCTTCAACATTTCTTTGAAGTCCAAAGGTAAACACCAACCGCACCCAATTCACTGATTGTATCCGACTCAAGCTTTATCACGGTCAGTAATATTTTTCGACTTTTACCAGGACTCGCGCAACCAGATGTCTGCACTTGGTGCTTTGATCTTTTAGGCTCGATTGTATTACCTTAAACTTTAAAAAAATCATAACTCTGGTTCTACAGACAGAGTTTTGTTGCTTTGGTTTCGAATAATTTATTAAAATGTACCCCATTTTTCTGAATTGGTATTTCTAGTGTTGTGTTTTCGCTTTACTACTGTTAGTGTGCTCATAAATACTTTACACATTGCCTTTAATTTAAGCGTGATTGCTTTTGTGCCATGCTACTAGAGGGTTAAGTAAGGTTAATTTAGTGACTCTTGTGGTTTACCCTGCCTACGATTTTGGCTGTTGCTTGAGCAGGTTTAAAATCCCACTCAACTAACAACCCAATTTCTCACTTAGATCAACTGGCCTTTGTTTTCCTAGCCCTCCTAGTCTCCTGGTCCTCCTGCACCATCCTAGTCTTACTAATCCTCCTGGTCCCCTAGTTTGACTGTTCCACCTTGTTCTTCTCCATTTGACCCATCTCCCCTCTATCATGGGTATGGTCTTTCTCATACGAGTGGCACTGGTTCTTCTAATTCCCATGTTGCAGGTCACTCTGGTTCACGTAGTCCTTATCACCCTGGTAAAGGGTACCCCTGGGTCTGACCCATGTCAACCTTCTGATCTGGGTCCCACTGGGGGCTGGACTTCCTGTTTTATTATATTCCTCCTGGTCTGGCTGATCCAGGTTCCTTTCTATTTTTGGTCTTTGCAGCCCATTGCCCTTCTTGATGTGATCTCTATTGCATTCATCTTCTTGTCTCTGGTCCTTCCTTTCATTGATCTCACAGTACTGGTCCTTTTTGGCCTTAGCCACCTGGGTCCACTACTTCTGGCCTTCATCAGCCTCATTCCTCTGGTCCTGGTCAGTGCTCTCAGGTCTTCCCAGCCCCCCCTCATTATTATGGTCCCAGGCTCTCTGTTACTTCTACCCATGGTCCTTCTGTGACATTGGGCCCTCGCCTATTGGGTCCTGATACTCTGTTCCACATTCTCCTGGCCCTCCTGATCCTTCTCACCATGGTGCCAGCACTCCTAGCCTTATTTTTACTTGTCTTGTGCCTCCTTGTCTATTTAGTCCTGGTTCACTTTGGCAATGGTAACTCTTGTCCTTGTGGATTAGGTCTACCTGGGCCTGATTCTTCTTGTCCTGGTCCTCATAGTTATGGACATCCAGTCCCTCTTTGTGTTCCACTTGATGACCCTTGTATTTATCCTTCCCCTACTGGTCCCACTCCTCCCCCAGCCTCCTTCCACAGTGACATTAATCAGTTGCAGCCTCCATTCCTGTCACTCAGATTGTTTTGGGATTTCTAGATTTTTTTTGCTGGGACAGCACTATCAATGATAGAAATGAGAGCCCAATAGAGAATGGACTTGCCCAATTAAAGCACTGCTTGGCGTGTTAAAACCAAACCTCCCATTCCAAATATTTATTGGGTGGGTGACTAAAACATCAGTGTGTTAGATAGGGGCAGCTCCACCGCTATGGTGGAGGAGCATCGCCCCCTGCCAGCACCCTCCGAAACATGAAAATAGAATGATAATAAAACAGGTTTAAAACCCGTTTTATTATCTTTTATTTTCCTAGTGCTGAGTCTTGGGGGCAAGCCCACAGTGACGACAGGCACTGAGGGGAGTAGTATGTGAACTCCCTTCACTGGGCATGACAGTTTGGCCAGACTTCTCATGCCGGCCAAATTGCATTGCGCAGTGAAATTAGAGAGAGCAGGCACATACTCCCAGTCTGTCCTGGGGCAAACATTGAGGGTGCTCCGGCCAATCCTGAAACTGCTCTCATGCATGAGAGCAGTTTCAGGATTGGCCGCAGGGCAGGCTGGGAGCCTGTGCCTTTGAAAGAGTAGAGGAGCAGACGAGCACAATGCGATGGTGGAGGGCAGAAGGTAAGTTCGTTTTTTATTTATTACAGTTGTCTCCCTCTTTCTCCTTTTCTTCCGGAAGAGGAGAGTAGCAGATGAACGTGACGCGATGGTGGAGGGCAGCAGGTAAGCTAATTATTTTTTACATTTGTCTCCCTCATCCTCCTTTCCACCCTCCCTGACCCCCAGCCTCTTTTCCCGGATACCTGGTGGTAGAAGGGGGCCACTCGTGACATGGGGCCAAGAAGCATATATACTAGAAACTTATTCTGCTGAAGTCTGTGTTTATTTAGCTAGTAGCTGAGTGAATAGACATTTCCCCTGTGAATTACCCTGATGCATTGCTTACCTGTCTCCTTTCACTTCCCCTGTTCCACAGAAACGCCATTACTGTATGTTACTCAATTTACCTCCTGCAAGTGTCCCACAGCACTGTGCCCCCAAACACCAACTGCCTACTGCACGTGGCCCACTCTCTGTGGCCCAGATACCACCTAGCTTTCTGAATTCCCTGTTTGCTGCTGCTTGTTGACTGCTGCTATGTTTCCAGGTCTGAAATACTAAGCAAGCACAGTTCTCCTTATCAAAAACCCAAAATCAGCACAAGGACCTACTTGAGAAGCCCAAAACGAGCCTAGTCCTCAAGAATCACGGAAAGGAAGATCATGACATTAAAAAAAACATAGTCTTATAAGTGGAAAAACATTTATTTATCATGCTTCCAAACCAAACTCATTCATCTTTGCAGCTCCCAAATACTTCTAAACTACAGCACTAAATATTTGTGTGCCATATCTTGAAGTCCTGAAACAGAAGTGTGATACCTACATTTCTTATTTTAATATGAACATAAACGTTTTATTTCAAATTGATTTTACATCTGTACATTGGTATGTGCACTTATTTTCAAATGCTTCACACATGCTGCATCCCATTGCAAGATGGCAACCACCGTACCATTTCCTGGAGTCCCACTTTTCTTCATGTCATGCTAAATAAAGAATTCCATCACACTAGTTATCTGGCTGCTGGTCAAATAGTAAATCATCTATGCTATTTAGCCTGCAACTTGTTAAACAATGAAGTTTCAGCTATTTAGCCAGCCGCTGATTGAATAATAGGGCTTATTTATTATTTTACCAGCTGCCGAGTAACTAGCAGGAATTATGCACTATTTGACCAACGGCTGGATAAATCGCCACTTCCAATGATAAAACATGCTTTTCTATTTTCAAAGAAAAATATATGAAAACAGTTATTGTTAATTCAAGTTCATAAAAGTTAAAAATCCCTGAAATTAGCCAGTTATTATTAGCTGAGGTTTACTGTCTTTTTAACCATTTGTGCGTAGAGATGAGATATCAATCAGTGAATTGACAGCCCATCTTTCTGAAGCAACCTGTAATTTCTGCCCTCTGATGGGATGCTAAGAAATATTCAGAGGGAAGCAATGTTTTCTTGTATCTGTCCCTCACTTATTTATATTATCTATGAAAACCAGGATATTTTACATATTTTGGTAGAGCAAGACAAAAGGCATACTTTTTTAACAAACATTGAACATAAAAACTAAAAAGACAATATATTTAACATTGGGGAAGGTATGGTTTAAGATTGTGTTTTATAAAAGAAAATCTGTACAATTCATTGAGAAAATAAGTTAAATAACTGTCTTTAAGGTATCAGATAGCTGTAGAGAGCACATTTATGTTATCAGTTCAGCAGAATTTGGATTTATAGTAGACATTTATTTTTTTGATGCCATTGCGCTACATGTTTACAAATGAATAAATGTAGGGGTAGGTGGAGTTCGCGGAGTCCTACTATGCGGAATTCCACTGAGTCAGAAAAAACTCTGCTGCACTCCGCGGAGTTCCACTTGCGGGTAGAGTTTGCCGGCGCACCCCTTTGCATTGCGTTGGAAACATGGAGTGCGTCCGTGTGCTCCAAACTCATGTGTAAACAGCACTACTTGGCTCCGAATGTAGTCTTGCATTCTTAATCATGCATGAACAGTACCACGCAGTCCGCATGGGGCGGCCATCTTGTTTTTCTGCTCTCTGTTATGTTGCTAGGCCTAAATTTTATTGGTATTTATTCTTTCTTATCCTCCTCCTTTATTAATTTTCTACCCCTAATTTTAATTTTTTTTCTACCCCTAATTTTAATTTTTTATAAAAATGTGTGTCTTTGTGTTTCTGTACTTTACTTTTTTGGGTAGATTTTTTCATGTTTTTGTGACTTTTTGACTTTATTTTCCCTTTTTTCCTTATTTTTTTCTTCTTTGCCTTCCCTTCCTTTTCCTTCCTATTTCTACCCCACTCAGCGCCATGGCAGAGGGACAACTTCCTTGATGGCGGCGCCGCCACCCAGGTGTGCAGCCCCTGAGCAATCTTTGGAGAGGACTTGTGGCAGCACTAGTTTTTTTTTTGTGCAGTGCCACCTCCCCTCTATTCTGGCAGCAGGCCCGATAACAGCTACCCCCTGCGGGAGCATTGGCGATGCTGGTGGATGGTGCACCGGTGTGTGTGGTGCACCAGCCAGGTTCAGCGCACCACCCAGCAGCTGAACCACCACTGGGCAGACATTCTGGACCAGGAACAGGATCTGCTAGGTGTGAAGATTCCGGGGCTGGGTGAGTATTAATTATATGTTGTGTTTGTGCTCCACAATGCATATTTTTTCTGAATAGCGTACTGCTTCCACTCAGAGGTAAGTTATCTTTAGTTTACGATGGTATATTATTGTGTGATCCAGTTTCTAGTTTCTGCTAGGCAGTAGCTTAACGCTACTTAATCGCACTCATCAGGCGCTCACTTTAGCTGATTAATTAAAAAGCCGTTTCAGACTGTTCTCCTGTCACGATGGTGAATCACTAAGTAACCCGTTCTCTCTGCGACTTTGTTTATGTAGCTCGCACAGTTCCAGGTTATTTAATTGCATTCACACTGATGTGAAGTATACATCTATTCATTGTAAAAAAGGGAGACTGAGTTGGCTCATCAAGAGTGTTGAGAAATGTGAATAGATAGACTAAAAGATCATTCACTGCAAATCACTAGTTCCAAATGTAGTTTTTCTGAAGGAAATCTGGAACATGGATTTAACAACAGTCGGTAGACTTGAGTCGAAACTAATAGTACTATAGGTGATCTGTTTTAGCGACTACATTTGCTTTTCATAAAACATTTTCTGGAGATTATTAACCGAATCACTGATCTATTTTTATTTATCTTCCTAATTTCTTTCATCAGCACCCAAGGACAAGAAGAGGGACGTTTTTGAGGGTCTCGAAGAAGCTGGTCAGCTGGCGCCAACCACCAGCGCCGCTGCTGAGGACTCTGCTGATCCCAGTAGGTCCTTTTATGATTGTTGTAGACTTCTTAGGGTAGAATCTTTGGGTATTGGAATCTTGGTGCTGTCTATTGTGAAGACTTGGATAGCTGGTCCAAGTAAGCTAGTGTTATAAATAAAAATCACCATGTATGTTTGTTGTGAAGGCTTTCCTTTTCCTGCTTATGCCTAGCTCTAACGCAGTTCATTTCACAAGACTGTGGCCATGGTCATCATGGGCCACCCCCCATGTAGTGTGCTGAAGGCTCATTCATTTATAGTTACAGTACTCCAGCAGTTTCCCATGACAGGGCAGCTTGACTAGAAAGACAATATGAGGTCGCACTCCCCTTGCATATGCCATCCAACACCATATTTCATGCCTGGCTTGTTTAACTTTGTGAACCAACCAATCAAATTCCAAGAGTGATATTTGGAAGATACTGACATGCTAACTGAGCTGTAGTGCTGCATTGTAGTTGTATATGGGGTTGCTTATCTGGCATCTAAATTATGTGTAATGCTTTATTCTAGCCACACAGAACATCGGTGATGCAGGCTCCAATGTCGTTGCAGTAGGAGACGGGTCAGTTGGAGGGGGAGAAGTGGCAGTAGGGATGGGCACTGGTAAGTCAAATAATTTCTTGCAAATACTATGCTCCCTAGCTATTGCCATGGCATTTCTCGTCGTCATCAAATATTACCGTGAAATGAACCCCCCCAGCATTACCAGACACATCGATAGTTGAGTTATTATTATTGTGGCCTCTTCTATCTGCAACTCAGCAAAATCTTACATAATACGCATTGATGGCTTGAGGGAGACATGAAAGAATGGAAGATAACTTAAAAGAAAGGAAAAGGTAAATGAGTGAAAGGGTGGGTGGGTGAATGGGTACGCGAGTGGATAAAGGGATGGATGTGCGAAAGGATGGTTTGAAGAAAGGGTTGCTATTGAATGGGTGGATGATGGATTGGTAATTTTGGTGAAAGACTGGTTGGGAGAAAGTAAAGCTTAATCCTTGTGTCTGTGAATAAGCAAGGCAGCTCTTCTTCTCATGAGGAACTTGCTGCTCACCTACTTTGCTTACTTGGTTTATGTAGGGTTATCAATATCATTCAAAGCTATATTTCTAAATGGGGATTATTTATTTGTATTCTTTGTCCCACTCCCTTGACGCGCTGTATTTGTTAAGTGAGCCAGATCTATCTTACCCATCTTTGACCGAAGTGTAGTATGGGTCAATCAATTTGTGACTGCAGTGTTGGCTGTGTAATGTGTGTCTGCTTCAGTTAATGCAGCATTTACAATGTTTTCAATGCATTGCAAAACGAACACACAAGGTGTGTTGTTCCTTCGCTCACTCAGTCACCTGTTAGTGCCGTACTCCTTTATTTTTCCAAAGGTCTTCAGTCCCAGCCTTCCAAATTGGAAAATGCATTCTTGGCATGTGCTACATTTAATTCGATACCCATGGAAGTGATTCCAGAGTATTTTTCATGGTTGTTGACAACAGATTTATTTTACACTTGTTTCCTTTAAAATTGTATCATGGCTGAAGAAGCCAAAGATGATGGATAAATGATCAGTGTAGTGGCCCCTCCATTATATATCAAAAAAGATCTACCCTACTTGTCTAATTCCTAAACCTTACCCCTTCCCTTGGTTACTACCCAGCAAATGAATTTGTTAGAAATTAGTGGTGTCGGTAGAGGCCATAGAGTAAAGTGGGAGTAAGTGCATGATTTGATGTCAAGTGCTGCATATGTAATACACTGTGATGAATGTGCCAAATAAAATCTATACAGCCCATTCCTTTACCTGTAATGCAGTCCATTAGATTAATTTTCCTCAGTGTCTGCTTACGGTAAACAGGATAATATACTAATATCTGCATTTTCGTAAATGAGGTGTGTGACAGAGTATATTATTTATTATTCAACTGCCTCTTTGGAGACAGGGTAGAAAGAGAAATGCATTTGGCGAAGAACAAGGCCATTGGAATTAAAAGTAGATAATTGTCAACTACAGCTGCAGATAGTAGCAAACTAGCCTAGGCTAGCAATGAGCATGGTGTCATTATTTTAGCACCACACACAACTTGTACTCCATATAAGGCATAATGCCGTACTCATTAATGAGAAGTAATTTATTTTTAAACTCTAAGTGTCTGACTCTAGTAACTTGAAAAGACTTTAGAAGAATAAAATTAATCAAATCTCTATTTTTAATCCTGTGATCTTATTCTCTGCCTCTTAATACGTTTCTGCCACAGAGTCAGTGTTTTTTGTTTTGCAACATATGTGGGTAAAACAAAAAATTGGCCTTGTGACTCACCTAATCATAATCACACCAAATAAATTCCAATGGCCCTAGGGGACCAGCAATGTACTGTTACTGTGCCACCCAGTAATTTAAAACAATTGTTTGCACAGAGCCTGATTTACAAATGGTCTATTTTTCTTCAAAATAACTGTTCCTGCTGGTCCAACTGGACCACTTACCAGGCAAGAGATAGCGGCCCGTTTGTGACAGCAGAGGCTGGAGCTCATCCAGCTGGAATACCGGCGACTGGTGGTCCTGGACGAGGAAGAGGAGGAGAAGGAAATGAATGCTCAACAGCTCAATCAATCAATCAATCAATCAATCAGGGGTTTGTAAAGCATGCTACTCACCCGTGAGGGTCTCAAGGCGCTGGGGGGGAGCAGCTCCGGATCAGGTGAAGAGTCAGGTCTTGAGGTCCTTCTTGAATGTGTGCAGGGTCTGGGAGCGTCTGATGTTCATAGGGAGTTCGTTCCAGGTCTTAGCCGCGAT
This sequence comes from Triturus cristatus, assembly GCF_964204655.1. Lineage (NCBI taxonomy): Eukaryota > Metazoa > Chordata > Amphibia > Caudata > Salamandridae > Triturus > Triturus cristatus. The sequence continues at coordinate 280,748,920 of NC_140593.1, forward strand.
GTAGGAGGAAGCTCTTCCACCTGCTCAGTTTCTGCATGTGCGGGGGACCTCTGCCAGGGCGAAGTCGGTGGAGCGAAGGTTCCTTTTGGGTACGTGGAAGGATAATCTCTCATTGACGTATTTGGGTCCGGAGTTGTTGAGGGATTTGTAGGCATGGGTGAGGAGTTTGAAGGTGATCCTTTTCTCGACGGGGAGGCAGTGGAGGTCTCGTAGGTGTTTGGTCATGTGTTTGTGGCGCGGTGTCCCGAGGATGAGTCTGACAGCGGTATTCTGGATGGTTTGAAGTTTGTGTAGAAGGGTTTTGTTGATTCCTGCATAGAGGGCGTTGCCGTAGTCCAGTCTGCTGGTTAGGGGTGTGTGGATGAAGGTCTTTCTGCAGTCGGGGGGGATCCATTTGAATGTCTTACGGAGGATGCGCAGCCAGTTGAAGCTGCTGGAGGCAACGGCGTTGATCTGGTGGTTCATGGAAAGGGAGGAGTCGAAGATGATACCCAGGTTTCATGTGTGGTCTGTAGGAGTGGGTGGATTCCCGAGGGCGGTGGGCCACCAAGTGTTGTCCCAGGTGGAGGTGCAGGGTCCGAGGATGAGGACCTCGGTCTTCTCTGAGTTGAGTTTCAAGCAGCTGTCTTTCATCCAGGCTGCCACGTTCTTCATTCCTTCCAGGAAGCTCAGTCTGGTTCCTCGGGATTTTTCATGAGTGAGTGGATGAGCTAGGTGTCGTCGGCGTAGGATACGATGCTGAGTCCGTGCTGTCTGATGATGCCGGTGAGGGGGGCCATGTAGATGTTGAAGAGCGTGGGGCTGAGCGATGATCCTTGGGGTACTCTGCAGTAGATATTGGTGGGTTCGGAGAGGAAGGGAGGGAGTCTGATCCTCTGGGTTCGGTTGGAGAGAAAGGATTGGATCCAGTGAGGGCCGCTCCTTGTATTCCAGCGTCGTGGAGTCTTGCTATGAGCATCGCGATGAGAAACGGTGTTGAAGGCTGGGGAGAGGTTGAGAAGGATGAGGGCTGCGGTGTGTCCTAGGTCGAGTAGCATGCGGATGTCGCCGGTGGTGGCGAGGAGGGCGGTCTTGGTGCTGTGTTTGCTGTGGAATCCAGACTGGGAGGCATCCAGGATGGTGTTCGGCTCTATAAAGGCAGTCAGTTGGGAGTTTGCGAGTCTCTCAGTTACTTTGGCTGCGAAGGGGAGGAGAGAGAAGGGCCAGTAGTTTTTCAGGTCAGTAGGGTCGGCCGTGGGCTTCTTGAGGAGGGGTTTAACCTCCGCCCGCTTCCAAACATCTGGGAAGATGCCGGACCTGAAGGAGGCGTTGATGGTTCATTGTAATTCGGGTGCGATGGCGGCGGCTGCTCTGTGGAATATGTGCGGTGGGCAATGGTCCATAGGTGCTCCTGAGTGGGTTTTCTTCATGGTAGCGAAGATGAGTTCTGCGGTGGCGGAATCCGAGGTCATGAGGGTAGGCTTGGTGGCGTGGGGGTGGTGGTGTCCGGCGTCTGTTCACTGAAGTTGTCATAGAGGGCCTTGATCTTCAGATGAATGTAGGAGCTGAGCTTGTCGCAGAGTTCCTGGGAGGGTGTGACGTCCGTGGCTTCGCAGGGGGTTTTTGCAAACTGCTGTATGACATTAAACAGTTCCTTGGCGTTGGTAGCGTTGGTCTGGAACTTGTCTCTTATAAAGCTCCGTTTGGTGTCTCTGAGGCGCTGGTGGTATTCCTTCAGGGCGTCCTTGGGTTGTTTCGTGCTTCTGTAGTTTTCTGGTTACGCCAGCTTTTCTCTAGGCATCTGTAGGAGCGTCTGGCTTCTTCTAGTTCTGTGGTGAACCAGGCGGCCTTCAGGGGGTGTTGTTTGGCAGAGCGGCGGAGGGGTGCGAGCTTGTCGGCACAGCAGGAGATCCATCGGTGTAGTTCCGCGGCTGTGGCATTGGAGTCGGTCATTGGGATTGGGGGGGTCTTGGAGGAGAGTGGCGTTGAGGTGTTCCTTTGTGACCTTGCTCCAGTTCATTTTCGGTAGGCGTGGGGGGCCTTGGGTGCGGTGATGGTGTTGTAGGTGAAGTGGACGCAGTGGTGGTCCATCCAGAGGGGCTGGGTGGTGTGGCTGAAGCGGATGTTTGTCCCTCCTGCGAAGATAGGATTGAGGGTGTGACACGCTTTGTGAGTGGGCGTGTTGACTAGCTGCTTCAGTCCGAGGTTGGCGAGGTTGCCGAGGAGAGTGGTGGAGTCAGGGTCTTTGCTATTGATGAGGTGGAAGTTCAGGTCTCCGAGTAGAATGTAGTCCGCGGAGGTGATGGCGTGGGGTGCGGCGATCTTGGTGATGGTGGTTGTGGACTGTGCACAAGGTCCTGGCAGTCTGTAGATGAGGGTGCCACGTAGCGTCGTCCTGGGGCTGGTCTGGATCTGGAAGTGGAGGTGTTCTGTGCTGGAGTGGGGGTCGCTCGTGCTGGATGTGGAAAGTCGGAGGGGGGTCTTGTGTGCAAAGGCGAGTCGTCCTCCTGGGTGGTCCTTTCTCTGGATCTTGTAGCCATCAGGAATGGCAGTGGCAATGTCAGGGCCAGAGGTGGCGTTGGTCCAAGTTTCCGTGAGCAAAGCGACATTGGGCGAGAGAGTGTCCATTAGGTCCCAGATTTCTACGGCGTGTCATTGAAGGGGCGCACTTTGAGGAGAACACAGGTCAGGGTCTCGGTGGTGCATGCGCCATGCGGGCCTTTGGTGGTAGTGGTGGTTGTGTCGATGGTGAAGGATCTGTGGCAGAGTCTGCAAGAGAATGGTCCGTGGGTGGTGTTAGGCGAGGATCGTTCGAGTCGGTGTGTCTTCAGGGGTTGAGTGCGTGCAGTGCAGTGGAGTTGTAACTGCAGGGTCCCGGAGATCCAGGGTTCCTGGCGCTGGCAACAGTCAGGTCGCGGACGGGGGCAGACTGGCTTGCCTTAGGCATGCCTTTGGCGGGCCAGCGGCGCGACCACTCAGCGGCCGCCATTAAGTAGGGGAGGGGGCGGCACCAGGCTAGGGAGCAGAAACAGCTGGGCCTCAGTATAGCCGGGCCCCCTCAGTCTCTGGGCCATCCCAATGCCTGTGCTGGATGGCCATTGCTGCACCGCATCCTGCAGTGGCTGGACACCATCGAGAGCTGGCTCACCAAGAGGGAGCAGAGCCTGTACCAGCTCTGGACCGACATCCATAATGGCCTCTACTTGCCCTTTCTAAAAAATCTTGTTTTGGTGAGAGGGATTTTTGTTTTTTGGGGCTGGGTGAAGAGGGTAGAAAGGGAGTTGGGACTGGAGATACTTTTTCTTGGAAATTTTGAGTTTTGGGGCTTGGGTCAGTTGTATTTGAGGAGAGGGGTGGGCATGTTGTTTGGGTGGAGAGGGTGGGTTTCTTTGTAAATAAATAAAGGGGAAAACTATTTTATTCAATCTAACTTTATGCCTGAAGTAGCTTATTTTACTTTGCACGGCTGCCTTTAAGTAGTTTCACACAGCCTGTTTCTGTGCTTGTAAATTAAGAGAGAGTGTACCACTTAGTTATAGAGTCTAGACTTTTACTTCTCTAACTATCTTGACCATTAAGGGGAATGCTGCCATGATGACCTATATTGTGTACAACTATCTAGATAAACAACAGTAGCAGCTAGTTACTTTCACACTAAGTGAAATTCAATCCATACTAGTTGTCTTACCTGAATATACATGCAGCAATAACAGGGAAGGCATCACAACTTGACAAGCGAGGTCCCACTTCCGGTTCCACCCAGGTGAGCCCAACCTGGAGGATTGATCTGAATGATTGATTTATTATCCATCGTGGGCAACTAAATTGAAGTAGAAAGACTGAGTTAGTTGGTTATATATTTATCAAAGATTCACAGAGAATTGATACCACCTAAGTACTATGTGATGACACAATGAAAATGCCTGATTGTTTGAAAAAAGGAAAAATAGCAATTCTAGTAAGTTTTGGGTAATGTGGAGCTAGCAGTACTATTTAATCTATTTGTGAAATCCTCAAGTTATAAACAATTGATTCAAAGTCTGGAGTGGAGAAGCTTAGGTTAGGTTTTTAAGGTTAGGCAACACAAGGCCTGAATGATGATGCTGACAAGTCAACTGATGTTCATTCTATATCAAAATATGTATCATTTCTAATGTGCATGTTGGTAATGGGCTGGTGTGGGCTACTGTTTAGAAGATTCTACAGTAAATTGGTGTTGCTTTCTCCACAGCCGCCCCACCAAGTGTGTGATCCATTGATGGTGTAATTTAAGCCACAGTTCAATAAATAAAATCACACAGCTCTGGGGAAGAGGCTTAGGGGTTTGATGAACGGATGGGTAAGGGGATTTGGTGAAAGATTTGACAAAAACAAACACTACAATACAAGGACAACATTCATCTGGGCAATACGCAGCAGCACAAAATTCGCCATCAATCTGTTTTTGAAGGAAACAATGGAATGAGTATGACAGATTGCAGATAGATTCATTGAAAACAGTCCTTCTGCCCCGAGGCCCAAGTTATCAGATATCTAAATATTCTGTCTTCTAGGTTGGGGGGAGAACCCACCCAACCACTTCTCTTAGTTTTTATAGTTGTTTAAAACAATTATACTGTAATGCAAAATTGGGTGGTGCATCTGCATTCTCCTCAGGAATGTCCACTCTTTGGAGCCTGTCTGCACTGGTCCGGTAGGTACCAGTGGTTTTGTTGTGCTCAGCTACCTTTCACCTTTCGTTCATGAAGGAGACTAGAAGAAGGCCGGTGGACTGTAAAAGAGAAACTGTATTTTAGAGTCAAGGAGAAGGACAGAAGGGAGGTAAGGTTCATGAGGAGTGTTTCAAGAAAACTCAGAGGCAGAGCAAAAAAAACAGGATGAGGGCTCAGAGTTTCACTTTTGCACAAGTCCAACACACACACACACACGCACACGTGCATACACACACACACACACACAGCAGCATTTCATAAACGCACCTCTCTCTATTCCACATAGCTGAGTACTAGGCCTCTGACTCTTGGTTTACCTTTGAACTGAAGTCAAAGTTGAAGAAACTTCTTGCTTCTAGCTGTTGATGAGTTAGTCCTGCAGCTCTTGTCCTGAGTTCTTCTATGGTCCTCCTCCTGACTTCGAGTAACGTCGTCCCAGACCAGTCATCATTTTCATGAATCATGATGACCCGAGCAAGATAGGTGTGGAGTGCACTGCTGTTGAAGAACAAGTAGAGAAACAGAATTGCAGTATTTTGCATAGGTTTTTGTTTGTTAACTAAAGTGATTGTTCTGGTCTCTGAAAAAACTGAAAAAAAGGAGAACTCCCTGCAATCAAATCTGGCTAAGTGTGAAAGAACTGATCACCTAAGGGAAAAAATAAGAGCGCCCACCCCTCAGACCCCAAACATTGCAAATCAGTCATCTCAGGCCAGTTCCCACATAACAGTTCAACACCCTCCCTCACTGTCTGCCACCACATGAATCATCAATCAACTTAAATCATCACTGAAGCAATCAGTCACTCACTGTTGCAATAGTTGAAGTTACCTCTTCCAATCCAAGCGTGGGTAGTTTAGGAATTAGATAGTCAATCATCTTTGATGCAGGCAACACTTTGGAATCTGGTATTGTCAGGCAGTCTTTTATGGGGCAGACCTTCTAGTGCTAAGTGATGCAAAAAGGGATAGGCGTAAGGCAATAAGCATGCAACGGAGGCAGGCATTGTTCCCAATGTCACCAAAGCAAAGGCTCTCCCTCCACAACTCGCCCTTCGAAACCTAGGAATAACCAACAGATTTTTTCCAGCAGAACGCAGCTGTCTAGAAGGAACATACCATTGAAAGAGATGCTAAACTCCCTCAGGGCATAAATTGTGAAGTGCCTTATGAACAATGCATAAGGCCTTGAAGGCAATTTGTTTAGTGGCAGAGAGCCAATGCAATTTCTGAATAGCAGCAGGACTGAATGATATTTAGGAAGGTCCAATACGAGTTGCTGCAGCATTCTGGACAAGCTGCAACTTGTCGATGGCTGTCTTATTAATGTCAAGGTAAAGCACATTGCAATGATCCATCTTGAACATAATCAGTGCTACAGCCACTTGTTTACATGCAGGGAAATAAATAAATGGAAACATCCTCCTTAGAGTCTTAATTACGCTAAAACAGGATGAAACTGTCCTGTTGACCTGAAGATGAAAGGACAGATTGTTGTCAACCAGAATGCCAAGATTCTTAGCAGAGTCAGCAGGGCTAGGACATTGCCCAAGCTTTTCTGGACACCAAGAATGGGTCCAAATAAATTGTTGATTGCCAAAGATCAAGACCTCATTAAGTTGGAGGTAATTTGTTACCATCGAGGTGGCCACAGCCTGCATATGCAGTTGTTAAAATTGGTGGCAGAGGCCTCTATGTCCTTTTCGATAGACAAAATTATTTGTATGTCATCAGCAAAGGATAAAGCCTGTGGCACATCTTACCATACCAATACATCAATGGATTTTGATCAACATCGAACTCTTTTGGATCATCCAGATACTCATGGAACATCCTGTGGATGGTTCTTAGTGCAGCCACTAGCTCAAACTGTTTTTCCATTGCCTCTGCACTGGAATCCAGCCCTGCCAATTGAAACCAATACAATGAAGAGGTTGGGTCCGGTCCTTCTGTTGCTGTTGTTGCGGTTGTTTTTGTTGATAGCTGCTGTTAAACTAGACTGCCTTCTCTGGAACCCCAGAACTGCAGGGTGGGACTAGAGGTTCCAGCCAATCTTCTTCCAAGTTTCCGGGTTGCTCTACAATTCACATCTTGTATTTTAAAACATCACCTTCGAAAAAAGGAATTAAAGTTGGCAGATTTTGTTTGTACAGTGGACAGAGATGTACTCTTTGGACTATATCATGAGGTCATGTTGCAACCTTATATTAGAAGCCAAGTGAAGGACTAAGGTCTTAACCAAGGCATGTGCTTCTGTGTCTCCATTCACGCATGCTGGGGCGAACCTTTCAGAAACCTTCTTTACCTGGTCTTGTGGCAATCCAACAATGGGATTGCTTGGTCCATCGTACTGTCCTCCTTGCTAACTTCTGTGTGAAAACCTCAAAAGGGAGTAGCATCTCTGTCAGGCTTTTTTTACTAGGCTCCATTTGTCTGCATCCATGGTCATAACGTTCCCTACTGCATCCCCTCCTCTTTGAATGACATAGTCATTGATCTGTTTGTACTGTCAAACAAATGTTGCAACATGTAAAAGGTGGAGTGCCAATGTGTTGGAACCTCCTGTATCAGGGCTTCAACTGGTGCTCTATTATTATGGTGAATAATCTGCAGCTGCTTCTAGGCTTTGCAAAAGAATGGCTGAAATTAGTGCAAGTTCTTCTGCAGGTGGTCAGTATGTTGCTGACATTGTCTTCCTTTTTGAGGAAGTCTTGCACCATCAGGTTGATGCAATGGGCCAAACATAGGACCCTGAATTAGCCTCCATCTGACATGGCCATTGTCCGTGGCAATAAATCTAAGACCTCTGGGTCGAAGCCATTCATACACCTTGCTGTTAAATTCCACCAAGATGTTTACAGCTGTATGTAATTTCTCCATTGCGAACATGGCCACTTTTGCATGCCGCCGAATGCTCTTAAAATGTTCTTCAGAGTCAAGACCTGAGGATATCTTTTGCTTTTTCCCTGCAAAAGAGATCCAGTTGCCTGAAAACTGGTCCACATGTCTGTCGTCAGCTGATTGGTGTGAACAACACTTTGCTGCAAAGCTTGTCCAACCAAGTGCCGCACATGGTGATGCAGCACTGGAACAGCCACTCTGGCAAAATAGGTCTTACCTGGTACCTTCCATTTTGGGCAGATGGCTGCCACAAATTCTAAGAATCCAGCGCTAACATTTTTGACAGCTTCCCACTGTACAAAACGTGTGGTTGGGTGGTTCCACACGTAGGGCCCCTCCTGCCTAAACATGTCCATGATAGTTACATTTTTAGCCTAGATTTTCTTCTTTTCTTGGGGCACTGACACAGGCGTCATTTGAGAAGTAGATGCTAGTAGGAGACTCAATGTGCATGATGGTGGTGGGGCAGTCACTGTATGCTGTGGTGTCTCCATCTCACTCTGAGTCTTCTAGTGCCATTATGAAGTTGCTAAGGTGAGTGAATCTTCTGGCACACTGCTGGGGATAGGGCTGCTTTATGTGAAGATGTCACCTTCTTCTTCTTCATTATCACCTTCCACCATGATTGGACTTGTATCTGATGTTCCCGGGCTCTCCCCACCACCATGACCATGTTCAGCAATTTTTTAAGGTGCTCCTCCCACTTGATTATGTGTTTTTTGTCATATGGGTCGTCTGGCCTCCAGTACCATAATGTGTATGAGGCTTACCTTTACGAACATTTGTGTGGCAAATGGTGCATACTGCACTGTGCTCCCCCTCTTTGCTAACTGTAACAAATCCAAAACTAGGAAGAAATACTTTTTTACTGTGCCACTGCCAATGCCTGAAGAAGAACTGTAGGTAGGTGGGCATGTTGTCAATTGCCTTTCTGCTTCTCCTGAGGCAGGGGTTGGTGAAGGTCTTAGCTGGGTTTTGCAAATATTGGAGCTGGTGGTAGTGCTACCTGTGCCACATCCCTTGGAGCTGGTTGAATGACAATGTCAGATTCCTCTGTGTCACCTTCCACCATGAGCACCTCATCATCATCATCCTCCTCTTCATCCCCTTCCATAAATCTGAATCTTTCTGGAACTTTTTTTCCACAGAATTCTGCTAACTCCGCGAAGTGACAAAAAACTCTGCCAAGCTATGTGGAGTTCTGCAAGTGGCAGAGGTCGTTATCGCACTCTGTTCACACTGTTACTCAATGTGAGCGGTAGCCAAGAGGCGACCACTTGTGTTGAGAAATCTTTGTAGGAAGTGGTCTTGCATTGGATTTTCCTCTCTCACACTAGATAACTTACTGTTTGCAAGTGTGAGCGAGGAGAATACACGGCTCCAATATGCGGAGTGGAGTTTTTCGGAATTCCTCGAGCACTGTGGAGTGGGAAAAACTCCTCAAACTTCACAAACAGAGCAGAGTTCACTGTCCAGGCCTATGTACTACTTTGTGAAAGGGACCAATTTAATTCAACATCACTACTCGTCAGCATTGACATGATTGCACTGGCTGCCTCACTGACAGACAAGTTCCTGGGCTTAGGTTGGGGGTTGGTGCTCTTGATTCAGGAATGCTGCTCTCAGCTTGCTCACGGGAAGCCGATGTGGCAGGCACAACTTTACTAAAAAAGTTAGCAGTCACCACACCAATGGTGGTTATCTGCTTCTCCTCCCCACTAGCCACTTTCTTGGCAACACCTTTCTTTGGGGCCATCCTGAAGCTGTCAATTGGCAGTGACACTTAGCTTCACAACAAGCTGAAGAGATGACTGTGTTGCGTAGTCAGTCACGCGTCACGTCATGCACAGGCCTTCTGTATGGCAGTACTGTGGGTGATGTCTTTTCTCTTGTTCACCTAAAAGCAAACAAGCAAAAAGAACATCAGTGAAACATTGCATTGTTGCAGTTCAAGTTGCAGTACAAGCAAACAAGATCATTTAGTGTGGTGACCTGGCAATAATACAGTCTAACTATTCAGTCGCAAAACCACACCCACATATATTTTCATTGTGTGCAGTACACTCAGGAAGGATCAGAAAGAGCAACATTAACAACATACAGATGTAACTTTTTGCTCTATGTGCATCAACGTTGGATGTGTCCACTTCAAGTTCAGGAAAACCACGACCCACCACCACCCGCAACAGGCTCCCTGAAGATGCTGGAGCAAGATCACCACTGCCCAGCTCACCACTTCCCTGAGCCAAAATCCTCCTGCCAACACTACAGACTCCAACGAAGCAGCCCGTAACCTCACACTGTGGCTCACCAACTGCGCCGATGCCCTTGCACCACTGAAGAATCCTCCCAGCGGACCCGGCAGCAAGAAAAATTTGTGGTTCACAAACGACCTTAAAGACTCCAAGAAATCCTGCCGTACCCTCGAGAAAGCCTGGCGCCACGACCAGTCAACAGAAAACATGACAGCCCTCAAGAACGCCATCCGCAAACACCACCAGCTGATCCGCACCACCAAAAGGACAGCATTCAGAGAACGACTAGACAACAACACCCACAACAGCAAGGAACTCTTCAGCATCGTTAAAGAGCTCTCCAACCCCAGCGCCAGCAACAACGACATCACGCCCTCGCAAGACCTCTGCGACGCACTCGCCTCATTCTTCCACCGCAAGATCGCCGACATACACAACAGCTTTGGCGCCCAGACCACTCACCCAACCACCGATCCAACACCCCCCACCACCACCCTCCATGCCTGGACCTCCGTCAGCACTGAAGACACCACCCACGTGATGAACACCATCCACTCCAGCTCCCCAGCCGACCCCTGTCCACACCACATCTTTAACAAAGCCGACTCCATCTTCGCACCCCAACTCCGGAACATCATTAACAACTCCTTCGCATCTGCCACCTTTCCGGAGAGCTGGAAGCATGCAGAGATCAGCGCCCTCCTAAAGAAACCCACTGCGGACCCCATGGACCTCAAGAACTTCCGCCCCATCTCGCTCCTCCCTTTCCCCGCTAAAGTCATCGAGAAGACCGTCAACAAGCAGCTAACCGCCTTCCTTGAGACAAACGTCTCCCTCGACCCATCACAGTCCGGATTCCGAGCAAACCACAGCACCGAGACCGCCCTCATCGCAGCCACCGCCGACATCAGGTCCCTGCTCGACAACTGGGAAACTGCTGCCCTCATCCTCCTCGACCTATCGGCCGCATTCGACACAGTCTGCCACTGCACCCTAACAAACCGCCTCCATCACGCCGGGATCCAAGGAATGGCCCTGGAATGGATCACCTCCTTCCTCTTCGACAGAACTCAGAGAGTCCGCCTACCTCCCTTCCGCTCAGCGGCCACCAAGATCATCTGCGGCGTACCCCAAGGCTCCTCGCTCAGCCCCACCCTCTTCAATGTCTACATGAGCCCCCTCGCAGCCATCGCACGCCAACACAACCTAAACATCATTTCCTACGCTGACAACACCCAGCTGATCCTCTCCCTCACGAACGACCCCACCACCGCCAGGGCCAGCCTCCAGGACGGAATGAAAGACGTCGCGGAATGGATGAAGCTCAGCCGTCTGAAACTGAACTCAGACAAGACGGTAGTCCTCATCCTCGGACCATCCCACTCCACCTGGGACGACTCCTGGTGGCCCCCTGCTCTGGGCACGGCACCCAAGCCCACGGACCACGCACGCAACCTGGGGTTCATCCTGGACTCCTCCCTCACGATGACCAAGCAAGTCAACACCGTCTCGTCATCATGTTTCAACACCCTGCGCATGCTCCGAAAGATCTTCCGGTGGATCCCCACCGAAACCAGAAAAACAGTCACCCAGGCCCTCGTCACCAGCTGACTGGACTACGGGAACGCCCTCTACGCTGGAACCACAGCCAAACTACAGAAAAGACTCCAGCACATACAGAACGCTTCTGCACAACTCATCCTGGACATCCCCCGACACAGCCACATCTCTGCCCACCTGAGAGACCTGCACTGGCTCCCCGTCAGCAAAAGGATTACGTTCAGGCTCCTCACTCATGCTCACAAAGCTCTCCATGACATGGGCCCCATATACCTCAACAGCCGCCTCACGTTCTACACACCCACCCGACAGCTCAGGTCCACCAGCCTCGCCATCGCCACCATCCCACGGATTCGCAGAACCACCACCGGAGGAAGATCCTTCTCCTACCTGGCTGCCAAGACGTGGAACTCCCTCCCCACCCACCTCCGACTGATCCAGGACCATCTCTCCTTCAGGAAGCAACTCAAGACCTGGCTCTTCGAGCAGTAGCAGCACCCCCCCCCTCACAGCACCTTGAGACCCTTGCGGGTGAGTAGTGCGCTCTATAAATGTGTTTGATTGATTGATTGATTGATTGAATCAGGGAGGTGTAGGTGACAGTGGAATAATCCTTAGACAATTAATGCTGCTATTTCAGTTGTGCGGTTGAGGCCAGATGTTAGGAAAATAGGAAAAAAATTAGATCAATATAAAAAGAACTAAATTAAAAAAATTACGATCAAGAAAATTTAAAATTTTCTGAAGAAAAAAATGTTGAGCGTTATAAAAAATACAATTAAAAATGACAAGTAAAAAATTTAAACTAGAAAATGTGAATAAAAAAATAAAGTATATATATATTTCAAAAATATATCATTTTTTTAACAAATTAAAATTAACAACATTCTAAAAATAAAAAATAAAAATAAAAAAATAAAATTCTAAAAATAAAAAAACCAATTAAAGATAAGTGAAAATATCCGCAAGCAAATTGATTTATTAAACTGCTATAATTGTAAACCATCAATGCAACCCTATGGAAAAGTGCCACACTGGTTGAACGCCCAAAATGGCTGCCAGTCAGTGCCACATGGTCATCAACAACAACTAACACTGGGCAAGGAGGCATGGCCACAAACATACAAGACACACACCACATAGTCGCAACAATAAGCAGGAGGCCTATAAAACAAAGAACACATGTAGGACTACGGCAGACACTGACTATATAAAATGACCCCTTGCCACATGGCACGGGGAACAACAAAGGCACTTGGTGGCATATGGCAAACAAACACACACTGGCCAAATAAAAGAGGCATGGTAACACAGAGAGCACAGCATTAGTTCAGCAATGCCAACATTAAAATTAACAGGGCTAAAAGTGTTCACAGCAACACATATCTTCCAAAGCCATTACCCCACCTATACACTGTTTGCAAGAAAAAAAACATGAAATACCACTAAAAAACACATTTTGTATTTGAATCCAGTGTCATTCATGGCCTAAATGATGTTTGAATTCTACAGACACCACAGAAACAGTTATTTCATGCACCCATGAATAGTACAGGGCCTACCGGACGGAAAGCACATTGGCAGACTAAATCAATATTGCAGAGAAAATTTTGTAAACTGTGCAACATTTTTCCTTCACAACAGAAGAAAAATTAAATGCAAACAAGAACTTGGCCCCTACTAAAACTGCAGACCACCCACCACAATACATTTTAAAAATTGAATAAATAAATCCAGGTGCATGCCCCAAATCAAACATACATCACCTTTATACACAACTTTTTCAACTTACTTGTGATATCTCAAAAACAACGCCCTTAAATCCAATGGTATATATGCAGCAGACAAGTAGAGTGATATTTTTACCTCCAAATCTTAATGAAAAGTGATCAGGAGAGGGACAAAGGACTGGGAGGAGCCTGTTGGACAAGAACAGGAAGTTGGAGTCTCTGGGACACTTCCTTCTGGTTTGAAAAAATGAATGTTTTAAAAAAAGGCTTCTTGCACAAAAAAACCCAGCTCCAATGGATAGTTTGAGAAGAAAATCCACTCCAAATGCCTCTCAGCTGCATTCTCATGTTGAAAAGCTGCTCAACCGCACTGTTTGCGACCGCCATCGCAGCCGGAAGCCGTGCAAATAGGAGCAAACTTTTGTGGGAGCTCACTAGTGGTGTGGGAAGTCTTGCGCACACTCGCAAGCAGCCCAAGACTCTTGGCACTTGTAGTTAAGAGCCAAAAGAAAACTCGAGCTCGCAAATGGAAAAAAAAACCTACTCTTCGCGCCTGAGTGGCAGAATTCAGGAATTCCGTGCTCTTCCGCGGAGCGCAGAGAGCCCAAATCCCGCAAACTCAGTGAGCGGAGTTTACCTCTCTGGCTTGAATATACGCACTGCATTGCATTAGAAGGAGCACAGTCTTGAGACTCTAACTGCTCCCTTGTGCCTCAGGCATCTACTCACAAAGTGACATTGTTGTACCATAGATCCTATTCACAGTCAGAATAACTTGAGACTGTAGGCCCAGAGTTATACAGTTTCCAGATCTCTTAGACACTTTACTGCTTGTAGGGGTGGGCGTTAAATTCTGCCCCTCTGGGGCACAGATTGGTATCATTCCCTCTGATTTTAGAGTGTGGGACAAGCTTCTGGTTCTCAAAATCTGCTCAACAGCACATCATGCCGAAAGGCCGCCCGCTGGAGTTTTTATTTAGCTCTGTGAAATTCCACAGGGTGAAACATCAGGAGTTCTACCCTCCTCTAACTGCTAGTCCTAACTTTCATCACAGACAACAGTATATCTCACAGTATGCCGCAGAATATCTCACACTTTATGACATATTAATACCTTGAACCATCCAACTCATAGAGTTCCATTCAAGAAAAAAAGTGCTACTCACAGCTTTCAAATCTTGCAACTGAGTATATTTCTAAACAGTTGATAGACAGTTCAACTTGACTCATTCACATGTTGGACACAATACTTTCGACATTACCTCTTTTGTTTTTCCCAAATTGGTTGTGTGCCTCTCTCTTTTTTGTTAGCCAACTTGGTTTGTCATGGCCCGAAGCTAAGTGGTCTGTTCCAAGGTCAAGGAGATCCCTTTCAAATCCAATTTAAAATAGGACTGCTATTGCACTCTTCTTATAATGCAGCACTAGTCACAGCTCCAATAGCTTTTTCTCTTGTTTATGCCATTAATTGAGACTTGAATCCAAAAGAAGTGTAATGGCTAACCACTAGTGTGGATGGTCAGCTCTGAGGTTATTAGATATGGAGTATTGCTGTTTTATCTATTTTTAAAATATAGACATTTAAATATACAAATATTCTTATAGTATATAATATAGTTTTCTTATTTCGAAAAATTGTGACTTATATTTAATGTATAAATTAGAGGGTTTAGATCCAGTGTGAGATTTGAGCATTTTTTAATTAACAATAACATCTCATTGTTATCCTATGGTGAATATGATTATAAAAATGCCACACAAAAATATATGGTAAGTGCTGACTATCACTAAAGACTTCTAATGAGGCAATTTTCCTTTGTGATGCATATGACGTCATAACTGTTGTTAGACAGTATGTCATTACTTGCAGATTTAAAACATTCTTTTGAACCTTTTGTCTTCGCAGGACAACCTTCCTGAGGTGCCTTTTACCACAGTTCTTGGTTGGAACAAACCAGAGTGGTTTTACCTTATTGTGTGCTTCATTGCTTCTGTGATCACTGGGTGCATTTGGCCTGCCTTTGGACTACTGTATGGAAAATTATTTGGGGTATGTAGAAATCACTGCATCACATTTCCATCAAGTTACACTTCTGCAGACAGTTTGTTTTGTGAAAAATACTACTTGCCCACAAACCTTATCGCTCACTCTCAAATGTCAGTGCAAAGGCCTGTGAGAGATCAACATCTTCAAATGATATCTGTAGGAAAACAATATGTTGATTTATAATTTACACCTTATCACACAGCTTTCCAAACTTTTCATGTTGGTGACACACTTTTTGGAGATGCATCATTTTGGGACACAGTAAGGCAGTGCAGCAAGCGAGCGTAGCAAGCGAGCTCAACCCACTTAAGGAGGGTTTGGTGGGGGTTCTCCCCCGGAAAGAAATTTTTAAATAAAAGTGGGCAAATGGTGCATTTGAGACCATGAGGTTGAACACAGGCCCCTGCAGCGGATGCCTTCGTCCACTGAGCCACCAGACCCGGCATACACACACATCTCTCTCTCTCTCTCTCCCTGTCTCTCTCCCTCTCTCTATCTCTCCCTCCCTCTCTCTGTCTTCCTCCTTCTCTCTCTCTCTCCACCTCTCTCTCTCTCTGTCTCTCTCTCTCTCTCTCTCCCTCTCTCTCTCCCTCTCTCTCTCTCTCCTTCCCTCTCTCCCTCTCTCTGTCTACCTCTGTCTCACCCACTCTGTCTGATTCCCTCTCTCTCTCTAACTGTCTTCCTCTCTCTGTCTCCCTCCATCTCTCTCCCTGTCTGTCTACCTCCCTCTGTCTCCCTCTGTCTGGCTACCTCCCTCTGTCTCCCTCTATCAGTCTCCCTCCCTCTGTCACCCTCCTCCCTCTGTGTGTCTCCCTCTGTCATCCTCTGTCTGTCTCCCTCCCTCTGTCTGTCTCCCTCTGTCTGTTGCCCTTTGCCTCCCACTCTCTGTCTCCCTCTGTCTCCCTCTGTTTCTGTCCCTCTGTCTCCCTTCCTCTGTCTCCGTCCTTCTGTCTCCCTCCCTCTGTCTCCCTCCCTCCCTCCCTCCCTCTGTCTCCCTCTTGCTCTCCTCCCTCTGTCTCCCTCCCTTCCTCCCTCCCTCTGTCTCCCTCTTGCTCTCCCTCTTTCTCCCTCTGTCTGTCTCCCTCTCTCTGTCTCCCTCTGTCTGTCTCCCTTCCTCTGTCTCCCTCCCTCTGTCTCTCTCCCTCTGTCTCCCTCTCTCTCTGTCTCCCCCTCTCTCTCTCTCTCTCCCTCTCCCTCTCTCTCCTTCCCTCTCTCCCTCCCTCTGTCTCCCTCCCTCTGTCTCCCTCCCTCTGTCTGTCTCCCTCTGTCTGTCTCCCTCCCTCTGTCTCCCTCTGCCTCCCTCCCTCTGTCTCCCTCTCTCTCTGTCTCCCTCTGTCTCCCTCTCTCTTTCTCCGTCCCTCTCTCTCCCTCCCTCTGTCTCCCTCCCTCTGTCACCCTCTGTCTCCCTCTCTCTCTCTCCCTCCGTCTCCATCTCCGTCTCCCTCTCCGTCTCCCTCTCCCTCTCCCTCTCCATCTCCCTCTCCGTCTCCCTCTCTGTCTCCCTCTCTGTCTCCGTCTCTGCCTCTGTCTGTCCCTGTCCCTTTCTCTGCCTCTATCTGTCTGTCTGTCCCTGTTTGTCGCTGTCTCCCTCCCTCTGTCTCCCTCTCTGTCTTTCTGTCTCTGTCCGTCTCTGCCTCTATCTGTCTGCCCCTGTCCATGTCTCTGCCTCTATCTGTCTCTGTCTGTCCCTGTCTCAGTCTGTCTCTGTCTCTATCTCTGTCTGTCTGTCTCCCTCCCTCTCTCTGTCTACCCCCTCTCTCTCTGTCTCCCTCCCTCTCTCTGTCTACCCCCCCTCTCTCTCTCTCTCTCTCCCTCTCTCTCTCTCTCTCTCTCTCTCTCTCTCTCTCTCTCCCTCTATCTCCCTCTGTCTCCCTCACTCTGTCTGTCTCCCTCTCTCTGTCCCCTCCCTCTCTCTCTGTCTCCCTCTGTCTCCCTCCCTCTCTCCCTCTGTCTCCCTCCCTCTGCCTGTCTCCGTCTGTCTCCCTCTTGTCTGTCTCCCTCCCTCTTTCTCCCTCCATCTGTCTCCCTCCATATGTCTCCCTCCATCTGTCTCCCTCCCTCTGTCTCCCTCCATCTGTCTCCCTCCATCTGTCTCCCTCCATCTGTCCCCATCCCTCTGTCTCCCTCCTCCCTCTGTCTCCCTCCCTCTGTCTGTCACCCTCTGTCTCCCTCTCTCTGTCTCCATCCCTCTGTCTCCGTTCCTCTGTCTCCTTCCCTCTGTCTCCCTCCCTCTGTCTCCCTCCTTCTGTCGCCCTCTCTCTCTCTCCCTCTGTCTGTCTCCCTCTGTCTCCCTGTCTCCCTCTCTCTCTGTCTCCCTCTCTCGCTGTCACCCTCTCTCGCTGTCTCCCTCCCTCTGTCTCCCTCCCTCTGTCTGTCTCCCTCCCTCTGTCTCCCGCCATCTGTCTCCCTCCATCTGTCACCCTCCTCCCTCTGTCTGTCTCCCTCTGTCTGTCTCCTTCCCTCTGTCTCCCTCTGTCTGTCGTCCTCTGTCTCCGTCCCTCTGTCTCCGTCCCTCTGTCTCCATCCCTCTGTCTCCCTCTATCTGTCTCCCTCTCTCTGTCTCCCTCTCCCTCCCCCTGTCTACTCTCCCTCCCTCTGTCTAACCTGGACTCCCTCCCTCTGTCTCCCTCTGTCTCCCTCCCTCTGTCTCCCTCTCTCTCTGTCTCCCACGTTTTCCCTCTCTCTCTGTCTCACTCCCTCTGTCTGTCTCCCTCTGTCTGTCTCCCTCCCTCTGTCTCCCTCCCTCCCTCCCTCTGTCTGTCTCCCTCCCTCTGTCGCCCTCCTCCCTCTGTCTGTCTCCCTCTGTCTGTCGCCCTCTGTCTCCCTCTCTGTCTCCATCTCTGTCTCCCTCTGTCTCCCTCCCTCTGTCTCCCTCCCTCTCTCCCTCTCTGTCTCCCTCCCTCTGTCTCCCTCTCTCTCTGTCTCTCTCTCTCTCTAACTCCCTCTCTTTCTGTCCCCCTCCCTCTGTCTCCCTCTGTCTCCCTCCCTCTGTCGTCCTCCCTCTATCTCCCTCTGTCTGTCTCCCTCTGTCTGTCACCCTCTGTCTGTCACCCTCTGTCACCTCACCCCAGCTTCCCGGGCACACACACAGCCGCATCCGAGTACTTCGCAGGTCTTTAAAAGACCATTTACTGGGAGACCTTATGCAATAGATGAGGCATAGTGAGAAGAAAGCTTTCAATGGAATGCCTCTTAATTAGCAGCAGTTATGTGCTAAGTGCCCGTTAATACCAGTGTCATCCCGCGACACACCCACCATTTGCAGGCGACACAGTACTGTGTCGGGACACACAGTTTGGAAAGCTCTGCCTTATCATACCAAATATTTTCATATGACAATTGTATGGTGTCTCTGTAAAATAAAAATCCTCTCTGTCATTGTATTCTTTTTGACTATCATCAAAATATGAGACTACATAACTATAAATGCTAAACTAACGGAGGTGTGGTGTTGTGTAAGTTAGCAATGACGGAACACTTATGGCTCCTAATGGACTCCGTAGACCTGTGATGTATTTGCTAGAGAGTATTGAAGTGAATTTAGGTTAGAATGTTGAGTTTGCAGTTGCACGATGAAGAATAAAGGCTTGTAGAACAAATTTTGGTGCAGGTGTAGTCATTGGCAAGTCCCTGGGCTGGGGAGGATGATACAACTCGTGATGAGATAGGGGACACGTAACCCGAAGATTGAAAGAGATCTCCCAGAGTAAAATACAGGCTATCCTGATATTTGAATGGAATGTGGTATGCACAGTTCCAAGAATGCTTTGCCAAAACTATTTAATGTTTATAAATATTGTTTGGTTCTTAAAAGACGTTTAAAAAATCCAATACTCCGAAAAGGAATGCATTTTCATTTCTCTAATGCTATTTTTGTTATAGGCTTATCAAGATGCTGATATCCGTAAAAGGAGCGAAGTAACAGCGTTATTGACTCTGATTTTCTTCGTCTTTGGAATAATTAGTCTATTTGCCTACATAATTATCGTAAGTGAAACAAAGTTTTTAACTACGGAAAAATAATTACAGTGAAACTAGCTTCAAATTAGGAGCAATTTGATATGCGAAAAAAATCTCTTTTATTTTCCATCATCATATATGAAGTTTAAGCTGATAGTAAATAACAGCTTTGCTTATAACTAGATGAGACTGTCATAGAAAATAATTTTCTATGCTGTTGTCCTTTAACTTTTACAACATTCAATCCAAAGATGTTATACTCTGTTGGCAGAGAGAATTTCAGGAGGCAGAGAAAATCTCAAGGACACTGAGAGAGGAGGTGGCAAGAATCTTGAGGAGGCATAGAGGCAAGACGAGGAGAAGGTAGAGGGATGACGAGACGCTGCATAGAGACACTGCAATGCTGCAACTCTGAATGAGGCAGTGGTGCAGTGGAGCATTCTGCCACATCTGATATGGTGTAGTGGGTCTGAGGGGAGGGGGCTGTTGGCCTTGGAGAAATGCAAGAGGAGTGTGATGGAATTCTCAAAGGAGCCAAGAGGGGGACAGGGGCGACCAGGCAGCAAGGTGGTAAGACTCTCCTGATCCTGATACTTTTGGCGAGAAATGTCATAATCTGCTGCCTAGCTTGCCTGGCCTGCCTGCCCTGCCCAACCTGCACTTACTAGCGCTGGATCAGCCCGGGTAGTTGATGGTGGCCAGGTGTTCAGTCGTGGTTCATTGCTCTACTCTGAGGTTGCTCACGCTTGTGCCCTCCTGTGTGTGCATACTGTGTTTCCATAAAGATACTGATACAGATTAGGCAAATTGAGATACCAGAAGGATTTGTCTAACCTCTTCTACTCTAGCATGGCATGGGAGCTTGGAAGAGGCAGATCAGGCATCCCTGGAGAAACCTTAGAGTGGTCTGCAAGAAGTGACAGACTAGTGGCGCACAAAGGGTAGTGAAGATTAGGGGGTGTGCAAGCCGGCAGTAAGTGCATAGGCATGAGGGCAAACTTACTCAGCAAACTGAGGCAGCTAGTGTTAGATTGGTGTGGCTTGTTTTCTATGTAGTCTGCTGCTTGCACCAATGCAGAAGGCTGCCCCCTGTAGCCTGCTCGTGCCCGTCCATTGTGAACACAATGGACACAGGTTGATATTTCTGGAAAGAAAGACGTCACTACTGTTACTGTCCTCCTGCGATACTCCATCAACTAGCTTATCCTACAAAAATATTACAATATAGTTAGAAATTGGGTCTCTAGTTGGCAGTTGTATGCACCCTGTCCAAGTATAGACCACAATCCTAGTCAAGGTAAGTCAGTTGCACACCATAAATTAACCTGTGCTCACATTATGGAAGCTTGGCACAGAACAGGCAGGCAGGCTTAATTTAGGAGGCATTGTGTAAAGCATTAGTTCAACACTTAAATCAGTAAAACAGTGACAACACCACACATAAATATTCCATACCAGGTAAGAAAAATTGAGCTCAATGTAATGAACAAAACAAGACCGAAACAACACAAAACCAATAAATACAACCACAATTATAAATTTTTGAAGACTATCAGCAAATCTAGTGTTTTAAAACCTTAGGTGCCAACTGGGGACATCTGGGTATATCCAAACGTTCAGGCCAACGCGATGGAGCACTGGTCCCACAAGTTTACAGGGACCAACCTTGTCCAGCTGAAAAAGTACCTTTGGAAGGAGGATGCGTTGACGATGAAGACCTTATGCGAGAAGCAGAGAAGGCCATGCCTCAGCGTTGATCCCTTCGGATGCTGGCGATGCGTCGTTTCTGATGAGCCCAGCTGGAGATACACCATCGGCAAACCATGTATGATAAAGGTGATGCATCATCCTTGAGCTGTCTAGACAGCAATGCAATGTCTTTGACCTCAGTGACAACAGCGATGCGTCGAGGGGAGATGCAAAACCAGCACTGTGTGGATTTTGCAGAAAAAGCCAAGAAGCCTACTTCTGAGGGCCCAGGACTGGATTGGCACCTCTTGGCATGACAGGACTCACAGTTGGCAATTATCCCTACCAGACACGGTTGGGGCAAATCAATTCCTCTAAAGAATTGTCTTTTCCCCAGAAGGTATACAATTTAACCTCTTTCTTTCACCACTTAACAGGACTAATTTTGAGTCCAGATTTTAGGAAACATGAATTTTGTTTTGAGTTTTAATTAGTCAAAGCCTTCTTTTATGAGTAGAAGATGCTATTTAGGTCCTGATGAAATGCCTAGATCCGTTTGGACAGTATAGGGCATGAAACATGTCGGCCCCCTGCACACCTTACTCATTCCTTTGAACTGAAGAGGGTATAATTCTCTCTCCAGTCTACGACTTACCAGTCGGTGTTTTAACTCATAGTACAAGAACCCAGTGAATAAACTACCCTTTGAGATCCTTGTAGCTATTTGTCAATCACTCTCACTCCATTCCACCTCTACTCACTACATATAAGCCCTCTCCAAAGACCCTTAGCTTCACAATGTCAACCAGAGAGGACCTCCGTCAAAGACCGTCCTCGCGGGGCCTGTTGGGCATTGCAGCGCCGGCCCAATGAGGAGCTGCCCTATGATGAAGCATGACACCCTTCGGGGTGTGTGAGGGCCCTTGCTCCTTATTGGAGCTATCCCAGTGCAACTATGCATTCTCTTCTTCCAGCACCTGGTTGTAACGCCCCTAATCCCCACCTCCCCCAATTTCCCCTTCTCCCTTATCTCCCTCATAGGAACAGCATACTCTTTCTGTTTTTCAACAGTTGCATGGTGCCTGTGTGCTGGACCTCCCAAGCCACTGTCCCTCCTTGTCATATTCAGTTTAAAATTACACACACATGTTCTGAAGTGGCAGGCCTGAGACAAGTTCAATTTACAGGCCCTGGGCACAAGTAGTGAATGTTACTAGGGACTTACAAGTAAATTAAATATGCCAAACGTGGATAAGCCAATGTTACGATGTTTTAAGTACAGAGTACATGCACTTTAGCACTGGGTAGCAGTGGTAAAGAGTTCTTAAACCGATTTCAGCAAAAAGGGGAGGAAGAAGGCAAAAAGTTTGGGGATGACCCTGCAGAAAGGGCCATTTCGAACAAATATTGTCAGCAGCAACAACTGGAATACTGAACAACATCTCCCTCTCAGAAAACATCTAGAATCAGATAGAAAACACAAGAAACTTTTCTTAATTGTAGAGCTATGACACTATCGAGTAGGCACACCAACAGGAGGGAGATGCCGAGAAACTCACAAAGAGTTGTAATAACTACTCCTGACGCTCCCAAAGGGAGAAAGGAACTTGTAGAAGGAATAAGCAATTCTACCATTGGATATTTCAAAACCTGCAGTTGAAACTTTGATGGTTCCCTCTGCTCCTAATATTGTTTTTAGGACTACTCCCAAATTAATAACAAGTTTCTTCCAGAAGATGGACAAGATAGACAAGATCAAAGGAGAATTAATAACTGTTCCAACTGTTACAACAGTCAATACTGCTCTAAGTATTATGTTCTCCTAGGAAAGTTTAGAACGTACAAAATTACGAAGAACTTACGAAGAGTCTGGAATAGGTGCTGTCTAAAGGTGGAGCCAGACATAACAATGTAGGTAGTTAAGGCGCAGAGGAATTGAAAGGGGTCATCTGTAAGTATAAGGCTTATTTAGATGACCAGCTATCCCAGGCACAAGCTGGACGTTATGGTAAAGTGATTAGCACCTAAGGAGCACCGGATGTGCAATCGGCTGAGCGATCAGAGATAGTGAAGCTTGGTGCCTGTGTTCCAAACAAACCCAGAGAAATCAGCGATCTTTCTCCCTCTGGCTCCACCAAACATACTGTCCTGGAGCATGAGAGTCAGGAGCCTGCACTGATGTGTGGCCAGCCAAGAAATAAATGCCTTGGAAGTGAGTGTCTGAGTACTAGCTCTTTAATATTTCTAGAATACACCCACCCCAACATACCAACAAGCGCTATAACTTCTAGGAGGGCAATCAAAGAATGGTTGGGCAATCAGCAGGTCCAACTGCAATAGAAGACACAAGGGAGACCCTAGGGGAGTCCAATAATTTACTTGTGGAAAGTAGTAGAGCTCCCACCTAGATAATTTGATT
The DNA here is from genome assembly GCF_964204655.1 of Triturus cristatus. Classification (NCBI taxonomy): domain Eukaryota; kingdom Metazoa; phylum Chordata; class Amphibia; order Caudata; family Salamandridae; genus Triturus; species Triturus cristatus. The sequence goes on from NC_140593.1 coordinate 280,772,171, forward strand.
TTCCTGAGCAGCCCGGTTAACAATTTTAAAGAGAGCACCTCACTTAAACCAGATATTCCACAGGATTTTGTTATCTCAGAAGCAATGAATGCCGTACATAGAGTTCTGTGTTCAATTCTCTTGTTAATGGAGAAGTCTCTTGGTGGGACAGAACATATTGGATCATTATTGACTTTGATACTTTGTCCTCCAGTGCCAGCAGGATGAAATAATGATGCAGCCACCTAGTCAAACATTTGAAGTGAACAAGAAGATTGAATATCAATACTGAGTGCCTTGGGTAAAACCTGCTAGCATCGAGGAAAGAGTGAGCTAAAGACATGGAAAGTCACAATGGGGTTAACTAGTGATAGGAGTTGCAACCTGGGGAGTGCTGCACAACCATCAACTTCTGGGAAAGGCGCAAGCATCACTGGAGTAACTTTGAGCAAAGGAAAGAAGCGAAACCTAGGGAAAAGTTAAAGGAGGATCCAAATCCTCCATTATACTAAATAAAGTGTCTGTTCTCTGATTCGAAGAAGCATAAGAACAGAGCTGATCCTAGCAGTAGTATGGCGATTATGGTTTCACAAGATTTAACCCAAAACCATCTCACCAACTGCACAAATGACACAAATGATGCAAATGTCATAAAGTGCCCTAAGAACAGTGCAACTTTGCAGGGCAATGATGGCCAGAGTCCTGATGATTTCAAGGAAATGCCAAGTCAACAGGCGAAGCCCAGTAAGAAAAGGATATATAAGAAGCAATGTCAACCCAGGAGTTGCAGTTAGAAATCACATCTGAGCCACATAGCTTGTTGTCGGTCACAGAAGGCCCTACTACCTCCCAAACTGTGAGACCTGGTACCAATTTCAAGAGGATTAGGGACATTTTATAGCCTTAACTTTTCTGCCTCAATATTTGTTAGTACAATACTTGAAGTGGAAAGTAAACCTGTAAATAATCAATCAAAAAGCAGCTATTTGTCTGGAAGTTATTGACCTCTTTCCAGACGTAGGATGCATGAATCCCATGATAAAGACTGCTAGCCCTCTTTTACATGATTCCTGAGCTTAGAGTGGTCTCCTCTGGAGACATAAAGTGAGTAAAATTGATCAATCAGTAGTCAGGCCCTGGCCTGAAAGGAAGCAAGGTCCACTCATGTAAAGCTATGTCCTTGGTGCCCGGCATCAATAGATTGATGCTTAGTCACATAGATGGCTTTTATGTAATGGGTGTAGATGTCTTGCTGTGTTTTGACTTCGGTCAAGGAGAAGTAAACCTACTAATGCAACATTGGTCTCAGAAACAGCATTTTGGCCCCTATAATCCTAACATGCATCACACAATCATGGGCCCAGCAAATAGGGATTATCTGGATGCCAGACACTCTGCCCGATCCATAAAAGATACACTTTACTATTCATGCTTGGAGCACTTGTCTTTTAATTCTAAATGTTCTACCTGCATTAAACATACCTGGTCTCCACTGGCGGGCTCTTTTAAGTGTAAACAATGTCCTTTTCAAAGTAAGTTGGTTGGGAGAGGCTTTTCTCCCCCTGACTCCACCGAGTTCAGGTTTGAACTGTCGGTCCTTGGCTAAACACCATGCTGAGATCTTTGATTTATTAACAGAAGAGTCTCCTGATGCATTATTCTTGACTGAGACTTGGCTGACGCAGAATTCTGTTGCAGAATCATGGTTGGCACTTCCTCAAGGTTACATTATGAATCAACTTAATAGAACCGGCAATAGAGGTGGTGGCTTTTCATTAATCCATAAGGAGCTTTATTCATGCAGCTTGAAGAAGGAGGACATTCCTGAGTGCGAAAGCGCACTCTTTAAAATTACCCTAATCCACAATTTCAGGGTCTCTGGATTGCTCATTTTTCATCCACCAGGGCCATCTAAAGTCTTTAGAGAAGAATTAGCGAACAAGGCCACTCTACTCGCCAGTAAAGCAGCACATTTTACCATTTTAGGAGATCTTAATTTACATTTAGAAGATAACTGCAAGACAGGCATTGCTATTTTTTTAGCTGATCTAGAGGCCTGCCAGTTGACCCAATGTGTCTCTAACAGTACACATGTAACAGGTCATTTGTTGGACCCTATATTTTCCAACTTAGGCTCCATAACAGCTGCATCCCCGATTCCCATGGCGTGGACAGATCACTTCCTTGTCCTTTTCTCTATTTGTTGGCAAGGCAAGCCAGAACAGAATTGTTCATTGTCGGCATTAAAATGACCCTGGCATAAATTAGATATAATCAAAATCTCGGATTTACTGTTAAGCCATAAACCTCAGGTACTATCTAATATAGAATCAGCTAATACGCTTTTTCAGGATTGGCTGACCCAAGCTCTGGACAGCTGTATTCCTGCTAAACTGAGCTCGAAAAACAAAAGAGGACAATCCAATCCTTGGTTTAATTAATCTTTGAGTAAAGCAATAAAAAACTGTAAACAACTGGAGCAGGTCTGGAGGCGCACTTACGATATAGAAGCCAAAGATAAATACCGCAAAACAATTAAGACATACCATAAACTGGTCCGGAGAGCCAGAGCAGAGTACATCGCTAATAAATTCTTGGAGAGTAATATTCCCCCTAAAACGATTTTCTCCCTTCTTAAGGTCATGAAATGTTCCAGCCCGAAAGCTGATTCACCTATCACCTCAAACATTCAGTGTGATGAATTGGCTGGATATTTTGTGCACAAGGTGGAGAAAATTTATAAAAGCTTCCCTTTGATCACTGTTAATTTTGACCTGGGGGAAGTGGACCTATTATGGAAAACAATACATTGTGTTCCTTTACTCAACTATCCCTCACTGAGATTGAGTCCCTTTGCCTGAAAATCAAATCAGGCTCTTCAGTTGACTCTTTGAGACCAGCTCAGTTTCGTCAATTTCACAACATTATTTTACAAGTGGACAGGGAACTGATTAATCTGTCTCTGTCCTCAGCGTCCTTACCATCAGCCTGGATTCATGCTACAGTAACTCCTCTTTTAAAGAAACCATCTTTAGAACCATCTGAACTGGGTAATTACCGCCCTATCTCTCAGCTTCCTTTCCTGGCTAAAGCCACAGAATCTCATGTAAATACTATTCTTACCGAGTTTGTAGAGCAAAATGAAATTCTGGATGCCTCGCAAAACGGCTTCAGATCCCTCCACACAGCGAATCTAGTCTAATGGCGGTGATGGAGGAAATCCGCAGCAGCCTAGACGAGGGAAATTCCGCTGCATTAATTTTTCTTGATTTAAGTGTTGATTTAAGTGCCGCTTTTGACACTGTATCCCATGAGATATTACTACGCAGGCTACAGGAGATAGGGATTGGGGGTCTGGGCTTTGCCTGGTTTCGATCTTTCTTGGAGGGTGCAACCTTCCAGGTCACTGTGCCACCTTTCCACTCCCAGGAGTATGCATCAAACACAGTGTGCCACAGGGTTCGATACAAAGATCCATGCTCTTTAATATCTATGTATAACCCCTGGCAGTAGCAGCTAGAAGCAGAGGGTTGTCACTGGTATCCTATGCCGATGACACCCAACTAGTTATTGCTTTTTCTAAGAAATGCAAAACATAACGTTGTCAAATTTAAGGAGGATACGCTTGTGATCGCTGACTGGATGACAGCAAACTGCTTGCAGTTAAATGCAAGCAAGTCAGAAATACTTTTGCTGGGGAGAGATAGTGACATGTGGTCAGAGCAATGGTGGCCAGACAAATTAAAACCTGCACCCTTACCAAAGGAGGCTGTTAAGAACCTGGGATTATGGATTGATAGAAGTCTCTCCTTTGACAGTCAATCCAAGTCTGTCGCAGGGACTTCTTTCGGGCTTCTGAGAGGGTTAGATTATGGCAACTCCTTATACTTAGGTGCAAACAAATCCTGTATTCAACACCTTCAAAGAATACAAAATGTGGCAGCTCGGACTCTGTTGGCACTCCCGAAATTATGTTCAGTGTCTAAGCTTTTACCTAAGCTACACTGGCTACCAGTAGATAGAAGAATTCAGTTCAAGACACTCTGTGTCGCTCATAAAATCTTGACCCAACAAGCACCTCCGGTTCTAGCCAATATGCTACTGCGTTTAACTGACCAAGGGCTGGCGTGTATCCCCCGAGTTCAAAGAGCCAGAGCTGGTGGTCGCTCTTTTTAGGTTTTGCCGGCCAAACTCTGGAACTCTCTTTCCTCTTCTATTAGAGGGTGTTCTATAAAGCCATAAAGACCTGGCTCTTCCCAGCGTAACTCTCATTCCTTTTCTGGACCATCTCTAGTCACTTACACCTGGGTAGCGCTGGGACGCCCCCGTCGCTGGGCAGCTATGCGCTATACAAATCCGCAAATAAATGTCAATAGAGAAGTAAAATAACAGGGAGGGCCCCACACAGAATAGGGACAGAGCACAGTTGTGAGCAATAAGGTTAAATCTCCCCTTGGTAAATAATCAATCTACATATATATATTGCACTCACTCCTCAATCGTCCTTTGGGCAATTCACTGCCACTACAAATCCAGTACCACAGCAGTATTCATAAGACACAAAGCTGTAATAGCATACTTGAAATTGTAGTTTTAAAACCTTACAATGTACACATAGGGAGAGACAAAACAGTCAACAAAAATTGTCTATACAAACATACTGATCCGTTCAATCCATGAGGGGGGTATAAGTGATTTCTTTCTTTTGTTTTAAATTGCTCCTCCAAAATTAGGGTGACCCCCCCGTTGGTAGTGAGTTTTAAAAAAATAAAAAGCCCTGCCTGGACACTTGGTATCAATTACAGGATCTTCACATCATTCATTACTCAGTGAGTGTATCTTTGGAGAAATTGGAGTACGTTGACTGAAGTGTGGATGGAGGACTGTGTGCTCAGAGTGGGAATAACTGATTGTATTTAATATAGACATGATGGAATGCAATACTAAATGTGTGTCATGTATAGTTGATGTAAAAACCTAGGGATATGGCAGATGGATGTTGATATTAAGTGTTTCGGTGTCAGTACCACTTCAGTACAGAAGGCACTGAGGGATTATTCATGTTGAGCTAATTGTGTATGAAAAAGAAATCTTAGCAGTACCATGCATTTTATTGACCTAACATGAAAATTATAATATGTGTATTGTATTTCTCGCAGTTTTTGCATCTTTTTGTGTGGGAGAATCAATGTGTTGGTCCTCAAGAAGATGGCTAAAAATTCTCTGTGATCCACGGAAGCACGTTAACAACAATTCTGTCTAATCTGTGTAAACTGTGGATACGAGTGATGTTGATTCAGATACTATACAAAGTATTATTTAACACAGATTGAATGGATCAGTATGTTTGCATAGCTAATGGTCATTGCCTCTTTTGTCTCTTCCTGTTTTGGTTTTAATTTTGTCTTCTGTTTACCGAATAAAATAGTTGTGAGCTGTACTGTGAAGATCCTAACTGGAAGATTCCTCTAGTTTTAGAATCATTTGTAACTCTATGAATGGCACGCTAATTCTGATTATCACTGTGACATTATGAATGTATACACTGTAAGGTTTTAAAACTACAATGTTCAGTACTCTATTAAAGCTTTTTGACTTTTAAATACTGAATTTGTAGTGGTGGTGAATTGCCTACGGGACGATTGTGGAGTGAGTGCATATGTGGATTGATTATTTCCCAAGTGGAGATATATCCTTATTGGCAATATCAAAACCCATGACAACTTGGGCATCACTACAAGCAACAGTATTGGCGCCCAGCAGTAATGTTACATCAAGAGAGGAGCCTAACTGGGTATCGGGAAGTCCATCACTCCTATCTGCTGCTGTGAGCTTTTATGGGACGCCTAGGGCTAACGAAATGGGTAGCATCAGGAAAGAATGCTTGTTCATTTTGTCATGGACCAGTCAACAAAACAGAACAAAATCCTGCCTGGTAACTAAAAGTAAACAATATATGTTAATAGACTATATAAGTCCACATAACATCACAAAACAGCCCAAAGAACCTACCGCTTCTCATAATAAGTCCTTCTCATGAGGTATAACATAACATGTTTATTAATTAATTTCTTTTGATAATGTGATAAAGTTTAATACTATTTTAATTTTTAAACAATTTAAACAGAAAAGAAATACATCAGGAATACAATATAAGTGTTGCTATACAGACACCTCTAATGGACTCCCCAAACACACAATAACCCCTTGGTTAACTCACTCAAACTACCATTCACTCAAACCATACTGACCAGACTGATCTCACATTTCAATTGTTCTAACGTATCCCTGAGACAGCCTAAGAAGGGTGATGCATTCTTTGAGCTTTTGATAAATCACCACTGCATTTCACTAATCGTGGGACTGCCTCAGATAGTACTGCCAAAGAGACGTATGCTAAAGGGAGATGATTGTCATTAATTGACTACATTATAGTAAATACCAAGGGTCGGGAATTTGTGTACAATTTAACTGTTATCAGAAGAGTGGAGAACAACCATGACCCTGTAATTCTTTACATTAATTTGAGCCCCATGTGGTGTGCCAACACCAATAAATCTAGCATAATGACCTTTGGCCATGAGATTGTTCCAACTAGTGGTAGGCAGTGCATAACATGGAGTAGAGAGAAGTACAATCATGATCTCCCAATCCTCAAGTGTATGGTGGCAAAGTATGGATCTAAAATCATTAATACATCGGCTGAGAACAGCAAAAGAATTTTAGTGGCCTATGATGATTTGGCAGAAGAGTTGAAGTCCTTGTGGTCTATGCCGATTTGGGCCAAAATCGTAAGTCCTATAGCTGGAAGACAGACCAAATTGGTATAATTGGTATGCCAATTCAAGTTTTCACATGAAGAGAGCTGTTTCTCATACTCCAATACGTTGCCACTGTAACCACCAGAATGAAGCATTATTTTGAAAATGTGGCCAAAAGCATAAATTACTCTTAAATGTTTAGAAAGCACATTTCCAGAATACACTATGGGTGAACTGAGAAAGACCACTCATGATAATAACTTTAAGAGATTTTGGGAACTTGTCACACGGGTAGTGAAGGGCAATATATTAGAGAACCATATTGGCCCAACAGTGTGGGTACAACATTTTAGTGATTTGTAGAGTGCCGAGATCAAAGGCCTGTCTGACCCCCAATACTGTGCGAGGATTTCCTCAAGGATTACTGTGCAATTAGCATTTTTGGACCAGAAGTAGACAGAGCACTGAATGGCATGAAGAAACACAAAGCACCAGGTCGCAATCTAGTGCCTATTGATATTCGTCAAGAGGAGCACCAGCTCTGGGCTAGAGTCCTTACTAAAATATTTAACTCTGCCCTAGCTGTGAATATGATTCTATCTTCTTGGTGTTCTGCCATTTTCATGCCTATATTTAAGAAGTGCAACAGTGGCAGCCCTTCCGACTATCGCACAATCTCCCTCTTGGATGGGGCAGGGCCATTCCTATGAAATGTCCTGATTATTCAGTTGCAGGGATGGGTGGAGAGCCATAATATCAGGATGGAGGTACAAACTAGTTTCAGATTATGGGTAAGTACTATTGATCAAACAAATCGATTATATATGATCTCCCATAAGTACACAGTTAAAAATAAGTATTCATTATATGTTATATTCATAGATCTGAAAGCAGTTTGTGACCTAGTCGACTGAGAAGAACTGTGGAGATCATTAGTAGAACAAGGGGCAGATACCACCTTGGTATGGCAATAATGGATTTCCATTCTGATAATACCACCAGACTCAGGTATGGGCAGGGACATGAGTGCACTAAAACCTTCATAGTAGAAAAGGGTGTATGCCTCTTTTTGAGTGATGCAGTGGGATATTTATTGGAGGAACCCTTACTTGTTCCTACCATAGCTGGAAGAACGGTTCCGATATTATTATTTACTGATTATACCGTTTTGTGGCGCAAACAGAAAATGAAATTCAAATGCTTTTAAAGCGTTTGCAGATTACTGTGAAAGGAAGTCCTTGACATTAATTCAACCAAAATTAAGAATATGGTACTGAAGTCTTTCCCCAATTTTAAGCAGAAGCTTATGATAAATGGTGTGTCTATCATGACTGTTAAACCTTATGACTATTTGGGGATACAGTTTGCTGAGAAATTGCAACGGAGAAGCTATATTCAGAAGGAAATGACAGTCTTGAGACATATGGCTGGGGCAATCCTGAACTTGAGACATGAGGCAGGTGCCAGAACTATTTTATTGTCTTGCAAGTCTACAAACAAAAGGTAGCAGTAGTAGTGCTCTATGATGCAGAGCTTTGGGGATATTTTGAATCTCTATCCATTGGAAGTGGCTGAGAACAAAGTTTTGAGAGGTTTGTTGAGGTTAGGGGCCAGGCACCCCCTTATTATCTCTATGCAAAACTTAGTTTTACCGCAATAGCGGAGGTAGCAGCTCTTAGACCTGTGCTACACTGGGTCAGGATAGTGAGAAATTCAAAGGAAGCTATATATCTAAGATCACTGGTAGATGCAGCCTTGGATGGCGGAAGCGGTAGGAATATCTGTTTGTTTCAATGTGTAGGAATATCTTGAGGCAACTGCAGTTGGGGCTTCCATAGTCTGACCTGAGTAGAGTAAGGCGGAATACTGCTGATCTGATTGACGGCTGCTACCGCAAGTACAAGCAGATGAGGAAGCAGATAGCGTTGAAGCTAGGGTCCTTATTGGGTAGTTATTTCAGCAGTGACCAAAGCCCTCCTTGTATGTTCTAACATGATTTGATTTATCCTTAGCTTAAACGAACATTGTGCATAAAAGCTATAGGCTTACTGCTGGTTCTGATCACTGTAGTTGTGAATTTGGAGAGAAACATAACTCTCAACATTTTCTGTTGTTTTATACAATATATGACTACATGCAGGCAATGGCTTCTTCCCCTCTTTAGACTATACGGGGCTAATTGTGTTAAATTGGCACTGTCGCTCTGCGTTAGAACTGATGATGAGTATGTTCTCAATTCTGTAGCATCATAATTATGGGTTGCTTGGCCACATTTGAGAGAGTTCCTGCTGTTTTAGGTAATAGGTCAACTGGATAACCCACAATGGAGGGTCCACAGTTCGTGGGTCACGTTTTTATGTCCTCATGCACATGCACTTTTCAACAAGATGCTATTACCCCTTTATTCATGATATGGATGCTATATTTGATTGGTTTCTTTGTATTTTTCTATTGATTCTATGTATCTGTGTCCTTAGCAGGATGCTGACTTGTAGTTACTGATCCCTTAGGCATTACTGCCCTATGCTGAAGGTTGATGACTTATTGTTAAATAGCACTTTATTTGATTTTATGTACTATGCATTATGTTTTTACTCTTCTCTGCACTTGCGCTTTAATAGGATTTCGCATTGCATTGATGTATTAATTGATTGTTTTTATTGGAGCAGTGCCTGTGCGGACTGTTCAGTTTTTGTGCTCTTTTTATGCTTCCTTGTACATGTGTTTTTCATGATTTGTTTTGTAGCTGAAAAAATATAGCTAACAGTGCCTATGTGCTATAATTTGTTTGTTTGATTGCACTATATATGTTTTATATTTATGAACTATGGGCCTGATTCCGATGGCAGGGGAGACCGTCACCGACAGGCTGCTGGTGGCTGTCTCCCCACCATCATAACCAAGTTCGCCGCCTGTTACATTAGGATGGGGGGCGGTGTGTTGGCGGTCGGAAAGACCAACCGCCACGTATCCAAAGGGCTCCTTGATCCCACCGGTGCATTGGAGGGAATTGTATTTCCTACAATAGTGGTAGTGCCTGCCAGGCACCAACGTAGGGATTACAATGTCCCTTTCCACCCGCCTTTTCATGGGGGGTAACCTGCCATGCAAAGGCAGGCCAAAGGGACCTTGGGGCCCGTAGCACCCCTATTCCCCTCCAGACATGGGAACTGGGGGGCACCTATGGTGCCCCCTACATATCCCTGCACCATGTGGCAGGCACTGCATGGAGTCTGTCACGTAGTGAAGGGATATGTGCAGTGTCCCCTTTTGGTGTTGCGGCATGTGCTGCAGCCAGCAGCACACGCCCCAATACAAATATAGGCATTGCAGCCACCGTGGTGGCAGTCGCATTGTAATGCCTATGTCGGTAACACCGACAGACTGTCGGGCGGTCCCATTTCCAATTCGGTGGCGGGCATATGTAAGTCCGCCTGCCATCGTAATAAGCCCCTATGTTATTAATAAACGGTTTTATTCATTGTAAGGCTGACAGCTGAAACAATAAACATTAAACTTTGAGTATAGTTTATTAGCTGTCATGTTCAATTGTTTCTTCTCTGTGTTTAAATAATCATTCTAAGTGCCGTCTGTCTTTTGCTGCTTTAATAAAAGATACAATGTCCTGTAACATGTACAACTCAAAGAAGGAAAAAGTATTTCACAAATCATGAATTGCATTTACAGTTTAGGTATCACTTTATAGACATTCGGCTATTAATAATATATCACTCCGAAGGGAGCTGGCCTGTTGGGAAATTATCAAAGTCCATTTCGTAAGAATGAACGGGTCTCTAGTGGGCTTCCTTGCCTTACCTTATTTTTTCAGCTGTTGCTTTATTTTCATAACCGTACATTTTTTAGGCTCAAATTTCAATTGCCAGTCTTTTACTTGACAACATAATCAAAGAACGAAATTTACCTTTTATTGCTTCTAAAAATCCATGAAATATCTAAAAGCACTTTGAAAACAAAAAAGAAATGTCCAGGACATCCTACAAAAATTCAAGGTAAAACCAGACCACACAGTTCACAAACATAAAATAAATGAAAATAAAACACACCTTAATGACTACAGTTTAGTTTTAACAGCCCGTGGCCAACAAAACAGACCCCTTGATTATAGACATGCTGTCCACAACTATAGTTCACTGGTACAATAAAATTGCTCTTCAATATTCAATAGACACACAATTGATGGACAGAATTCACCCCCAGTCAAGAGATCTGGGTTAAATCCATCATTCTTTTGCTCACCATGCCACCCCAGTTTAAACCTGGCCATATGCAAATCAGTCTTGACCCTGTGCCTCATGGGAACAGTCCCGCCCGAACTGCCAAGCCAGGTCCTCCCTGGACTGGAAACAAGCTTCCTAGGACCGGTTTCAGGGTTTCCCAGCTTAAGGAGGCATTCAGAAACCGATTCTTTTGCGCCTGTTTTTTAATAATCTCAGTAAACCCCCACGACATGAACACAGGTGGCAACCACCTACTCTCGGTAAAAGTGAATAATGACACTTGTGGAACTTTTCCCATTGTGGGTCCCAGGTGAGATAATGATCTATTGCGAATGATACCAAGTAGTCAAAGTGGCTTACCATCTCTAAATGGACACCCTTCACATTAAGATTTTTTTCAACCGTTGATTTATGTTCATAACCATATATTTTTATTTGGAAATGTTAACCACTGGGATTTTTCTTGACAAAACTGTTTGAACTGCATTAACAAACCATGTACCAATAACTTAGTTAAGGACAATAATACAACATTGTCAGTACCTCTCCTAAATGGGTGTATCTAGGTTTACAATACAAACTAATCTACCAGCATCATTGATAAATATCCTAAATAGCAAAGGAGCGAGTTCACTACCACACTCGCCTTCAGATGAAATCCCAAATTCTTTGGTACACTAAACCAACGACCCATATGAGACCTTTGTTGTATGTTATGCAAGTGTTACAGGGCTTCCACACCCCCATTCAGAGATCCCCTCCCTTTAAAGACTTAACCAAAATGGGAAAAGTCAATAGTGTCAATGGCTGACTTCAGGGCGAAGAATGTCAGATAGTATGGGACTTGGAATTTTTGTCAGACCAGCCCGCATACAGGGCTTAGCAAGTGAATGCAGTGAGCTAACCTGACTGCTACAAGGAAGTTTGCTGAAGATTCTCCTCCTCCTCCAATACCATTTTTGGAAAAATTTAAACATTGTGCATTCTACATGCTATTTTTCATTGTGTTTTCAATTCTATTAGCTTTTAAAGCAAAGTAAATGATGACCTTACAGTGCACCAGTATGCCCAGCCACTTATACAATTCTAATTAGGTATTTTTCATGTTTGCTGCAAAACCTGCCCCCCTTACACCAAACCATCCCCCCAGCCTCTTGTGGAAATGCCTGATGCCTGATACGGCCAGCAACGGGGTTAATTTTAAGATGACTATACTTTGTACAGTCTATAACACAACAAGGCACTGGGAAGTTCCAATGACTTAAAGGGTATGAGAGGCAAAATTGTGTAGAGTATATCCTCCCTACAAGTAACTATATTCACAAAAAAATACTCTAATGGACCTAAAGAAGGATCCAAAAAACTGAGGGAAAGAGGAAAGTGAAAGATTCTGAAATAAAGGTTGTGCCTAATCCAACCATGATCGTGGGGGAGATAAGTATTTCTTTAAGTTACTCTCACACACCCTAGTGGTGTCATGCTTCATCATCGGGTCACCCAGACCCCTAGAAGTCCGGGTGGGCTCGACCACAGTGTTGGGAGTGCTTTTAATATGTTAAAGACAGAGGGGGTTAACTAGATAAAATACCTCAGGCAGATCCCCAGTTTCCCTTTATTTTTGGGTCTGTCTGGGTAATTAAAATAGATAAAAGTGGGTCTTATAGGAGTGTTATGGTCCTAGGACCCTAGTGCCGACATGTTTCAGTCCAAAAAAGGGGCCAAAAAATGGTCCAGGACTTTCTTCAGGGCAAGGATGTAACTCCCCTATGTGAGTGAAATTACTGGGATGGGATGTCCCTATCCTATCAGTATGGTGGGGGCAGAGTAGCTGCTCCACGTGATATTACGTAAGAGTGGGTGTGTGTCAACTGCCAGGCTCCATCTGAAAAGGAAGGTAGAGACAAACAACATATAAAGATATCAGCGGTATGATTTCCGCCGTGTTCATTTCCCCTTTCGCGGTGTAGTGATAACCGCAGGTGGACATGCGTGGGTTCGTGCGCATGCTTCTATTAAGAGGAGTGTCCTCTTTTTGTGCCACTCAAGACCAATTCACTGTAACATATCATTGTATATGTGACAGGCATTCTGTGGTAGTGGCGATTTTATTCGCATCCTAGCGATATCAGCGTGATGTCTGAACTTGAAAATAGCGTGCACCAAGTGTCTCCAGTCTCTAGTGCACACAGAACGTAAATATATTGGTCTCGGCGATGCCAGAAACCTATCTACGAGTCTTTTAAAAAAAATATTTATGATAGATAAATACACAGGCATACAACGCATTCACTCATACTCAGTTTCCAGTTATACATTACCCAATTCGGGGAGGTTGACTGTATCTCGCAGGACCAAAAAGTCAGAACGGGCGGTCCTGGGGGTAACCGTGAAGAGAAGGTGGGTCAACGATCAGAAATAGTAGGTCTGCCATTATGTGTAAAGGGGATCCGAATGGGTGGGATCGGTAATGGCGAGTGCTTATCACGCAACGGTGGAGTCAAAAAATTATCCATAATCGTGCTGTTACGGAGTACTTACTTATTTAAGATCGGTCGCCCTGCCTGCTACCTATTTGGTTCTGGTCCTCGGCTTTCGCATGTTCGTGGCATTGGTGTGGCGCTTAAGTATCATAAAAGCGCGCTGAGATATCGGACTAATTGAGACCCAACCCTCCGGTTACAGGAAATGACGTAAGGCGTCACGACGTGCGTGACGGAGGTCGGAAGTTGTGTGAAGGGATTTGTAGTTTTTTAAAAAATGGACATTGTAGTTTGATGTCGTGGACTCGTCATGGGTCCACAGAAGTTATAGGAGTTTTTAAGTTGATCACAATAAGCGCTCGTGTGTGTGGTGAAAACGGCGATGTTTAAAAACCAAATTTAGGTGAGAGAGGTGTAATCAACCAGGGTCAATTTGTATGCAATCATGGGTAAATATAGATTGCATTCTGTGTCATGGTACGTAGTACCTATTTTAAACATACCGCTTGATAGAGGTATATAAAATATTATTTTTGGTAGACGGAAGACACTACTCAGTCTGCAAAGTAATGGCAGTTAGAATCCTTCAATAAAAAAGGGGGATGAAAAAATTGAAGTGGGTGATTCTAGTATATACATATTTGATAAGAATATTCAGTTGTATATGTATACAAGCGATATTGTGGAAACCCGTCTGTCCTAAGTGTAAGGATACCGATGTAGTGATATATAAGACGTGGTGCCACACAGGTAGTTCATCGTTATCAATTGTATATCTCAGTGACGGCATGATAGATCATAAGGATATTCATAGGAGCCCATAGGGTATATACTTCTATCCTCAACTCAAGGCATGGTGTTTAGCATTGGTGAAACGAGGATATCATTTGTTCAGCTGGCTCCATGGTATACAGTCATTGAGTCCCTTTTCATGCGTTTTCAAACGATACACCCAGCGTTGTTCCCTGTCCAGAAGTCTTTTCTGCAGATTTCTGGTACCATTGATCTTCTCAATGATTGTCCATCGTATATCTGTGTCTTTATGTTGTTTTTCCATGAAATGTGCTGTTAGTCTGGTAGCTGTGATCATACGTCTGATTGTGCTTCTATGTTCACTTATCCGTATTTTTATTTTGCGGCTGGTCATGCCTATGTAAGCCAAATCACAGGGGCACTTAATAAGGTAGATAACTGCTTCTGAGTTGCAGTTTGTATGTGATCTTTGTTCCCATGGGGTACGTAGGCCAAGTTCCAGAGTTTTAGTGTGTCTGGTGAATTCACAGGCTACACAAGATCCACACGGGTAATGTCCGGTTACTGGCGGTGGTGTATTCCATAATGTCGTTTGGACGTCGCCCACGGTTCCGTATGTGTCTGTGTGGACTAGGGTATCTCTTAGACTGCGTTTTTTTTTAAAAGAGAACATGGGTTTTTCATACGTGAGTTTGTTGGAGATAAGGATGGGCCATTTCTTATTTATTATTTTCTTTACATCATTTGAAGATGAATTGAATGTGGTAACACAAATCATATTCTGGGGTTGTTGTCTTTCTTGAGTTTCAAGAAGGGCCTCTCTGGGAGTATTTCGTGCTCTTTTCTTGGCTTGTTCAATGATTTTGATTGGGTAACTTCTTTCTTTAAGTTTGTCTGTGAGTATTTCTGCTTCTTTTCTGTAGTCTTGGAGTTCGGAGCAATTTCTACGAATACGTAGGAATTGTCCTACCGGAAGATTCTCCCTAAGAGATCGTGGATGGGCACTGTCGAATCTCAACAGGCTATTTCTGTCAGTGGCTTTAGTGTATAGCGAGCTGCTCAGTGTGCCATTTTTTGCAATGATATTGATATCTAAAAATGGAATTGTTTCTCTATCTTTGTTGATAGTAAATCGTAGGTGAGGATTAAGTCCATTAATCCACAGAGTGAAGTTTGAAAGACTCTGAGGGTTGCCTTTCCATACCATGAAGATGTCATCGATGTATCGATACCATTTGTAGATGTTGTCGGTGTATGGGTTTGTATTCCATATATGTAAGTTCTCAAAATGGCTCATGTATAGACATGCTATACTAGGAGCAAAGGTGCTGCCCATAGAAGTACCATGGATTTGCCAATACAGCTGGGTTTCAAATTTGAAGAAGTTTTCCGTCAGTGCCAGTCTTATTAAAGTAATGATCCATTTCTTAGGTGCAGTCCATTGCCAATCCTCATTTTCCAGGAGTTGTTCAATGACTTTGATGCTTTCAGTCTGGGGTATACTAGTATATAGTGCTTCTACATCTAGACATACTAGGAAACAGTTCATCGGATCATATTCAATATCGGTCAAAAGATTAAGGAGATGTTTAGTATCCTGTACGTACGATGTTATTCGTTTGAGCAGAGGGCGCAAGAACCAGTCAGTATATTGGGAGAGTGGTTCAAGGATCGATCCGATTCCGGAGACTATGGGTCTGCCTGGAGGGGGTGATTTCCCTTTGTGGATCTTGGGGATGGTATAGAATAGCGGAATTCTAGGTTCCTCTTGATTCAAAAATTTGTGTTCTTTCTTAGTAATCCATTCCTTTCCAAGTGCATCTGATGTTAGTGTTGATATAGTTGCCTTGAGTTTTTGTGTGGGATCTCGAGTAATTTTTCTGTAGAATTTTTTGTCAGCCAGAAGAGTGAGACATGCTGTCTTGTAGGCAGATGAACTTTGAATTACTGTTGCACCCCCTTTGTTAGCCCGTTTGATTATTATTTCTGTTCGATTTTTCAATTTTGTCAGGGCCGTGCGTTCTTTGTTACTTAAGTTGTTAAAAGTATTCACTCTGGGTTGGAGTTCTTCTACTTCTTTAGCAACTGCTTCTTCGAAAGCTAGTACCTCTGGGGGCATCATGTTCGAGGGTGGGTAGAAGGTTGATTTTAGTCTTAAATCAGTATACTCTCCATCACTGATAACTTCTTCCTTGTCTTGGAAGAAAACCTTGAGTCTGATTTTCCTAAAGAATTCCCCAAGTTCACAGCGTAACTGGAATTTGTCTAAGTGGGTAGTTGGAACGAATCCAAGGCCCCTTTCCAAGACTGACATCTCATCTGTAGTGAGGGCTATATCTGTTAGGTTTACTACTAGTCCCTCATTGTGCTTGTCCCCGGTTGTTGTTGGTCCCTGGAGTTGCTCCTTGTATTTGGTCCTGGCCTGTCTTCCTCCCATTGTAGTCTTCTGTTGCCACGTCTTCCTCGTTTCCCCCTCCTTCCGCCCTGGCCTAAAAAATGCTGGTTAAATTCAGTTTTGGATCCTTCTTTAGGAACATTAGAATATACTTTGTACAGATCAAAAATAGTTAGAATGCCTGCTCAACAGTCCCCATACCTTTTCTGAAACCATCTGTATGTTACACCAAATGTTATTGCAGTTCACTCACTCCTTGTGTACAATGCAGCAACACTTTACTTTATGTTTTTCAATCCCCATTAGGCAGAGAAATTGCCCGATTGCAACTGAAGTTAGATCAAAAGCCTTTTTTTTTATAAAGGTGCAATCGGGTTACAGGTTGAGGGGGAGTTGAAACCTTGCTTTCTGCTTTATGGATTTTTTGTAGTGTGGCTTAAATTTGCTTCCAAAATTGTCAACTAATCTAGGAGGTTGGCATTCACTGCACCGCTCCATGTCGTTAGTTTATTCTGCAGCCCTTTTTTATCTTTAGATCTAAATCATCTAAACACTTTGTGAGCTTTATTATTTACCATCTACTTGTTTCATTTTGAACTAGTTATTTGATTGGAAGATTGTGACCACTCAGGACGGAGGTTCTGAAACGGAAGTGAGTTTCTTTTAGACTCTCTGTTCACGGTCTAGTCGTTATCTTTCCATAGTATGACCCCGGAAGTTAGTCGCAACACTCACTTCCTGTGGGGCGGCCCAGCGCTTGGAATCTGTTTCCTATTGGCTGATGTCTTTAAATTGTTTCCACATGCTCCGTTTACTTCCTTGTTTATCGTGCTGGCCTTAGGACGCCGACTACAGGTACGGCTCCTATATACTTTTTTCGGATGCGGCTAATACCGACATCAAGTAAGTTGACTACGCACTTTAGTTGAAGCTTAGGACCTTTTTAATAGCCTATCGATATATTGGACCTGGCTATCATGACCATGCAGCGATAATCTATTTCTTTAACATTTAATAATAGTAAGTTGACTACGCGCTTTCATTGAAGCTTGTGACCTTTTTGATAGCCTTTCGTTTGTCTTGGTTAATACCATCTCGCTTTAGACGCAATGCAACACAGAATTTCTGTTCTGTAAACGGGGGGTTATTATTTTTTCTTGTCGGATGGTATTGGTTACAGTGTTTCCCGATATTTATAGACACAGTGCGTTTTTACATCGTGTATCTTGGTTAGTACCATCTTGCTTCAGATGCAATGTAATTCAGAATCTTTGTTCTGTTAACGGGGGTTATCTTTTCTCTGCATGTGGTTTAGACCTCTTGTACTTATGCCTCACATCAGAGGGGTGGCAGTCTGCTCACGTTTTTTGAAACTTACAATTATTATTGCTTTACTCATTTATTAAGTGTCATGATTTTTGCAGTCTTTTATCTTCATGTATATCATTTTCTTAGATACGTGTCTGTGCCATTGTAGTATTTTGATTTTTATACTATTGGGGTTTTAATTGACTATGCATAAATACAGATACTTGATGGGAAATGATGACCATAGGAATTTTTGGTACTTTTGGAATCTTTTATGCTCTCTCGTAATGCTAAGGGCACTTCTTTTTACTTGGAATTGTTTCTTCTTACAGATAACTCTACCAATATACATTTATTGATGATCTATGCTTTACTGTGAGCTACATCATTGTGCTTTAGGTATGTTTGAATCATACTTATTTTAGTCTGTGTTCTTATTTCTACAACTGGTTACAGACACGCTCATATTAATATGGAGTTTTTCTGACTAACACATTTCTGTAGATTTCGTGTCCAGTTGTCCTTTGACTTACTTGCCAGAAGCCACCCTGTGTACTTATATCATCTTGGTAAGCTAGTTCTACTGGCTACTTTATATTTTGTGTACCTACTTTTGCTTTGGGTTATAATGGAAGTTTTTCTCTCATAGTCCCTTTTCTTTACCTTTTTTACTTTTTATGACGTTCACTTTTTTCATTAAATTTAGTTTTTTGTTCTTCAGGTATCTCTCTTTTTACGGGTGCAAAATCTTAATTTATCAGATCTCTAGTCTCTTTGGATTGACTTTTCGTTTTTTAATGTGTTTTCTCACACAGTTTTTGGCTTGACACAATTTGGGTTTCCTTTATCTCTCTATTTTTTCTTACTTTTCCTCAGTGTAAGTTTATAGTTACTGTAATAAAATGTTTTTTTTTGCCTTCTCTAAAATAGTTTCATATTGTATGCCATTACAGCCCTGAAGAAGCCCATGTTTGGGCGAAACGCGTTGGCTGGCTGTTTTTATATGAAGTGCAACAAGAAAATAAAAGACCGGAAAAACACTCATATACAAATTGCTCTTCGTTGAAATATTACTGTTTATTTGATACTTTGCTATTATATTGCCTCTCATTCAAACAGTTGTTAAATATATATTTGCGATCTACAAGCAGCAGATCGTTTGAGGTGGGCAATATCGCATATTGCTAGTGAATGATTCTGGTGGTGCAGTCTCTTATGACCCGACTGCTTTTGATTTCCTTTTATGCGTAAACCAGGTTTACCCTGGCAAGAGTGGTTCTGTTTGCTCAAAAACCACTTAGTGGCTATTGATGCCACAGAGTACTCAACTGCTCGCAAGTTCGCTCTTCTTTTTGGCAGTTTGGGTTTGGAAGCACAATGCATTTTTCAGAGTTTACCTCCTATCCCACCTCCAACTGGCCAATCAGGTGACAGGCACTGGAACATTTATTTGAAGGCTATAGAGAGACTTAAAAACAGTTTTCAGAGCTTCCTAATTTAATGTTAGAGAGACATAGGTTTTACAAGAGAAAACAGGGTGATGAACAGAAAGTGGAAGAGTACTTATCAGCTCTGAGAGTTCTAGCTACCACTTGCAGGTTTGGACCTTTATCGGATGACATCATCAGAGACCAGTTCGTCTTCAATTGCGCATCGCAAAAGAAAAAGGAAAGGATTCTTAGTTGCAAAAATTCCTCTCTTTCGAAGGTGATAGACATGGCTTTAAGTATTTGGACGCTCTGCCATCTCTACTAAAGTCATGCAATCTTGTTCGACAGCCAAAGTTAATTTTGTTTCTGAGTCTGAAGAAGCTCATGAGGAAGGTTTATTTGCAGTGGGCTCATAAGACTGTTCAGCGAAATTTTCACAATGAAAAAAACAATCTTTCTGTTACAGATGTGGGCTGAAATTCCACATTGGTAACTTTACAGGTTGCTCTGCTGTAGGTAGACGATGTTCTATCTGCAAAAAGATTGGTCACTTTCAAAAACTCTGCAGCGGTCAAAAGAAAATTGTTCAAGTTTGAAGTATTGACATTGAAACAGACGGTTGTGCTGAGTCTCTTGATAATTTACTTTTAACAGTGGATTACACAGATGATCCTTTAGAGTTTAAAGGCCCCTTGTGTGTTGCTTCGATTGATGGTAAAGAAACAAGTGTCATGGCGAACTCAGGATTTCCAATAACAATTATGCGTGATTTGTACTTTTTGGAGAACTGGGGTGGAAAAGTTACACTTTCAAATTCAGACGTGAATCCAAAGGCCTTTGGTGAAAAGGATATTGACATGTTGGGATTTTTTATATGTGATTTTGAAACTCTAGATCGAATAACTACTACTAAAGTATATGTGGCCATTAAGAGTAAAAACATTGTGTGCTGGAAAGACCTGGCACATTTGGGCCTATATTTAGTCCCAGGGGATGTAAATCCTGTGAGGGTTAACGAGTCCTTTGTGTGCAGTGTGGATGGATCCGTTATTGATTTAAAAAGTTTGATGTCTGAATTTAAATCAGTGTTCAAGGATCAAATTGGTTGCGTAATAGAGTTTAAACACAAGATAAGGTTATTACCTGATGCGCAACCAGTGGTGCATAAAGTCAGACCGGTCCCTTTGAGTGCTAGAGAAGAATTAAAATCCATGTTGGAGGGGTTATGTTCACAAGGCATTATTCAGCCCACCGAGTCATCACAGTGGGTGGCCCCCATTGTGGTTGCCCGCAAAAAGACAGGCGATATTAGACTCTGTGCGGATTTGAGTGGCTTGAATAAAAACATCGTAATCGACTGCCACCCTCTCCCTAAGATCCATGAGCTTCTTTCAAATTTGGGGGGAGCTAAGTGGTTTTCGCTGATCGATCTAAAATCTGCATATCATCAGATTCCACTAGCTAGGGAGTCTCAGGAACTGACAACATTCATTACACCTTTCGGTGCTTATAGGTTCCTGAGACTTCCCTTTGGTTTAGCATCCACAGCTAGCGTCTTTCAAAGATTGATGGACACCATTTTTAAGGGGATGAAGGGTGTCCAGACATACTTGGATGACATACTAATCTTTTCAAAAGATTCAGATGAGCATGTGGAGCTGCTGAGAAAGGTGTTGGTGGCTCTTGGCAAATATGGAATGACTGTAAGGGCAGACAAATGTAAATTGGGTGTGAAGGAATTGGATTACCTGGGTCACACAATTTCTTGCAAGGGCATCAAGCCAAAATGTCCAGTCATCATGGCTCTCAAAGAGGCAAAACCCCCTTCTGATAAAGATTCCCTCAGTTCCTTCCTGGGTCTCGCAGAGTATTATGTGAGATTTGTTAATAACTATGCACAGATTGTTGAGCCTCTTCGAGTGTTGCTTAAGAAGAGTCAAAAATGTGTATGGTCTCAAGAGCTTGACCGGGTATTTGCAAATGTAAAAGATCTAATTATTTCAGCTCAGGCCTTACATGTTTTTTCGTGATTATTGCCCATCTATTATCACAGTTGATGCTAGTATGAATGGCCCGGGGTGGTCCTTAGTCAAAGGGTGAACGGCAAGGAACAAATGGTGGCGTTCGCTTCTAGATCGCTCAAATCATTTGAGAAACATTACAGCACCAATGAGCGTGAGGCTCTGGCTTGTGTTTGGGTGGCCCAGAAGTTTAAAATGTATATCTGGGGGTCACAAGTTTGTGATTTTTACTGACCACAAGCCGCTCACTTTTATTTTTTGCAAGATTTCAAACAATACCATGACTGCAAGGTTAACTCGATTAATTAAGTTACAAGAGTATAATTTTGAGGTGAGACATATTCAAGAGGGCAAAAATGTTCAAGCTGACTGTTTGTCAAGGATGTTGATGGAAAAGGATGATGAGGAGGATGTGGAAGAATATGAAGTTGAGTGTGTTGCAGTACTAGTTACAGTGGAGAAATGCAATTCAGTTATCTCAGAGTCAGAATGGAAAGTTGCATGTTCTAAGGACGCTATTCTGTCCAAGGTTTTGGAATATTGTTCTACTAAATGGCCAGAGAAATGTATCTGGAGAGCTAAGAATTTTTTCATTAGTAGCAAATGAAATTTCAATTAAGGATGGTTTGGTGTTAAGGGGAGATAAGTTCATACCTCCAGGTTGCCTAAGAAGAACTTTAATCAAAGTTTCTCGTGAAGGGCATTTAGGGGTGACTAAAACCTGCAATGAGGACTAAACAACATTGCTGGTGACCTGCCCTCAATGCCCAGGTGAGAAGGATGCTGGAAGGATGTGAAGAGTGTTTGCTCTCAGACAAGCACTGGAAACTTTCAAAGTTACCTTTACATCTCACGGAGTTCCCAGGGAAACCTTGGGAAAAAGTCGGATTGGATTTTTCAGGGACTTACAATCTGCTAGCTGAGTCATTGAGATATTTGATTTTAGCTGTAGATTATCATTCTGAGTGGATGTCATACAGTGGACTCTCCCACCACAGATAACACCATTTCTTTTCTGAACAAAGTATTTTTACTGGAAGGAACTCCTAGGTCATTAGTAACAGATAACAGGACTCACTTCGTTTCGAATAAAATGTGTACATTTTTGAAGAGTCATGACATTAAGCATTTGAAGGTGGCCATGTACTCCCCAGCTTCTAACGGGCTGGTGGAAAGAGGCAATAAAGTACTTAAGAAAGGGATTCAGACAGCGCTGGCCGCTGGTCGGGACGTTGGGACGTTTTTGGAAGAAAAAGTGTGGAATTATAATCCTTCGCCACACTGTACTACTGGTATAATCCCCTTTGAAATTCTATGAGGTAGAAAGGCCAACACTGCCTTGCTGCCGTCCTGGTTAGACAGTGGTGAGTTTGCACGCCTTGACTCTGATTGTAAGAATGTTGCAGATGTAGTGAGAGCAAAACAAGAGAAAATGAAAGAAAAGTTTCACAAAAGAGGTTTTTCTGCATATTCTAAAACTGGGGTGGGTGATTGGGTTTTATTCAAGAAACCATTCCAAATTAGAAAAGGTGAATCTGTATTTTCAAATCCTGTTTTGGTTTGTAAGGTTAGCAAAGGTGCTGCATTTCTTCAAGGTAAGGGATGGTGGAATAAAAGACAACTGATAAAGGTAACTAACGAACAAGCTAACTTAACTAAAAACAAGAAAACCTCCATAGCGGAACACAAGCTAGATTGGACCCATTGGTTACATGATCAAGAAAGACAAGATCATCAGGTGAGAATGTATTCTTGCCGGATGATCTGCCTGTGGGTAGTTCAGTTGAAACAGAAGCAAGTAGTTCACGGGGGTGTCGTATCAGAAAACCTCCTTCCAAGTTCAAGGATTTTGTTACATATTAATGCTGACTAAGAGGTCTGTGTTTTTCTTATTGTATAATGGGGGAGGTGATGTAGTGGTTTAATATTTAGTATTTATGTTATTTAATGTCATGTATTTTCAAATGTTCTAATGTTTTCTCTCGTGCGGGGAGCGTTCGTTCTTGGGTGTTTGATCAGCTGTTGTCAGTTGCTGACCGAGCCTCCGAGGGACGCCGCTCCTTGCCGTGGCTGAAGAAGTGATATCAATAAACCAACTTATTTCAAAAGACTATGACCTCTTGTCTGACTAATTAACTACTATACCATTAAAGATAATTTAAAAAAACAATTCTTTAGAGGCAAAATATGACAATTTCACCTGTTCCCAATCAAATGTTATCACTTATTAAATGAAATCAGGTAGCCCAATGTTATCCTATGGAACAGGTAGGCCTCACAGTAGTAAACAAAGACTTTAGGAGCTTTTCACTACCAGGACATGTAACACTAAAATGTACCTGTCCAACCTTTTAGTTATAGTGCGCCCTCCCTATGGGCTGTTTTTGACCTACCTTAGTTATGACTTATTTGGATTTAAAAGGGAGTTTTAGGCCCGGCATAAGGTTTATCTTGTAAGCTCGAATTGGAAGTTTAAAACTGCAGACAGACTGCAGTGACAGGCCTGAGGCAAGTTTTAAAAGGCTACCTAAGTGGGTGGCACAATACGTGCTGCAGTCCCACTAGTAGCATTTAATTTACAGGCCCTGGGTACATATTGTGCCACTTTACTAAGGACTTATACGTAAATTAAATATGCCAATCAGGTGTGGGCCAATTTTACCATATTTTAAGGAGTGAGCAAAAGCACTTTAGCACTGCTTAGCAGTGGTAAAGTGCAGGGAGTCGTGAAACCAACAAAACGAGTCTCAGCAAATTTGAGGGGAGTAGGCAAAAGTTTTTAGGTGAAGACAACCCTAAGACTGACTGGTATAGCCCATACAGAAAGTAATGCTCTTGCAGGTGGACATTGTTTTTCATTTGGAATGCTTTCAATGGCTATTATGTCCCAGATCTATTTTTAAATACGAAGGCCCACTCTTCAGTCCCTTTTCTTGCATCATGTGGGCAAAAAGGTTATTTTCTGTGTCTCTATATCTAGCTCTGAACTGTAAATGATTTATTCAGAAACTGTTAGCTTGCCTGAATTGCTGAATTTTAATATTTATTTGCCGGGTTTTCTTAAGACAATATTAGTTAAGTGTAATGCTTATAATGTATAAGCTTAGACTTCATGTATTATATTTTAGTCAGCAACTCATATTTGAACCCATTTACTACAGTATGTATGTGAGGGCACTCTTGTTCTGCAAAACTCTTCAAATCCCCAATCATTGCGTTCATTTACTTACTAATATTAAAGTATGTGGATGCATTGAAAAGCTACACATCTCTTCTCAAGTGCCTGTGCAACTCTGAGAAGAAAACCCACATAGTCATTTGACTTTAAACATAATTTTAACTCCTGCCAAGTCCCAGATTAGAAATAGAATTGGTGAATTATGATACCTCAGACTGGCTTTTTATGGGGTGCATAATTACCACATCATTCTGCTTTTTGAACCACTGAAGGGGGCTTATACAGTAACAACACATGTTTCTCCATTCCAAAGTGCAATAACTCCCATGGTTGCCTTTAGTTTTACCTAAATCAGGCACAAATGGCAGTTTTGACCTAAACTGGGATTCACTGGAGATTTACACTGAGGGCCTAGTAAAGTAAAGTAGCTGATTCCAGTTCCTGTAATTCAGTTACTGGGATCTGTAAAATACAAATGTACGTAAGCTTGTTGACTCTTTTGTGATAATTTGGTGACTATATAATGTCGAAATTATTCCAGAAATGTCATAAATCATATGATTGCTTCGCTCCATAATTCTATTCTTTAATCTAATTTAATCGCTTGTTTTAGGTAGGGGTGGGGGGAGCTGATGGAGTTTCACTTTACGGAATTACATAAAAACTACACAAGATTACGCGGAGTACAGCGAGCGGGTGGAATTCAACACATCACGTTGCTCGTGCTGATTTTTAGCACCTGGAGCTTGTACCTCACTGTAAAATCAGCATTAATGGCACCACACAGTGCACTAGAGGGTGTTGGTTCATTCTGCCTCGCAGGTAGATTTTCTACACGTGTGTCAGCTTTCTCAACGAGAATGGCTTCGAGACGTTTTAGCACCTGAAAATCATGCTCAGTCGCAAATTCTTGCGTGCGCTTTCCAACTTAATGTTAAAAAACTCAGCCACAAAGCGGCTGGTGGAGTCTTGCTAGAGCACCGCGTTCTAAGTCAAATTGGGTAGTGGCCAAAACACTGCGAACTCCGCAGGCAAAGCGGAGTTTATAGCCCACCCCTACTTTTACTCTTCTTTCTCATTGTTTTAAGCTCTTCAACACATGCAGAACAGGTAATATTATTGCTATAGTCTCCATTTTAGTTAGCATGTCCAGTTTCTCTACCTTTGTCTCCGAATCCATCTTAGGTAATGGTGGTCACCAGCTTAGATAATGGGAGTCACAATTTTATTTATGAGTAATTTAGATGTAAAAGTTAATTTTAGCGAATCGTTCATAGCGACAAGCGGACCAAGAAAAGTGAACTCCATATCATATTTTATCAGCAGGGAGCAGGTCATAAGCTCACAACCTTTAATTACATGGGTATTACATTCGACCTCTCACTGCACTGGGGCCATATGATCAAGAGATTTTAGCAATTTGTTCGAGCGACAGAAGCCATCTTTTGATTTTGCATCTAGCAAGCTTGGCTATAGGCCACTGAATGAGATGTTACAGATGTATAAGAGTAAATGTTTACTGGTTGCAATGTTCAGGACAGGTGTGTGGGGGTATGCTAATATAGAAACTATTCAAAAAGTAGAACATGCTTTTTTTTTACGAGACTCTTTTCTGTTTCAAAGAACACCACCACATACATTTGCTATACTGAACTGGAGAAAAATATTTATCAGACATTATACTAGTATTCCCTTTGTTTCTATGGATCAAGATCTGGCTTTCCCCAGAGGCATCCTTTTCACTGTACGTTTTGAAAGACTGTCTAGAAATAAACAATTTTATTAAATATTCCATAGTTAATTTACATCAAGAATACAATGTCAGAGTTGGGTGTTCCACCAATTTCTTCAACCCTGAGATCATTGATAAGCATAATAAACTCAGGTTCGAAACTCAGTTTAAATTATTGTGCTAAGGAGAGAATGAAACACTCATATGACGTTTCTTCTGTATTCAAATATACTCCCTTAGTTACTACCTACACCATAGAACCTTATTTAACTTTTTTAAGCAATCCTCTACAATTTCTATCGTACTTGTTTTCGCTTAAGTACTTTTCATTTCTTTGTTGTGTTTACTTTTATGGGGGGGTGGTTGGGTTGCAAATTTGCCAAAGTGCCCTTGTAACATTATGTTTCAGCAAAACACAATTCACTTTACACTGTTTTGTGCTTTATGCAGTATCCATCATTAACGTTTTCTATTGCCAATTCTGCCGGCCTCTGCTATTAGTCAGCTTGGTCAGTTATACTTACAGCATCTTGAAACCCAAGAAACTAGCTCAGACATTTTGAATTTTAGCTGTACAGCGCCAACAGAAATGATATGAACTCATTATTTGATTAATGCTTTAATTTTTGTATTATTGTCTGTATTTAAAATGAAACAATTGCATAAATGAATTGCTCTGATGTTTTGATTGTAACTTTAATAGTATTTTACTGAATACAGTTGATGAGTGACGCTGCCATACTGTGTAATTGAGATGTTAATTTTTAATTTGGGGACAAAGAACAAATGCTAACTTTGAGGATTACTTGTTTCTGTTTTTAGGGCTATACACTTGGAAAGTCTGGTGAAAATCTTACAATGAGACTAAGGTTGTTATCATTCAAAGCATTGCTTCGACAGGTTTGTAATATATATATATATAAACAATATTACAATTTAATACTGCCAATATTTGGAAGTCCATCATGCTTATATTCACAGGCAAAGCACATGTTAACATTTGTGGGAAATAGTTAATCCAAACATGCATATAAACACATGATAATGAGGAAAATGCTAGAAGTATGCTTTGAAATTCATTTTAAGTTAAATGTAAAATAATGGAATAAATATTACCCCAAATTCTTATTTTATCATGGTGCTAGTAAAGCGTTCCTATGAATCTCAAGTGACATATAGATGTTAAAAATATGAATTTGACAGTTACCTTGTTCAAGATTTGAAATCTCTTCCTGAGTTGTAAATATGAAACTTGACAGTTATATCTGTGTTCTTTCTTTCATTTTTCTTTTGTGGTTTATGATACAACTCTTTTAATTATTTGTGCTATTACAAACATTGTCTACAACCCACTAATTGGAGAGTGGCTGTTAGTGCTGTATGTACAGCATGGTTAATCAATGAAAGGAAGCAACCTTGAAACAAAAACTTCCCCAAATAATTCTCCCCAAGTCTTCTGGCTGACTACTATTCTTGCCCTGAATACGTTGAGTGGGAGCGGTAGTTGTATGCAGTAGGGAACTAAGAGGGAATACCTTTGGGAGATAAGTCCAATAGGCAACGTTTTCTAACATAAACTGCAAAACTGTTAGATATTTATGACCTATTGACTCTCTGTTTTTTCCAAGAGAGGATCTCTATCAAGGATTCTCATTATGTTTCATATGACTTTAGTCTGTGCTTGATAGACAATGAAATCTTTTCTCTGTCCATAGTCTTCTATAGTTGAGCAACCAATCTCTAAGTCCAAGACATCTTATTTAACCCAATGTATTGAAATAACTGGTATCGTCGTGATAGTGTTTACTGTAAGTTGATTGCCCTACAGGGATTTCTAAGATATTCCACATGAGTCCCTTGGAATGTGTACATAGAATGCCAAGTTTAATTCACTAACAACCAACTCCCAATATCTATGCGACTTGATACATAACCACAGAGCCTACTCCCCAATGTAAACTAGGCCAAATTCTTCCCTCATCACTGCACTGGCAATCTGTTAGGCTTTCCTGGGGGTGTTTCCTAGGACATATGAAGTCTCCCTTCTTGTGTCCTGAATGGAGACCGTCACAAAATTAGGGTTGGTGATAGGAGCCACTTGTTTTTTTGTACCAAAACCTCCTTTCTTCTGTTCATATTAGGTACGGAAATTCCTTCCTTGAAAAGAAATTGAGGCTCTTTAGAGAACTCACTTGTTCTATCCTTGCCTCCCCATTGTGTTGCTGCTGCTGACCTGACTCCTTCTTTCTTGTGTCCCCTTCAGATACCTTCTTGCACATACTGGTTCTGAGCCAGGGATCAGCTTTCTTCCCAAACTCTCTGGGTACAGTGAACTTGGACTCTATCAGATGATGGCGTAACTCTGTAAAGGAATTTACTCAAGATGTGATCTTTCATCAACAAATTCTATAGCCCAACATAATCCTTTACTTTACCACTCCTCTTCAAACCTTCCAGTGCCTTACGAGATAAGTCTACAAAATAGAATGGTGTGACTGCTTTACACTATCCCTGAACCACAGACAACAATTTTCTGTGGTCAAACCAAATTTGCATATGGGGGCCTCTTTCGTGGTGGCATACCTATCCTGGTCAGCTGCATCTAGGACCAGTATGGTATTCCTCCCAGCAATGGGCATATGCTTCGGCAGGCTAAACTACAGTCCTGCTTTGGTACTTTATGCACACGCAGAACAACTTTATGAACTCCAAACCATTTATCTAAGTCACCCTCTACAACATAACTAGGCAATAGGTATTTTGGGATGTGGACTTTGTGTTTATCTCCCCTAATAATGCCTGTGTATCTGCCACCTTCATCACTGGACTCAGAAACCCTTCAGGACCTCAAGTCCACCTCGTGCTAGTTCCTCTCATGAGCCAGGAGTGCCTTCTTCCCTTCCAAGGGTTGTTGCCACCTTTGTTGTTGCAGCCTTTCCTGCCTGCCCTACAGTAAACACTCCCACAGTGGCTCTCTGTTAGACATTAGGTTGCTAGTTGGCTGGGGTGAAAGCCCTGGTGAAGCAGCCACTGCAGCCCTAGGCAGGGTAAGGGCAGGCAAACGCTAATTTAACCTGTACTCACCCTCTGGTAGCTTTACAAAGAGCATTCAGGCTTTTCTTAGAGGCAGTGTGTAAAGTAAGTGCTAGTTTATTGTCTGGTCAATTAAAACCTTTACAGTTTCTCATAAAAGAAAAGTTATAGCATCAGAGTCAATGATTTGAGACTAATCAAAAATAACATAAAATAAAACATCTGTGCATTATGCTAACTTCAATGATGCAGTTATCAATAATTGTTGTCAAATACAGTACATTGATAAGGGGTTTCAATCTTTCAGTATATTGACGGAATTTCAAACTATTTGCTTATACTGTCCTTTTTCAGTTCCTGAGAATATTTAGGAAGGAAAAGAAAATCTAGAAGACTTTACATTTGATAAAAACAAGTACTCACTTCTCAGTGGAGGGGTAAGTGTGCAATTATCTGTTGCTTTATGGACAGCTGCAGCAGTAAATTGCTGTTGACTGTTTTGCTGGACCTTATGTCGTCCAGGTGAGAGGCAACCTAAATATATGTTGTTTGCTGTGAGGTGAGGTGACACTAAAAAGCCTTTTTATTGCAGTGATAAAGGTGCCGATTACGATCCGGTAAAAACCGGGTACGAAGCGTCGTTCGGAGCGTTTTCCCCGTCCGACTCGTACCCGGTCGTAAAACTTTACAAACATGGAATTACGATTCGCACGGAAACACCATTTCCGTACGAATCGTAAAAAACACCGACCGACGAAAATATACATACGAATGTGATCCGGGAATGCTGCGACGTGACATCGGGACGCTTTCAGGCAGCGTTTCACGACCCAGGAATTACGATTCGAACCGACAGCAGTCCGGACGGCAATATTTTCACGGCACCCAAAAAGTGCCGGAAAAGCGAAGTACAGCGCGAATCGACCAGAGTAGGTGGCCCGGTACGCACCGTACCCCCCCCAGCCCCCGTACGTACGTGCCGACCCCCCAGCCCCCGTACGTACGCGCCGACCCCCCCCCGCCCCCGTACGTACGCGCCGACCCCCCCCAGCCCCCGTACGTACGCGCCGACCCCCCCCAGCCCCCGTACGTACGCGCCGACCCCCCCAGCCCCCGTACGTACGCGCCGACCCCCCCCCAGCCCCCGTACGTACGCGCCGAACCCCCCTGTATGTACACCCGTGTACGTGTCGAACCCCCCGTGTACGTTCGAGTCGAACCCCCCGTGTACGTTCGAGTCGAACCCCCCCGTGTACGTTCGAGTCGAACCCCCCGTGTACGTTCGAGTCAAACCCCCCGTGTACGTTCGAGTCGAGTCGAGTCGAACCCCCCGTGTATGTACACCCGTGTACGTTCGAGTCGAACCCCCCGTGTACGTTCGAGTCGAACCCCCCCGTGTACGTTCGAGTCAAACCCCCCCGTGTACGTTCGAGTCGAACCCCCCCGTGTACGTTCGAGTCGAACCCCCCGTGTATGTACACCCGTGTACGTTCGAGTCGAACCCTCCCGTGTACGTTGCGTAGCGCTGGGGGTACGCACCGTACATACACGGGTGGGGGTACGACTCGAACGTACACGGGTGTACATACACGGGGGGTTCGACTCGAACGTACACGGGGGGTTCGACTCGAACGTACACGGGGGGTTCGACTCAAACGTACACGGGGGGGTTCGACTCGAACGTACATGGGGGGGTTCGACTCGAACGTACACGGGGGGGTTCGACTCGAACGTACACGGGTGTACATACACGGGGGGTTCGACTCGAACGTACACGGGGGGGTTCGACTCGAACGTACACGGGTGTACATACACGGGGGGTTCGACTCGAACGTACACGGGGGGGTTCGACTCGAACGTACGGGGGCTGGGGGGGGTCGGCGCGTATGCGGGCACGTCTCCATGGTTGCTATGGGAGTTCGGTGCGGACGGTGTTTTTTCCATCCGGTTGTAACCTCGGACGCACGGGGTGGATCGTGATTCCTCGGTCGGACTTCACCTTTCACATTTGTACGGTAAATCGTACGAGGACGTGTCGGACACATTTTCCGACCCGAGGACGTGTGGGGAATGATTCCCAATGCGGTTCGTATGGACTTTTTACCATGCGAATCGTGATTGCCAGTTCGTACGGCACTTGTACGATTCGTACGGTAAAAAGACCGGATACGAGTCGCACGGGGAAATTTTTTACCGGATCGTAATCGCCACCAAAGTGTTTAATGACCGAGTTTCTCCCCTACCGCTTCCATAAATTGCACAAAGCGGCACGCTAGCTGAACGTCTCCACCTCCGAGGCATGCCTTCACAGCTTTTCTGCAGGTTCTTATCCCCTTATTTACAACGAATGGCTTTAATATTTGACGTTGTTCAGCTTGTAGTTCTCCGCAGATGCATAAAAGGTGTAGTACACTTTCATTGGCTCCCTCACATAAGTGGCAAGTTGACTAACCCGGCGATCGTTTCCAAGGGGGGATGTGTGGCAATGATGGTAGAATGCCCAATCGAAGATGAAGATATTTTTCTTTCTTCCTTTTTTTGAAACCTACGCCTAGGTAAGGTTGCAGAGAGGACTTGACATAGCTTTACACAACAAACCATCCATGGGTTATTTCTGTGAGTGCCGCCTTGTCTTCTAATAGGGATAGTATTTTCACTGTATTATTTACGATTTGTTTAAAACAATGGTAGGACCCTGAGGCCACCTAAAGTTCCTCCAGGCCCAGACACTCTTTGATGCTATCAGATAGCTCATAGCTGGGCAGTCGATCTTTTGATGTATTTCGTTCCATAGGTAGGAATTCAATGTTCCTGCTTCGGCTCTTTTGATCCTGTACCATTTCTTGGCATAAGCTCCTTTGTGGGCTAATTCTTGGCTTTGTAGGCCGAATTCTAACCTTATTTGGGCCGGTGAAACATACTTAGGTAGATTCTGGCCGGTCTTGAGACAGTGCTGTCTAATATGGCCGCATCTCTTCCCCTCAAGCACTCACTCCCATAAGTAATTGCCGGAATGAGCTTTGCTTGCCAAACTTGTTAAAGTAGAGTAAGATTTGGGTCGGTAGTTTTATGTTTGATAGATTTCATTGCTGCCGCAATGAGTTGCCTCTTCTTTTGATAACATCTTTTTGTGAGTTAAGTGTACCTCTATTATCTATTATTACTCCTAAGTATTTGTATTGGTCAAGTACTTCTATTGTTGAGTTAGCCAGGTGCCAGTGGAAGTTAGAGGTTTTCTTTCTTGGATGGATCCTCATTACCTTTGTTTTGTCGTAGTTGATGGTTAGCCCATTGTTTACTGAAAATCTGCTGGTTGTGTCTAATATATTTTGAAGGCCAATGGAGGCTCGACTAACCAGCACGAGGTCATCTGCATACATGAGGTTGTAAAGTGGCAGCCCTCCTCTATTTGGCATATGTGAGTTACAGGTTTCCAGTACTGACAATAGATCAGACATGTACAAGTTAAAAAGTGTCGGCGCCAAGACACACCATTGTTTCAGCCCCATGGTTGTTGGGATTTTCCGAGACAGGAAATTACCATCTTCTAGCTTGACTTGAACCCACGTGTTTGTGTGGAGAAGTATTAACTGGTTTAGGAGAGCAGATGGTATTTTTTTATCCTTGAACTTGTGCCATAGTTTACTCCTGTCGATTTTACCAAACGCTGACGAATAGTCAATAAAACACATGAATACAGGGTGTTTTGCTAATTTCGCTTGATCTATCATTAGGGACAGGGCAAGTATGTTTATAGTCGTTGCCATGTCCTCGCAAAAGCTGATCTGATTGATGGGTATAATTGATTTTTCGTCTGACCAAGCAATGAGGTCTTCTGAAAAAATGTGAAAACACCACATAAAATGATGTTACACCAGTTTAGGAAACAATAGCTCTGATCTTAATAAATGAAAGAAGACCAAAATGACAATAATCCCAATAAGTTGAACCAAAGCTATTGAATTTCAAAGTTTATAGTGAAAAATACCACCAAAAAGCACAAAGCGTTGTTGGGCATATCTGTTTACACCAGTCTGGGACAAAGTCGCAAGTTCTGATCAACTGCGTTAGTGCACGGGTCTGCTACAGGGACCCAGATAGGCCAGCTGAACAAAGTCCCTTAAATCCTGTTTGCAGCGAGCACCAAGTGTTAACGTTGAGGATCCTGTTGACAGGGCCTGTGATGTGAAGTCTAGTGCGAGGCACAGCCGAGCTAATGCATCATTTCCTATGAGCAGTGAAACTACTATGTGGAATTTAATTGTCGACATCAAGGCTGCCATCGATGATGGATGTGAGGAGCTTGCACAGGGAAAAGCATTGCGCAGCTGCACTTTCAAAGGAGATGTATCAGTCCCAAAATGTGGAAGGCGGCGGCAATGCAAATCTTTTGTGATGAGTCCAATCCATGCAGTAGCTGTGATGCATCGGTTCTGCTTGGGGATGCATTGCTCAGCAGAGACGATGCATCGGTTCCCCTTGCAGGCAGCTTAGACCAACTTTCAAGGGTCCAGGACTGGGGTGGCACTACTTGATAAGGTAGCCTCAGAGATGGTCCAGGTGCAAATGCAAGTAGGTTGGAAGCCTGTTATGTCCATGAGGCTTCAG
Organism: Triturus cristatus; assembly: GCF_964204655.1. Classification (NCBI taxonomy): domain Eukaryota; kingdom Metazoa; phylum Chordata; class Amphibia; order Caudata; family Salamandridae; genus Triturus; species Triturus cristatus. Next base: position 280,806,087 of record NC_140593.1, read on the forward strand.
ATCAGGATGCCACCCAACTCCCCTTGGAGTCAATCTGGGTTCTTGATTCAAGTGATGCAGGTCTAGTCCTTCTCACCCCATCAAGAGGACAGCAGGCAACAGTTCAGCACAGCAAAGCAGGAGTCAAGCAGAGTGCAGTCCTTGAACAGCACAACAGTACTTCTTCCTGGCAGAGTATCCACAGGTCCAGAAGTGTACTGATGTGGTGCTGTCTGAGGTCCAGTACTTATACCCACCGGTGTCTTTGAAATGGGGTGACTCCAACATGCCCTTAAAGTGCACATATGACCTCCCTTTCCAATGGCTCCGGACTCACTACAGGGGGGGTATGCAGCTCTTTCTGCATGGACAGGATACAGACTAACTAGGTGTAAGTGAGGTTGTGCCCAGCTCCTCCCTTCCATCCTGCTAGAGATGGCCCATTGAGACACACATAAGCTTGTATTTTGTGTGGCAGTCTAGGAGGAATACACAAACTCCAACTCTCAACTACCCCTAGCCATGTGATCAGAGACAGGCTACAGGCACCAAATGGCTAAAGCAAGAAAATGCCAACTTTCTAAATGTAGAAAGAAGAGTTGGACTACGGCTTGGCTGTCCTAGACAAAGTGAGCACTACCTGTAAAACTCAACATTGAGTGTATTTCACATTATACTACAATTATTATACAATGTTAATGAGTCTTTAATAACTAATTATCCTAAACACAAATAAATTTCAGTGAATCCAGAAATCCAAATAAAACTTCGATTCCATCCGACGTTGTCCAATGCTTCTTTTTATTCTGAAGCAGAATTCATAAATGATGTGAAACTTCAAAGTGCTTTATATTTTCTTGGCAAACATGAAGAAGACCATTCCCAATGCATTTCGGGTGCATCATACACATCAGGGTAAATCTACAACAAACATGTACATAATGAATGAACAAAATATAACTTCTCATTTACAAATAATAACTATGCTGGCCTCTCATTATCCGGAAGAAAAAACAAGATACTGAATAGGTAGATGGAACTGTGAATAATAGAACCAGAGAAAAGAACTGGTTTATAGAATAACACAATTACTAATGAAACCAACCATGTGGTATTATCGGAAGTGAGCCTCGAAGTCCATATAGATAAGTAAAAGAAAGTAAGAAAAAAAGAAAGGTAACCACACCACCATTCCAGTGAGCTGAGTAACTGCTAGTGCTAGTAGGATTAGTGTACGGTTTTTATGACTAGTTGTTGTGAAAACCACATTTATTAATGCTCACTGACTGTAATGAAGTGTTCTGTACCTCCACATGTCTCAGACTGTCAAACGGTGCACACAAATTTCTTTGGATGCTAAAGTTGGCGAATGTAGTACCTCTCAAAAAAGATGTTCCTTCTGTGTTCTAAAATACAAGAAACCCAATAATGCGATTTGTATAGTATATAAAATAAAATACATTAAGAAATCTCCTACCATCTGTGAAAATCTCTGCTGTCACTTTACATGACTTATTAACTTTCTAAAGGTGGCATTTTTAGAATTGTAATTTAAAATCTTACTTTGCCAAAAGGTTTATTTCTAACCAATTGGAAATTACATGTATAAACTGTAATAGGTTATCCCAATGGTATTCTATGGGACAAATAGACCTTGCAGTAGTAAAAAACAACTTTTTTCACTATCAAGACATGTAAAACTTAAAAGAACATGCCCTACCTTTTAAATACATTGCAGCCTGCCCTCTGGGTTGTCCAGGGCCTACCTTAGGGGTGACTTATATGTATAACAAGAGAAGGTTTGGGCCTGGGAAGGTTTATTTTGCCAGGTTTACACAGCAGTGTAAATTGCACCCAGAGGCTTGCAGTTGCAGCCCTAAGATATGGCTAAAGGGCTACTTACGTGGGTGGAACAATCAGTGTTGCAGGCCTAGTAGTAGCAATTCATTTACAGGTCCTTGGTACATGTGTTACTACTTTAATGGGAAGTCAATTAAATATTCCAATTTGGGATGAACCAATATTGGTATGTTTAAGGGGGAGAGCACACGCAATTTGGTTCTGGTTAGCAGCGGTAAAGTGCACAGAGTCCTAATACCACCAAACATGAGGTCATGAAAATGAAGGAGGAATGCAAAAAGTTGGGGGTAGGACCACTCTTAGGCTGTCAGGTCCAACACTCTCACTCTCAAAATCCAAGATTGAGATACCTTTCTTCCCTTGTGCATAACCTGGGTGCCTATCCAGAGGTGTTGCCAGAGTAATGAGCCACTCTGACTCTGATGTGACTCCAAAGTCCAAATGAGTTTTGAAGGCACCTCTACCCCCACTGGGTTTACTGAACGCCTTACAGGGTGGACAAAAGAAGGAGCCTCTCCAGGTGTCAACAAACATTTTCTTGTGACAGGGGAGGCCTTTTTAATGTAGATTAAGTTTCTGGGTCCACCAAAAGTGGCCTTCCTGCAAGAGCACCCCCCATACCCAGGCTTTTGTCTCTACTCCTGAAGCTCATACTACATCACCACCACTGGGCAATCGCTAGGGAGCAAATGCAAATTAGCATCCAGGAGCTGCAGGCAGGGAAAAGATAACTGTTTAAAAATTACTTTTCCTTCTAGTTATTAAAAATCTGACTTTACCACTGAGTTTGGCAGTTAATAAATATTGATAGAAGTTGTTTAAACATTTATCTAGGTGGTCCCTGACCCAAGATAGCAGAATAATTATTTAATCTGATGTCGCCTAATGGCTAGAGTAGTCAACCTCAGAGCTGGGGAACCAGGCTCAAGTATCGTGAGGGATGCTCAGCATTCTGTGATTCTGGGCAAATCACTTAATCTCCCCTTGCCTAATGAAAAAAATTAAAATGTGTCCATTTGTAACCCTATTGGTGCTCATGTAAAGCACTCTGATACCTTCGGGTCTGGTTTGCACTATATAAAACAAAACAAAAAACATTTTGCTTCCCAGTATTTCTGGATGGCTAGTCAGCCTTCCTACTCTGAAAAACGCTTTAGGTTTCTAGTTATTGTAAGGACATGTTAACTTTAAATTTCTACATGCCCTACTTTTAAATACCATACACCCTACCTCATTGTGGTGACTTATTAATAGTTAAAAGAGTGGTTTTAAAATGTCAAAAAGGGGTTTTTTGACATGTCACATTTCAGGTTCTACATTTCATCAGTCAAGCTACAAGGCAGACTTGAAGAAATGTTTGCACTGCCTCTGTAATGGATGGCACAATAGGTGCTGGAATCTGTAAGCGTTACAACAAACAAATGATGGACGGAATGCTGACAATGCATGGATTTAACCCAGATCTCTTGACTGGGGGAGAATGTCTGCATTGTCAGCATTCCGTCCATCATTTGTTTGTTGTAACGCTTTTCGCCCTAAGTGGGATGGGTATTCCCAGACGTGGGACCCGTGCTCACTACGCCACTGGAGTCAAGCTATCCTGGCTGATGACGGCTGATAGCCAGAAACCGGTCCTAGGATGCTTGATTCCGGTCCAGGGAAGACATGGCTTGGCAGTTCGGGCTGGACTGTTCCCATGAGGCACAGGGTCAAGACTGATTTGCATATGGCCATGTCTGAACTGGGGCGGCGTAGTGGGCAAAAGAACGATGGATTTAACCCAGATCTCTTGACTGGGGGAGAATGTCTGCATTGTCAGCATTCCGTCCATCATTTGTTTGTTGTAACGCTTTTCGCCCTAAGTGGGATGGGTATTCCCAGACGTGGGACCCGTGCTCACTACGCCACTGGAGTCAAGCTATCCTGGCTGATGACGGCTGATAGCCAGAAACCGGTCCTAGGATGCTTGATTCCGGTCCAGGGAAGACATGGCTTGGCAGTTTGGGCTGGACTGTTCCCATGAGGCACAGGGTCAAGACTGATTTGCATATGGCCATGTCTGAACTTGGGCGGCGTAGTGGGCAAAAGAACGATGGATTTAACCCAGATCTCTTGACTGGGGGAGAATGTCTGCATTGTCAGCATTCCGTCCATCATTTGTTTGTTGTAACGCTTTTCGCCCTAAGTGGGATGGGTATTCCCAGACGTGGGACCCGTGCTCACTACGCCACTGGAGTCAAGCTATCCTGGCTGATGACGGCTGATAGCCAGAAACCGGTCCTAGGATGCTTGATTCCGGTCCAGGGAAGACATGGCTTGGCAGTTCGGGCTGGACTGTTCCCATGAGGCACAGGGTCAAGACTGATTTGCATATGGCCATGTCTGAACTGGGGCGGCGTAGTGGGCAAAAGAACGATGGATTTAACCCAGATCTCTTGACTGGGGGAGAATGTCTGCATTGTCAGCATTCCGTCCATCATTTGTTTGTTGTAACGCTTTTCGCCCTAAGTGGGATGGGTATTCCCAGACGTGGGACCCGTGCTCACTACGCCACTGGAGTCAAGCTATCCTGGCTGATGACGGCTGATAGCCAGAAACCGGTCCTAGGATGCTTGATTCCGGTCCAGGGAAGACATGGCTTGGCAGTTCGGGCTGGACTGTTCCCATGAGGCACAGGGTCAAGACTGATTTGCATATGGCCATGTCTGAACTGGGGCGGCGTAGTGGGCAGAAGAACGATGGATTTAACCCAGATCTCTTGACTAGGGGAGAATGTCTGCATTGTCAGCATTCCGTCCATCATTTGTTTGTTGTAACGGAATCTGTAAGCGGCATTTACCTTCCTGGCCCTGCGTACACATTGTACATGTGTTCCCTGTCTGTATTCCCCACCAGTTCCAGCACGGCATGGACTTCACCATCCATGCTATGCTGGAACATTTTCGCTGTTCCCATTGCAGTGCCCTTTTTCAGGGCCCCGCTGTGGGAACGCAAAAAGGACCGTCCGCCTGTATGAAAAAAACTCATAATCAGGCTGGCAGTCCTTAAGCAGCTTTGGCAGTGCTGTGTCGGCTGAGAGCCGGCGCAGCACCATCAAAGTGGGAATTGGGCCCTAAATCTGCAAGGCGTTACATGGCTGAGAACTGCGGTCTTCAAGTAGTGGACCAACTAATGGTGGAAGTCAAAGACATGATAAGTTGTGGGAGAACTGTCCTGCTACGCCTGCCCCTAGAAATGCGAAATCCAAGATCAGTCAGCTTTATAAAGGGAAAGTCAAGGCCTCCATTACCCGCCATTGTGATAAGACTCCTTCTGTGCTGTGTCTAACTTGGAGAAAGAGTTACATTCTCTGGGTGTTTTCACGGCCCACTTCCCCCTCACCCACCACTATCTTGGACCCCCTGATCGATGAGGTCTTGTCCGCTCAAGACTCTCATGTTGCATGCCTCAACATTTCATGCCTTGCTCCCCATTGACCTAACTAATTTCACCATGCAGCAAGACACTGGGCCAGATCCCACCGTAGATGGCCCGGCTCGTCCAGATAGTCTCAAGAGCCTGGCTGTACATATTAGAGCTGAAATCAAGTTTGCCAAAGAAGTTGTCCTCTCAGTACACATTAGTATTAACAATGAACTACTGGTAAAGCATAGTAAACGGGAGCTTTGTATTAACCCCTTCCACTCAAATGTCTCCCTTCTCCATACTACTGGCCCACCTGGCCCTGGTGTCGAAAGGTTGGATGTCCTCCTCAATGGGGATTGTTTGTGTTCTCCCCCTTTTCTACTAGCGCAAATTCCACAGCCCCTAAAGGTCTTGCCCCTCCTCCAATTCAGTAAGGCAAGGGGCCCCCAAATGAGCACCAACACTAGCCCCAATAATGCATGCACAGGTAACCAAACTGAATCCAGTGCCCCTCACACTGTGATATCAGGACCCAGCGCCATTAGGGACACTCATTCTGGGGCCCATTCTGAGGTTCCCCCAATCCCCCGACAGAGAACGGTCGTGGGGCTATTTCCCACAGGGGTAACTCTTTAAATCCCCCACCTGATTGTACACCATACTTGGGAGTAGTCCTAGTGGACATGATTCCAATCAGTCCCAACACTTTTGGGAGCATTTTGCAACTCAAGAATAAGGTGTCCCACTGGTTGTCCATAAAGGTAGGGGTGGGCTGCCCCTGATAAATTTATGATTTTTATTTAAAATTATTTTTTGGTGAGATTTAATTATGATAATTGTGTTATTATTTTTTAAGTACATTTTATGTGCAGGTTGTGGGGTTTGTAGTGGTAAAGGGTGGGTAGTAATTATTTTTAGTTAATTGTTAATTAATTAGTGGTTAGTATTAATTAATTAATTGAAAATTAAATATGTTGGGGGGGGTGGCCTAGTGGTTCAACATGGCGATCAATTAAGTGATGGGCAAGCGTCCTCAGAATAGAGATGATTTCCCGTATTGGCCTGCTGAGAATTTTTCTGCATACTACTCCTGTTGAGAAACACAGGATCCTTACAATGAGTTTACCAAATGGTATTGTTCCCAACTTAGCTGATTGCACCACCTGGGGGACAGTGTTTTCTGCGGTGTATACACTGTGCTTTGGCAGCCCCTCCATGAGTGTTCTTACGAGTGTTCTAAAGAAGGTTCAGGATGAACACGGGGCTTGTCCATCCCTGGAACTGGGATGTTCCCTATTGTCTCCGATATGATTCTGGCCAATGTCAAAGGTGAGGCAGTTAGCTTGCAAGTGAGTCAACGCCTTTGGCAGCAGCATTTGCCGATTTTTATTGTGGATGTGTATACATTATAAGGTCATAGTAGTTTAGGAGTAAAACCTTATACTTAGGTACAAAATAGGCCCTCTCTGGAAAACAAAGCATTGTCCAGTCTTTCCTAAATAGACTTGGAATAAAAATCAGCGGCAGCAACAGCAGAAGCTTGGTTCTCTTGCTGGTTTGCCACCACTGGATGCTTTTTAGATATGATTTGCCTGATCTCTCTAAAATTGAAAAACACCTGGGAGGTTTCAGGTTCCTGATCCTCGTTTTCCTCATTCCTTTGAGGAATCATCGGATCAACAGGTCGGCGGGGTACAACAACAGGATCCCAGAGAAGGCCAGTCTGCGCAACCTTGATGTGACCCGCAGCGACTGTTTGATGTAAAAGCCAAACAGGAGGGACCACCTCAATATCATGCCCCATTTCAGAAGAAGAAAGTTGCTGCTTTGACTGCAAAATATGCATCAGATGGTGACAACCCTACTCCTCAATTGGAGATGGGCGGTAATACTCCTCGACAGTGCAGAAGAAGTTTCCATAGTGGGGGAGGCACTCCACCAGTGTCTGGAGGTGAAAGCAACTGACACGTTCATTACAGTGGAAGCAGCTGACACACGAGTTGCACCCCCTTAAAGGCTTCATGAGATAGGCCTCCAAATTGAAAATGATATCAAACGCACAATTAAGGTGGTCTTTTGGGACAACCTTACTTCTTCCTATGATATTTTGATGGCGGAGGTTGATTGGCCTCCTCCATTTGTTCTGACTTCCTTTAAGAGGAAGGATGTTATTCTCCTTAGTTTTTTGTGTTATGTTTCGGAGGAGGCTAAACAAGCTTATACATCGGAGTGGGCGTTAGCCCTTGCTCCTGCAGTCTATCATAATCAGGTGGGTTGAGATAAGGATTCGCCTCCACATGAAATTCCTTTGCGATCGATGCCACAACCCCAACCACAATATCCAATTATGTGAGACTTGAAAGCGTCTGTGAGTGAAGTCTTGGCCCAATTGGAACATCAGGGTGTAATTGAACCCTCATCCATGAATAATCCTCTTTTTCTGATATTGAAACCAGACAGTTCATATCATATTGATTTGGATTACTGTCATTCTGTCATTTGAACAGTCATGTTCGTATCTTTGCTGTACAGAACACCCACAGCTCTGCGTTAGTCGATACCATTGTTCGTAAAAAATATAAAACGACTCTTGATATCTCAAATGGTTTTTATAGTCACAATTTGGCTCTTGATGGCTGTGACTTGACAGCCTTCAGCATCCTCTGGTATCATAAAAGATATACGCACTTGCATATGGGTTATAAAATAGTCCTGGCGCTTTTGCGGCGTGCATAGTGTCTGTTTTACATGAAATTGACCCTGATGCTTTCTCATAGGTCAATTACATCTATTTCATGGATGATGAATTGATACCACATCTTGTGCGTGTGGACCGCATCATAATGTCTTTTGCAGACTTGGGATACAAATTCAACTTTGCCAAGTCGCACATTGCCTATTTGGCAGTTCTTTTTCTGGGTTACAAACTCACCAATGAAGGTAGGGGGTGCCCCCCCACTTTCTGGAGAAATGTGCTCCATTACAACCTCCATCTAATCTTAAAAAATTACAATCTTTGCTAGGTTTTTTGAATTTCTGGAGAACTTACATTCCTGATTATGCCCAGTGTATCAAACCACTTTACTCTTTGATTCAACCTTCTTTTTCGGCTTCCTGTTGGCTACCGGAACATACTGCAATTCTTCAGTCTCTGCACTCTGACCTGCTTGCGACCAACTTCTTGTTGACACGAGACAATTCTAAAAATGTGGTCATACGGATTGTATCACGCGCATTGGGTTTCTCTTACTTGACGTTCAATGAGGGGACATGTTCCCTATTGCATAAAAATCACATTTGTACACTTCGACAGAGATGATTTTCTCTTCTACAGAATTTTTTTTGACATATGTCCAGATGGCGATTCTGAAAGAATGCTCTCTGGCTCAGGGTAAAAACAATTTTATTGTCTCGCCCATTGGGGGGGTCTGAGACCCTCAGTTTTTTTTAGGGGGGCCTCAAAAGGGGTCTCTAGGGGGCTCTATTTTCGGACCTTGAAGGTCAAAGGTAGGGTAACATGTTTACCTGCATATCTTCCCATAACGGCAAGATAGACATATGGAATCTGGTATCCCTGAACTCAGAATTTAATAACACATCCTTTAGTGAAGATGGTTTTTAAATTCTAAGTTTGGAATTAGCACTTTTAGAAAGTGACTATTTTCCTGTTCAACCTTTCTGTGTGCCTCTGCCTGGTTGTGTATTGACGGTCTGGTTTGTGAGGACAGGGGCTGGGGTGGCTCCAGGAGGCTGGGTGAGTCAGCATTAGGCTGAATAGCCCCATCTACATGTAGAGTGGTGGGGTGGAGTAGCACCTGGGTCTCAATAGGGCTGTGCCTGCCTGCCACAGTGCTGACTCCACCTCCTGCGGTGCGTCTGATGTCCCTGGCCCACACTCACAAATGAAGAAGAGGTGCACTGGCAGAGTGCACCCAGAACTGGTTTAGATTGGGTCCAGGACCCTCATACAAGAAGAACAAAGACTTTTGGGTTATAAAAGTAGGACTGGAGCCCCAGTAAAATTAGATTAGGAAACTTCGTGATCAGGAAGGAATCCCTGCCAAAAGAAGAACAGCCAGGAGGACTGACGAAAAGTGCTGCCATTGCCGAGTGTCTGGGAGCTGACCTACAGTTGCTGTGATTGCTGAGGAAGAGGACCAAGGGACTGTCTGCTGTGTGCTGTGTCCCCCTTACTCTGCCTCAAGCGTGATCTGCCCCAGGATTGTGTCCCTCGCGCTCTGTGCAGATTAACACACCGCTGAGGAACTTTGGAGCACCTGCTTTGCCCCAGAGTGCTGTGTGTGCATTGACTCCACCGCCATCCCTCGAGCTGTGTTGTGTGCCCGAGGCCGGATTTCACCACTCTGAGGAGCCTTGAAAACACCCTGCTGGTATTCACCACCACCGGCCCAGGATCTTCATTTCCGAGCCGTGCTCGGATTGGTCACAGCAACAAGGGTTTCCCCCAGCAACGTGGAGGTTGGTCAGGCGGAGCTACATTGAGTCTGGAGAGGTGCGAGGTGTCCCCTAGCAACCGGGGTTCCCTCGCGCTCGTCATCAAGGAAAGGAGCTGAACCTTAGGCCGAGGCGCGTCCCACCAGCAAAAGCGGCTTCACCGGAGATCAGCGCGGACTGCAGAGCCCCCCTCACATCCTAAGGTAACCGGCTCCAACATGTGACCGAAGTTTGCACAGGGGGGAGATTATGATCACACGTGCTACCGGCAGGCCGCCGCAGGGGTGATTAAAGCTTGGTGACTTCACTATGGCAATCACGGGGGTGATTTGAGAAAGCGCTATTTTTGTGATTTGAGAAAGCGCTATTTTTGTGATTGGGAAAACGCTACTTGTTTAAAAAAACTTTATTTTGCATTTTAATAGTAAACAATACGATACATTCGTAGAATAGCAGTCATGTATGCAAATGACAATGTTGTTTTACAGCTTACAGTTAATTGCATTTTCATCGCATTTATGTGAAGGGAAATATACAAAATTTCTTATCGCCTACACATTAGCCAATCTCTAATTACACATTAGTTGCCCCAACTAATCTGTTGTAAGAAGGTGTTTTACAGTTGTGATATATGGGAAAATGCTACTTTGGGTGATTCTCTAACTCCACGAGTGCAGCTGGGGCATTTTTGAAAAACATCTCAGTCACATTAGGTTTGAAATAACATTCCACACGCTAGGAGCAGGAATCCTCCAAGCCGAAGAGCTCAGTCAATTTCATTATTCACCAAAAAACCAGAGAGAACTAAATCTGGCCACCAGCGAGCTATGTGTACAGCTTCAGAAGATAGGGAAAATGTTTGATACTAGGTGGGTAGCATCCAGTTACAGATCTGTGAAAGCTGTTTGGAACTGCTTCCCTGCCTTGTGCAAACATTTTGAGAATGCTTCTAAAGACCCATCCAGACCCATAAGAGACCAGAGTAAGTATGAAGGCCTCTTGAAGAAGCTTACATCCTATTCTTTTATCAGAGATTTGGGGGTAATGTGTGATGCACTTCAAGAGCTCAAAGACGTATCACTCTCCTTACAGAGGAGGGACATTACAGTTGTTAATGCCCACAGACTTTTGGTTAGTCAAGTACGTATATTTAGAGCAATGAAGGACTCACCAGGGGAGTTTGCTTTTGCGGCTCAGAGAGCAGTTGACGAGGGCAAATTCAAGAATGTTCCTTTTTTCCATGGTAGAAGTAACTCTGTTGCCCTTAATCAAAATCAGTTTTACCAAAGTCTTTCTGTAAATATCAATAAACGATGTGCTCCGGATTCTGAGAAAGAACTTATAGCCAGCTTCAGTGTGCTAGATGCAGGCAACTTCCCTTCTGGTGATGAATGCAATTTTTCTTGGTGAAACAGATATCCAGAAACTGTGTTTAGAGTTTCAGCTGCCAGCAAGAGATACTATCCAAGCTTTTAGACTTTTCAAAGATTTTGGTGGAAAGAAAACCCCTGAAGCATTAAAAAAGTTAGTAGTTTGCATGGAAACCGTGCCAGCATGTAATGCGGATTGCGAGAGAGGTTTCAGCGCAATGAACTTAATTGCTAGCCCAACAAGGGCCTCTCTTCTTGTAGAGACCATCTCTTCATGCTTATGGGTAAAACTCAATGGTCCTCCATTTGAAACATTTGACACAAAGCTGTATGTAAAGAGTTGGCTGGCAAAAGGTAGAACGTCTGCTGAAGAAAATTGTTGTGAGAAACCCCAGCAAAATAGACACAGTGAATATCTTCACGGGTTTTGGGAAATCCTGCAATAGATTTGTAAGTAATGTAAATCATTTTTACAAGTGTTTGGTATTTTGTGGCTCATACTTAATAAATATACCTTTTTGCCTATTTTATTATCCTTTGCTGGATGCGACTTCATGATTTTCTTAAGCACACAATGCTAGTTATCTTGATTTAGACCACGCCCCTACTCAGATAGGCCACCCCCCTTTAAGAAATGTGCCACGCCCCTTTTAGAGCACCCCCAGGTTTTTTTCCCACTTAAAGCCCTGGTCTCCCCTGTACCCGCTTTGGAAGCAGTTACAAAGGCTAGTGTTCCAAATTCGAAAGTCTTGCATCCACGTTGGATACAATGGGCTAGTTCTTTGACATCGGCTGATGTTAACTTTATCTTTGACCCGTCTTTGCAGGCACAGGAGTTTTTACAATATGAGCATGGTCACCCACCTCCTCTGTCATTGCTTCCTCTTGATCAGTACAAATGCCTTATTTACACTGATGGATCTGCACAGCCAGCTATTGGGACTACACATGCTTATTCGGTGGCTTGCACAATTGTGGCAGGGACAATACTTGATTGGAATTTTAAATCCTCCTTGGTGCACACACAGTCTCTTGGTGACTGCATGGCTCGATTGGCGGAGTTATGTGCTCTGGTTTTGGCTCTTGAATTTGCTGATCCGGATGTTACTACACTTATAGAGTGCGATTCGTTTTAATGTGTACAATCCTTCAATGACAACTTTTTCTTCTGGACACAAAATGATTTTTGTCTGATTCTAAAGGTAGCGCAATTAAGTATAAAACGCTTTGGGTTAAAGTGGCCACTTTTAAGGGGAGCAATTGCCACTGGCACGTTATCAATACTTTGGGTCATCAACGTGTTGGAGCACACACCGTTGGTAATTCATTGGCTGATGAGGCAGCCAAATCTGCAGTAGTCATTTGTTCAGTAGCAGCAGTCACTAGGTCCATGACTAAAATTGATGATGATAATTTGGCAGCTATTGCTGCTACGAAGGAGGGAACAGAGTATTCCCAAAGTTTTCCTTCACGTTACACATTCCACTTGTCGTCTGATCATCTTCCATTTGCAACTATTCCATCCGTTGGGGATCAGCTGATTCCCAACGAGGACCGTAGGCTCTCTTTAATAATAGCCGCACATGAAGGCATTGCTTTTGCACATGCCAGTGGGAATGCGTCTGTTTCCCTTTTGTAGCAACGTTTTTGGTGGCATGGTTTATACCAACAGGCACGTAAATGTGTTCTTTCTTGTGACATCTGTAAACAAATTAAGTCTTCTACTGTTGCACGCCCACCACATACTTGGCTTTACATCTCTAATCAGCCATTTGGCTGTATTTATCTTGATCACTGCGGTCCTTTGTCATCAGACACTGTTTTTAAACATATTTTGGTTGCAGTGGATTTATGCACTAGATTCCTTTGGGTTGGCCACAACGTAGTGCTAATGCTCAAACGTATATGAAGTATTTGAGTGTCTTTGTTGATACATTTGCCTGTGGCACCTTCCATTCTGACCAAGGTCCTGTGTATGCCTCCAAGGCTTACCGTGATGCGATAAAGTCTCGGGGGGTACAGATGCAATTTTTGTCTCCATACCGCCCTGGGGGCAATTCAGTTGTGGAGCGAATGAACCGTGACTTAAAGCAATCTTTAACAGCTAGGGTCTCAGGTACTGGCAGGGGTTGGCTTACTCATCTGTATGGAGTCCAACATGCACTAAATAATCTCCCTAGAAGTTCTCTGGGTGGGTGGACCCCATACGAAATGCTGTTTGATGGTTTAGAAGTTGTTGTGGCTGCAGCAACCTTTTACGTAGATAATCATTGTGCTGATTCCTGTTTCTGGCTAGCTGCCTAAAGTTGGAGATCTGGTCCTATAATAGGTGGAGAACAAAAGAGAATTTGGTCCATCCTACCGTGCACCGGTCGGAGTCCTTGGTTTGAAAGGCACTAGAACTGTGATCCTGCCTCCTTTACCTGGTCGTAAGGAGAACCGTTACATTTCCATCGAACATGTCAAGCTACACCATATGGCCGATACTGAATGGTATGCCTCCAAGCATTCCACGTCGAGATCTTTCATTGAATCCTATGGCTTCTGTTTCTTCTACTACTCCCAAGAAATCCGAGGGGGAGATGGAATCTTCAATTGATCTATTGCCTGTTTTTACTTTTACATCCACATCTGCAGATATTGAGTATGCTTCTCCTTCAGTTGAAGCCATAATTGACGGTCCTGAGAGTACCATACCTGCAACATCCAATGCAGCTCATCCCCTGTTGTTTCAACTGGGGTCCTCGTCATCGCCTGTGCCAGAGAACCCTACTTGTGCCAGTGTTTTCATCACCTGGTTCAAAAAGACTTACTTGGTCCCGCCCTGGACTTAAATCTGGATGGTGCTTACAATAATATTACTCTTCATGTGGATCAGATTTGTGTCTGTAATTTTCTCCTTCTTAATGGCCATTATTTACCTGAATGCTCTGCTGTGAACTTTGTCGATGGAGTTCTGGCCCCGCACACATTGCCCCATATAATGAAAAGAGACCAAGCCCTTATCAATATAACAGCGTTCTCTGTTGGTGATGGCATTGTCTGGGATAAAGTATCATAAGATATCCATGGCCCGACCGAAATTTTGAACATTTCCTTAGGGGATGTGGTTTTGCGCAATATATATTCAGATGACTGGGATGTTCATGCTGTTCATTCATTGTTCTCTGATTTAAAATATTATGCTGCAGTTGATACTGAAGATTCGTATTTAAATTCGGCTAATTACGCAGATTTATTCTGTTATAAAAATTATCCCTATCATTTTTTGCACAAGACTAAAACTCAAAGACCCTTTTTTAATCATACCCAATGGGAGCATTGTCCAACACCGTTACAGGGCTGTTTGAAGACCCAACACAGTAAATGTGTGTATTTATCTGGTTACAATCTGTCTGACCACAGTCCTATTTTTATAAATTGAAGATGCTACCTCAATCTAAATTAATGTTAACCACACTAAATTGGTTTACTCCATGTCCTTCAGGAAGGATTTGTCCATGAAGGGTCATGAGCATTGGAAGGACACACTTGATTTAAAATCCATTTGGGGTATTAGAGATTGGCAGGTGCAAGGCACTGAAGCTTTGCATCGTGCATGTCTGATACTGTTTCATATTATTTTTAAATGACATGGTACAACAGACTTCTTGTTTTGGTTTAGCCATGGCCAAAAAACAAAATATTCCCTCCATTCTGTTATTGGCTCCATATGATACATGGCAAACAAACACTAACTACACATTTGAAGACATAGCTCTCTTATTTCGGAATGGTACACTTAACTCTTCCAATATTGACGAATTGGGATTGTTAGTGTGGCCGACAACTTCAAATGTATGTCAATTACAATTTTTGAATACTACAAAAGGTTTTACTCAAAGTAGACCTGATCCAAACTTCCCACATTCACATACAGTTACCACATATTCAATGGGTAAATTATGCCAGCAATGGTTGGAATATTCCACATTGTCATCTGTAAAACAACACCTTTCTCAATTGTCAGGTGACATCGATTTGGATGATTTTCTTTTAGTCAAAAAATCCCCTCGAACAAAACATTTTATTTATTCAGCTTATAATGCAAATGGAGGCTGTGGTGCGTGTCCGCCAAATTGACCAGGCTAATTTGGAAAAAGTCCTTGCAGTGGTGGATAACAGCATTAATACACTGTCTTTCCACTTATATACTTGAGATAATATTGTATCTTCTGTCATTGACACTGTTCTGCATAAAGTGTCTGTTTTGCACCATGGTCAAAATCAGTTACATTCTGTAATGCTGTTTATAGGCCTGGGTGGTAAATTCTGTTCCACTCGTGGAATTTGCGTAAGTTGCGGAATTTGGGTAATTTTGCGTTCCACGAAGAATGCGGAATTGCCAAAAATTCCGCGATCCGCGGCTTTGCAGAACTTTTTGCTTGTTCGCGCTTTCAAAATGCGTGTTCACAAGATATTTCTCCTTGAGCACGCAAGCAGCGTTCGCGACCAGGAAAAACCATCGTAAATGGGCGGAACAAGCAATTCCACGTGTTCGCGGAATGTTGCGTGCTCGCGGAGATTTTTTACTGTTTCCCGGAGCTTTGCGTAGCGCCACTACGCAAATTCTGCTCACCCCTATGCGTTTACTTGGACAGTGCAAACAATCAAAAATGGGAAAGTACCATGAGATTATTTGAATGCTTCAGCACTGTTTTGCCGTTTAATTTGACGAATAAATAGAAATTAATGTCCATGTAAGATGCCTCAAATACATTGTTACATAATGAATAATTAGAACAGTTACCGTTTTCGGTAGCCGAGACTGATTCAGCTGTGTGGTTAATACATGGGGTTATTTCACTGCCTTTCTCCCTTTTCAGTTCTCAGCTTGCATGAAACATTATCCCGTTGGGAAATATGAGCCCCTTGGCAATAATTTTATTCACAAATTATGGTCATTACCTTTTACATACAGATGGCAGCGCGCAGATAAGAAAGTTTTCCTTACAGGGTAGGACTGCGATTCTACAGTCGGACATTCTCTGGTCTGTGAACGAGTTAAGCTTCAAGGAGCCTGTAACGTTTCGGACCCTAATCTGGCTTGTTTTTTAAAAAGTACCCCTGTCCCAGCCATTATTCCCGTATTAACTTTGTTTTCTAACGGTAGTTATCATATTTTGAATATCAATGATTGCTGTGGTTTGAGAGCTGGCATCCCGTATATAGTAACAGTTGCCCAACGGGTTACTTGTAGCAGCAAATTCCTATTTCCACCCCACATGAGATTGTAGATAGTTCGCTTTGGCCTTCCATTCCCACTTTGAAAACAAATTTCAACAAGCTAAGCAGACTCAAAGTGCTATTGTTTCAACAAGAGGTCGCTCTCACATCAGCTCGAGTGACCTTCGAATTGAAGGCGGCAAGAACCGAAAGCGAGATACACTCGCTGCTAAACACAAATCTGCCACCCCATTTTGGAGAATTAATTCACCAAATATTTAATGCGGCTGATGCGGAGGGCCTTGCTCACTTTTTAAACTTTTGAGATCCGGCCTTTCCTTTCAGACTATTTTTGGATTAATTCTGGCCTTTATCAATTCTATTTTTTTCAGCTCTTTCGGAGGGTTTACCCTGGTGCTCCTGTTGGTTTAAGGTGTGCTGCTTCTCCTATTATTGCATTGCACTGGGTGCTTGATCTGTGGAGCTGGCAAGCCCGGTCCAGGTGCAACTGTACCATGATTGAATGTGGCAGCTTTTCGGTTCTATGCCAGTGGAGTCTTTTGCCATTGACTACTGTCTGACCTTACGTTATGCCTACTTCTCCTGCGTGCAGCCTGTGTTCCACTGCCTTCGGTAGCCTTTTCAATGGGCCATGGATGTCTGCCTAGCCAATACCACACACTCTGCCCTAGAATAAGATCTGTTAATGGGTCCGTTGAAGGCCATGTATGTGCCATGGATAGACATTTGGTGTTTGATCCTCTACTTGGGCCAACGGCAGACTTGAGTACTTGTTCTCTTGAGCAGCGCTTCCTAGACTGCAGCTTCATCGAGGTTAAGTCAGGTTGCCTTGAGATGCTCCTAACAGCCTCCGGATATGAGGAGCATGTGTGCTCATTCAATCTACTCAACTGGATGGCCTACCTTTTTAGAATGTAAGGAACAGACTACATTCTGGAGTTCATGGCATTCCGCTTTTCCAGCAATATTTTTGTCTCTGACAACTAACCATGAATGGATTGCATTTATTGAGCGGCCATTGGCAAAAATGTTTGGGAACCGTGCATTACGTCAATTTTTTTGTTTGGGCTTCAGAATTACACCAATTGGATTACGCCTAAGATGCTTTGCCTCTGCTTATCTCTGATTTTTGTTTTTAGCATAGGGCTAACACCCTGGCCAAGGGGAGGGTGTCCCGAGGCCCATAGGGACATTGTCGTTAGTCACTAACTTAGCATGAACATGTTTCAGTTTGCCTGCTGCTTTTGCTCACGTTACTACACGTCTTCATTTTTGCAACAATTTCGATGACTGCTGTTGCATGAGAACTCATCGCTGTGTTCACTCTCTGCATGTTTCTGGGATTATGACTGAATATTATGTGCAAGGTCGAACAGCAATGCCACTTGTTATTTTGTTCTGGCCAGACCTTAGCCCTTTGACTAAACACACCAATGCAGCTGTTGTTTGGACAGCATATTTGGCTTTTTATTAGAATACACAAACAGGTAGGACACACTTGGAGAGGGACATTTCAGGGAGAAGAGCGAAACAGCACCTATGATGTAGATCTACTATCTATAGGTTAAGGTATAGGGTCTGCTGACAAAGCCCGGAGATCTTCTATTACATAATAATACTTATTTTTAGAATGGGGGGGGGTTAGGCACTTTGGTCTTTTCTCAATTGTCTTTTTATGTTTACATCTCCCTTCATGATATATGGACTAGCTGCTATGCTGACTATATTTGTACTATGCATTTTTCTAATTGATGTGGCAAGTATATTGCATGTTAGGGCACGTTAGTTAAAATACATATTGTAAACTATTCTGTGTCTCTGTCAGATCTTATTGTGGATAAGTACAAGACTGCGAGCAAAAGGGTGTGTCTTGTTACCGTGATTCCTGAAAGATTTGGGAGTGTTGTGTTCTGGGGTGTCTAATCATGTGTTTCTCTGTAAGTGAGTAGGAGAGCAAATGAGATACTATAGATAGTCGGTCCTGGGTTCGTGGATACTGAGGTGGTAGGAAGACCCAGTGCATATACACTAAGGTCACATAATCCTGCACATTACCCTAGTACTCATCCATTCAATGAGGTGAGACCCATGCACTCATCCAATCACACAGGCACTACTCTTGCACTCATCCAGTCACCCAGGCATTGACTATGCACTCATCCAATGACTCAGGCGCTACCCATGTACTCATCCAATCACACAACCACTATCCATGCACTCATACAATCACCCAGGTGCTTCCCTTGCACTCATACAATAACTCAGGCACTATCCATGCCCACAAAAGGTTTTACTCAAAGTAGACCTGATCCAAACTTCCCACATTCACATACATTTACCACATATTCAATGGGTAAATTATGCCAGCAATGGTTGGAATATTCCACATTGTCATCTGTAAAACAACACCTTTCTCAATTGTCAGGTGACATCGATTTGGATGATTTTCTTTTAGTTCAAAATCCCCTCGAACAAAACATGTTATTTATTCAGCTTATAATGAATTTTGGAAACTGTCGCAAATGGAGGCTGTGGTGCGTGTCCGCCAAATTGACCAGGCTAATTTGGAAAAAGTCCTTGCAGTGGTGGATAACAGCATTAATACATTGTCTTTCCACTTACATACTTGAGATAATATTGTATCTTCTGTCATTGACACTGTTCTGCATAAAGTGTCTGTTTTGCACCATGGTCAAAATCAGTTACATTCTGTAATGCTGTTTATAGGCCTGGGTGGTAAATTCTGTTCCACTCGTGGAATTTGCGTAAGTTGCGGAATTTGGGTAATTTTGCGTTCCACGAAGAATGCGGAATTGCCAAAAATTCCGCGATCCGCGGCTTTGCAGAACTTTTTGCTTGTTCGCGCTTTCAAAATGCGTGTTCACAAGATATTTCTCCTTGAGCACACAAGCAGCGTTCGCGACCAGGAAAAAAGCATCGTAAATGGGCGGAACAAGCAATTCCACGTGTTCGCGGAATGTTGCGTGCTCGCGGAGATTTTTTACTGTTTCCCGGAGCTTTGCGTAGCGCCACTACGCAAATTCTGCTCACCCCTATGCGTTTACTTGGACAGTGCAAACAATCAAAAATGGGAAAGTACCATGAGATTATTTGAATGCTTCAGCACTGTTTTGCCGTTTAATTTGACGAATAAATAGAAATTAATGTCCATGTAAGATGCCTCAAATACATTGTTACATAATGAATAATTAGAACAGTTACCGTTTTCGGTAGCCGAGACTGATTCAGCTGTGTGGTTAATACATGGGGTTATTTCACTGCCTTTCTCCCTTTTCAGTTCTCAGCTTGCATGAAACATTATCCCGTTGGGAAATATGAGCCCCTTGGCAATAATTTTATTCACAAATTATGGTCATTACCTTTTACATACAGATGGCAGCGCGCAGATAAGAAAGTTTTCCTTACAGGGTAGGACTGCGATTCTACAGTCGGACATTCTCTGGTCTGTGAACAAGTTAAGCTTCAAGGAGCCTGTAACGTTTCGGACCCTAATCTGGCTTGTTTTTTAAAAAGTACCCCTGTCCCAGCCATTATTCCCGTATTAACTTTGTTTTCTAACGGTAGTTATCATATTTTGAATATCAATGATTGCTGTGGTTTGAGAGCTGGCATCCCGTATATAGTAACAGTTGCCCAACGGGTTACTTGTAGCAGCAAATTCCTATTTCCACCCCACATGAGATTGTAGATAGTTCGCTTTGGCCTTCCATTCCCACTTTGAAAACAAATTTCAACAAGCTAAGCAGACTCAAAGTGCTATTGTTTCAACAAGAGGTCGCTCTCACATCAGCTCGAGTGACCTTCGAATTGAAGGCGGCAAGAACCGAAAGCGAGATACACTCGCTGCTAAACACAAATCTGCCACCCCATTTTGGAGAATTAATTCACCAAATATTTAATGCGGCTGATGCGGAGGGCCTTGCTCACTTTTTAAACTTTTGAGATCCGGCCTTTCCTTTCAGACTATTTTTGGATTAATTCTGGCCTTTATCAATTCTATTTTTTTCAGCTCTTTCGGAGGGTTTACCCTGGTGCTCCTGTTGGTTTAAGGTGTGCTGCTTCTCCTATTATTGCATTGCACTGGGTGCTTGATCTGTGGAGCTGGCAAGCCCGGTCCAGGTGCAACTGTACCATGATTGAATGTGGCAGCTTTTCGGTTCTATGCCAGTGGAGTCTTTTGCCATTGACTACTGTCTGACCTTACGTTATGCCTACTTCTCCTGCGTGCAGCCTGTGTTCCACTGCCTTCGGTAGCCTTTTCAATGGGCCATGGATGTCTGCCTAGCCAATACCACACACTCTGCCCTAGAATAAGATCTGTTAATGGGTCCGTTGAAGGCCATGTATGTGCCATGGATAGACATTTGGTGTTTGATCCTCTACTTGGGCCAACGGCAGACTTGAGTACTTGTTCTCTTGAGCAGCGCTTCCTAGACTGCAGCTTCATCGAGGTTAAGTCAGGTTGCCTTGAGATGCTCCTAACAGCCTCCGGATATGAGGAGCATGTGTGCTCATTCAATCTACTCAACTGGATGGCCTACCTTTTTAGAATGTAAGGAACAGACTACATTCTGGAGTTCATGGCATTCCGCTTTTCCAGCAATATTTTTGTCTCTGACAACTAACCATGAATGGATTGCATTTATTGAGCGGCAATTGGCAAAAATGTTTGGGAACCGTGCATTACGTCAATTTTTTTGTTTGGGCTTCAGAATTACACCAATTGGATTACGCCTAAGATGCTTTGCCTCTGCTTATCTCTGATTTTTGTTTTTAGCATAGGGCTAACACCCTGGCCAAGGGGAGGGTGTCCCGGGGCCCATAGGCACATTGTCGTTAGTCACTAACTTAGCATGAACATGTTTCAGTTTGCCTGCTGCTTTTGCTCACGTTACTACATGTCTTCATTTTTGCAACAATTTCAATGACTGCTGTTGCATGAGAACTCATCGCTGTGTTCACTCTCTGCATGTTTCTGGGATTTTGACTGAATATTATGTGCAAGGTCGAACAGCAATGCCACTTGTTATTTTGTTCTGGCCAGACCTTAGCCCTTTGACTAAACACACCAATGCAGCTGTTGGTTGGACAGCATATTTGGCTTTTTATTAGAATACACAAACAGGTAGAACACACTTGGAGAGGAACATTTCAGGGAGAAGAGCGAAACAGCACCTATGATGTAGATCTACTATCTATAGGTTAAGGTGTAGGGTCTGCTGACAAAACCCGGAGATCTTCTATTACATAATAATACTTATTTTTAGAACGGGGGGAGTTTAGGCACTTTGGTCTTTTCTCAATTGTCTTTTTATGTTTACATCTCCCTTCATGATATATGGACTAGCTGCTATGCTGACTATATTTGTACTAAGCATTTTTCTAATTGATGTGGCATGTATACTGCATGTTAGGGCACGTTAGTTAAAATACATATTGTAAACTATTCTGTGTCTCTGTCAGATCTTATTGTGGATAAGTACAAGACTGCGAGCAAAAGGGTGTGTCTTGTTACCGTGATTCCTGAAAGATTTGGGAGTGTTGTGTTCTGGGGTGTCTAATCATGTGTTTCTCTCTAAGTGAGTAGGAGAGCAAATGAGATACTATAGATAGTCGGTCCTGGGTTTGTGGATACTGAGGTGGTAGGAAGACCCAGTGCATATACACTAAGGTCCCATAATCCTGCACATTACCCTAGTACTCATCCATTCAATGAGGTGAGACCCATGCACTCATCCAATCACACAGGCACTACTCTTGCACTCATCCAGTCACCCAGACATTGACTATGCACTCATCCAATGACTCAGGCGCTACCCATGTACTCATTCAATCACACAACCACTATCCATGCACTCATACAATCACCCAGGTGCTTCCCTTGCACTCATACAATAACTCAGGCACTATCCATGCCCTCATCAATTTACTCAGAGCAATTCCTTCGTACTCTGAGAAATTGTCCGACTGGTAGATTTTCGTGAAGAGCCCTCAGGTGGTAGCTCTCATAGAGGAGGAGACTGTTCCTGTCTGTTGGTTTTATATGCACTTTGGTGGAGATCCCTTCCGTCGTCAGGGTTATGTCCAGTTAAAAAAAAACAGCATGTTTTTTTCAATGGTGAGAGTAAATTTTAGGTGGGGGTCTTTACTGTTGACCCATTCTCCAAACTGCATGGCTTAATCTGCAGTGCCCTTCCAGATGATCAGAACATCATCTATATACCGCTTCCATGTTTTCATTTGAGTTGTAAATGAATTTGTGGGATTAAAGATGCAGTCCTCTTTAAACTGATGGACGTAAAGGCACGCCATGCTCGGCGCGAAAGTGCTGCCTATGGACGTGCCTTTCACCTGGTGGTATAGTGTGTCCTTGAATTCGAAAAAGTTCTCAGTGAGGGCTAGTTCCGCGCATTCAATGATGAAATGTGTCGGAATCATGTATGTCCATTCTTGGTCCTGAAGGATTTGTTCCACCACTTCCAATGCACATCTCTGGGGGATGCTCGTGTAGAGCGCTTCGATGTCCATAGTTATGAACATATCTTCATCGATGTTGGTCTCCAGGTCCCTTAGATGGCACAGTACGTCCTTTGTGTCTCTCAGATAAGACCAGGATTTTTGCACAATTGGTTTTAGAAACCAGTCGCAAAACTGAGAGAGAGGTTCTAGTGCCGAACCTATTCCCGATACTATTGGTCTTCCTGGTGGTGGCATCCTGTTTTTTTTTATTTTTGGAAGGGTATAGAACCGGGTGTCCTGGGCTCGATGTTGATGAGAAACTCAGCCTCATGTTTGGTAATCCAGTCACAGGTCTCTGCTTCACTGACCAGACTTTTGATTTTGTTCATGATCCGGGGTGTGGGGTCTTCCTGGTGTACCTCATAGCTCATTGCGTCTGATAGGAGGCGTAGGCACTCTTCCCTATACATGGTATAATTCATCAGGACTATTGCCCTTCCCTTATCAGCTGGTTTTATAACTAACTCATGGTTGTTTTTGAGTTGCTCAAGGGCCGTCCTCTCCCCCCGGACGTATTTTGGAATCCCCTTGAGTTATTGAAATTAATTTTTTCAACCTCATTTAGGACTGCCTGTTCAAAAGCCAGAACATTACAAGAAATGTTTTGGGTTGGTGGGGAGAAAGTCGACTTTTTCCGTAGGCCAGTGTTGGTTTTGTTGTCCAATCCTCCGGGCTCTCACCACACTCTACCAACGGGGAGACCGAGAGGACGCTTGTAGATGGAATGGCTGGAAGCGCTGAATTCAGACAGTAACAGTGTGACTGCCACGAATGTTTGCGAAGGTGAAACTTTGCTTCACCTTCTGTTGAAAGTGTGTGTGTGTTGCCTACACACTAGGCATACAATTTTTTTTTCTTAAACTGCACAATAGTGTATGTTGGCCTTTGAGTCACAGCCCTGTGGATTAGCAAATAGGCTTTGACCCTCTGTACCTCTCCATTGCAGAAAGTCACAGTAGTCCCTTCCACCCTCACCCTCCCGTGGAGTAAGTAGGATAGTATTTTAGGGTAAGAAGCAAACTGCTATCGTTTCATTTGCTGAATGACGACACGTATACTTGCCACGTGTCTCATAAAGACCACACCAAGCGCGCAATAGGTGTGACGTTGCATGGATGGCATAATTTGCCACTTGAAATATACTTACACTTCTGGTTTGTATGTCTCTTTTTTTGTTTCCTTTTGCCCTACAGAATCCCTTACAATGGTACTACACTGATCGGGGAGCTTGATGCCCACAGCCCCTGTCCCTCTGGTGGTAGGTCCTTTTAGCACCACGTGCGAACAGGCGGCTCCCATAGTTAGAAACCCTTTGGTCCTGACAAATGCTACGTACCCTACGGGGACACAAATGCAGAAACATGTTGACCACACTTAAACACGGCGAAGGGAGAGTAACGTCCCAGATCACCGTTCACCTCTTTTAATACCATGCATTTGCTCCCTGAATAAATATAGTTTATTGACAAGTGTAATGGTTTTTAGATCACCTTTCACTATTTCACGGGCCACCACTTAGCTTTAGAAGTGCATCCCTGTCTCCAGGTGTATGCCCGCCCTCTATCAAACGAAGTTTTTAAAGGGTGAGGACAGCCGATGATGAATCATGACACCGGGCAGTGTGTTATGCCCCCACTGGTGATGTATTTCAAGATAACTCTGTAGGAAACTGTAGGAACCCATACTAGGGGCAGCCCATTTTTGTGTATACACTGTCCATACACTCACACAATCACCCAGGCACTACTCTTGCACTCATCTAGTCACCCAGGTAGTACCCATGCACTCATTCAATCACCCAAGCACCATCCATGCACTCACGTAGTCACCCAGAAACTACCCTTGCAATCATCTATTCACTCAGGCACTACCCATGCACTCATTCATTCACGCAGGCACTACCCAGGCACTCATCCAAGCACCAAGGCATTACACATGCACACATACATTGACCTAGGCACTTCCCTTGCTTTTATGCAGTCACTCACACGCTCCCCATGCACTCATCCATTCACCCAGCCACCCAGCCACTAACCATTCACATATCCAATCACCCAGGCACTACCTTTGCACTTGTCCATTGATCAAGCCACTACCCATGCACTCATCCATTCACTGATGCAGTACACATGCACTCATCCAATTACCCATGGCACTATCCATGTACTCATCCAATCACCCAGGCACTATCCTTGCACTCATCCATTCAATGAGGCACTACCTATGCACTCATGGGTGAGTGTATTAGTACATGGGTTTTGCCTGGTTGATTGTATGAGTGTGTGGGTAGCACCTAGGTTAGTGGGTGAAAGCACGACTAGCACCTAGGAGATTGGATGAGTGCAAAGGTAGCACCTCATTGAATGGATGAGTGCAAGGATAGTTCCTGGGTATTGGATAAATGCATGGATAGTGCCTGGTTAATTGGATGAGTACATGGGTACTGCCTGAGTGAATAGATGAGTGCATTGGTACTGCCTAGGTGACTGGTTGAATACATGGGTATTGTCACATTGAATGGATGAGTGCAAGTATAGTGCCTGGATGATAGGATGAGTGCATGAATAGTGCCTGGGTGATTGGATGAGTACATGGAAAGAACCTGATGGATTGAATGTGTGCATGGGTAGTTCTTGGGTGGCTGGATTAGTGCATGAGTAGTCCCTGCTTGATTGTATGAGTATGTGGGTAGCACCTAGGTGACTGGATAAGAGCAGGACTAGCACATGGTGATTGAATGAGTGCATAGGTAGTGCATCATTGAATAGATGAGTGCAAGGATAGTGTCTGGGTGATTGGATGAGTGCATTGATACTGTGTGTCTGATTGGTTGAATGTGTGGACCGGGCCTGGGTAATTGGACAAGAGCAGGGGTAAGGCCTGAGTGAATGGATGAGTGCAAATGTAGTGCCTGAGTGATTGGATATGTGCATGGGTAGTGCCTGGGTGATTGGATGAGTGCATAGATATCACCTGATTGAATGGATGAGTGCAAGGGTAGTACATGGGCGATTGGGTGAGTGCATGGATAGTGCCTGGGTGATTGGATGAGTGTATGGAAAGTACGTGAGTGAATGAATGAGTGCAAGGGTAGTGTCTGAGTGAATGGATGAGTGCATGGATAGTGTGTGGGTGTTTGGATGAGTGTGTGGGTAGTGCCTGGGTGAATAGATGGGTGCAATAGTGGTGCCTGGGTGATTGGGTGATTAAATGGATAGTGCCGGTGTTTAGATGAGTGCATGGGTACTGCCTGGGTAATTGCTTGAGGGCATGGGTACTGCCTGGGTTATTGGATGAGTACATGGCTTCTGCCTGTTTGATTGCATGACTGCATGGGTAGTGCCTGAGTGAATGGATGAGTGCAAAGGTACTGCTTGCGTGATTGGACAAGTGCATGGATAGTACCTAGGTGATTGGGTGTGTGAGTGGATAGTGCCTGAGTGAATGGATGAGTGCATGGGTAGTGCCTTGTTGAATGGATGAGTGCAAAGGTAGTGCCTGGGTGATTGGATATGTGCATTGGTAGTGCCTGGTTGATTGTATGAGTGCGTGGGTAGCACCTACGTTAGTGGTTGAGAGCAAGACTAGCACCTGGGTGATTGGATGAGTGCATAGGTAGCGCCTCATGGAATGGATGTGTGCAAGGATAGTTCCTGGGTGATTGGATGAGTGCATGGATAGTGCCTGGGTAATTGAATGGGTGCATGGGTACTGCCTGAGTGAATGGAAGAGTGCATGGGTAGTGGCATGGTGAATTGATGAGTGCATGGCTAGCTCCTGGGTGACTGGAAGAGTGCAAGAGTAGTGCCTGGGTGATTGGATGAGTATTTGTATCGTCTCATTGAATGGATGAGTGTGGAGTGGGGACTTGTTGATGCCGGCGTAGAGTTTGTTTCCATAGTCCAGTCTGCTGGTGATGAGTGTGTGGGTGACTGTCTTCCTTGACGCAGGGTGGATCCACTTGAAGGTTTTGCAGAGAATGCGGAGGGTGTTGAAGCAGCTGGATGTTACGGCATTGACCTGTCGGTTCATGGTGAGTGATCAGTCGAGTATGATGCAAAGGTTCTTGCCCTAGTCTGAGGGGGTAGGTGGGCTTCTGAGGGCAGTCGGCCACCAGATGCTGTCCCATGCAGAAGGGGTGGTACCGAGGATGAGGAAATCTGTCTTTTTGGCGTTGAGCTTCAGGCAGCTGTTGGTCATCCAGACTGCGACGTCTTGCATTCCTTTCTGGAAGTTGAGTTTGGCAGTGGTGGGGTCTTTGGTGAGGGAGAGGATGAGCTTGTTTTTTTCGGCGTAGGATACAATGTTGAGGCTATGTTGTCGGATGATGGCTGCGAGGGGGGCCATGTAGATGTTGAAGAGGATGGGGCTCAGTGATGAACCCTGTGGGACTCTGCAGGTGATTTTCGTGGGGTCAGAGAGGAAGTGTGGCAGTCTGATCCTTTGGCTTCTTCCAGTGAGGAATGATCGAATTCAGTCCATGGCTGTTCCTTGTATGCCTGCGTCGTGTTGTCTGGTGACTAGTGTGTGGTGGAAGACGGTTTTGAAGGCCGCTGATAGGTCGAGTAGGATGAGGGCTGCAGAGTGGGCTTGGTCCAGGAGGGTGCAGATGTCATCTGTGGCAGCAAGTAGGGTGGTCTCTGTGCGGTGGTTGCTTCGGAATCCGGATTGGGATGGGTCGAGGACGGCGTTCTCTTCAATTAATTGTGTCAGTTTCCTGTTGACTCTTTTATCTGCAACTTTGGCTGCGAAGGGGAGGAGCGAGATGGACCAATAGCTTTTGAGGTCGGTGGGGTCAGCTGTGGGCTTCATGAGCAGGGGTCTGACTTCTGCACGCTTCCAGTCATCTGGGAAGGTGCCTGTTTTGAAGGTGGTGTTGATGGTGCATTGTAATTCGGGTGCAATGGCGGCCGTGGCCCTGTGGTAGATGTGAGAGGGGCAGGGGTTGGTGGGGGCACCCGAGTGGATGCTTTTCATGGTTGAGGCAGTGTCTTCGGCCGTGATTGGTGTCCAGTTGGATTTGGTGGGCTGGCTGGTGTTTCTGGGGTGCGGTGGAACGTCTGTGGCGCCTGGTGGATGGTTGATGCAGTTGTTGTAGAGGTTTTTGATCTTGAGGTGGAAATAGGTTCCAAGCTTGTCGCAGAGGTCTTGGGATGGGGTGATGTCTGTGGCTTCGCTGCGTGGGTTGGTGAATTCTTGAATGACACTGAAAAGTTCCTTGGAGTTGGTGTTGTTGACCAGGATTTTGTTATGGATGAAGTTCCTCTTGGTGGCTCTGATCTGGTTGTGATAGTCCGTCATGGCGTCCTTTTAGGTGGTGTGGTTTTCGGTTGTCTTGGTGTTTCTCCAGTTCTTCTACACGCGTCTGCAGGTGCGTCTGGCTTCTTGGAGAGCAGTGGTGAACCAGGTGGCTTTCCTGGGGCGTTGTCTGTCGGGGTTGCGTAACGGAGCGAGCTCATCTGCGCAGTGGAGAGCCAGGTGTGGAGTTCTCAAGCTGGGTCGTTTGCGTAATTTGCACCGGGTGCCCAGGTGTGGTTGTCTCGGGTGAGAGTGGAGTTAAGTTGCTCATTGGCAACCCTGCTCCAGTTTCTTCATCGTGGGTGTGGGGCTGGTTTGGGTGCCTTGGGTTTGTTGATGGCAAAGTGTACGTAGTGGTGGTCGGTCCATGGCAGCTGCGTTGTGTGGCTGAATTGGACGCTGTTTCCTGCCTCGAAGATGGGGTTGAGGGTGTGTCCTGCTCTGTGGGTCGGTGTATGGTGATTTGTTTAAGTCCGATGCTGGTGAGGTTGTCAAGAAGGATAGTGGAGTTTGGGTCACTGGGGTTGTCGAGGTGGAAGTTCAGATCTCCAAATGAGTATGTAGTTTGTTGAGGCGATGGTGTGGGGTGCGATGAAGTCGGTGATGGTGGTGGCGAAGGGTGTTCGGGGGTCGGGGGTCTGTAGATGAGGGTTCCTCGGAGTGTGGCTTTGGGGGTGGTCTGGATCTGGAAGTGCAGGTGTTCGGCAGAGGTGAAGGTTTCCCTGGATGTGGTAGGTCGGAGAGTGCTCTTGTGGGAGATTGAGAGGCCCTCCTGGGTGGTTGGGGTGGTCTTTCCTCTGCATCTTGTATCTGTCTGGGATGGTTGTGCTGATGTCGGGGGCGGAGGATGCATTGGTCCAGGTCTCTGTGAAGAAGGCAATGCCGGGCGAGAGGGTGTCATGTAGTTTCCAGATATCCATGGCGTGTTTGTGTACGGTGCGTACGTTGAGGAGGATGCATTTTAGGGTGTCGCCAGTGCTGGCGTCGGCGGTGTTGGAGGCCGAGGTAGAGGTGAAGGTCTGGTGGCAGTGGAGGCAGGAGAACTAGCCGCGGGTCGTGTTCGGCGAGGCCTGTTGGCATTCTCTAAGTCTTCCAGAGTTGAGTGCGAGGAGGGTGGCGGTGTCGTAGCGATGGGTAGTGGGAGGTCCAGGGTTCCTGGTACGGGCCGCGGTCGGGTCACAGATGGGCGCAGACGGGCTTGCCTATGGCTCACCTTCGACGTGCCGGCAGCGCACCCGCTGCGCACGTCTGCTGGACAACTGCACAGTGGCCGGCATTAAGTAGAGGAGGTGGGATGGAGGAGAGGCTGGGAGGGGGAGCGGGGGAATTCTGGGTGGGAATTCCAAGGGGGAATTCCGGGCAGGCCACAGGGGCAGCAGCGGTAAAAGGCGAAAGGAACAGACAGGCACGAGAAAATCAATACAGTGGTGGAATTAAAGCAAGACACAGATGGGCACAATAACAGTGGCACAACAGGGAAAAAATAAAGAAAAAAAACGACTGAGAAAGGTTACGGTGTTTGCAGGTAGTCTGGTCCCAGTTGCAGCAGATAGCAGGAGCAGGAGCGGGCAGCAGCCTCGAACCTCCCAAGGTGGAGGTCAGGGTCTGGAGGCAAGAGACGGCACAGCGGAGCTGTGGGGAGAGAGTGGACCTAGACCGAGGGTCGGAGGTCTCACTTAAGGTGTTATCCATGCACTCATCCAATCACCCGTGCATTACTCTTGTACTCATACAGTCACCCAAGCAGTACCTATGCACTCATCCAATCAATCAGACACTACCCATGCACTCATCCATTCACTCAGGCACTTCCCTTCCAGTCATCCAGTAATCACCCAGACACTACCATTGTACTAATCCATTCAATGAGGTCTCACCTATACACTCATCCAATCACCCAGGCACTAGCCTTGTACTCATCTATTCACCCAGGCATTACCCACACACTTATACAATCAACCAGGTACTACTCCAATCACCCAAGCAGTACCAATGCACTCATCCATTCACTCAGGCACTATCCATTCATGCACTCCATCACCTAGGCATTATCCATGCACTCATCCAATAATCCAGGCATAACCCTTGTACTCATCAATTCAATTAGGTGGTACCCACACACTGATACAATCAAGCAAGCACTACCCATGCACTAATCCACTCACCCAAGCAATGCCCATGCACTCATCCATTTACTCAGCTCTACCAATGCAATCATGCAGTCAACCAAGCAGTACCCATGGACTCATCTAATCACCTAGGCACTATCCATGCACTCACCCAATCACACATGCTTTACTATTACACTCATCTATTCACCCAGACACTACTCATGCACTCATCCAGTCACCCACACATTACCCATACACTCATCTATTCGCCCAGGCACTACTCATGCACCCATCCAATCACACAGGTGTTATCCATGCACTCATCCAGTCACTCAGACACTGCCCTTGCACTCACTCATTCACTCAGGCACTACCCAAGCACTCATCCATTCACTTAGCCACTATCCATGCACTCATCCATTCACTCAGGCACTACCCATGCACACATCCAATCAGCCAGGCACTTTCCATGCACTCATTAAATCACCCAGACACTATACATGTACTCATCCAATCACACAGATACTACCCTTGCACTCATCCATTCAATGAGGCAGTACCCATACACTCATCCAATTACCCAGGCACTAATCTTGCACTCATACAGTCACCCAAGCAGTACCCATGCACTCATCCAATCACTCAGGCACTACCCATACACTCATCCAATCACAAAGGCACTATCCATGCTCTCATACAATCACCCAGGTATTACCCTAACACTCACCCATTCACACAGGCACTACCCATGCACTCATCCATTCACTCAGACTCTATCCATGCAGTCATCCATTCATCCAGGCACTACCCATGCACACATACAATCACCCACGCACTATCCTTGCACTCGTCCATTTACTCAGGCACAACGCATGCACTCATCCATTCACTCAGGTGCTACCCAAGCACTCATCTATTCACTCAGACACTAAGCATGCACTCATTCCATTATCCACGTACCATCCATTGTTCAATATGCCACTCATCCATTCATTCACTATCACAAACATTATACACAAACTTACACGCACATTCGCTCAAACAGTTTTTTTAATAACTGTAAAAATATTTTTGGTGGACGTTTTTCAACTTATTATTAAATATTATTTTTTAAAGCAAGAATTAACTGCAACAGGCAGTGGAAAAACTTGAAGATGCTCTCAAAAACATGAGAATACACCAAGGACCCAAAGACAAAATCAACATTTGTGAGTCTTGCAACTGTTGCGGAACGCTATTATGCTCTACACACCTGCACTAACCACAACTCCACAGTCCATACAATAAGTGGCAGCCCGGGTGCGTTTAGGCGTGATGTCTTGAGACTGTTGTTGAACTTCAGAAGGCACTCTTTGTCTGGGTGTTGATGTACTTGCTAATGATGTAGATGGACGTTTAGCCTCTCGTTGTCTCTTTGCAGCTTTTAATCGGTTGTTGTGGAAAGTTTTCAGATGATAGAGCATTGAATGTACAGAAGTAAATTTTATTTGTACCTCTCGACAACATTTGCTCCCAAATTTTGCATTGTGCAATTTTGGCTGCAGTTTTGGATTCTCCAGAAGGAATTGTGTAGAACTCCCATGCGATGCAGCTTTTTACTGCGGTGGCCCCTCATCTTCAGAGTCTTCAGAATGCAGTTCCTGGACTTCCTGGTTTTCCTTTTGTTGCTGGCTTTCCTCCTATTGATGTTGTTGTTCTGTTGTTTGAGTTGTAATTACTTTATTAAAGTTGTTAGAATTTCAGCACAAAATTCCAGACACCTTCTCTCACTGAAGTGCTAATCATAATAATTCAATAAAATACACCAGTTGAGACTAAAGACATGCAAATATTAAACTAAGCTCTTGAATTAGAAAAACATAAGGTGTAATAAATTCAAACAGCCTAAAAAAAACTGCAGAAGTCCGATCCCACAGGAACCCCTTTAAAAGAGCGTAAATCAATAGATCTAAGCTACAGAATCAATAATTTTTTCAGCAAGTGTTACAAATTTTATCATTCAACAAATTAATGGATAATACACACCAGAGAAGTATAGATGAGGTCCTGGTGAACAGATCTCACCCCTGCTTTAAGAAATAAAGGTATTAATAATGCATGGCGTGCTTTCAGCAATTTTGGAAGGGCACACATGATATTCAGTAAAGTTTCATGTGAACACCAACACAGTCTACATTCACTGGTTGACCACAGTTGTATCCAAGTGGGGTATCTGCCAAGTCTTAATTATAAAAATGAAAAATAAGCAGTTAAATAAGGCTGGATTTGCAAAGTCAGATAAGAATTAATCACTGACCAGGCATGTTTGTTTGCTTCTAAAGCCTCTTTATTGGTATAAGGGAGTTGATTTGAATCTTTTTATTTAAGAACTCTTCAAAGCTAAGCTTTGTCATTTTTGGGAACCCTTACCACAAGTCAAAAATGTGGAAACATGTTGAAATGTGGGACCTCCAAGTGCCTGTATAAACAGAGTTATTTATTTCGCACCAGCAATTATTTTCTAGAGAGTCAAGTTCAGATAAAAACAGGGAATACATACAATTAAAAAATAACGCTTGGGCTACCATGAACTGTCTTTGAAGACCAAACTCCAAACGAATTTCGGCTTGGCCAGCTGACCTACGAATTCCAAAGACTGATTCATAAGCCTTGATTTTTAGTAAATCACAAAATTCAGCATCTTTTCCCCTGGTGATAGGCGAGCCATATACAATAGTTGGCTGTAGCTTGACTTTAAGAAGGTGTTAATGCGATTGACATTTAAATGATTTATGTAGAGATTTAAAAGCATAGATTAAAGTTGATGTTTTTGCTCTAAGAACATTAAAATTGCCCACCGACCATCGTGGACTTGGCCAAATCCCTGGGAATCACTCTCGATAGCAACCTGAACATGCGTGACCACATCAACTCAATGGCCAAATCAGCCAGATTCCACCTGAGCTACCTTAGGAAATTGAAACCCTTCCTCGACGCTCCCGACCTAAAAATGGCAGTCCAAGCACTTGTCATATCTAGACTGGAGTATGGCTGTTCTACCCTCTCGGGTCTACCCAATGTCTCCCTGACACCTCTAAAAGCCTTCCTCAATGCGGCCGCCAGACTGCTCACCTGCACGAGGAAATTTGACCATATTTCCCCACACTTGAAAGCTCTCAACTGGTTCCCCCTGGAGGCAAGAATACAGCTCAAAGTAACATGCATCACGCACAAAGCCTTATACTCTAACTCCCCTGCATATCTGAGGCAGAAACTTGTGATCTCTGGAGGAATAAGAAACTCCCAATCTGACCTCCTGCTCCAACCCGCATGCTTTTGAAAAAAAGAAAACTTACAACCGAGCTTTCTCCGGGGCTGCTCCTAGAATATGGAACTCTCTCCCTCCTGACATCAGAAGAATCCCCTCTCTGTCGCGCTTCAAAAAGGAAGCCAAAACATTCCTTATGGGCAAATCTCTCACTTAAACTGGCCTCTACCACCACTACAGCCTTGATCTACGGCCACCTATTGCCTCCTTTTGGATTATCTACCTCA
Source organism: Triturus cristatus (assembly GCF_964204655.1). Lineage (NCBI taxonomy): Eukaryota > Metazoa > Chordata > Amphibia > Caudata > Salamandridae > Triturus > Triturus cristatus. The sequence continues at coordinate 280,839,865 of NC_140593.1, forward strand.
CCCCTGCAGAAACGTGGGACCTGTCACAAACATTGATTAACGCAATTTATAATTATGTTATCTCATCTTGAGTACTTGGATATTTAATCTGTAAATACATGCTCTATCTCCCTTATGTATCCTGCACCCTGCCCTCTTCCACTCGATCCGTAACTGGATGATAATATGCCTACTCTGTACATGCTTATGTTTCTCTGTAAAGCGTTCTGATACCCTAACGGGTCAAGTAAGTTCACGCTTTATAAAACACATAAATAAATAAATACATAAAATGGCTTTTAAATCGGACTTTATTATCAAATAAAATACCCTATATCTTCACAGCTTCGATTGGCCCACCTCCCGCTCTCCAGGATCTAGTTTTTACTTCACTGGGCCAATTTCCCTGAGTTTAGTTTTTTTACCATTCAGCTCCAAGCCATTAGCTAAAAATAATCATTGAATGCAACAATTCATCTTTGTAACCAGAACAATTGTATCATCAGCATATTGTAGATATTTAAGATGGGCATGAGCAAGTTTCAGAGGGTGGGGATTGACAGACTCAAAGTGCTGTAGCAGATGTGACATACGAATATTAAAAAGGCAAGGGGCATGTACACAGCCTTGTTTAAGACCATTAAAAGTTTTGATTCTTCGAGACAAACTAAAATCATCACCTAGCTTAACCTTAACCGAAGTAATTGTTTACAAGAGTATTATAGCATCAAGCAACATTTGTCAAATATCCTATCCTGCACGTTTTGCCAAAATAATAGCCGTGGCACTGAATTGAAAGCAGCTTGTAAGTCTATAAAACAAAGATATCGTTTTTTTTTTAAACAGCTCACTCTGCTAATAAAGTATGGGTCAGTAAATTCGTAATTGTATATTGGATGTTCACCCAAGTCTATTGTTAGATCATACCTCAGGACGGCTCCCAACCTCCAATTAGCGCCAAGAGACCTTTTGGTGTACGTGCGCTTAACAAATTCCCTAAACATAAACATAAACATTGGCCCTTTACAAAATCACAACTGGTTAATTGGAATTATTTCCTGTGATACTGCCCAATCTTCCAAATCGATCAATAATTGAGAAGCAAAAACCTTAGCTTCTACATTAGTTAAGGCAATTAACTGATATTTCGAAGGAATATCTGCTCGGCCACTTTTGAAAATTGACTGTACAATGCTTCTTTGCCACAACTCAGGAACTATATTCAATGCTAATACCTTATTAAACACAGAAGTTAATACTTTGGCCCACATATCAACATTGGCACTTAATATAGCAATAGGGAGCCCACTTGGGCCAGGAGCCCCATTTGATCTAATCTGGCACACAAGGTTATCTATTTTTGTATTACTTAATAATCCCAACTCTGGTGCCAGATTTGGGCTACTACCTTTTTCTGCAGGTGACTTACTAGATTTGACATGATAGTGACTCATATCTGGGCAAACTGGGTCAGAAACATTAGGGCTATACAGGTTAGCAATGAACCACACCCATACCTCTTAGATCTTGACTTGGTATTTCCATACCTTTCATTTCTATTTTCTAGTTATTTCTTCAAAAATACATTGGTATTTTTTAGCACACTGTTTCCACAGCCAGTTTTTATAGTGGCTCTGTGTTTTGGCACAGAAAGTGTCTTAGAATATACTGACATCCACACTCCAGAGGGGACTTAGATGACTCTACTGACATCATAACGGGAGTTGATGTCAACACGGAGTAGTACGGCGCCATCCCCTGGGGCGCAGATGAACTAATGAAAAATTTCCAGATCCAGTCTGATGCCTGGTGAGAATTCAAAAGTTAAGGAATCTGTGGTTAGACTATGTCTCTACCAGATAATGCATTACCGAAGGTTAGTAACTTGTACTTTCACACAGCCCGGAGAAATAGATAGAGCTGATTACCTATGGATCAAACAGAACTTTTTATCCCGACTCTCTGCCTCCAGGGAGGATCAGGATTTGTGTAAACCAGCTGTTCGAGTGCACTGTCTGATAAAAATGGTTAGTCCTATAGAACCATACCTGACCTGGGTTAATAATGTTTACCATTGTCAGCTTTTATTCAGGCTTAGGTTGAATCCCTTTTTCCCACTGTAAGTAAGTAAGTAATTTTTTATTAGCATAGTTAATTAAAACCATTGCAGTTCATCCTTAGAATAAATAAAACACTAATGTGTACACAATACATTATTCATCACTTAAGTAAAACTACATTCACATAAAACTATATTTATAATTACTTTCAAAAAATTCATAAAATGTAATGTGTTGATAGAATTAAAATAATAAACGTATTATTCTAAATGTCCTCTATGATTTATGGCAAGGGGACAAGTTCCAGTATACACTCTTCTTCCACCTTCCATAATTGATGCTTTATAGATAGGATTCTGCGTAGTTTAAGAACCTCTAAAAACATGCCGGTAAGTCAATTTTCTGCATTTTTATTTCTACCTCCTTCAAAAACTTCACCAGGCTACAATTCAGCTGCGGGTCACTAGGTGTAAAGCAGGCAAGAACTGCCTGTCTTCGTGAGCGTATTCCACGCTGATTTAAGTGGTGTTTCAATAACCGTTTCCTTTCCGCCAACAGCTTCTCACAGGAGCACAGCAGATGTTCCATGTCTTCAGATGCCTTGCCCCATAGGCGGCAGAGGGAGCCCCCATTAACCCTCAGCCACTGCGGGAAATGGTGTGTGCATGGTAACACACCCAGTCTGTATTTGAGGAATTTCAATTTTATGTAACGTGAATACCCGAGGTCAAGATAACTCTGGTGGCCTTGTTTGGAGTAGGAGTTTAGAATGATCCACCCATGTGACCTCTTTGCAACACACGCTTTATCTTCAATCCATGAGAGATATTTTGTTGTTCTCTTTACTATTCTTTTGATCGTAGTATGATCGGGAGGGGTATTCCACAGCTCCTGTAACCCTAGATTCACTAGGCTGTTTTTCAAGTATTTGGTGGCTGGTGATGCCGGATACCGTTCTAATTCTGACCATAAGTAGCTATTTAATGTTCCTTTATTTGCCTTACGGACCTTGTCCCAAGTCATTATGTATGCACCTTGTCTTGCTAAAGACTGCTTCTGTCCGCCAAATTCCAGCCTGAGTTGGGCCGGAGAGGTTTGATTTGGCAAGCTGAATATGGTTCTATATGCTGAAGCCACAGTTCTATCTAGGGTCGCTGCATCCCTACCTCTCTGTACTACTCTCCCATAGGTGATTGTGGGCAGTAGTTTAGCTCTTATAACTTGTGCCAGGGGCAAGAGAGAGGGACTGGTGAGCTTGCTGTTTAGTTTTTTTAATGAAATAGATATCGCAATGCCTTTTCCTCTAATGCTTGCTTTCTGAATGATAAATTGGCCGCTAATGTAAATTTTTACTCCCAGGTACTTGTACACTGTTGTGTCTACAATACGGTTGTTGTTCCAGAACCAGCCATAGTTGGTTTTCCCTTTTTTATTGATTGACATAGTTTGTGTCTTCTGTAGATTTATCGTCAGTTGAATATCATCCGAGTACAACCGAGTTGCATCTATGAGATTTTGTAGCCCTGTTTTTGTTTGACTGATTAGCACTATGTCATACGCATATAATAATGATGGTAATATTTGACCTCCTAATTTCGGAGCATGGGAGTTACAGTTATTTAAAATCGGAGTTAGATCACCTAAGAACAGATTAAAGAGGGTAGGGGCCAAGACACATCCCTGTTTTAAGCCCTTGTTAGTTGGGATGCGTCTGGACAGACGAGATCCATCACCCAGCTTCACCTGTATCCAGGTGTCACTATGCAGGTTGATAAGTAGATCTAGCAGGGGCCTCGGGATCCCCCACTTATTCAGTTTAGACCACAGGAGGTTCCGATTGATATGATCAAAGGCTGCCTTATAGTCAATGAAGCACAGATGGATTGGCATTTTGATAGTTTTGGCTTTATCGATTAACAGGCCCATAGTCAAGATGTTCGTTGTTGTCCCAACAGTTTTAGCAAATCCTGTTTGGTTTACAGGAATTAAGGAGTTTTCTGTAGCTCAGGACTGTAATTCTTCCAAGAGGATCCCGGCAAAGTACTTAGCCTCATTGTCCATGAGGGCAATCAATCTGTAGTTGCTTGGTTGTGATTTGTCCCCTGATTTGAGTATAGGAGAGATAATTGAGCCCTTCCAAGAGGCAGGTAAGATATTAAACTGTATTATTTCGTTGAATAGTGGCGCTAATGCTCCAGCCCATTCCCTATCACTCTGTTTGTAAAGGATGGGAGGTATACCGTTCGGGCCTGGTGCCCCTTCTCTTCTTCCCTTTTTAATTTGTCGCGTAATTATCTTTTGTAGATTTATCTCTCTTATATTCATAATTATATTGCCACATGCTTGTTTATGAGAAGTTTCACACAGTGTTGTTGGTTTATTGCCCTCGTTTCCTATCTCAAAGGCAGAGGCCTTTTGTTGTGTAAAATGATCTTTAAGATACTTGAACCATGTATCTTCACTAATGTTAGAGGATACTCCATCATGTACAGGATTTAAAAAGGAATTGATTGATTTCCAGAATTTCGCCCCATCGTTCTGTTTTATGTCAGCCTGTAGTTTTGCCCATAAGCTATCCTCCATTTCTTTATTTGCTATCCACTTTGTCTTTTTTAGAGAAGCCTTCAGTTTCCGTAAGCGGTCTTGTTTCACCGTGTCACTTGGAGAGTACCTAAGTTGACGCATTATTTGGTAGATACATTTCTTTATACATTTTATCTTCACTTGATGTTCCTTTGTAAGCGAGGTCATGTTTTTATCTGTCCGTCTTAATTCAAGTTTCGGTGTTGTGGAGTAGCCTGCCATTATTTTTGTAAAGCACTCCCATTTCTCGACTTCGCTTGTCCCAGTTCTTCCCTCAAAGTGCAGTTTTGCCATATCATGCAAGCTTCCCTCATTTGCTACCGAATATTTTATCCTTTTGTAGTTTCCTGGGGGCAATGGTTACTATCAGTTTTTTGCCCTATTTTGAAGGAGGTCACATGGTAAAAAAGAGATAGTGATATAAACGTATAATCCAAGATCTTGCTAACCCTTGATGAATGAAACGTGCATGCTGGTGGAGTATCTTCAATGAGTCTTCCATTTAGTGCTCTAATGTTAAAGGGCTCAAGGTTCTCTAATGCCTGTTTATCTAATTTAGTGTATTTTGATGTTTCTAAAAGTGCTTGGTATGGTATATTCCAGGCTATATCTTGAAGATGATTTTCATTGTCTGTTGTATTCCCCATCAGGTTTAGATTAAAGTCGCCAGTGAGCACGACATCCATGTTTGATGTTTTAATTGTAGTTTCCTCTAGGTAACTGCATAGTTCTTTTATTACCTTTGCTTTCCTTTTTGGATGAACATAGGCGTTTTCTCACTGATTTAGATTCCCTAAAGGTCAGGCTGCAAATTATACTTTGGGCCCTTGTGAGTGTGGTAAATCTTCAGCTCAGTCCATGATACATGTTGAAATGTTATGTAGTCTTTATACTCTTCCAAGGGAAGCGTCTCTAATCCCTACTCTGAGAGAGTTTCAGTTTTAACAAATAAGGCCAATATTGGTGTTCCTCTCTATGTTGGGAGAAATGCACACATGTGTAAACATGGGCCACCTTTTAAATAGTATTATCAAGATTTGAGGGGCTGGACCTTAACTGTCCGCATTAAGTGTTTGTATATTACCGCTCACCGTTTAGCTATGTATATTGAATTTACATTTTTAATGATACCTGTAATAACTGTACTTGTTTTATCGTTTATGTTTTAGGGACTGGATATGATGTATTGTATCTGCTTATGGTTGGACTTGCATGTTTTATGAGTTTTTATCTGTTTTATTTCTTTTATGGATATATATTTAACAGAATAAAGAGACTATCTATCTATCTATCTAGCTATACTGTGTTTTTAGGTTTTTTGATTACTTGTTACTTATTGGCATATAAATTGTGAAGTCATAAGCATTGCATATGGTATATGATTTATAATTTGCATGACTGTTATTCGAGTTATGACTTGCAAAGCTAACCATAACTGGTAAATTTTAGTGGCTCATTCGTGCAATCACATTCCTTTTTTTTTTTTATTTGTCTCAAAACTAATTTACATTAAGCCAAACAAAGGCCCTTCTTTGAGTAATATTCTTTTTTCGTGCCAAATTTGTCATAATCAATTCAGCTGTTTTTCTTTTGGGTAGAGCAAATAATTCTGTGGGAGTTAAGATGAACCAATCCCAAACAACTCGATATATCCTAAAGACATATGAGGAGTTTGTAAGAAATTTCAAAACTTTGTCCAAGGCAAGGCATATCAACAGTAGCCTAATGTCTAATTGTTTAATTTCACAAAAGAAACATCAATACACCACATCTCATAAAAGAAAAAATTCCTTATGGGAGAATTTTTGTGTCCACACAGAATTTGTGAAAAAATGTGTGAAAGGTAAGAAATATCATGACAAAGCCAAAGGGGGCCCCCACTGCTTTGCAGATTAATAAATTGGACAAGTATGCTGTCCCGCGCCAATTGACACATGAGGAGGGGGCCACGGGGAATAAATTGGTTCAATCATGTCGGCGATCCAATGCTTGGGTACGACTTTGGAGACCAAAATTGATAAGGTCACTATAGAAAAGAACATGATGAGGGCAGACATGCGGAAAACCTTGGGGAGGGTCACAGCATGGAGGAAAACGTAGGGGAACTCCAATCCACGGCGCGTAAGCTGGAGGGACGCGTACAGAAACTGACGCATCAACACAAGTTGATGGCCTTGATGATGGATGACCAGGAAGGGAGGGCCCGCCGCAACAACCAAGGGTGGTGGGAGTGCTTGAGGGGGCAGAATGCAACAGCATGGATCTCTTTATTGAGGACCTTATCCTGAACCATCTTAAGCCTAAAAGACTGTCTACTCTGTTTACTGTGGAGAGAGCGCACAGGGCCCCGATCCCAAAGCCGAAACCCGGGGCTCCTCCTTAGACGGTCATTGTGAGGGTGCTCAATTTTAGAGACGGGAAGCCATTTTGCAGGCAGCTAGAGTGAGTGGAGACCTGCTCTTTGAGAACTTGACAGTAAAGTTCTTTCCAGATTTCACGTTGAGGGTGCAGCAGGAGAGGTGCACGTTCGACGGGGTGAAACGACCCCTTCGAGAGAAGAAGATAAAATACATGATGCTATTCCAGGCAAAACTCAAAGTCCTTGACAATGACAAGTCCTTGTTCTTCACCTCACCTACAGAGGTCCAACAATGGCTGGATGGGGGCCCCCATCTGTCTCTCAATCATCACACTGAAGGGGACTGGTGCAGGAGTTGCTTCCGCACTCTCGAGTTTACACCTCGATGCAGAGAGAGGTAAAAGTCAGTATCCAGATCCAGGAGCTCCCTGTCTGGAAGCCCCATGAGTGAAGCACGATCTCCGGGGAAGTAAGAGACAGGTCTCACTGCTGTGTACCATTGTATACTTTGAGGGATTTAAAGTACAGTCTTTAATGCCGTATACTTGAGCTCCTAATTCAGCGAAGAAGAAGGCTGTGGCACGTCCGGGTGGAACACTGTGTTGTATGCTCCGGCTTTACGATGTGTTGAGGGGTGGGGCAGGGTGGCCTGGGAGTGGGGGCTATTGAGTGGTAGTACTAGACAGTCCTACTTCAGTTTTTAGTTCATTGGGGCGACAGGCGCTTAGCTATTTGGGATGTGGGTAGTTCTAGACCTACAAGTGGGTGGGAGATACTGTTAGGGGTTTTCATATTTTTTGTATGGTTTACTGTTTGGTTTTTGCGTCAGATCTAATGCTTCAATATTTGTGTCTGATGACAACCTTTTGCGGGCTTGGTCTTGCCGTGCGTAGAGGGAGGTCTCTACTTGCTGGGTAGTGGGGGGCTGGCGTTGACTGCCTACATGGCCACACGACCTAACAGAAAGCTGACAATCCTCTTGTGGAATGTAAATGGCCTGGGGGGCAAAATTAAACGCACTATGGTTCTACAATATTTACACAGGCATTACCCAGATATTTTCTTACTTCAGGAGACGCACCTCAGGGGGAACAAGTACTTGGCCCTTAAATGTTACGTATACACAGTACAGACCCACGCTGGCTTCACGTCCGGGTCCAGGGGTACGGCCATACTCATTAAAAATGCGATCCCTCTGGTGATACAGCGCACATGGTGTGACCAACTGGGTCTTTATGTGGCTCTGTTAGGCACTTGGGAGGGGCAGGTGGTAAATATATGCTCAGTGTACATTTCCCCACGACTTCACAAACTCACATTTCCAGATCTCAGTCAACTCTTACTGGATTTCCCACCCAGACTTTTTCTCCTGGGGGTGACATGAACGATACACTCTCGCCTGAAATAGATAGGGAAACTCTCCCCTCTGGGGTAAAGGTGCCCCGTCCACTGTCTTCTTTCACGCAGGGACTGGGAGTGGTGGATCTTTGGAGATGCCACAATCCCAGGTCTGGACAATATACTCATATTTCTGCAGCACATGACAGTGGGGCTCGACTGGACCATATTTTTACACATACCACCTATGCAGGTTTTTTACAGGGTGGGTGCCATAAGGCGCAAGGAATATATGATCATTCCCCGGTAGAGGAGCAGCTGCAAGGGCCAGCTTGCGACTGGTCTCTTTCTCCAAGATTAGACCCCTTTATATTTTGGGACAAGGAATTTTAGGGGCACTTTGAGGAACGCACGGAACTCTACTTTGCGGAAAATGTTGGCTCTCTCAGCTCCGCCGGTATCATCTGGGAAGCGTACAAGGTGGTGGCGAGAGATTTTGTGCAGGCAGAGCGCGGTGCTCAATGTAAAGAAAACTGACTCCAGTGCGAGGAACTCAAACAGTTCGGTCCGAAGGGGGGGCCAAGGGTGGAAAATTTTGTAAAATATTTTGAAAACATTTACCAATCTCAATCCACATGGGGGAACTGGAATGCACTGAATTCCTACATGTCATTTCTCTGCCGACTCTAGGATTGGAGGACAGGGAGGCACTCAATTCTGACTTCCACTTGGAGGAAGTAGAGAATGCCATGAGAGACTTGCAATCTGGGAAGGCGGCGGGCCCAAATGAGCTCCCCACTGAAATGTTTAAATGTGTGGTGAGCAAACTGGCTCCTTACATGCTTGTCATATTTAGGGAAGCGCCCAAAGTGGGGCAACTTCCAGTGACACATGAATGGCGACTATTGTCGTACTTCTTAAGAAAGGAAAACCGCATGACCTCTGCAGCTCCTACCTACCCATATCCCTCCTAAACTTCGAGGCTAATGTTCTAGCCAAGATTATTGCGAGCCGGTTGGGCCCGATTTTGCAATCCTTGATCCACATGGATCAGTCTGGCTTTATGCCTCATAGGAGCATGAGGTTAAACTTGAGACGTTTATATGGAGTCATGTACTTGACTCAAAGGCAGTCAGATGTCCCAGCCGCTCTTCTCTCGTTAGACTCGAGGATGGCGTTTGATAGCATCGAATGGTCCTACCTTTTGCTGTGATGGGGAAAGTGGGACACTGCCCCGATTGCCCGAGTTCGGGTTAACAGGGTCATCTCCAGAGCCTTTGCATTTCACAAGGGGACACACCAGGGGTGTCCTCTGTCCCCGATGCTATTCACGCTGGTGCTTGAACCTTTGGTGGCGTGGATTAGGAGGGACCCGGTGGTGAGGGGGATCGATCTGGGGGGCTGGGAAGAGCGCATTTCGTTGTATGCGGATGATATCCTTCTTTACGCACACCAGCCCAGACAAAAATTCCATAGGCTCATTCACATAATACAGTCCTTTGGTTCCCACTCTGGATATTGTATCAACTGGGACAAGTCCTTGGTCTTTTCTCTAGCCGGTGACCCTCCGGTTCTGACGTCCGCATGTTCAGAGATGGTGCTGCAGGATGAATTCAAGTACTTGGGAATTTGGATAACTAAGACTGAAGTGGAGTTTACACAATTGAATCTCCATGTGCAGCTTTCCAGGTTGCGAGATGACGCATCGCACTGGAGGGGACGGGCAGTCCTCTTCAAGATGATGGCCCTCCCACACTTACTGTAAGCTGTCCAAAACACTCATTATCGCATTCCGGACTCCTTCTTTCGCACGATCAAGTCCAAGCTACATCCGGTACTATGGGGGGGGGGGCAGTCCCAGGATTGCGCTCAAGAAACTCCAGAAGGGGTCGTACGAAGGGGGGCTGGCAGTCCTGGATCTTAGGAAATACTACTGGGCTGGCCAATGTCAATGGTTGGGTCTTCTCCCCACTTGAGGAACCAGCTTACAGAGTGGACAGATTGGTCTTGGGTGAGTCACTTGGGGAAATAGTACCACAGGGGTAGGGGCTCCGTACATCTGCCACCACTGAAAGAGGGGACTGTGCTTCCAGAATACTCCCCACTGGTGGATAGGCTTCTCTTGGACCCCATGATACAGAAGGCAGTGTCACTGATGTACAAAAAACTCGTAAACAATACTCTGGACTGCTTGAGTCCCTTGCGTGAGGCCTCGGAAACTGATGTGGGTCTTTTGGAAGATGATGACTGGGCAGAACCACTCTATTGCCCCAGGGAAATAGCCATCAGAGCGCGTTTTTGAGTAGTCCAACTTCGCATCCTTCACAGATCAAATGCCTCGAGAATGGTGCAGGTCCGTATTAAGGACAGGGGCTCCGAGGTATGTGAGTAATCAACAAGAACTAGCCTATGAATGAAAGCGGTATGTGTGTTTCTCAAGTAGAGGAAACATCTGTTTCTTATGAAAGCCCTCATCCACCAACCTAGTTGGTGGCATGCTTCATCGTCGGGACCCACCCGGTGGCACCGAGTGTGCCCCGGATGTGCTACGGCACCTTTTTACAGTGGAGCTGGTATTGATAAGTGAGTGTGCAGTGATAGTGTGTGCGTGTAAGTTAAAGACTGTCCTTGGGTCCCACTACCCTGATGGGTTATTTTATTGATGGGCCCTTGGCAATGTTAAAAACAAAGCGGTGGATGTACGTGGAGAGTACTATGGTCTCCCTCATCCACTATGGTCAACATGTTTCAGCCAGGCCGCATATTGATCTGGCTTTCTTCAGGACCTTAAATGTGAAAAAGTGACCGTGATTAAGACGTTGTCAATAGTGTTTATGTGACCAGGTATGTGACGCACTCACTAAGGCGCGCGATGAGTGAGAGGAGGATTTCCTCTGGTTGTTTATACCTGTAAAGGAAAGAAAAAACACAGACAAACACACATATAAAAAGTTAGCTTTCACATGTAAATCTCATGATTCTGTACCGCGGTGATCGTGCTGTAACCGGGTAAATGTTCTCCGTCCATCATCTCCTTGTGCCCTAAGTTGGCAGGGTATGCCCAGACATGGGTCCTGTGGACATTTCTACAATGCCGTCACCTCACGCACTTTGACAGAATCAACGATCGACAATAGACATTGGCCCTCTGGCAACAATTCTTGCGGAGCCAGCAAACTAACCCCAGTGATACGGCAATCGAGGATGCTTTAGCTTGAGATGTGGGGCTTCTGACAGGACCCATATTAGTGCCACAATCAGCGGATGATCTACTATAAAGGTGCCCCTCCGCCTCCTCATAGCTACTGAACATAGTCGCTGACTGCCCCACCATGACAGGGATTGTATGTTAGAAGCCTCTTTTTCTGCTATTTCTCCAACTGTAGCAGTACTCCTACATCATCCCTGTTTCATGTACTGGCTCGTAGAGCAATGGCTTGGGTGTGCTGCTTTTGGCAGTAGGCTCTGGCTTTGGTTATGTTTATGTTGTTTGTTACCTGTTGCCTTTATTCCCAGTGTACAAGCAACACATGATCTTGCGGGTCAAAATGGATAACTGATAATGGTACCCAAATACAAATCACCCTTCCCTCCCCACACATATCGCAAATTTGTCTATGGCCACCTTATGATTTATTACACTAAATGTGAAGGGGATACATTCAGCACACCACCGTTACTCAGTATATACTTACATCAAAGGACAACAAGCAATATTAGTTTTTTACAGGAAACACATCTCTCTAGCGATAAACTCCATCGCCTGCGTGGGTTGGGGAGTTTCCGTTTACAGTAGGACATTGCAGCATATGCTCAGGGTGCACTGCCCCGGATACTCCCGGGTACCCCCTTTCAAGCCAAAAACATAGTCATTGATAAGGAGGGTAGATTTTTTTTGTAGAGTCCATGCTCAATGGGTAGGTATCCCATGGAAAGTAAGTCGTCATTATAACAATATACTGGATGTCTCTCTTCTCCGATCTCACCCACCAATCCTTCATGCCCCAGCTCACCAACACTCCAGGTTAGTTGTCTGGATGAGCTACACTGTGGTCTCTTCACAATGCTTAAAGAGGCCATAATCCACACCTACACCTTTACTACCATGACTCAATCCCCCCACAATTTCTATGTCCGCTTAGACTTATTTGGATCTCTGACATATTATCGAAAGACACATTATCGAACTACACAAATATCGCATCAAATATATCGACATCAAAAATATCGACATTGTATACTTATTTAAAAAACTACACTAATATCGACACTACAATATCGTAATACAATTATATCGATCACACAAAAATCGCACACATAAATATCGCAATACTAAATATCGACATAAGTAAATAAATATGACACATGTCACAAATATCGATAACCAAAATATAGACATCAATAATATCGTTTTTTTTAAATATATCGACAATTCTAATACTAATAAAACCAATACTTTAAACAACATAAAGACAATATTTTCCGAAAACATACATTTTCAAATGAGATTCTACTTAAACATAAACATAACATTTATAACGATCTCAATATTTAACAACATAATAAAAAAACACTGAAATAATTATCACATTGGCATTTCGAACACATTTAAAAAAAAATACAACACATTATAAACAATCTTTTTATATATAATTATTTAAAACTCTCCTCCTTTAAAACTAAATATACTCTTACTTAGCATTTTCCATAAAAGGAAACCAATTAACTAAAAAAAATTCAAACCATCCAATAGAAAGGCCACATACAGAAAACAACCAATAACATTCAAGAAACAATTTAAAACCACTATATAAACCAATTAAAACAAGTCTTCTACTGTGCCTTAAACCAAAGCATTGAACGAAGAAGAAACTCTGCTAAACAGAAGAAACCTACATCCTACTACTATTCTAAAAACGTAAGTAAATATTCTTTTCTAACTAAACTGCCAAATTAAACTAAAACACTAATTTATCTTTACTCAAATAAATAACTAACTTATATATTCCATCTCTTTATGTTTCCACTACAGATATTACTCCAAACAGCTAAAGAAAATATTGAAGATTGCCAGAAAAGACTCACTAAAAAGTAAGTATACTATCAAAAAACTTTATAAAATATTAATTAAATCCTACTCAAACCCCAAAACATCCTAAACCCCTAAACAAATCCATGTTCTCTTTTTTAAGTTTTAAAAAACCTGTATAAATTAACACCTGTAGTCTATACCACTGGGCATGAGGGAAGGCTCTGTTTGCTTAGGGAGAGGTTGGGCTCCTGCATCTTATTTATTAGGGAGGAGGGGCACATAGTAAGAGGGGTAGGGGACGGGGGCACATTGACATGTGGTGGGGGAGGGGGGGGGGGGGTAGAGAACTGGGTGGGAAGGTTGTTCCTTCTCCTGAATAATTGGTCTTGATGATAAATGTGTGGTACTTCCGGGACAGGTGAAGGCGGGGGAATGTTTGTTGAGTTGTTGATTTGTAAAACAATAAAATACGTTTCAACAAAAAAAAATATAGTCTATACCAAACAGCAATACCACCCCACTTAAAAAACTAAACCAACCAAAACAATATATGTTCTTTAACTTTCAGAGACTACATCAACTAAACAGCATTTTGTCTACAAACAACATCTTCATTCAAATACAACCAAAAACACTTGGTAAGTATATATAAAAAAGTAGTTTGTTTCCTATTTTTATAGAAATATATAAAGTACTATTGCATATATTTTCATATACATTTTTTCCAGATTTCTAACACATCACGATGACAGAAGAAGCCCAATTTATAACTTCGCAGAAAGGAAAATTCCTATTGTGTTACATGGGTTACACATACACCCAAGAAAAGCAGATGGACCGAAAAGTGAACTGGAAGTGTTCTAAATATTATTCGAACAAATGCTACGGACGAGCAACAACAAGAGAAACAACTGTACTATATACAAGAGAGCATAACCATCCACCCAATCTCTCTGAAATAGAAGTCAGATCAACCCTCGAAAATATCAAAGAATTAAGCACTGGTTCACAAACTGCTACAAGTGTAATCCTAAAAGAACTATTACCTAGAGTGCCCAAAGAAGCAAGAGGCCAATTACCATCAATTGCTTCTATAAAAAGAACTATTGCTAGGACCAAAAAAGCAACCACGACAACTATACCATCCCCTAAAACTTTTCAAGATATCATCATTCCACCAGAATTAACTATCACCCACAATAATGAACCTTTTATTTTTTTTGATAACAAAAGCACAGAAAAAAGAATCATAATGTTTGCTACTGCAAACAATATAACTAAACTCCAACAATGCCAAACATGGATGATGGATGGCACCTTTACAATATGCCCAAAACCATTCTACCAGCTTTACACAATACACGGTCAATATCACAACACTTCCATACCTTTAATTTATGCACTATTACCTAACAAACAAAACACAACATATAATGAAATGCTAGGAAAACTAAAACAAGAATCAAATGATTTTTACCCTCAAAGAATTATCATAGACTTTGAGCAAGCCATGATAAATTGCATTCTAAAACTGTACCCCCATACAGCTATCCAAGGATGTTACTTCCATCTAAACCAATGTATATGGAGACATTTACAAAAATCTTCACTCAGGTGCCAATTCCGATCCGGTAAAAACCGGGTACGAACCGTCGGACGGAGCCTTTTCTCCGTCCGACTCGTACCCGGTGCGAAATCCATCCGAAAATGCAAGTACGATTCATACGGAAACACCATTTCCGTACGAATCGAACAAAACACCGACCGAACAGAAACTAAACACAATTCCGATCCTGAAAGGCGCCGACGTGACGTCGGTACGCATCCAGCCTACGTTTCACGAACCAGGAAGTACGATTCGAACCGACGTCATCCCGCACGGTAAATATTTACCGGCTGCCAAAAACTGCCGGGAAATCAGGACGACACACGCAAGGAGCAGCTGGACGCGACGAACAGACATGGACCCGAACCTACGTGCCATCCCTGCCCTCCTAGCAGTCCACCTGGCGTACAGGAACCGACGCAGACGCCGCAGAAGGTCAGCACAACAACCAGGGGCAAAGGGGGGGGCAGGGGCAGGACACACAACACCAACACATGGTACCAAATCACACATGGCCTGGACATACCTGACCATCAGGGCCTGGACACTGCCAGGGTGTGGGGGCGAGGCCAGCAACGCAAGCGTCCGCCACAACGGAAGTGGATGGTCACGCGAACCGGTACGTACCCTACCCAGGCCGCAAGAGCGTGGGTACGGAACGTACCACGCGTCCCCCTACGTCACTCCAACAATGGCGGTAAGGCCCGTACCCACGTCAGAAAGGCCTTGGTACAGCTCGTACCAGCATTGCTGGGGTCATGTAGGGGTACGCGTGGTACGACCCGTAGCCACGCCCCCAAGGCCTGTGTACGGTGCGGACCCCACGGCACCGCAACAATGGGGGGACGCACCGTACCCACCCACCAAAGGCATGGGTACGGCCCGTACCCAGGCACGCAGAGCGTGGGCAGGGGTATGTACGGACCGTACCCCCACCCATGGAAGTACGGCCCGTACCCCCACCCGCGCATGTACGCCCCGAACCCCCACCCGTGTATGTACGCACCCAAGCACCACCCGTGTATATACGCCCCGAACCCCCACCCATGTATGTACGCCCCGAACCCCCACCCGTGTATGTACGCACCGAACCCCCACCCGTGTATGTACGCACCAAACCCCCAGCCGTGTATGTACGCACCGAACCCCCACCCCACCCTGGTATGTACGCCCCGAACCCCCACCCGTGTATGTACGCCGCGAACCCCCAGCCGTGTATGTACGCACCGAACCCCCACCCCACCCTGGTATGTACGCCCCGAACCCCCACCCGTGTATGTACGCCCCGAACCCCCACCCGTGTATGTACGCACCCAAGCGCCACCCGTGTATGTACGCACCGAAACCTCACCCGTGTATGTACGCACCCAAGCGCCACCCGTGTATGTACGCACCGAAACCTCACCCGTGTATGTACGCACCGAACCCCCACCCGTGTATGTACGCACCAAACCCCCACCCGTGTATGTACGCACCGAACCCCCACCCGTGTATGTACGCACCAAACCCCCACCCGTGTATGTACGCACCGAACCCCCACCCGTGTATGTACGCACCGAAACCTCACCCGTGTATGTACGCACCGAACCCCCACCCGTGTATGTACGCCCCGAACCCCCACCCGTGTATGTACGCACCGAACCCCCACCCGTGTATGTACGCACCAAACCCCCACCCGTGTATGTACGCACCGAACCCCCACCCGTGTATGTACGCACCGAAACCTCACCCGTGTATGTACGCACCGAACCCCCACCCGTGTATGTACGCCCCGAACCCCCACCCGTGTATGTACGCACCCAAGCGCCACCCGTGTATGTACGCACCGAAACCTCACCCGTGTATGTACGCCCCGAACCCCCACCCGTGTATGTACGCACCGAAACCTCACCCGTGTCTGTATGCACCGAACCCCCACCCGTGTATGTACGCACCCAAGCGCCACCCGTGTATGTACGCACCGAAA
This sequence comes from Triturus cristatus, assembly GCF_964204655.1. Classification (NCBI taxonomy): domain Eukaryota; kingdom Metazoa; phylum Chordata; class Amphibia; order Caudata; family Salamandridae; genus Triturus; species Triturus cristatus. The sequence goes on from NC_140593.1 coordinate 280,856,788, forward strand.
CCTCACCCGTGTATGTACGCACCCAAGCGCCACCCGGCCACCCGTGTATGTACGCACCGAAACCTCACCCGTGTATGTACGCACCGAACCCCCACCCGTGTATGTACGCACCAAACCCCCACCCGTGTATGTACGCACCGAACCTGCAATAAGAATGGGGTGTGCCAAACACCCCCAGCAGTGCCCAGACACAGGAGGGGTGGGTGCAGGGTCCTCCCAGCAGTGCCCAGACACAGGAGGGGTGGGTGCAGGGTCCTCCCAGCAGTGCCCAGACACAGGAGGGGTGGGTGCAGAGTCCTCCCAGCAGTGGCCAGACACAGGAGGGGTGGGTGCAGAGTCCTCCCAGCAGTGCCCAGACACAGGAGGGGTGGGTGCCTATCACTCCCAGCAGTGCCCTGAGACAGGAGGGGTGTGTGCCTATCACTCCCAGCAGTGCCCAGACACAGGAGGGGTGGGTGCAGAGTCCTCCCAGCAGTGCCCAGACACAGGAGGGGTGGGTGCCTATCACTCCCAGCAGTGCCCTGAGACAGGAGGGGTGTGTGCCTATCACTCCCAGCAGTGCCCAGACACAGGAGGGGTGTGTACCTATCACTCCCAGCAGTGCCCAGACATAGGACAATATACCCCATCAACAAGTTCAGTGACCTACAAGGGTGATACCCCAGATGCAGGCGGAGCCATCGCTGAGCCAGCATGGCTATATTGAACGGCAACCCTCACACATCCAGGAAATGTAGACACAGCACAGCACAGCATTTGGGAGACACCCTGCAGGGAAAATGGCCTGCTCCACAGAGGATGGAACACACCTTGGGACAATGTCACCATACAGTGAGAGCAAACATGACCAAATACCATTGGCAGAGACCTTTGTGATGGCACGCAGATGGCAGGGTACACCCCATGAGCAGCACACTCCAACATTTCACAGACCCCTAACACATTATCACCACCCCAACGCAGGGAGCACCAGCACCAACAGCAAGTCCAGGAAAGCATCAGTGTGCAAAACCAAAAGAAAAGGCTTTATTCAGCAGGAAAATATATCTGAGAAAATGTCCACTATGTACAAGGGCCATGGGCCAGCCCAGCAGCAAAGTCCGGGGGGGGAATACACATCGGGACGTGTGTCCCCTAGCTTGCCTGCACAGTTCACAAGTCCATTTCATCCACAGAAGAGGGGGCATCAGGGGGGAGGGTGGAAACAGGCACCGCAGGGACAGGAGGGGAAAGGGTAGGTGTTGTGGGTGCAGGGAGGGATGATTCTGCCACAGGGGGGGTGCCAGCGCCAAAGGTGGAGGACAGAATGGCGCTGCACACGTCGGCAAGTTCCCCCAGCGACTCCCCCGCACCCAATCCAACCACAGGCCCCAAGGAGGGGGGGGGGCAAAGGGATGGGTCGCAGCGCCACTGGGGGAGGGTGTGGACAGGGTGGGGGACTCAACTCCCCTGGCCGGGTCCCGCCTCCACCGCTTGCGGGGTGGTGTCATCCTGGGGCTGGGGGGCACACTCGCAGTGGATGATGCTGTCACTGACTGTTGGCCAGGAGAGCTAAGGGGAGTGGATTTGGAGGGAGTGGGTTGTGTGGAATGCGGACTCCCACTGTGGCTGCGTGTTCTACGTTTCCCCCCCGACCCAGTGGGTGTGCCTTCCTCACCCTGTGTGTGCGTGACAGGAGGTGTGCGCTTCGACTTCCCTGGTGGTGTGGTGCCTGTGTCTGTTGGGGTGCGTGCACGCTGACGTCTGGATGTGCGTGGGACAGGCACGGGAGTGGGAATTGTGGATGGGGCAGGGGTAGGGGGTGTTACGCAGCGCTGCAGGAGATCCAGTGCTGCAGTCAGTGTGGAGTCTATGGACCTCAGCAACTGCCGTTGGTCAGACTGCGCAGCCGACATGCCCTCCATGTATGCCTCCATCTGGGTCAGCACCTGGGTGTGGGCATGGAGGACATTTAGCATCGCAGTCTGACCAACCTGCAACTGCCTCAGGATGTCCACAGACTCCGCACTCACCGCAGCAGTGGTGACAGGGGCAGGGGGTGCGGTGCCTGGCAGGAAGGAGACATGTGGGGACCGAGCACGGAGGGAAGGGCCACGAGCATGTGGGAGGCCGGTGATGGAACCTGAGGTGGCGGGGGGCTGCCATCAGCTGGGGGGGCAGACTCCGCCACCTCTGGGAGCTCAGCCTCGGACCCGTCTGCGTCATAGTCTGTGTTGGCAGTCAACAGGTCCTCTGCCTCACTCCCTTCGGCCTCCGTGCCACTCCATGTGCCAGACAGGACAGCACTGCTGGCACTGGTGCTCAATCCCTCCTCCCGGTCCGTGCTAGTGTCTCCTTCCGTGTCCCCCGGCGATGCTGTGGGCAAGGTGAAGAGAGAGGAGAAAATCAGACACCTGTACACATATGTCACATGAGTCAAATATACATAGGTCACATTGCATAGCCTGAAAAGCAACAGGAGTAACACCTACAAAACAATGTACACATGTAGGCCATGGAACACACAGTTTTTCGACCCACCATGCCACTGAGACACAATGGAGATCATGACACAACAGCAAATCACTGCACCTGAAATTTTAGAGAGGAGCCAGCCTCTGGGGACAAATGTGCACAGCCCCTGCACCACACTGCGTCGTCAAAAAGGGATGAGCATGAATCATATCCATTTACTCTTGCCGCATGCTGCAAAGGCAATACATGAAACCAGGCCACACATGACAGGGTCACTGCACCTTGAGCTTATGTCCAGTCAAACATCACACACAGGCTAAACCCAGCAAGGAGGATGAAGCTTCTGACATGTAGGCCTTGTACGCACAAACCACCCACACCTGAGACAATCTCATTGAGACGGAGAAAGTATGTACACCTCTTACTCTGGGATGGAAACACATGGCCTCCACTAATTCATGACTGTACACACACAGCCCCTGGTGGCCATGTCCACACATCATTGACAGGCAAACATCATCAGATTGTCTCAACAACACACACAGGTAATGCCCACTGTGAGTATGCACAAGCAAAATGGGTCCCCCTGTACAGTGGACACATGTAGCAACCTGTAGGTCCTAACAGTTGAGCCCAGGGTACAATGCCACCCTACCCAACCCATGGTGAAGACACAGTGAATGGCCATATTGTTGGATGACGCACATGATACCTAGGAAGAGGTGCCCCAGGGCACAGTAGTGCCCACACTCCTCCATGGTCCAGGATGGACATGACTGCAAATTAAGCAACCGTCCCTGCACTTAGCAGGCCTCCCACTCAGGCACATCATGTCAGAGGGCACACAATTGGACATGCATGCTGGAAGGCTGTACATTTTGGAGACACACCCCTATGTCGTGATTCACAATCAGTGCCAAGTGACATGGACACCACAATGACTGAAATTGGCCATGGCACACGCAAGGTCCCCATACCTGTGGCACATCACCCCCACACATGATGCTGATAGCATAGGGCACCTGCATGAACTGCCTGCCTAAATAACCTTGTGCAAGAGTGGCTACAGACAGACCAGGGAACACATGGCAAGGAGGGGAAGGGAGGGAGTGAGAACAGCACTGTGCTACTTTGTGGAGAAGTTGACGCACTGCACAATCAAACCCTGGCAGTGTATCCATGCAACTGCACACTTACATTGGCTGGGGACACACAACTGACACACATGTACCTACCCCCTTCCTGCTGCTGCCTCTCCTGTAGGCGCCTGTCCATATCGGGGAAGACCACCGCCAGCACACGCTTCTGGATGTGGGTCAGACGACGGCGCCCACGGTTCTTACGGCTCTCAGGTGAGTCCCCCAGCAGGAGCCGTGCAATCCTCCTCGTCCAGCACCGGATGTCCTGCCAGCGTTTCCTCACCTGAGACAGGCTCCGCCTCCGACCCTCTGTACCCCTCACGGCACTGACGGCTTCCCTCCAGATCTCCCCCTTGGCAATGGCGCCTACCTGTGAGGATGCAAAAGAGAGAATACATTAATCCACATGAGCAAAGACACAGAGACACACATATAGAACAATCCTCATTATGAACAGGCCATGGTATGCATGCAACTAATTGCACCTTTGTCATAGGGACATTATCCACTGTGGAAGGCCAAATGCACTACGTGCCAGTGAAAGCACACGGGTGGCATGAGGGGTACCACACACTCACTGACCAGGGATCACACTGTGCCTCAGAGGCTACACCAGGATTATGTACAGCACCTCACAGCAGTCACCTGCCCCAGCACACTGATGCTACCTCAGCAGAGTACACAGACACACACAGGTACAGGACAATCACATGGCATTGCCAACTGCGGGTACACACCTCACTCTGCCCATGTGCCAGTAGACGGGGGTGTCACAGGTGTGGGGCTGGCTCAGCACGGCATGCACACAGCACTGCTCCCTGCTCACATCGGATGGCCAGGCCATATCCATCCCTCATGCTGCTTGTGTGCAACACTCCCCATATGCACTCACCCACATGACAGGGGACTAACACACACACCAATGTGCAGGGGACGAACACGGCCTTTGGACACTCACAGCACAGGTACACTGAACAAACACACATCCATGGGTACTGACACCTGTCACACTGGGGGGAACACAGGATCACATCAGGACTGTGGAAACAACATCCCCAGGAGGAGTATGCAGGCACAATGTGGCATGCACCTTGCATTCATTGTCACAGTAGGCACTATGCAAGTGAGGAGTGCACACAGGAAACACAGCATGCTCTGCATGGGTGACATGAGGCCTTCCACACCCTGGGACCCACTCCAAACAACAGTGCATGTCTGTCACACATGGACACAATGCCAGAAGTCACTGTCACACAAAAGGGGCACAGTCTAAGCTAGTGGAGTCTGCACTCACCTGAACCCCTGGTCGACCATACAGGCTCTGGAACTGTGGGAGGATCACATCTATCAGGGCAAGGTTCTCCTCCTGGGTGAATGGCTGTGACCTCTCCACAGTCCTGGACATGGTGCCAGAGGAATCACTATCAGCAGCAGTGGTCATGGATGAATGGATGTGCAGGCAAGTGCTCTCTCATGGGACCTGGCTGCCTTATATATGCCTGGCTGGCCTGTTCATGTATAGGAGTACAGATTGATTGGTCAGTCACATTAGCATCCTACGTTTCATCCAATCCCTTCAAACCTACCCCAGTGTGTGGCTTTGCATGGTTTCAGTTTTGATAATGATGTCAAGTCAACATCCACATTGCAACAATGTAGATTCTTTCAAACTGACTTCTGCTGTGCACCTGGTGCTCAAATTCAAAAATTTAACTCAGTCTCCATGGCAACCATCATGCATTTAGGCCCTTATACTTGTCCCTCATGTGTCCCCTATGTGTTTTCATACATTTACACACAGGTACGGTGCGTTCCACGCCCTAGGGCACCCCACAAGCAGTGATACCGACCGTACAAGCGCTTGTACGGTCTGGATCACAATATGGGCGCTGGCGTATGCGTACGCCACAGTAGTACGGACCGTACAAGCGCTTGTACGGTCCGGATCACAATATGGGCGCTGGCGTATGCGTACGCCACAGTAGTACGGACCGTACAAGCGCTTGTACGGTCCGGATCACAATATGGGCGCTGGCGTATGCATACGCCACAGTAGTACGGACCGTACAAGCGCTTGTACGGTCCGGATCACAATATGGGCGCTGGCGTATGCGTACGCCATAGTAGTACGGACCGTACAAGGGCTTGTACGGTCCGGATCACAATATGGGCGCTGGCGTATGCGTACGCCACAGTAGTACGGACCGTACAAGCGCTTGTACGGTCCGGATCACAATATGGGGGCTGGCGTATGCGTACGCCACAGTAGTACGGACCGTACAAGCACGTGTACAGTCCGTACTACTGTGGCGTACGCATACGCCAGCGCCCATATTGTGATCCGGACCGCACAAGCGCTTGTACGGTCCGTACTACTGTGGCGTACGCATACGCCAGCGCCCATATTGTGATCCGGACCGCACAAGCGCTTGTACGGTCCGTACTACTGTGGCGTACGCATACGCCAGCGGCAATATTGGCCCAGGGACCCTATACACGCACTCCGAGCGTGTGTACGGTGCGTTTCACAACTGTCAGTGGTGACAGGCGGCACACAGACAGGAATGGAGCGGACAGGTATTGCCAAGGGTGGACACCAATGCATTGTCTGTGCAATACCACATGTGTGTGACACAGGTGTGTCAGGATGTGATGTGGCACTTTACCCCTGAGGTGTGGGCAAAGCACATGTACGATGAGCTGTGTACACATGTCGTGTGTGATGGTGCGCATTGTACCACACATCCCCTGCACTCCTTTGACATGTGTGCATGTCGTACACACTAGTGGAGCCATGAGTCACTTGCATGTCCCAGTCACGGACACCCGCACCTGTCCCCTGATGCCAGGTACACGGAATATTACACATGACATGTGTATGGCTGCGTTGCACGCTGCAACCATGTCATGTGTGTGGCATGTCTTTCCATGATTTTGCTGTAGGTGTGTGGTTCAATGCATCAGCAGTTGCTGCTGCCAACATGTGTCTGTGTGTCGATGGGCATGGCACACTGTTCCGCACACCAGCCCACATATGTGATTTGCCATGAGGTGTGTATGTATGCAACTACACGGAGTATCAACACAAGTACATATCCACATGCTCCCTATGTATGTTCTGTCTCGACATGTACTCCTCAAAGGCAATGTGTGTGGCCTGTCCTATTCCTATGACATGTGACCAGTGCATATCGCATCCAACTACCTGTCTGTACCATACGCATACTACTTCTGCACATGTGTGGATGTCTGTGAATCCTGTGATGCGTGTGCATGTTCACTTACACTGGCCCACAGCTAGTCTCATGCCATGTCATCGTGATCTTGCCCCCCTCCGTTAGTGGCTGTCCCTTGGTAGGAGTGTCACCTGACTGGCGTACGTGTCCAGGAAATGTGGCACAGACCTGACTCACAACGTGGCATATGTGTATTGGCTGTGTAACATGTGCTCAGTGCATTGACGATGTCGTTGTACAGTGCTCACTCTTCGGTGTTCCTTCCATTTCACTGCAGGGCTCCGCCTCTCCCTCGACGTATGCCAGACATGGCTGCCCTGCATGAACGGGACTGTATACGCCGCTACAGATTCAGCCAACGGTTGATTGATGAGTTGACTGGCCGGCTGGAAGCACAACTCCTCCCGCGCCACAGGTATCCCAGTGCACTGACACCCAAGTTGAAGGTGATGGCAGCCCTACATTTCCTTGCCACGGGTACGTTCCAACATACCATTGCTGATGTCGGGGGCATGTCCCAGACGATGTTCAGCCGTGTTCTGCATGATTTCTTAGAGGCCATGTTGGTTCACCTGGATGAGTACATTAAATTCCCAATTCGTGAGCAGTTTACAGATGTCAAGCGTGAGTTCTATGCCCTGGGAGGGATGCCCCATGTCATTGGGTCCATAGATGGGACACATGTTGCGTTGGTACCACCACAGGCACAGGAGGTGGTGTATAGGAATCGCAAACATTATCACTCCATTAATGCCCTTGTGGTGTGTCTGTCCAACATGGTGATTTCACATGTCTGTGTTCGCTTTCCAGGATCAGCACACGATGCCTTCATCATGAGGCGTAGCAGGCTGCCTGAAATGATGCTGCAGCTGCGGAACGAGCGAGCATGTATTGTTGGTGGGTAGACTCTGGCAGTTCAGTGTTTGGCGTCATCTTCCAATCTCACTGCCTGTGCTGACACACTTCTGTCCATGATGTTTCCTTGTAGGGGACGCTGGCTATCCCAACATGCCATGGCTGATGACGCCTGTCCGCAACCCCAGCACGGCTGCCGAGCACCGCTACAACAACGCACATGGGCGGACCAGGAGAGTCATTGAGAGGACGTTTGGACTTCTGAAGAGCCGATTCCGGTGCCTCCACAAGACCGGCGGAGCACTCCCATATGCCCCGGTGAAGGTGTGCAAGATCATCATCGTCTGCTGCATGCTGCACAACATGGCAGTGGAGGAAGCTGTTCCACTCATACTGGATCAAGATGACCAGGACCATCCACCCGTGGAGGATGAAGGCCTTGGTGACGGGGCAAGTGATGTGGAGGAGGAGGAGGCTGTGGAGGACATGCGGAGTCGGCTCATACGCAACTTCTTTGCTTAGTGGTGAGTTCCAGTGTCTGAGTGTGCACGCATTGGGCCGTGTGTGGCATGTGTTGCAATGTGTGTGTCCATCTGCATGTCTGCCAAGTGAGTCAGTGGTGTGTATTGAAGTGTCACTCAAGTGATGGCGCAATGGAAGGATGTTGTCTGAGGGTCATCATTGTCACCTGTCATGTTGACAACATGATACGTGTTGAGTACATGCTTGCGGATGTGCTCCTTTGTGCTGACTCCTTGTGTGTCTCTCTTCCACAGGTCCATGTGCATGCTGTCTGCTGGTGGCATTGTTGTGCTCCTGCTACTCCTCATGAACACAGCAACATGTGCTGATTCAGCGTCACATGCACGGGCAAGTGTTGAAATCTCCTTAGGGTAAGGGATGCCTCACGTCGTTTTGGGTGTGTGAATTGTTTGTAGTCTGTGTGCACTTCTCCGGTTCATGTGTGTTCCATTTGCATACATGGTGATCCTACATGGGGAACATGACATGGGGCAGGCTTCACCTGGAGCCATGGTCAGACTTGGTGACTGTCATGTGGCAGGGGATTGGGGATTGTGATGAGGCCATCATTGTGTGTAACACTGGCCTCGGAAACATACAGGTTGCACCGGGTTGACATGGTGTGTGATTGCCCCATCAGGGCCTCAATGGTGTATAGCGGCCTCTCCGTGGCAGCAGGGGGTGTTTAGCTGTTATCCGTCACTTGTGTGCCAGGTCAATGGGATACCAGCATCTGTGTTGCAATGGGGGGTGCCAGTGTTGCTCCCACATGTTCATCCACATGACCTGTGTATGTGTTGACAGAGTATCATTGTCATTCCAACACACATGACTAATAAATTTGTCCCTCTGTCTCCAAGGTGCCTCTTCCCTGTCAATGGTGGCCTGTTGCCACTGTGCGTGCGGCATGTCTGGCATAGTTTTCATAGGTGGTGCATATGTGTCTATGTGTAGAGTGACAAGATGCTAGGGGTTTGTCAGGGAGTGGGAACTGTATTATGCACAAGATGCACAGTTCCATCCACCTCAAGGCAAGAGAGACCATCCCCCAGGGCAACTACAACATCCGTGTCGAATCCTACCCTGCAGTCTACGGACATGTGCCTTACGACTCCCATGGTACTTGTCCATATCCGGAGTGCATCTGCACAGCTCTGCTACTGCGTCGGGCAACCAGGCCACATCAACGTCCAAACGGGATGGGGGGAATGTTTCACAGCCAGCTGCAGGATGACCTTCTCGATCCACGCCCACACTCATGATGCAGCCCACAACCCCAACACAACCATGTGGCACTGTGATCCTAAACTGCATTCTGGCATCTCCATGCATCCAACCTTGGCCTAGCCACCATTCTCAACATCCGCCTGACGCAAGCATGCTGCACATTGTAGGGACACATGTCTAGACATACCTGGGAGCGGCAAGCCAGGTCACTCCACATGATCCCTGACCTCTGTGCATGACTGTTGCTCCCCTGAATGTGTCTGTAGCCACAGTTGTGCGGGAACCACTCAGCTGGTTGGGCCCAGCACAGGTGAGTATGGTACTCCATGTCTGTATCAGATGATACATTGGGACCCATGTGTGTCCTGGGCAAGACTGCGACCCCACGGTTTGGATGGTTGGAGTTAATTCTGAGATCAGGCATGCTTTGACTTTACGACACACACATGTATTGTAATAATGCAGAATCACGGCATCATCTTGTAAGTGTTATTAATTTATTTGTGGTGGGGTACGGGTTTGTGGGGATGACAAGAGGTGCACAGCGGGAGTGTAGAATCCAAAGTTCACTGGGGGAGTTGGTATCCTTGCCGTAGCAAAATGTCAGAGTCCATGCCACAGTCTTCGTCAACATAGGTCAGACAGTGACCAGCAAGTCCATGTGGCAGAGAATGTCATGTGCTGCTATTGGGCCAGAGGGCCAGGTGCCAGGCCAGGTGACCTGGGAGATGGTGATGTTCTGCTGACTCTCACAGTCTTTTTCGTGGACGACCCACCTTCCTGCGGGGACCCTCGGAAGCAGTCCGTGACGATGTCTGTGACGCTCCGTCGGATGAATCCTCCTCCTCCTGATCCCTCCCTGTGTCTGGTAATGGCCTTCGCCTGGTGCCACAGGGAGGGTTGCCCATGTTGTCGGCAATCCGACGGAGTACACCGGTCATTTGGGTTTGCACCGCCACGAGCTCAGCCTGTCTATCCTCCATCCTTCCTTGGTGTTGCAGTTGACAGGCATGTTGCTGGGACTGCAGGGTCTTCATCTCCTGGAGGGTCCCCTTGATGTCATTGAGGGTGGACGCAATCTGGTCCATGCCCCTGGTGTCATGCCGGTATGTATCCAGGATGTTGCTGACCTGGGACACTACCGGGTCCTGAGCTGCCTGGTCAGGTTCGCGCCTCCGCCGTCCTCCACTCCCGCCACCCCTGCCCACGTGCACCTGGCCTGCCGTTGTGGGTGCATCGGGTCTCCGGGACCCCTGAGGGATGGCATCTGCGTTGCCGCCTGCCTCCTCCTGGGTGCCCGGAGGACCGTGTCCCTCCTGGGCAGACTGGCTGGGTGGTCGTGTGCGGGCAGGGCTCCTGGACGTCTCCTGGGATGTGGCAGGAATGGGGGTGGTGGTTGGCACAGTTGTACCTGACGCAGGTGCTGCAGGTGGTTGGACACCAGAGGGGCCAGGTTGGTCTGGGTCATCCACGGAGTGGTGAGAGTCATCGCTGGCGGTGGGGTCCTCATCCCGCGGAGCCTGGTCCTGTGAGACTTCCCCCCAGTGTTGGGGGGTGTTCGTCGACGTTGACCTGTGTGTGAGAGAGACAATGTTAACAGTGTCACATGTGGCATCCATGTTGCATGCATTTCTGATTTGGCACTCTTCCTCTGGGTAGTTGGATCTGTCCTGCATTCCTCTCACAGTGCACTTGTGCATGGCTATGTCCCTTGGCCACAGCTGTCAGGGCTTTACGCATGTGTGAGACACAATCTTAGTTGATGCATCTATTTGGGTACACAGTCAGCAGTGTGGTGTGCGGGCGTAGCGAGCCATGCAGAGGCGCCTTACGTGTTGCACTGTACGTGGCCAAATGGTGTTTTGCCAAGGCAATTTGATGTTGCAGGTAGGGGACTGAAGCATTTGTGACAGGGTTCTTACCGACACAGTGGGTGGGTATACTGGGTGTGTGGTTAGGTCTGTGCCTGCAGCACGGATGGACTCGTGCACAGATTGACACATGGACCGGTCTTCATCTACGGAAGGGGGGGTTGAGGCACTGCCAGACCTGGTCTGCATGCACACAGTCCACCGGCTGACGAGTGGACATGGCCACACCACCCAAGGGTGATTTAGTCTCCCTCTGTCTCCCTTCCTCCCTCCCTCTGTCACCCTCCTCCCTCCCTCTGTCGGTCTCCCTCTGTCACCCTACTCCCTCCCTCTGTCTGTCTCCCTGTGTCCCCCTCTGTCTCCTTCCCTCTCATTCCCCCTCTCCCTCCCTCTCTTTGTCACTCTCTGTCACCTCAGGCCAGCTTCCTGGGCACACACAGTTAGCCGGTCTTTGAATGGCCATTGGCTTGTTCATGTGAGTTAGTCCCTGTTCTCCGGGCACCCATTGGGCAGTGTGTCTGAGTGTAGGCTGCTGCTGTGGCGGTGTGTGCTGAGACTCTATCAGAGCGGTGCATCTTCATTGTCTGCTGTAATGTGCAAATTCTGCCTTCAGACCCATGTCATCCTGCATGGCAGCCACCATTTGCAGGCAAGACAGTACTGTGTGGGTACACACAGTTTGTATGGCTGTGCCCAGGGCCATATGGGCTGAGGGCATTGTTTTGTGCTTGTGAGTTGCTCAATGTTAGTTTTGATGCCCCCACTCCCAGCATCGACCACATCCTGTGTTGTGTTGGTGTTTTGTGTGGCCTGTGACTTGGCATGGCCCTGATTGATGCATGGGGCATGGAGGCGCTAGTGGCATGTGTGTGTTTGTGGAGTGTTGTTGTGTGCGGTGGTGGCTTGGGGGGGTGGCATGCATGATTGATTGTGTATGGCATCCCCCCCATGTGAGGTGAGTTGTTTGTGTACTCACCAGGGTCTGGGAGTCCAGGCAGTCCGTGTAGTCCCTCCACCGCCAGCGTGGACATCACCTTCTCCTCCCAGGGATGGTATTGTACCGGTCTGGGGGGCGGCCCTCCTCCAGTGATGTTCCCCTGGTTGTGATTGTCAGTCATCTTCCTCTTGACCGTCCTCCGCAGATCGTACCACCTGGATTGGCACTCGTGCCTGGTCCTTCTGGTGGTCCCAACAGCATTCACAGAATCGACGATCCTCTGCCACATGGCCGTTTTTTCGGATATGCTGGTCTGTCTGACCAATGTCCCAAAGAGCTGTGGCTCGACTCTGAGGATTTCGTCGACAAGGATCTCCAGCTCCTCCTTTGTGAACTTTGGTTTCTTGGTGGTGGACATGGCGTGGGGTGTGGGTGTGGATGGTTGTGGGGGTGTGGGTGTGGATGGTTGTGGGGGTGTGGGTGTGGATGGTTGTGGGTGTGTGGGTGTGGTAGTGGAGGTGTGTGTGTGAATGTGATGAGGGGGTGTTTGTGTAGGTGGTTGTGTGAAGGTATGCAAGTGTGAGGTTCAAGTATGGTGGTGTGGGTCGTCTGTGGGCTCTGGCAGCAGTGGGTCTGTTGCAAAGGCTCATGGTTTGTGTGTGTGGTCCATTTTTATTGGTCCATTTGTGGGTGTGGCTGTGTTTGAAATTTGTGTGGGTGTGTTATGAGGAGTGATTGAGTTTTGGGCCTCTGTTTGGCAGTTTGGCAGTTGCAGGTGAGTGTATGTGATGTTTGTGGGGTTGTTGGGCATGTTTGGTGGTGTGGGGAAACTCTACTTGACTTTCCTTGTGTAAGTATGGTTTGTCCTGGTTCAGTACGTGTTTTTTTGGCGTCAGTACGGTCCGTACATGCACTGGTGGGGGTGCGGTCCGTACATTCCCTGGTGGGGTGGGTACGGCCGTACATACACGGGTGGGGGTTCGGTGCGTACATACATGGCTGGGGGGGGTTCGGTGCGTACATACATGGCTGGGGGGGGTTCGGTGCGTACATACACGGGTGGGGGTTCGGGGGCGCACATACACGGGTGGGGGTTGGGTGCGTACATACACGGCTGGGGGGGGGTTCGGTGCGTACATACACGGCTGGGGGGGGTTCGGTGTGTACATACACGGCTGGGGGGGGGTTTGGTCCGTTCATACACGGGTGGGGGTTTGGTGCGTACATACACGGGTGGGGGTTCGGGGGCGTACATGCACGGGTGGGGGTTTGGTGCGTACATACACGGGTGGTGGTTCGGTGCGTACATACTAGGGTGGGGGTTCGGGGCGTACATACACTGCTGGGGTGGGGGTTGGGTGCGTACATACACGGGTGGGGGTTCGGTCCGTACATACACGGGTGGGGGTTTGGGGCGTACATACACGGCTGGGGGGGGGTTGGGTGCGTACATACACGGGTGGGGGTTCGGTGCGTACATACACGGGTGGGGGTTTGGTGCGTACATACACGGGTGGGGGTTCGGGGGCGTACATACACGGGTGGGGGTTCGGTGCGTACATACACGGCTGGGGGGGGTTCGGGGGCGTACATACATGGGTGGGGGTTCGGTGTGTACATACACGGGTGGGGGTTCGGGGGCGTACATACACGGCTGGGGGGGGGTTCGGTCCGTTCATACACGGGTGGGGGTTTGGTGCGTACATACACGGGTGGGGGTTCGGTGCGTACATACACGGCTGGGGGGGTTGGGTGCGTACATACACGGGTGGGGGTTCGGGGGCGTACATACACGGGTGGGGGTTCGGTGCGTACATACACGGCTGGGGGGGTTCGGGGGCGTACATACACGGGTGGGGGTTCGGTGCGTACATACACGGGTGGGGGTTCGGGGGCGTACATACACGGCTGGGGGGGTTCGGTCCGTTCATACACGGGTGGGGGTTTGGTGCGTACATACACGGGTGGGGGTTCGGTGCGTACATACACGGCTGGGGGGGGGTTGGGTGCGTACATACACGGGTGGGGGTTCGGGGGCGTACATACACGGGTGGGGGTTCGGTGCGTACATACACGGGTGAGGTTTCGGTGCGTACATACACGGGTGGGGGTTTGGTGCGTACATACACGGGTGGGGGTTCGGTGCGTACATACACGGGTGAGGTTTCGGTGCGTATATACACGGGTGGGGGTTCGGTGCGTACATACACGGGTGGGGGTTCGGTGCGTACATACACGGGTGGGGGTTCGGGGGCGTACATGCACGGGTGGGGGTTTGGTGCGTACATACACGGGTGGTGGTTCGGTGCGTACATACTCGGGTGGGGGTTCGGGGCGTACATACACTGCTGGGGTGGGGGTTGGGTGCGTACATACACGGGTGGTGGTTCGGTGCGTACATACACGGCTGGGGGGGTTCGGTGCGTACATACACGGCTGGGGGGGGGTTCGGTCCGTTCATAAACGGGTGGGGGTTCGGTGCGTACATACACGGGTGGGGGTTTGGTGCGTACATACACGGGTGGGGGTTCGGGGGCGTACATACACGGGTGGGGGTTCGGTGCGTACATACACGGCTGGGGGGGTTCGGGGGCGTACATACACGGGTGGGGGTTCGGTGCGTACATACACGGGTGGGGGTTCGGGGGCGTACATACACGGGTGGGGGTTCGGTGCGTACATACACGGCTGGGGGGGGGGTTCGGTCCGTTCATACACGGGTGGGGGTTTGGTGCGTACATACACGGGTGGGGGTTCGGTGCGTACATACACGGCTGGGGGGGGTTGGGTGCGTACATACACGGGTGGGGGTTCGGGGGCGTACATACACGGGTGGGGGTTCGGTGCGTACATACACGGGTGAGGTTTCGGTGCGTACATACACGGGTGGGGGTTTGGTGCGTACATACACGGGTGGGGGTTCGGTGCGTACATACACGGGTAAGGTTTCGGTGCGTACATACACGGGTGGGGGTTCGGTGCGTACATACACGGGTGGGGGTTCGGTGCGTACATACACGGGTGGGGGTTCGGGGGCGTACATGCACGGGTGGGGGTTTGGTGCGTACATACACGGGTGGTGGTTCGGTGCGTACATACTCGGGTGGGGGTTCGGGGCATACATACACTGCTGGGGTGGGGATTGGGTGCGTACATACACGGGTGGTGGTTCGGTGCGTACATACACGGCTGGGGGGGGTTCGGTGCGTACATACACGGCTGGGGGGGTTCGGTCCGTTCATACACGGGTGGGGGTTTGGGGCGTACATACACGGGTGGGGGTTCGGGGCGTACATGCACTGCTGGGGTGGGGGTTCGGTGCGTACATACGCGGGCGGGGGGGGTGGTGGGGTGTTCGGCGCGTATGCGGGCACATGTCTCCATGGTTGCTATGGGAGTTCGGTTCGGACGGTGTTTTTTGCGTACGGTTGTGAAATGGGGAGGACGGGAGGGATCGTACTTGCGCAGTCAGACTTTATTTTTCCGCACGGTGGGTTTTTCGACCGGGGACGTGTCAGTGACTTTTCCCGACCCGAGGACGTGTGGGGAAATCTTCCCAATGCGATTCGTATGGACTTTTTTCCGTTTGAATCGTACTTGGCAGTTTGTACGCTACTTTGACGATTCGGACGGAAAAAAATCCGGATACGAGTCGGACGGGGAATTTTTTTACCGGATCGGAATTGGCACCTAAGTGTAGAATATGCCACTAACATAAGTTTTGCACATCAAATAAAACTTCTAACAGCCCTAGCTTATGTACCAACCCCAGATGTTGCAGAACATTACAATCTTTTATTAGAAAGTCCATTCTACAAACAAAATGAAGTAAAGTTATCTCCCCTATTAGATTATTTTGAGGATACCTGGGTGGGGAGACTACACAGATCAGGCCATAGACGTCAGCCCAAGTTCCAAATACCTTGGTGGAATGTATATGTAAGTACACTCAACCAACAAGCCAAAACTAACAACGCCATCGAGGGCTGGCATAATGCATTCCTAACTTCTACTGGGAGAACAACTCCAACACTACAAAAACTACTAATTGCCATACAAAAGGAACAAAGTTTCCAAGAATTAAGAATGCAACAATCTGTCCTACAATTAAAACCAAAACAATCTAGACAAACTACTCAAATGTATAATTACCTACAACAACAGGAACAGCTATACCCATCCACAAGAGGACTTGAGTACTTAAATATAATAGCTCAAACTCTCTTCTAAACCCTTTCCTAAATATTAACCCACAATTCTACTAAAACAACTATCACAACATAAATAAACCACTTTATTATATCACATATTTAATTATGTGGTCTAAAATATATAAATAATTTATATCGACATATATTTAGACAACATAATTAAACAAACCAAGTACACAACAACAATATTAAATATATAAGATTTGGCCACCAACAATTAAAATATTTAAATGAACTTACCTGTGTAGTTGCTCCAATGGGATAATAACATTCCTTCCAAATAAATCCAGGTAGTTCAAAATCCATAGGTATCAAAAAGAAATCCAAATAAAATGTAAAAATACAACTGTTTATCGAAAACAACGTCTACGCAAAAAAACGACTATCCATTAACCATAAAAATCCCGAAAAATATTAAAAAGGTAAATAACCGCTCCTGGAAACCCAAACAATAAAGGAAGTGTAAAATAAAGATTAGTAAACACAACTAATACGCACTTCCTTTAAAAAAAATAAGGTGTTTGAAACCAACGAAAATATCTTCTCCGTAAAACCTACAAAAGAGAAACAAACATTCCCACCCACACACAAACACACATAAGGCACCTAAAAACATCACTACAAACATTATTCAAACACTATAAAACTTTAACACACCGAAATAACAAAACACTAACAAAGCCACAAACACGGAACACAACGTAAATTATAAAACCGTATACAAACTATTACTAACACCCTAACTTCTAAAACATCAATCCATACACACTTATTACAACATTACTACTTCCACAAAACACTTAAAACTATTTAATAATGAAGAAAATAACTCTCACCTTCTCAAACGCGAAACAGCTCCCGACCGCGACCTGGATTCGACCAAAATAACCCAAAACAACAGCGAGCGGTTACAAAATAAAAGACCCAAACAAACATAACAACTAAAAAAATACCAATAAATGCCCTAACTATTTATTTAACATTACACATTACTTTAAAAATTAGTAAAACATTAGAATAAAATACTCAAAAAGAATACCTATTTTTTTTATCTATGTGAAAATTATTTAACGTATAAAAATAAATATAATAAATAAAATATATTTATTAATATAATAATAAAACTGTATATATTACCAAATTAAATTGATGAACATTATATAATTAATATATTGTATCTACAACATACCAAAACTAAAAATAAAAATACATATTCTAAAATGTAAACAATTTCAATATTAATTATCTAATATAAATATTAATAATTAAAATATATTTATCATATATTTCAAAACATACAATTTCTTATAAATTCAATTAAAGTCTAAAAATATTGAGAGTACACAATATAAATTTAAAAACTATTAAACAGCTATAAAAATCAGATTTTTTTATTTTTAATTATTTTGTGTGTTCATATATTCATGTCCAAAATATACATTAAACAAATATATATCCATTATAAAAAAATTATGACAATAATACAAATGTTAAATATTAATTATGTTATTACATGTTTATTTCAATGATTTAATTATTAGACTATGCGTAATAATAAACAATATTTTCTCTCTAATGAATATACATTCCAACAACTATAAAACAAATCTTATTTTCCTTTCTACTATTTTATAAAAAAAAATGGAATTTGCATTCTGATATAACTTCTATCTTTTATCCAACTAAAACTAAAATCTACAGATTTTTTGTAAATTAAAACAAATTAATTTAACTGTTCCTATTCAACTCTATATTTAATTCTAATATTTGCTATTTACCAAACTTAATTAACATACTACTCCCACTACAGACTGAACTTAATTAATTTACTATTCTCACTCCAACCTATATTAAATTAGAGTAGGTGCTGGACACTGAACTAAATTAATTTACTATTCCCACTCCAGTCTATATTTAATTAAGATAAGTGCTGGACACTGAACTTAATTAATTTACTATTCTCACTCCAACCTATATTAAATTAGAGTAGCTGCTGGACACTGAACTTAATTAATTTACTATTCACACTCCAGTCTATATTAAATTAAGATAAGTGCTGGACACTGAACTTAATAAATTTACTATTCTCACTCCAACCTATATTTAGGTGCCAATTCCGATCCGGTAAAAAAATTCCCCGTCCGACTCGTATCCGGATTTTTTTCCGTCCGAATCGTCAAAGTAGCGTACAAACTGCCAAGTACGATTCGAACGGAAAAAAGTCCATACGAATCGCATTGGGAAGATTTCCCCACACGTCCTCGGGTCGGGAAAAGTCACCGACACGTCCCCGGGCGAGAAACCCACCGTGCGGAAAAATAAAGTCCGACTGCGCAAGTACGATCCCTCCCGTCCTCCCCATTTCACAACCGTACGCAAAAAACACCGTCCGAACCGAACTCCCATAGCAACCATGGAGACATGTGCCCGCATACGCGCCGAACACCCCACCACCCCCCGCCCGCGTATGTACGCCCCGAACCCCCACCCGTGTATGTACGCCCCCGAACCCCCCCCAGCCGTGTATGTACGCACCAAACACCCACCCGTGTATGTACGCCCCCGAACCCCCCCCAGCCGTGTATGTACGCACCGAACCACCAGCCGTGTATGTACGCACCAAACACCCACCCGTGTATGTACGCCCCCGAACCCCCCCCCAGCCGTGTATGTACGCACCGAACCACCAGCCGTGTATGTACGCCCCCGAACCCCCCCCAGCCGTGTATGTACGCACCGAACCACCAGCCGTGTATGTACGCACCAAACACCCACCCGTGTATGTACGCCCCCGAACCCCCCCCCAGCCGTGTATGTACGCACCGAACCACCAGCCGTGTATGTACGCCCCCGAACCCCCCCCCAGCCGTGTATGTACGCACCGAACCACCAGCCGTGTATGTACGCCCCGAACCCCCACCCGTGTATGTACGCCCCCGAACCCCCCCCAGCCGTGTATGTACGCACCAAACACCCACCCGTGTATGTACGCCCCCGAACCCCCCCCAGCCGTGTATGTACGCACCGAACCACCAGCCGTGTATGTACGCACCAAACACCCACCCGTGTATGTACGCCCCCGAACCCCCCCCCAGCCGTGTATGTACGCACCGAACCACCAGCCGTGTATGTACGCCCCCGAACCCCCCCCCAGCCGTGTATGTACGCACCGAACCACCAGCCGTGTATGTACGCACCGAACCACCAGCCGTGTATGTACGCCCCCGAACCCCCCCCAGCCGTGTATGTACGCACCGAACCACCAGCCGTGTATGTACGCACCAAACCCCCACCCCAGCCGTGTATGTACGCACCGAACCACCAGCCGTGTATGTACGCACCAAACACCCACCCATGTATGTACGCCCCCGAACCCCCCCCCCAGCCGTGTATGTACGCACCGAACCACCAGCCGTGTATGTACGCCCCCGAACCCCCCCCCAGCCGTGTATGTACGCACCGAACCACCAGCCGTGTATGTACGCACCAAACACCCACCCGTGTATGTACGCCCCCGAACCCCCCCCAGCCGTGTATGTACGCACCGAACCACCAGCCGTGTATGTACGCCCCCGAACGGGGGCGTACATACACGGCTGGTGGTTCGGTGCGTACATACACGGCTGGGGTGGGGGTTTGGTGCGTACATACACGGCTGGTGTGGTGGTTTGGTGCGTACATACACGGGTGGGCGTTTGGTGCGTACATACACGGGTGGTGGTTTGGTGCGTACATACACGGCTGGGGTGGTGGTTTGGTGCGTACATACACGGGTGGTGGTTTGGTGCGTACATACACGGCTGGGGTGGGGTTTCGGTCCGTACATACACGGGTGGGGGTTCGGGGCGTACATACTCTGCTGGGGTGGGGGTTCGGTCCGTACATACACGGGTGGGGGTTCGGGGCGTACATACTCTGCTGGGGTGTGTGTTAGGTGCGTACATACACGGGTGGTGGTTTGGTGCGTACATACACGGCTGGGGTGGGGGTTCGGTCCGTACATACACGGGTGGGGGTTTGGTGCGTACATACACGGCTGGTGTGGTGGTTTGGTGCGTACATACACGGGTGGGGGTTTGGTGCGTACATACACGGCTGGGGGTTCGGGGCGTACATACCAGGGTGGGGTGGGGGTTCGGGGCGTACATACACGGGTGGCGCTTGGGTGCGTACATACACGGGTGGCGGTTCGGGGCGTACATACACGGCTGGGGTGGGGGTTCGGTCCGTACATACACGGGTGGGGGTTTGGTGCGTACATACACGGCTGGTGTGGTGGTTTGGTGCGTACATACACGGGTGGGGGTTTGGTGCGTACATACACGGCTGGGGGTTCGGGGCGTACATACCAGGGTGGGGTGGGGGTTCGGGGCGTACATGCACGGGTGGCGCTTGGGTGCGTACATACACGGGTGGGGGTTCGGGGCGTACATACACGAGTGGGGGTTCGGGGCGTACATGCACGGGTGGGGGTACGGGCCGTACTTCCACGGGTGGGGGTACGGTCCGTACATACCCCTGCCCACGCTCTGCGTGCCTGGGTACGGGCCGTACCCATGCCTTTGGTGTGTGGGTACGGTGCGTCCCACCATTGTTGCGGGCCGTGGGGTCCGCACCGTACACAGGCCTTGGGGGCGTGGCTACGGGTCGTACCACGCGTACCCCTACATGACCCCAGCAATGCTGGTACGAGCTGTACCAAGGCCTTTCTGACGTGGGTACGGGCCGTACCGCTATTGTTGGAGTGACGTAGGGGGACGCGTGGTACGTTCCGTACCCACGCTCTTGCGGCCTGGGTAGGGTACGTACCGGTTCGCGTGACCATCCACTTCCGTTGTGGCGGACGCTTGCGTTGCTGGCCTTGCCCCCACCCCCTGGAAGTGACCAGGCCCTGATGGTCAGGTATGTCCAGGCCATGTGTGATTTGGTACCATGTGTTGGTGTTGTGTGTCCTGCCCCTGCCCCCCCCTTTGCCCCTGGTTGTTGTGCTGACCTTCTGCGGCGTCTGCGTCGGTTCCTGTACGCCAGGTGGACTGCTAGGAGGGCAGGGATGGCACGTAGGTTCGGGTCCATGTCTGTTCGTCGCGTCCAGCTGCTCCTTGCGTGTGTCGTCCTGATTTCCCGGCAGTTTTTGGCAGCCGGTAAATATTTTCCGTGCGGGATGACGTCGGTTCGAATCGTACTTCCTGGTTCGTGAAACGTAGGCTGGATGCGTACCGACGTCACGTCGGCTCCTTTCAGGATCGGAATTGTGTTTAGTTTCTGTTCGGTCGGTGTTTTGTTCGAATCGTACGGAAATGGTGTTTCCGTATGAATCGTACTTGCATTTTCGGATGGATTTCGCACCGGGTACGAGTCGGACGGAGAAAAGGCTCCGTCCGACGGTTCGTACCCGGTTTTTACCGGATCGGAATTGGCACCTTAATTGGAGTATGTGCTGGACACTGAACTGAATTAATTTACTATTCCCACTCCAGTCTATATTTAATTAAGATAAGTGCTGGACACTGAACTTAATTAATTTACTATTCTCACTCCAACCTATATTACATTAGAGTAGGTGCTGGACACTGAACTTAATTAATTAACTATTCCCACTCCAGTCTATATTTAATTAAGATAACTGCTGGACACTGAACTTAATTAATTTACTATTCTCACTCCAACCTATATTTAATTAGAGTATGTGCTGGACACTGAACTTAATTAATTCACTATTCCCACTCCAATCTATATTTAATTAAGATAAGTGCTGGACACTGAACTTAATTAATTTACTATTCTCACTCCAATCTATATTTAATTAGGGTAGTTGCTGGACACTGAACTTAATTAATTTACTATTCCCACTCCAGTCTATATTTAATTAAAATAAGTGCAGGACACTGAACATAATTAATTAACTATTCTCACTCCAACCTATATTAAATTAGAGTAGGTGCTGGACACTTAACTTCATAAATTTACTATTCTCACTCCAACCTATATAAAATTAGAGTAGCTGCTAGACACTGAACTTAATTAATTTACTATTCCCACTCCAGTCTATATTTAATTAAGATAAGTGCTGGACACTGAACTTAATTAATTTACTATTCTCACTCCAACCTATATAAAATTAGGGTAGCTGCTGGACACTGAACTACATTTATTTACTATTCCCACTCCAGTCTATATTTAATTAAGATAAGTGCTGGACACTGAACTTAATTAATTTACAATTCTCACTCCAACCTATATTAAATTAGAGTAGCTGCTGGGCACTGAACTTAATTAATTTACTATTCCCACTCCAGTCTATATTAAATTAAGATAACTGCTGGACACTGAACTTAATAAATTTACTATTCTCACTCCAACCTATATTTAATTAGAGTATGTGCTGGCCACTGAACTGAATTAATTTACTATTCCCACTCCAGTCTATATTTAATTAAGATAAGTGCTGGACACTGAACTTAATTAATTTACTATTCTCACTCCAACCTATATTACATTAGAGTAGGTGCTGGACACTGAACTTAATTAATTAACTATTCCCACTCCAGTCTATATTTAATTAAGATAACTGCTGGACACTGAACTTAATTAATTTACTATTCTCACTCCAACCTATATTTAATTAGAGTATGTGCTGGACACAGAACTTAATTAATTTACTATTCCCACTCCAATCTATATTTAATTAAGATAAGTGCTGGACACTGAACTTAATTAATTTACTATTCTCACTCCAATCTATATTTAATTAGGGTAGATGCTGGACACTGAACTTAATTAATTTACTATTCCCACTCTAGTCTATATTTAATTAAGATAAGTGCTGGACACTGAACATAATTAATTTACTATTCTCACTCCAACCTATATTAAATTAGAGTAGGTGCTGGACACTGAACTTAATTAATTTACTATTCCCACTCCAGTCTATATTTAATTAAGATAACTGCTGGACACTGAACTTAATTAATTTACTATTCTCACTCCAACCTATATTAAATTAGGGTAGGTGCTGGACACTGAACTAAATTAATTTACTATTCCCACTCCAGTCTATATTAAATTAAGATAAGTGCTGGACACTGAACTTAATTAATTTCCTATTCTCACTCCAACCTATATTTAATTATAGTATGTGCTGGACACTGAACTGAATTAATTTACTATTCCCACTCAAGTCTATATTTAATTAAGATAAGTGCTGGACACTGAACTTAATTAATTTACTATTCTCACTCCAAACTATATTAAATTACAGTAGGTGCTGGACAATGAACTTAATTAATTTACTATTCCCACTCCAGTCTATATTTAATTAAGATAAGTGCTGGACACTGAACTTAATTAATTTACTATTCTGACTCAAATCTATATTTAATTATGGCATTTGTAAAATTCTAAATTATATTTAAATTTTCTAAATAATTATTTTTTAAAATTAAAAAATATATAAACATTTTTAAATAACTTCCCACCCTTATCCCCTATAACCCAACATCCCGCTCCTAAAATTATTTGTAAATTTCTAAATTTAATTTACAATTTCTAAATAATTTTTATAAAAAATTAACAAATATATAAACATGTTTAAAACACTTCCCACCCTTATCCCCTATAAACCAACATCCCGCTCCTAAAATTATTTGTAAAATTCTAAATTTAATTTACAATTTCTAAATAAATTTTTTTAAAAATTAAACAATATATAAACATTTTTAAAACACTTCCCACCCTTATCCCCTATAAACCAACATCCCGCTCCTAAAAATATTTGTAAAATTTTAAATTTAATTTACAATTTCTAAATATTTTTTTTTTATATTAACAAATATATAAACATTTTTAAAACACTTCCCACCCTTATCCCCTATAAACCAACACCCCGCTCCTAAAATTATTTGTAAAATTCTAAATTTAATTTACAATTTCTAAATAATTTTTTTTAAAAATGAAACAATATATAAACATTTTTAAAACACTTCCCACCCTTATCCCCTATAAACCAACATCCCGCTCCTAAAATTATTTTTAAAATTCTAAATTTAATTTACAATTTCTAAATAATTTTTTTTTTAAATTAACAAATATATAAACATTTTTAAAACACTTCCCACCCTTATCCCCTATAAACCAACATACCGCTCCTAAAATTATTTGTAAAATTCTAAATTTAATTTACAATTTCTAAATAATTTTTTTTTTAAATTAAACAATATATAAACATTTTTAAAACACTTCCCACCCTTATCCCCTATAAACCAACATCCCGCTCCTAAAATTATTTGTAAAATTCTAAATTTAATTTACAATTTCTAAATAATTTTTTTTAAAAATTAAACAATATATAAACATTTTGAAAACACTTCCCACCCTTATCCCCTATAAACCAACATCCCGCTCCTAAAATTATTTGTAAAATTCTAAATTTAATTTACAATTTCTAAATATTTTTTTTTAAATATTACAAAATATATAAACATTTTTAAAACACTTCCCACCCTTATCCCCTATAAACCAACATCCCGCTCCTAAAATTATTTGTAAAATTCTAAATTTAATTTACAATTTCTAAATAATTTTTTTTTTAAATTAAAAAATATATAAACATTTTTAAAACACTTCCCACCCTTATCCCCTATAAACCAACATCCCGCTCCTAAAATTAAATATACATTTCAAATTTTAAATAAAATTTACTAATTACATTTTACAATATATTAAAAAAATAAATTAACTTTTTTAAAACACTCCCCACCCTTATCCCCTATAACCCAACATCCCGCCCCTAAAACAATATAAATATTTCTCATATTATATACATTTTAACTATTTATACAAACAACTTCAAAATATTTACTAAACACACAATAACGATATTTTCACATGTCGATATTATTACTAACGATATTACTTACATCGACATATAAGTAAAAAAAAACCGATATTTTTCACATCGATATTATCTATTTCGATATTTTGTACATTCGATATTTTTGACTCGATAGTTATGTCCCTCGATATTAAAAAGTCGATATATAGACTGCTCACCGACTTATTTATGTGTTCTCAGGGCTTAATTCCGCATTTTCTTCACTCAGACTACTTGGGCCACGTGATATCAGACCATGCTGCACATATAGTAGACATCAAGTGGTGTACTCCTTACCCATCGGTTCCTGCCTGGAGGTTATCCAAAGATACACTAGATGACCTGGTATTTTGCGATAACCATTTATAGCACATAGTCCATTACTTTGAAGAAAATCATGGCACAGCCACCAGCCATGCAGTTGAAAGAGATTCCTTTAAAGTGGTCACTAAGCGCTTCTGCATTCAAAACATAGCTGGGTTTCGCAGTGAACTGACCAGGGCACTCCGAGACATTAATGAGGCAGTGTCCGGATTGGATAACGGCCTCCTTCCTGATGACACATCATGCTGCGCCCTAATAGATTCCAAGAAACATCAAGCTGCATTGGTAGAACACCTCCGCTGTTATAAATACACAGAATACACAGCCTGCAATCACATTGCAGGTGACAAACCCGGTCGCCTACTGGCATGGTTAATTTGACAGGAAACACATACTTCCTCAATTACAGAAATCTCCCCTGCCACAGGCCCTATTTTGAGATCCCAACCGGCTATACTACAAGCATTCAGCGCAACCTATGCCGGGCTGTACAAGGGGCCTCCTAAAGCATCCTCTGGCCTATTTAGACGTTTCCTAACACCCCACCCACTGCCCACCATCAATGCTTTCTACGAGAGGATTTAGACAAACTCATTTCTGTAGCTGAGGTAGAGGAAGCAATACATGACCTAGCCAGCAATAAGTCTCCAGGAATAGATGGGTTTCCAACTGAATACTATGATCATTTTAGAGTCAGCCTGTCCCCATGTTTGGTTGAGGTATACAATGAATCCCTTCTGTCGGTATGCTCCCAGATTCCCTCCAGGAATCTCTGCACAGCCACCAGCCATGCAGTTGAAAGAGATTCCTTTAAAGTGGTCACTAAGGGCTTCTGCATTCAAAACACAGCTGGGTTTCGCAGTGAACTGACCAGGGCACACTGAGACATGGATGAGGCAGTGTCTGGATTGGATAACGGCCTCCTTCCTGATGACACAACATGCTGCACCCTAATAGATTCCAAGAAACATCAAGCCGCATTAGTAGAACACCTCCGCTGTTATAAATACACAGAATACACAGCCTGCAATCACAGCCTCCCTCCAGGAATCTCTTCTAGTATCCCTGCTGAAACCTGATGGGAAGTCCACTTGTCTCTTCTCCTATAGCCCAGTGGCCATATTGGGTGCTGACTATAAAATACTTGGTAAATTCCTATTAAATTGGTACATGAGTGTTCTTCCTGTCCTCATTCATCCGACAAAAATGGATTTGCTCCAGGATGTAATCCGTCTAATAATATTAGACAACTCTTCCATGTGATAGATCAGGTCTCACTGTGATACTCAGTGATACTCGCAGGTAGCATGCCTCAATTTGGACCTTGGGAAGGCCTTTGATTCTTTATCTTGGCAGTGCCTCTTCGAGGTTCTACTGGCAGCTGGCCTAGGCCAACGCCTGCTGACCTACACAAAGCTATTGTACACAAACCCCTCATTTAGGGCATGCATTGGTCAGCTAATTTTGCCCCACTTTCCAAAAGGTTGAGGCTTCCCCTATCCTATTCATAATCGCTATGGAACCGCAGGCTCATCGTCTTCCCTTGGAAGGACAGAGGTGGGATATCCCTCTTGATGGAACCACACATGCTGTGTCGCCCTGTGCTGATGACTTGCTATTATATATCCGGGATGTGTCAGCAGACATGTCCTCAATATTATCTACTTATCGGGACTTTGAAGAAGCAGTTGGCCTCTGAGTGAACTGGGGGAAATCTTGAGCATTTCCATTTCTCAGCAATGCCCACCTACATGCAATCCAAATGGTAGACACGCTGCTAGCCTGGAGGACATCTGCAGTCTGTTATCTGGGGGTTCGTCTATACCATTCCCAAAATGACCTACTTGAGGGTACCTTAAAATGTGCCTACATAACCCTTAGATCTCAAATGCACATCTGGCAATAGCTCCCCCTTGCACTCACAGGCAGGATAGCACTTTCTCAAATGCTTGTTCTCCCCGCCTCCTATATTATTTTGCAAATGTACCAGTGTTTCCTCAAGTCACTTTTTGCACAATTTAGGTCAATTGTTGGGGTACTTGCTTTGGCACGATGGGAGGCGTCGAGTGGCTCTTCAAAAACATCAGCTGTCAGTAGGTCATGTTAGGTTTGGAGCACCATGCTTTGAAATGTATTACCTAGCAGCACAGCTCCAATGTCTATCCATATGGTTGGCAAGAATAAACCTCTATGACACAAGCACTGGAGATGGTCCGCTCCCCTCCTATATAATACTCCAGCTCTTACAGCCCACTATCAGGATAAATTGCTTCTGGTCCCTACATGGGTAGATCGTACGATAATGTATCACTAGAATTCTTCAGCTCATGAGTAAAGTCAGCCAATATTCCCCCAAAATACCCGTCCAGAGTCTACCAGGACCCTTAGAACGGCTAACAGATGAGCAGCAGTCGGAATGGCATGCACAATCCTTAGAAACAGTGGTAGATCTCTTCCAAAGATGCCCAAATTCTCACATTCAAATACATTTCTTAGGACTTTAATACTTCCCAGGGACAGATAGCAACATAAGGGAAATTACTGGTGTCACTCCAATCATTATGGAGAGCACTGGTAAAGAACCGCCTACCCATGCAGTGATACATACTCTATACCTCTTTGAGGGTGGTCGACATCTGATCACATGGCTATACAAAGCAACTAGGGTACACACAGACATTTCTTTGTTTGACCACCGCTGCCTCTGTGAGGAGGACTTAACAAGAGCTCTTCATGACACCGAGTGGTCTAGTGCCTTGGAGCCCCTAAGACTGTTTTGGGGAATTCTTATTTTAAAAATATTCAATATATGATCCTTCACAGGGCTTACCTTACACACTCTTGTCTAAATCATGTTCCCAGGAGCCAATTTCACTTGTCCTATATGTGTTACCCAGGTTGCTGACTTCCAGCACATGCTCTGGACATGCCCTAGATTAGCAAGTATTTGGCATACAGCACATGCTTCATTGATCACAGTCACAGAACTCACCACAAAGCACAGGGTACGGGTGTAATTTGCCAATCTTGCCCTCCTGTTGGCCAAGCGTATACTCACTATGTACTGGAAGGCCCAACAGCCCCCAGCTCTCTCCTTATGGCACAAGATACTACTTGGATGGGGAGAAGCTGAAAGCTGTGCACTGTATTGGGAGGAGGCCCATCGTATACACCGGTGCCCTATTGCTGCTGCCTGGGACACTACGCTTATACACTAAAAGGAACTGACTGAAGAGCACCCCCTCACTCACTGTGTTAAATTTATAGGCATTGGGTCTCCGGCCACCCTCTCTCTCTCCATCACAAGCCATCTGAGTTCACAACCGCTCTATGAACCCCCCAAATTATGTTTCACAACATTACACCGATATCACTTGTGCACTCTCTTGTGTTTTTTTCTAATGTTTGTAATCCAATATCCAACCCTATTATTCACTGGGTCCCCCTCACCCTTCAATATGAGTCAGTGCAATTGAACCTGTAATTTGTTAATGTTTCCTTCTGCTACAATTAGTATTGTCTACAGTTGATAATTTGTTATTACCTCATCCTGCTACAATTGCTATTGTCTACAGTTGAAAAACCTCAATAGAAATTGTTTAATTAGGTACCATTTGTATCGGGAGACATGGGGGAAAGGTGGGTTTGGTGGATGTTTATGGCTCCCTGAAGATTCTAAAACTACCCATCACAGAAATGTGAGGAAAATGTGTTTCTTTTTACAAAGTTTGAGGTTTACAAGAGTTTCTGGGTAACAGAACCTAATAAGAGGCACACAAGTCACCCCATCCTGGATTCTGCTGGGTGCCTAGGTTTCAAAAACATACAGGTTTGCTAGGTTTCCCTGGGTGCCGACTGTGCTAAGGCCCAAAATCCACAGCTAGGCACATTGCAAATAAATGGTCAGTGCCTATTGGGCTTTCTGCCACCATGGCAGTGGGCAGATCAGGGGCTATTGCCCTGATATGCCCCCAAGGCAGAGCAGAAAGACTGTGCTCCTTTTCTTACAGGGGTGGGGGCATTGGCATGCCCATTCTGGGCAGCCCCCGCTCATATATTTAAAAAAACATAAGTCATGGTGCCTAGTGGGCTTTCTGCCCCCCCTGGGGGAAGATCAGGACCTATTGCCCCATCTGCCTCCGTGGGGGGCAGAAGACTGTGGCATTTTTGGGGGGGATGGGGGTATTTTCTGGGCAGCCTCCACCCCTGAACTTTAAAAAAAATCCCTGGTTTACTACTGAGCTTTCCGTTCTTGGAGGGGAGGCAGATGGGATCTGGTGTCCCCATCTGCCCCACAGGGGGGAAGAAATACTGACTATGCCCATTTCAGTATGGAGGGAAAAGGCCCTTGAACAAGGGGCTGCTCTCCCATCCCTGGTGCCTAGAGAGATACCTGCTTAGAGAGGTTCTCCCCTTTCCAACAATATCTCTCCCATGTGTTTCTGTGTTCTGGGAGCGGAGATAGCCCCATGAGCATCAAAGCACCGAAACTGAAATGAGCCGATCTGCTCATTTCCATTTCAGTTTCACTGAAATGAAGTCTGCGCGTCATGCGAGTGATCATCATTGCATTGACCGAAAAACAAAATCAGGATCTATTGCCCCCATCTGCCTCCTGGGGGGTGGCAAAAAGACCGTGGAATTTTTTGGGGGTGTCGGGCATTGGCATGCCCATTCTGAGCAGCTCCAACCCTGGGACTTTGAAAAAAACATCCCTGGCTTATTAGTGAGCTTTCTTTTCTTCGGGGAGCAGATGGGGGCTACTGCCTCAGGTGGGTCAGAAAGACTGACTATGCCCATTTAAATATGGAGGAGCAAAGGCCCATGCCTAAGGGGCTTCTCCCCCCTCTCTGGTGCCTCATTCAGTTTCAATGCGATAAAGTCGTAGCACCATGCGTGCGATCATCATTGCATTGAACAACAAAACAAATGCCTAGGGAAGTTGGGGAAGCTCTTCTCCAACTTAAATTTTTTTTTTTATATATTATTTATTTTTGCCAAAAGAGAGAAAACGTATGTTGGACCTGTCAGCCCTAGGGTGGTCTCCCCATTTATTTTTCATCGTGCCTCATTTTTTCCACCCTCATTTTGATGTTGGACTTAGGTCTCCGAGCGCCTTTTCATTGCCAATCAGTGTTAAGGTGCAGGTGCTCCCTTCTCCCAAGATGGCTGCCACAGACCCCTGCTACTACAGAGTGGTCTTTATTAGTAGCACCCTAGCTGCCAGGAGCTGGCTGGAACCCCACAACAATGTTGCAACACCAGCCCGCCTTTTTTGTCCCATAGGTAGAATGGGGAAGCTCCTGGAATGTGCTGGAACCTTCTAGAAGGGAGGTGTGGTTTTACTTTTGCCGCCTTGCCTAGAGGTCACCTGACCTAGGGATACATAAGTGAGAGGGGGAACTTCTTCTAGTCAGTTGGCCAGTGGGGTAAAGCAGAGCTGGAGAAACCATGCAGGAGTGTAGGCGGTAGGGCCTAGCCAGGGACTTATGCCTCTGAGAGTGACAGGATTTAGGTGCTGCCTCTTAAGTGAGTGAGGGATCCTGTGAAACCCACTGATCTTGCCCAGCAGTAGGAGGACCCAGAGAACCTCTGCCCAGCCTGACTAGGAAGGACCTAGTCGCCAACTCACCCCCTACCCCCCTGTAACAGAACCCCTTAAGGGCGCCAGATACATCTGCGCCATCAAGACTTTCAAGAGCAACTGATTGCCAGAACTGATTGCTGAGACTGCGTGTCCAGACTGAACCTTGAAAATACCTACCTAACCGATTGTGGTATCGCTGAGGATCAACCAGGTCTTAGCGCTGTGACCCCTGCGCCCCGACCTGGCCTGGGATCTCTGGCAGCGTGCTCCGTTAAGCGCGGAGCCCCCAGCTTAATTTGAGCCCCCCCCTGTGGCATGGAGGCTGAAGCGCGCTCACCGCTGCAACCCGGAGGCCGGAAGAGTGCCCCTCATCGTCGCGAGGCCCGAGGAGAAGCCCGGGGCCCCGTCGCTGACGTCGCAGCTGTGGTGGAGGTGCGTGAGGCCGTGACCGACCCCCGTCGCAACAGGATCGCCTGCAGACTTTGGAGCTGGTTGGACGCCTTCCCGACGTCGAGCAAGGTAAGCCCGGAGGCTTGGGACTGACCCCGGTGCGCTCCCTACAGGCTGGGAGCCACACCGCACCCTGAACCTGGGTTCCCTCTCCGTGGGAGTCCCCTGGTCACCACGACAGAGAGACCCCTCCGAGGGATTCGCCCCTTGCTCCCCACTGACTCTCCCGGAACTTTGTGTCTCCCGAACTGCACCGGAGAACGAGAGGCTCGCTTCGCGTGGCTCGTTGTGCTCCGTGAACTGCTCCGTTCTGAAGAACTCATTGCTACTGATTACGAGTAGCGCGCTGTTCTAAATGCTCTGTTCTGAAGTATACATTGCTAGTGATTACGAGAAGCGCTATATTCTAAATGCTCCGTTCTGAAGTATACATTGCTAGTGATTACGAGAAGCGCTATGTTCTAAATGCTCCGTTCTGAAGTATACATTGCTAGTGATTACGAGAAGCGCTATATTCTAAATGCTCCGTTCTGAAGTATACATTGCTAGTGATCACGAGAAGCGCTATATTCTAAATGCTCCGTTCTGAAGTATACATTGCTAGTGATTACGAGAAGCGCCATGTTCTAAATGCTTCGTTCTGAAGTATACATTGCTATTGGTTACGAGAAGCATTATGTTCGAATGCTCAGTGCTGGCGTATTCACTGCTTACTGATTACGAGTAGCGTTATGTTCCCATGCTTAGGGCTGATGTATACACTGCTTACTGATTACGAGTAGCGTTATGTTCTAATGCTCAGTGCTGAAGTATTCGCCGCTTCTTGGTTACGAGTGGCGCTATGTTCTAATGCCCTGCTCTGAAGTATGCACTGCGTGCTGGTTACGAGTGGCGCTATGTTCTAATGCTCTTCTCTGAAGGTGTTCGTCAGATTTGTCCCAAGGTAACGGTAGGCCCGCGAGGTCTGCCCTGGGTCCCTGCATGCCCCCAGGAGTGGCGCTACAATCCCCAAACCCTAACACGGGGAGTAAGATATACAGGGTACTGGTGAATATCGTACTGGTGAATATCATACTGGTGAATATCATAATGGTGAATATCATACTGGTGAATAGCATACTGGTGAATATGGTGCTGGCGGATCAAACGCTGACATAAGTGAATTGCCATTGTCATCTCCCTAACTGAATTTATATCTCATGAATTGCATATATATGTTATGAACTGCATTTATCTCGAACTGCTTGGATAAAACTTGAGTTATTTTCATAAATCTCTACAGTGTGGCGTCCCTTATTGTGTGCGTTCCTTGCTTCAGTGGATGCGTGTGTTGTATGGTCGCTTTACACACAAGCCTTTGGGTGCCCAGCCGCTCGTGTCACGTTACCCCCTTAGGGCCTGGAGACCCCAAGTCTTACATTGGTGGCAGCGGTGGGATGTTAGGACCTGTGACCATACAGCACCCTTCCGTGAAGCGAAGGGCGCCACAATTAAACGCCTGTTGTTTCAAAGCTCTGCAACAATTATTTGCTGTATTTATTGATTCCACTGTCCAGGCTGAGAGTGTAAAAGAATCCTGGTGAGCTGGTAACTGTCACCTATATCCTAGGAATTTCTTCCTTAGTATCTAGGTCCCGCCTGTCAAGATGGAATTCCGGTTAGCTGACCTCGAGGGGTACTCGGTGAAGCAACTGAGAGAGTTCGGGCAGGGGATGGGGGTGCCTGGGGTGCGGAGGCCAAAGAACCGGAACTCTGTACTGCTATAAGGGCATGGGTAGAGGCCCACCCAGAAGGGAGAGAGGATGAGGGACAGGAGGCACCAGATGCACCTCAGGAGGAGAGCGCCCAGGAAGTACTAGACATACTTAATGTGGATATGTCTGAAAATGTGCCCCCAGGGAGACGTTCTGGGGCCAGTAGTAGGACAGGGTCTAGGAGGAAGCGCGTCTCCAGAGGAGTACGAGGACAGAAGGGAAGAGAGGCAATTAAAGTGGGAGCTAGCGAAATTGGAACATGAAAGAGAAAACAAGAGATGGGCAATGGAGGAAAAGAAGCTGGCGCACGAGCTTCAGCTGAAAGAGTTGGAGCTGCGCGCCCTCCAATTGAATGCGTCCAATAAGGACAATGGTGGCAGCATACCTAAAGAGTCTCACGAGTCAAAATTCTACCTACCTAAGGAAGTCATTGCCAATTACACAGTGGGGGACGACATTGCTAAATGGTTGGAGGCATACGAGGTAGCCTTGACTGCCCATGGGGTACCCGAGAGTAATTGGGGAGGTGGTTTATATCGGTATATGCCTCCCAATGTCAGGGACACCCTGCTATATTTGGCCAAGGCGGATCAGGTCAGGTATGCCCCCATGAAAGAGGCCTTACTAAAAAAATTTGGTCTTAACCCCGAGAGGTACAGGCAGAAGTTCCGTGGCAGCCATAAGCTGTCCACACAGACATGGGTGGATTTTTTTGATTATGTGAGAAAGGCACTAGATGGTTGGGTGCGTGGCAGCGAGGTGCAGGACTACCAAGGCGTGTACAATCTTTTTTTACGGGAGCACCTCTTGGATAAGTGCTTTCCAGAGCTGCGCCAACATCTGGTGGACCGCAAGTTGATGGATCCCCGTGAGCTTGCGGAGGAGGCAGATATTTGGGTGAGCACCCGGGTGTCTCACAAGGGCCCCGGGGGAGATGGCTCGAAAGGCGGACAGGGTTTCCCCCAGAAGAAAGAGGGGGGAGATAAAAAGGTGGAGTTCTCTAAAGGCCCCCAAAATAAGTTTGGGAAGGGAGTAGGAACCCCACCCCCGTCCAATTCCACAAGACCCACTTACCCTGACAGGAGTCAGCAGCCAAGGATTGTGCGGTGCTACGAATGTGGGGAGATTGGACACTACAAGGGATATCCCAAGTGTCGCATGCGACCCCCAGCCCCAACAGGCGGGAAAAGTCCCGGGGTGAGTAGTGTAGCGCTTGGGGTGGAGCTGCCCTTAGATAGGGAAGGGGAGTGGACAGGCCTGACCCTGGTTTCACTCGGGGATAGAGAGGTGGTCCCCATAGTGTCCCTGCCCCCGAACACTGCTAAATATCAGCAGAGGGTGAGAATTAACGGGGAGGATGTGGAGGCTCTGAGGGACACAGGAGCCAGCATGACCACCGTAGTGAGGCGGCTGGTGTCCCCAGACCAAGTAGTACCCGAGGAGTTCCATCCGGCCGTATTGGCTGACGGCAGTGTGAGTCACTATCCAGTGGCTCGTGTTCCATTTGAGTGGGGAGGAGTCAAAGGCCTACTAAGAGTTGCGGTGAGCCCTGCCTTGCCTGTGGGGTGCTTGCTAGGGAACGACCTGGAGCACACCAAGTGGAAAGATGTCGAGTTTCGAGCTCACACCGAGATGCTGGGATTACCAGGGTGGACTTGCGTAGTCACGCGGTCCATGGCTGCCCAGCATGGAACTCACCCTGGGTTGGAGCCTGGAACCATGGCCCAACCCAACACCAGAAGAGGAAAGAAGAAGGTGGTAGAGGACACGCCCCGTGAGATGGATGGGGAGGCCGCAGAGGTGCCCCCGGAGTCCGTGGAGGTGGATGTCGTTCCCGTGGAGGACTTACCGACCCTTGCTGACTGGCATGTGGGAGGAGGGCCTACCCGGGAGGAATTTTGTCAGGCACAAAGGGCGTGCCCCACGCTTGAAGGCATGCGGCGACAGGCCGAAGCCCAAGTGGCCAGTCAGGAGATGGGAAGATATCATGTGTATTGGGAGGATGGTCTCCTATACAGTGAGCCCAGGGTGCCGGTACATGGATCTTCGAGGGCCATAGTGGTCCCCCAATGTTACCGGGCCTTCCTGCTGGAGTTAGCGCACGAGATACCCTTAGCCGGACATCTGGGTCAGGACAAAACCTTTGCACGGTTGGTCCCTCATTTTTATTGGCCCAGGATGAGAATCGCCTCAGACACTTTTTGCGAGACCTGTAAGTCTTGTCAGGCAAGTGGCAAGACTGGGACTAAATTGAAAGTCCCATTGGAACCGCTCCCCGTGGTCGGGACCCCTTTCGAGAGGGTCGGTATTGATATTGTTGGGCCATTGGACCCTCCGACCACAGCGGGACACCGGTTCATTCTGGTTTTGGTGGACCACACCACAAGGTACCCAGAGGCTATTCCTCTGAGGACCATCACTGCACCGGTGGTGGCGCTGGCACTATTGGGGATTTTTACCCGAGTGGGATTCCCCAAGGTAGTGGTGTCGGACAGGGGCACGAATTTCATGTCGGCCTACATGCAGGCCATGTGGAAGGAGTGTGGAGTGACCTACCGGTTCTCCACTCCTTACCACCCCCAGACTAACGGACTTGTAGAGCGCTTCAATAAGACATTGAAGGGTATGATCCGAAGCCTGCCAGAGGGCTTGAGGCGTAAATGGGACGTCCTCCTCCCCTGCTTGTTATTCTCCTACCGGGAGGTACCACAGAAGGGAGTCGGGTTCAGCCCGTTTGAGTTGCTCCATGGCCATCCCGTTAGGGGTCCCCTCAGTTTAGTGAAAGAGGGGTGGGAGAAGACTTCGCAGAAGCTTCCCCGTGACATTGTCAGCTACATGCTGGCGTTCCGCAGCCAGATGGCCAAGCTGTGGAAGGCGGCCTCAGAGAAACTAGAGGCTAGCCAGACCGTGATGAAGGAGTGGTATGACCGCAACGCTCGGACGGTCGAGTTGGACGTTGGACAGAAGGTGTGGGTCATGGAACCTGGGGAGCTTTGCGCCCTCCAGGGCCGGTGGACTGGTCCGTACGACATTGTGGAGCGACGAGGCCAGACCACATACGTAGTGGATTTGAAGACCCCCCGACAGTCCCTCAGGGTGCTCCACGTCAACCGCCTGAAACCGCACCATGAGCGATCAGAGCTTGCTCTCCTGATGGTGATGGATGGGAGCGAAGAGGACGAGAGTGAAGCTCTTCCTGACCTTCTAGCGGTGCAAGAGAAGGATGGTTCGGTGGAAGGTGTAGTCCTCTCCCCATCCTTGACCCCAGAGCAACAGAGGGACTGTCGCCATGTCCTGGGACGGTTCGCCTCGTTGTTCTCCCTCATGCCTGGAATCACTCATCTGTGTACCCATGATGTGGACACAGGGGACAGCCCCCCGGTGAAGAACAAGTCTTACCGGCTCTCTGACCGAGTGAGGGATAGCATCCAGCGTGAGATAGCCAAAATGTTGGAGCTGGGGGTGATAGAACCTTCCAGCAGCCCGTGGGCTAGTCCAGTGGTGTTGGTGCCGAAAGCGGCCCCACCGGGTACGACGCCGGAGCTTCGGTTCTGTGTGGACTACCGGGGGTTGAACTCTGTCACGAAGACAGATGCTCACCCCATCCCACGTGCAGACGAGCTGGTGGACCGGCTGGGAGCAGCCCGGTACCTCAGCGCCATCGATCTGACATCCGGATATTGGCAGATTGCCATGGCTGAAGGAGCAAGGGAGAAGACAGCGTTCTCCACCCCCGAGGGCCACTACCAGTTCTGAGTGATGCCCTTTGGGCTCAAAAATGCTCCGGCCACATTCCAGCGGTTAGTGAATCAGGTACTATCTGGCCTGGAATCCTTCTCAGCGGCCTACCTGGATGACATAGCTGTCTTCAGTAGCTCCTGGGAGGACCATCTGCAACACCTCCAGGAGGTATTGCAGGCGCTGCAACGTGCTGGCCTAACAATTAAAGCTAGCAAGTGCCAGATTGGACAGGGATCTGTCGTGTACCTGGGACACCTGGTGGGCGGAGGTAAGGTGCAACCCCTCCAGGCCAAAATAGAGACCATCTTGGCTTGGGAGCCCCCCAAGACCCAAACAGAGGTCCGAGCTTTCCTCGGCCTCACTGGGTATTTCCGCCGGTTCGTCAAGGAATATGGTACCATCGTAACCCCCTTGATGGAATTGACCTCGAAGAAGCAACCTCGCAAGGTCATATGGACAGCTGCATGCCAAGACGCTTTTGACACGCTGAAACATGCGATGTGTACCGCTCCAGTACTAGCAACACCAGATTTCAGCAAGGAATTTATTGTGCAGACAGACGCATCAGAGCACGGCATAGGTGCGGTGCTCTCGCAACTCAACACCGAGGGCCAAGATCAACCAGTGGCCTTCATATCCAGAAGACTCCTCCCTCGGGAACGGTGATGGAGCACCATTGAGAGAGAAGCCTTCGCGGTGGTCTGGGCTCTGAAGAAGTTGAGGCCATATCTCTTTGGAACTCACTTCCTTATTCAGACCGACCACCGCCCCCTTCGCTGGCTCATGCAGATGAGAGGCGAAAACCCCAAGTTGTTGAGGTGGTCCATTTCCCTACAGGGGATGGACTTTCGGGTGGAACATCGGCCCGGAGTTGACCACGCCAATGCTGACGGTCTCTCCAGGTTTTTCCGCCTTAGCGATGAGAACTCCCTAGAGGTTGGGTAGCTCTCCCCTCTTTCGGCTGGGGGGGACGCGTGTTGGACCTGTCAGCCCTAGGGTGGTCTCCCCATTTATTTTTCATCGTGCCTCATTTTTTCCACCCTCATTTTGATGTTGGACTTCAGTCTCCGAGCGCCTTTTCATTGCCAATCAGTGTTAAGGTGCAGGTGCTCCCTTCTCCCAAGATGGCTGCCACAGACCCCTGCTACTGCAGAGTGGTCTTTATTAGTAGCACCCTAGCTGCCAGGAGCTGGCTGGAACCCCACAACAATGTTGCAACACCAGCCCGCCTTTTTTGTCCCATAGGTAGAATGGGAAAGCTCCTGGAATGTGCTGGAACCTTCTAGAAGGGAGGTGTGGTTTTACTTTTGCCGCCTTGGCTAGAGGTCACCTGACCTAGGGACACATAAGTGAGAGGGGGAACTTTTTCTAGTCAGTTGGCCAGTGGGATAAAGCAGAGCTGGAGAATCCATGCAGGAGTGTAGGCGGTAGGGCCTAGCCAGGGACTTATGCCTCTGAGAGTGACAGGATTTAGGTGCTGCCTCTTAAGTGAGTGAGGGATCCTGTGAAACCCACTGATCTTGACCAGCAGTAGGAGGACCCAGAGAACCTCTTCCCAGCCTGACTAGGAAGGACCTAGTCGCCAACTCACCCCCTACCCCCCTGTAACAGAACCCCTTAAGGGCGCCAGATACATCTGCGCCATCAAGACTTTCAAGAGCAACTGATTGCCAGAACTGAATGCTGAGACTGCGTGTCCAGACTGAACCTTGAAACTACCTACCTAACCGATTGTGGTATCGCTGAGGATCAACCAGGTCTTAGCGCTGTGACCCCTGCGCCCCCTGACCTGGCCTGGGATCCCTGGCAGCGTGCTCCGTTAAGCGCGGAGCCCCCAGCTTAATTTGAGCCCCCCCCCCTGTGGCGTGGAGGCTGAAGCGCGCTCACCGCTGTGGCCCGGAGGCCGGAAGAGTGCCCCTCATCGTCGTGAGGCCCGAGGAGAAGCCCGGGGCCCCGTCACTGCCGTCGCAGCTGTGGTGGAGGTGCGTGAGGCCGTGTCTGACCCCCGTCGCAACAGGATCGCCTGTGGACTTCGGAGCTGTTTGGAGGCCTTCCTGATGTCGAGCGAGGTAAGCCCGGAGGCTTGGGACTGACCCCGGTGCGCCCCCTACAGGCTGGGAGCCACACCACACCCTGAGCCCGGGTTCCCTCTCCGTGGGAGTCCCCTGGTCACCACGTCAGAGAGACCCCTCCGAGGGATTCGCCCCTTGCTCCCCACTGACTCTCCCGGAACTTTGTGTCTCCTGAACTGCACCGGAGTACGAGAAGCTCGCTTTGCGCGGCTCGTTGTGCTCCGTGAACTGCTCCGTTCTGAAGTACTCATTGCTACTGATTACGAGTAGCGCGCTGTTCTAAATGCTCCGTTCTGAAGTATACATTGCTAGTGATTACGAGAAGCGCTATGTTCTAAATGCTCCGTTCTGAAGTATACATTGCTAGTGATTACGAGAAGCGCTATATTCTAAATGCTCCGTTCTGAAGTATACATTGCTAGTGATTACGAGAAGCGCTATATTCTAAAAGCTCCGTTCTGAAGTATACATTGCTAGTGATTACGAGAAGCGCTATGTTCTAAATGCTCCGTTCTGAAGTATACATTGCTATTGGTTACGAGAAGCGTTATGTTCGAATGCTCAGTGCTGGCGTATTCACTGCTTACTGATTACGAGTAGCGTTATGTTCCCATGCTTAGTGCTGACGTATACACTGCTTACTGATTACGAGTAGCGTTATGTTCTAATGCTCAGTGCTGAAGTATTCACCGCTTCCTGGTTACGAGTGGCGCTATGTTCTAATGCCCTGCTCTGAAGTATGCACTGCATGCTGGTTACGAGTGGCGCTATGTTCTAATGCTCTGCTCAGAAGGTGTTCGTCAGATTTGTCCCAAGGTAACGGTAGGCCCGCGAGGTCTGCCCTGGGTCCCTGCACGCCCCCAGGAGTGGCGCTACAATCCCCAAACCCTAACACGGGGAGTAAGATATACAGGGTACTGGTGAATATTGTACTGGTGAATATCATACTGGTGAATATCATAATGGTGAATATCATACTGGTGAATATCATACTGGTGAATATGGTGCTGGCGGATCAAACGCTGACATAAGTGAATTGCCATTGTCATCTCCCTAACTGAATTTATATCTCATGAAGTGCATATATATGTTATGAACTGCATTTATCTCGAACTGCTTGGATAAAACTTGAGTTATTTGCATAAATCTCTACAGTGTGGCGTCCCTTATTGTGTGCGTTCCTTGCTTCAGTGGATGCGTGTGTTGTATGGTCGCTTTACACACAAGCCTTTGGGTGCCCAGCCGCTCGTGTCACGTTACCCCCTTAGGGCCTGGAGACCCCAGGTCTTACAACGTACATAACATTAGTTCAAAAAACACAGTACGTGAGCACAATAGCCAAGCACAGAAAAGAGAGAGGGGGGGGGATTTGGGGGGGAATGAAAAGAAGAATCAATATCACTTAGTCCCAGTGTAGACAGAGCCAAATTCGTTCTATTCTGACTCGAGAGGAGGGGCCCCTGACCTTAGCAAGAGCCATCTCCATCTCATACACCCCTCTCAATAACTGCCAGAACTCCGCAAGTGTTGGAGGTTTTGACTCAATCCAAACCCTGGCAATGCATAAGCGACAGCAAGCCATAATAATAGAAAATAAAGCAACAGAGATTAAGCCGGGGTCCTCTATTAATCCCAACAGTATCTCTTTCTCAGAAATAATAATATTACTGCCTGCCAAGTTACACAACTCCTTAGTAATCAGCGTCCAAAAAGCAGAGCGTTCCGGGCAAGTTATAAACATATGTCTAATGTCTGCAGCAAAAAGTGAGCATTTAGGACAGCAGGTTTTTGGTGTCAAATTGGGCGTAGCCCACTTAGAGACAATTTCAGGCGTGTAATACAAGAGAAATAACATGCGGTGTTGCTGAAGTTTTAAATTAATAGAAGTAACAGAAGAATTGATAGTCAATAATGACCTATGCAAGTCTGCTGTATTTACACAAGTTCCAAAATAACGATTTAATTTTTCTACAGCCTGAGCGTCGTCGTCTGCTACACCTGTAAGAAGATGTTCATAGATTTTCCCTATACAACCCCTGCCTCTAATCTGTAGTAGTGAGCAAATGGGCTCCCCCAGTGCATTAGCAGTCACTAGACCTTCCCCATTGATAAAAAAATCTCTAATTTGCAAAAATTTTAAAAAAGAGTTGTTCGGGACCCCAAATTCGTCTCTAAGAGAAGAAAATGATCTGAAACCGTCCTGATCGTACAATTGCCCTAACTGTAGTACACCGCACCGTTGCCAGATCTTCCAAGTAAAATCACCAAATAGGGCCCCCAAACGGGGATTCCCCCTTAGATAAGTGCTTGCATGTAATTCAGGAATATTGTACG
Organism: Triturus cristatus; assembly: GCF_964204655.1. Taxonomy (NCBI): domain Eukaryota; kingdom Metazoa; phylum Chordata; class Amphibia; order Caudata; family Salamandridae; genus Triturus; species Triturus cristatus. Next base: position 280,898,371 of record NC_140593.1, read on the forward strand.
ACTTTACTATGTCCCGCCAGATCCAAGTAGCGTGTCTCACTATCTTGAAGCGGACACGTTTGAAGTAATTCGGGTCAGAGATCCTGGAGAGTATGAACCTATACTCCGGTCCGCATACTAACTGATATGCTAGCCACATTTGTGACATGCCAAAACCTTCCATCAGGCTCTGTAAACGCCTAGCAAAAGAAGCCCAAAAGTATAACTTAAAATTTAAGAAATTTAATAGCCCGCCTGGCCCTTTTATACCCCCAAATAAAACTGCCTATAATGCCATCCAGTCTTTTAAAAAATGAAAATGGAACCCGCAAAGGGATGCTCCTAAAAAGATACAAGAACTTTGGGAGGACGTTCATCTTGATAATATTACAACGCCCCCAGATGGTTAAAGGCAATTGGTGCCATTTACGCAAATCCGTAGCAACTTTCTTGAAAAATGGTTCATAATTAAGTTTCACTATTTCTTCCGTGTGGCTGTTAAGACTAACCCCTAAATAAGTGGCTTTTTGAGTAACACCCAAGGCGGGTGCGAGAGGGATAATTCCAATATTAGTTATTGTTTGAGTTTTATTAGTATTAAACTTATACCCTGAGAATAATCCAAATCGCTGCGCTTCCGAGACAATCTCCCCCATAGCTTGAACCGGGTCTTTAGTAAAGACAGCTATGTCGTCTGCGTAAGCAGTTATTTTAATATGAATATGATTATAAGAAACCGGACGGATATGCTGATTTCGTAGCAGATGGCGGATAAAAGGTTCAATGTATATTGCGAATAGCAAAGGTGAGAGGGGACACCCCTGCCGGGTGCCCCTCTGAATGTGAAGTGGATCCGATATCAATCCATTAAGCCGAATAACAGCCTGCGAATTCATATATATTTTCTGAATAGCCGAGACAAACTTGCGACCGATTCCTACTTCCAACATTATAGCCCAGAGTGCCCCCCAAGTGGTGTGGCTCACTGGTTAGAGGCGTTACAACAAACAAATGATGGACGGAATGCTGACAATGCAGACATTCTCCCCCAGTCAAGAGATCTGGGTTAAATCCATCGTTCTTTTGCCCACTACGCCACCCCAGTTTAGACATGGCCATATGCAAATCAGTCTTGACCCTGTGCCTCATGGGAACAGTCCAGCCCGAACTGCCAAGCCATGTCTTCCCTGGACCGGAATCAAGCATCCTAGGACCGGTTTCTGGCTATCAGCCGTCATCAGCCATGATAGCTTGACTCCGGTGGCGTAGTGAGCACGGGTCCCACGTCTGGGAATACCCATCCCACTTAGGGCGAAAAGCGTTACAACAAACAAATGATGGACGGAATGCTGACAATGCAGACATTCTCCCCCAGTCAAGAGATCTGGGTTAAATCTATCGTTCTTTTGCCCACTACGCCACCCCAGTTTAGACATGGCCATATGCAAATCAGTCTTGACCCTGTGCCTCATGGGAACAGTCCAGCCCGAACTGCCAAGCCATGTCTTCCCTGGACCGGAATCAAGCATCCTAGGACCGGTTTCTGGCTATCAGCCGTCATCAGCCAGGATAGCTTGACTCCGGTGGCGTAGTGAGCACGGGTCCCACGTCTGGGAATACCCATCCCACTTAGGGCGAAAAGCGTTACAACAAACAAATGATGGACGGAATACTGACAATGCAGACATTCTCCCCCAGTCAAGAGATCTGGGTTAAATTCATCGTTCTTTTGCCCACTACGCCACCCCAGTTTAGACATGGCCATTTGCAAATCAGTCTTGACCCTGTGCCTCATGGGAACAGTCCAGCCCGAACTGCCAAGCCATGTCTTCCCTGGACCGGAATCAAGCATCGTAGGACCGGTTTCTGGCTATCAGCCGTCATCAGCCAGGATAGCTTGACTCCGGTGGCGTAGTGAGCACGGGTCCCACGTCTGGGAATACCCATCCCACTTAGGGCGAAAAGCGTTACAACAAACAAATGATGGACGGAATGCTGACAATGCAGACATTCTCCCCCAGTCAAGAGATCTGGGTTACATCCATCGTTCTTTTGCCCACTACGCCACCCCAGTTTAGACATGGCCATATGCAAATCAGTCTTGACCCTGTGCCTCATGGGAACAGTCCAGCCCGAACTGCCAAGCCATGTCTTCCCTGGACCGGAATCAAGCATCCTAGGACCGGTTTCTGGCTATCAGCCGTCATCAGCCAGGATAGCTTGACTCCGGTGGCGTAGTGAGCACGGGTCCCACGTCTGGGAATACCCATCCCACTTAGGGCGAAAAGCGTTACAACAAACAAATGATGGACGGAATGCTGACAATGCAGACATTCTCCCCCAGTCAAGAGATCTGGGTTAAATCCATCGTTCTTTTGCCCACTACGCCACCCCAGTTTAGACATGGCCATATGCAAATCAGTCTTGACCCTGTGCCTCATGGGAACAGTCCAGCCCGAACTGCCAAGCCATGTCTTCCCTGGACCGGAATCAAGCATCCTAGGACCGGTTTCTGGCTATCAGCCGTCATCAGCCAGGATAGCTTGACTCCGGTGGCGTAGTGAGCACGGGTCCCACGTCTGGGAATACCCATCCCACTTAGGGCGAAAAGCGTTACAACAAACAAATGATGGACGGAATGCTGACAATGCAGACATTCTCCCCCAGTCAAGAGATCTGGGTTAAATCCATCGTTCTTTTGCCCACTACGCCACCCCAGTTTAGACATGGCCATATGCAAATCAGTCTTGACCCTGTGCCTCATGGGAACAGTCCAGCCCGAACTGCCAAGCCATGTCTTCCCTGGACCGGAATCAAGCATCCTAGGACCGGTTTCTGGCTATCAGCCGTCATCAGCCAGGATAGCTTGACTCCGGTGGCGTAGTGAGCACGGGTCCCACGTCTGGGAATACCCATCCCACTTAGGGCGAAAAGCGTTACAACAAACAAATGATGGACGGAATGCTGACAATGCAGACATTCTCCCCCAGTCAAGAGATCTGGGTTAAATCCATCGTTCTTTTGCCCCCTACGCCACCCCAGTTTAGACATGGCCATATGCAAATCAGTCTTGACCCTGTGCCTCATGGGAACAGTCCAGCCCGAACTGCCAAGCCATGTCTTCCCTGGACCGGAATCAAGCATCCTAGGACCGGTTTCTGGCTATCAGCCGTCATCAGCCAGGATAGCTTGACTCCGGTGGCGTAGTGAGCACGGGTCCCACGTCTGGGAATACCCATCCCACTTAGGGCGAAAAGCGTTACAACAAACAAATGATGGACGGAATGCTGACAATGCAGACATTCTCCCCCAGTCAAGAGATCTGGGTTAAATCCATCGTTCTTTTGCCCACTACGCCACCCCAGTTTAGACATGGCCATATGCAAATCAGTCTTGACCCTGTGCCTCATGGGAACAGTCCAGCCCGAACTGCCAAGCCATGTCTTCCCTGGACCGGAATCAAGCATCCTAGGACCGGTTTCTGGCTATCAGCCGTCATCAGCCAGGATAGCTTGACTCCGGTGGCGTAGTGAGCACGGGTCCCACGTCTGGGAATACCCATCCCACTTAGGGCGAAAAGCGTTACAACAAACAAATGATGGACGGAATGCTGACAATGCAGACATTCTCCCCCAGTCAAGAGATCTGGGTTAAATCCATCGTTCTTTTGCCCACTACGCCACCCCAGTTTAGACATGGCCATATGCAAATTAGTCTTGACCCTGTGCCTCATGGGAACAGTCCAGCCCGAACTGCCAAGCCATGTCTTCCCTGGACCGGAATCAAGCATCCTAAGACCGGTTTCTGGCTATCAGCCGTCATCAGCCAGGATAGCTTGACTCCGGTGGCGTAGTGAGCACGGGTCCCACGTCTGGGAATACCCATCCCACTTAGGGCGAAAAGCGTTACAACAAACAAATGATAGACGGAATGCTGACAATGCAGACATTCTCCCCCAGTCAAGAGATCTGGGTTAAATCCATCGTTCTTTTGCCTACTACGCCACCCCAGTTTAGACATGGCCATATGCAAATCAGTCTTGACCCTGTGCCTCATGGGAACAGTCCAGCCCGAACTGCCAAGCCATGTCTTCCCTGGACCGGAATCAAGCATCCTAGGACCGGTTTCTGGCTATCAGCCGTCATCAGCCAGGATAGCTTGACTCCGGTGGGACCCGTGCTCACTACGCCACTGGAGTCAAGCTATCCTGGCTGATGACGGCTGATAGCCAGAAACCGGTCCTAGGATGCTTGATTCCGGTCCAGGGAAGACATGGCTTGGCAGTTCGGGCTGGACTGTTCCCATGAGGCACAGGGTCAAGACTGATTTGCATATGGCCATGTCTAAACTGGGGTGGCGTAGTGGGCAAAAGAACGATGGATTTAACCCAGACCTCTTGACTGGGGGAGAATGTCTGCATTGTCAGCATTCCGTCCATCATTTGTTTGTTGTAACGCTTTTCGCCCTAAGTGGGATGGGTATTCCCAGACGTGGGACCCGTGCTCACTACGCCACCGGAGTCAAGCTATCCTGGCTGATGACGGCTGATAGCCAGAAACCGGTCCTAGGATGCTTGATTCCGGTCCAGGGAAGACATGGCTTGGCAGTTCGGGCTGGACTGTTCCCATGAGGCACAGGGTCAAGACTGATTTGCATATGGCCATGTCTAAACTGGGGTGGCGTAGTGGGCAAAAGAACGATGGATTTAACCCAGATCTCTTGACTGGGGGAGAATGTCTGCATTGTCAGCATTCCGTCCATCATTTGTTTGTTGTAATGCTTTTCGCCCTAAGTGGGATGGGTATTCCCAGACGTGGGACCCGTGCTCACTACGCCACTGGAGTCAAGCTATCCTGGCTGATGACGGCTGATAGCCAGAAACCGGTCCTAGGATGCTTGATTCCGGTCCAGGGAAGACATGGCTTGGCAGTTCGGGCTGGACTGTTCCCATGAGGCACAGGGTCAAGACTGATTTGCATATGGCCATGTCTAAACTAGGGTGGCATAGTGGGCAAAAGAACGATGGATTTAAACCAGATCTCTTGACTGGGGGAGAATGTCTGCATTGTCAGCATTCCGTCCATCATTTGTTTGTTGTATCACTGGTTAGAGGCGGCAGACCCGGAAGCAGAGGTCGGCCCGGGACCAGGGTTTGATTCCCGATGCGGCAGGGTCTTGGGACAAGGTCAGCGGACTCGATAATTCTCGCCCCGGTGCCTACTCTAACCATGGATCCCACTCAGCAACTCTGGGCAATAGCTTGCTTAATCTCCACTTACGGCCCCATCAGCGCCGGGGATGCTTGTCTTCACCTTGGAGATGCCCAGTAGGGACCATCTCACAGGGAAAGCCAGGATGGGTTCCCCAGCGGTATACAGCGCCGGGACGCCCCGTTGCTCGGGCAGCTGTGCGCTTTACAAGTATACAACAACAACATTTAACTCGATCGAAAGCCTTCTCGGCATCAAGAATTAGCATCGCTACTTTACCGCCCAAACAATGGGCAGCGTCAAACACGGCTATAGCGGTATTAATATGCGTTGTAGTATCCCGCCTGGGAACAAAGCCGTGCTGTTGGTCAGACACTATTAAGTGTATGGATGGTGCAAGACGTGAAGACAGAATTTTAGAAAAGATCTTAGCATCGTGATTGATGAGAGAGACTGGGCGATAAGAACCTCTCTCAGTTGGGGGTTTCCCCTTTTTCAGAAACACAATTATATTAGTCCATTTCCAAGACGGGGAGGGTCCCCACCATCCAATATATCATTCGCCACCTTCAAAAAGACCGGACCAAGGGTTCCTATAAAGGTTCTATAGAACTCCAGGGGTAAAGCGTCCCCCCCAACGACTTTCCCAAGGGGGAGAGCCTTGATTGCTTCCGTAATTTCAGCTCTATCCACGTCCCTATCCATTGAGACCGTGGTAGGAAAATTTAATACATTCATATCAACTCCCACTTCTGAGGGAAAAAAAAGAAAATCAGGATTTACTGAATGTGTTCTCATGACAGAATGGTTCTGTCATGAGCACACGAGCACTGGTGCTCATGACGGAACCATTCTGTCATGATCTTTGAAGAGGTTAATGGCACATAAATCAATAACAATACACCACTGTGAGGGTTCAGAAACATCAGTTCATTTCCAAATAGGAAAAATTGGAGTATTGCAAGGACTTTCTGAAACTTCACGCACAATAGCTTTAGCAAATAACTCTGAAACAACCTCATGCAGAGCCAAAATATCTTTTGGGAATATTTATACTGAGGGATGCGAGGGAATTTGGCATTGGGCTTAAGCATAATGGTAACAAGATCAATGTGCATGTATTCTACATCATTCTTACTAACTGCCCGTAGAGCAGAATTGACAGAAAGAGTTCAGAGGGAACAGAACATTTTCAAGCATTACAAAATACTTGGCAAGCGAGACAGTCGAACAAGTGAGATAGACACCATCAGGGGAACAGCAGATGTTAGCATGCAAGCGTTTCAGAAAATCCATGCCCAGTAAATTTAAAGCAGACTTATCAGTTAGCACAAAGGTAGAAGATAGAAGATACAAGAACATGTTAGAGGACCAATAGTCAAATGCAAAGTCTCAAAATTGGGGCTGGAAATTGGGATGTTTGAAAACCCCACGAAAGTATTCATTTTCCAGAGAGAGTTAGCCCATGTATGAGGTCATGTGATATGGAGGTGAAACTGATGTACTTTTCCTTAACACATACCTCTACATCGGGACCTAAAGGATCTACTGAAAAAATAACAAAATCCTGTTCTTTATGGGGGAGGTCTATTCTACATAAGTAAAGTTATAATGATCATTTTCGTAATACTCTCTTGAAGAGTTGTTCAATGTGTGTCTGCTGGTGCAGTATTGGGGTCTGTCAAAATAATTCTCTTGAGAGACGAGAGCATTACATTTTTCTAGTGGTCGAACAGAGCATCCTGTGTCTCGGCCACTGGTTTGGTATCTGCGCCTACCACTGGATACTTGTAGGTACTCACAATTCCAACGAACTGGTGCATGACAATAATTACATCGTCTTCTTGAACATTTTGTGGGTAAGGGCCAGGAGGGCATGAACACCTCTTGATTTCCCCTAAAAGCTACTTTTCCACTCCTCTTTTGAGCTTACAGGGCACAACTCCTTTCAGGAAATGCTGGCTGCATCAAAGCTTTGGTCTTTATCATTTTATCTTTAATTGCCTGATCCGTAAGATGCCTAATGTCATAGTATCTTGCCATTGTCAATATTTGGGCAGAAATTTGTCCGGCTAGGTGATTCAAAAGTTTGAATATCACTTTTAAGATGAGGTAACAAACCAGCAATATGATGTGAATACAAATTATTTTCCCCTTCTGCATAAGCAAGATCTTTTTCACTGTAGGAAGGGACTGTATTTTCTGTCTGTGAAAGATATTTCTCAACTGACTCAACTTCTTGCGTACAAGAAGTCAATTTATCCCAATTTACTTGTTTGTGAGACAGAATCTGTAGCATTCTTTTTATAATGTTATCAGGCAATGCAAGTATATTTGCATGTAATTAACCAGTATTGGCCTCATGATAGTTAGCAACAAGAGCATTTTCAAGAGCTGCCCTCTAAATAGGCGGGTCTACACTAACCTGTTGGTGTCATTGTCGCCATATAGGGGTAGGATACAAGAAAACATTTGATCTAAATCAAAGAGTTAGTTGTCCTATTTTTATCATTTTACAGTCTGTGCATACCATTGCTTGGGAACTTGGCAAATGTCTGCAATTCCATGCTGCTCCATGGACATAAACATGATGGGTAGGGTGGGCAATGTAAAACCCAGGGACTTTTCTCATTGTGGCTTGAAAGGTAAGGGTGAAAAGGAACAACAAATCAAACCATTCTAGGAAAACAGCATAAGCTTGGAGCTCCCGGGTTGGGACAAGGAATAATCCTCCATTTCTTTTTATCAATGGCATAATAGTCTGTTGGTAGTGGGATAGGGGGTGATTCACTATCTTTGTCTTTATATTATTAAAGTCAAGCTATTTCTCATAAACTGATGTAGCCAATTCTACAATGATAACATTTTGTATGTGTCTTTTCTCTTTGCGAGCCTCTTTAAGTACTACAGAGCCTTTCCCAGCCCAGTTCTGTGCAAGACCTTGCATAACCCTCTTTGTTTCCTTTGAAATTTTGCTTCTAAGCACTATAGATGATGGACCACCTTCTGGCTGAACATCCATTAAAAGAGAGGGAAAGGAATCTCTACAAGGCAAGGAATCCTTTATTTGTATTAATGGGGTAAATATAGGTGTTTGATGAAGAGGAGAAGGACAGGATTCTTGTCGGACTGTTTGGATGGAATTTGGAAAATGGAACCTTCATATGACCGGATTCCATACTACAACAGTTCTCCCAGGCTTTTCATTAGTGGAAGACGTATCTGGATTTAGAGTAAATAAACTCCCTTCAAAAACCATCTCTTGTCTAATCCTGCTTATTTGAGGAGAGGGCGTTACACTGGTGATTAGTGGAGAACGAACGGAGAAGCCTTGAAACCTGCGTTGGTGCAGATCATGAAACTGAACATCCAAAGAGACTGCTGCAATGTCATACACACCGCTTTTCAAACAGGAGCACTGGTGGAGGTTACAGCTGTTCCGGTGAGGTGCATGGAAATTTCAGAGGTTCTTCTAATTAATAATATTTCATGCCAGTTTGAGAGACATGGTCAGCATGAGTCAGAACATATAATTTGCTGTCGTCGTTCAAGCATTGAGCAGCACGTGCGCATGTGCTTTTCAAGCTGTCTACGTGGCCCAGTCCAGCAACCATCTACGATATCGGCATCTCCGGTGATCCACACCGCAATAAAGAATTTGTGTGCTGAATACGTGCACCATTGCAGAGGCCACCAGTGGTTAGCTTTTGGCAAATTTGGTGGTCCATACACCAATTAAAGCTGCAATTCATATACTATAATAGAAACGATTCCCAAAAATAAATTATAATGCAGATCATCAGTATTATCAGCAATTTTGGTCATTCGCTCCCCATTGTGGATCTCACGAAATTTAAATCAGTGATTTGCACACCTATGAACATTGAAAGTTAAATAAAAGATCTGGAATCATATAATTGCCTACGGTGATACACACTTATGTTTGGGTACATAATATACAAATTTAAACTGCCAGGATTCACATAGAACATTGCACACTGCTCTCTGCAACTCTTGCTGTACAAGAAAGACAATGGATGAAGTTAATGCACCAACTCCATTTTTATCTACACCTGATGAACATACTTTGGAATGGAGACAATGGACAGAAGTGTTAAAAATATATATAGAAGCAATTGGAGGGGTTTATTATACTGACAAACTTAAATTAGCCATTCCAAAATATTGTTTAGGGGCGGAGGACAGGCGTATTCTTAGTCATTTACCCACGATTGTAGAAGAACAGGGGGATGATCGCAATATGAATGTATATGAGATGGCAATTAAACAACTAGATAAGTTGAAAGTCAAGAAAGTAAATGAAGTTGCTTACATTGACACAAGTTTTTGAGTAGAGTCTTTTGATGTTTTTGTGAATGATTTAAGAATCTTAGCCGCTAACTATAACTATGCGTCTTTTCATTACCATATTTCTTCAGGACCAAATAGTGCATAAAATTGCAGACCCTAAATTACAGGAAAAACTGTTATTGGCAGATGATTTAACTTTCAGTAAAGCAATAGATATTGCCCATCGGGTTGAGGAGAAGAAACTGGGTATGAAAGAGTTATCAGCTGAAATCCAGATGGTTAAAACATGGTTATGATGAGAAAATAAGTAGCAAACCAAAGTAAAAATACAAACCAATCAAAATCCGTACAAAAAGGAATATGTATGTTTCAAATGTGGCATACCTTATCATTTAGCCAATGACAGCAAGTGTCCAGCTATAGGGCAAGTTAGTTTGTAGATATTGTAAAACCAAATGACATTATGCTAGGATGAATAGAAATAGAAACACATTTAAAGAATGTGATATGGAGGGCAATAAGCACAGAATTAATTATATAAAGTACATTGGCTGTGACCCATAGGGGGAAACAGAAGACATTTTTTTAAGTGTGTATGAGGTTAATGGGAATGTTAAAAATGCCGCTTTTTGCAAAGTTAATATTCGGGGTAAAGAAATAAAAGTAATGGTAGATTTTGGCGCAAGACATACCCTGATTTGTGACACATGGATGAAAGAATTTCCTGATGTGAAATTGTCACCACCGGATATTAAATTAGTAGGATTTTGGGGCTTTTTTCTTCTGAGTTTTAAAGGCAAAACCATAGAGACAAACGTTTATGTGGCCAAGAAGGATATTCTTTGCTGGGTTGGCCTCAGCAAAGAGATTTAATGATCACTATGAATCCTAATCATACTGAGAAAGTACTAGGGTATAGTGACTTGTTGTTGCAGGTTGGGGACAATATAGCAGCTGATTGGGAGAGGGTATCTCTATAGTTTTCTGCTCACAATTAGGACTTTTGAAAAACTTTGTACATAAAATCATTTTAAAACATAATGCTGTACCTAAAGCGCACAATGTCAGAAACATACCATCGGCCATGAGAGATGCATTGATGGTAGAATTGAAAAAGTTATGTAACCAGGATGTGAAAGCTGAGATTGAATCCTCCAAGTGGTTGTCACCCGTGATTGTGGTACACAAACCAAATGGGAAAGTCAGGTTATGTGTTGACTTAAGAGACTTCAATGACTGTGTGTGGGTGGATCGACATCCGCTACCTAACATTGGAGACATGTTTGCTGTGTTAAAAGGGCCAATGGTATTTTCGACATTAGATCTATCTAGTGCATACCATCAAATAGTACTACATGATGATAGCAAACAATACACATCATTCATAACCTCTGAAGGAGCTTATTGGTATACGAGGATGCCATTTGAACTCATCTCTGCATCTTCTGTATTTCAAAGATTCATTCATAATATTTAATGGGTTGAATAATGTCCTGTATTTTCAATACAATATTTTGGTTTTTGGCAACAATGCACAAGAAAATACGGAAACTCTATATGTAGTATTGAATATTTTACAGGACAATGGCTTGACTCTAACCAAAGAGAAATGTAAATTTGGGGTGGAATCGGTAGATTATTTGGCACATTGTATTAGTAAAGATGGAATTGCACCAAAACACAATCATGTAAAAGAGGCAGAAGAGGCTTCTGAACCTCTAAATAAGGACCATTTTAGATAATTTCTGGGGCTGGCACAATACTATGCCAAATGTATTCCTTTGTTTTCAGACAAAACTCTTCATATGAGGAATTTTATGAAAAAAAAAACAGTTTTTGGGATGAGAATTGTGCGGTTGAGTTAAACTCCTTAACATTGGGAATAGCTTTGGCCCCTGCATTGACAATGCTTGATACCCGGTGTGATTCAGTCAGAGTCTCAGATGCCAGCAATGTTGGCATTGGGGCATTCTTAATGCAAAATCATAAAGGAAAGTTAGTTACAATCGCTTTTGCATCAAAGCCACTAAGGGGTGCAGAACATAAATACTCGACTTTGGAAAAAGAAACTGTAGCATGTTGGTGGGGAATTTAATATTTTCAACAGTTCAGGGTAAGATCAGCCGATCGTCCATTGGCAGATTTGTTTACGACAAAGGATTGTGGTAAAGCAACACCCAGAATTGCCATATAGCAATATAAACTGCAAGACTTTCACTTTAAAGTTGAGTACATTCCTGGGGTAAAATATATTGTGGAGGACTGTTTATCTAAACTTCCTGTGATTGATGATGAAGTTGAGGTTGAGGACCATGAGATGGAAAAAGTGGTATTGATTTGTGAAGTGTCCAAGGCATGTATTAAAGAGAGACGATGGAAAGCTGCATGTGAAAGTGATGTTGATTTTCAAAAGTTGTTAGGGTATCTTAAGTCATATTGGCCTTGAAAAAGACATTTGGAAGAATGACAATTGCCTTTTTTGTATGTGGTACAGGAATTATCTGAACAGGATAATATTTTAATTCATGGAGAGCAGTTGGTGGCGTCAGAACGTCTTAGACAGATGGTGCTGGATATGGCTCATGACAGAGGGTCATCTTGGGAGGAGCAGCATGAAAAGAAGAGCTTGGTAGGAACTCTGGTGGTCAGCCATTGATAGATGTGTGGAAAGCAGTATTAGATCATGTGTTCAAAGTGCCATCAGCAAGAAATCTCAGAAACCTGTGAAATATGAAAAATGCCAGTATCAAGACCATCTACAGTATTGGAGAGAAAGTCTCTAGATGTTGCAAGGCCCATGTGTGTTGGAAAGCCTAAGTCTTGATTGATAAACTGTTTCAATGGCCAGAAGTCATATTTGTACCACAGATTACCTCAAGGATGGTAAATCCATTTTTGAAAGAGATTTTTGAGAGAAAAGGATTTCTAAGGACATTTCTTCATGGAATTGAGCATAAGCGGATGTCAGTTTATTATCCCAAGAGTAATGGGATTGTGGAAAGTTGGATTAGACTATTAAAGGAAGGGTTACAACTTGCCATAGTCAATGGTAAGAATTGTCAGCAAGCAATTGAGGATTATTATGGACTTCTGGGAACACATCTAGGAGTGAAGGGGACATATCTCCATTCGAAAAAATTAGAGAAAGAAAAGGTGTGTGCACTTTGAATCAGATGTGGATGGTGGAGTTATTGGACTAAGCAAAACTAAGAAGTTCAAATGATGGTAAACAGGATAAAATGGATCACCATGAAAATGAACAGTGGCAACCTTTGAGAGAGAATGATTGGGTGTGAGTAAGGAATGGCAGGATGGTGAACGCTGGTGAATTGAAGTATTCAGTGCCTATGCAGATAGTTAGGGTAGGTAAATAAGCTGTACAATTACTTTGGATGTAACATACTCGTTTGTAGGAAGTCCAGCACTACACATTGCCAACCACTGGTACTGCAACACCCTTCCATAGAAAATACTGGCAGTAGTGACTTACTACAAAAGTGTAAGTTACTACAAAAGTTCAGTTTGTGAGCAGAGAAAAATAGTAAACTTACTCAAAAGTGTAAATTACTACAAAAGTACAGTTTGTGAATAGCAATTTATAATACGTTTTGCAATAGTACTGTAATACTACAAAATGTATTGTAAAGTGCAGCTTGTGAATAACGCCCAATGAGTGGAAACAAAATCCCTCCACTAGCTTTGAGCAATAATGGCTTTTGTAATACCTGAAGTACTCTTATTGCCTATAAAAACTATCCTTTAAATTATTCTTTTTTTCTTTTTCAGGAAATAGGATGGTTTGATGATTATAGGAATGCAGTAGGAGTTTGGATCACACGTCTTTCTACAGATGCATCTCAAGTTAAAGGGGTATGCCCAATAAAAAATCTTGGCTGCTTACAAAAATCAAATGCAACTCATATGTAAATGATTGAGTATTCTACCTTCCCTTTTTCAGGCAATTGGAGGCCGTTTGTTTATACTTACTTCGACCTTCTGCAACTTGCTAGCAGCCCTCATAATTGCATTTCTTAATGGATGGCAACTAAGTCTACTTATTCTTGCCTTTATACCAATCCTGGTTGGCGCATTTACCATTAAAACAAAATCGCTGGCTGGCCATGCTGCAAATGACCAAGCTGCCCTGGAAGAAGCTGGAAAGGTATGTTTTGTTGGAATCATTTTATGTTTGTTCTGCTTGAAATAATATGCTTTTTAGTCCAGTTTCAGCCTGGGTTTGGCAGAAAATAATCTTAGGTGACTGCAGCGAAAATACAAATTACATTTTACCATTAAATAATTCAATCAGTATTGATAGTATATCCAGCCAATTGCAAATATTAAGAATCTTGGCTGCATTTTAAACGTTGTTTGTAAATATGTATTGCTATGGACCTTAAAAGTGTGTACGAACTGCTAATTATTAACAATAACAACATTATTATCTTTATACTATTTTCTATCATTTGGCACAAAAAGGTAATTTATGACTTTAAAAGATTGTACCCCTTTCTCAAAACATTAAATTTGTTTTTATAATAAATTTCAAGTATAAAGTCAAGCACACATAACCCTATTAACAATTAAAAATAAGGATTATTTGGTCAAATTTGCAAGTGTTTTGTCATATTTAAATATATTGGCTCTGCTTTTTGAAAATGCATTTAATACATTAAAATATACGCCTATCCATATTTTGTTGAAATTTGAAAAAAATATGTTTATTGAAAATGAAAGCCTTGAAATCAAAAATAATACATAAAACTGTCCCCTAAATTATATTAGTAATTACATAAAATATTTGCTTTTAGCCATCCAGTATGTAGGATTGGCTGGTTTCTGATGTTGACTTATCATGGTTCCAATATCTCGTCATATTATGTAGTTCCTGGTTTACAATAACCAATGGACCAATAAATATATCAATGAGAGCCCCATAGCATACTTGCCTTCAATTATAATTACACAATGGTAGCTGGTAACTGCCCTCTGAGTAATGTTCATTTGCCTATGTTGTTGTTTAATAATCTCTCTGGTAAATGTTCTATAGTATCCCGAAAATCCTGAAAATATAGGAACTACACAAGCTTACCCTAATTTTAACATGTTAAATCTGTTTGCTAGGGAACTTGAGTGTTCAATAGTATCTTATCATTTAGCATATTTAATTCATTGGTTTATAAAGAACTCACTAACCAATCTGTGACACTATACCTTTGGACTGAAAGTACCACCTGCTTATATTCCATAACTACTGACTCACGGCCATCCACCAAAATGCCAAGGTCAGTGGAAGTAACATACTGTGTCCTAATGACATCACACAGTTGACTACATGATTCACTCCCGGCCATTCTTTTTTTCTTGTTTGGATGTATCCAACAATTTTACAGCGAAATGTTTTTTAATAAAATCACATTAATTATTTCTGGATAAAATTATCTAAGTGACATTGCATACTCAAAATAAAAAAAAATGTTTTTCTCGTTAGAATCAAATTTACCTCATTGTTATACGTACCTTGACAACTGATTTATGCGTATATGTGATACCAGTATTCCTGTTTTCCATATTCTTTCTATCATTTGTCTTGATTCAGCAATATTGGTACTACTACGAGCAATCAACATTGATATAAAAGCAAAAAATAAATACAGTTTTTGTATAAATTGATTGGTCGAAACACATTAATAAAGCTATTTTAAGTTAAGTTTGAATGTTACTGTTTAGTTTGTTAATAATTTCCGCAAAGATATACTGCCAATATTGATTTAATGCAGCACTCATCCAGAACATATGCAACTAATCTCCCCTATCTTTCTACCTGGGAGAGTTATCAGAAATAGACGGGAATATCATATTTACTCAATGAGGATCAGATATCCAGCCATTAAAAAATACCATATGTTGTAAATTTGCCCCTTTCAAACCAAAAGTATGCTTTCCATTCACATGGTTCTTAATAGACTCCTGTACATAAAAGCTATATTTCTCTCATATCACCCCCACTTCCTATTTTCCAGGCATAGTTCTTTGTATCAACACATCAGTGACACCTTTTGCACATTAGGGAAGAAAAAGTTAGTATTAAAACTCACCAACTTCGCTAAATTAGTGCCCAAAATATTGAAGACGTTATGGCAAAGCTGTTGGTGGGAAAACCTGTACCATCATATCTTAGAAAAATCCATATTACACAATGCTTTGAAATTCTTAAAAGTGCTATTAAGAAAAAAGTCCCCAATTGTAATTATTACCTGTATTGCCCATCTTTGTATCTCTCCAGGCCTCCCAGATGAGATAAAAGGTAATAATTGCATATGATCATAAAGGGCTATCTGTGTCTGTGAATGTGGAAGAGAAACCAAATATAAAATGGGCTCCCTTCTACTATGAAGTGAATGGAGAATGTTATACTTGATTTGCCTAGGCATTTTTGGAATCAGAATTCTAAATATGACATTCTGAATGTTTAAATTAAAAGCATTATACTGATAATATATTTTCAATGCTATAAGATACCACTTAAAAGTGTGTGTAGTGGATCTAACGCAGGCACATCTTAGAAATAAAGATCCTGGCAACTGCAGATCCACTTCTGCTTGAGGTAGAATTAAAATGCGTAGTTGAGTATGTAACTGCTAACTTCCCCTGAAAAAACTGAAAAAGACCATGAAATGTCCCTAAAAATCAACTGACAATGAACACGGAATATCTAAATAATAAAACAAAATCTAGGAAGTATCACTTTTTTAATAAGGGCTACTATGCAAAATGACCTCTTGGTCATATTAACCAGTGGCTTAAAAAATCATGGTAAAAGTCTGCTACGTGTTCTGAAAAGAATACTCCTAGCTGTCTCTTAAGTTATTTTTGATAATTTGGCCATAGAGGACATTCTGTAGTAAGATTAAACAACACAGTATAATTTTTTCCTCAAGCCTCCTAAATTAGAAGATTGGTTAATACTGTTTAGGGCATTCCAAAAGTTATTTGGGCCTGATTAAAAAAAAAAAAAAAAATAGGGACTATCTGTTCCTACTGCTATTTCTGTATGCCTTCAGTGCATAATTTGAACCAGTTGTTTCTGGTGCTTGGCTCCTGCACTTAATTGTAAACACCAGTATATATCAGTCAGCTGCAATGTTTGTGTGAATTCGAGATAATCAGAACAACAGTTGTGTTGTTAATTCAATATGCATTAAAAACAACTAACACCTGCCACCCAAACCATTTTGAGAGCTTTGGGAGCCTGGAACAGTCTGAATTGGTAGCAATGTGGTTAACAGCTGTGTAGGTTCTTTGATGGCACTGCTGACAGGGGCAATGGGTGGTGCAAGCTATGGCAACCTCCTAACAAGGGCCCTGGCACTTATTTATTGACAAATTAATCCATGAATGCATTTCTCCTAGTTTTGATCACCACACTCTGAATGCCTTCTCACAGAAAGATATATTCAAGAGGCTCACGCTGGTCCAAGTTCTGTCTGCCCTGGGTCAAGGTGAATGGATGCTGGCTTCAGAGATGCAGGACACCTTCTTTCATGTCCCTTTTCAGCAGTTCCACAGATCCTACTTAGAATTCAAGGTGGGCGAGGTGTGCTTTCAGTTTGCTTTGCTCCCATTTGGCCTCATCAGTGACCCTAAGGTATTCAGGAGGGTGCAGGTGGTGGTCACAGCACATCATCGGAGGTTGAGGATTTCAGTTTTCAATCAATCAATCAATCAGAGGTTTATACAGTGCGCTGCTCACCCGTGAGTGTATTCAAGGCACTTGGGAGGAGGCAGCCCCGGGTCAGTCGAAGAGCCAGGTCTTAAGGTCCTTCCTGAATGTGTGCAGGGTCGGGGAACGTATGATGTTCATGGGGAGTTCATTCCAGGCTGCAATGTAGGAGAAGGCTCTCCCACCAATTCTGTTTTTGCGGATGTGGGGGACCTCTGCCAGGACGAGGTCGGCGGAGCAGAGGTTCCTCTTGGGTGCATGGAAGGAGATTCTCTCGTTGAGGTATTTGGGTCCGATGTTGTTGAGGGATTTGTAGGCGTGGGTGAGGAGTTTGACTGTGACCCCCTTCTCGACGGGGAGCCAGTGGAGGTCTCGGAGGTGTTAGGTCATGTGTTCGTGACGCGGTGTTCCGAGGACGAGTCTGGCTGTGGCATTCTGGATGGTTTGGAGTTTGTGCAGATGGGCCAGAGGTGGCGTTGGCCCAGGTTTCCATGAAAAAGGAGACGTTGGGCGAGAGGGTGTTGATCAAGCCCCAGATCTCTACGGTGTGTCGGTGCAGGGAGTGCACATTGAGGAGGATGCATGTCAGAGTTTCGGTGGTGCGAGCATCAGGAGGGACTTTGGCGGTGGAGGGGGCTTTCTCGATGGTGAAGGATCTACGGCAGGGTCTGCACGAAAATTGTCTGTGGGTGGTGCTTGGCGAGGATCTTTTGCAATCGGTGTGTCTTCTGGGATTGAGTGCATGGAGGGTGGTGGAGTCGTAGTGGATTGGCCTAAATGAACCAGGGTTCCTGGCGCTGGCCACGGACGGGATGCGGACGGGAGCAGACGGGCTTGCCCTAGGTGCGCCTGCTGCGTGCGTCTGCTGCACGGTCCATCAAGTAGGGGGGAGGGGTGGGACCATAGTTCGGAAGGCATGAATGGGGCTGTGTCGAGAGAGGGGCCACAGGGGCAGCAGCGGCGGGAAAGTGAGTGATCAGTGGGAAGGTCACTAGGAAGGAGAAAACTATTTTTATTGGTAACAACAAACTTCAAAGCACAAAAACATATCCATACTTGGGCATCCTTATGGATAATAAAGGTTCCTGGAAACACGCCATAAGGGCTAAGAAACTCTTATTTATGAAGACTACAACCGCTCTCGTGAATTTCGCACAGAAATTAGGTAAAAGGACGCCACTGCAACTACTCAAGATCTACCAGGCCAAGTGCGTCAGTGTGGTTATATATGGGGCAGGGATTTGGGGATATTGTAATGTATCAGAGTTACAGAAAGTTGAAAACGCTTTAATTCGCTATGTATTGGCGGTTCCTCGATCCACCTCAACTTTTGTTTGTCACACAGAGCTGGGGCTGCAATATTTAATGGATAAAATAGGGGTCCAGCCAGTTTTATTGTGGCATCGTATCTGGACCTCATTAAAAACAACTTTTAATCAGAGTGTTATAAGAGATTCCCTTAAATTAGAGCAAGCCCTAGCTATTAGATGGCTGAAGTACATCAAAGATTTTATGATGGACTTAGGACACCCTGAATTTTTTAATGACCCATTAAAGATGACCAATATCTCCAGGAAGGATTTTAAAAAAACAATGCATGGCACACCTGGAAGAACTTAGATATGGAAGTGAAGCTCACAAGTCGTCAGTCCGCCTAAATCAGATGATCCTATCATCTGCAGAAATTCAACCGTAGCTGACCTATCGCGGAACTGGATATGATAGATTTGTATTGGTTCGTTTTGGACTAGATTCTTTTTACCATCTAGTTTCATTCCCCACAACAAATGATTGGTCGAAAAATCTAGGACCCTGCCCTTGTGATGGGGTGGCACCCTAAACGACAATCCATATTGTTTTCTTTTATAAATATTATGGGGAACACAGAAAAAGGTGGATCCTTCCAATTTAAAAAATTTGGGGTTTGAGGCAATGTCGCCTGGCCTACCTTGCACTCCAATTATTGGAGAATTCATGTTATGAAAGAAATATAGCACTATTTTTAAAAGCTGTAATTAAATCTAGGAAACATATATGATTTTTAGGAATTTACATAAATTGTATAAACTGCTTTTAGAATGTAATTTTTATATGGAGAAAGTTATTTAATGGGTATACGTGAAAATGAAATAAGAATATAATATGATGGGCGGTACCTCATGGTAAATGAATTCAAATAAGTGTATTATATAGCTGTGTATCATGCTTTTATGGGTTTTTTTCATCCGAAAATGAAAATCGAATAAAGTGAATTTTGATGGTTTGATGGAGTGATCAGTACAGCGGAGAAAATGTGAAAACACAGAGAACAAAACAGAATCACACAGAGAACAAAACAGAATTACAGTAAATAAATCAAAAGTGGTATCAGCAAGATCAAGAAGCGGAAACAGCTGGCAAGTATGGAGACACCTGAGTGCTGGGTGAACAGAGATCGGCCAGCGTGAACACTGCACCAGGAGGGACTCTGTACCTGTGGCGGTCCGGCGGTGAGGCGGAGCTGCTGGGGAGAGTGCTGGCCTGGACCAGAAGTCAAGGCTTCACACGCGCGCGGTCGCAATTAGGTAGGGGAAGGGGCAGGACTAGAGGTCGGGAGGTTGGAGTGTGGCTGTGTTGGGGAGGGGCCACAGAGGCAGCAGCGGCAGGAAAGTGAGTGATCATCACAGCGGAGCAAATGTGAAAACACAGAGAACAAAACAGAATCACACGGAGAACAAAACAGAATCACAGTAAACAAATCAAAAGTGGTATCAGCAAGATCAAGAAGCGGAAACAGCCAGCAAGTATGGAGACACCTGAGCTCTGGGTTGGGCTGCTGGTGCGAACACTGCACCAGGAGGGGCTCTGTACCTGGGGCAGTCCGGCCGTGAAGCAGAGCTGCTGGGCAGAGTGCTGGCCTGGACCACTTTTTCTCTACCTCAATGACGGGCAGTTGAAGATGGGCTCACCACAGACAGTTGTAGATCACATCCACATGTTGTAAGCCTCTGACATCATTGAGGTTCACGGTCTATATGCCAAAATCACACCTGACTCTTTCCCTGTGTATCCCTTTCATTGGATCCAACCTGGATACTGTGCAGTTTTGGTCTTTCCCTCCACCACAACAAGTTCAGGACATAAGGTTGTGATTCTGTATGTTTCAGCCTCAGTCCTGATTCTTGGAGATATGGGCTCTCAGAATTTTGGGTCTCTTGGCATTCTGCTTGTCGACTATGCCAGGTGGCATATGTAGGCTTTGCAGTGGAACCAGATCTCTCAATGGGCCAAGGACCACGGTAACCTGTTGGATTCTATCCAGGTTTTGGCAAAGACTGCAAAAGACCTGCAGTGGTGGCACAGTCACAATTTGACTCTAAGCAGATCCCTCTCAATGCCCCACCCAGAGCTGACAGTGTTGATGGATGCGCCACTTCTATGATGGGAAGTCAAACTGGTAGAGGTGGAGTTCAAAGTCCTCAAGTCTCCACTGGAGTTAGAGGCCATTTGCCTGGTGCTGAAAGCTTTCCTACTGTCCATCAAAGGTAGGATGATTTAGGTTCTCATAGACACCACCTCCACCATGTGATACTGCAACAAGGAGAGCAATGTGGGGTCTTGGGGGATGTATGTCGTTACAACGCACACTTTTACAACGCATGCACTTACAATGCATTTTTTACAACGCAACATCCACTACAACGCATTCCACTACATCGCATGACACTACAACGCATTTTTAAAAACTACCTTTACAACGCATTCCATTACATTGCATACTACCTTTACAACGCATATCATTACAACGCATACTATTACATTGCATTTAAGGTAAGTATTGGATAGTATAGGGGTAAAAATTACTATTCTTACTCCAGGGGGTGCAACAGTAGGGTAAGTGATGGATAGTATAGGGGTAAAAATTACTATTCTTACTCCAGGGGGTGCAACAGTAGGGTAAGTGTTGGATAGTATAGGGGTAAAAATTACTATTCTTACTCCAGGGGGTGCAACAGTAGGGTAAGTGTTGGATAGTATAGGGGTAAAAATTATTATTCTTACTCCAGGGGGTGCAACAGTAGGGCAAGTGTTGGATAGTATGGGGTAAAAATTACTATTCTTACTCCAGGGGGTGCAACAGTAGGGTAAGTGTTGGATAGTATAGGGGTAAAAATTATTATTCTTACTCCAGGGGGTGCAACAGTAGGGTAAGTGATGGATAGTATGGGGGTAAACATTACTATTCTAACTCCAGGGGGTGCAACAGTAGGGTAAGTGTTGGATAGTGTAGGGGTTTTAATGTAATATTATGTGTTGTAATGGTATGCGTTGTAAAGGTAGTATGCGATGTAATGGAATGCGTTGTAAAGGTAGTTTTTAAAAAATCTTTGTAGTGTCATGCGATGTAGTGGAATGCGTTGTAATGGATGTTGCGTTGTAAAAAATGCGTTGTAAGTGTAGTGCGTTGTAATAGGTGCGTTGTAAAGGTTGTTCCCCGTCTTGGGTCCTGTGCCAGGTGACACTTTGTTTCTGGAGACAGCTGAAGCACTAAGGCATTTCTGAATTTCTTAAAGGAAATGTATCTGCTTTAAAAGGTACTTTTAAAAAGGTTATGTGAGGGTTGCCAGTTGCCCCTTAGATCACATCCTACTTCCTAAAACGTTTTCTACAGCTCTCACATGTGGAGGGGTCCAGACGGGACCCTTCTGCGATTAAGTGTTTGCCACAACTTGGGAGTCTGTAACTTTTTTAATGGTTTTAAATGCGAATGAAGGACAACCATTGATAGGTCTGGAACCAATTTTGTATTAGGGTACCCAAAATTGAATTGGTATCCAGTCGCAACCCCATATTTTAAGTTGATAACATTTTACAGACTCCTAAAAGGAGATTGGTGCATGGCCCAACAATTTTTTGGTCAATACAATCTCTGAATTGAAGTGTTTTTGATCACAAAAAAGCTTCATACATTAGGGACTATATGAGTTCATGATATGCAATTATTCACGTGCAAAATCTCTAGTGGCATGTGCCATGGCATATCGTCTATGAAGTTGGAAGACTTTGTAGTCCAAAAATGCTCCTTGTCTAACTAAAATAATTTGGCTTTGTAACAGTGTTTAGTTTAACTTTATTTAAAAAAAACAATGCTCTCAACCAATGTAATTCAATGCATCATGAAAGAGTAAAGTACTGCCTGTGCCTGGTAAGAGTTCCCAACTGAGTTCCGATTGTTTTCATACCGCAAATGTTAACCTAATGATTCAATATTAATGCCAAAATGTCAGTTTCAGTTGACAAAATCTGGCTCAATTCACTGAATGCAGACAACACTGAGACCCCTTTAGTCATCTATGCATGAGAATCAGATATGGTATTAAAGCATGCATTGTAAAGTAAATCATCTTAATCTTATCTGAAAGTGATAGGATGCTTTAACCATTAAGTCATCCTTCCAAACATCCATGCAGTCATAAATTGCACGTATTCACAAATCCATTGATTAATTCTTGAACTCACCCACTTACTCATCCACAATACCTCACACTCAAACTGAGGAGTCAGTGTTGGGTTGCTTACAGTCAGAAGTCCAATTGATTGTTTTTGCTGCTAGCCGGTAAGGTGTATTAGAATGCTTAAAGTAGTATGCGACTGCTAGGATGTCTTGTATCGTGCATAATTATTTTCATTTAAGTATTGTGTATAGTTATTCCCATTTAGGTGTAACCCCATTTTGTCCTATCAGGGAATTAATATTAGGAAGACTTAGGGGCAGATTTGTGAGGGACTTGCGCCCCTTTTACGCCGCCGCTGCGTCACTTTTGTGACGCAGCGGGGGCGTAAACCCTGCACCACGTTGCGCCCCATTTACATCGTGACGCATCTATTGAGATGCGTCACGGTGTAAAGCCCTGCGCCACGAGAAACCTGGGTCAGGTTTCACGTGGGCGTTTCGACACAGGGGGGGGGGGGCATTCCATCGCAGGAATGCCCCTGAAAAGTGACTCAGTGAAATCTATAAGATTTCACTGAGTTACTTTCCCAACGCTGATGCGTCAAAACACTGCGCCTGCTTGAAGCAGGCGTAAGGCTTGACGCACTATGTTAGGGATAGGGTAGGTTGGAACAGTGCTGGAGTTGCGACGCAACTTCAGCACTGCGCCAACCTTACGCCGGCAGATGCGTCACGTATCTGCTTGTCCTTGCGCCACGATGCACCGCATTGTAAATGCGGCGCATCTGCGGTGGCGCAAGGGCAAACTTGTGTGACGCATCTTCCCTGGCGCATCCATGCTGATTTGCAGGGATGCGCCAGGGAACATAAATCTGCCCCTTAGAATGGAATGATGTAACTGGAATGATGGAACAAGGATCTTGTGATGAGCTGTTGAATGTACTGGAAGTAGTTGCAATTGCTCCCATAGCTGGGTAATTTATTCCACAATAAAGCATCTATAAAACGTAATTTGGATACGTGGAGTAACTACAATTGGCTGGTGAATTGTTCCCTCAGCAGGACCTATACCGGCTACTGAAAACTTTCATATTCATAGTTGGTGCGCTTTCTGGATTTTTTTAAATCTCACTTCTACTGGTATTTTTTCGAGTGCCGACTAGGTTTAGAAAACATAAACCAAGGGATTGGTGTTCAGACTGATTTCAGACACCTCCTAAGGATATGCTAGCCTTCAGACCAGCTAGCTAACAGTGCCACCATAAAACCCCTAACCTTACCAAGGAGCGAATCATTTCTGGCAACTATTAAACATGACAACTCTTGATCCTTCAGGGATCGTGGAAGCAGTGCAATACCTTTCGCTCAGTAAATCATGCTCACTCAGTCACGGGGTGATACATAGATAAAGGATGGTGGGGGGGGTTTAATAAGCATTTATTGAACCAGCATCATTCTAGTATAAACACATGTTCGTGGCAACAATCATTCGACAGAAACAGATATGTAAGATTACAAGCACTGACAGAGCACATAAAAGGTAGAATTCTACCATAGTGCTAAAACTGTAAATATATTCAGGCATATCGATACATGGCAGTAATCAAACATACTCCTATGAGGCAACCCCTATCTAAGTGGTCCTAAGTGTACTTAGCATGTATGTAGGTGTAAAGCCTAGACTCCCCTCGGACAGAGCCAAAAATGAGAAGAAAACAATGTTTTCAAATTCCAATTTGGCTTGTTTTGAAAAAAGGCCGAATTGTTCCAAGCACACAGAGAGCAAAATGTTTATGTGTCATGTATGGGAGATGCAACATCACTGTTGCTTGCATTTGCAGACAACGGTCCCTGTAAAACCTCTTGAATCAGGTCAATGGAGCAAAGGTGATCATCTTCAGTTCCTACAGCAGCAGCTGATGAAACACTTGGTACATGTGTGCTTGTTGTAGAGCCGGTGTCCGGTCGACAGGAGCTGGAGCATTCCATGGAGTTTCTAAGAATGCCGTCATCGACATGGGAATACGCTGAGGACACTGTAATACATGGGCCTTTAAAGAGTCCAGTAGTACATAAACATCTGGTGGCGCAACCAATGGAAGTGTTAGACGTACGTCCAACATGCATTCGTATCAGCAGAATAAGCACCCCAGACTGATCTGAACATTAGGAACCAATGCTCGCTTATCTCCTGAAGCCAAGGTTCACCCAGATGGAGTACCATGAGTTCACGGTAGCATCGCACAAGGAGAGCTTTTTCCATCTCTGGTGGAACTGGGCCGTCCATTGCGTAGCAGGATAATTAAATCCAGGATACCCACTACAAGTAATAGGACTAGTGGAAGCCCTCCAAAAATGCATCCCAATAAGGAGTGTATAAAGGCAGTAATAGCTCCCAAGATTGTCTGAAAGGTGCTCAATAGTCCAGAACCTCTGCACTTAAATAGGTGCATGATTCCACTCGTATCATACATGTTAAAGATATGATGTATCATTTCATAGAAAAGGAGTGGGAAGCTCATTAGGACTAGCGCCTGTATCTCAGCCGAAGACCTTGCAATCTGGAGAGCAAAAGTCTCTCGGGCTGAGGTTAAGGCCACATCCTTCTGTGACAGCATGGCTTTCAGTCTGCTCAGAGAATCAAACTGCATAAAGGAAACATCCAATGAAGGCCATAGCCGTTCCTCCCTAACTGTTTGGGTCATCGGAAACAATACTTACATACAACAAGTAACCCTGGAATTTACTGTGACCAGATATGTCCTCCTGGATATCCCTCCCGCTTCTCATCGAGTTTGATTGAATACCTCACTCAACCAGCCCTGCGCTATGATAAACTCCTTGTATTAGGAGATCTCAACCTACATCTGGAAGAAGCGAGGTGTGTGGTGGCCGAGGAGTTACGCCAGGAACTGGCGACTCTACAATTGAGATTAACAGCTATCTCTCCTACTCATCAGCAAGGCCATCTGCTTGATCCCATCTTTACAAATTGGGATGAGTTAGTGGTCGGTCTGCCTCAGCCTATGGTTTGGACGGATCATTACTTGGTCCCATTTGTTATGCGACTGCCTAGGCCTAAGGTGCAGGAGGATGTGAAGGGGGAAATAACCTGTCAGAAATGGGCGGGTTTTTCCCCAGGCAGGTTTAATAGTACCCTCTTGCAGGGGGGGCCTCCGGGGGGAACGGATGCTGATAGTGCTTGTCTAGACCAGGATAGAAGGATTGGGGAAGCGCTTGATAGTACGGCCCCTTGGTCACGGAAACTATCAGGTAGAGCTTGGCAATCTGCACCTTGGTTCAATACCGTTTTGAGAAAGGCTAAGTCAGACTGTAAACGCGCGGAAAGGCACTGGAGGAAGGACTTTTCTGTCCTAGGAAGGAGTGAATACAAAGCTATGCTGAAGGGCTACCATGGACTTATTAGAAGAACAAAGGCAGAGTATTATCTGGAAAGAACTGGGTCTGCGGGCAACTCGACCAGGGAACTATTTAGGGTCTATAAGGAAATTTCCTCCCTTTCTACAGTGGCAGCACCTGTAATAGGTTCAGTAGAGCTGTGCAACCGTATGGCAAATTTCTTTTCAGATAAGGTGGAGAAAATGACGCTGCTCAAGTAGACCAAGATATTTTGGATGAGGCAGGGCCCGTTAATGAGGGTGAGGGACTAGACAGTTTTATTGTCCCCCCCCCCAGAAATGCTGATTAAAATCTGCCTGAGCATAAAGTCGGGTTCTCCTAAAGACCCGGCCTCCCCAATAGTGCTTAGAGGCTACATAGAAACACTGGAACCCTATATTAGACACCTTGTGGAGGTTTCATTTAGGACTTGCACAGTTCCAGGTCGATGGAAGGAGGCAGTGGTACTTCCTCTACCCAAAAAGCCACACTTAGGTTTAGACCGTCTGGATAACCTACGTCCAATCTCGCTTTTGCCCTACTTCGCTAAGGTCATGGAGAAAGTGGTGAATAAGCAGCTTACGACACATATTGGGAAATTCCATCTTCTACATCCTACCCAATCCGATTTCCGGGAATGCCACTCGACAGAGTCTGCCCTGCTATTTGCCACAGAGACCATTAGGCAATATGTGGACGCAGGTCAGACGGCGGCCTTGATCATTTTGGATCTAAGTGTCGCCTTTGATACGGTTGCTCATCACACTCTAGTGCACCGTTTGAAGAAGGGTGGAGTGTCAGGCAGGGCACTAAGTTGGATGAAATCATTTCTGGCGGAGTACAGTTTTCAGGTGAGGCAGGGTGGGCACTATTCTGGGGTCATCAGGTTGAAGCAGGGGGTGCCTCAGGGTTCAATCCTGAGCCCGACCTTGTTCAATCTATATGTGGCTCCCTTAGCGGAGATCGCGGATGGTTTCGGGATTAGGGTTGTATCCTATGCTGACGACACCCAACTGGTGGTCTCCCTGACACAGGAGCAGGACTCGGTAGCACCCAACTTCGTGGCATGTTTGCAAGAGCTAGCATCATGGATGGACAAGAACTGTCTGAAGTTGAACGGTGACAAGACCGAGTAACTGGTGGTGGGGAGAGCACCATCGGTGTGGTCGTCAGCCTGGTGGCTGCAGAGCCTGGGGCCCACCCCCTGTGCCTTGTGCCCAGGCTAAAAACCTGGGGGTATCGATGGATTCTAATCTCTCCTTTGAGTACGAGACCAGACGGGTTGCGGGTGCCTGCTTCGGAGTTCTGAAGGGCCTGGATATGCTGCCTATTACAGCCAGGAAGACCTTAGTCCATGCCCAGGTGACATCTCGCCTCGATTATGGTAACATCTTGTATCTGGGTGTAACAGGGAAATGTATGCGGAGACTCCAGTGTGTGCAGAACGCAGCAGCTCGTCTGGTTCTGATGCGTCCTAGGAGAGCTCCATCAAAGCTGGCTCTTGCTTCCCTACATTGGCTACCGATTTGTGAACTAGTCTGGTTCAAGGTGCTGTGTGTCTGCCACCGCATTCTTCATGGGACTGCGCGGCCTATCTGCTTGATTTTCTCACTCCCTATGTCCCAACTCGTTGCTTAAGATCTGAGGGGAGAGGGTTGGTATGTGTTCCGGCTGTGAAGAGAGCCAGGATGGGGGGCCGTTCCTTTCATCTTGTGGCGGCACAACTGTGGAATAAACTTCCTCTGAGTCTGCGACTGGAGCCCTTAGAGGGTGTTTTCAGGAAAAATCTGAAGACTCATTTATTTCCTTCAGGATAATGGTCTGGTAGCTTACCTTAGCGGCTTTCATTGTAGCGCGGGGACACACTGGCTGAGTGTAACCAGGCGCTTTATAAGTGTGCTAACAATAATAATAATAATATGTGATGCCCGGTATCATTCCACAACAACCTTGATCATTCAACATTAAATAGTTCCCGTTCAAGAGCAGTTTGAGCACTGGATGAATCACTGCAGCTGGGGATCCTTTCAAGTGACTTGATACGTTTGCAACTGAAGCATTACAGGCTTAGTGCAGCAAAATATCCTGACAAATTAGAGACCCACTTAAAAAAACTCTCACAGTCTGAAGCACAGAGAAAAACATCAGTGTCCCCATTCCTGCATTTAAATCTGTATGGCAAATCCCCAAGACTCATGTATGTATCCCTGTCCCAACACTTCATACCTGCCTACCTGGTGAGATTGTAGACAGTATTAAAATTGGAATGTTGTGATTGGCAGTTTAATATGTTATGTTATGTTATGTTAGGAGGAATTTATAGAGCGCACGCACACCCTAGGGTTTCATGGCGCTAATTGTCTCAGGTGGACACGACGGACAGACTAATTGTATGCAAGTGCAAACAGCTGTGTTTTCAGAACCTTTCTGAAGCTCAGTAGATTTTCCTGCATTCGGATGTCCAGAGGTAGCGAATTCCAGAGGCTGGGTCCAAGGTACGAGAACCTGCGCCCTCCCTGGCGCTTCTTTTAATGGCCGGGGTAGCTAGAAGCATAAGGTTACCAGACTGTAGAGAACGACGAGGTATGTATTTTATGATCAGATTGCTAAGAAACTTAGGGCTCTTGCAATGCAGGGCTTTGAAAAGAAGGCAGCCGGTCCTAAAAGCTGCACGTTGGGCAATAGGGAGCCAGTGTAATTTGGCCAAAAGGGGGCTGGCAGAGAGCCATTTGGGTTGCTTAAGTATTAGTCTGGCTGCCTGGTTCTGTACCATTTGGAGACGTTTGAGCAGGAACGTGGGCAAGCCGAAGTAGATGGAATTACTGAAATCGAGACGCGATAGTACAAGGGCAATCACTGCCTGAGTGAGAGCCGAAGGGGTGAGTAAGTGAGCGATTTTTTTGAGTTTCCTCAACTGAAAAACACATGAGGAGACTACAGACCCCACCTGTCCCCTAAGTGAGAGGTCGGCGTTCAGAGTCACTCCTAGGCTTTTTACAGAGGGAGAGGGAGGCGGGCCAAGGTCAACAGGCCAAAAGTGAGGGCCCCACATGTTTGCGCTGGTACCTGGCAGGATTAACTCAGTTTTGCCAGGGTTAAGTTTTAGCTGGTTGAGATTCATCCAGCGCTGAATGTGAAGCATAGTGGCTTGAAATTCAAAAGCTGAGTTAGGCCCATCCAGTGTAAAAATAAGTTGAAGGTCATCTGCATAATTAAAAGTTGTGACCTTCATGTATTTTAAGGAACTGATGAGGGGTCTAAAATAAAGATTGAATAGTAGAGGGGAGAGTGAAGAACCCTGGGGAACTCCGCAGGCGGAAACAAACCATCCTGGGGGCAGTGAAAGTGCCTAGACGGACTGCCTGCGTTCTGTCTTGAAGAAAAGATTTAATCCAGTTGTAAGCGGAGCCTTGTATACCTGCTTATTCGACACGGGATAATAA
Source organism: Triturus cristatus (assembly GCF_964204655.1). Classification (NCBI taxonomy): domain Eukaryota; kingdom Metazoa; phylum Chordata; class Amphibia; order Caudata; family Salamandridae; genus Triturus; species Triturus cristatus. The sequence goes on from NC_140593.1 coordinate 280,927,870, forward strand.
GATGTGATGATTCACCGTGCCGAACGCGGCCGACAGATCAAGGAGAAAGAGGGCCTGATGATTGCCTTTATCCGCATTAGCTCGCAGGGTGTCTAGTACACTGAGAATGACCATCTCGGTGGAATGTGCAGGACGGAACCCAGCTTGATTGGGTTCCAGGTAGTCGGTTTGTTCAATAAAATTCGAAAGGGACTTGGTGACGTGGGCCTCGAGGATCTTTGCCAAGGAGGGAAGCAAAGAGATAGGGCGATAGTTGGAGTGAATCAGGGGATCAGCCCCAGGTTTTTTTAATAGTGGGACCACTATCGCATTCTTAAAGGCAGAGGGAACCTTACCCTGAGTTAGGGATTTAACTCGGACCAGTAGTTCTGAGAAGAGCAGGGGGCATAGGACTGGAAGATGATCCAAGGTCGCAGGATTAGCCGTGACCAGATCAGTGTGGTCTGGGCCACACATAACGGGGATGCTGGCCTTGATCGTGGAGATTTTATCCAGAAAGAATGAGTTCAAAGAGCTGCAAAACTCCTGAGTGGGTGGCTGGTCAGGGTGAATTCTGTCAGAATTACATAAATCATTGACAATGGAAAAGATCTCTTTCGATTGATTTTGGGCGTTAAGAATTCTGGCTGGTAAATATGCGGCTTTAGCTACACGTAGATTCTTTTTGTAGTCGTTGCGAGCAGAGGAAAACAGAAGTTTATCCTCCAAGTTGTAGTGTGATCTCATTTCCTTTCTTTTTGTCTAAGCTCAAGCTTCTGTTTTTTGAGCTCAGTGGAGAACTTATAATATGGCCATGGGTTACCCATTCTGTGGAAGGTGGCTCAGTCCCAGTAAAGGGTAATTGGTCCAATTTTTCACAGTGCAGCATTGTAAACTCTGCGTCTCTTCGTGCCATTTTTATCTGTCTTTCTGTTAGATTCGTACTGTTGATTTACTGCCTGGGCATGTGACCAGAACGCAATGAGTGTAGCGTCCAGCTTAATAATAGAATGGATCGCAATTACGATTGTCCATGTTGTAATATGAACAAATCCTGTTCCATTCTATCTATTGCACAAGACACAATGCTGCCCAGTGAATAAATCCTGGATGATACCATTGTCAACCACTCCCAAAGTCTTTTCTAGGTTAACCCTATCATTTTCACATAGCCTCTCAGCAGCTTCCTGTTGAGAGATTTTCCAAACCTCATTGTAAATCGCATATAAGAAGCGTTTCCGATGTGTCTTGTGGGGACCTAACAATAAATCCCTGAGATCCATGACATCTGAGAGTAAGGACAAGTGTTGTTTCACCTGGCACAGTGTTGAGGTTTCTTAGCCACTCTAGACATAACTTCCCAATACTGTAAGATGTCACCACTTCCGGGTGTTCTGTTGGTACATAACGCTTGTCAGGCCTATGGGCACTAAATCCTTTGGTGTTACCCTTGAAACTCGACTTGTTTGTGACGATAGGCCAAACCAACCATCCCTTCCAATTGGGGTCTGATGAATTGTATGAATCATCATGTAAATTGTAATCTAATGTATCCTCACCATGTTGTGTAAAGTTTTGCCATCCCTCAAAACGTGTAACTGAGGGAATCTGTGGCTAATCCAAGGCAAGCCTGTTGCACTGTGTTGTTCAGGAATATTATTTGATGTGGCAAGCTCGAAATAGGGTCTCAGTTGCATGAACCTGGCAATATTTAGTCCCCCAGGCTGACTTTGTATCAATAGTGTCCATCTAAAAGTCAAAACCCTGTACAGACAGCTGAGAAAGAAAGGAAGCAGAATATATTTGTTTAGTGTTAGTAAGCATATTTTTCTGTGCAGTTGTAGGTGTACTGTTGTAATAAAAACTGATCGGGTCTGATGTGTCATACCAAGAAAAATAAGCAAACTTTTGTGCAAATGTATCTGAACTATCTTTCGGTGGTGTTGGGCAATGTTCCCATTGATGGTAGGAGAAATCTTTACTTAGGATACTTGCTTCGTGCAAGAAGTCATGACCATAGTGTTGATAACACAGTGTCAAAATTAGATGCGTCATCATACAATTCATTGCTAGAAAATACAGCAGATTGTTCAAAATCAGACAGCATTGTATTTACAGTTTCAAAGTCCCAATCATCAGAGAAAGTACTGGAGGTGATGATATCATTTAATGAAATTTTAAACGAGTGTGGTATTTTTTAAAGTTTAGATGGGCCATATACACCACATGAAACCCTGTCCCAAAGTATTCCTTCAGGCAATGGAACTGCTGTAATGTTCACTAAGGACAGGTCTCTCTCTTCATGGTGTGATGATGCATGCGGTTTCAAGATCAAGTTCACATGTTGTACTGCAGAGCGTTCTGGGAGGTAATGTCCATTCAGGAGCAAGAAAAAGACAGTTAATACACCTATCCAGAGGATTAGAAACAGTAGACCTATAGAAAGCCAGAGCTGTGACCAGGAAGAAACAAGGTAAGGCCCTAATTTGTTGTTTGTGAGTAACAGGCGGTGGTGTTAACTAGGGTCCACTTGGATGCAAAGAGAAAGTATCAAAATTGATGAAGCAGCCAGATGCAGTTCGATCTATCTTTGGTTGTTCAGCAGGTATTGTAGAACTGGAAGATTTCTTTCTCCGAGACATGTTCGCATAGATGTCAGTGTTAGACTGAATTGAGATCTGTGTGTCATTTGTAGATGGAAGTCATTCAATGTCAAGCTCCATTTCATTGTTCATTGCTCCTTCACTTCGTGGAGTAGAATCTTCAAGCGTTATTAGTCTTTCTGTTTGAACTTCCTGTATGGTAGTGAGAGGAGATCTGGTGCTACGCAGGAGCCCACTCTGCCTACTATTGAGTATCTGCCACATAGTGTGGTTTGATCAAATCAATTGAGACAAATCTTTTTATTTTCTTACCAGCAAGAGGCAGAAGAAGTACTGTTCTTGTTCCTTTGACAGCCAGGACAGGCTTTTCTTTGACCAGGTTGCCAATCTTCAGGATCCAGGCAGGTCTTTCTGGTACAGCTTTCTCTTTATCAAAAAGCAGTCCTAGACATGGTGGTCTGCTGAGCCCAGCAGGCCACCATCCTAGGAAGGGCTGGCATTCCCAATGGGCTCGCACATTGCGAGAGGCTCATTAATATGAATGAGCCTCGCAATTTGCGACCCCATTGGGAATCTCAAAACAGTGTATTAACACTGTTGTACATGCATAATAGCGTCTCGCAAATTCGCAATTTGCGAGGCGCTATTTTGTGCGTCGTACATCTAGTCCTTAGTTCTGAAAGCTGTGCCGTGCAATCTACTAGAGACTGCTTCTGCATGTTGCTAGGACGGGACTTGCTGTCCCGCATACATCCCTTTACAATCACACATGCTGCACTGATTTGCTGATTTCTATGGTGGGCTGGGCAGAGCCATCAGTGTAAATTATGTATTCACACTAATCTAGAGGTATTATTTTATTTGGGAGAGAATATTCTTGTCCGTTATGCAGAAATGCTTGTGTTTTTAATTTAGAGTCAAATGTGTAGTCTACATGTGTTGCAGTGAGAGAATTAGCTCATTGTGTCCATCGTGAATGCAGTGCTTTTGCATCTGGAATGCTTTCTTTGGTAGCAGCCTCTAAGGTTGGTACTGGAGTCATGACAATTATGTGTTTCACCTGAGCTTGTGTTCTTTCTCTCTCTACAGCAGCCTTTTCTGTTGTTAGTATATATCTGTAGATGCAAAACAAATTTCAGCGTTTGGGTTCAAATGAGATTTATATTCAATAGGTACCGTTTCGCCTTCATTGAAGGTTAGCCAGTGTACCCTGATTGACCCGCGACTATATGGATCACCAAATGTGTGGTGTTTACACATGTGTGCAAATGTTTGGAAACTATCATGTCACCTTGTATGGAATGGAGAGTTTTAGTGTTTTCTTGTGTCCAATGTCGAACTGAAAAATCGGGTCTGATTAGGTTTTTGAAAGGTTTTCATTTTTCTGCATAATCCAAAATGTATGTTCTGCCAAAGTTTAGGAATCCTAAAATGGATTGTAAACCTTTCAGAGTCTTTGGAGGTTGGAGCAGCACACATTTTGTCAAAGAATTAGCTGCCAGGATTTTCCCTTCAATTAATAACTCATATGCCAAAAATAGAACATTGAGGTAGGCAATGTTTGATTTTTTTAAGTTAAATTCGTAGCCCAAGGTAGCGAACTCTCAGATTATGTTGTCCACCCTATGCAAGTGATCCAATAATTCATTGTCCATCAGATAAATAAATATCATCCACATAGGACAATGCCTCCTCATCACAATTTTGGGCTATTTTTGTACCCCCGGGACAATCTACAGAATTGGCGCTGAGCGCTTAAAATGCTGTCAAATGTCTGCTTTCAGGTGCTATATTTTGGCAGAAAAAGCCATTGGAGGTATCTAATGTTGTTTTGTGTTTTTTCTGCACAATGTTATTCATTAATGTGTCACTGTGTGAATTCTGTACTGCAAATGTCTTTGTGCATGTGTTTAAATGCCTGTAGCCTAAACTAGATGGTATGAATTGTCGGGTTTCATTACGGAAAACAAGGGATTAGTCATAGGGGAAATGCAATTCTCAATCTCACCTTGGTACTCAAGTTGTTTTAGGATCTCCCTGACTTGTTTCTTTGCCTTATGTTTTATTGGGCACTGCCTCTGTGGTGTAGGGGTAGTTTAACTGGTATTTCATGGTGAGGCAACTCAGCATCCCACAATAAATGATTGTAGTAAAATGCGGGAGCTAGCCCTAATGCCCACTCCTGCGCATGTTTTGGGGACTCTGGAATGAGGTCAGAGAAAGCTGGTAATATTATCTCTTCCCCTTTAGGGCAATCCATAACAAACTCTGGCAGTCAATCTCTTTCACCCAATAGGATATTGTATCCAAAAGTCAGGTTTGTGTGTATGTCCCCCTCCATTTGAAATGAAATTTTGTGTAATTGATGCGGGATGCTTACCCTTGTATCAGGTGTTTCCACCATGAAATGTTCACTGAATGCTGAAGTCACAGAAATTCCATCAGGTTCTGGTGAGCTATTGGTACTTCTGCTAGGCTGTCTAGCATCGTCAGAGCCCATTCCCCATTCAGGAGTAGAGTCCTCAGTAGCCTGGGCATTTCTGATTTTAAGGCCAGTTACTTTCTTCTTCTTAAATTGAGGTTTACTTTTAGGTTTATCTTCGTGGTTGATAATGTAGTCTGAAGTGCGATGTGTGTCTCTTGGCTTTGCTTGCTCTTCTAATCTGCGTTCTGACTGTCCTTCCCTCTTGAAATTTTGAGGACCCTGAAATGAACAAGAGGAACATGTATCAGTATCCTGATATGTGTTAGGTTTTTTTAATATTTTCACAGTTCCTAAGATTATATTTTCTATCAGAGGGTCCCTGTTGAGAAGACCCACCCCGCCATTGTGATGCATTCTGCTTATTATTTTTTGATTGTTTGTTGTCCCATTTCTTTTTTGAAGAATCGGGTGCTTGCTTTGAGTTGTCCTTGTCCGGATTACTTGTCAATTGCGGTTTCACAATTCTAGCTCCTAAGTTATCTCTACCCAGCGAAGCACAGGTATCTCAGATAACCTTAGGTAGTTCTCTCTCCTGTTGAGCAGGAGTGCATTCCCTCAGGCATTGGTGTATAGCCACCACTGCTGCCTCTCCTTTTATGTTACCTAACATAATTGTGTATACCTGGGAAAAGTGTCATCCCTATGTCCAAGGCAGGTTCTGCCCCGTACTTATTCTGTATTTGTTTCAAAACATCTGGTATGACTACTATTGAGGGGGTACCATGAGTTCTGATGTAAATGGCCGCGAAAACTGTACCCCAAGTGGTACAGTCCTCTTTCACGGGAGCTATTCCCATTGCTAAGCAAAGAGTCAGTATTCTGTGTTTTTCTCGTGGACCCGTATATGGAAATACTACCTCAAGCTGGGCTATTTTCTGTGCTATTTAGGAAGGCATTTGCTCAAGTCTAGTGGACATTCTTCCCATAATCGTGTTCAGCGCTTGTGAGGTGATTTTTGTTGCAGTCACTTGTGGTTGACCAGCTTGAGCGGCCCTTGAACGTTGAATTGTAAGTGTTCGTATTACGAACTGTGTAAGATTTCTGTATAATTGTATTATTTCTCTGTGAAGTGGATGTAAGTCTACTGCTGGCAATGTATCAATTTCTGGATTTCTGTATGCACCTAGGACTGGCCATGTCGCTCCATCTCTGCTGAGCGGACTGAGTCTCACTTTATCTGTGGTATGGGGGAGGGAGCCTTTAAACCAATGTACATGCTCTTGGTAAGTTAACAGGACTTCTGTGTCCTTGTATGCAATATATTCTGGTAGTTCATCTGGAGAATTTGAATAAAACGTATGTGTGTGCATCTGCAGGTGGGAATTTAACCCAAAAATAGAATACCTCTGTTCTGAATGCCTCGTGTGCCTAAATCACGAAGATTACGGTCCAAACTAATGATGTAATCCCATGGTCTAATAATTTCATAGTAAATGCATATCTGCAATTTTATGAAATGTTAAGAGCACCTTCCTGCTAAGCTTCTCCCACACAAGTACCACTCACACCACTCATGCCAGCACCTCCAGTCTGAGGCATTATGAGAGGATGTTTTTACTGAAAATGTTACTCAGTGTATGCACACTGTAGGGAAGTATAATCCTTGAAGCTTGAACAAACCTACAGCCAATACATAGGACTCAGCTGTACTCAGCTGCAGCAGATTCTTTCCCTTCCTACCCCAGACGTCTCTGGGTAAATGTGAGTAGGGGTCTCTGAGAAAGCACATCTGGACTACTCAGCTGTGGCAGTTAAATAGGAACAAATCCAATGTTTGCGGCGCCATGTGGTGTAGTTTCTAATAATGCATAGGATCTGTGTTTATAGATAACATAAACCAAGGGATTGGTGTCCAGACTGATTCCAGACACTTAAAAGGATATGTTAGCCTTTAATCCAGCAGGCTAACAGTGTCACCATAAACTTCCTAACCTTAGCATGGAACAAATCGTTTCTTGCAACCATCGAACATGACAACCCGTGATCCTTCAGGGATCGTGAAAACAGTGGAGAACCTTTCGCTCAGTAAATCTTGCTCACTTAGTCTCAGAGAGATACACAGAATAAATGATGGGGGTGTTTTTAATCAGCATTTATTGAACCAGCATCATTGTAGTATAAAACATGTTTGCATGTTTGCGGCAACAGTCATTAGGCAGAAACAGATATATAAGATTGCAAGCACTGACAGAGTACACAAAAAGTAGAATTCTACCATGGTGCTAAAACAGTAAATTTTATGCAGGCATATTGGTACATGACAGTAATCAAGCGTACTCCTATGATGCACACCCTATCTAAGTTTACCTAGCATGTATGTAGGTGTAAAGCCAATAATCCCCTAAGAGCCAACCCAATAACCTGATGGGGGAGAATGAAGGACCCCATCTTGATCTTGAGTTGTACACCCTGCAAGGGATGTCAGACCAATGCGTGCTGTAACGTCTGCAGTCCAGGACCTCAGCGTCTCACATCAGTGTGAAAGCCTCTCCTCTGGTTCCATAGCGAAGATGTGGTTCTTTTATACCCACAAAATACCCTCAGGGGTTCTACCTAGATATGAAATGCTTGCCATTATGTATAGTGGACCTGTCGTATAAGGATGACGTTTGCGGTGACTTTTGTACAGAGTTATTATACTGAAGATGGTAATCCTGCTTTTACGTCCTGGGCAGGGGATGAAGATATAATGCTAGGAATCTTCATGCATAATAAATGAGGCCAGTTTCGGAGACAACTGATCAACATTTATTCAGTGCATAATTAAGTAAAATGTCAGGGCCAGAACCGTTATGTAGATCAAGATAGGACAAATGTAGATAAAAGGTTGCATTGCTACCTAGGCCTATATTGGGGTACATTGGGGTTCATAACAGGGGGATGTGGATACATCATGAGGATTGCGAAAAGCTGTTGGATGGCCGGCCAACCACTGTTGCAGTGGCTGAATTTTCTGATGGTTCCTGCATCTTTTCACCTCACTGTACATTCTACTGCAGGTGCTGGTGTGGGTGCCTCCATTGTGTCTGGATTCTTCTTTCTTGCCGCTCCGCAGACACAGCTGTTCACATCGGACTTCTAACGTCATACGGCAGCAGCCATCTTTAAGTTGGCTGTATTATCAAGAAGACATGTTTTAGTCTTGTTGAACGTCCTACGTTGCACATAGGTGGCCATCTTGATGTAGGCCGCATCATCGGGCTCATCTTCTACACAGTGATCTGCACGCCTGAGAGAGCGGTATGGCTCTAGGTATTATACATCCTTGTGGTTATGCATTTCTACTGTTTTTCGATAAGCCTTTGTGGATCTTCTTCTTAGCGATGTGCACACTTTGCTGGTGTCCGTGCACATTTTCTTCTCAGCAGTACACATGCATGAGGCAGTGTAATTTTGACACAAGTGCATTGGTGATGTGCACACCCTTTGGAGTGCATTGTGGAACTGTATAAAACACATTGCAAGTACTATGGTATTTTAACAACAGCTGCTGAGTTTTTATTTTTCTCAGTATCACTGTTTTTCATTTTCAGAGTTTATTTTGGTTCATAAGTGACTATGACAGCTGGAGGTTTTTTAAATTTTACTCGGCCCAAACCATTTTCCCCTCTTCTGGTGAGAATGCACTCAAGTGGCAAGAATGGAAGGTGTAATTCCTTAATTACATTGAAGATGATGATTTTACACCTGACAAACAAGAGAAAAATGTGTTGCATTCCTTGGGTCCTGTAGGATTAAAAGTGTAGAACCGCAATGCTGAAAAAACACGTACTGAGTGAATGTATTCTTACATCTTACATGCAATGGATGATTTGGATGCGTACTATGCTCCCACTGTCTGTGTGGGTATTGACTGTTATAAGTTCTACCACAGAAAGCAGTCTAAGGAAGAGGCAGTGAAAGAGTATGTGTCTGCTTAACAAAATTTGGCATTAACATGCGGTTTTTGCACTTTGCACGACAAGCTTATCAGAGATCAAATTGTCATGCATGCTGCTAATACACCCATACAGGATAGTCTGTGGGTGAAGGATGAGTCCCCACATTAAGGAGGTCGTGGACATTAATAAAAGGGCTGAACTCACAAGAAGGTGTGCCAAATTAGTTTTAGCAGACAATAAAAAAAAAGCGGAGTCAAATAATACATCTGGAACTAAGGAGGAAGTTAATAAAATCAAAGCTAGTAAGAAATGTGTCTCTATGAGGAATAAAAATCCTAAACAACTTGAGGATGCGAAGTGTTACATTCAGACCATTTGGCTAATGATAACAAATGCCTGACTTGTAATCAAAGAGGTTCCGGTTGTGTCATTATTGGTCATTTTTTCAAGGTTTGCAGACCAAAAGAAAAAAGCTCTTCCGTCAGAGTTTTAGAGGAAGATTCTGAGTCCCAAGATACTGATACTGATGCCACCAACATGTGTGCGTTAAGCATAGATTCCTTCTCAGATGTGTTGGGGGAATTGGGTGAAAGGAAGAAACCTAAGTGCTGTATTTACATTGAAGGAATAACTATTGTGGTTACGGTAGATTCAGGTTCACCATACATCATAGTGAATGAAGATGTGTGGGACAAGAGTTTCAAATTGGTTTTAGGTAACAGTCTTGAGCCATCTGATATTTCTCCCAAGAGTTTCACTTGGGAGCCGATTCCTTTGCTACGTTTTAGAAATTTAAAGTTCAGATTCAAGAACAGAGAGGCTGTGTGCAGATATTTTGGGCTAGTGGGACCAGGGAGAACCTGCTATAATTTTGGATCACAGTGGTTCTGAGCCAGTTCTTGGTGTATGTAGTGAGTTGAGTTACAGTACTTTTATGTATGAAAGGATTATTCCGATGTAGTTTCAGATAAAGTGGGAGCACTCACAGGATTCCAGCACAGAATTGTATTGAAAGAGGGTACTGTACCATGTATACATAAAGCTATGAATATTCCCATGGGTATCAGACAAGAGGTTTCTAAAGAATTGGGCAAACTGCTGGAAGAAGGAATTATAGAGACTATAGAGTCACCTGATTAAGTCGCACCATTAGTGGTAGCACGACGTGCCAATGGTATGCTAAGATTGTGTGTGGACCTTAGAGATCTCATAAAGAACATTCTGGTTGATTAATTCTGGCTTCCCAAAATTTGTGAAATGTTATCTATTACTAGAGGGTCCTAATGGTTCACCATGATGGATCTTACATCTGCTTATCATCAGGTCCATTCGCATCTAGACAGCCACAGGTTCACTGCTTTTATTACTCCTTTCAGATGCTTTTAATTTGTTCGAGTATCATTTGGTCTAGCATCTGCGGCTGCCATGTTAAATTTAAACTGTTCAGACATGTAAAAAAATGTGGTTTTCTTCCATGATGATATTTTAGTCATACAAAATAAGGAAGAACATGAAAAGAAACTCAGGGAGGTTCTAGAGATTCTTAGTGAGAAAGATCTCAAGACAAAATACTTCAAATTTAAATTTTAGAAAAACTCAGTTATTTAGTTGGGCCATCAAATAAGCGAATGAGGGGTTGAACCAAAAACATCTTTAGTGCAGGCAATTAAAGCAGCTCCTGCATCTTCCAGTAAGGATGAGATTAGGACTTCTATGCAAAATATGTCAGGAATTTTCTCAAGCAAAGCCTTTCAGATTAGACAGCTTTTGAAGGGTAAATGGTATTTTGTGTGGTCTGATGAGTGTCAACAGGTGTTTCAGATTGTAAAAAATGACATCAGTGCTTTCCCAGCCTTACAGGGGTTTCATCTTGCTCTGAGAAGTATTGTTACCACGGATGCCAGATGTAAAGGGATGGGGGCTGTTCCTACCCATATCGATGTAAGTGGAAATTAATGAAGTGTCGCTTTTGCTTCACTCTCTATTAGTCCGACAGAAGCGAAGCATTCTGTTATTGAAAAAAAAGCTCTTGTGTGTGTATGGGTTTGGAACCTTTCAGGGCTTATGTCTGGGGCTCGCATTTCACTCTTAGAAGTGATCACAAGCCTTTACCTAAAGTGCTTACCCCAACGCGTTTGATTACTGCTTCTACTAGACTTGCCTACATGTCCATCAAACGTTTAAACTATAACTATGATGTATGTTATACACCTAGTACTAAAAACAAAACTACAGATTTTTTTAGCAGAATGCCGTTGCCGGATACAGTCAAACTTGATGAGGAGCTTGAGAATTTTTCTGTGGCAGAGGTCAATGACGGCATTTTGGGAAATGAATAGGTGGAGGCTACTGTTATGGATGAAATGTTGCAGAAAGTATGTAGTTGGACTAGAGGAGGTTGGCCTTCCAAGTGTGACATGAAGAATGAGTACAGAGTTTTTTAGTTTTGAGGTATGAATTATCTGTTGAGGTGCTACATGCTGGAAGGGTTTCACCTCTTGACTCCTTAAGAAATTAGCTATTGGATTTAAGTCATGAGGGACACTTAGGCATTATGAAAACTAAAGGTAGGTTTAAACAAGGTTACTCGTGGCCAGGCATTAATCATGCCATTGAGAAGAAAGTGAAATGTGTTTTGTGTAACAATTAGTGAAAGAGTCTTAGAACCCCTTTGTGCCCATTGAAGTGTCCTGAAATGCCATGGGAAAGAATAAGATTTGACATTTTGGGTCCTATTCATGAGGTTGAGGTTCCCATGTATGTAATACTTCTTTTTGATCATTTGCCAAATGGCCAGAAATTAAGGTACTACCAAAGGTGGATGCACAATCCATATTGCTTTTTTTGGTTAGGCTGTTCTTTAGAGAAGGCCTACCCAAGTTCATTTTGACAGAAAATGTACCTCAATTTTGTTCCGAGGAGTTTAATTCCTTTTTTGAAAAGAAATGGTGTGGTAATAAAACGGCCTGAGTCAACTATCCAGCTGGGAATGGTGCTATGGAACACTTTAACAGAGTGCTAAAAATGCTATTCAGATGGAGAGGGAAGCAAAAATGCCATTGTTTAAGGAAGTATTGTGCACCGTGCATTTCTACAAGATTTAGTCCTTTTGAACTCATGACTAACATGTAGGACAATGTGGGATGCATGTGCAGTTCCAAAAGGAGTGAGCAGACCCCAGCCATGGTCAAGGAATGAGTGACGGACACTCAGAACAAGTGTAAGCAGTACCATGACAGGAGGAGTGGTTGTAAGAAAGTTGTGGTGCATCTTGGTGACTGGGTAAGGGTCAAGAAACCAAGTTTTTTTTTTAAAAGAGTGATGGGAAATATTTCCAACTCTTAAAGGTGGTCAGGATTCTGTATAACGCAGTACTGTTGACTGATGGTACAATTTGGCATTTGAGTAAACTTTTGTTGTACAAAGGAGAAAAGAGGGTTCCCGCTGAAGCCTGAGTAAAAACAAAATCTGATTGCTTGTTGAATGAGATGTGATCTGGGAGTACGGGTAAAGGATCTGGATCTGGAGGTAACTTTGGAAAAGGACTAGAGAACTTTCGAAGGGTGTGTGATGGTAATGATCAAAATTCCTCCACATCTTCTACTAGTAGTAGTAATGTGAGGAAAGGAAGATCAAGGCCCATACTTGTGGGACCTAAGAGATTCCATGATTATGTATGCAATTAAACAAAAAGGGGATAACATATTCACATTGATGTACCTTTATGGGTTATGATTTTTATGTATTTAGTTATTTCTTTATTTGTTTCTTTTATCCATTATTGTAGGGGAAGATGTGTTCCATCATTTATAATTATTCTCATTTAGGTGTAACAGCATTTTGTCCAAATAGGGAATACATAGTTAATATTAGGTAGAATTAGAATGGAGTGATGCAACTGAAATCTGGCAACAAGGATCTTCTGATGAGCTGTTGAACGTAGATGTTAATGCTCACATTGCTTGGGAATTTATTCTACAATAAAGCTTCTATAAAACATCTTTGTATATGTGGAGATAATAAAGGTGTGATGGTTGTGCGAGTACTGTTTGTCATGTGTGACTGCTATCGGTGAGGTATTTAAGACAGCTTCAAGCCATATGTGGCACCTATTATTATTATTATTATTACTGAGTTTTATATCGCGCCTGGTTACCCTTGGGCATCCCCGCGCTCTTCCAGAGAAAAAAAGACACCATAACACAGAACAGCAGCATTAGGCAGGGAACAGGTGGGTCTTTAAAAGTTTTCGGAAACGTAAAGTACTCGTTTCAGAGCGAAGGAATAACCTATTCACTGAGGGGTGAGAGATTGCCTATAGTGTTGTACTGCTACTATATTAGAGGTGTGAGGTTGTTGTCAATATTGTGAAACTTCTAGTCTGTGAGGGGTTTGAGAGTGCTTCCATTAGTGTTTGATTGCTTGTTTGTGAGTGGTGTAAAGTGTAAGCGCGCTTCTGGTGCTGTGTGACTTTCATTTAGCAAAATGTCTGGGAGTGCTGTCAGTAGGGGGTAGACTGTTCCGGGGTTCGAAGTGCTCTTGGTAGCTTGTGACTGCTACTCTGTGAGAGGGTGACTGCTGTCTGTAGTGTGATTGCAAATCTGTGAGGCATGTGAGTGCTGTTACTCTGTGAAGGATATGGCAATTTTGTCTAGTGTGGCTGCTAGTCGTGGGAGTGAGAATGCTGTTTGCGGTTAGTCTGTGATGGGTATATGAGAACTTCTGGTAGTGTGGACTTTTATTCTGTGTTAGGTACAAGAGTGATTGGTTGAGTGCAGTGGCTAGTGTATGAATGGTGTGAGTGTTGTTGGTAATGTGTGCCTTCTACTCTGCAAGAGAGTGTGATAATGGAGAGAACCTTTGGTACCAGGACACTAATAATCTGAGAGGGTGCTCTCGATATTATGATACTGCTAGTTAATTTTGGGTTGTGAGAGTGCTGTAAGACTGTCGTAAATCAGTTGTGCCTGTATTCTGCAAACCTTATAGCAGCAGGCTATTCTTAACCACAAAGATCGTAAAGGCTTTTATGAAAATGTGATATTTGATGCCGAATCGACAGCTCACTTCTAATCGGTCTATAAACATGATTTCCTGGGGGTCAAACAAGGGGCCATGGAAAAAACAGGTGGCGTTGTCTGCAATGGGAGAATCTGGACTGTTTTTGTGCAGGCACACACACATTCACACAACTACACACAGTACATTGAAACTTCAGCGCCCCAGCATGCAACATGTTGTTGATACATTTTAGAAAATGCCTCTTTTTGCAAGGTTACCACCATTTTTATGTGGACTGACGCTGCTGTTTTTAAAGATTTCACACTGGGACACTGCTGCCCACTCCCCAGTGTGCGTTTTCTGATATGGTGCCTGGCACACTGTGCGTGGATGTTTAAAAATGCCTTTTTCCATTGTGGCTTGTGCTGCAGCCCTTTTCCAGCCACAGCACGATGTCCGTCAATCAGGCCCTTTTTCTGAACCCGGGTCTTTCTGAGGTTTTTCACTCATTATAGAGAGTGTCAAGAGGGGCTTACAATACCTTGAGCAGCTGAAACATCCTTGACAAATTGTTCTTTCCCAGGTCTAGATCTTGTCACAAGAAAACCCCTTAAATGGGTGAGATTTCTGGGATCATCAAGCCTGATGACTGCAAGGTAAAAGAAACCTGTTGGGCAAATTGGAAAATTGCTGACTTTATATTAAGCCACTTCATACTTTTGAGAAATAGTGGATATTAGGAACAAAAGGTCAGATGAGCCATACAGAAGAATTCTGAAAGTTGCAAACAAGGCAAATCGATTGACTCATGCATCCCACAATCATCAAACTGCGTACAGTGCTGCATGTGGTCTGATGACAAATTATTTGAGCTATGAAAATCTTTAAAATACAAGAATCTATATCCAGCATTCAGTAAGAATTAGGGAGCATTTATGATGTTGTCATTTGAGACAGTCTCTGCCCCTAAGATCAATTGCCCAGTGGAACTTGAAGACCAGACTTAAAATCATTAGGACTAACACACGACTGTCAGTAAGAGCCTGGGTGGCGGGGCTGGGCTCTGTCAAGGTACTGCTAGCAAACTGAGGTTGAGTTTCAGATAAAGCTAAAAATAAAGGCAGGATTTCATTTATGAAAAGTCAACAACTTTGTTGTTTCCAGGAAATCAAGACCACCCGAATAGTGGAATCGTATGGATATGCTGAATACAGCATCCTGGCTGTTAAGTTGAGCAGGAGAAGAACTAACAGAGGTCTAAAAACTTGGATATCTACAGGTCTCCTAGCCAGTACCCAAATGCACATAAACATTTGCGATAATATCCAACATATCAAGTCAATAAATTACTCTTGTCTGCTAGACATCTTCAATGTCTTCTTTCTGCCAACAGAGACATGAGCATCTCTCTCCTAACTGTTTCGGAGAAGAACATCTGAATGGTCAGGTCTGAATATAAACCAAATAAAATAGCATCTCAATCACAACATTTTAAATAATATTGGCATACGTCAACCTGAACTCATGAAAGTATGCTGGGGTAGGGAATATTAAACAAAGAAGATGAATGGGATATTCCTAGAGTTGTTTCATGTCCTTCAAGCATCCCAAACTAGGTAAAAATGTGTGCAGGTTAATCATATCTAATGTTTTACATACCTAAAATGGACACACATCCTCAGATACATGGACCAAAATGTCCTAAATCTTTGGGAAATCTTCAAGTCATATAGACTACATCATGATGAACCTAAAACCATGGCATGCGTTAATTAACGTGAAAATTATCCAACACATTAAAAGCAACCAAAACCCCCTAATGGTAGAACTCTGTCTATGCCGTCCACACAGTGCCGACCACTAGCTGTCTGGACCCCAAAATCCGGAAACTTTGCCCCCAAGTCGAACTGGAAACAACTATTCTGGAAGACTCTTTAGAATGAGTACTGTAGTAATGAGAATAATATTTATTTTTTTCAAAAAATCTTTATTGATTTTGGGTGATATATAAACATTATGATGAAGGAGTTTCAGCTTAGTACATACTTCCATTTTCCACTTCACAATCTCTATATGCATAGATATAAACATGCATTTCAAATGCAGTACAAGTGAGTCATATACTATTCGCATCAGAATTTGGCAAAGTAGAAAGAAGGAAGAAAGATTTTTTTTTTTAAAGGATCCATTCACACATACAAAGGTAAGCATTATAATTGGATACCATCAACAACAGTTTTAACCAGGGGGGCGCGGTCTTACCAGTGGCAAGATGGCTGCGCGGTAGCGAGCTCGGCCGGCTGAGCCCAATCCATCCGCCATCATCCGCCTTTCAAGGGAGGACTCTGATCTCCCACCATAACTGCAGGCATCATTAAATGTTCCTACAGCCCCCAGGGAACCAAAAAAATAATTTACTGATGTGGTATCTTTGTGTCTATGCCTGCCAGGCCCACTTCGCGGGGTTTTCCTGGCAGTTGCTGTCCGGGGTCGCTCCTGGTGGCCCCCCTCCAGTGCCTGTCCCGGCACCTCCTCCTCCTTTTGTGGCCCGCTTGCCTGTGCTGCTGTGAACTGTCTCCCAGCACACCCCCACCAGCTGCTGATAGGGGTGCCACGGATACGAGAGGAGAGGTGGTCATTCACCTACCTGGGGCCGGCCCAGCCTGCTGCAGCGAGTGGACTGCCTGTGGAGAGCTGCTGAGGCTGGCTGACTGCTGTGGCTCTTGTTCCGTATCTTGGGGCTTCCGAACTTACCAGCGATGCTTCCCTGGCACCCTGCCTCCTCCTGCCAGGGCCACTACCAACGACGTTGCGGCAGCCTCAACTGTCTCTCCGCCTATGCCCTGCTGCCACTCGCGGGGGATGCCGGCTTGGATCGTTGCACACTACAGGTGACAGCCAGCATGCCCTGGGCTCCCTCCTGCTGACTCATGAACTGTGCTCCTTCCCCCCATGGTGACTCGCTCCCTCTGGCTGCAATTGAATTCGAGGGTCAGACACCAACTATGCCAGTGGCCATCTTGTCTCGCCTGAGAGCAATCCTGATTCTGACACCTGACTGCAGCCTTGGCTGGTCTGTGCTGGAGGGCTGATACCTGGGGCTGCCCTTTCCCACCTGCTTCACCTCAGTCCCCATGCTGGTCGCCCGCAGGCTGGGGCTTGTCCCCCACGCTCTGCCTCGATGAGTCCATCTTAGGTGACCTCTGATCTCATGGCTTGGTCTGACAGCATTGCTGGACTCCTCGCCTGTGCTCTTCGCTCCTCACCCACTAGCCTATCTCCCCCCAAATCCACTTGTGGCCCCTGTCGACCTTGCCCAGAGCTGACGCACCACATCCTTCTGGACCTGCGACTATCTCGGCCTGCACTTCAGCTCTGGGCCTTGGCAGACCATGCGTCAACATCCTTGGCGCCCTATTCTCTTTGTCTCGCCTGCTCAGCATGGGGAAAATAGACACGCGAAAGCCCAAGATTAACTATGTGGGACGTGGGGCAGGCAGGGACAGTGACCCCCCCTGACGCTAGAGAGTAAGCTACTCAGAACGACCCTCCCGCAACACAAAAATTGATCATCTCACATCACACCTGGACCAGGTTGAACAAAGAGTGGACTCTCATGACACACGTATTGCACAGCTCGAATCTAGGGTCTCTGATGCAGAGGATGCTGGAGTCGAGGGCGCGCAGAAGCCCCTTAAGATGGACAAAATTCTTGAGGTAATACGCGCCAAAAACAAGGACTTAGAGGTGTGCTTCCACCGCAAATATATTCACCTTGTTGGCTTGCCAGAATCCACCACAATTGGAAAGATGGAAGATTACCTGAAGACCCTGCTACGTGACCTCTTTGGCCCCGTCCTTTCCCAGCACTTCATTATTGAACGAGCCCACAGATCTCTTGGCCCACGTCCCCCTCCCAGGGCCCCAGTGCACCCCATCATTGCTCACCTGCTGAATTATCGTGACCGCAATTCCATCCTCCGCAGGGCTCGGGAGATGGGGGATATAAACCACCAGGCCAACCTCCTTTCCTTCTACCCAGATTTAATCCTATCTGTCCAGGCAGCCTGTAGAGACTTTCTTCCTGTTAAGCGAATCCTTCAGCAGCTACACATCACCTGCTCCATGCTGTATCCCTCCAGGTTGCACATTGACTCAGGGAAGATACCTAAATTCTTTACCGATCCAAAGGCCGCCATCAGCTTTGCCAAGCAGTTGCAGAAGTCCTCCCTGTGAAGCCATTGCGCCCTTTCTGACGGCGACCACCTAAGCGACAATGACTGATATGGCAGCTTGCTGATTTTCCTCCACAGCTTCCCCCTGTGCCCTGCTGATGGTCCACATAGCTTGTTTGCCAAAAGGGCTGCTGAACTTTATCACTTGACTGTACCGGCCGTTGCTTTTCTTTGTTGTGCCTAACTATGTTCTACTCTGTTAATGCTCCATTTAATGCCTCGGCCCCCGGGGCACACTGTAAAGGTCCTGCTCTCCTATCCTAGTACCTGACACCTGCCAATGGCCACATGTGTCACTTTCTACCTCTGAGGTCTGCAAGGGGTAATTGGTTGGGCCCACGTACCCGAAGGCATAATTCCCACCTCTGGATTTCCCCTTCCAAGTTTGGGTTGCTTGGCTGGGGGTGGTTCTGATGCTCAACCTAATTGGGGGGTTGAAGTGGGAGGCGGGAAGGTATGGGTTTTGTGTCCAGGGCTCTTCCTTATGCACCTGGTTCTTGGGAAATTGTTCTGCTGTAATTTTCGCACTGTTCTTAGCATGTTACTACTTGCATCCATCTCACGCTGTCTCCATCTGCTGGACGCTGACTGTTTACTATGGCCCCTTGTCCTCTATAGCTGCAACGTCTTTTCCCCTTCGCTGCTGCATGGCTGTTACCCCCTTTTTAACTTGGAACATCAGGGGCCTGAACAAAGGCCAGAAAGCGCGCCTCATGCATGCATACCTCATCAGGCACAGTGTGGATGTTTGCGTTCTTCACAAGACTCCTACACCGCTTTTTACTCTAATTACGCAAGCGGCGTAGCTATCCTCTTCCGAAAGGGTCTCCCCAGCCGCGGCACCCATTCTTTCATTGATGCAGATGGACTTTACGTAATCCTAGCTGATACCCTCTATAACCAACCACTGATACTTGCCACAATATAAAGCCCTAATGTTGACGACCCCAGCTTCTTCACCAATGTCTGGCATATAATCTCCTCTTTGGGATCCCACTCTATCATCTGGGGTGGCGACTTCAATATTGCACCCACACTGGTCCTTGACCGCTCAGGGGACCATGTTTTACACCCTCAGGCTGCGGCCACACTTCACTTCATAACTACAGACAACTCTCTCGTAGACATCTGGCGCCCTACTCACCCCGAGACACGCGAAGGCACCTGCTCCTCTGGCTCGCGAGGCACCGGGTCCTGCATTGATTATTGGCTCACCACTCGTGATGGGGCATCCTAGTCCGCCAATGCGGACCATTTGACTCACACACTTTTAGACCATGGCCCAGTGCATCTGGGCTTGCAATTCTCGCACACCCTCCACCGCATGTTCTCGTGGCGCCTGCCTCCCCATTCACTTCGAGACTCCACGTTTCGCGAAGAGATCCATGGTGCCATTACAGATTATTTAGAGTGTAACACCAGCTCTGTCGAGTCTTCCTCAACACTCTGGGAGGCCTTCAAAGCCACTATCCGAGGGGAGTGCATTGCCAAGCAGGCTGGGGCATTAAAGTCCATCAGAGGCACCCTGGAACGCCTGGAGAGGGACATCAAAGCATGAGATCAGCAACACTCTCAAAACCCAGATCCTGGCATTTTAGCCTCCATTCGCACTAAGCTTACTGAGTTCCAGGAGGAGGCTGACAGAGAAGTGGCTTTCCTCGGCAGGGAGGCACGCACGTGCCCGCCGCTATGGTGAGGGCAATTGCCCCTTGCAAGACTTTAGCGAGTCTTTTGCGACAGCCACATGTCTCCTCCTACATTTTTGCTCTAAGCGATGAAGTTGCTGGCAGGACCACATCCCCGGACGACATTATAGCCAGGATCACTGCTTTTTATGGCCAACTTTACATAGCTGGCCCACTCGTGTCCAGGGAAGTCCTGGATCATTACTTTGATTCATTTGAGCTATTATGGCTTGGGAATGGGCACCACGAATATCTGGACGAGCCATTCACCCCCGAAGAGATCACGTAGGTTATTGCCGGTCTCCCAGGTTCCGACAGGCTCACAGCTCTGTACTATAAAGAATATGCGCCTCTTCTAGCTCCCCATTTGGCAGAAATGTATAACACATCTCTAGAGTACGGTACACTTCCACTTTCCCTTCGCGAAGCTATGATCTCTCTCCTCAAGCCAGACAAACCCCCAGAGTGCTGCAAATCATACCGCCCCTTATCGTTAATCAATACTGACAACAAAATTTATGCAAAACTGCTTGCCCACCGCCTTCTCCCCCTTATAATATTACTTGCCCGCCCTGATCAATCAGGGTTTACCGCCCATGCTACCGCGGACAATCTGCGTACTATTTTTTCTGTCACCCATCAAATCAACCCCACATTGCCCGCAGTGGCCACTCTCCTGGATGCCACCAATGCCTTTGATACCCTTGAGTGGCCCTTTTTATTCTATCTCCTCCCTAGATTGGGTTTTAGCCTGGGCTTTGTTAGAAAGATTCAACTCCTTTACACACTCCCAACAGCGCTCATCAGGATTAATGGGCAAGACACCGACCCCATCCAATAACTAGGGGCACTAGGCAAGGATGCCCCCTTTCCGCTATGGTATTTGCCATCGCGATGGAGCTTCTTATGGTGCGCCTTTATCAACACCACACCGATCGGGGCTTTGGTTTCTCGTCTCGTGCCCTGGTGACCTCCATGTACTTAGGCCCCATGACTAGGGAGGTGATCCATTTTGTCTGCCTTTCTAAGATCCAGGTAAACTGGAACAAAACAGTTCTTTTTCCCCTCACAGATGCTACCAAGCTGGTCCCTACCGACTATCCATTCGCCTGGGCATCGGGTCCTGTTAAAAACCTGGGCATATGGCTGAGCAGAGATGTGGACAAGCTATGGAGGTCCAACTTCGGTAAAACCATGGACTGGCTTGAATTCAAAATACAGTCTTGGCATAAACTCCCCCTCTTGCTTGCCTGGTGTATCGCAAATGTGAAGATGGTTGTGCTCCCAAAATTTTTCTACCTCTTCTTAAACATCCCTATTCCTCTCTCCTCACAATTCTTTAAAAAGTTGCGCTCTGCCATCTTTACACTGATCTGGCTGGACGCCATCACTTATGAGCTCCTGACACTACCGCTTGTCTGCGGTGGGATGGGGCGCCCGACCTTCGGCTTTCACATTGTACGCCCAAGCTAGCTTTCTCCACTTCTGGATCCACCTGACGCCCTTCCAGCCTCACGTATCGGTCGAAACAAACCTGGCCCTACCCTGGCAACTGCAGACAGTGCTGTACTTGCCACACAAGATCCCCTGCGATGAGGTCGACACAGTGGAGTGCATGCACTGGTCCTGGGACTCCTCCACTTCCCCACCCAGGCTAGTAACAAGATTGTATACTCTAGCAATGGCAGCCTCTCCAAGGGACATGGAGCACACCTGTGCCACATGGAACAGGGATTCAGACAATGGCGTTTCCCCGCGTAATGGCAATACTGCTGCAGCCTAACCAAGTGCCTCTCCCCAAATTACCGACTAAGGCTCATTCACTTTAAATACCTGCATCGACTATACCGTACACCTGCCTCTCTTCACAAGATAGGGCTGCTAGATAGTGACAGATGCGCGTGCTGCTCATCCCCCGGTGCCGACTTCGTGCACATGGCATGGCTATCCCCCAAGGTCTCCAGGTTTTGGTTGGAGGTGTGCTCTGCAAATAGCGACATCACCTCAGAGAGTATTGTCCCTGATCCCATACTGTGCCTTTTGGGCCATATCAAAGATGACTCAGATCCCAACCACAAGCTAACCGCCATGCTGATCATATTAGCCAGACACCAGGTGGCAATTCATTGAGGCAGCAGACCAACGCCATTATTAAAAAACCGGCTGGCCGACGCCGCTCATTGTCAATCACTCCTGGGGGAATTCTGGGACTTGATGCCTGCGGCAAATAGACCTCCTGATATATGGGCCCCCTCATCTCTTATCTTCAAAGACTGGATGTCTCGATGTCAACCTTTTTGGTTATTGTATTGGATGCTATAGTTCTAGATGCATTTGTAAAATGTAACATGTCTTAATGTTCAATAAAGCCTGTTTGAAAAATCAAAAAACAAAACGATAAAAAACAATAGTAACAACCAAGCATCATTAGTGATACAGATCAAGCATCTGTCTATAGATCCTCCAAAGAAACAAAAAAAAAAAATAAACCCACTCCTATCCTACCATCAGTCCCTGCTATTGTTACAAGATAATTCTCTAATAAATGGAGTGTGGGCGTTGTTGGTGTAACCCTCCATAGTCCAGGGCATTACTGGTTCTCTTTTCAACAATGTTAGGGTGTATTCAGTACATCATGTGGGCCCTTCTGTGGTTCCTTCAAGTTGGTTAACATGGCTGACCAAGCTCTCAAGTCACAATCAAGTTTATCATCCCTGTGAATGTGTCTCATGTGTACCTCTTCCGCAACTGTCCACTCAGAAACATCCTTCAACCATGCCACATATGCAGGAGGTAGGGGCTGAGCCATCCTATCACTACAAACAGGGCAAAAAGGTCGGAATTTCTACTCAATTTTTTCTTTGAAGGTGAGTGAAGTAGGCCCAGTAACACCTGATGGATCTCCAGTGACATTGCCCATCCGGAGGCCCTATTCAGATTGTGAATATTGTCTGCCAAAAAGGGGACAGTGAGGGGCAAGACCATAGCATATGTATGAAGTCTGCTGTCTGGGCTCAACAGCGCACACATCAGTCAGATCTGGTAGGGTATATAGTATTCAGGGTCTGCAGGGTAAGGTATGTTTGGTTTATACAGATATATTGCAGGAGCTTGAATCATGCATTGTAGCTAACTGTCCTCAATCCCTCATGTATTTTTACCCATTCACTAGCCATTAGGGGATCCTCCAGTATTTCCTCCCACTTGGTCTGTATCATGCCAAATAACAAAATCACTAAGGCTGGGCTAATCAACTCGCGGTCATTAGTCAAGCAAAATACAGAAATGGCCGAATTGATAGAAACTCAAAAACCTGACCTCATCTTCATTACTGAGACCTGGGATGATGACGCCTCGGATGTAGATTTAGCATTAGCAATTTCAGAGGGATATTCAATCATCAGGGCAGACAGAAAAGGGAAACGGGGGGATGCCTGGCCATTATCTCTAGAAATGAACTGAGGACTAAGGGTGCGGACCAGGGCAGTAACCCAGATTGCGAGACCTTATTCTTTCAGATTAACATTACAAATAAGTATACGTTTAAAGGCCTTTTGATTTATAGACCGCCTAGGGCCAAAACACCATTGACACAACTGCTTTGCCCATTTCTGGAATCCAGTGTGAAGAGCTCAGATTTTACCGTTCTGGGCAATTTCAACTTGCATCTAGAGAAGAGTTCAGACACAGGCACGGTTACATTGAGAGATGCATTGGCCAACCTAGCCATGGAACAGATCGTTAAGCAGAACACCCACAAAGCAGGGCACACTCTCTATGGGATTTTCACCTCTAATAGTGACATCGAGTTAATAGAAATCCTGCTGGTTCCCTGATCAGACCACAAGGTGATAACATTCTCTATAAATGTGAAAAAAGATGCAATTACACCTGTCCCACTACCTAAGCGCACCACATACCTTGATTGGTCAAGGATAGACTTCCCTTAACTAAAGGAGCAGCTTTCACTGTCAATTCCTGAGCTGGAACCAGGCAGCAACATTGCCACAAATCAAATTTCGAGCTGGATAATTTCAGCAGTTAACGCAGTAGTCCCTCAAAAAAAAGTTACCACTAGGAGGAAAACCCCTTCTCAACCATGGTTCACTGACTCACTAAAGGCGCAAAAGCAAAACTGCAGAAAGGTCGAGAAGAAATGGAGGACTAACTATGACCAACAGTTGAAAGACGCATATAAAACCTCCCTGGCAATTTACAAAAAATCAGAGGAAAAAAGCAAATATTTAATTAGAAAAATAGACGAGGCAAAACATTCTAGTAAAGAACTACTGTGAAAAAACTAACAAAAATTGATAGCAACAAACAGGTAGTAATTAGCTCTGAATTTTGTAATAATCTGGGCCAATTTTTCGTGGATAAAGTGACCTCAGTTTATGAGTCCTTCAAAATGACCGACAAGCATTTTCCCACACGGTCAAACACAGAACTCAAAGAGGAAACGTTCCCACTAAAGCAGAATCCCTTGTTTCACTTTTTGCCACCTTGAGTGGAACAGATTCTTCAGGTAGTTAGGACTACTAAGTCCGGTGGTCTAATGGACCCTTGCCCACCGAAGGCAATGCATCTATTTCCTGAGCTATTGAGCGAGCAATTAGGAAGGCTATTTTTACAAATAGTGAAATCGGGCTGCTTCCCAGATGCATGGAAAACCACCTCAGTGCTGCCACTACTAAAGAAACCAAATCGAGACCCAAAGGAACCCGGGAACTACAGACCTATTGCAAGAATTTCATTTGCTGCAAAAGTTCCGGAGAAACTATTGAATAAACAACTGGCCCTATCCCTCTCAGAGGTTAATGCCTTAGACCACTCGCAATTCGGTTTTCGAGAGGGACATGGAACGGAAACAGCCCTGCTCACAGCAGTAGAGGAACTCAGGAGTGTACTGGATACTGGAGGAAAGGCCGCCTTGATCCTTTTGGATCTCTCGGCGGCCTTCGACACGGTAAACCATACGACGGCTCGAACGCTGTTAGCATCCTATTTGTCTAACAGAACGTTCACAGTAGAGCTGGGAGAGGCAAAATCAAAACCATTCAACTCTCCGTGTGGTGTACCCCAGGGGTCTTCCTTAAGTCCCACTCTTTTTAATTTGTATGTTGCACCTTTAGCAGCAATTATAAGGAATTGTGGATTCCTACCTGTCTCGTATGCCGACGACACCCAAATAGTGGTATCAATCGCAAATAATACCAAAGAGACGGCAGAAACATTTAAAAACTGCATGATGCAAGTTAATCAATGGATGCAGAGTAATTGCTTAAAGTTAAACGGAGATAAAAGCAAAATCATGCTGTTAGGGACAGATATGAATATTTGGTCCCCAGAGTGGTGGCCACATAGTTTAGGCGACTGCCCATCCCCTGTCAACAAAGTTAAAAATTTGGGTGTGATACTGGACAACAAACTGTCATTTGATGCTCAGTCAAACAAACTGGCATCCACCATTGGTACATCCTGAAAATGATAAGGAAGCTCCTGCCATGTATCCCCCTGGATTCCCATAAAACGGTGGTAACAGCTCTGGCCTTATCAAGGCTAGACTATGGGAACGCTCTGTATGCTGGGATACAGGTTCAGCACTTAGCAAAACTGCAACGCCTGCAAAACGCAGCACCGAGGTTGGTGTTGGACATTCCCAGGTCTGAGCCGATTGCAAACAGATTAAGATCCCTCCACTGGCTTCCAATGGAAAAAAGAATACAATTTAAGTCTGTGTGTTTGGCCTATAAACCCCTTCATGGGATGGGCTCTGAGTTCTTAAAAACTCATTTAAAATTGTATAAGCCATCCAGAAGTCTTCGATCTAGCCAAACAAAACTGATTCAGATGTCAAAATACAAGCAGGTCAGGTATGGAGGAGACGCTTTCTGCTACATGCAGCTAAGGCTTGGAACCTTCTCCCAATCGCAATCAAAAATAGCCCATCTCTACTTTCATTCAGGAAAGAGGTAAAAACCTGGATGTTTACCTCCGGTTAGATATTAGTCTTGACAGATCCCTGGTGTTCTCTGCATCCACCCAGCACCAAGACGCCCATGGACAATCGCGCGCTCTACACATTCATAAATCAAATCAAATCAGTGTCTCGGGGAGCAGATCATCGCAGAGTGCCCTGTAAATGTGGGATATTAGTCTACAGCCCCAGGTCATATCTAGTAGTGTCATCAGGGTGTTGGATCGAGGTGGTGCCTCGTGGAAAGTTGGCCACACTGCTCGGGCACTAGTTAAAATTTTAATGTATTATAGGTATTGTCCTGTACCCAAGGAAAAGGAGTCCATGGCTTCCTCTAGGGTGATGAACTGCCCTCTGGGGTTGAGGTCCTCCATAGTATCACAGCCTCCATATTTCTATATCAGCATGGACATTGAGTCAGCAATTTGTAGAAAGGATTGCACAACCCATAGCAGCATGTCTAGGGCATAGGGGGCAAGACGAATCTCCGCAATGAGAAATCTCATTGCGGGCATGTTGTGCTCTGAGTACTGAGGCTCCTACACAACTGCGGGGCCTCGGCCATGAACCCAGAGACCCTTGGTGAATCAGGGCCATTGTCTTCACACCATCATTAGTCCCTATCCTGACCTGGAGTATGGCCGCAAGAATGGCACACATGATGTCAAGACAACCTCATGCACTCTCTGTGTAATGTATCTAGCATGCAGGGCTTGTGCTGCTTTACCCCTGTGGCACTTTATGGCACCCTATGATACCATGACTGATGATTCACCAGCATCCTCATGACCTATGTTACCCCAGCACCCTCATAACTAATGTTTCCCCACCACCCTCATGACTGATGCCTCCCCAGCACCCCCATGACTGATGCTTCCTTAGAACCCATAATCCCTTTATGCTTGAATCACTACTAGCATCCCCCAAATCTGTGAACCAATATATTATCTGCACCCACTGTTACTAGGGCCTTAGTGTTGTTTTCAAATATGCACGTTCAAGAGAAAATAATACATTAGTTTCCTGTTATGTGGTTCCAATCAACTAATTGTACCTGCTCATTCTGGTAAGTCAAAGAGAGTATACTAACACATATTTTCTCCAAGGTTCAGGAACCTTCGTCAACCATGTGCCCGCGTGCCATATGTGATTTAGCTCCATCCATTGAGCTTTCGAGAGGGTATATAGACTCCACCCAACCCCAAATCGTGGCTTGGCCTTACTCCCTATGGAACAAGCATCACTCTTCCCACTCACCTGAAGAATAATGCAGGAACCAAGAAATTCTCCAATCTCCTTCAAGTCCATCCGAAACTGTGGTTCCTGTGGCACCAGCTTCCTTGAAGTCTTTCTCCTTGCTCTGTCCTGCACAGCTACTTGGGACCCCGTGACTCCCTGAGTCAAGGCTTCGGGATCTTCTTCAAACTTCAAAAAAGTGGAAGAACTTGGCTAATTACTTGATATCAGATTATTGCATGCTAAACCCCTCTAGTAGGTACAGAGCTGAGGATCTGCATCTTCAAAGACTACAAACTTTTTCTTCATGTCCTCTCTGTGATTTACTCCAGCACTTTTTGTATGTTTATACTCCGAACCCTTACTACAACCTGGGCGCTAGAACTGGTATAGCACAAAGATTAAAAACTTGAGCTCTGTGTTTCTAAGATGAACAGTAGTGCCTAGAGAAGGCACTTCAGAGTCTTTGATATATGAATGAACCTTGTATCAATATCTGTGTTCCAAGATTTATTTTTGGGAGTGCTCCAAACCAGAATTTGCGATTTTGGTTATTCTACTCTCATGTTGTGCTGCTGATGAAACCTGTAAGTGCATGTCGCTGAAGTCACTGCATGGTCACTGTATTTAGAGACCTGTTAATGTACGGATGGTAAGGGCCTCCTGTTGTTATTTCCAGTGCATTACGTCATCGCAAAAGCAGAAGTTCTGGTCCGGTGCGCATTTACCTCACAAACGTAGAAGGTCTCTGAAGTGATAGATCCTGATGCACAGGGTTGCACTGCCCTAAAGCAGATTCAATACCGCAAATCAAATCGAATCTTTTTTGTATTCAGCCGTGACAGGCCATAACAATTAGTACAGTTTAAAACACAATAATTATAACAAAATATTTACAATGACTCTTCAGTTCACATAAAATAAAAAAGCGAATGGACTTACATTCAATAATTTTAGAAGTTGATTGAAAGTGACATGTGACCAGATTATAATTACCTAGATTTTCATATTAGAGATCTTCCACTGAACAGTAGGATAAACCTGTATATTACCCTTTATTGTGCAAAATTGCACATTATGGGTGATAAAGGAAAATTAAGTGCTATTGATTTTAACCCCCCTTTCCCCGCCCTGTGCCGGCCGTTGCATTAGCGGGCGGGGTTTATGACGAGCTGGTCTCGTCATGGGCACAGCGCAACCGCAGCCCATGACGAGACCAGCTTGTCATGGGCATTGAAGAGGTTAAGATAATAAAGTACAGATACATAGTGCGTACATAGTTTGTCCTTCAGGCAGTGTTACCTTTGTTTCACCGAGTTGTCAACAAACGTGACTTCTTTCATTAAGGTATCTCAGGGACCATCGCTTATTGTGTTATCACGATGCCAATCTAGGAGCAAATGTATTTGGTTCAAAGCCATTGCATACGTAAGGAGAGTTTAGGAACCTTTAGTCATCAAGTACGGATGCATGTGCCCTACCCTCGAAAGTTAATCCTCCAATGTCTGCCCTTCAAACGGCCCGCCTATCTTGGCACTTAAAGACAACAAGAGAAGTGCTTTTGCAAAGAGGACATCTTTGAAAGTCTCAGTTAGACTGCAGATGCATTTGTGCTTCTCTCTTTTGTGACCCTGAAAACAGTTAGCACAAAGTCGTTAAAATGTTGCAGAAAAAAATGATCTTTCATCATTAAAATAACTCAAAGGGATCATAAAATGTCATTTTGTAACATCGTTCTAAAGACAGAAAGTGCACATGGTCAGTGACTGGCTACCGCCCCCCCCCCCTTATGACCTCACCACACCCAGAGACAGGAACATAAGCATGGTATCTTTGGAAGGCGGGAGATCGCAAGACCCCCCGGCCGTATTTATTAAGTTATAAAACAATAAAATGTTTATAATTGCATGATAAACCGTTATACAAAAATCAGCAGGACATTAGATACATTATTGTCAACAAGTGTGAATGACTATCCTTAACAAAGTCTCTAATACAGATTGTTTCCTAACCGAGTCTAACATCCTCATCTGCATTTTTGTATACTAACATTTCTGGGCCAAATGGCAAGGTCGCTAACCGGTGTCAGGTCCTACTAGCTGCGCCTCAGATGTGCGCATGCGCAGCCGGGCCCGGTAATTACCCGGTCCACGCCGTGAACTTCATTTACCCACTAAAGGAGGGCCCTTACTCTGCGCCATCCGGTGACGTCATGAGTATGCGCGCGCGGGGTGGCTACCAGCCTAAGGAAAGCGTGACTCCCCCACCCGCGCCCCTTTGAAGCACCAGTTACCTTGCCCCTGAAGTTCTAGGAGGGGCCAATGGCCCCTCCCCCTGGGCGGGAACCTCCATAGGATGATGCCCGCCCCCTCAGACCTTAAAATAGTTGCTCACCGGTCATGACCTTACCGCATGCCCCATTCCTAATAAATACGACGACCCATGGGAAAAAATTCTAAAGTACAACTACACTGACTAAAAACAAAACATACATCATGTATAACACCGTAGAGCTACAAGTGAAAAAAGGGCCTAGACACAATTGTACCAGTGACACTTAATACAGTACCATTCACTACATTGGGAGAAAAAAGGCCTACGTGAAAGCATAATCAGCAACATATCTTCGCAATACAATATCGATCACTACAATGGGAGAGAAAGTCCTAAAAGAAAACCTCATCAGAAAAACCAACATTTCAGACCCAGTTTACCGTGCCTGAGAAAGTAAGTTAACCACAACCTAGCAATTGACACCCTAAATCGGACTAGTAACGCATCAACCGCGTCCTACAGGGATGGTGGGTGGGGAAAAAACACAAGGCCCCGAGCGCGGGGCACGTCCGGTGTGGGGGAGCGTCCAGGCAACAAGGGGGTCACCTGGGCGCTCCCCGCCTCTTTATTTCCTAGCGGCCCACCCCCCCCCCCCCCTTCCCCCCGACCCGGATGTCGATTAACGCCATCCGGGTCAAGGGTGGGGTGGCAACCAATCGGTGACAGGGCGCGCCCCAGTGGACACGCCCCACCACCGAGAGGTCCGGAGGACAAGGGGAGGGGTCGCCGCACCGCCATGCGGGCGGGGGGGCCCAGAGCCCCCCCTTTTCAAATGCACATATTTGTTCCCTCGTACTTCACCCCACAGGGATCAACAAATTATAGCGTAAGGTAATAGTAAATACGTTGGCTTTCTCCTGTAGGGCTCAGGTATAGTACAACCTTTCTTTATATTAATCCCTCGAGTAACCATCACAATTGCTCTAAGAAGCATCCCATTAGAATGTCTCTATAGTTAGCTCTCGGCACATAGGGAACATAAGGGTTTGTCATCTAAGGAGTTAACTTTCTCCATTAAAGTGCAAGTGCTTTGGCATTTCCCTAAGTATTTTTCCTTCCTATGGCTGTGACTGCTGACTTGTGGAATCGACAAGAGAACAATCTCTGTTAGAGATGTCACGGAAAAAGCCCCAGGGCTTGTTTTTACCGCATGGTTCTAAAAGAGAGTTGAAAAGTATTCATTATGGGCCGCAAAAAGTATTAGGACAACAGTTATGGGTTAATGCAATGTTTGTCCAAGAAACAGTCTGTTAAGTTTGTAACAGGTTCCTGATTTGGGTTTTGTGAGAACATTATAAAATACTGATTTCGGATCATTCGATATCTTAGAAATCATTTGGATAAGAAGCACGTAGGAGCCTTTATGTTCAAGTATTACTTTACGATATTCACTGTCTTTCCTGGGCTCAGGCTCTTGATTTCCACGTTGTGTAGATATAAGACGAAACAGCCAAGACTACGTTTTTATCATTTGATCTCATACAGAGATCTTCTGCTTCATTGCACTTCCTGGTGTTGTACTGGATAAAGAGTGGACATATTTAAT
This sequence comes from Triturus cristatus, assembly GCF_964204655.1. Taxonomy (NCBI): domain Eukaryota; kingdom Metazoa; phylum Chordata; class Amphibia; order Caudata; family Salamandridae; genus Triturus; species Triturus cristatus. Next base: position 280,958,832 of record NC_140593.1, read on the forward strand.
GTTTCCGTATACTTAGCAAGTGATGGCACAGCAGTAGAAAATTACTTGGGCCTAATTATGACTATGGGGATCCATGGGACCGCCCTTGCTGTGGTGGCAGTCTGAGCACTGCCGCACTGGTAATCCGACTGCCGTATTCTGAGTGCGGCAGTGTAACGCCACAGGACAGCCACAACTGCCGGGGAACAGCAATCCCACAGCGGTTTTGCAGCGGTCAGAGGCTGCAATATGCTGGCGGTGCTGCTGCGGCACAACCAAGCATATTAGGAGTTGCCTCACTGTGACCCTATCCACAGCAGTGAGGCCGCCATGGAAAGGGTGGCGGTGAGACAACTCAGAGCCTCTGTGTGGGCGGGGGGATGCATCTTGATCTTTGAACTCCCTTGGGGCAATCAGATTTAAAGTATACCCAAAGTCAGCACAACCAGGGGGGCAAAAAGATTGTTAGAACTCTTTTTTGGGGATGGATGGGACAATTGGACTTACCTTATGAAGCTAGTCCAAAGTCTTGCTATGGAATCAACCTCCAGCAGCAATCACTGAGTAGAGCTCCTCTAGGTATTGCAATCGTTGGAAAGTAGATAACTAATGGCAACTCCCCCATAGTGATTGGTGCTTGAGGGCACTGAGCTGCGCCCAAAACCTTCAAACACAGTTGAAAGAGGAGAAGCTAAAAGGCTCTTTTGACTTATGTTTCCGATAGTGATGATGTCAGTGCACCTTGTATACTGATTATCCTTCCACAAAACGAAACATTTAATATGCTCTTCGGAAAGCTTTTCTATGGCAGATGAAGGTAAGGCCCACAAAATGGAAGTCCTCCAGTGAGAGTGCCAAAGGGTTTTCCTACCCTTGGTGCAAGGATCAACGGCTAGATGTACGACGTGCAAAATAGCAACTCGCATATTGCGAGTCTTTTGCGACTCGCAATTTGCGAGTCACTATTTTGCATGTAGATCAGTGTGTTTTTGATTTCCAATGGGGTCGCAAATTGCAAGGCTCATGAATATTAATGAGCCTCTCGCAATTTGCAAGCCCTTTGGGAATGGCAGGCCCTCCCAGGTATGGTGGCCTGCTGGGCTCAGCAGACCACCATTTCTGGGACTGCTTTTGAATAAAGAAGTTGTTTTTTAATGCAGCCCGCTTTCCTTAAAGGAAAACGGGATGCATTAAAATGTTTTCACTCCATGTTTTAAGGGCAGTTAGTGGTCCTTGTGAGCACTGCCTGCCCTTAAAAAATATTTTCGAAGCCTGTCACAAAGGGAAAGGGGTCTTGAAGAGGGTGGTAATTTTCCAGTGTTTTGAGACCGCAATTGCGGTTGCAAAATATTCGTACATGCATCACAGAGTCGCTATTTGTAAGGGAACTCCCCTTCCAAATAATGAGTCTCTAAACTCTTTTTTGCGAGTCACAATTCATTTGCGACTCGCAAAATTGTGTTAGTAAATGAACATTTTAGCATGCGCAAATGGGTCGCTAACCCGTTTGCGCATGCTAAAATTGGTCGTACATCTGGCCCCAAATGTTCATGTTCTTTGCACTCTAAAGACAGCACAGAGCAATTGAACATAACATCCCCAGTACTAAAAGAGGATAAATGCCATAATCCACAAATGATGAAAAGTAGAGAATGTCACCAGATACACACACAAACTAAGAAAATAATTACATATGTTACCCTGTGCGAACATTACATCATCTTTATACAAGGACTGTATAATGTGCAAACCATGTAAAATGTATGATTTTTCCAAATGTATCTGTCTTATTGCTGTGAAAATTAAAGAGATTTTAAGTGATTTTGAGATTTTGAGTGAACAATTACATGTATTCTAAATTGAAATATATATATAAGTGGAAATATTGAGGTTCTGTTCCCAACGGGTCTCCACACACATGGCGGAGGCCCCACAGTTGTGGGGGAACCTCTGCACTTGGGGAGGGATCTCTGCAATGAGAATTCTCAATACAGAGATTACGCCCAGGTGCGCGCGACCCCCACGATTGCAGGGCCTCTGCCACGAGTGCGAAGCTGCAGGGCCTCTGCCACGCATGTAGAGGCCCTTTGTGAATTAGGCCCTGAGTTTACAACAGTGGCAACATTTTACTTCATATTAGCTGATAGTTATACTTATGAGAAATAGAGATAATTACGAAAAATATAATTAAATTATTATCAGAATTGAGGATTTCATGACCACAAATGAGTGAGCACTGAAGTTCAAGGTAAATAGGAGGTGGAATCATTTAGATTCCTCAATACCATGGAGCCATACATCTTTGGTGGACTTGCGGATGCCCTGGTTTTGGCTAAGGCATTTCATAACTCCCTCAAGACTATCATGGGCGGACACCATGCAGTTTTGAAGCTCTTCCACTATATTCTGTAGTGGCCTGTGGATGAGTCTTACAAATCTTTCAAATTGCTCTCTTGCATCCATTGGTAGGTGAGATATTCCTTGGCACTTGAAGGAGCTTTCTGATGTGTGTGCTAGTGTTCCTCGCACAGCCTTATCGCTTGCCAGAGTGGCTAACATGACTTCCAAATCATTAAGAAGCAGGAAGAATGTTTCGTTATCCACAGGTGGCTGGGGTGGCTTTAAGGTATCCAATGACTCGTCTAGAGCCACAGACTGTTCCTGAGCAGTGGCCAGTCCCACCAAGAAAACAAAATGATGTATATCTCAATTTATTTTAGATCAACTATGTCTTTTTGTCTGCTTCCTAAAATATGAAAAATTAAATTTCCAACAACAAACTTTTACTTCATACATGGTACTATATTTTTATTACAGATTATTAATGACATGTTGCATACTCTCATTTCCACGTACTGGAATGAATGGCATTGCATACGCTTTTCAGGGCCATGATGACAATAAAGATAAATCTACCAAGTTGCTGATTTGTGTCTATACTTTGCCGTATGTAGCATTTTTTTATTTATAACCATACACAATGTTATATTCATTACATAATAATTTCATGTCCATACCTATATATTTAATATTTATTTAGCATAAGACACATTGTGAAGTATGGTAAATGATTGCTTGATTATTAACCATGTGCTATACACATATTTGTTTTGGATTCTCTGTATTATCATGTACCTTTCTGGCTGTAATGTTCACTTCATAGTTTTTGTGGGTAAAAGGGAAAGCACACCGTTCTCATATTGAAAGTATTTGTTGTATTTTGTGGGTTTTCTATTTTTTTATAAATAACCATAGTTTTATACAGGCTATTATGGTTAGAATTTCTTTAAAACCGAGTGTACTTACATCCTATTTTTACTGAGACAAACCACTTTTATTTGAGGAACATAAGAGGTCCTTTTTGTAACATTTCTTTAAAGACAAATGAGTTGAAATGGCTTGGTAAGGTGAACAATCACTTGGAGAAAAAACATAACCGGTATGATTGAGTATGGATTTGGACAAACGAACATAAGGAAGTCAAGGATATTTTTGTCTGTATAATCATTATGATATTTTCATAAAAGTACAAAGCCTGAGCAGATTTAGACACTGTAATCGGGTACACCAACATGCAGTTGTTACTAGTACATGGAACAGTCATATATCTTTCAAACTACTCTTTTACCACAGGTGAAGACATTGTCAAAGTAACATGTACATTTCCTGTAATGTATCTCATATCATATCTTAATCATTTATCAGTGCCCTGCATATGTTTTGAGAAAAGTTTGAAAATGTTTGGGCTTTTGTTAGTATTCCAGCTTATTGTAACATTCATCTTTTTTGCAATCTTAATTCCATTTACACATACTAAAGGATTAAGACCTTTATGTATAAACGTATTTACCTATAGACAGAGAATTGGTAAAACTCTTTAATTCATCAGGCCCTAAAAGGTTGATAGTAGGTCAGACTGCTCAGTTGCTATCACTTCACAAGAGTTCTGTGGACAAACGCCTTAACAGTTATAAACTATTACATCAACACCTGCAACTTTAATACAACATAATTTTAACCTGCGCTCTTAAATCACTTGTGTGCACAGAAACATTACTACTGTTTGCTATCAGAACGCTTGTAGAATTTGTATACCATACACCTAGGGCCTGTAAATTAAATGCTACCAGTGATCCTCCAGAACCTATAGTGCCACCCACTTAAGTAGCACCTTAACACATGTCCCAGGTCTGCTACTGCAGGTCGATTTTATATTAAAACCCCCTCGCCAAGCCTTAAACTCTCATTTTATACATATAAGTCACCCCTAACGTAGGCCCTAAGCAGGCCCTAAGGCAGGGTTCTGTGTAATTGAAAGGTTGGATGTGTGCTTTCAAGTTCTACATGTCCTGGTAGTGAAAAACTCCTAAATTCATTTTTCACTATAGTGAGGCCCACCTCTCCGATAGGATAACATTGGAGATTCCTTATTACATTTAATATGCTGTAAATCCTGATGGGTAGCAGGTAGCTACTTTATGACTGCTACCTATGAAATTCCATTGATAAACCTCCTTAATGGTAAAGTAAGTTATTTTATTACAATTTTGAAAATGCCACTTTTAGAAAGTTGCTGCTGCAACAAATGATGGATGGAATGCTGAATAAATCGGCCTTTCCCCACAGTCAAGAAATTTGGGTTAAAATCCATTGTTCTTTTCCTCACTACACCTCCCCCGTTTGGACCCAGTCATAGGTAATTCAGGCTTGACCGTGCTCCTCATGGGACCAGTCCAGCTGTAACTGCCTAGCTGGGTCCTACCTGGGACCAGTTTTGTGGTATCACTACTCAACAGTCAGGCTAGCTTGAATCAAGTGGCACAGCGAGCAGGGGACCCACGTATGTTCATACTGATCCCACTTGGGATGACAAATGCAAAAAGAACAATTGATGGACAGAATGTTGAACAATGTACAATGGTTAAAAGCCCATCTAAAGAGGCACCTATTAAAAAATGTTGAGAGCTTTAGATGTAGACAATCCACTTTTGGGCATATTTCAAAGTTTTAGCAAACTACCATTAACTTGAAATTGATGGTAAATTACGATTCCAAATTGCAAAATCGCAATTTTGAAGTGCATCATGCATTGCATTTAGGGAATTCTGTTTATTGATAATATGTTTGCATGTCTTCATGTCCAATTAGATATCAACAGAGGCTGTGGAAAATATAAGAACTGTGGCTTCATTAACTCACGAAGAGGTATTCTATGAAAGATATGCAGCAAGTCTGCAGAAACCTTACAGGTGAGAATTCTACATTAATAATAAGTCCGTCTTTTGATCCCTTATTTGAAATTCAACTCATTAGAAATATATGTACTATTGACAACTAACATGTTTGGCATAAGATGAGGTTTAGAGGGAGGGACGGCTTTGTTGATGAGGTCTGTCACCTAGCCCTGAAAAGGTCATATACACTATTGAAATAAGTTGTCAATGAAAATGTGTATTTATTTCATGAAGACAGCAAGTGTGAAATGCTGGTCTTCATGATGTCAGAGCTTCAGGCAGATCCAACATGAGGAAATTCATATATGTGCTGTCTATTCTGGTGCAAATAGAGACTGGCCAGCTGCCCATTAGAGGCAGTTAAGTGTGCCTGATATTCTGTTGCAACATTTTAGAGACAGAGGAAATATAAAGCATAATAATACATGTGTACTTAACACCTTAGTTACATAAACCTACAGATGACACTAAGACTGCGTGCCTGATGACCTTCAGCTACTGTGACTCTCATCCAAAGAATAGAGTTCTGCCTCAGAGTTACCCTATCAAAGCCATAACATTTTCACCGACATTACTTAATATTTGTGCAAGTTGGTCTTCAAGAATTTCATCACTGCATGTAATGAGATTTTGGTCTTACTTTGTCTCATAGATGTGACTCTTATTTCTGCTGCATCTGCATGAGTAATTGATATACATTGCTCTCCATCAGCTGGTCTCTCTCTTTTCAGCTTTTAACTGTCTTTTAGTGGTGGAATGAAACTTGAGGGGACTCACTCAGGAGCACTCAGGCTGTGTGAGGCTGTGGGGGTCTTTGTTACACCACTGCTGTCTTCCCCTAAACTGCTTATGGTTTTGAACCCCAGTGCTGAACCCTTTTTGAGGGTTGGGGCACTTTGTGTTTAAGCTTGGATAATTTGTTTAAAAACAAAAGGTATCCTGGCCAAATTTGTGCCTTTTGTATCATATGGCGAGTGTAGCTTCTAAAGGTACCCAGTGTTTATAGATTCCCTAGCAGCAAATCAAAAATAGCTAACAAATTGCAATATTTTTAGTTCTGTTGGAAAAATCCGGAAACGTGCTGTGCAAGAAAGTGTATCTATTTCTTTTTCTTTCTTTTTTTTTTTAAATGAATCAACAAGATGCTTTTAGTACTAAGGTCACCACCTTCCTAGCATTCAAGAACAAGCAGAGTTATAAATAAAAACCCTGTATTTTTATCATAGTTTTTGCATTTTTCTACTTGATAGTCAATTTTTCTACTTTTTGTGGTTTCCGCTAACTTGCAGTTAATGGTAGAAAAAGATGTGAAACTCAAACTTGAACACAGAAAGCTACACATTTGGGGAAACTACACAAAATTATGAATTCTGCAAGAGGTCATCAATGGCAATTGCTCACGATTTTCCCAAATACACTACTCAGTGAAAAGAACAAAAATAAAAAGGAGCAGGAAAACATAGCAAATGGTGACAATATTTGTATCTGCACTGATATTTCATTTACAACAGTAATATACCGTTACATCTGTTGCACCTTTTTGGTCACATGGATATATTGTGTTTGCTGGTTGTACAAAACCATGTAGAGAAAACAACTGAGCTGAAGCTCATAATGATAATTGATTGTGTACCAATCAATGAGTAATTCATATGGTAACATCTAATGAATGAAAAATAGTGATACAACAAACCAACACATTTGTCCAGTTTAGTAGTGTGTGACATTGCGTCTTCATTATCAGACAATCTTTGCTTCAATATTGTCACCTCACTTGTAAGTGCGGCTACCTCGGCAGTTAGGGCTGTCTGGGAGGTGTGACCACCTCCCAGACAGGCTTTAGTGTATCGCGCTGGGTGGGTGCACTCTGAGAGTGCTTTAATGTCTGCACTGGGGGCACATTTGGTGTCCCTGTGCATAGTCCAGATCCAACAGGTTGCTGGCACGAAACTGGACAAAGGACATGGGTGAAGCCACCCCTCTTTCCTGACCCTCCCATAGGTGGGTCCCCAGAGTTTGTCCCACCCCTTCCTTGGGTATCAAGTAGGAACCCCTGGCTACAGGACTTTATATTTACCTGGATGAAACTTTGCTACATGTCGGCAGCTTGTCTATCGGCACTCTCTTTAGCTCTGGCAGCCATTAACACTTACTCCAGGTTACGAGTTTCTTTCAGCATTCGTTCTCTAAATGAATCTGACAAGCATCCGTCAATAACTGTGAAACATATAGCTTATTTGTCATAATAATAATCCATATCTGTAAAGCATGAACATATAAGGTTTCGAGGAGCTGGGGGCCATCAGAGAGATTAAGTGAACTATTGCCCAGAGTCACAAGGTGTTGAGCTGAGCTGCTGCCCGTTGATCGAACTGGGAGCCCCATGCTCTGGAGTCAGCCGCTCTGACCGCTGCACCACACCTCTCCCCTTTACTTATTAATACATTTTGCATATTGCTCGAATGCAGATACACATCAATACACCTACAGGAATGACATTCATGCATGTGAAAAAATATTTTTAAGCATTCAGCCACTCATGCACACTGAGGAATTGCTGGATAATTAAAAAAACTACTACAATCGCTTTTGTGCACAAACAAACACACACATACATAAATACAAGTAACACAAATAGACAGACAAATACTGACAAAACACATGTCACCTTCTCTCATGTCACATTCTCTCATGTATTAACTATTCATTTGTCTATCAAAGCAGAAAATACAGTTCAGAATACAAACCTGTAAACTTTCCTGTCCCTCACTTGATGTGTTGCAGCAACAATGTAGGGATTACCAACAAAAGGAGAGGAAGTGAAACAAACATCAAATAAAAAATCACTTCAGAAAGGAGCCATGAGCAGGAAATCCTGCTTATACCATTACTAGTTATTACTATTATTATTAATATTATTATTATTATAATTATTAGTTGTGAGATTGTAAGGAGCAAAGGCAATGGCATTCAATTCATCCCTGCTTGAGAATCCAGTTGCTTCAGCTACACAGAGGTCCGCATACACATTACTTTTTTGCTTTGTTTATTTTTAGGTCTGGCTTAAAGCCATCTTTAGTTGCCTTGCCACCCTCATGTTTTCCAAAAACTATTATACAACAATACATATATATAAAGGGACTCCCAATAAACACTCTTTCACCATTGGTTCTCTATATCACTGAAATTATGCTCCCTCCCTCTCCAGCACTAAGTATGCACTAACGTACTAGCCCACTCCAGCCATTGGATGCTTTCACTTTGAGTGACTTAATTTTTTCCTTGCACATGTATACTTTCATCTAAAAATGTACCGCCCCAAGAATAGAACGTTTTAGACATTAGTACTTCCCAGTGACTGCTGATCCTTATGTATAATAGGGTTTCATCAGCTATTTCCATAGCTCTAAAAACATTTATTGTAATTTGCAACATTGATTCATCACTATAAACCAGCATTATCATCAAGATTTAACCTACAGAAAATGAGCGCAAGTCTTTAGAGTAGCTAGAGTGTATAGGCATTTTTTTTTCTTTTTTTTTTTCTTTTGAAGCTGCACCTCTTCAAGTTTATGATTTTTTCAGCTTTGTATTGGTCATCTCCTCCTGCTTCCTTTACCTAGCACTCGGCTGATCTCTTCCTTCTCCCATTAGAGTGAATTTAGCTTACCGGTGCCCCTCATGCCAAGATGCACTTTGGTGCTTCTTTCTTGTCTCTTCCTCTTCTCACTGGCCTTCACACTTGGAGCTTGTCTCCTAACTCCTCCTCCTGTTACACTCACTATGCGTAAAACGTTATCCTCGCCCTCAACAAAGTCCTTGAGCTTGCTTGAGGATTATGCTGCGTCTCACATGTATAGTGAGTACACCAGTTACATCACTGGAAATTAATTTTTAAAAAATACATTGAAACCCAACATGCAACATTGTCTTTACCACAAAAGTGAATTGCAACATAAAACATGCAACTTACTCACATTGCATGTTATTTCTATCTTGTATTTCTTAGGACTAGGCAAAATACCTTACTTGGGTGAGAGAAATTCTATCACTGACAAAAAGGGACACTTCCCTCTATGCTTCAGCCTTTGCTCCAATCACCACTCGCTCTCTACCCTTGCTCGCTTGACTTGTTTGACATTGTTTCTGCTCCTAATGTTAAGAGTGTCCTAAACCACACAAAACATCGCGTTTGGACGGGAGAGGATGCAGCGTCGGGGAGCCACGCCTCCACGCTGCTAGATGCGTTCGTGGTCCCTCCCCCTCGCTGGACGCCGCGGCTGATGGCGGGTGCCTGCTCCCTGTTGAGAACGCTTCACAACGCTCTATGAATCCCGAGACGATGTGAGCGGGAGATTGGCGTTTTCTTTGCTGCTGTCGTCTATGGAGGGCTAAGGGAAAACAAAACGGACAAATTAAACCGGGGGAAGACGCTGCTTGGCAAGAGTATGAACCAGCTGCTTCTTTGGTCCTGCTCTCGACCACGTTGGAACTCTCAGCTGCCAGAGGCCTGGATGGATTTGTCTTCGGTATAGGCGAGCAGCTGAGCACACCCTGAGCACGCTCAGGCCCCGTTTGAGATGTAAGGAGAGAAATAAAAGGGGGTTGCTGGCTAGAGAGCTGGACTGTACTGGCAGATGAACATTTACACAGGGGTGTGTTTTCCGTTTCCTCGGTCTAGAGATCTTGCCGGGGGGGGGGGAGTCAGCCTCCTTGGCTCTTAGAGGAAAATGGTGAGACCTCAGAGGGAGGGTGCTGCAAATTTCAAAGCGGCCAGAACTGAAGCACAAAAAGTGAAGAAAACCCGTTGCGCTCTCACCAAGATTGCACGCCAAGCAGTCCGAAAAAGCGACAGGGGAGCTGTGCCTTCTTCACCGGACAGTTGCAGTTCGCCTGTCACCTCAGATGAGGATATATCCTTTACCGCGGCTGTCGATAGTCAAACCTTGCAACAGGAGACGCAAGGGGCACAATTGAATATTAGCCTGGAAGCGGCTATCCTGCTAGGTCAGAATAACCAAGACCTCTGCAATGGGGGAAACGTGCCAAAGGAGGTGAAAAAATTTCCTTTATTTACCAAAAAACAAACTTTACTACCTCCTCACTCCCCTACACTTCAACAATCTATCGATCCCGGTGTGTCCTCTCCAGCAGCTGCATTGGATCCCAATGGCAGGGGGCTAGACACATCTGGCCTTGAGCACCCAAATTTGTCAAAATCAAAAAGTTTTGAACCTTGTCCTATAGGGGGGATTGGGTCAGGTGGACAGGTAGATACTCCAGTGCCGATTAATGACATACCGGATCTGCCAGATCTCCCAGAATTAGGGCGAACTCTCGATAACCCGCAGGCTTCTGCGCCGCTATTATTGGATCACTCTCCGAAATCACAAGAATCATTCTTAACTTTACCATCATTTAGCGTTGATACTTTACCGTTTGCGAAATTTGGCACGGAGAAATCCGAAAATTTTCAAATTGATATCCGAGATATGCTGAATTTAATTTTAGAAGAGATAAGGGAAATGAAAAAGCTTCAGCAAATCGAGATCAATACCCTTAATCAGAGGCTAGATAAAATTGAAGAGGCTATTACGGGCCTCCCCTCTAGAGTCTCCGAAGCAGAGGCCAGATTCTCCACCATTGAAGATCAACTGGTGACGGTGATGGCTGAGTCAAAGGAAGCGGACAAGAAGAAAAGATAACTTGAGAATAAGGTCGAGGAACTGGAAAGTCATTCTAGGAGATCTAATCTGCGCCTAGTGGGGGTGCCTGAAGGGATTGAGGGATCCCAGACTCTCCTTTGGGTAAACACGTTTATCAAGCAGCAAGTGTTGCCAGACTACGAAGGAGATCTGTCTATCACTAGGGCACATCGTATTCCAGCCCAACCTTTTCCAAATTCTCCTTATCCGAGAACAATTCTTCTCAACTTTGCTGACTATAGAATTAAAGAGAAGGTGTTGGCAAAAGCTATTCAACAGCGACAATTTCCCATTAACGAGACACAGAAATGTAGAATCTTTTCCGATATAACAGCTGTTGCAGCTCAAAGAAGAAAAGAGTTCGTTAAGATGTTACATCTCTTTAAAGCTCATGGGGCTCAGGCCTCTATCGTTCAGCAATCGAAATTAAAGGTGCTGGTGAAGGGGAGATTTTTTATGTTTTCGGATATTGAGGAGGCCCAGATTTGTTTAAAGGGGATATCTGGTCCCTCGTGTGAAGTGTGATCCTAGTTCTATTTAAGCTGATGTTGGTTATCCTTGATAAGAAATGTATTCTAAATTTTTCTTTCTTCTATCTTTCTTTCTCTTTTTTCCGTAATGCTTGGTTTGTTCTAATCAGGGGACAGGAGGGGGGGGGTTAGGGAGGGTGTGACCACGATCGCCCAATGGGGTGTAACAACATGACACCCAGGAACAATTGTGGGAGGTGGGAGATGTGGCCTGCGTGGTGTAGGGGGGGGTTTCCACATTTCCGGGGGAGGGTTTTTTAGGGTGGTGGGTGGTTGGGTGTTAGCAGTAAAAAGAGCAGTAGTAAGAAGGCCAGGATTGATTTATAGAGCACAGAAGTATGGCAACTGGTAGTTGTAAGATTCTGTCGTTGAACACCAATGGGATATTAAATAAAAAGAAATATGGTGCACTTATAAGATGGGCCGCTTTTTTGGACCCCACGTTCTCTTTCTTCAGGAAACCCATCTTAAGTCTAATTCCCCCAACTTGTTTATCCCTAAACAATTCTCAAAGGCTTTTTTCGCCTCTTCAGGGGCAGCAATGAGGGGGGTAGTAATCTATTTCTCTAATAGAATGGATTGGGAGTTTCTTCAAGTATATAGAGATATTTTAGGGAGATGGATCTGGGTAACAACAAAAATTAGGGGTCGGATAATAAATGTTATCAATTATTATGGCCCAATATCCGATAATGTCTTATCTCTGACCCAGATCCACGAAAGGCTGATTAGTTCTCCTGGGCAAATTGTTCTAGGGGGGGATTTTAACTATCTTATGGATATTAGAAAGGATTCTACTAATAAAAACAAAAGACAGTCGAAGCCTAATACCAAAAAAATGATGGTGGCAATTATGGAACAGTTTGGGCTTGTAGACTCTTGGCGGGATCTCCATCAAGAAATGGAATCCTTTACCTTCTACTCCCATCGCTTTTCTTCGGCCTCTCGACTAGATTATCTATTAACATCAAGGTCTATACAGGTGACAAATGCATGGATTAGTAGTAATTCCTTTTCTGACCATGCGCTTCTTGGGGTTTCCTTGCTATTGGGGGGGGAGAGATAAGGAACGATCAAGGTGGCAGAAGGATCGCCTCCTCCTTCAATATGCAGATTGGATTACTGGATTTAGGGAGTGGATTGTACAATATTTTGAGGTTAACAATAATACCGCCACCCCCTTCGCTGTCTGGGGAGGTTTTAAGGCCGCGGCCCGGGCCCAAATAATAGCAATCATGGCCGGGCAGTCCAAAACCCGGAGGTTGCAAATTGAGAACCTTCAGAATAAGGTGGATCAAGAATATGCCTTAATGCTACAACATTCCCCCAACTCCTTTAATAGAGCTAGCAGGGAACTAAGAGATTTTTTCATCCTTGAGGAAATATGCAATTCCAAAATTTACCAGCAAAAAATGTATGAAGAGAGTCAGTTAATGGGGAAGCTGTTAGCCAATTCTACCAGGAAAAAAATGGAATCCTCCCTAATCACTTCCATCAGGGACCCGGTCACAGAACTAGTTGTATCAGATGGGGATAATGTCTCACGGGTTTTCCTCCATCACTACGGACAGCTCTATTCAACAGAGTATCCGGTTAATAACGAACAAATTCGGAAGTACTTGATGGATGTTGATCTTCCCAGACTCTCAGAGGCCAGAATTAAAGAATTAGACGATTAAATAATGGAAGAAGAAATTATAAGTGCAATTAACTCTATGGCAGGGGGTAAGGCATGTGGACAGGATGGATTTCCCATCGAATTTTATAAGGTTTTTATTAAAGAACTGGTATCTCCCATAAAGAGACTTTTTAATGATATTAGAAAGGGTGAAACTGTATCAACTGAATTTAAGGAGTCTATAATAATATCCTTTGTGAAACAAGATAAGAAGCCATTAGATGTCAACTCTTTTAGGCCAATCAGTCTACTTAATTCCGATTACAAGATTTTGATTAAAGTATGGGCTCAGCGCTTCCTTCCTGCTGCTCAAGAAATAATCCATAAGCACCAGACAGGTTTTATAGCAGGTCGATCTATGGCTACTAATACTCAATTTTTAATTCATGCCTTAGATTTTTTTAATACCAACCAAATTCCTGCCGCAATAATTATGGTTGACGCTGAAAAAGCCTTTGATTTTGTGAACTGGCAAACATTGTTTTTAACCTTAAGTCGTATTGGTCTTCCACAACAGATTATTAATATGTTAAAGAATATTTATCATAGTGCTAGCGCAAAGGTGGTTATTAATCAGGAACAAATAGGGGAAATTACAATAAAACGGGGAACCAGGCAGGGTTGCCCTCTTTCCCCGCTACTTTTTACCTTTTTTATTGAACCCCTGGTTTTAAAAATTCGTGATAATGCTGCTATTTTTTCTCCTATACCAGGGATGTCAAAAGTTAAATTGTTCGCTGACGACATCATTCTATAACCCCGACGAAAGAGAACCTAGAGCTAGCCTTTAAAGAGTTTTTTGTTTTTCAACAAATTGGTGGATACAAAATAAATGAAAAAAAGACAGAGATACTGGCTCTTAATATTGATCCCAACGTCTTTCCTAACAATTTGAGGGTCCAGGCCATGAAAACTGACCCGATAAGATATTTGGGTATCTATGTTACTAACCAGTATCAGAAATTATTTGAACTAAATTATCTTAGAACTAAGCAGAAGATAAAAAGCTCCCTTGAACAATGGTCTGCACTCCCCCTTACTATTATAGGGAGAGTTTCTTTGGTTAAAATGTCCATTCTTCCCCTACTGATTTTCTTATTCTTAAATGTCCCTATTCGTCTTAATCAATCTTATTTTAATGAGTTAGATATATTGTTTAGGGAATTTATTTGGGCAAAAAAGGCTCCCAGAGTAAAATTAGCTACAGTTCAGTTGCCCATAAATCAAGGGGGTCTAGCATTTCCGCAAGTACGGACATATTATCAGGCAGCCTTATTGAATTTAGTGGTGGACCTATTACATTATAAGTGCATCTATGATAGTTTTTTTTGTTGATAAAATGGTAGTAGAAGGGGGAACGCAAATGCCCGCCTTTTTAAAAACAGCTAAATTACCAAAGAAAACCCGCTACAAGTCTCTACGAGAAGTTCAGTTTAGGCTTCAAGCAGTTTTTAAAAAAAATAGCTCCTCAGGCTTTCAATATTTGGGTCTGGGTGAGTGTAACAGCCTTGGCCTTCACCTGCAACTAAGACATATTGAGATATGGGGAGAGTGTGGGTTCTCTCAACTTAAATGTTTCATTATCCATAATAAAATAGTATCTTGGCAAGAAATTATGGTTAGGGCAGAAGGTTGTAGGAAGCCCACATTCCTCGAATATATGCGGATAGTTCATTTTATTTCCAGTATTGAGGGCATTTTGAATACTCCACATAATACCATGGTAGAACTTTATGACTCCAAGTTTTCGGGACTTGGGAAATGGTATTCTGTATTGCGGAAGGATGAACAGGCAAAGGGGACAGTCTGCCACATTGAAAAAATAGCCAGGGATACTGGATGTAGATTTACTCCTAAGGAATGGGAAAAAATATGTCTTCTAGGGCACAGATCCCTACGCGCCGCTAATTTTAAAAGAATGTCCTTTCTTTCAAGATGGCTCGCTTATTGGACCCCGGCTTTGATTCAGAAACGATATCCCGACCATCTTAATAAGTGTTTCCGTTGCCATCAGGAGGAGGAAGGAGGATGGCTACACATTTTCTTTTCCTGTCCGCAATTGGAGCAGTTCTGGGGGAGATTTTAAACGATATGGGAGTAGTTATAGGCATGAGTGTTTTTCCCCAGGCTGAAACTGCATTATTCGGGTATTCAAGGGACGAGGCCAACTTATCTAGCTCTGATAGGGTTTTTTTTAGCTATATCTTGTATGGTGGCCCATTCCTTGATACTTCAAAATTGGAAATCTAAGGAGATTCCAAATCATTTAAATTGGTTTAATAAAATGAAATGGATTTGGAAATTTGAAGAGGCATATGCCAAGCGAGTAGGCGGCATAAGGAAATATGAGAAAAATTGGGCATTTTTAATTTTCGAAGACTATTATATATATATATATATATATATATATTTTTTTTTTTTATTGGTGTTTAATGTTTCAGCTTAAACCATAAATCACTACTGATCCCCAACTGGACTGGGGCAATGATTTTCTACTTATACAAGTTTTATATGATTTGCAACGTACAATTTCTGGGGTTCAATCATGAAAATGTTGATTTTTTTTTTAAGGTGATTTTTAGTATGCTATTTATTGGCTGCTAGTTGTATTTGCACTTTATCTTGTTCACCTTGTATTCCGTATTTTATGACTGAAATACTGTGGTTGTCTTCTAAGTGAAGTTTTGCTGCTATCATATTTGCACTTTATGTGGTGATAATACTTGTATTTGATGTTAATAGTACTGTATTTTGCCAAAGTAAATTACCAGCTGCTATTGCATTTGCACTTTAATCAAGAACTTAATTTGCGTCTTGAGTGACTCAAGATGAATTTTGTATCACAGTCGAGACACATGTGATCTCGTAGCCTCATTTTGCATTTGCACTTTATTCATCAGTTTGTTAATATACAACGGAATGGTATGATATAGTATATAAAACACAAAAATACATAACACCCTGTACGTTGTTTAGTAACTAGTCTGTCAACATACTAATATCAATGGTTTCTCCAATTGTGGTGATCTAAATGTTGTGACTGAAAACGTGTATTTTGGTACCTTCTTGCACTGCTCAATAAAAAAAAAGAAATTGAAAAAAAAGAGTGTCCTAAACCCTTGTCTCACGTTGGCAGCCATTTTGTCTTCCTTTGCAGCATTTTCCAAAAAAGAAAACAGGAAAGACCATTTGAATTCACTCATGTACATCATCCATCAAAATGCCTGGAGGCAGGTGAAGAAATGATACTATGAGAACATTGTGAATGATGCTTCATCAAGCAGTGGTTGACTGGGGCTGACCCAAATATTCCAATAGTTGAATGAAACAGACACAGATTTTGTGTTTTTTTGGATAGTGACAAAAGCCCTAAATGACCGAGACCCAAAGAGCAATTCATAACAGCAAAATCAATAATTTTATAATGTTAATACTTTCAAATAGGTTGCTTGGAAATTATATATTTTAAAACACTTAATATTCAACAAGACGCAAACAGAAAGGTGTGAGGGCAATACTAGTTTTGCACCAAAAGTATGGTGAAAGTATTACAAAAGGTTAGGATGTTAGGTGGGGTTTCAGCCATTGCCAAGCTTATTTACTATGAATCAATATGTAAAGTAAATCCTATACATTATTATTTTAAATTCCAACTATACTAAAAAAATAAATTGAATTAAAAATAAGTTTAGAAGTATTCTTTGAAAGTGGAGTCACCTATTAGGTCACCACAAGTTCCCAATCATACACACCCCTCCCAGTCATAGTAGATTGTGAAAATAAAGTCCACAAAACTAAGGTGTTTCAGACCACTTTTATCTGTGATCTCACAAATAGTATATGCGATAGAAAAATATTGGACATGAGCCTTTTGGTGCCGTATGTCTGCCCACAACCGACTCAATCATAAAGACTCTCAGTGCTGTATAAAATTCCAAATTATTTTAAATTAAAATTTGCAATAAAAATGTACTCCGAGAGTTCAAGTCAAAGAAAAAGCATGCATAGCTAAAGCTAGGAATACCTTTTGACTAGCTGATACAACTAGGCACTCTAAACATTCCACAATGTGTTTAAAAACTTTATTCACCAAAAACTAAGTTGTCATTGCTGGCACACATTATAACAATTTAAATCAGATTTTCAGCTGCTGACTTCCAGGCATACTTTAAGGATCTGTGTGCTGTTATATGGCTGTGGACCTGATTACAAGCTGGAGGGAGCGGCTTACTCGGGTAGGAACACCAAACCCAATTTTGCAGGTTATAAAATCCAGGAGGCAAAATCACATGAGTTGTATCATTTGTATGCACCCTGTCCTCAGCACCCAGCACCAAACCAACCCCTTGCCATGGAACAGGGAATGCTTCAAATGTACCCCCTGCAAGCTCCCAGGGTCTGCTGTTCCTTGACACCCTTGTCATCCTCAATCCTCATATCAGGCCCTGGTCACATTACCATCTGCTTGCAGCAGGTAATAAATAGAAGCAGGTTTTCCCCTGGAATGAGGACACCATGTATACATTTGGACACAGTAATTATGGGTCCTCATTTTATTTCCCAGTCCAGACAAGTACTCATAATGGCCAGGCCGCATGGTATCCCCACACACAAATCCAGCCACCTGGTGATTAGGTGAGTGCAGCCTCCGACAGACCATCGCCGCCAATCCAGAGATTGTGGGACCAATTCACAAAGGAACTTACGTGTAGTAAAGTTATAATTGCAGAGTATCAGCACTCAGGGTTGAGTCTCTGCCATCAGGGTGAAATCTCTGCACTGTGCACTCTCCGCAGTGTTCAATTCAGAGATTCCTTCCCGGTGTAGTGATTCGCCCTGAGCTACACGTACATTACCTTCTTCTCTAACCATTGATTCTTGCACTGTCGAGCATACCCCTCTTAAATTACACAATATCTAGTACTTTGGCATTCCACTTTTGTTGTAATGCTTTTTGGTTATTGTAAATCAATATTCTTGAGGCACCTTCATTCCTATCCTATCCTGGCCTCGAGGGATTTCTAAACCATGTATCTGCTTCAGCTCCTCTACCTGGGATCCCTGATGAATACATCATTTTCAGGTGAAAACAGAATGTGTTATCTGAATGATCGAATTTTTATCTCTCACAGTTTCTTGCAATTCTTGTGTTTATTAATCCCCGTGTTTGTTTATATTGCTCGCTGCATTTCTTGCAGGAGACATCTTCACACTGACAAAAGGTAACAGTAAATTATTCATAGACCAAAGCTTCTTTGTCTGATATGTGTGTCACAAAATTCTAACAATCCCAAACACTGATCTCATGTTCGTACTTCCTCAGCTCAACCAGTTTTATTTCTTCTTCTTCTTCACTGCGTCTTTAGTCTGGAAAGTTTTCTGTAATAACACTTTTTGATTTCTCTCTTGGTATTAATCGTTCTTTAAAGTTACTGTGAAAGCGAAAAACCCCGTTAACTACAATTTTCAATTGCAACATCTAAAAGATAATATCTTTAAAACCTATAGTTAAAGTGAATTCTATTCTGCCATGGCTTGTTTTCAAACATTCTATTTTTTGCCTCTAAATCCTTTCCTTTGCCACCCCGTAACAGTTGTCAAATCCCATAATGAATACATTAATATACACTGAATTGGATTATTCCATTGAGGTCGCCGACAATTGCAGAATTTTTTTCCAATGAATAGAGAAAGTTGTAATGGAGAACACGTTGTAAAAGTTGCATTCAAAATATATGATTGTATGTTGGCCAGATGCGTACACAGCTTTCACATTAAGGATGCACAAAATATAATTATTTCGTCATGTATTAATATTTGATTCAATTTCAGCAAAACTTTTAACTCTTCTTAATATACATTTCTGACTGGGTCACAGTCTGAGGCAAAACTGTGTCCAAATATTTCCCTCGGGCCATATTACACAAAAAAAAACCTGGGCGAAACCAGCATGTGCATCTAGTTTCTGCAGCCCTGAGGCACTTTAGTATTACAGAGGGAGAAGCAGATGTGTGTGCAGCCTGTTCTGTCCAGTGCGATCTCCAGAGGCTGTATCCTCATTTCCTTGGGGCCACACTCCATGCAAATGAAGGAGCACATTTACCTTTGCACCCACACTGTATTGTAGGTATTAACGGAGCTGTCTGTGGGAGTACCAACTGTGCACTACAAGGATGCCACACACAGTCAATGCACTCCCCCAAGTGTGACTGCTAGACCTGTCAGCCTTAGGGTGGTCTGTCCCAAAATGTCTGCATTTACCATACTATTTTGCTGAATTTGTTTTTGTTGGATTTAGGACTCTGTGCACTTTACCAATGCTAACCAGTGCCAACGAGCTTGTGTTGTCTCCCTAAAACCTGGTCAAATTGGCTTACACGTGATTAACATATGTAATTTGTTCATATGTCCCTAATAAAGTGTATACCCAGGGCCTGTAAATGAAATGCTACTAGTGGGCCTGCAGCACTAAATGTAGTTTTAAACTTCCAATTCGATGTGGCAATATAACTTCCTTGCCAAACCTTAATTTTTCCTTTAATTGCATATAAATCACCCCTAAGGTAGTCCCTTTGTATCCCATAGGGCTGGGTGCATTGAAATTAAAAGGTTGGACATGTACATTTGAGTTTTAGATGTCCTGGTAGTGAAACACTCCTAAATTGGTTTTTTACTATGGTGTGGCCTATACCTGCCCTAGAAAAATTGGGTTGCCGTATTACATTTAATAAGTGCTAACATTTGAGTGGGAACAGGTACACAATTAGGGCCTGATTATGATGTCAGAGTTGCCTCCAACCGACATCACTTCACTACCGTTTCTGAACCGACCGACCTCGGGTCAGTGGTCCGAAAGCATTAGGGTTGGCAGCAATCAACAACAGCTCTCGGCAAGGAGGACACTGGGAAGTACCTAGTGTCACTTGCAGAGCAGCAAGTGCACCATCAGACCTGCCCACTCTCTGCAGGAATCAGGCTCCCTAATGGGGTCGTTCATCCAACTTCAGGCACCTCACTGTAGGTTTTAGGTTTGGGCAATCAGGGTCACACTGCCAGACAACCAACCACTGTGTAGATAGTTTTTTAGCATTCTGGTCCTGACAAATTGCCAATTGATCTTAGGACTAGTAAAGCACTACACACGCACACTATCTAGTGAAAAAAGAAATGGGATGTTCCGTTGAAGATGGCCAATTAAATAATAAGGTCTGCATAAACCACAACCCTATTTCTAAAGGAACAATCTGTGAAAGGCTGGCCATAACCGTTGTTCTTAAGGTCCTGTCTGTGACAGGCTACCTGTACGCAGGCACTGGGCCGAGTTACACAGCAGTACTGTAATTCAAGGATGCATGTCAGATTTCTCGGGTGAAAAAACATTTTCACAAATGTGTATTTAAAATGTGTGCATTCATGAATGTGAACATATTTTATAAATAGTCAACGGCAATTCAATATATTTTTTCTTTTTTCTCTTTGGAATGTGGCAATGCTCATTCCCCTTTCTTACCCTGGATATGTATTTAGTCTTGCTTTTGTCAGAAATAAATCCCTAACAGTATCCAGGAGGAGACTATGCCCTACAAACATTCGTGAGTACTCACAAACTCACAGGTTTCCAATCCATCCTTGCTTTTGACTTCCGGCCTCTGTGATTAGATTTGCTCACAAGTAAAACATGTTGCTGTAATATCACGCATGAAGAGAACATAAGTTTACACTCACAAAATGAAACATGCACAGCTTAGCGGTGCAAATGACCCATTTAAATATGTTTTAGTGAACACAGAATGTCAATTGTCAAAAAAGCCCTGCACTCAATGTGTCACAATGAAAATCAATCAATTCAAACATTGTCATTTGTGCTCTGTTATCCTTCGTTAATTATGGTCTCACTTTCATGCTTTTTTCTCTCACTTCCTACTCAGGGATGCTTTGAAAGCCGGTCCTGTAAATGGATTCGTTTATGGACTAGCTCTGTCCCTTCAGTTCTTTCTATACGCCGCTATTTTCACATTTGGCGCCTGGCTTATTGTGCATGGCTACTCAGATATGGAGAGGATTTTTATGTAAGTATCTTATGGGATGTTATGCGAAATTAATAGAAATATATTTTTTTCTGTAGACTATGAATATTTGAACACTTGTCACTGACATTGCACTAAGATAACAGCTATGGACCTTTGCTTTTGCGCCAATAATGTGCCACACCGAAGGTCTCATAGCAATCCTAGCATACTGCTTCAGAAGCCATGCAAGTGCTGGGTATCTCTAACTGCATCTCTGAATGTTAGTCGGTTATGCTGTGAGATGATGTGATCTATGTCTACTGGATGGAGATGCTAGAGGGGAAGATTTTGCTTTGGAATTGAAATGGCAAAGGTATGGTGATTTTTGTCACTTTTTTTTATCTACACAATAGTTGACCACAGTCATTTTTAGATGAATAAATATAAAGAGAAATACTGACTAGTCCGTTGCGTAGGACATTAGTTAAAAAAAGAGCAGCTGAATGCTTTGTTCTTTGTTGACTATAGCGCCCCAATAGTCTTTCTCCTCCTTGTTTACTGTTTTTTTATATAAATTTATATAGCACATATCGTATGCAAATCAGACTTTTCTTTTCAGCTTTTATTTAGATCTTGCTCCCTGGACACTCTATTTAGCGAGTTTAAGGTCTGGGAAGAATCAAGGAAATCTCCCTGCCTTAGCCATGAAAGCACCGCAAGAGCTAAGTTCATCTAAAAAAAAGGTTTTCACAGCTGTGGGAAAAAGATTATAAGACTAACATTTTATTGTTCAACATGATACTTAGTAACGTTTCCACCTCAGAACTTTATTGATCCTTCTGGATCGGAGGGTGAGAGCTCCTCAAAATGGGTAATGCAGGCATGAATTCCGTAAACAAGGGGGCAGTTAGAGCAGTGCTTAATTTGAGCAGGTGCTTTCCGGTGCTCAGCATCAGCACTTAATTGGTTTCCGGTGCTCGGCACCGGCACCTAACTGATCTAGGTATTGTGTTGACAGTCTATCACATGGTGGCGCTGCTCATATAATTTAGAGATGAGCAGAACAACGGTTGTTTAGGAATACAATATACATTAAAATAGTGCTAATACCTGCCTCCCCAGCCATTCCTTTAGCTTTGGGGACCTGGAATAATCTGAACTGTCTCATTTACATGTGAGAGAGATGGTTAGTAGTTGTTTTGGCAGCGATGAGAAGGGCGATGTGTGGTGCAAGCTGCAGTGTCCTCCTGGTCAGAGCCCTGGCACTTAATATTTTACAAATTAAGCACTGAGTTAGAGACAAGGAAAACCGTGGCAAGCAGTGGTTGAACTATATGCCTCCTTAAATTAGATCTGGAATTAGGTATTCTGGCATCCTGTATCCTATAAATACCCTTTTATTCGGGTCATACCATGAGGTACTCTAGTCAGGGCTGTTTTAACAGCATAAAGGCCCCTGGGCAAAGCAGTACACCGAACCCTGCCTACACAACCACTCACAGGAATAAAAATGTTTATTCGAAAATTAGTGTTAAATTCTGGTCTGCATAGGCCCTATGCTCCTGGAGCCCTTGGGCGATTGCCCAGTGTGCCCATCAGTTAAGACGGCACTGACTCTAGTGCGGCTGAAATCAATTAGACCCTGGAAAAGAGGTAAGAAAAGGGGACAGGTCAAAATGTTAATCTCCTAAGCTTGGACGAAAAGGGTACTGGGTTGCAAAGGGGACTGCAAGATCCAGGAAGGATATAATGTGTTATTTATTATGACTATGAAGAGGACCTAAGAAGCAATTCAACAGTTAGGGCCCCATTACGATGCCGGTGGGACTTACGTCCCACCAGCACCATTGCAGAAGCAGAACCACTCGACTAGTAGTTGGTGGTCCCGCTGGCCGCATTACAATGCGACCACCTTCACGACGGTTGCAATGTTTATAGTGTGTATTGCAGCGTGTGCTGCAGGACATGCCGCTGTACAAAATAAACACATCTCAAATATCAGTAAACTATGTGGGAGGCACCATGCGGTGCCTGCCACATGGTGCAGGGATATGTTGGGCCATTGCCGAGGCTAAAGAGGGCCCACTGGGGGACCCCAAAGTCCCTTTCCGCCAGCCTTTTTATGGCAGGTTAACCAACATGAAATGGCCGGAGAAAAGAGACATTGCAATCCCCACGATGGTGCCTGATCAGACACCAACACTGTTATAGGGATTGCAGTCTCTCCGACAGGCTCCTTGAGCTCATCGGATGAATGGCAGTCAGTCTCTTCATCCGCCCTACATCCACCTGCCATCATAATGCGCCGGGCGGTCCTGCAGGGTCCAATGGCGGTGGAACTGCCACCGACGGCCTAACGGTGGAGGTTCCACCTCCATCGTAATGGGGCCCATAATTATTACATTTGCATCATGAAAAGACTAATGAAGTAGGCAATGTAATTGCAGCACCGAGTGGTAGGAGTCTGGTCCATCCAACAAGGTATACATTGTGGTTGATGGGACAGGACTTGAAGGTCAAAATGCACTGTGGCAGCTGAGGCAGGTAAACCCAACTTTCAAATATTACCATAGATTCACATTCACAGGTACTCCCACCTACCCTTAAATAATACATGTAATTTCTTTCATCTTTAATCTGTATCTTATTTTAGCTCCATTGCACCACTCCTCATTAAGAGGGAGGCTCACTCCTTGCATTTCTATGTGCAATATAAAAACAAATAGTAGGTCTTCTACTTCCCGGTTACACTGTTTGTGTTCCCATGTTTGTTTAGGGAAGGTGATGGCAAAGCAGATCAAATGTTCCATGTGTGAAAAGCAGCTGTCCCAAGGGACTGGTTAAAAAAAATATAACAATTGGACAAGCAGCATGATGAAGCCTTTAAAGACATTCCAATGGTGTCAGCTTGAAGAGCACAATTACAAGAAGACACACCATAGACATCAACATTTGCTGTTGCACAGGTGGTGCCTGGTGATTGCCACCTCGTGTCACCAGCCACCTGCCTGCTACCATGCCTGAGTTCCGCAAGGTTAGACCATTTTGCATGGAGTGCAAAAAAGTTCTAACAATAGGAGAGCAGTCCATCACTGCATTACAAGAGGTTGCAAGAAGCGATAAATGCTGACGTTTTTTGGGGAAAAATGATGCACAAATTTAGTGCATTTTGTTGCGCAAGTTTTTGATTTTTATTTCTTGTACAAAAACACAAAAACGTCCAAAATGTTAGAAAAAAACAAACAAAATCAGGTTAAACAAAACAAAAAAGAGTTTTTTCCTCAAACCACCTTTTCTGTTTTACAGAATATAATTTATATGTTTTTGAATGTGTGAATATCTGTAGGCTATGTGTCTACATGTTTACTAGGTGTTTGAGTGAGTTAGTGAGTAGCTGTATGGGTGTCTGAGTAGATGTGTATGTGAGTAAGTAAGTGGGTGTGTGAGTGGCTTTACAGGTAAGTGGGTTTGTGAGTGGTTGTATGGGTGAATGAGTGAGTGGGTATGTGAGTAGCTGGATGGGTGAGTGAGTGGGTGTGTGCGTGGCTATATGAGTATGTGGGTATGTTTGTGGCTGTATGGGTGAGCGACTGGCAGTGCAAATGGCTGCATGAGTGGATTAGTGGGTGTGTCAGTGGCTGTTTGGGTGAGTGAATGGCTGTGTGAATGGCTATATGGGTAAGTGAGTAGGTGTGTAAGTGGCTGAATGGGTGAGTGATTAGGTGCATGAGTGGCTGTATGGGTGAGTGAGTATCCGAGTAGTTGCATCACTGTGTCAGTAGGAGTGTGAGAGGCTGTATTGGTGAGTGAATTGGTGTGTGAGTGGCTGTACCGGTGAATAAGAGGTGTGTGAGTAGCTATATGGGTGAATAAGTGGGTGTGTGACTGCCTCATTGGGTGAGTGACTTGATGTGTAAATAGCTGTATAAGTGAGTGAGCGGATGTATCAGAGGCAGAATGGGTGAGTGAGTCAATGTGTGAGTGAGAGGGTACCTGAGTGGCTGTATGGGTAAGTGAGTGGGTGTATGAATGGTTGTTTGTCATCAATTATGTAATTTGAGATGTCATCAGCAATGCATTGCGGGGGTGTAAGTTATAGTTATCTCAGGTAACTATAACTGCTGAATTTCACTGTTTGTGTGTAGGTGAAATCTAAAACTAACTATAACGTCCCTGTAACCTTTGTTTCTTTCAGTGAATTTCTAAGGTTTTTTAAATTCTATTCCCTAACTATAACACCCATGTAACCTTTGGTTTTTTAAGTGAATTGGTAAGTTTAAAAAAAAAGTATTTCCTAACTATAACCACTAACCTTTCTTTTAAACTTTATTTTCAAATTTCTTAAATACAAATGGAGCATTATGCGTGTTTGTTCACTTTGTACATTTGTCAAACATTGTCACAATAAATAATACCATTTGAAAAATACAATCATGATCTTATTCATCAGGCATGTAATCACTGTAAAACCAGTATAAGATTATAAAACAGTAGAGACCCCCACGAACACTCTCCCGCCAGTACATAGCCCTCAGCCGTAGTTGCATATATTCAAGTGTGTTGATTAATATCAGCACAAATCATGGCCATCAGGCAAAAAGCAATGAAGGGATAAGAGTTAATCCACTCCTTCCGGAACTATGCCCTGTTTAATGTGAGAGTCTGATGTCTGACGTATGTTTTCAATGTACGAGCGATATGGGTGCCATTTGTCTTTAGGCCGAGATGTACTAGGCATCACACTCGCATATACTTCGCTATTCTCATTACAGTTGGCCGGGCTATTTAGTCAGCTCTGGACAGTGGGGGACGAATTATGCCCCTAGTGGATGGCTACTTCCCGCTGTGCAAGCAGGAAGCCTAGGTATGCAAACCTCCTGATCTTCTTGGGGAAGTTGACTGTGTATCCCAGTAGGGCCACTTCCGGGGTGGGAATCAACAGAAGATTGATCATTTGCCCTATTGTATAATGTTTTCGCTCCCAGTAGTGCTGCTGGATTGGGCATGTCCAGGTAAGATGTGCAAAATCAGCATGAGGTGCAGAGCATTTTTGACAGTTGTGCGGTTTGGATTGGCCAATTTTGTGTGCCATAACTGGGGTGAAATATATGCGGCGCAGAAATTTAAAATGTAGGAGCTTGTGTCTACTATTAATGAAATGTCTTGCATGACTGTGCAGCACTTGGCCCATTGTTCATCTGTGATTGGTCGTCTTAAGTCCGCCTCCCAGGCGGCGTGAACTCTGTCATCATTTATCGGTCTCAGAGCAACGCACACCTTGTAAAGTTTGAAAATTAAGTGAACGCTATTCGTGTTTTCTATAATCATCGTGAGGGGGGGGACGAATCCGGCTCAACTGGAAAGGACAGCAAGGTGGAATGTAGGGCAGATCTGATGCGGCCCAGGACAAATCTATCCATGGTGCTTCCAGGTTGGAAATGAGCATCTTCTGATGAGGAAAAGATGTGTCCCCCAGGGTATAAATTACCTAAACGTGAAAGCTCAAATGCCGTCAGAGTGCGCTGTACTAAGCGTTCCCCCGTAATTGGGATACATCTGGGGTTGATGATGGGTAGCGCCGAGAAGTACAATGTACCAGCTCCCGTGAGCCAGCGTATTTTATTCCAGGCCCAGCTCGTGGTGGACACCGTTTGAATGTCGCAGGGATCCCTGGGGAAGCCGGTTGGTAAGACCATGGATAGCTTCTCCAGAAGAACAAGATCTGATTCTGGTCTTAAATATGGAATTCGGGCATCAGGGTGAAACCAGGAGTGAGTGTAACTACATTGGGCCACTATATAATATAACTGTAAATCAGGAACACTGTAACCCCCCCTGTCGTATGGCAACGTAAGGACAGACCACTTGACTCGCGCCTGTTTCCCGCCCCAAACCAGTCGGTTCAGAAGTGAACGAATCGTTTAAAAAAACTATTAGTAAGGAGGATTAGTATATTGTTGAAAAAATACAGAAATTTGGGTAGAACAACCAAGTGCTAGTGCAGATTAATTGCGTTTTCGTAGTATTTAATTTAAATCCTGATCCTTCCCCAAATTGAGTAGCTAACCGTTCAATCTCTTTAACGGTTTGGATTGGATCAGGTGAGATAACTGCAATGTCGTCTGCAAATGCGAGTGTAGTAACTTCCAACCCAGGTCTCACTATTGCCTTATACAACCTATGTTCCAGTAAGTTAAAAAATGGATTAATATATAGAGGAAATAATAGAGGGGAGTAGGGACACCCTTGTCGGGTGCCTCTTGATATTTTTACAGGATTAGACTCTAGTTCCAGTGCACTTATTTTTGCCTTGGGTGAATGATACATAGTTTGTAGAGCTTGCATGAAGCCTGGTCCAAAGCCTTGCCACTGCATCGTAGCCCATAAAAACTCCCACGAGACACGGTCAAAAGCTTTCTCCGCGTCGAGTAGAAACACACCGCATGGAGCTTTTAATACAGTAGCAATATCCAGTGTGGTAACTACCCGACTGACATGATTGACCGTGCCTCTTTCAGGTATGAACCCATGCTGTCGAACAGAGACTATAGGGGTTATAAAACGAGACAGCCGGGTTGCTAATATTTTTGCGTAGATTTTCCCATCGCAGTTTAGCAGTGAGATGGGTCGATACGATCCCGGCAGTAGGGATGGCTTGTCTTTTTTAAAGAAAATAACTATACTTGCTTCATCCCATGACGCTGGAGCATTGCCTTTCTGTGCCTCGCGAAAAAACATCAGCATATCTATTTGTAATTCAGAAAATAATTTTTTGTAAAACTTGAGTGGGATTTTGTCGGGCCCGGCAGCTTTCCCAGTTGAAAATGATCTAACTGCCTCTTCTAGTTCTTCCAGAGTTATAGGCTTTTCCAAGTATTTACTGTCATCTGCGCTTAGTACCTTCCTGTAAGGATCCTTAAAGATGTTTGTAGATATGCCTAGATGTGTGTGCTCTTCTGTATATAAATCCTCATAAAAAACTCGGAAAACTTCAAGGATTTCTGCAGGTATTTCCACCGTCTTTCCATTGGCATCTCCAATTGCTGTGATAGCACCTTTCATTTCTTTCTGTCTTATTTTTTTAGCCAGGCATTTGCCGGTCTTCTCCCCATACTCATAACTCATGTCTCTGTTGTTTTTGAGCATACAATCCGAAGCTTAGAGTGTCCCCTCTAAGTGCAGCTTTTAGTGCATCCCATATAGTGCAACTATTAGTTGAATCCCGGTTTATGACAAGAAATTATTTTAGCCATTGTCATTTGTGGGCAACAAACTGGTTGTTTAACAACAGATTGCGATCAAATGGGAAGTTCCCCCTAGTTCGGACCACTCCTGGCATAATAATGGATTATGATCCAAGGTGATTCTCGGAAAAACCTGTATCTGTGCTTCAGGTAACAGTGTTTTAGTAACCAAGAAATACTCAAGTCTTGCTAGTTCCTGATGAGGACAGGAAAAATGAATATAACCAGGATCTGACTGATTAAAATCTGGGCCATGCATCCTCCAGCCCATGCTCAAATAGAATTTGTTGTAGAGCCTTATAAACCTTGGGCTTTCGCCCCACATATGTGTCTCCAGAAAAGCCCTTAATAACGTCTTCCAACTGGATATTAAGATCCCCACAGAATATCAGCGTAGATGCCCATGACGCTAATTCCATATTTAAATATTCCAGTAGTTGAGCCTCATCATGATTAGAACCATACACCGAGCATACTGTGAATTTTTTACTGGCTATAACACATTCCACAATTGCCCAGCGCCCATATTTAACCACTAAGTTTTTCCCAGCCTTTAAATTATTTTTAGTCCCTTGCGATGTACAAGCCAGTATTTCACAACCAAGTTTTGTAAGCACCTTATATTTGGCCCAAGATATATGGGTCTCCTGGAGACATATCAAATCAGGGGACATATTTTTAATTTCCTGCACTACCTTTGTCGTTTAGACCTCTCATTGTACCAAATCATTTCTTCTTATTTGCATATCTTCATTTATTGGCTTTTTTCCCCCCATTTTTAACCCCCGTGCCTCCCCGACAGCCACCCAACCTCTCACTGCCCCACCCTTCCCTCCCTCTTGGTCTCCTCTGCCAGTAGAGACCCCCCTTGCCCACCAACCCATGGAGGCTGCAAGACCCAGGTGATGGAGAGCCGTGTCCCAGCACTGACCGTTCCCCCTCCCCCTCAACAGTTCCACGTACCATTATATTGATATACCATCACTCAGCAAATTTTTACGAAATGAAGAAAACAAAACGAAATAGAGAAAAAGAGTGAAGAAAAAATAATACAAAAGGACATAATCCAGGACCCACATCATAATGACATTGATATTGTCCAAGCTAGCTACTAATACAATAGCTCTAAGCTCAGACTTTCAGAATTAAACCGAAATGTTCTGTAAAAACTCTTTGGATTTCATAACGGATGTAAAGAACCTTGTAGTGTCCTTTAGATAACTTTAAGTTTGGCAGGATTCAATAGGAACACCTGAGCACCTTTAGTTTGGAAGGGTGAAATTAATTGCCGAAGTTGCCATCTCTTTTCCACAGTTTGATGGCAATAATCAGGACGCACAAAGAATTCAAATCCATCCCCCCTTCTCTTCCTGTCTGGCCTGGCCAGATCATATAGAGCCTGTCTAGATAGGAAATTAGATAGAGCTATCAAAATTGCCCTAGGTTGAGTAGCTTTACTAGTCTCATGGTTAGTTTTTTGTTGAAAAGGGAACCGGTGGGCCTGTTGTACCTCGCTATCCCACGACCAATGTGTCAGTTCCGGAAATGCTTCTGTGAAAAGGCCTACCACGAATTTAGGTGGATCGGACCCCTCTCTCCCTTCAGGAATTCCCAGAATTCTTAAGTTATTTCGTCAGAGTCTATTTTCCATTTCCTTGAGTTTCCAGGCCATATTACTACGCTGTGCTACTAGATCCTCTGTTACTGTCCTCTGAGTATTCATTTGATCTTCAAGAGTGGAGATCCGATTCTCAGCCTCTGTTACCCGTTCAGCAAACTTGGAGCAAGTCTTAGCCACCCGACGTAGTGAATTTTGCAGCTTTAGACACGCCCCCTGGGTTTTCTGACTTTCCACTCGGCTTTCCTCCCTATGCGACATTATAGATTCATAGATAGCTGCCAGAGAGATTTCTTCTGTAGCACCTAGTAAGTTAGTCTGAACTCGTTGCATCTCCTTCAGTAATTCACATTGTGTCTCATTAGATAGGGGTACAGACCCGTCCCCCTGTCTGGGTGCCACTGCTACTTTCTAGCGTATTGTATCTACACCCGAAGACTTAGTCCAGCTCCCTGGAGTCTCTTCTTGATGTAAGCTACTAGTCTCACTCCATCGTCCTTCAGTAGAGCTGGGCGAGCCATCAGACATCTGTATAGACTCATCCCCCGACGAATTAGTATGATCAGAGAGTGAATAAAAAGGTTCCCCCGAGTCCTTTTCAGAGGATTCATGGGGTTTGCTCAAGTCTATCTGTTGTCTATCTGCTAAATATTTATCCATATGCTGAGCATCTCGGGTGTTTTCAATTGTTTCAGTCATTTCAGTCATTTCTAAATTACCATCCACCCCAGCCATATTTCTACCTTGGTCATCCCCCTCTAGGAGAGAACTAACAGCATTCTCCAGCGGTGTCTCCTCATTGACCAGAGGGATATGAGTGGGATATGAGTAGTAGTAAGGGCACCATCAATTACACCAGCATACCCCTGCCCTCCTTGCTTCAAGAGCTCTGTGGCACCCCCGCTCACCTCCTCCCGTTGTAGTTCCGCACCTGGCTCTTTAATTGCGATGATCGCAGCCTCTTCTGAGATGTGGCCTTTGTTTTTTAAACCAATGAGGAAAATGGCAGGGGTAACTGATTTTGTGGATCGAGTATTCACTCGTAGCAGGCTACTTCCTGAACCTTGTGTAGCGCCTGCCTGTCTTTGCTTTTCTGGGGCGTTTTGGACGTTTACTGTCTGCTGCTGCTTAGCGGGATCTCCAGCTCCTTTGCCGCTACGGACGCCTTTTGGAGGCATCTCCGTCTCCAGAGCTCCACGCCTGCCGTCCAAAACCGTGCTTCAAGCTCCCCAGGACCGGAGCAGCAGCCGATGAACAAATGGACCCAGGAATGCCAGACGCCGACACGTGAGTAAACTTAAAAGCATCAGGGGATCTTTTACCAATCTATATTACATGTCGTCCTATGTAATTCCTCCTTTCTACTCTGAATCCATGTCCCAGTAGCGGGAACTGAGAAAAATGAAAAGCAGAGATTGAAGTAACTACGGGGATGTGGGGACGGTCAGCATCGGAGCTCATTCGGCCACACTAGCAGCCGCCATCTTGCCCCCGGAGTGCATGAATGTCTCAGTAAGAGTATGAGTGGGGCTGTAAGCTGGTATATGTGTGTTTGAGTGGGTGTGTGAGTCTCTGAGAGGGTCTGTTAGTCAGTGAGTGAGTCTCTGAGTAGATCTGTGAGTCCGTGTGAGAGAGGAAATGAGTAATTCTGCGAGTGACCTATATTTTGCACTTTTCTGACCTTTATTTTGACTCTTTCTGCTCATTTCTGATATCTATTTTTCCTCGTTTCCTCATTTCTGACCTTTTTTTGCTTTTCTGCTGCTTTCTGATCTATATTTTGCCTCTTTATGCTCTTTTCCCAGGTTTGTTTTGTGTCCATCTGCTTGTTTCTGACCATTATTTTGCTTCTTCTTGCTCATTTCTGATCTCTATTTTGCCTCTTTCTGCTAATTTCTGACTTTAATTTTGCCTCTTTCTGTTAATTTCTGATCTCTATTTTGCCTCCTTCTGCTCATTTCCGATCTCTATTTTGCCTCCGTCTGATCATTTCTGACCTTTATCTTGCCTCTTTCTGCTAATTTCTGCATGTTTATTATCTCTACTTTACCTCTTTCTTCTTGCCTCTGATCTCTATTTGCCTCTTTTCTGCTAGTTTCTGGTCTCTATTTTGCCTCTTTCTGTTCATTTCTGACCTTTATTCTGCCTCTTTCTGCTAGTTTCTGGTCTCTATTTTGCCTCGTTCTGTTCATTTCTGACATTTATTTTGCCTCTGTCTGCTTGTTGCTGATCTCTATCTTTCCTCTTTCTGTGTGTTTCTGACCCCTATTTTGCCTCTTTCTGCTCATTTCTGATCTCTTTTGTTCCTCCTTCTGCTAGTTTATGACCTTTATTTGCCGCTTTCTGCTCATTTTTTATCTCTATTTCGCCTCTTTCTGCTGGTTTGTGACCTTTATTTTGCCTCTTTGTGGTCATTTTCATCTCTATTTTGCCTCTCTCTGCTTGTTTCTGACTTTTATTTTGCCTCTTTCTGCATGTTTCTGATCTCTATGTTGCCTCTTTGTGCTCTTTTCCCCAGGGACCGCAGGAGGAGCCTCAAGGCAGCTCCCTGCCACCTGCTGGAGCTGGCCCTACTCTTGCATGGAGGGAGCTGCTGGAAAGGCAGCTCACTCCGTGCAGGAACATTTTGTTTCATCTCTTTCCTTGCTCGTGTCTGTGGACAAGGAAAGAGATTAAACTTCCACTTCTGGCGGGCGGGACCACTTTGACAGCTCTTGCCAGGAAGCGGAGTGTTTGCTTTTGCTTGGCTGGAGCTGTCACAACTCCCACCAAGTGAAAGCAAACAGCTATGCTCCAGGAATGGGCACCCTGGGACATAGCAGCAGCCAACCCTGGGGTGTTACGTCCCCCAGGGCAATACATGGCCTTCTGTTTGCATGGGCTGGTCCTGGGGGAGATGGTGGTCCCTGGGGCCACAGGGTGGTCTGTGCACCCTACCATTCCTTTTATATGTAGTCCTGGGGAGGTGGTCATCCCTGGGGCTTGTAATAAGCTCAGGAGGAGGGCCCATGTAGCCCCCTCCATAATTAAAATGAAAGCCCCAGGGAGGTGGTGGTCCCTAGGGCTCTAAGAGCCTTAGAAGGGGGGACGGCATTTATCCTTCTTTTTTTTAAATGCTCCCAGGATCTGGCCCACCTGGGGCTTATTTCAAAACAAGTACGGGATACCAGACTTGTTTTTCTTTTCAATTTGACTGTGAATTTGCAGATCCCTTGCGATTTTGCACAGTTATATGTTCAGGGTATTCTTACCCTGCCCACCTTTTCTTTTTTTTAACATTTATTGTGGGACTCGACTGAAGCCGAGTCCCAAGAAGGCTGCCAACATTTCCTGGTTGAAGTGTTGGCTGACAATTTGATTACAGGAAGGGGACTGGCGGATCCATGTAGGATCCATGTCACTAGATGTAGAAATTTGGATTTTGGTTAAAAATCTCCAAAACTACTGAATGGTTTTACACCAAAGTACCAAAAGGTACTACTCTTGACCAAGATCTAGGTTTCTGCCAAATTTGATGTAGGTCCGTCCAGTGGTTCGGGCTTTAATCATGTTTAAAGTCGATATGAGAATTAACATGGGTAAAACGTGTTATTGGACCCCCTTTTTTATCAGCTCCCACTTGACAAATCACCCCAAAACTTTCAAGACAGCAGCTGAAGTGGCTGGCAAATTAGATTAGCAACGTTTCAGAAGATTCATTAAACGGTGCCAAAGTTATCAGCAAAACAAAAAGTGTTTTCCTATGGAAAGTAGGTCCTAGTTATAAATACCTACTGGTGACTGGCAGTAGGTTATATGCTTCCTGGAATCTGGCAAGATGGTGTAAATGCGGTGCATAACTGGAAGCCCCCCCAAAAGATGAAGAGCATATCCTGGGATCAAGCAGCATGAGGAGGAAGGAACGAGCCAGAAGCAGCGAGTCGGAGGACGCCTGCAGTCGGGTGAGTCACGTACCTCAGAGTGCAGATTTACATAATTTTCAGCAAACAGGGGAGAGGAGCCGCGGAGAATACCCGGCGGGACACCTTTGTAAAAAGTGACAAAAGATTCTCAAAAGATTTATCAAGGGGTACTTTGGCATGCAAGAAACAGGATAGAAACGTGTACAAAAATCTACAAATCCACAGTGGATAAATGGCTAAGGGAACGAGAGGAAGCAGCAAATACAATGTTTGATGACAGTAGAGAAACGGATACTATACAGACGGAGAAAACACAAGTTGCCAGTCAAGAGGGAAATGCGCAAGCATTGATGCGCAAACTTGAAAAATTAAAATGTGGAGAAGTGGCCAAATGGTAGGAAGTTATGTCCCTAGAGAAATATTTGGAAGTTGGGAGGGTCCCCCGAGAATTGGGGATCCTAGTGGCACCCACATTTGAGTACCCAGATCCAGAGATGTTGAGAGAGTTGGCGGCAAATAATGCTGACTCATCGTGTAATATGATGAAAATTCTCATTAAATATGCACAAAAGGATAGGAAGAGATCAAGAAAGTTGAGCTGGAATTGACACAAATGATGAAAGTGAATGCTCTAGTGAAATTTGAAAGTGAATTATTGAACAAACGAGAGCAGACCATAAGAGAAAGAAAGGCCACAAAATTCCTAAGAGACAAGTTAGATTGTCAGAGGGGACAAATTTACACTTTTGCCTTCCGATTCGACAACATCAGAAGACAGAGACTGTCAGGGAAAGCAGACAGTAGGAAAAAGCAAGGACTACGAGTCCCAGGAGACGACAGTGCCTCTGAAAGAAGCTCCATAGTAAGCTCAGATGTAGAGACAGGCTCCGAAGATGACGGTGTAGGAGCCTCTTCCAACATTGACAATATACCATCTGTAGTTGATGAATTTCTATTTTTAGGTATAGACTGGACGCAGAACAACAGAAAAAGACCGCAACAACAGAAGGGAAGAAATCAAAAAGAAACCGCAAGAAGCAGAGAGGAGGGAATGGAGGGAATGGAGCTAAGATCGGGAACCACAACCAAGGAGCTATACAACCGCAAATAGAAAGCGACTCAAACACTGTACCTGAGTGAACTGGCACTCTCTATGGAGGAAAGGAATGTATTAGCACTTGGATTATCATTCTGTAGGAAGACCAATTTTGACTACTGCCAAACGCGTATTGACTTTTTAAAATGTATAAGAAAATTGAAGTTGAAAAAATTCTTCTCCCAAAAAAATTGATCAGAAACCCAACTTGGCTCGGTGGAGGATGATCTGAATTTAGAGGTTGGAGCCTTACAAGCACTGTAAGAAGTACGTGAATTGGAAATTGAATGTGAATGCTTGCAGCCACAAGAAACATTAGAAAATACAAACAGAACTTTGGGAATAGACACGTATAGAGGAGTAAAAACAACTTTCAAACCTCCATCAACATTTGTTCCAAACGTACCTAGAGATCTAATAGATTCTTTTTCGGAGGCTGTGGTCAAAGATTTGAAAGACCTAGCGATATCGTCAAACAAAAACTTTGAAAAAGAAAATAATTTCCAAGATAGAAAATATAATGAAGTGATCAATAAAATCAAAAAGGATCGATCAATAGTGGTATGAGAATCAGACAAAGGGGGCAATGTGGTCCTTTGGCCACTATCAATGTACAATCAGGAGGCAAAAACACAGCTTAGTGACAGAAGCTGTTAGATGAAGGTACCACATAGCAACCTGATGGAAATTAAAAACAGACTACACAAGGAGTTGGCACGTTGGAGAGGATTTGGACTCTTGTCACAAGCAGAATATTTGCATTTGAAGATAGACAACCCGGTAACACCGATCCTGTACCTGATCCCCAAAGTCCATAAAAACAAAGAGATGCCACCAGGTAGACCAATCATTTCCGCGATCGGGAGCCTGTTTGAAACAACCTCGACATATTTAGATCATTTTCTGCAAGAATTTGTTATAAAACTCCCAGCATACATACAGGACACTCGTGCCTTTTTTATTAAAATAGAAACTCTGACATGGAAAGATACCTATCTGTTGATTACACTTGACGTGACCTCACTGTACACAATTATCGAACATGAGGCGGGATTGAACACAATGCGTCACTTCTTGGACACTCTGCACATCTCCTATCATCAAAACTCAAGAATGCTTTTAGAGATGGGTAAAAAGTGCCAAGAGAATAATTGTTTCCTATTTGGAAGCGACACGTACAAACAAGTTCGAGGTATGGCAATGGGCACCTGCTTCGCCCCCAGCTACGCTAATTAGCATATGGGCTGGTGGGAGGAGCAGGTGCTCAAAGTGAAATATTCAAAAGAATGTAATGAGAATGTGGTGGTCTGGAAAAGGTTCATAGACGATCTCTTTGTGGTCTGGGAAGGTTCAATGTAATCTGCAATTGATTTTTTAAGGCAACTGAATGATAACACACTTAATTTAAGATTCACAGACACAATAAGCAGAGAGTCAGTAACCTTTTTAGTCCTAGAGATTTATTTATAGCATCTTTATTCGATTCACAGAATCATAAAAGCATAAATACAAAAACATAAAAATGAGAAATATATATACATGTGCAAGACTTTAGTCCACCCATTAATAATTTACAATACAGTGGATAACACTTGGTTCTATCAATTGCAGCAACATAATTATTTCCATAGAATTCAAAGTGCATAGTGCGCAAATACTTTCATTAGTGATACTTTAACATGGGTTACTCCGTAGTACTGCAGAGCCAGGTTTTACAAGTAGCCAGAATCTAATTATTTCCATAAAGTGCGAGGTGCAAAGTGCAAGATGTAGGAAATTATACTATTTACATGGCATCGTATATTCATAATTCTTCTAAAATTTAGTTATATACAATCATCAACTATCAGCAGTTCAACGTTTTCAATTTTCATGTAGATCTCAAATAGTTAAAACATATTATAAAATTCATAGGGTGAAAATTTGAGCCCTTTCTTCACCCTTGTAAAATTTACAGCCAATAAAAATCTACTAATAGCAAATACAATAAGCTTTGAAGTGTCGGTTTTTAAAATGCGCAACATTTCATTAAATTACCTGATACATAATTTTCTGCCCAAGGGTTTTATCCATTTGTTTCTATGATATCTATACGCAGGGCAGAAAATTAAAACATGCGCAATATCCTCTTTACTTCCTGTATGGCACTGGGCACACCTACAATCATTTTCCCCTTTCTGAGCTGTCCCCCACTTGGAAGTAAAAGACTTGATCTGAAGAGTGCCATACCTAAATTTTAGATACAGTACCTTAGCAAGTAGGGGTTCAATCTCATCTAAGAATTGTTCAAAATAGGGGATTATTTTAAACATCAAAAATTGAGTAGTGAGTGTGCCAACTCCACAGTTTAAAGTGACATTGTGCCTGATAAAATTCCAGTAAATGGTCTTGATTTCCT
Organism: Triturus cristatus; assembly: GCF_964204655.1. Lineage (NCBI taxonomy): Eukaryota > Metazoa > Chordata > Amphibia > Caudata > Salamandridae > Triturus > Triturus cristatus. The sequence continues at coordinate 280,996,225 of NC_140593.1, forward strand.
GTTTTGAGTCGGGTGTCAGCAGGTTCGGGTATTCCCAAAACCTGCTCAAGCCCAGATTCAATAGCCATTTACGGATGTGGATCAACCACGGGAAAGTAACATGTATGTCAAGGGCAAATAGTTCACTCAATGCTTGTCTATAGATGTGAAGTTCCTCTGTGGTCCATATTCTTATCCAGTATGACAAGGTCATCCAAACAGCCCTTTCACCAATTCGATTATTGAGGCTTGATTGAGGACTACAACCAGACACAGTCACATGATACCCATACACTTGTGGTAGATCTTCACAAAAAACTCAATGCAGTTCAAGAAGAGGTCAGGACAATTAGAAGAATGCTAGAGGTTCTAACTTCCCACTTGCCAAGATACTCGGGAGGCCTAACTTCTGCATTGGAGGAGAATATTAAACTATAGATTTATGTGAGAGAAAACTTATTACACACACGCACATTCAGAAAAACTATAGCAGGAAACTCAATCCTGCACGTGGATAGTTCCACCCCACCAAGTTGAAAATGAGCATCCCCTACGCCGAGCATCTTAGGATGAAGAGAAACTGTAGTGAAGGATAGGCATTAGAGGATGCACAAAACAGCTTAACTAAGAGATTTAACGAAAGGGGATACAAAGAACAAGTCTTGAGTCAAGCACTCAAAAAGGTCAGCAGTACCACAAGAGAGGTCTTGTTAGAACCAAAAAAGGATACGGAAGACACTAAAAAGCAGGACAAAGAAGAAACAAGACTTATCACCGGATACAGTGTCTACCACACAAAATGGAGAGATTGTGTAAGTAGACACTGTCATCTAATAAGGAGTGATCCAATTTTGGGTGCAACAGCTAAACGGAGGCCCCAGGTCACTTTTAAAAGAGGAAAATCCATGAGGCAAGAGCTGGTGGACAGTAGCCCAGAATTAATCCAATCGTAAACTTGGCTGAAGGCAAATCCGGGCTTTTATAAATGCCACAAATGTAAAGCCTGTACAATAGCCCAGAACACGAAACACATAATGTCCCCACTGATGGCCAATCCGTGGAAAATTAGATGCTTTTTAAATTGTCGGAGTGACCATGTGGTTTATGTTTAAAGCTGCTCCTGCCCCAAGTTATACGTGGGAAGCACTATCCACATGGTCCATGTCCGTATTTTACAACATATGCGTGCAATAAAAAATAATGACAAAACCTATCCGGTGGCACGTCATATTAATGATCTTCATAATGGCAAATAGGAAGAATTAACATATTGTGCAATAGACCAGGTGCCAGAGATGAGGAGGGGAGGAAGCAGAGAACGAAAGCTTCGACAACTTGAGTCAAAATATATCATGCTCTTCAACACTAGAATCCCGTCTGGTATGAATACAGATGAGGATCTACATGTGTACACCTTAGTCATAAGTAGTATCCAGATAAGATGGTTTGTTTTTAAATTCAGACTCCCGAAAATTACATAGTTAGACTCTAAGATTGATCGGTTTGCCGTTGTCCAGATAAAAAAATATAAAATAAAAAAAATAAATATAACAAAAAATGCACCACTTGAACTTCAGAGCCTATAACATGCTAATATTGGTAACACAATGAAGCATAGGAAGTTCTATGATTCTAATATCAGACATGCACTTGCACTTTATCTAGAGAGTTACAATTAAACATAATGAGAAACCAAGATATCTTGCAAACGGCTAAAGCACTTGCACTTTATCAAGAAAATTGCACTTTATAAAAATCTGATGTACTGTATGGTTTGCATTTGCACATTGTATTTTGCACATTGCATATTTGCACAGGAAATATTGCACGATGCACAGGCATTTTGATAGGATCTTAAAGTCAGAGACTGAATGTGATTAATTAATGGTTTCTCATGGATTGGAAATAGTAATTGGAAAAGAAAAAAGCAAGGAATAGTACATGGAACACTATGTTTCAATCCATAAGAAAAACAGAACACTGAGGCTTATAGGGAATCTCTCTAGAAAGAATTGATTTTTAGAGGAATCTGAGGAGTGTAAAAATAATAGAAAATAAAGAATAAAATATATACATATATTATATTTTTCTTCAACAAAAGAAAACCTATGAATTTCAATATGGAGTCGTTTTAATAAAAATGTAGGCGGGGATTGAACTATTCATGCGGAGACTTGCACAAAGTTTAGAAATTATGAAGTTTGTTGCCATTATTTAGAATGCTATAGGCACTTGCCTGAAATCATCTTGTCTGATGAACATTGAACTAATGTAAAAACAGGAGAAAAAAGAAAAAAGTAAAAAGAAGGAATTCTCCGCATTTGAGAATGTTATAAAAATGTTTAGAATTTCAATAAATATTGTGAATGTGCTGTCAAATATACATGCATGAATTGTTATATCTTTAAAGTGACTCGAAGCGGCAAAAAAGCTTTTTAAATATGTGTTTTAAACATGTACCAAGATCGACAAAATTGCAGTCTGTCTTCCATGGCTATGGAGAGAGCGACCCATGTGATCGGGAGTTTGTTGTTTTAAAATATGCAAATGGTGACAGCGTCTTTGGTGTGAGCAAGCCTGTGGATACAGGCGTAACGCTTTACCTAAAGATCAAAATGAAGAAAATCTCTTTTATACACAATTGGAGTCCCTGTGTTGGTGTCTAGCAACTGGATGGTTAACTGGAGTTGGTGCATATATATATATATATATATATATATATATTATCTACTGGCGGTTGCAAGTAGATAGTTATAGTTAGGACCGAGTTCCCATAGGAAATCTGAAAATTCTATTTTGAATAACTTTGGCGCCGGTTGACTTATATTCGTGAAATTTTCAAAACTAATGGGGCGCTCCGCTCACCTCCTACCCTGAAAGTCTCGGGGTGATTCGTCAAGCGGGGGCTGAGAAAAGAGGAGGGTCCCAAAACGCGTTTTCCCCATGCATTTTCGCACCAAATGTCCGCGAGCGTAATTCTGATTGGTGATTAGATGTCAGTCAACATTCGAATCGGTCGAAATCAGGAAGTGTCGGACGCCATTTTGTGTGTGACAGTGAAAAAGAAAGGTGGAGAACGTGAAAAGGGGGCAGGGTAGAGAGTTCCTGACCCCCTAGCCTTTGTCAGGAGGTCCCTGAAGGACCCCGAAGGGTGAAAAACACATATTATTTTTTTTCAAAAAATCGCGGGGTGCGCGCACGGTGCGCGCACCCCCCAGCCGCCATTTTGAGTTTTAGAGGCAGAAGAGAGCTAAAAACACAAGTGGAGAACGTGAAAAGGGTGCAGGGTAGAGAGTCCCTGACCCCCTAGGCCTTCTCAGGGGGACCATGAAAGAACCCTAAGGTCCCGATAAAAAAAAAAAAATTATAAATATTGCACGGTGCACGCACGGTGAAAAACCCTTTAAAAAAAAATTTTTTTTTAACTGTTTATAAGTTTATAGAAGATATTAACTATGCTGTTCAACTTTATCCAAATTAAAAAAAAAAGAGCTGAGCCATTCCATATTACAGGATAGAGTCAATCTATAACTATATACATAGGTAGTTTATTGTAAAATAAATATATAAAAAATATAATAATACATACATAAATTAGCATTTAAAAAACCTTACAAATTCACTAAAAAAAAACATAGGTTTCACACACGTTACAGTTAGAAATTAGCATTTAAAAAACCTTGCAAATACACTTAAAAAACCATAGGTTTCACACACGTTATAGTTAGGAATTAGCATTTAAAAAACCTTGCAAATTCACTAAAAAAAACATAGGTTTCACACATGTTATAGTTAGCTGGACATTTCACTCGTAAACAACCATTGAAATTCCCCCGTTATAGTTAGTTCAGCTAACTATAACTCGCGCGACTGCAATCCACTGCTGATGACGTCACATATTACATCACTCATGACATGGTCAGTGACATTACTCATGACATCTCAAATGACATCACTGATGACATCACTGATGACATCATCCTTGTGATAGAGTGGCGGTCGCGCGAGTTATGGTTAGCTGAACTAACTATAACGGGGGAATTTCAATGGTTTTTTATGAGTGAAATGTCCAGCTAACTATAACATGTGTGAAACCTATGGTTTTTTCAGTGAATATATATATATATATATATACACACACAAATTCCAGAGGATTCGTCAATTGACGCCAAAGTTACTGGCAAATCATTAAACACTCTTCCTATGGAAGCTACATCCTAAATAGAATTACCTACTGTTGACTGCCAGTAGGTAAATATATATATATATATATTCACTTAAAAAACCATAGGTTTCACACAGGTTATAGTTAGGTGGATATTTCACTCGTAAAAAACCAATGAAATTCCCCCGTTATAGTTAGTTCAGATAACTATAACTCGCGCGACCGTCAATCCACTGCTGATGACGTCACATATTACATCACTCATGACATGGTCAGTGGCATCACTCATGACATCACTCATGACATCATCCTTGTGATAGAGTGGCGGTCGCGCGAGTTATAGTTGAGCACAGTGATGTCCGGTTTTAGAGAAATAAAGGAAACTGCCTCAAAGTGCAGGATCTGCCTGTTTCTTCAAGTGCAGCCTCGCAGGGGACAACCTTTTTTGAAGATTTAATCCGGCCAGTCCCGGCTGGGAGGCTTGCACTACCACCAAATTAAATGATGGGCTGCTTCACACGAATTGTTTGTGTTTGAGCTAGCGGGACTTAACAGGTATCTGACAAAGTAAACCGGAATCCTGTGTTTGTGGCTCACCTGAGAGCATGATTTATGCAAAGACTGATGTTTTAGTCGGCGGAATCCACTCGAGGATTTTAATTGTTTAGTGGAAAAACTACGAGTCACAGAACACTGTCATTAATTGAGACCCACCAGATGGCGTAACCTACCAGAAGGATGTTTAAAAAGACCAATGAAGTGACTCGGTTTCCACTAACTTCCAGCTTACAGACATCGCATGGAGCCCGTGAGCAAGGAGCAGGAGCTCTGAAACGCGTAGGGCTGTTTTATTGAATGAGCACAGTGATGTCCGGTTTTAGAGAAATAAAGGAAACTGCCTCAAAGTGCAGGATCTGCCTGTTTCTTCAAGTGCAGCCTCGCAGGGGGACAACCTTTTTTGAAGATATATATATATATATATATATATATTCACTGAAAAAACCATAGGTTTCACACAAGTTATAGTTAGCTGTACATTTCACTCGTAAAAAACCAATGAAATTCCCCCGTTATAGTTAGTGCAGGCAACTATAACTCACGCGACCGCAATCCTCTGCTGATGCTAATACTGTATTTAGACACTTATTTGCCCATGTCTTCTTCCATTAAATTTTAGCTATACATATATTACAAATATTTTTTTTTCATAAAGACACATATGTCATCAGCAGAGGATTGCGGTCGCGTGAGTTATAGTTGCCTGCACTAACTATAACGGGGGAATTTCATTGGTTTTTTACGAGTGAAATGTACAGCTAACTATAACTTGTGTGAAACCTATGGTTTTTTCAGTGAATTTGCAAGGTTTTTTAAATGCTAATTCCTAACTATATCGTGTGTGAAACCTATGATTTTTTTCAGTGAATTTGTACGTTTTTTTAAATGCTAAGTTACTTTACGCCATTCGTGGAGTGCGCGCCCAGTTAACGCAGTTCGTTCCGTGGGCGCACGGTGCGCTTCGCGCACCGTGCGCGCACAGTGAGCACGCGGTGCGCCCACTTTACGCAGTTAGTGCCGTGCACGCACGGTGGTCACGCGGTGCACTGCGCGCACCGCGTGCCCACGTCATGCGGGATGGGCCATGTGCGCACGATGCGCTTCGCGCACCGTGCGCACATGGGGGACATATTATGCGCTTCGTTGTGAAAAGGTATTCATTTGTACTATTTCGTGTTGACATAAGCCATGCACAAAGGGTGCCCTTCGGGCACCGTTTGCACACGGGGTGTGGACAGTGTGGATAATTTTTTTTTTTTTATCATTTTAACCGTACGCGTATGGTAAGCGTAATCGGCGATTTTTCCCAAAAAAATAAAATTGTTTTTTTGGCCTTGGGGGTTGTTTGGGGACACCTATATCGATGCTGGGTGGTTAAGAACTGAATATACTGCCCCTTTAGATGGTTTTTGTCTTTGTTTTTGCTGCCCCCCTCAGAGTGCGAGAGAGAAAATGGCGGCCGCCGCTTCCTGGTTTCGACCGATTCGAATGTTTACTTAGATCGAACAGCCAATCAGAATCGCGCTCGCGCACGTCACCGTACGCGTACGGTAAGCGCACCGTAAGCGCACCGTAAGCTGGCTCAGATATATATATTGATTTAAAGGCTATTTTCTCAGAATCTACTGAACAGATTTACACCAAACCTACAAAAGGCACTTCCTTGACCTGTAGACTACCTCTCTGCCAAATTTCAAGGAACTCTGTTCAACCGTTCGGGCTGTAGCTGTGTCTAAAGGTCCTATGGAAAAATGCATGGGAAAAACGCGTTTTGGGACCCCCCTTTTATCTCAGCCCCCGCATGACGAATCCCCCCGAGACTTTCAGGGTAGGAGCGGAGCGCAGCGCCCCACCTATTTTGAAAATTTCGCGAGGATTCGTCGACCGGCGCCAAAGTTATTCAAAATAGAATGTTGCGGTTTTCCTATGGAAACAGGGTCCTAACTATAACTACCTACTGGCGACCGCCAGTAGGTAATATATATATATATTATCTACTGGCGGTCGCCAGTAGATAGTTATAGTTAGGACCGTGTTTCCATAGGAAATCCGCAACATTCTATTTGGAATAACTTTGGCACCGGTTGACGAATCCTCGCGAAATTTTCAAAATAGGTGGGGCGCTCCGCTCCGCTCCTACCCTGAAAGTCTCGGGGGGATTCGTCAAGCGGGGGCTGAGAAAAAAGGGGGTTCCCAAAACGCGTTTTCCCCATGCAATTTTCCGTAGGGACCTTTATTCCAAGGTACAGCCCGAACGGCTGAACAGAATTACTTGAAATTTGGCAGAGAGGTAGTCCTCAGCTCAGGGAAGTGCCTTTTGCAGGTCTGGTGTCAATCTGTTCAGTAGTTCCTGAGAAAATCAAAAGTAAAATCATATATATATGTGGGCGGAGCCTAACCACACATCTCATCCTGAGATCTGATTGGCTGTCAGGACTTCATCCAAGAAGTGTTGGCAGCCATCTTGGGACCAATATACATGATAGCACCTCATTAAAAAGCATTGCAGTTAATAGAAGGTTTTAAGACTTTAGTTACATTATAAATCATTTGTTGATGGTACCATACTAATTTTAGGAATTGTGGTATGCTCTAAGGTGATTTCACAATGTGAAAAAGCCTTGTGCTGGGATATCATGATTGAGAGAAAAATATTTTCTCATGCTTTTCCCACAGAGGTTTGGAAGGTGATCTATAAGCTAAACTGAGAGCTTATTTTCTGTAAATTCACATTATCTTCCTCAGTCATGTGAGAATGAAGTCTGACATTCTCAGTAAAACATGTACATCCAACAAGGGCAGAGACTGTCAGTTGATTCCTTTGTGTTCTACTGCAGCTTCCCAGAGTGTTCCAAAGAACAACTAGAGCGCTAACAGTCCTACTTATGATAAACGTATGGCACACCTGAAGCCATCTTGCTTGGATTAAAGTGGTAACTCTTAAAACATTTAATTTAAAATGGAACAAAATGAGGGGGTTCATTTTTCCATAACAAGTATGATTAGTGCTGCAGAAAGAAAAACGAGGGCACATTTTGACTTCTGAAATCCTCTTTTATTTCATTAAAAAATTCTGACATGGAGACTTAAACATGCACTTTCAATACCAGCAGCAGTTTTGCCTGGTGAGCAGTAGCTTTACTGCAGTGATCTAATGAGCAAAAAGAGTGCTAACATTCTGAATTTATGGCAAATGTGTGACACATCTGAATGCCTTCTTGATGGAATCAAAGTAAAAAACTGAAAGTATTTCCTACTGAGGAGACTGCAGTAAATGAGGAAATTAGGAAACTTCATAACAAATAAGTCTCCCAAGATGGCCACCAGAGACAAAAGAGCCCAAATGTAGCCCAAATATCACCCAGATGTAGCCCAAGTATAGCCCAATGACAGAATGTCCCAGAGTGTTCTTAAAAACAACTAGAGCGCTTACTGTCTTCATTATGACAAAAGTATGGCACACCTGAAGCCATCTTGATTGGAATAAACTGGTAACACTTAAAACATTTAATTTAAAAAGGAACACAATGAGGGGGTTCATTTTGCCATAGAAATTATGATTAATGCTGAAAAAAGAAAATGAGGGCACATTTTGAGTGACTTCTCAAATCCTCTTCTATTTCATTAAAAAATTCTGACATGCAGACTGAAACATGCACTTTTAATACCAGGAACAGACTTCCATGGTGAACAGTAGTTTTACTACAGTGATCTAATGAGCAACTAGAGTGCTAACTTTCAGAATTTATGGCAAATGTGTGACATATCTGAATACCTTCATGATGTAATCAAAGTAAAAAACTGAAAGCATTTCCTACTGAGGAGACTGCAATACATGAGGAAATTAGGAAACTTCATAACAAATAAATCTCCCAAGATGGCCACCGGAGACAAAAAAACCCAAATGTAGCCCAAAATCACCCAGATGTTGCCCAAATATAGCCCAATGACAGAAATGTGCAAAACACTTAATATTTTGTGTTTTTGCAGTGTTATATAGTGCAGACTTGTCAGGTATTGGAGTGCTTTACATGAGCATTGGTTACATCACACAAGAACAAATTCATTTTGGTTGTAGACATGGGGAGACTAAGTGATTTGACCAGAATCACAGAATGTCGAGCTGAAGCAGAAACTCCAACCTGGTTCCCCAGTTGCAAAGTCTGCAGTTCTGGAAGTAACATCACATCCTCTCCCCTAAGTGCAACATTTAATCAAGTGGTCAACTGGATAAAAAAACATAGAGATAACAAATAATTTAAAAGTGCTTTGTCGCTATTTGAAAACTCAGAAAATATGTCCTTATTATTATTATTATTATTATTATTTGGAGTTTTATATTGCGCACGGTTACCATTGAGCATCCCAGCGCTTATCCAGAGACCAACCACAGCCAACCATGACACACTAGACTGGGAAAAGATGAGTTTTTAATAGTTTGCGAAAACGCAGAGTACTAATCTCTGCCCGCAATACAAGTGGAAGCGCATTCCAAGCGGAGGCTGTGTTCACTGAGAACCTTCTCCCTCCAGTGCGGGCTCGTCTTACTCTAGGAGACTGGAGGAGGAACTTATGATCCGAACGGAGAGCCCTTGCTGCTTTATAGGGTTTGATCATGTTTCTTAAGACCGCTGGACCCTTCCCCTGTAGACTCTTCTGTGCCATGCAGAGTGCTTTAAAGGTTACTCTTTCCCGCACCGGCAACCAGTGAAGCGCCTTCAGTGCCGGTTTGGCGGACTGCCTTCTGGGGACGTTAGTCAGCAGTCTGGCCGCTGCATTTTGCACCTGCTGCAACTTCTTAAATGTAGATTCCGGTGCGCCCAAAAAAAGTGCATTGCTGTAATCCAGCCTCGAAATGATGAGCCCCTGTATAAGCAGCTTATGAGAGGTCTCAGGGAGAAGTGACAGAATCCTGCGGGCTGACCGGAGCATACCAAAACAGATACCAGCACTCTTTTTGGCGTGTGTTCGAAATGTCAAGTCCTGCTCCAGCCACACCCCCAGGCTCTTAATCTCCTTCTTCGGGCAGGGAGGGGCTCCCAAGCAGTCAGGCCAGCTACTGGGAGACAGGGAGAAGGACGTTTGACCTAAGATCATAAGCTCGGTCTTTGAGCCATTCAGTTTAAGGGACGAATTCGACATCCACCTAAACACTTCCTCCAGGCAGGAATGAAGCATCGCAGGTTGCTTCTCTAATTGAGAAAGCCCCACCACCAACTGCGTGTCATCCGCGTAACTAATGATGTTAAAGCCGAACGGAGACACCACATCCTCCAGGGGGGCCATATATACATTAAATAGGGTAGGGCTCAGCGACGAGCCTTGAGGGACCCCACACTGGAGGGCAACGGGGGAGACTTCTCATTTCCTTCCCAGACTTCAAATGATCGTCCTCCTAAAAAGGAGGCAAGCCATCTCCGAGCCATCCCTGTGACACCCAACCCTTCCAGCCGTTGGAGTAGTACCTGATGATTTACCGTATCAAAAGCCGCACTCAGGTCCAGGAGGATCACTGCCACTGATCCTCCTGAATCCAGAATGCACCTGGCTTCCTCCACCACAGCCAGAAGGGCGGTGTCTGTGCCCTGTCCAGGACGAAATCCCGTCTGGGAATCCCGTAACCGGCCATTGGCCTCCAGGAAATTAGATAGTTGGTGGTTAACCAATCTTTCAACTATCTTGCTTACACCCGGAAGCCGAGAGATCGGCCTAAAATTGGCCAGGTCAGTGGGGTCAAGGCTCGGCTTCTTCAGGAGGGCCTTAACGACCGCTCCTTTCCATCCAGATGGCACCACTCCCTGCGATAGAGACAGGTTAATCAGCTCGGTCACTGGGGCCACAATGGTCGTCGCAACCTGTTTTACATATCGCATCGGGACAGGGTCCTTGGGGGAGCCACTCTTCAATTTCCCAAGCACCCTCAGTACTTCCTCCTCAGTCACAGGGCCGAAAAGATCAAACTTCGTTGTGCGCTGCCACTGCGGTTAACTGGGGGAGTGAGCATAGGATGGTCTCAATTTTGGAACTGAAGTAAGTAGCCAGTTCCAGACATTTCCCTTGGGCATTGTCGTGAATAACAGGTGGGTCGGGGGTTTTGAGAAACTCTTTCATTACTTATTTTAGTCTTTTAGAGCACTAACCATAATTTTGATGCCAATAAGACCCTCTCATATATGTAATTTCTAAAGGAAATGCTCAAGGTATTACAGTTTTGATTACATCAAGATGACGTCAGGCGTTCCACACTTTTGTAATAAATATAGAATGTTAGCAATCTAGTTGTTCATTAGGATACTGTTGAGAGGCAGAGGCCAGGGGCACGGACTCTGAAAATTGAAGGCAGGTAGGAGGGTGCAAAGGCAACAATTTAACCACACTGAGCAGGCAGGAAGGGCCGTGGCAGCACAACAGACTATGGAGGGCAGTGGAAAGGGGGGCAGGGGCAACAAACCAACAATACAGGACTTGCAAGAGAGGCTGTGGCAATGTAATAGACCCTTGTGGGCAGAAGGAAGAGGCAATGGTAGTACAACCATACATGCCAACAGACCCGATTCAGCCAGGAAACGTCCAATGTTTTTAAGCTCAAATGGGCTTTATTTGATCTGTCTCCTGTCTACAATCTCCTCTTTTTCAATGTAACTCAAAGGGGAAAATCAATACCCCAGTTTTTTTTCAAAATCTCCCTCTTCCCAAGTTCAAAATGTTCGCAAGTATGGTACATTGGATCATGGAAGGAAATGGGGTAGGGACATGGACTTCGATAACAGAGGACAGGAGGGACATGGAGAGGTGCACCAAACTGACCCTGCAGGCCAGGCATCAAGGTTTGCAGCAGCACAATATACCACACAGGGCATGCGGGACGGGAGTGCAGCACAACAATCCATAGAAAGCAAGAGGGAGGGGACAGGACCATGCACATGGAAAACAGAGAACTGAGGGGCAAGACGCAATGGTAGCTAGCTGACCATAATGGACAGACAGGAGAGAAAGCTGCAGCATAGCAGACCATAAAGGGCAGGAGGGACGGATCAAGGGCATTACAATGGAACAGACAAGCCAGGAGGGAGGGAGTAGGGGTCTGCACATGTAAACAGAGGGCTGGGGGCAGGGGGGCAGGGCAGGAGCAGCAAGATAGCCATGGAGGTCAGGCAGGATGGGCACTAGAAGCAAGACACACCATGAAGAGCAACAGTGAGACTGTGATGGCATACACACAGACCATGGAGGGAAGGTGGGAGGGGGTCAGGGGCAGCTAACTGACCACACAGGGAAGGTGGGAGGGGCCATGGCAGCACAGAAGACCATGCATGGCAAGTGGGAGGGTTAGTGGCAGCACAATGGCTATGATGGGCAAGAAGGAGGGTGCAGGGGCATGCACAAAGGACGATGGAGGATAGAAGGGAGGGTCAGGACCTGTGCACAGACAAGAAAGTTCAGGGGAAGGGGCCTCACAACAGACCACACGGGGCAGGCAGGAGGAGCAGTTGCAGCACAACAGACCAGGGAGGGCAGAAGGGTGTGGCAGTACAATGGACCATGTAGGACAGGAGGAAGAGGATAGGGGCATGGCATGTGGACAGGCAGGGTGGAGGTGGCAGGGACAGGTTACAGTCATCTGACAATGCTAGGCAGGTGGGAGGGGAGTGGCAGCTCAACAGAACACTCAGAGTAGATAGGAGTGGCAGGTCCATGGAACATGGTGGGCAAAAAGGATGGAGCAGGGGCATGCACAAAGACATCGGAGGGCAGGGGGAAGGAGAATAGGGGCAGCAAGCTAAGCACAGAGTTTAACCCCTTCCATGCTGCGCAAATTCCGCCGCTGTGCTGACGGTTTCTTGCGCGGGCGTGGTCATGACGGAACGGTTCCGTCATGAGCACAGCTCAACCGTGGCTCATGACGGAACCGTTCCGTCATGAGCACCGAAGGGGTTAAGCAGGAGGTCAATGATGGGGCATAGAATTTGGCAATGGAGGGCAGGAGGAGGGGACTGGTACATCATACTAAATTGAGGGCAGTGGCAACACATCAGACCATGCATGGCAGGAGGGAGGAGGCTAGTCCATGTATTCACACAACAGAGGATAGGGAGGAGGGGGATGGGGCAGCAAGCTAACTGTTCAGAGAAGGCGGGTATTAGCAACTTTATTGTTTTTAAAACGCGTGTCTGTGCGAACTACTTAAAATATGAATAAGTATACAGCATAATCTCACTTTTATTCAGGAAGAAGAGGACGTTTGTGACTGTGACTCCGGGCTCACTTGGCAGAAACACCCCCTGACCCTCCACCCCCTATCGCAAAATGTAATGCCCGTGAAAAGGGTAGGTGAACACAGTGTTATATAGAACATAGTCCTGAGAGCACGATTGAAAATGAAAACTAGATATAGTGTATGGTATAAACTATGCACCAAAAAGTGTGATATAAGATGAACCGGGCGTGAAATATAATATGCAATACATTGTGCGCAATGACAGATTCATTGGAGAGCGCGAGATAGTACAGGCACTAGCGCGTGCTATGCGATGTGCGCCTTGGAGTGTAATATGCACAGGGCAGTGTTGTGTAACCTAACTAGTCTCTAAAGTTGTAATATAAAATATGTGCTGGGGAGTGTAACATTGCATATGCACTGTGACAAAGATATGGATCCCAGATTGTAATATGTATGGCATAGCACTGTGCGTTATAACATAGGCATCGAGGAAGGCACGTTAGATGGGGCAATATAACCCGGGCGAAGACAAGTGTGGCATGACATATTCACGGGGTGGTGTTACAGTGCACATGGGCTAGAGAGTGTCATAGCATATGCACTAGCTGGTGGAATACAACACAGAGGTGTGTGGCACTCTGCAGGCAATGGTGGGTGTAACACAGCATTGGGCTCTGCCAGGAGCGTGCTGTGACTCTCAAGTGATGTTCGTCCCCTTTCCAGAGAGTAAAATAAAAAGTATTACACATCCGGCAGTGGATGTGTGTTTTATTAACCGTGAGGGGGGTTTCTTACATAGTTTTGGTCGAATTTTTGTCGAATCCCCTTTGAATGGCTTGGTGTGCATGTGTATGAAATGTGCCCGTCAATAGCTACCCTTGTTTGTATAAATAAACGACAAGGGTGTCTACCGGGATTAGGCACGGTAGGGCATCAGACATGTCAGAGCTTCACTAGTGGTGTAAATACATTCCACGTGGATTCATTGTATGAATAGTCGCATTTTAATGAATATCACTCAAATCGTCATGGTGATAGGTACGTACGGTTTGTCCAGCATGTCCTAGGTGTGTCTATAAATATATATTTTTTTAAAATAATAAAAAACAGTGGCCGGCCCTGGGGATTGGGGTCAAAAAAATATAATTAGGAGACAGGTCCTGGGGGATGGGGTCATCAGGGCCAACAAATTAGAATAAGAAGGGGAACCACACAGCCCCCCTTCTTAAAAAATTAAAGTAAATAAAAGACTGGCATCGTGCCGGAGGCCACGCCCCCTCCTTGCAGCACTCTGCAAACGCGCCCCCTGGCGAGTTTTAAGTTGGGGAATTAATTCCTCTTCAATACTGAGGGTCCCTGAGGGCCAACTAGCCCAACAGTCATCTACAGTATGCGCCAGGGAGCTGCGCTGCAGACAGGTGTTCTGAGGCCAAGCCCCTTTTTACACCTCTCTGCAACGCAGCTCTGTGGCGCTTACTGGAGGTACCTAGTAGTCTAGTTTGACCCTAGGGACCCTTAGGATTCAAGCGGACTTAATCTCTCAACTTAGAACAGCCACAGGGCGCGTTTACACAGTGGTGAAGGGAGGGGACGGGGCCTGAGGTGACGTGTGCAAACACGCACTATGGCACGTTTTAAATTGGGGATATAATTTCCCTTCAATACTGAGGGCCCCTGGGGGCTAACTACCCCACCAAGTGCTTCCAGTAAGCGCCACTGAGCTGCATTGCAGAGAGGTGGTCCAGGCTGTGCCACTTTTTACACCTCTTTGCAACGCAGCTCTGTGGCACTTACTGGAGGTACCTAGTGGGCTATTTGGACCCTAGGGACCCTCAGGATTCAAATGAACTTAATCTCCCAACTAAAAACGGACACAGGGCGTGTTTACACAGTGGTGAAGGGAGGGGACGGGGCCTGAGTTAACTTGTGCAAAAACGCCCTGTGGCCTGTTTAAAGAGGTACGAAAATCCTCAAGGGGAAATGCTCAGTGAATGGGCAGATAATAGCGCAGCAAGCTCAAACAACATGATTCGCATTTTAGTGAAGTATGCGGAAAAGGAGCGCCTGGAAGTGGTCACTAAATTAAAAGAGTTGAATGACATTTTGGAGAAAAATGAAGATAAAGCCAAAGTGAGTAAATTAAAAAACGATCTGAAAAATAGGCTGGAAAAATATGAAAGACGCATTAAAGATAGAAAAGCGACGAAATTCCTGAGAGATCGTATTGACTACGAGTCGGGACGGATTTACACATTCGCCAGGAAATTCGATTCGGAAAGACGGCAAAAGATTTATAGTGGCCAAATAGACCCCCAGGAGAATGTATAGAGTGAAATCAGCTCAGACACTGGCTCGGAACAGGAACCAGAGGAACAGAGCAATAGAGGAACGCGAGATGGAAGATTAGCGGTGACTGAGGAACTCCGTTTTATGCTCTTAGAGCAACAGACGGATCATCGCATGACAAGAGGACGTGGGAGAGGAAGAGGCAGAGGAAGAGGAAACAGAGAAGAGGAGGTGAGGGATACAGAAGGAGCACAAGATTGGCAAGCAAAAAGATCACTGCGGTCCAACACAAAGAAACAATACAAGAAGTGATGGACAATACAACGGTCATTAATTTGAGCAATATGAAGCTAACAGAAGATGAGGAGTCAATTCTGAAATTAGGTATGTCTTTCTGTAGCAGTAATGAATATAATTACCCCAACAACAGAATGGACTTATACCGCTTCATTAGAAAGCTCAAACTATCAAAGTTGCATCTGAACCGACGTGATACCAATCAAGCACCACTGGATAAAGTTTCGGAATCCGCTGACAACGGAGAAATTTTGAATATAAATGATATACCCTTTCTAACGGACATAATCTCACTGGCGAATGAGGAAAATTCACCAGAGAGTGAGGAAACATCAGCCCTGTTTACTGTAGGGATGAATAAAGAGGATTATACACCGTTTAGACCGCCGTCTAAATTTTTGCCACAAACGATGAGAGATAACCTTGATATCTTTGGAGAGAATGTAACTAAAGATATGAAACAACTATATGTTGCCGTGAACCAGAAGAAAAAGAAAATGTGTCCACAAAAAGCATCTTTTCACAAAATAGTGAATAAACTCCAAAAAGAAGATGGAGTGTTGATCAAACCCTCGGATAAGGGAGGGAATGTTGTTCTATGGGGAAGGGAACTATATAAGAAAGAGGCCCTTCACCAATTGAATAATACTGAATGTTACATCCGAATAAACATGAAAGAATATGAAAAGGTGAAAGATTCATTCTTCATAAAATTGGATGAGTGGAAAGAGAGAGACTTGTTAAGCTGGGATGAATACAAATTTATCAAGAGAGAGAAACCAATGATCCCTGTATTTTATATGCTCCCCAAGGTGCATAAGAGTCTCACAAGTCCACCGGGGAGACCGATAATTTCATCTTGTGGGAGTCTTTTCGAGAATGCATCACGGTATATAGATTACTTTTTAAATCCAATAGTGAAAACACTATCTTCATATATTAAAGACTCAACGGATTTTTTAAAGTGTATCTATGATGTCAAATGGGATCCAGAGACCATGGTATTATTAACTCTTGACATTTCAACATTATATACCAGCATAAGACACATAGATGGGCTAAAGGCAACTGAGTACTTTTTAAAGAGAAGACCAATTCGACTCCTCGAACATAATAAGATGATTTTAGAATTAATGGAGTGGTGTCTAACAAAGAACATTTTCATGTTCAATGAGGAACTCTTTCAGCAGGAGCAGGGGACTGCGATGGGCACCTGTTTCGCCCCCAGTTATGCTAATTTACATCTTGGCTGGTGGGAGGAACAGGTGCTCAGAGGCGGACCGTTGGAACACTGGTCGGAGCACATACTACTATGGGTTAGATTTATCGATGACGTCTTCGTGCTGTGGCAGGGCACGGAGACGGATATACCTTTGTTCATCGAAGACCTGAATTCAAATGCAATTAATCTAGAGTTTGTAGGCCATTTTAATAGGGTTACTATAGACTTTTTAGATATTCGGGTTAAACTCATAGGGGATAAACTGGAGACTTCAGTGTTCCGGAAGGCCACTGCCGGAAATACAGTGCTCCATGCAGGGAGTGCCCATCCTCTTGCATTGATTAGGAGCATTCCCTTTGGAGAGTTCTTCAGAGCTAGGAGAGCTTGTAGCAACCAGGATGAATATGTCAGAATAGAGAAAGAGATGACTGACCGATTCATACAGAGAGGGTATTCCCCGACTGTAATCAAGGGGGCTTCTTCTAAAGCAAGGAATTTGGATAGACAGAAAATCCTATTCGAGCCATCTAGAACCAAACAGAGGAAATTAGACAGAGAAAAAGATGTAAATAAAAACTGCATCAATTCTAGATTTATAACAACGTTCAGTGAGAAACATAAAGAAATAAGATCTATTCTTAATAAACACTGGCATCTAGTAAGAAACGACCCTGTCTTAGGTTCTAAGGTAAAGAAACACCCTGAGATCACTTATAAAAAATCAAAATCACTGAAAGACCTAGTTGTAAAAAGTGAGTATCAGGAGGTAAAGAGACAAGCTCCTACTTGGCTACACCAGAAGGCGGGCTTCAAGAAATGCCCGAAGTGCAAAGCGTGCCAACATGGCGTAAATTGCACTACTCTAAAAACATTCTTTAACAAAACGATCACAATCAGGATTTTTTTGACCTGCAAGTCTAGTTTTGTTGTTTATCTATTACAATGCCCTTGCCCAAAAATATATATAGGGAGTACAACTCTCCCTGTATTTAAACGTATTTTGCAACATAGAAGGGCGATCGTAAATCGAGACAGAACGTACCCCATAGCACGTCATTTTGAGACCCACCACCAAAGTAATCCAATGTTTCTTCAATATTCCTGTATAGCTGAAGTCCCGAGGAGAAAGAGGGGAGGAGACAGGGAGAAGGAATTGAGAAAATTGGAAACATACTTTATTCTAGAATTCAATTGCAAAGAGCCACAAGGGTTGAATGTGGATGAGGATCTCTATACGTGTCTGTCTTGAGAAACCTGATGAAGAAAAATGAGTAATAGAAAACTGCACACATGATTAACCATTAAGGATATGGTTTTTCTTTTTTTTGCCCCTTTGTTGTTTTTAATGGTAAAAATTGGTCAACATAGTAGTGACTATGACACAAAATAACTGCTCTACAGGAATATGTTTGTTTATTTCTTCGCCGGTCCTAATGTTTGCAAATATATATGGATATGTAATATTGTTTCATCTAGGTGTATTGGATTGAAGGGAACGAATATGCACTTTGTCCAAATAACTGTGTAGGTTCACAAAAGCACTTGCACTTTAAATTGTAATCATCAGGTTAAATGATATCGACTAATCAGTTATTGTATAGAAGGTATATAAGAAAATTATGGTGATTTCGCCTAATAACAGATATCTAATAACTAGTTACATATAGTAATTATTTGTTTTTAATATAATATGGACCGTTGGCGTAATTTGCACAGCAAGCACTAGCACTTTGAATGACAATGTTTTTAAGGCACTTGCCGGAAAAAACTCTCTGTCTGCACTTGCACTTTATATATATTTTTTTCCAATTCATTCCCTGTACAAATACTTGGAGGAATAATATTCTCTAATATAAATTCCTGGGAAATGGTAAAAAGGAAGAAAGAGATAACGAATCAGCTGTGCAACATAGGTTAACACGAGTAAATGTACATGTTAAGAAATGGCCGCCAGAGTGTACTGAGCAGACAGTGGGATGCAATGTGTCAAGTCCCTTGTTGATGTTACCTATGAAATGCTGGGTATTTTATTGTCAAAAAAAATGGGTACAAACATCGTGAACAAGGCAGCGTGAGTCTGCTGAAACGCGTAGATATTTCCTCGTGTATAAAGAATAAAAGACCGAGTGCCAAAAACTTTGACTTGGAGTGCTGGATGTCTATTTCGAGAAAGAATGGAGTATTCCTATAATTGAATATATATATATATATATATATATTCCATGGGAAAGTTTAAAAACTAGTTCGACTCTCACATCATCTGATGTCTTGAAAATTTCTGGGTAATCCGCCATGCGGGGCCAAGGAAAAGGGGGGAGGGCCCCAAAACGAGATTTCCCCATGCTAATTTCCATAGGAATTATAGACAAGTCTACAGCACAAACAGTTGAACAGAATTACAGCAAATTTGGCAGAAAGGTAACTGTTCGTCCAGGAAGTGACCTTTTTGTTAAATGGTTTAAATCTGTTCAGTATTTTTGGAGTTATTTAAATATATTTTCAGTTGTATTTAGAGGGATGCTAAGGATACGCGACCCCTCCCGATCTTGTGCTGAGATCTGATTGGCTGCCAACATGAGTCACAGAAGAAAATATTTTTAAAAACATCCTGATCCCCTAGGCCTCTTGGGGGGACCCACAAGAATCACCAGGGCTAAAAAAGCAATAAAATAAAACAATTCAGCCTGGGTCACGCTTGATCCGTTATTACCACCGAAAAAAAGCAAAGCACAGGAATCCGCACTTCATTTGGAATCGGCCCCATGGTGGGCAAGATCCCAGGGCAAGTTTATAATATTTAGGAGGGGGGCATACGGGCCACCTCTTTGGACCACCACCTCTCCGGGGCATTTTGAAATTTATATGGGGTGTTGCCCTAGGCAAACCCCATGACCTGGGGGTCACCACCTCCCCAAAGCAAATAATGAATGCAGGGGGATCTGTGCCTGCCCTTCACAGCCCCAGGGATCGGCACCTCCCAGGGGCAAAATTCAATGTTAACGCGTGGGGCTGCATGCACCCAGCCCCTGGGACCGCCAGCTCTAAATCGAAATAAAGGTGGGGGGCCCGTTGGGGTACCCCTGCAAAATGAAAAATGTAAAATGGGGGCATGTAGCCCCCTGCAGCCCCAGGGACCACCACCTCCCTGGACTGTCTCCTGTAATAGAAGGGGGCTTGCATCCCCTTCCTTGAAACACTAAATGGCCTTGGAGACCCCCACCCCCCAGGGCCGTCTCCAGCAATATTCCCGGGTGCCCACCCTTGGAACAGTGCAGTTTGCTATGGCTTGGTTGGAGCAACTCTCCCGCCAAGCCATTGTAAACTCTGCTCTGCTTCCAGTAAGCGAGAGCATGTAAAATCCTCTTGCTTACTTGAAGTAGAGCAGAATTGCTTATGGACAGAGGGAGCTGCAATTTTACCAGCTCCTTCTGTCTAAAAGCAATGCTGCCTACTGCAGGTTAATACCAGGGAACCCTCCATAGAAGCTGGCCCGGGGGCATCGGGCCCCTGGTGCCAAAATCAGGATGGGGCCACATGATCAGGAGGGGGCCACATGGCCCTCCTCATTTAAAAAAAGGGGGGGAAGGCTTCCTGGGGATGGGGTCCCCAGGGCCAAAATAGACTGGGGTAAAGCGTGGCTGCTCCTACCTTTAAATAAAAGAAAAAGTAAAAAAAAGAAAGGCCGGGCCTGGTGGCTGGGGTCCCCGGGGCCAAAATTGGCCTAGGAAAGGGGGCCACGCATCCCCCATCCCCATTCGAAAAAATACCTGGCCCTG
Organism: Triturus cristatus; assembly: GCF_964204655.1. Taxonomy (NCBI): domain Eukaryota; kingdom Metazoa; phylum Chordata; class Amphibia; order Caudata; family Salamandridae; genus Triturus; species Triturus cristatus. The sequence continues at coordinate 281,016,729 of NC_140593.1, forward strand.
GGGGATGGGGTCCCCGGGGCCGAAATCGGCCCAGGAAAAGGGGGTACGCAGCCCCGCTTCCCTAAAATTAGAACAAGTATTTATTTTAAAAGCCTGGCTGGGGCACCGCCCCCTTTCTCCACCACTCTGCAAATGCATCTCCTGGCACGCTGCTAGTTGGGGGATGAAGTCTCCTTGCCTCAGAAGGATCCTTGGGGGCAATCAGCCCCTCCTGTTACCACCAGTAAATCCCAAACAGAGGGATTGCTTAGAGGTTGTCAGCAGCGACTGCCCTTTTCTCCACCACTCTGCAAACACTCTACCTGGTACACTACTGGTTGGGGAAGGAAGGCTTTTTCGCTCTTGAGGGCCTCAGTACTAAAGTGGACTTCTTCCCCCAACCAGTAGTGTGCCAGGAGGTATGTTTACAGAGTGGTGGAGAAAGGGGGCGTGGATTTGTGGCAAAAATGTTAATAAAAAACAAGTGATGACTTCCATGGTTGTTTTGAAAAGGACTTCCAGGTGGGCCAGGTCCTACGTGCATTTTGTAAAAAAGGAGAGGGCCCACTGGGCCCCCCTTCTGGGATTCTTTGAGCTCTGGGGACCACCACCTCCCTGGGGCTTATTACAAATTTAGGAGGGGCGGCGCATGGAGATCCCCTCCATGGGGTCAAATGAGCACTGGGACCACCACCTCCCTGGGGCTTTATTTAATTAAAGGAAGGGGCTGCATTGACTCTCCTCCTGGGATTTTCCAAACCCCGGTGACCTCCAACTCTCCTGGGCAAATTCAATACTAGTGCGGGCCACACGGACCCCATTAGTACCCCGGGGACCTCCACCTCCTTGGGGTCAAAATAACATTTTAAAGTGGGAGGGGGCGTGCAGTCCCCGCTGGGCCATATGCAACTTTTGGACCATGGGACTTGCCAGTGAGCAAAAAAGGAGTGGGGCTGTGTGACCCCCCACCTCGAGCCATAGATGGCCCTGGGCACTGCCACCCCCCCAGGGCTAAAGCTCCTACTATGTCCTGTGGTGTCCACCCCAGGACATAGCTGTTTGGTTATGCTTGGTGGGTGTTGGCAGGTCCGGCCAAGCAAAAGCAAACACTCCAGTTCCAGTAGGCGGGAGCTGTCAAAGTGCTGGCACTCACTGGAAATGGAGGTTTCATCTCTTTCCCTACCCGCAGACATGCGGACAGTGAAATAGATGAAACTATTGCTCCTGTACACAGGGAGCTGCATTTCCAGCTGGTCTCTGTGTACAGCAGCAATGCCGGCTCCCGCAGGAGGCGGGGAGCCAGTTGGGACCATGGGAGCCTTGAGGCTCCCCCCGCGGTCCAGATCCTGCACACTGGTTAACCTGGCTGGGACCAAGGCACCCAGGGACACATGCCGGACCCGGGGATGAGGTCCCCATAGCAAAATCAGCCCTGGGAGTGGGGGCATGCAGCTCCCCTGCCCCATTGAAGGATGACGGACTCAAGGGGCTGCGGTCCCTGGGGCCAAAATTGGCCCCATTCTAATGTGGCCAGGTCAAATTGCCACCTTTTCAAAGGCTTCACTTGCTACTATACCCTTTTAATACTAGATTTTCTTCCCCGTCTGAACACAATACACGTTTATGAAAACGGCAAACATATTTTATGCACAATGTCAGAGAAGTGTGCTATTTATTCAGTTTTGTTTTCTGCCACCATAAGAAATGCTTAATAAGATTACTTTTGAAAGTACCTTTTGGTACCAAGCATAAATATATTGCATCCAAGTTTGAGCTTATTTGGTCTGCAGTAGGAGCACTTATTTTTACCACATGCTTCCAAACTGTGGAAAAAGATAACTTGTCAGATGGGTGATGAATGGAGTCATGTGCACCTCCAATTTATTTATTTCATTGGTATATTAGAAGCAGCAGTGAGGCATTGTTTAAAATGTTGGGAAAAACATGTTTGTATGAGTTATTATTGGAGATCTTTTGAGATAAATGACGTGTCACCCTCCTTGAAAAAATATTTGTTAATACAGCAAGGAGAAAAAGTGTGTGCGGGTGTGTGTGAGTGCTTGCGTGCATGCGTGTGTGCATCCTCTCATAGGAAGTCATAGTATGCATGTGTGTTTTTCTAATGTGACATAAGTTACTGATATCCCATACAGAAAAGAGTCTGTCTGTCTCCTTATTATTATAGAGGCATATTTGCTGTGAATCTCATTCACTCTAATATAGAAAATAGAAAATTGAAAAAGGTTTTGCAAAATAGGCACCCGAACAGTCATAGGCAAGACATCATGCATCCAAACTCTGATAGAGATCAATGATCTACTTGGATTATACAACAAAAGCTCAATTTACACATCTAACATGAATCAATCAGCATTTGTAGAGCTTAACAATGTCCCCTCTGGGGTTATCTGGGTGATAGGGTGCAAGGTCTCCATTGAAAAGCCAAGTCTTGAGGAAATGGCTGGAAGAGTTAAGAAACAAGCAGGAAAAGGCAAAACAGAGGGCAGAAAAACAAGCAAGCAGAAAAGGCAAAACACTGGGCAGAAAACCAAGCACAAAGACAAAACAGAGCAGAAGAGGACAAAACAGAGAGCACCCAGACATCTCACACTCGGACTCACAGACCCACTCAAAGACTCGTGTACCCACTCACAGACTCAATGAGATACTCACGCACCCACTCACAGACCCACTTAGACACTCAAGCATCTACTCGCAGACCCACTCAGAGACTCATGCACTCACTCACAGACTGACTGAGAAGCTTATATACTCACTCACAGACTCACTCTCATGCACTCACTCATAGACTGACACATACACATGATGACATCATCTACAAAACCACTCACACACCCACTCATCCCTACATAGAACTCCTCATACACCCATCATGTCATCAGTGACTTCATCAGCGATGTTACTGACCATGTCATGAGTGATGTAATATGTGAGGTCATAAGTAGTGCATTGTGGGGCATAAGTTATAGTAGCAGTTATAGTTAACTGAGCTAACCATAATGTATGCCCTCGTAATGCACTGCTTATGACCTCAAATATTACATCACTCATGACATTGTCAGTGGCATCACTGAAGAAATCGTAAATTACATCACTGATGACATCATTCAGTGAGTGCAAGTGTTTTCTAAGAGTTTATGATTGTTAAACATGTATATTAAGCTACCACAAAATGTAAATTAGCATACTAGGTAATTTACTAATGAGTGATACTATGTTTAACAGATATTATGTGAGTGACTGTGTAACTGTATGTATCAGTGTGAGTGGATGTCTGAGTCGCTGTATTGGTGTCTGAGTGACTGTATGGATGATTAAGTGGGTGTGTGGGTAACTGTGTGGGTGAGTTAGTGGCTGTATTGATGATTTAGTGGGTAAGTCAGTGGCTGTATGCGTGAGTGACTGGGTGTATAAGTGGCTATATGGGTGAGTAAGTGGCTGTTTGATTGGGATTTTGGTTAAGTGAGTTGATGTATGAGTGGCGGTATTGGAGAGACTGTGTGAATGTCTGCATGGGTGAGTGAGCAGATGTGTGAGTGCTTGTATGGACGTGTGAATGGGTTTGGAAGTTGTGTGGGTATATGAGTTTGTAGCAGCTTATATTCATGAGAGAAGTGGCTGTGTTGAGATGCTGTATGGGTGAGTGAGTATGTGAGTGGCTGTATCGGTGAATAAGTGGGTGTATGAATAGATGTATGGGTAAATGCGTGGCTATGTGAGTGGCTGTGGGGGTGAGTGACTTGTTGTATGAGTAGCTCTATGGTAGAGTGAGTGGTTGTATGAGTGGTAAATAGACATAATATCGAAAAAAAAATATCGAGTGGACAGAATATCGAGTTTTAAATATAGAATGGACAGAATATCGAAATGCCAAAATATAGTGGTGAAGAATATCGAAAAACAGGTAAGAAATATCGATTGCAATAATATAGAAGTAAGTAATATCGACAGTCATAATATAGTTGTTAAAAATATCGAATTTTTTATAGTGTTTTAAGTGTTAGTATATGTGTTAAAAGTATGTATTAATATTGTAATGTATGTTAGAATATTTTTAAAGTAATGAATTTTATGTTATTTTATTTTTGTGTAATTTAATTCCGTAGCGGGCTGTGGGTTTATAGGGGAGTAGGGTGGGAAGTAATTTAATTATAGTACATTAAATAATAATTTATAGGAATTATTAATTATTTTTAATTTAATTTTGCGTTTTACTTCTGTAGCGGGTTGTGGGTTTATAGGGGAATAGGGTGGGAAGTAATTTAATTGTTATTCGTTAATTATTAATTGGTATTGAAAATTAATTGGTTGTTGATTAATTATTAATTAGTAAATAATTTGTATTAATTGGTAATTAATTTGTATTAATTGTTTAATTGATAATTATGTTAATTGTATTCATTTAATATTTGTAGCGGGTAGTGTGTTTATAGGGGAATATGGTGGGAAGTAATATAATTGTAAATAATTAATTATTTAATTGATGTGTGTATATTGTTAATTAATGTATCTTTAATTTAATTTAGCATTTTACTTCTGTAGCGGGTTGTGGGTTTATAGGGGAATAGGGTGGGAAGTAATTTAATTGTTATTAGTTAATTATTAATTGGTATTGAAAATTAATTGGTTGTTGATTAATTATTAATTTGTAAATAATTTGTGTTAATTGGTAATTAATTTGTATTAATTGTTTAATTGATAATTATGTTAATTGTATTCATTTAATATTTGTAGCGGGTAGTGTGTTTATAGGGGAATATGGTGGGAAGTAATATATTTGTAAAAAATTAATTATTTAAATAATTTGTGTATATCGTTAATCAATTTATTATTAATTAATGATTAATTGGTATTATTAGCATTTATTAATGTTTGTTATTGAAAAACAATTGGTTGTTAATTAATTATTAATAGGTAATTAATTAAACAAAAATATATTGGTATTTATAAATAATCAATTATTAAATCTTGTGTGATTGGTAATTAATTGTAATACTTGTTTTGGTATTAATAAATAATTAATTTTTAACAAAATATTAATTTATTATTTTCCCTACTTTTGCACTTACTTGAGTGGGAATAGTAATTTTTACCCCTACGCTATCCAATGCTTTCCCTATTATTGCACTCTCTGGAGTGGGAATAGTATTTTTTACCCTACCGCTATCCAACGCTTTTCCTACTGTTGCACTCTCTGGAGTGGGAATAGTGATTTTTACCCTACCGCTATCCAACGCTTTCCCTACTGTTGCACTCTCTGGAGTGGGAATAGTAATTTTTACCCTTCCGCTATCCAATGCTTTCCCTACTGTTGCACTCTCTGGAGTGGGAATAGTAATTTTTACCCCTACCGCTATCCAACGCTTTCCCTACTGTTGCACTCTCTGGAGTGGGAATAGTAATTTTTATCCCTACGCTATCCAATGCTTTCCCTACTGTTGCACTCTCTGGAGTGGGAATAGTAATTTTTACCCCTACGCTATCCAACGCTTTCCCTACTGTTGCACTCTCTGGAGTGGGAATAGTAATTTTTATCCCTACGCTATCCAATGCTTTCCCTACTGTTGCACTCTCTGGAGTGGGAATAGTAATTTTTACCCCTACGCTATCCAACGCTTTCCGTACTGTTGCACTCACTGGAGTGGGAATAGTAATTTTTACCCTCCTGCTATCCAACGCTTTCCCTACTGTTGCACTCTCTGGAGTGGGAATAGTAATTTTTACCCTCCCGCTATCCAACGCTTTCCTTACTATTGCACTTACTGGAGTGGTAATAGTAAATTTTACCCGCCCGCTATCCTACGCAGAAAATGTTGAATATTTTTAATAAATATTACTTTAATATATATGTATTAATTATTTTTTTACTTACATTAATTATTTATTAATTTTAATGTTATTTAAGTATTTTTAAGTATGTGTCAGTTAATTATATGTACTCTTTCATTAATTTTACATTACTTTTAAAACTTTTAAAAAATTCGATATTTTGACTAACTATATTATTTACAACGATATTTTGGATTCTATATTTTTGTACTTTCCTGTTTGGAGATAGGGAGTCGATATTTTGGTATTCTATATTTTGGCATCGATATTTTTGTAAGTCTATATTTTTGTAGTCGATATTATGTCAGTGATCCTGTATGAGTAGCTGTATGAGTGAGTGAGTGAGTGTGTGTGTACATGTATGGGTCTGTGAATGGATAGGTGAGTGGTTGTGTGGATGTGTGAGAGGGTGGTTATATGAGAGGTTATAAAGGGGTATGAATGGGTGTATGAGAGGATGCTGTCATCAGTGATGTAATTTGAGATGTCATGAATGATGTCATGAGTGATGTAATATGTGAGACCATAAGTAGTGCATTGCAGGGACATAAGTTATAGTTTGCTAAGGTAACTATAGCTGCTGAATTTAATTGGTTTTGTAGGAGCGAAATCTGAGCCTTACTATTACATCCATGTAACCTTTCATTTTTTCAGTGAATTTCGAAGGTTTTTAAAATTCTATTTCCTAACTGTAACATCTCTCTAACCTTTGTTTTTTGAGAGAATTTTTAAGTTTTTAAAATGTTATTTCCTAACTATAACGAATCCTGTTAACTTTGGTTTTGTACTAGGCTCAATGGCATGTTCCCAGTAGAGAGTAAGTGGTGAAAGTGGTTACATTTGGTGAAGACATATATGAGAGAGTTAGTGGTAAAGCAGGCAAGACTTAAAGACATGTCCAGTAAAAGAGTAAGTGACGAAGGAGTGAGGCTTTAAAATCTGTCCAGTAAAGGGTAAGTGGTAAAGGGGACAGGGCATCAACACATGTCCAGTAGAGGTTAAATTAGGAAGGGGTGGGACGTTAACACTTGTCCATTAACGGGTAAATGATGAAAGAGGTTGGCCTTTCTGAAGACTTGTCCAATAAATGGTGTAGGAGGTAGGTCTTGGCTAGGTGAAGACATGTCAAGAAGAGCATGTGTGGAGTTTGAGGATATGTCCAGTAGAAGGTAAAAGGTGAAGGGTGTGGCAACTCAATTCTTGTCTAGCAAAAGGTAAATGGTGAAGGGTGTTGGTGAAGACATGTTGAGTAAGTGGTGAAGGAGGGCTCACCTGGGCTTGGTGTAGACATGATAAGGAGAGCATAAGTGGTGAAGAGGTGGGGGCTGGTAAGATAATTCCACTAGATGGTAAGTTGTGGAAGAGGGGTTGGTCTTTGTGAAGACATGGCCAGTAAAGTGTTAAGTGGTGATGGGAACTGGGCTGCTCTTATTGAAGGAGATATGCACCACACAGGGTAAATGAAGAAGGGGCTGAGCTTGGCAAGGATATGTCCAGCAGACGGTAAGTGGTGAAGAGTCAGAGCTTGGTAATGAAGTGTCCAGGAGAGGGTAAGTGGTAAAGGGATGGAGCTTGGTTAAGAAGTTCCCAGTAGAGAGTAAGTGGTAAAGGGGTAGGGCTTGTGTGTAAGAAGTATCCAGTAGAGGTTAGGTGGTGAAGGGGCAGGGCTTGAGGACATGTCCAGTAGAAAGTAAATGAAAAAGGGGGCTGGACCTGAAGAGTTGTCCAGCAGAGGGATGTGGTGAATGAGGGGGGCTGGGCTTGGCTAAGACATGTCCAGTTGAAGGGAAGTAGTGAAGGGCAGGGGCTTGAAAACATGTGCAGCAGAGGGTAAGTAGTGATGGGTAGGGTTTGAAGACATGACTAGGAGAGGGTAAGTAGTGAAGGGGCGGGGCTTGAAGACTTGTCCAGTAGAGGGTAAGTAGTGAAGAGGACTGGGGTTGGTTGAGAAGTGTTCAGTAGAAGGTAAGTAGTGAATGGGCGGGGATTGAAAACATGTCCAGCAGAAGATAAATAGTGAAGAGGTGGGGCTTGAAGACATGGCTAGTAGAGGATTAGTAGTGAAGGGGCAGGGCGTGAAGACATATCCAACAGAGGAAAAGTAGTGAAGGGGGCTAGGCTATGCTAGCCTCTGCTTGGCGTGGAATGTCGAGTAGGGGGCACAAGATGAAGGGGTGTGGTTTGTGAAATACATGTTTAACAGTGTACTAGTGACTGGTAACAGTTTCATGGATGGGAGCTAGACTTCGTGAACAACATGTCAAATAGATGATAGGTGGTAAAAGGGAGAAGGGCGGGTTTTGTCAGAACCCTCTATGGCAGTAATAAAGTAGTTGATCCTTACTATTGTAAGGAGGGGCTGAATAAAGGGCTATGCATTTACAAGACCATCTGTAGTAGAGGGTACGCTGTGAAATAAATGGGATGTCTGTTGTGTGGCATTGTGGTGCTGTAATGCAATCGGGTTAGAGTGGTAGAGGGGAGAGGTATGGGCGAGGCTTTGTCAAGAGCTAATGGAATAGTAGATGAGTGGTGAATGGGGAGAGCTGAATTCGGCTGGATGAGGACCATGCACACTTGTGGTCAGGATAAAGGTTAATAGTAAAAGAGAGATGGCTTTGGGGAGGGCATGTCAAAAGCACCTTAGTGCCTTGTCAGGTGTAGTAAGCACTATGTAAATACAATTTTAATACAATGCAAAAGTGATTGAGTGAGGACCAAGTGGTAAAGGGGAGACATCTGGGCTTTACGAAGCCCCTATAGGGCAGTGATTTGGCAGAGAATAGTGGTAAGGGCCAGAGCTTGTAAGACACTAGGGACAACCCCACCTCCCCCACCCCAGTGTTGTACTGTCCAGGTTCTTGGAGTGGCAGCCATGACCAGTGTCTTGTTTTGCAGCACTCTTTGAGGCTCTGATGGGAGAAAAGTGTAGCACCACCATGCAGGGAAGGAGGAAGCTCTTGCCTTGAATTGGGCTATGTGTTCAGGTCGCTGCCCTCCGTATCTCGTTGACATGCTAATCTTCCGAGAGTCAATGCATTGACATCTGGAGATGAGGCAGAACCTGGATCTGTGAGGAAGGACAGAAGAGACCTGTAAGGTGGAAGACACTGACCCGGAGGGAAGCAAAGACGATCTGTGGGCAACTCCTCCTCAGCTCGGACAGACTGGGACTCAGACAGTGTGGCCCGGGCACCCACCCACCCCCACCATGTATGTGAGTTACCTGCTGGAAAAGAATGTGGGCATGTACCCAGGATCAGTGCACCCACATCCAGGTTTGCAAGACTACCCTGGTGCACCCCAGTATCTGGACTATGTTGGATACCACCAAGGGCCGAACCTAGAAAGCAGAGGTGAACCCACCTCAAGATCCCCCTTCTCATAGACGTCTCCCTACAGCGCCCCCCCCGAGGGAAGAATGAAGTCACCAGGCCTACCTGAACCCATCCCCTGGCGGTAGCCTGGGCCCTGGGGTGCTGCCCAGGCACCTCCAGCAGCAAAAGTACTGGCCAGAGGATCACAGGTGAGGTCAACAAGCATATGACTGGATGAGGAAGCCCACTGCGCTGGCAGCAAGGGGATGCACTGGTAAGGAAATATAGTCCAAAGCACTGGATTGTCCTGATATACCTGGCACAGAGCATAACACAGGGCCTATAGTGAGAGGCACTATAAATCTGACAGACATCCTACTCTGGGGATAAATGGGGAGTGGGCAAGGGGATACAAGATGGGAACAGGATCTACTCTAAGTTGAAAGGAGAGGCACTGCAAGTCTGGCACAAGACCTTGTCTTGAGTTGGAGGGTAGTCTGGAATGCTGCAGGCCTGAAAGAGGGTATAAGAATTGGGTCTCAGCAAGGGACATAATAAGTCTAAACTAGGTGTGAGAGACCCTGACTGCTGGGGGCACTGCAAGTCTGTCAAAGGCACTGGTCCTAGACTGGGGTGGAGAAAGGGGCACTGCAAGTCTCACAGGTGCTGCCCTGTGAGTTGGAGGGGGTGGGGAGACAATAAAGCGTGGCTGATGAACCATTCTCTGGGCTGCACTGGGCCCATCCAGGAATATGGATTAGCGTCTGTCCTGTACTACACAGGTTTGCAGCAGCACAGTAAATAGAGCCACTCAAGGCAGGCCTCCTGCAGTGTTGCCCATTGTCATTAGGATGTTTACCCATTATCATGACACAACTAGTCTCTGGCTGCTGTGCGCGCTGTCTCCCCTACTTGAGCTGAGTTTTTTGGATCAGATCTACGCCTCTCTTTCCATTAGAAAGACTTGTCCACTGGGTGCAGGCAAAGCAGGCCCTCTTTTACTCTTCCAGACCAATCCTCGTCGAGTTCCACACCGTGTGAAGCTGAAAATCACTTCAAACTTCATTGCTTATTGAAAAGCACACACTTAAATATAGCGACAAAAGATGGCTTCGGGACACTGAGTTCAGAGTATTAACCCATATCAAAGGTTCTGAGTTTTATCAATCTTGGAAGGGCAAAATTCTGAATGACCCCCTTCTGAATGTTTTTTCACCTGTGACCTGCTACGTGACCTCTTGGCAGCAGAAGCACATAGTGCTAGTCACAGCTAAATACAATTCTTTTTTTAAAAACCTATATAAGGGCAGGTGGAACTTTGCTGTGTGTAATAGGTGGGGTAATTGCTGTAGTGTGTTTTTCGATAGTATGTCACCCTAAAAGAAAAGTCTGAGGAGAAAGAGGCTTCTTTTAGCCTACAGAATGAAAGACAAGCATGAACACCTCTGAGGGTGAATCTGAGACAGACAGGGTGGACTGGCACACTCAGCGATCACAGCATTTTTCCTGCGAACACAGGATCGATTAATGCATGAAGCCAACGGAGTCTAGTGACAATATAATTACATTATCTGATAAACAACAATGGAAGTATACAAGTAGAAAAGGAAAAAACGTGACAAGATTCACTACTCTGGCTTGACCGGGCCATCTTGAGATTGCTGAGATTACTCCCAGAGCCTTGCACGCAGTGTCTCTGGTTTGACTCAGCCTAGTGTTAAAAGCAGGAGTAGACACTACTAGTGCACAGTAGCAGTGGGCCCTGGAACGTGTCCGCCCCACTCCTAGGTGGCGTGGGTAGCAGGTGCCATGGCAATTATGATGTTAATGTGCCCTTGGTAGCCCTCTTCTCTGACAGGTCCTCACCTGTCATTATCTTCCATGCACATCATACTTTAATACCACCTGTTGACCCCACCATCCTGTGTACCGACCGGAAAAGAGAGGCACTCTTCACAGAAAGCACTGAATTCCATTCCTTCTACCCCAATTCTGCCCTGTTCTCAGGGGAGGTGGGGCATACATGTGGGCGGAGTGTTTCAACAACCAGATGGATATTTGCCTTGGAAGTTAGATTAGACTTGCTGTACTTCCAAGTAGGGTTTGTTAACGGGGAGGCACTGTTTATTGGATTCTTGGAGCTCCTAGTACTGGTGCTTAATGGAATCAAATGCTATTGCTGGAGAGGGCAGCTGTGACAGAATATGTTTTCTAAAGCCTGCCTTCCCACATTGCAGGCCCTGAACATGGACAGTTCAAAGGCCAACAGTGTGGCATGCTTTCAGATTCTGCATGTGGAAAGTGTTTATGTAAATTCTGTGCCCCTCCAGGGTCACCTTCTCAGTAGTGATAATTAAGACACAATTGGCTGGAGGGGGTTCTTTACTTGAGATAAGATGTCCTTATAGTGCATTGTCCATGCCTGTGTTCTCCTTTCAGCAGCTCCTCTGATCCTCTAAGCAAAACAATCATGAGAGCATAAGCTTCTTATTTTTTTTTTCTGTGGAGTTGCGGCTCTGTTGCCTTTCTATTGCATTTTTTTAAATGGGCTTTTCTGCTCTGTCAGGGCAACAGGGGGACCCCAAGACCAAAGTTTGGGGGTCAGGGTATTCCTACCATGCCCACTTTTATTAATCATTTTCGGTGAGACTTAGCTGAAGCCAAGTCCCAAGATGGCAACCAACACTTCCTGATTGAAGTGTTGGCAGCCAATAAGCTTTCAGCACGAAAACTGTCAGGTCCTTGGAGGATCCACGTTCTTAGATATTCTAATTTGGTTTTCTTTTAATACCTCAGAAACTACTGAACCGATTTACACCAATTCACAAATAGGTAACTTCCGGGACCAAAGGCTACCTGCATGTTTAGCTGCTCCTTGCATGTGGGAGCAAAGTCAGAGACCACGGGGGCATTGAAGCTTCCCCTGCAGTCCCTAACACTGCACACTGGGTGCCCTCAGTGAGCTCCAGGGCACCCAGGAACAGAAGGCCGGGACCCAGGGTTTGGGGTATGGGGTCAAAATTGGCCCAGGGAGGAGGCTGCACAACCCCCCTTGCCCATTGCATTTTGTCTGGGCCCCGGGGATTATGGCCTCCAGTGTCAAAATCAGCATTGGCAAGGGGGTCCCTCCCCTATTTCCATAAAAGAGCAAAAGCAAATAGAGGCAGAAAAAAGAGCAGAAAAAGCAAAACAGAGTAGAAAAAAATGAGAAGAAGATGCAAAACAGGAGACAGAAAAATGAGCAGGAAAGGAAAAACAGAGGGCAGAAAATTCAGCAGAAGAAGGCAAAATAGAGGGCAGGAAAGGCATGAGGGCACTTGGACATTAATATTCCCATTCACAGATACCCTTAGAGACTCAGGCATCTACTCACAGAGCTCCTGAGACACCCATACACCCACTCACAGGCCCACTCAGAGACTCATACACCCACTTGCACACCTACCCAGACACTCACGCACCCACTCACACACCCAGTGAGAAACTTATGCAGCCACTCCCAGACCCACTCACACAATCACACTCACTGATAGACCAACTCAGACACTCTCACACCCACTTACAGACCACTGAGACACTCATGCACTAACTCACATGCTTACTCTCAAAGGTTATGGGTTATAGTGTGGAAATAAAATTTTAAATACCTTAGAAATTTACTTAAAAAAACCAAATGTTACAGGGACGTTACAGTTAGGAACTAGATTTTAAAAAACCTTAGCAACCCACTGAAAAAAAACAAAGCTTACAGGGACATTATAGTTAGGCTCAGATTTCACTCACACTAAACCAGTTAAATTCAACAGTTATTGTTACAAGAGCTAAATATAACTTACGCCCCTGCAATGCACTGCTTATGATATCACATAATATATCACTCATAACATGGTCAGTGACATCACTGATGACATCTCAAATGAAATCACTGATGACATCATAGATGAGATCGTCCATATAACCATCCACACACCTATATAACCTCTCATACACCCACTCACATACCCACACAACCCCTGACATACATTCACAGACCCATACAAGTACTCACACTACCCCTCACTCATACATAGAGCCCCTCCTATACCCAGTCACTCACATTTATAGCCACTCACACAACCATTCATTCACTCATACAGCTACTTATATAACCAGTCACACTCCCATACAGCTACTCACACAGCCACACACTCATCCATACAGCTATTCACACCCACTTATTGACCTATACAGCCACTCACACACCCACTCACTCCCCTATATAGCCTCTCAAAACAGCACCCACTCACCAATATAATCACTCACACACTCACTCACCCACATAACAATTTACATACACATCCATACAAGCATTTCCACATCTGCTCACTCACTCACAAAGCCTCTGACACAGCCCCTCACTCACAAATACAGCCTCTCACTCACCCACAGAGCTACTCACACACCCACTCACCCACGCATACAGCCACTCACACACTCACACATGGATACACACAGTCACACAGCCACTCACATGAAATATGTTAGAAGTAGTATCACTCAGCAGCAGTACATCTAGTTTAATAATGTAACTTTTGTAGTAGCTTAGTATAAATGTATAACAGTCATAAACTCTCAGAAAATACTTACACTCACTTCATGATGTCATCAGTGATGTCATTTGAGATGTCATGAGTGATGTCACTGACAATTTCATGAGTGATGTAATATGTGAGGTCATAAGCAGTGCATTGAGAGTGCATAATTTACAGTTAGTTCAGGTAACTATAACTGCTGAATTTCACTTGTTTTGTATAAGTGAAATCTGAGCCTAACTATAACATCCCTGTAATGTTTCGTTTTTTCTGTGAATATATATATATTCACTGTAAAAAAACCATAGGTTATAGGGACATTAAAGTGAGGAAATAGAATTAATAAAACTTTGGAAATTCACTAAAAAAACAAAAGTTAGAGGGATATTGAACTTAGGTTAAGATTTTGAGTTCATGAAAACCTACAAAATTCAACAGTTATAGTTATCTCTCTTTTTAAAAAATATATTTTTATTGGACGAGTTCGGCAATCCCAGAATCAAAAGACTCAAACATCTACAACCTTTAAGACAATGCATCTCAGTTAAAAAAGGTATTACAATTATGGAACATACATATATAAACCTCAGCGGAATGGAAACAATAATCTTATTATTGCACATTTTCCAAATTTCCCCCTATTCTTCTATAGATAATGTACTTTCTATCCAAATGTCTCCCAGAGTCTCAGAAATTCAGTGCAATATCTTGACCTTAATACATATCTCTTTTCAGATTCCTTATTTCTGCATAATTTGGACCACCATTGTTGGAATGTCGAGACTCCTTTTGACTGCTAATTTGAAGAATTATTGATCTATCTATGAAAACGATATTATACAATCATTTTTTTTGCAAGGGTACATTGTTGATATTTGGCGAATACCCCATAACCTCAGTCTGGGAGTATATTGGCTGCTCCAGTTGTGTAAAGTATGAGAACAGTACTTCTCGATCTCAGCCCAGAATTGTTTTATTCTTGAGCAACCTCAGATGATATGGGTTCAACCCTTCCACTCCATTAAACACCTGAAACAATCTGTTGGAATTTGGGGGTTGATTTTGTGCAAAAAAGCTGGGGTTCTATACAGTAGCCACTGGGCGTAGAATTGCATTCGCCTAGGAGTTGCACCCTTCATTAAAGTAAAATGAAGCTCCTATATCTAATTCTAAGTTGCTACTGAAATCTGCAGATCTGCCATTTATCTTGTGCCTTCTTATATACAACATTAGCCATATTTTGTCTAAGGATAGAACAACAAGTTCTAGATTCTATCAAGTCCTCTACTAGCTCCAGACTTGTCAAGATTCTGCTGGGATCTAAATCCCTTAAAAATGTCTAATCTTGATAAAGGACCTTTGCATCATGTCTTTAAAGTATCTAATACTAGGTTCAACTTCACTCCAAGCTTTCCAGATTTCAAAATTAAAAGAATCCATGATCATGTGATATCCATTGCTCTCCCACAAGAAAAAACGTTTTTCTCTAAATGGGGTCAATCCCCAATGTATATATATCTGTCAAATAGGTGACACTATAAATGACCTGGATACCGTAATGCTGAAAAGTGTGCTCCTTACACTTAATGGACCACTGTAAATCCTTATAGCTAACTTTTTAGGGGCTCTTATGAGGCGTTGGAAATTGATAATTTCGTATAACTGAAAAATCAATTCTATGAAAAAATTATTGAACGCATCAACTCCTGGAGACTTAAAAAACCTATATGTAGTATGTTCAAAATTCACAAATTAATATTCTTTCAAATCAGTAAGGCCCAACCCCACTTCTTTCACTTGCCTAGATAATGTATCTAATCACAATCTAAGCATATACAATGATCCATTTAGTAATACTTATTCAAGTATTATTCAATTATTCAATTAAACTACATTTAACAACACATATCTGTTTTGTGTGTTTTTTTTGATCTGTATATTGGTCACTCAATAGCAGTTATTATTTCTTCTCACTGAGAATCAGTAGAAACAATGCAGAAGAATGGTATATCACTCTCATACTAGGCAAACATTAATGGCAACCTTTTCAACTTTGCTTTGAAGGTTAGTCAATCACAGAGAAAATCACAAACGCTCTTTTAGATTTAGCATATACTACAAATCTTTTGACTGGTTCTTACAGTTAACCCTCTCCAACACTCCTCAAAAGATAGCCCAATTCCATACCAGTTTTCGCTAGTATCCGCAGATCCATCTTAGGGGCTAAGTGCGGCCCCTTGTAACTTCGTGTGTGATCCCTAGGTCTCAGCGCGGACCTCATATAACTCCATGGATTCACGGGAGAGTACAAGACTCATATTTGTAAGTTATTGTCAAACAATCCCATATATAGTCCTCTTTCAATACAAAAATCTCTTCACACCTAATCATTCTTTCCATCAATGTTTGCCCTAGAACTGCAACTACAAAGTCACAGTCTAGTCTTTTTGATTCCCTTTCCCCCATTCTCTTGTAGCTCTGCTACCATGGTAACACAATGTGAAACATTCTCTAGGACAAGTAGATCCGAACTTCATAACAGTTTTTGCAAGCAACATGCTCACTTGCAAAGCAAATACAGGAGGTGTGGTTGAATTTTTCAAATAATACACATATCCCAAACAGCAACACTTGTTGTACTTTCTCACAAAATCACTACCTAGCTTCACGCACCAACATATTTACAACCATTACAATGTGTTTTTTTTAGAATTCTTCCCACTACCCTCCATTTTCAACTGCCTTTCACTTCAAAACTGCCTCATTCAGATGCAGCCTTTTCCTGTGTGCACTGCTCTATCCTGCAAAATGGTTGGAGTGTGGATTGTGGGTCACGGCTTTGTGTTCTGAGCAAGAGAATATACTAGAAAGAGGGTCCTAGACAGGGACTTGGGTTTGCCTAATGTGGATATCAGTTGATTTAGCCATTTGCATCCAGTGGATGAAAGCATTATAGATTCCCAACATTCAGATCTCATAATTGTGCACTGTGGTGGCAATGACCTGGGTACAATGACAGGGGTAGGACTGGAAATCCTAATAAAAGATACTTTTGGACAAATGATGAAATGTTTCCCTCAAACTGCCTTGGTGTTCTCTAACATATGCCCGAGGCAGAAATGGAACTGGTCATCTCAATTTTGTCCTCAAATAGACAAAGCTAAAAAACATGTAAATAAAACTGTTACAGCATTTCTCAGAAACCATAACATGGGCTCTATCTACAATTATCATCTGCGCTTCAACATGCATATAATATATAGAATAGATGGTGTTCACTTCATGGATGAAGGAAACAGAGTGCTTCTGAGCTGCTTGAAACAATGCATCCGCTCGTATACGTAATCATCATTTACACGCTATGAACATAGCGCCTCTGCTAAGAGTCACCCGATGTCCCAAACAGTTGTTATTTTTAACTTTTAATTATCGAACCTGCGGATCCATAGTGGTTTTGCAAACCAAAAGCACACATGCAATGTGAAACAGCACATTTAATATTCTAGTTATCAGTTCTGAATGAGTCTCACAGTGGATATAAGAGACTCTAAATATGAATGATTTTAGTTGCATAAGTGTCTCTATGCATATCCTAATGCCTGTTGCAGTGTCTCTATGGATACATCACAGAGTGTCACACTCTCTGGATCAGTATATGAGTAGCTATAAAAATGGCTGTATGTGTGTAACTAGTGGTGTGAGAGTTTCTGTATGGGTGTGTCAATGGCTGCAACAGTGTCTATAGAGTATATGAATGGGTATACCAGGGCCTGTATGGGTATATCAGTGGGTATGAGAGTAAATCTGCACATGTAGGTGTGGGTATAAGACTCACTGTATAGGTTTGTGAACAGGTGTGACAGTGTCTGTATGGGTTTATGAATGAGTTTGAGAGTGTCACTATGGGTGTAAGTTTGAGTGTGAGAGTCTCTGTATGGGTTTGTAGAGGGTCGTAACAGTGTCTGTAGAGTATGTGAATGGGTGTAAGAGTGTCTGTATGGCATTATGAGTGGATGTGAGAGTATCTCTACACATATAAGTGTGGGTGTGAGATTCTCTGCATATGTTTCTGAATGGGTATGACAGTGCCTGTATCGGTTTGTTAATGGGTGTGAGAGTATCTTGATGGGTATGTCAGTGGGCGGGACAGTATATGTATAGATGTACGTATAGGTGTAAAGGTCTCTGTACAGGTTTGTCAATGGATATGACCATGGCTGCATGGGTTTGTGAATAGGTGTGACAGTGTCTGTAAGGGTGTAACAGTGGGCCTGAGACAGTTTGTATGGGTATGAGGGTGAGTGTGAGTGTGTCTGCATCAGTGTAAGTGTAAGTGTGAGAGTCTAAATAGGTTTGTATATATGTGTAACAGTGTCTGTAGAGTATGTGAATGGATGTAACAGTGTCTGTATGAATATATGAGTGGGTCTGAGAGTATGTCTATGCATATAAGTGTGGGTGTGAGATTCTCTGTATAAGTTTGTGAATGGGTATTTACAGTGTCTATATCAGTTTCTGTATGGGTGTGAGAGTATCTCGATGGGTATGTCAGTGGGCGTGACAGTATATGTATAGATGCACGTATAGGTGTAAAGGTCTCTGTACAGGTGTGTCAATGGATACGACCATGTGATTGGGTGTGAGAGTGTCTACATGGGTGTATGTGTGGGTGTGAGTGTCTTTGTATGGGTTTGCAAATGGATGCAACAGTGTTTGTATAGTATGTGAATGGGTGTAACAGTGCCTGTATGGATATGAGTGGGTGTGAGAGTATATATATATATGTGTGGGTATGAGAGTCTCTGTACAGGTTTGCATGTGTTTGTTAATGGGTGTGACAATGTCTGTATTGGGATGAGTGTGGGTGTGAGAGTCTCTGTATGGGTTTGTGAATGGGTGTAACAGTGTCTGTAGAGTATGTGAATGGGTGTCACAGTGTCTGTATGGGTTGGTATGTCAGTGTATGGATGGGTATGTGTCTAAGAGTATCTGTCTGCATGTGGCACTGGATGTCAGAGGATTTCACTGCCTATGACAGTGGGTGTGAGGGTGTTTGTCTGGCTGGCTGTGACAATGGATGTGAGAGCGTTTCTCTCGGTGTGAGAGTCAATGTGAGAATTTTTGGCTGTCTGTTTCAATGGGTGTAAAATGATATGTTGTTTTTTTCTATGTATTTTTTGTAGGCTTGTTCAAATGTCCTATGGAATTAACATGGGGGAAAACACATTTTGGGACCCCCTTTTTCTTGCCTCTGCTTCACACATCAACCTGATACTTTCATCAGAGCAGCTGAACCGTCTAATGTATAGGTTTTGTGACAATTTCGTGAAGATTCTTCAAGCGGATCCATAGTTATAGGCAAAACATTAAATGCTCTTCCTATGGAAACTAGGTCCTAACTATGACTATGAGCGTGAATATATATATATTCACTGAAAAAAACTGGTTTCAGGTGTGGTTTAGTTAGCTGGACATTATACACGTACAAAACCATAGAAATTCCACCGTTATAGTTAGTTCAGCTAACTATAACTCGCGCCCCCTCAACGCACTGCACATGACGTCACATATTACATCATTCATGGCATGGTCAGTGACATCACTGATGACATCACTGATGACATCTCAAATTACATGCCGGCACACCTTTCCAGGGGTAGCTGTACGCTTTACAAATCATTTAAAACCATACTGATGAGAAATATTATCACGTTTTTTTTTCTTCTATTTTGAAAGATATTTTTTTTTATGTCTTCTTTTTTTAATAATGGCAATTAATAGATGTTATTAGTCATGAGAATGGAAATGACACGGTTTGCTGGGTATCCGTTTTTAAGCTCTCCAACCGTATGTACATATCAAGGACCTTATACGTGTTAGGATCGAAATCGAAACCTTTACCGCTTCACATTTTGTAACTTTTCCCAACACGTGCACAAGTTAAACAGTTAAAACGTGAGCACGTGTTAACTGTAAAATATGACATCTAAATGGGAGGAGCCGCATCTTCCTTCCATAGACTATTCAATAACCAAAAAGTATAAAAGCTACACCCGTTGATTGATTAGTTTTGTTTTTGCGAGTTATTTACACGTGTCCATTCAGTGATGCAGGTGCTATTTTCTAGAGTCAGATTCTTCTTTTGCGGCCACGAAACATAATCCAGAGTTGTGAGTTGTTTCATTATGGCATAGTAGATATTTATAATACGTAGCTATTTGTCAATATTTAAACACTTGTATTTAGAAAATAGCGTTATTGATTGTTTTTGCCATTTATATGTAACGTCAGCAGCTTGTTTTCAAAGCAGACAGAATACAGCAAACATTGTTCCTTTTCTAGCTCCTTTGAGCTCATATAGTGTGACTTTGAATATTATAATATTGACACTGAGCTTGACGTTAGAGGTGTTGGTGACCCATCGGCGCGAAGACTAAAGATTTATATGTAACGTCTGCAGCTTCTGTTTCTTCCTATGTTTCCCCCTTGGGATCATATACTGTGAATATGTATATTATAATATTCACAGTCATTATGATCTCAAGAGGAGTTTATGACCCGTACACGCGAAGACTGAAGATTTATATGTAACGTCAGCAGCCTCTTGGTCTTTGTCTGTTTCCCCCTTGGGATCATATAGTGTGAGTATGTATATTATAATAACCACACATTATGATCTCAGAGGAGTTTATGACACGTCGGCGCGAAGACTAAAGATTTATATGTAAAGTCAGCACCATCTAGTTCAAACTCTGTTTCCCCCTTGGGATCATATACTGTGAGTATGTATATTATAATATTAACAGTCATTGTGATCTCAGAGGAGTTTATGACCCGTCAGCGTGAAGATGAAAGATTTCGAAGTCCCGGAGAAAAGAAGCTCTGACCATATTCATCACTGAAAAGTATTTCGTTATTGATCTTCTTTTGTATTCATGAGTTTATGCTCCTTTTCCTTTTTGTGTGACATCAGTGACACTCTGTATATTGTAAAAGAGTGTCATATTTCCACACAACAGGAATTGGAGATTTGTCGCCGCCGGGCACAACCCATCTGAAATACAGCTTACCAACCTTTATAACTTACTTGATCACATATTTTCACAGTGAGAATATTTTTCGAAATTACAGTTTAAAAAAAGTTAGTTTGCATACTTTCTTAGTGAATATCTTTGATAAACCCTACATTTTTGGGCGGTATTTCTCTGTTGCGGTTCCTATTCACCTTCTCCCTATAGAATATATAAGACCAGTAGTGTATATTATTATACTACTATCCTATATGTTCTTAAAGGAGTACATGATTTGTTAGCGGAGCAGTGAGCGACCTATAAGCACTACGACAGAATTTTACCGAATTCTACAGAATAGAAATTTTTTAAAATGATAAAGCGTGCATTTGTATGTACTATAAAGTCATTTGTGGTTAACTGTTTTTAATTCTTATCGTTCTTCAGACGTCAGATGATGTAGTGCGAGATTGTTTCTTGTAGCACTTCTTTTCTACTTTATCTAAAAGTAACTCATGCCCTCTTATATTATCAAGAATATGGGGCAACACTTTTACAAACTATAGCAGAAAAAAAGGGAGGGTGTGGCCACGCTCAAGGGATATTTTATGAATTGCGTTTTTATTTGTCACCACTTTGATATATACAGCTTCAGTTTCTGAAGAAAGAATATTTGTAATTGCTTAATAAAAAGTGTTTCAAACCCAGACTGAATTTTTTGCTGCGCATCCACAGCTCCCTGTCAGAAAAGTAAACACCACATTATAAGTAAATAGTGCTCCTGGGAAGTATCCCACCTGCAAACTCAATAAAAAGAAGACCGCAACACACTCTGTTATTTTTCCACCGTGATTTGTTCACTCCACGCCAATTATATAAATGGCCCTTAAAATATATCGATTTAATGGTGTTCCTACCCTCCCCGCTACTACTTTGTTTTCCCGTACTCCATTGAGGTGCGTCACAAAATGGTTCACAACAGTGAACCGTTCCCAGCCAATAATGAGCAAACTTGTACTTGGAACACTGTAGCCAAAAAAATGTCCAAGGTGTTGCCCAGAGGGGGAGGGAATGGCTGGCAACACTTCTACTTTCTATGGTTTACAGCCAATGAACATTAAGCTTGGGAAGGTCCTGCTTGGAACACGTCAGCCAATCAGATGTCCCTGCTAATCCATGGACGGGGAGGAAATGGCTGGCAACACTTCTACTTTCAGTGGTTTGTAGCCAATGAACATTAAGCTTGGGAAGGTCCTGCTTGGAACATGCCAGCCAATCAGATGTCCCTGTTACTCCGCGGAAGGGGAGAAAATGGCTGGCAACACTTTTACTTTGAATGGTTCGCAGCCAATAAACTTTAAGCTTGGGAAGGTCCTGCTTGGAACACGTCAGCCAATCAGATGTCCCTGCTACTCCGCGGACGGGGAGGAAATGGCTGGCAACACTTCTACTTTCAATGGTTCGCAGCCAATGAACATTGAGCTCGTTGTTGGAACACCTCAGCCAATTAAACGTTAATTTTGTTCCGGGCACAGGAACAGAACACGCCCTCCCACATAATGTTAAATTGCGTCTACGAAAATGACACTGTCTGTGATAAAAGTGAGCACCGCATTATAAGTAAACATTACTGTGCATTATATTAAAGGAAAGCTGCAATACGGCGCATTGTTATTTTCCCAATATGATTTACACCCCAGACTGTTATCTCACTTAAGGAGGAGGTTGGGTCATTGAAGGTGATGATTGAGGAACTTGTAGGCACTGTCAAAATGCTAGTTTTGAACAACACATTGCATATACCAGCAGTTTCTCCACCACCTAATTTACAACAGGTACCAAAAATAGGAGATTCTATAAGTAGTGGCCCGTCGCATGCTCCTGTAGTTCCACCTCGACGAGCCACTATGGCTCCGACTCTCAAGCAGACAGGCCCCCCGAAGCTCATCCCTGTAGTATTCATCAAAAGCAACTCTATTCTCAAGTTACTGAAAATTGTAGAAGGAATACCAATGTTTTAACAGCTCCATCTGTGGGTACTAAAGCTCATGTTCAACAGAATAAGCAATCTACTTGCTTTCCTATACAAGCACAGGCAGTTTTTATGGTTAACGTCCCAAAAATTGTTTCTAGCGGCAGTTACGAGAATGACGAATCCTTGAAAAATAAATCTATACATTGGTTACCTCATGTCAGGGGTTGCAGCTCGCTGATTAGGGAAGATATAATCAGGGCACGGAGATGCACGTCCAATAATAAACCTATGGACTGCATCAAACTTACCCTGACCAGCCCTGACCTGGCGGAAAATCTTCTGGCATTAGAGTACAGGACCTGTCCCCCGGATTCTTCATCCATCCAGATTAGGCGCTTTCCACAATTGCTGCAGCAACGGCTTATGATAACGTGTTACCACTACCCACATTAAGAGGGTCCTTACTCGAGGCTGTTGATGTCATGATTCCCAGCCCCGGCAGGAATCAGAATCTACCCCAATCACGAACATCCAAAGCGCCCCTAGCATTATTCAATCATGTACTGTTCCTGAACAATTCCTGACCTCGTTAATACTTAATAGTGACAGTGGCCATCATGGTTGCAGCTCGAGGGATCAGGGGGCAGCAGCATCTACCAATACCTCTGTTCTACCTTCTGTTTTTCCCCCCTTGGCCCAACAAATCCCTCCGTGTAATGGTATTTCAACTTCCCTGCTTAAAATCCTTTGCTGGAATGTGGCAGGTCTCCATAGCAAAATGTTGTTACCTGATTGGAATGAGTCGATTGAGGAACATCACATCTGTATATTCCAAGAAACATGAAGCCTAGTTCCACTATATAAGCCTTGTTATACTTGCTTTTTTACTTCTGCCGTTCCCATGAGGAGGGGGCGGCCCTCTGGAGGTCTTATTGTTTTGGCCAAGATTGATATGGGCTGTAATATTACTGAACACCGATGTGGGAGCCCAGATATTATGTGGCTCTAGATCAAGGGAAGTAGAGGAGGTGAAAACCTTAAGCTGTTTAATGTTTATATAAGGGGGACACCAGGGTTCAAAGCATCAAATATTGTCTTGTCACTGGAACAGGAGTTATCCAACTACCCATCAGATTCATATGTTATGATCGCTGGGGATTTTAATTGTACCTTCGAGCCATTAAGCTCTGAAGATTTGCTGGGAGTAGAGGAAGATGATATTAAGGGGGGTGTCCCATTGCTAAATATACCTCCTATCAAGAAATGGTCCCAGGTAGCAATTCAGATTAGTGCACTCACTTTAGAAATCGGACTAAGGGCTGTAAATGGCAGAACTTCCTCTGACGCTGAAGGGGCTAACACATACAATAGAGTGACTTGTCCCTCTCGAATTGACTACATATTACCCCCAGGTCCCTCCGTCCTCGACACCGTCATGGACTAGTGAGATGTAACTATCTCGCTGACAGAAAAAGAACGAAGGAATGCTGGACCTACCCTTCCCCCTCCCACTGGGAGTACATAAGGAGTACCGTCCCAGCATTCCTCCTGTTCTTTTTCTGTCATCCTGACGGTGTAAGAGGACGCGGCAGGAGCGGGGGCGCTCCTGCCTTCTTTCTGGATTTATCGTTGTGGCCGCTGGTTCTTACCTGGTGCCGGCGGCCCTTCCTTGTTGGCCTCTCCCTCCCTGCTGGGCTTGGGGGGAGTGGCGCGGGCCTCTCCATTTCCTAGTTCCACGCGGCGGTGTAATACCGCGTTGGTTTCTTCTTGGCCCGATGGCCGCCTCTCCTGGCCTGCTGGGCTTGCTAGGGGGCGTGGCCGTGATGCTCCTCTGGATTGGTTGGAGCTCCTTCCCCGGCCGGAAGTCGTCATGCCTGACTTCCGGTTTTTGATCGTGGGGACGGAAGTCAGGCGCCTCGAGGTTACCGGCTTGGGAGACTCGTTATAACGAGCGTTTGGGGTGAGTACCGCATAGCGGTTGTTATCTCTGGCGTTTTTGCTGTGTTTGGTGTATTCTTTACGATGGGAAAGCATTCCAGGAAAAGACATCACCGGGAGAGGTCTTCCTCTTCTTCTAGTGATTCCAGGTCTCCCTCTCCTGCCAGGTCCAGGCGCCGTGATGCTGGTGCTGATGCGCATATTAAGCGCTTAATCAGGGAAACCTTGACTGAGATGGGTGATGTTGGTTCCCGTCGCAAGTGTCCTGCTCCTGTTTCTTCAGCTTCTAGTGGCGATGAGTCTGCTGGACATTTGGGGGATGACGAGTTGAAGGGCAAATATGTGGACAAGGATACTATGACAGTTATTGTGCAGCATGTTAAAGAGAACATGGGGTTCCCTGACGGAGACGCGCCTAGTACCTCTAGGGGCCCTTTGTTGCGTCAATTTCAGAGTGCTGCCACTGTCGATGTGCCTGTCCATCCCTTCATCAAAGATGTTTTGAAGCGCGAGTGGGCTGATCCTGATCGCATTTTGATTCCTCGATTCATGACGAAACTCTATCCTCTGCAGGATATGGCCACTGAACTGCCTGATTCAATTCCTATTGACTCGTTTGTGGCTAGTTTGGTGGGGCGTACTTCCCTTGCTGAAGATGCTGTTCTGAAGGATCCGGTTGACAAGAAGGCGGATGTGGCGCTCCGTAAGGTGTATTCTGGCTCCCACCTGGCCTTGAGGGCAGGCATCTACGGGACTTATGTGTCGCAGTCCCTGTTGTCTGACCTGAAGTCTCTCTATCAGTCTATGGATAATGCCACGGACTGTTCTGGCTTGCTGGAGCAAATTGAGCGTCAGGTGGAGCTTCTGTCTGATGTCTCCTTTGACGTTGTGCGTGCTTCTGCTCTGTCCGGGGGGGCTTGTGTGGCTGCTCGTCGCAGTCTTGTCCTCAAGGACTGGAAGACTGACTCTGCGCAGAAGGCATGCGCTTTGAGGTTGCCCTTTCAGGGTACGATGTTGTTTGGAGGAGAGTTGGAGACGAAATTGCACAAGTTGTTTAAAGAAAAGAAACATTCTTCCTCTTTTAAAGTCTCTACTACTGCTCCTGTCCCTTCTAAACCCAAATCTTTCTTTCGCCCTGCTTCTCGTAGGCAGTTTGTGAGAGGCCAGGGTAGGTTTGCTTCTGGCCGTGGTCGGGACCGTAAGGGTAAGTCCCCTCCTCCTGCCAAGCCGCGTTCCTGACTCTTTGGCGGTGGTTCCCGGGTTGTTGGTGGGAGGGCGGCTGCACTTCTTCCTGGATGCCTGGGTTCAGTCGTGTTCCGACGTCTGGGTGTTGGACATCATTCGCCAGGGTTATGTCCTGGAATTTACGGCACCTCCACCAGACTCGGGTGTTCGGCCGACTCCTTGGCCTTCGAGTCGTGTGAAGCGGTCCCATCTTTCTCTCGGGATTCTGGACCTTCTTCGGAAGGGTGCCATTCAGGAGGTTCCTCCGTTGGAGATGGGGTTGGGTTTCTATTCCCTGGTCTTTCTGGTTCCAAAGAACACGGGGGGTTTCCGCTTGATTTTGGATCTGCGGGTCATGAACAAATGGGTGGCCAGGATTCCTTTCCGCATGGAGACCTTGCAGAGGGTGATTCCATTAGTGCTGCCGGGTCACTTCATGTGTACCCTCGATCTTCAGGATGCGTATTACCATGTCGCGGTCCATCCTCGATCCCGCAGGTTTCTACGGTTTTGTGTTCAGGGGCGTCATTACCAGTTCATGGTGTTGCCTTTCGGTCTCCGGTCGGCGCCAAGGGTGTTTACAAAGGTGGTGGCGCCTTTGGTCGCGTGGCTTCATCTCCAAGGGGTGATGGTGTACCCCTATTTAGACGACTGGTTGATCCATGCTCCATCTCGGGTCCTGTTGCTGGAGGCCAGGGAGGTGGTGTGCTCGGCGTTGCGGGCCCATGGGTTTCTGATCAACTTGCCCAAATGTCAGCTGACGCCGTCGCAGGACATGGTTTTCATTGGGGCCCGCTTCCGTTCGGATCTGAACCGTGTGTTCCTCCCCGAGCCTCGGGTTTTGACATTGGTGTCCCTTGCTCGTCGTTTCCGGGTGGGGGGTGCCTTTCCGGTGCGCCTTTGGTTGCGTCTTATGGGTCTGATGGCGGCAACAGTTTTCACGGTGGCCTGGGCTCGTTTTCATCTGCGCCCCCTTTGGGTGTACCTCCTGTCTCTCTGGGATCCCCTGTCCCGCGACATGGACGTTCTTATTCCTGTGTCTCCGGTGGTCCTCCCGGTTCTTCTTTGGTGGTCTGTGAGGGATCATCTGTCTTTGGGTCTGCCCCTGCAGTCTTCTCCTTCTCTGGTCTTGACATCGGATGCCAGCGCCTTGGGTTGGGGGGCGACCTTGGAATCTCACTCCCTTCAGGGTCGTTGGTCCCTCCTGGAGAGCCGCCGGTCGTCCAACTGGAGAGAACTCACGGCGGTGTCCCGAGCTGTGATGGGTTTTCGGGCTCTGTTGCTCGGTCGGAACGTGTTGGTGCGGTCCGACAACATGGTGACGGTGGCTTATCTGAATCATCATGGGGGGATTCGTTCGGCTTCCTTGAATGCGATAGTGGTGCCCCTGTTTTGTTGGGCGGAGGGACATCTGCTGTCTCTGACGGCGGTTCATCTTCGGGGAGTGGACAACTTTGTGGCGGATGCCCTGAGTCGGTGCTTTCCGGACTCTCTGGAGTTGTCTCTCACCCCGGTTGCGTTTCGGCTTGTGTGCGGGAGGTTTGGGCGTCCCTTTCTGGACCTCTTTGCCTCCCGGCACAATGCTCAGCTCCCTCGGTTTTGCTCCCGGTTTCTGCAGGAGGGTTGCTGGGGGGTGGACGCTCTGTCTCTCCCGTGGCCGTCGCGTCTCCTCTATGCCTTCCCCCCCCTGGCTCTGGTTCCCAGGTTTCTGGCCCGTTTGTGTCAGGAGGATCGGGAGGTGGTGGCGGTCCTGCCGTTTTGGCCTCGGAGGTCTTGGTTTCCGACGGTGCGTCTTTTGGCGGTGCAGGGTCCCTGGTTTCTTCCCCTGTCTCCGTCTCCACTTCGGTCTTCCCCGTCCCTGTCGCTTCTCCGGTTGCGGTTGTCGGTGTGGAAGTTGAAAGGCAGGGTTGGAGACGGCGCGGTTTCCCGGAACATTTAGCGGTGGCTCTTCAGCGTTCCCGGCGGCCTTCCACCCTTAAGGCTTATGATAGGCATTGGGGTAATTTTGACCGTTGGTGTTCAACGTTGGGGGTCTCCCCTTTGTACTGTTCCTTGCAGGTTGTCCTTCAGTTTTTGTGGGAAGGTTTCGAGAAGGGTTTGGCTGTGTCTACTCTGCGGGCACAGTGGGCCGCTGTTCGGGCTTTTCGTTCCCCGTGGGGGAACCTTTCGGATATTGAGGACTTGGTTTCTCGTCTTCTTCGCAGTTTTGCTGTTTCTCGGCCTGTTCCTCGTCCTTCTTTTCCCCTGTGGGATTTGCCTTTGGTCCTGCGAGTTTTAATCGGTCCTCCTTTTGAACCTTTGGATGTGGTGGACTTAAAATTTCTGACTCTCAAGGTGGTTTTTCTGGTGGCGGTCACCTCTGCTCGTCGTCTTGGGGAGTTGGGAGCCTTGATGGCTCGGCCTCCTTTTCTTTCCTTCACGGAGGAGGGTGTGGTGCTCCGACTGGATTCTTCTTTTGTACCGAAGGTTTCTTCGCAATTTCACAGGTGTCAGGAGTTGGTTTTGCCTGCCCTGGGCTCTGTTTTGGATTCTCCTGGTGGTCCCCAGTGGTCTTTGTTGGATGTGTGCAGGGCTTTGCGCATTTATCTGGACCGTTCGGCGGTTTTTCGCAAATCGGACTCCCTTTTTGTCTCCTTTGGTGCGGCTTCCCTTGGGAGTAAGGCTTCTTCTGTGTCCATCGGCCGTTGGCTGAAGCAAGTCATTTCCTTGGCCTACTCTCTGTCTGGTTCTCCTCCTCCTCTGGGGGTTCAGGGTCGTTCTACGAGAGGGGTGGCTGCTTCTTGGGCGGAGGTTCAGGGTGTTCCTCTCTCTGAGATTTGTAGGGCTGCCACGTGGGCCTCTTCCAATACCTTCATCAGGCATTATCGCCTTCTCAATCTGTTGGGGGATGATGGAGGTTTTGCATTGGGGGTGTTGAGCTCTGTTCGCTCCTGATTGTTTTTCTGCTTTATTCCAATAAATCTCTGGGTTTGTTTGCTGTCCTGGTGGTTTGTTGTGTTTTCTAGTATGAATGCCGGGGTTTGCTTTGGTATTTCTCACTAGTCCATGACGGTGTCGAGGACGGAGGGACCTGGGGGTAATGTCCTATTACTTACCGGTAATCTTCATTACTCCGGGTCCCGTAGTCCTCGACACCGTCATGACTTCCCTCCCTCCCTCCCTGTCTGCCGGCCTTCATTATGGCTTGGTATTTCAGGAGGAATGCTGGGACGGTACTCCTTATGTACTCCCAGTGGGAGGGGGAAGGGTAGGTCCAGCATTCCTTCGTTCTTTTTCTGTCAGCGAGATAGTTACATCTCACTAGTCCATGACGGTGTCGAGGACTACGGGACCCGGAGTAATGAAGATTACCGGTAAGTAATAGGACATTAGTTGACGTTAGACTTTGGAGAACCATATTAGATATGGTAGTGGTTCCTTCTACTGACAGTAATCATAAAACATTAAGTCTGATTATGGAAACCCCCTGGGCTCTTTCTTTTTCCCCAAACCAGGGTGTCGGCTTTCTTATGATGACAAAATAATTGGTCCCTTCGAATTGTAGAAGGTAACTTAAATGGCCTGAGTTGCTGCCCAAGAATCCCAAATGGCTGACATTAGGCATACTCTCACTGAAAATACCCTCAAATTGCTGGAGGTCCTTAGCGAAACGGATGGTTTGTTAAAGATCCCAGAATTATATGAAAGAATGAAAGCCCAGATGGGGTCATTGTTAGGTCTCGCTGAGCCCAGCGCATGCGCTGGCTCGGAGAGACATTTTGTATGTGCGTTTTTTAAGTACTGCTGGCTGGCCTAGCGCTTGCGTGCATGTGAGCGTGCACGCGCGCAGCCGCCGTGCGCTAGGCCAGCCAGCAGCACTCATTAACGCCTTTCTGTGTCATCGTGATCACTTTCGCTTTCACAGCGATCGTGATCACGATGACTTTCGTGGCCAATGCTTGTTTAATTTAATTTTTGCGCCCGCGCACTCAACTCCCAGCCGGGTTGCGCGGCCAATGCTTGTTTATTTTGAGAGGGGGAGTAACGGCACTTCTCGAGAGAAATGCTATACTTTTAATTGGCGATCACCGGCACTTCCCAGAAACAAGCAGGTACTCTGATTTAATTTTCCAATTGTGTGCATTGATTTAACTGGACTTTAACTGCGGAGGAATGCAGGTAACAACGTTGCTGTTTGCGCCGTAGGAAAAAGGCAGCCGTTTATGGTCCGTGCTCGGCGATGCTCTCTCGTGTTTATTATTTCATGCGATTGTGTTTTCACAGTTGTGTAGACAGGTTTGATGGCTTTGATCTCTGGTGCGCGTAGTGCAATGCATTTTCTGATTTTTAGCGTCGACTGCTCCTCTCAGAGCCCTGTGTGATTTTATGGCTCAAAGGCATTCATGCTGGGGCTCGTGTTATAGGGCTCTGAGACCGAGAAAACACACTCCCTTTTCCAAGATAATGATGAATAGCGCTCGAGGCTGCCTATCTCTGGCATCGGCAGGTGATGCTAAGAGGTGTACCCGGGACTGCATGGGAACTAGAAATATGTGCTGGAAACGGCATTTACTTGTACTTTTTAAATGGCTTATATATTTAAGAGACACGTGATGGCCGAAAATGCAACAGCGTTCTCAGCAAGAACTGTGATGTTTTAGGACGTATTTATTTCTGTGCACTGTCTTTGGGGAGTTGGGGGCGGCGCGGGCAGTGTGCACTCCTTGGAGGAAGGGTGTGTGTTGTTTATTTGTGCCGCAGCGGCCACGAGGTTAATGTGCAGCCCTCGGGCTTCCTGCCACGTAAATTCAAGGAAAACGTGATTTGAAGAAATCTGCGTTTTCCCCTCATGGTGAATCAACACAAGTTAAAGTTGATTTGATGCTGCACGTGTAGGGAGGAGCAAGCGCAGCCCTGATGACCCCCATGCAGTTTTAATGCCTCCGTCTGCTGCGGGTAACGGGGTATTAGGAACCCGGTGACATGGCCTCGCTGTGCAGGGGAGGGACAATAATGCTGATAGCGCTAATCAAACAAGCTGCTGACACCCACCCCCACTCCCTCTAAAAAGAAACCAACCCGTTTAGCAGTGCGAAAGCTGGGCCAGTGACATGATTTAATTTCCATTGGGGTTGTTGTGATATCAACAGTAAATGGTACGCTGTGTTTTTAAGGAGTTATTTTCTGCCGTGAGTCAATTTTCTTGAGTGCCGGATAGGCCTGGGCGAAAATTTCGTTCCGTTCGCGGAAATTGCGATAATTTGACATTTTCGCGTTCCGCGGAGAGCGCGAAAATGTCAAAATTTCCGCATTCCGCAGCTTGGCGATAATTTGTTTCTTGCTCGCACTGTAAAATAATACATTCTCGCGCGCGCGCGATCGCCTTACCTGAATCCCTGCGTTCGCCGACAAGTTTTCATGATCCGGTCGCGTTCTCCATGAGATGTTGTATTGTTTTTAGCCATTTGCGCTGTCTCGCGACAGTTCGCGCCCGCAGTGACATCATGTGTCGCGCGATCACGTCTTTCTTCTCGCGATCATGCACCGCGAGACAACTGAAAACAAGATGGCCGCGCCCGCGAGCAACCACATGGGTAAGTTGGCGAGCCGCAACCATGCAGAAAATCTCGCGAACATGCGGGAAAAAAACTTCTGCATCTTCGCGATATTTCCGCGTGTTTGCGATAATTTTTAACATTTTCGCGATAATTTGCGAAAGTGGATTTCGCAAATTCCGCCCACCCCTAGTGCCGGATCTGGGTTGAAAAGCGCAAACCTTTTGCAGGATGGCGATTGACAGTAAAATACATTCTCCACCATTCGAGATTAATTTTCATATGATTTTTGCAGCTATAATCTAAGGCGCTTGTTCTCATTTCGTCAGCATATATGTCGGTGTTTATCTTAAATGCACACTGTGACTTTAGACGGGGTTCGCTCGTATGGGGTGTTTCTACCCTTTTCATTTGCCAGTATGCAACAAAGGCAGACGTTTTGCATACTCTGTGCCCTAGTGAGGCAAGGGCATGACACTTAATGTGTAAGGTATTAATGCACTGCGGCTGCTAGCTTCATAACCGGAAGCTTTGGCGATCCCCTTGGTGGCCAGCCCTCTTGGAATGGCTCTCTTCTGCTCTGTTCTGTCCACTGCAAGGGATCTAACGTCGTTCGGATTCCCTGGAGCGCCCGGATGTGAAAGTGCAGGCCGCTGTGCGCTGCACAACCAGCCTGCCCCTTGTACATGCATGTGTGGCCATGCGTTACTACAAGCTAACCATCCGACAAATAATTGTGCGTATTTTCGTGAGATTAGTTTTTTTAACTCTCAAATTTTCACTGCTAATAAAAACAAGCATTGAAAATACAATAGGTCTCGCCTTTGATTAAGTTAAAGCCATTAGCTTATGGTATTATATAGCAAAGCAAATGGCTTTAACTTACTAAAAGGCGAGACCTATTGAATTTTTTATTCTTGTTTATCATAGCGAACCATGTTGGTAAATCAGGTGCATGCCGTAAAAATCGCCAGACTTGGTTTAATGGGGATTGCAGACAGAAAAAAGGCTTTGATCTTAGCAATAAAAAGCAGAAATTGTCCCTTAATAAGGAAAACTAGAAAGGATTACAAAACTGCTGTTAAGCATGCAAAGTTTGAGTGGGATGAGACTCACTGGCAGAACTTAAAGAATACAAGTGCAGCCAGGGATCCCAGTCTTTTTTGGAACATGGTTAGGCTGTCAGGTAATAAAGACCCTGGTTTAATGCGTAATCATGTTACAAGCCAGGACTGGTATAATCATTTTGGTAAACTTTACTCTGGGACTAATTCAACTTGCCAAGACGGATCATGTAACCATTTAGGTGCCTGTCCCTTTTTGAATGCTTATGACCTTTTCACCTCAGAAGAAGTAGAGGTGGCCATAAAGAAAATAGTTCCAGCAAAAGCCTCGGGACCAAATGGCCTCCTGGGAGATTTTTTTCTTGCAGATCACCCCAAATGGGCAAACTATATTATGCTTTTAATCAATTCTATTGCAAAGGGTAGTGCAGTACCTGACTCATGGAAAGGTGCAGAGGTGGTACCCATTTTTAAAAAAAGGTGCAAGGGATGACCCTGCCAACTACCGCCCAATCAGTTTGATTGATGCTTTGCAGAAAGTAGTTGGCAGGGTGTTGTTGCAGAGAATTCATTATTGGGTGGATGATGAGAATATCCTCTCCCATTATCAAGCGGGATTCAGGGCCTGTACAGGGATGGTGGATCAAGCATTTAGGTTGCTTTTAATCTACTGGAAGGTTGTTGTAATTGATAAGGGCAGTCTTTATTTGGCCTTTATTGACCTAAAGACTGCCTTTGACCTGGTCCCCCGTGAGCAGTTGTGCCATCTACTAGATGATATGGGGATCCCACCGATGGTTCTGAATCTGCTGATTCGTCTTCATGAGGGCAATTATGCCCAAGTGAGGTGGGGGTCCCAAGACCAGAAGACAGATAGGATCCCTGTAAACAGAGGAGTACACCAGGGTTGTGTCATGGCGCCCACCCTGTTCTCCCTATATCTGAACGGGGTGGTTAGCTTTCTCCAAGAATTTCCATCTGATACCCCTGCCCTGGCAGGAGATAGGGTTCCTACCCTGCTCTTTGCAGATGACACACTCCTTATATCTAAGACTCCGGCAGGGCTCCAAAAGCCCCTAGATAGATTCCATCTTTTTTGTGAGTCTAGGGGCTGATTCTTAACACCTCTAAAACCAAGCTTATGGTGTTTAACCCCTACAGACCATATAGAGGTAATTTTACCTTAGATGGAACTCGCTTAGAGCGAGTCACAACGTTTGATTATCTAGGCATTCGGCTTGTTGAGAAAATGCATTGGAGACACCACATCGATAAAATGCTTTTGAGCCACAAAGGTACGGCAGGAGCATTAGTTAGAGAACACTGCTCCTCGCAGACCAGACCTGTGGCTCCTGCTCTTACGATCTACGCAGCTAAAGCAGTTAGTTCAGCCCTTTATGGTGCCGAATTATGGGGTTTCGACAATGTAGATGGAATTAGTGGATCTGAACATAAATTCTTAAGAGATCCAGTGACTCTCCCCTGCAATGAACCATTGAAACCCCTGATGAGCGATATGGGCAGGCGTTCTTTTAGAGCCATAGCCAGGCTGCGGCCCTTGTTATTCTGGGCCCGCCTGCGACGGACTCCTGAACTTACCAGCTACGCCTCCGCACTCACAGAATTGATGGCTTTAGTTGGTTGCTTCATCTCAAGAAAACCCTTTTTGCGCTTGGCCTCAAGGAGTCGTGGAATACTCAAACCCCACCTAGTAAGGCTGAGCTCAAAAAGCGATACTGGGCATGGGTTGATGACCAAGAGCTTAGCAATTCGAGATCAGGAAGGCTTACAGAAGAATTTTACCTTCACAAGCAGCGCATATTTTTGGAACCATATTTAGATTTTATCCAGCCGCCACATGACAGGGCACTTTACATACAGTTTAGGGTAGGTTCACTCCCGGTACGAGAGCTAACCGTAAAGTGGAGTGCCCCACATCAGACAACAGCGGATTGCCCCTGCTGTAAGGCACCGATTGAGAGTGTGGCCCATCTTATGTTTGCGTGCCCCACCTATAAGAGGGTTAGAACAAGATGGCTTAAACCCATCTGCAGCCAATTGGGCACCTATGAACATAGCGTTGCTTTGCGCATTCTGAAGTCGGATGCAAGGACTCTCTTTGCCTGTTGCGTGGCCAAGTACCTTGGCCGCGTTTGGATAGTAAGGTTTAAATTCTTACGTGGGACATCTCAATGAATTATTATGTTTTTATATTATTTTTATCCTGAGCTCAATTGGTCTGTTCATTATATCGCACTCTCACTTTATATAAAAAATTCTTGCATACAAGTTGGAATCAAATAAATTTTATTGTGTATTATGTTTTTATCCTGTGTCTATGGATTTGCATATTTTTAAATGTTGCTTTTTGATAGCCCATATTCCTATTGATGATTGTATGGATGTTAATTCTTTTAAGATACCTGTTATCGAATAAAGCTATTTTTGACTTAACTTGACTACTTAAGTCTCTGCCCCACAGATATACTTCTAACCCGCTCAGGGACCATAAGCTGACTCGTGAGTCCCACCCAGCAAAATCCTTTGTACATCAAACTACTGCTACACCCAGATACTTAACTTGTACAATATATTTATATGTCAACCTATCTTTACCTTGACAAACATTTTAAAGTGCCAGTAATACAACCAACCCATGTCACTCAGTTTAGAAATCCTGTATCTGTACTCTCAACTCCCATTCCCTAACTTCTCCTACCTCCTTGATGTACTTTATATTTACTTCTGTTTTATATACATATATAGTCTATAAAAAAGTTTTACCTGATTATTTATTTGGGGTGACCTTACGTATGTAATATTTCATATATACAAAAACTCAATAAAAAGCTTTGAAATAAAAGAAATATAAAAAAAAGAAATTAGAACCACCGTATTAGTTATATGCCACTGGTGTCCTCATTGGATGAGATGCGTGTACGTGGCCCTGTCTACATTTTCTTTACTGCTGGTGGAGCCAGAGATATAATGAACATTCAATGTGAGCAACTGCAGCCTCCAGTGGTGCAATTCACACCTATACTCAAAGCTCTTACACAAACAACTATGATAGCTCATCCACAGATCAGTGCTGTGTCTGCAGAGGCCTGGGTGGGTCAAAGGGTATGGGTAACACCAGCACACATCACAGTTCTTGAAGGCACATTAACAGGAAAACCTTGGGAGGTAGTCACCCTTTTTCTCATTGGCAAAGCATGCCTGGTTCAAGGGGGCTAACAGGAAACCTGCTCTAACACTCCGGTCTACTTTTGCATCATTTATTCTGGCTGGGTGTGACTACGGGCAGCAGTTATGTTTAGAATCTTCAGTCTGACATGCCGGGCTCACAGCCAATGCAGATTTCGGGCCCGATTCACAGAACTAACTTAAGACAAAATCCTAAACTTACTACCATTTTGGTATTCACAGAAGGCACTTACTCATTTTGGTATTCACAGAAGGCACTTACTCATTTCGGTATTCACAGAAGTTAGGAGTCCTAACTTTAGGACTCCTAAATGCCTTCTGTGAATACCGAAAGTCTTAAAATTAGGATTTTTCGCAGTTTAGTAGTAGTATAGTTAGGACTCCTAACTTTAGGACTCCTAAATGCCTTCTGTGAATACCGAAAGTCTTAAAATTAGGATTTTTCTCAATTTAGTAGTCCTAAATTTAGACTTAGGACTACTAAATTGAGAAAAATCCTAATTTTAAGAATTTCGCTATTCACAGAAGGCATTTAGGAGTCCTAAAGTTAGGAGTCCTAACTATACTACTACTAAACTGAGAAAAATCCTAATTTTAAGACTTTCGGTATTCACAGAAGGCATTTAGGAGTCCTAAAGTTAGGACTCCTAACTTCTGTGAATACCGAAATGAGTAAGTGCCTTCTGTGAATACCAAAATGAGTAAGTGCCTTCTGTGAATACCAAAATGGTAGTAAGTTTAGGATTTTGTCTTAAGTTAGTTCTGTGAATCGGGCCTACTATATTTGGTCTCAGTTTAATAACATTCGTCTTTCAAGGTTAAAGCTTAAATGTGCCAAAGAAGTCTGTTCAGCAAAGGGACAATTTTTTATGAGTTATTATTATCATTATTATTATTATTATTATTATTATTAGACCTGTCAGCCTTAGGGTGGTTTTCCCCCAAACGTTTTTCCTGCTTGCCTTCAATTTTGCTGTATTGTTTTTGTTAGCCTAAGGACTCTGAGCACTTTACCCTGCCAACCAGTGCTAAAGTACATGTGCTTCTCCCCTAAACATGGATTGATTGACTTATCCACAACTTACATATTTAATTTACCTATAAGTCCCCAGTAGAGTGTATTACATGTGACCAAGGCCTGCACATTAAATGCAACTAGTGGCCCTGCAGCACTGATTGTGCCATCCACAGCAGTAACAATTTAAACATGTCTCAGGCCTACCACTACAAAGCCTGCACGTGCAGTTTATACTGCCATGTTGACTTGCCATTTAAAACCCATTGCCAATCCTTAAACTTGCCTTTTATTACATATGTCACT
Organism: Triturus cristatus; assembly: GCF_964204655.1. Taxonomy (NCBI): domain Eukaryota; kingdom Metazoa; phylum Chordata; class Amphibia; order Caudata; family Salamandridae; genus Triturus; species Triturus cristatus. The sequence goes on from NC_140593.1 coordinate 281,053,719, forward strand.
TCTAAGGTAGGCCCTAGGTCAGCCATAATGCAGGGTGTTGTGTAATCAATAAGAATGACATGTAATTTAAAGTTTTGCATGTCCTGGTAGTGAAAAATATTCAAATTCATTTTTCACTACTGTGAGGCCTACCCCTCTCATAGGTTAACATTGTGAATTCCTTATTACACTTTTAAGCTGTAATATCTGATTGTGAAGGAGTAGATATATCATGTTTCATATCATTGGAATTATAATAATAAATCCTCTTTAGTGGTAAAATTGAATTTATCATTACCCTTTTAAAAATGCCACTTTTAGATAGATGGAGGACTACTGGAATTTGTACATTCTCCCTAGACAGCCACACACAAAGGGAGATTAGGTGTGACTGAGTTGCCATCCACATTCTGATGGGTTATCCTGGGCAGAATGGGAGGGAGGGGCTGACACTGTTGTACGGTCCATACTTTCTAAGTAAAACTGTGTGTTTGTTGGACAACATGAACCTCAAAACTGTGCAAGACTGAATCTACGTACACCATCAGGATATGTTGGCCTTAGTCTTGCTAGCTTACTGTGCACCCTCTGTACCCTTAATCTGGCAAGGTAGCAGGTGGAACGTGCAACAGCAGAACATGATAACCCTGACTTCCCAAGGAAATCGTGGAAACAGATCTAGAACTCTTCTTTTGGCAACTCATGCATATCCAAATTGATACACAAGAAATACATGTGATTCAATGTTTATTGAAGGATTATGATTCTTGTGTATAACACGTGTGCTGCAATAATAAATAGAGGGAAACAGAATAGCATTAAGAGAATGGTACATAGGATATATGCTCGCAATAGGTACTGCTATATTTTGTGTTCCTACCTAGCACTACCTAGCCTAGTGTGCCTAGGGTGGGAGAATCTGCCAGAATCCCTGCAAGGTGATCTAATTTCCCCAATACCTGTGGGTAAGTGTCATCAGGGAGCCCGTCTTGGTGGAGAGCTGGGCTTCATCCCTCACAAAAGGTAAACAGGAATCAGCTGGTTTGGAATTCCGGCTTGAAGTGACCTCAGCAGTGTCAGTAAAATGCTCCTCTGTCTTAATAAAGGAGTGACATTTTTTATATAATAAAATGCACTCATGTAATCATGCGAAAGCCCCAGTCAGACCGCTGTTGTTTATTCTTTTGTGATAGCTCATTTGCCAAATGGACAATAAGGAACAACAACATTTTGTGCAGTAAACTTTGTCCTTTTACAGAATGTTCAAGGCACGTGCTAATATGCTAACGAATGCAAGCAAAGCATTTCAGAAAATATTATCCTACACAAGCAAATGTGTGTCAAGATGGCAAGATTAAAATGTGAGCATGTAAAATGGTGGTGCACCTACTCAGGCCTAAATTTGAAAACATAAAAACACTTACAACTAAATAGGCTATGTCCTGTCCCCACACAAAGGCATGCATACCTCTCTGGGGTGAGTCTGGAGCCAGAGCTGGGAGGTAGGACCTCTGTGCACTTCAACTCTCTTATTTTAAGTCACCCCAACTTTAAAGGCACCTCTGGATGTAACAACTGGACTTCTGACCCTACCACTTCAGTGCAATACTGGTCCTGTGAAGAACTTTGTCAGGAGGAAGGATTAATGTGCTGCTAAAAGGACTGCCACTCTGCTGGACTGCTGTTCAGGAAGAACTGATTTTCTGCTGTGCTGCCCTGCTGCCTGCCATCCCCTGCACTGCTGAGGAAGGGCTGGACCCATCTCACTTGAACTCAAAGAGACTCCAAGGGCATCCTGGCTTGCCCCCTGTTCTGAGTCTCAGGGACATCAAGGACTTGCCATAAACCTGGAACAGCACCTGGGCTTTGCTTGCTGCACGTTTTGCCCTGCCAAGTTGGGCCAATCCAGTCCTGGCTCCTTGGAAGTAGATATAAAGTGCTGCAACTGTCAGAATCTGCGATGGCGTGGTGCCGATTGAAACTGGCAAATCTCCCTCTACATCGATGCATCGCCACTGATGCACAGACCACAGACACCAAATTTCTGACTGTGTGGTGCATCATCTCCTGTTTCTGATGCATCTCCAACTTTGCGCTGCTCAGCGCTGGCGCATCACCTTCCATCTAGCGGTTCATCAACAACTCATTGCCTCTGTGCTTCCCACATCTCGACTCCGTTAATGACGCATTTAAGGTACATTTCAGCGGACTAAGACTGGTCCGACCCAGGCTCCATGAAAGTCGGCCTGAATTTTGGGATTTACTCTGATCTAGAACGACCAGATAGCCCCGGTTGGTGGTGAAGCTTTTAAGCACTGCAATTTCACTGAATCTTTCAAAATTCACACCTTCAACTTCAACACCTTCAAGAATCATTTTCTCCTTTTGATCTATACTTTAACAGAGGGCTGACACTGACACTGATTGTGCTAACTGCACACTAATACAACAAAAAATCAGTGCTACAAATTTATATCTTTTTAGGACGCTCTATACATGTCCCAATGCAATGTTTTCTTTTCCATAGGTAGTGACAGAGCATTTAATTATTGGAAGGATACTTGCTGGACTTACCCTTCCGTTAGCTACTTTTTTTTATCGATTTTCTGATTGACTGGAGATTGACGGAAAACACATGTAAGGGGCCTAATTATACTAAATTAAGGCCGGGGTTTTGTCCGCTTCAGTTTGTTTGTATTATTGTGGCATGCTTACACATATTCTTTTACATGTTTATTTCAGGCTCCCCCATTACTTCTACGCAAATATACGGGTACTTTTTCACTTATGGGAGAATTCTCAGTTATTTGGACCAATGTTTTTTGAACATATAAGATATATATAGCCATCTATGACACACATTCATAGGTGTGGGATGTTACACAATATCGCCTCTTTTACTTTGAGGCCTCCTGGTATGGTGAAATTATCAACTAAATTCCTTTCTTTTTTCTCTTTCTGATTCTTTCTTAGTTTCTGTTTGCCAGATTTAGTGTCTCTTTCACATTATTTTTGTCTTTTCTTTCTCATCTCACTTGGGACAAGCTCTATTGTCCACACACGGCTAAGACGGTTAATTTGGTCGCAGTATGGATTTTCATCCTGGCTTTCCTGCTTACTCACATGTATAGTTCTCTTTTGGTGACTGTTTTTTCACAATCTGTGTCTATGTGCTCTTATAAGCAAAAGTTCTTGGGTTAAACAAGGTGGACCATATAGAAAAGATCACTTATATGGTGATATTTTTACTGTATACTGTTTCTTTCTGTAAATATTTGTACTGTTATTCGCATTATTCACAGCCTTGAAGAAGTTACAATCGTAACGAAACACATGTCAGCTGTTTCCATCGTTGACAACAGAGAGGCTATATGAATAGGACCTCCGTGGGATAACTCGCGAAAGCAATACTTGTACCATCATATTCGTTGTTTTGGATTGCATTTTAAAACTTTAGGTCTCCACAATTGGAATGGAATAGTGTTAAATGTCATTAAGCTGAATTTTGCATAAATTCATTTGTTGGATTACTTGCCTGTGAGCTGTCACAGTGTTCTATCATAGATTGGCTACACTATTTAAAATAGTGACACAAAAACTTGAGGAGTGCCAAGGTAAATTTGCATATTACATTATGATGCTGTCACATTACTGTTTTTAAAATGAATTACGATTTTATGGCAGTAATGTGGGAAGAAATGTTTTTTCTTTCCTATCATGGCCAATCTGTACGTTTGCCTACTTTTGAACATTTTTCTATGGCTTGTTGCCCATCTTTATGTGTTGACGATGAGATGCCCTGCCGTCTTTATGCTGCACCCGTTGCCACATGTGCATATTCTGCTCCACTTGTGGATATGAGAGTTGTGGCCATGGGTAGTGACTTCTACCTGCAATGCTTCATAGGCCATAAAGAAAAGTTTGGTCACAAATTTTGTTGGTTTTAGTTTTTGCCCAATGGTAGGAGTTTCCAGGCTATATCAGTAGGCGTCTGGGAGACTACCGGAGGCCAGGTGTAGCCACGGTCTCCAGTTATCGCTAGTTTTCCTGTATGCACATTGATAGGGACTTGGGCTGCCCTTTCAATAGCATCTATGTGAATTTATATCAAACACTCGTTTTGATAAGGTCATAAAAGGTGCTAAGGTAGTTGTTCTGTTAAACCACGTTTAATACTGTAGTTCCACCAATTGCATGAGAGGCATGGATGCCCAGTGGCCCCATTACACAGCCCATCTTTCTCTAGACGGGGGTCTACCACAGCAGTGCCACCATGCAGTTTAGGTAAATCCCATCTTTAAGTACATATGAAGTGGGGAGTAATATAGAGCCATGAGTCAGAGCGTATTAGAGGCCATCGTTTTATTTTGGACCTATTCCTGAGTAGTCTTCTTTTATCATCCTTATCCGCTGTCCATGGTTCTTTGTGGTTGGAGTGGTTGGGGCGGTGGGATCCAATATTGAGGGTACTAGATGTGAATCTATTTCTGAGTGTGCCCATACGTGCAAGGTCTGTTCACTACAATTAGCTCATTCACACACATTGGTTGAAGCATTGTGTGGTGGATAGTCTATTATATGTTTCATGGGGATAATATAACATAATGGATCCATCTTACACTGCGGACATGTCAAAAAAGGTGTTTGATACAGCAAGAAACAGGAGCACATTTGTGATGGTTGATGTGTTCTTTGCAGGGCAACTGCTAATTGTTTTAGTTTTATTTTGGCACATTTTACCCTTCCCTATCGCTGCCTTTTTCACATCCACAACCAGGTCCCATATTTCTCATCGGCCCACAGTTTTGAAAACTATATTCCAGGGACAAATTAGTCAGGTTGACACTACATGAGAACATTGTGATACATTTGTGCGGGATTTGTAATTTTTCTTCCTGGAAAAGCAGATCTTCCTCAAAAAGGAGCATTTCTTCTTTGTGTCTGTTTTTTGGGTGCCACCATACTTAAAAAGAAAAAATCTCTAACTCGCTAGGCATTTTGCTGAAAAAATCAGTGGAAGCAAAATAGATTCCAAAAAGAACACTTTTAGCTAACCTAAGGGCTGTAACAAACTTTAAAACATTGACCTAGGCACGTATTGTTCTAGATGGGCTGCTCCTATTCCATATGAGAAGGCTTTTGCTGTTAACCTTGTTCTAATATGACATATTTGTGGTGCTTAAACACTTTATTTATTGTTTCCAACATGAACAATGAGTTAGTGAGAGACTGCCAAAGAGCTTCTGTGGTCATCTTGTATGAGCATATCATTCTAAAGATGCACCAGTAAAGATAGTTAGGGAGGGCGGGCTGTGGGAGCTCAAAGGACAAGCCTGATATGAGATGCAAATTTTAGTGGGAAGGCATGTGATAGGAGATGCCATGTACATTTTCTACCTTTCCTGAGTCTACCTGGTGTGATTGGCTTATTTCTTACATGAATATTGTCAAGTCAGAACTGTAAGCATTTTAGGGCATAACATAACGTGCATTTGTAATATTTCCAATACAAATGTATCAGGTAAATGTTTTTCCTGAGATCTATATCTTGAGCCACTCTTCCTGAGGAATGTAGATAAAAAAATTACCCTGTTTGCCGTTTTGTGTCTGATTTTCTGTATGTGTGTAAGGTAGCATTGCATCTCATTTCTGTGTTTTTATCATTTTGTAATACATTTTTATCTAGCACCTACACTTATAACAGGAATAACAAGTCAAAATTACCAATCTCAACAGAACCTATGCTATCATCCACTAAATCATGAAAGGCTGAATTAACTGTTTAGGTATTTCAACCTGTGGTTTACAGGTTACACAGATCTCTGCATCAAATACTACAGATGCTTGTGTTGTCATACCGTAACTCCTCCTTATGACTCCCAGCACTCCTCTTAGCTCTTCTTTGCTAGTTCTGTGATTGCTTCCCCAAACTTGGGTCACAACAAAAGAGATATTCAAGTGCAGTTCAGGCATTTATTTCACACCAAGCATTCAATTGCTCTTTTCTATCATTTTTAGAAATCACTTATTTACAATACGTTTTTCTTTTATCTGATCTCTAGAATCAGTAAATACATACATTGTTCAGTGGTGTGTTATTTCAGTTCTACCTTACAACATTAGATTTGCATAGGTCTTCAATCCCTGGCAGCACAGCACCCAGGATAATGTGCAGCATGGCTAAACAATTATAATGTCCCAAAGCCAAAACCTATTGGTTATGCCAGTGCTTGTTTTAATTACTGCCCTGAGATGAATGAGTAAATGAAAAAAATGAAATGGAATTCGTGCAAAATCACATTTATTTCAGGTGAGTAAACTATCAGCAATTGCTGCCCACCCTAAAAAAATGTCCTTAAAAAGAAAAATCAGGTGGGGAGAGTAACAATAGAGGAATGAGTGGGGGGAGGGAAATACAAGAGGGAGAACAACACAGGGGTGGTGTAGAAGCACAAAAATAAGAAAACAACATGGAGTGCAAGTGAAAGGGTGTTTGGCAGGTGGAAAAAGCACACAAGAGAAAGCTTGCAACATGAGGGGGACTTCAACAAAGAGAGCACAGAAGGGCAGACATTTAGTAGAGGAAAAGAAGCAGATAAAGAGATGGAAAACACATGCACTCTTGTGAAGTGTTTGAGCTAAGAATACATTAGTTTCCTAAAAGTGAGCAATGGAATGAAAGAAGTCAGGAAAGAAAAAAGGATGGTAAATATATCATGCTGCAGGGAAGGTACAAACACAAGCTAGAACACGATGAACAAGGAAAGCCAACAAATAAGACACAATCAAATGAGAGTCTACATTTCTTCTACAGGCATTAAAGACAAAGCAAAGACTTCATTGATGAATTCTCAGATCTTCTCAGCATCTCAGCCATCCAACATGCCCATGCCACCCTCTTGGGTGACTTTAACCTCCTAGACAACACCAGAAAACTCTTTGGTGGCAGGGCAACATTCTACTACATAGCTCATTCACATATCCAAGGTTTTTAGTCATAATCACTTAAGATCCAAATTCCTAATCACAGACGTTCTTCAATAATTGTTCTCCAAGTGCTGGAATTAAATTTCACTTATAGTTTATTATAAACCAATTTCCAATCTTTTTATGGCAGACCCAGCCAACACACTTCCTTTCTTCTAGAGACTTCATCAGGGACTAGAAAATGCATATATACAATAATAAAAACGTACATCATGTTAAAACATTTTTCATATTTTCACTTTTTTCTCTTTAAAAAAAATCAATTTCATTTTTTAATTATTTGTTAGTTTGATATCAAAAAGAATTTAAAAAAAACACTCTATAAATAAGTATGTGCCTAATGGACATGCCCATATCCAAAATTGCCTCATCTCACATTATTATCCCAATTTGGTTCTCAATGTTTCAGAGACGTATCTAATGTTTTTAAAGTGGTCATAATACCATGTGCATCCCAACCCCAATCATTCTCCAGTGATCATGGTGATTACAACTGTGCAGTGTATAATTATTCTATTGATTTTGTTCAATATCCACCATTGTGAATGTGAGTGTGCATTAGATACAGACAGGAGGATCCATCCTTTACTTACAACAAAAATCAAATTTCTGTGTTTCCATCTATCTGGTTTTCCTCCATTCTAACCAATTAAAAACACTGATGAGAAAACAAAACACAAGTATCCTAATATACATTAATCAAACCTAATCCCAAAACAGTAAGTTCCAAACTTTTTCCTTCCTCAATTAACATACCACCATCAAAAGTAGTCAATTTGCACTAATTAAGCCTGGGCAAAGCACTACGCTATGCTCGTGTAGTTTGCGAAGTTTGCGCTGCTTTGCACTACGTGAATTGCACATAGCACAGTGCAAACACGCGTAGCGTAGTGCAGCGGTCATTTTTTGCTTGCTCGCGGCCCTCAAGTGTAAGTTGGCGACCGCGAGCAAGCAAAATGACATCCCGGCGAGACTTTATCCCCGTTCGCGATCAGCAACATCAAGTTGCCGATCGCAAGCGTGGAAAATAAACCTCCTGGCGAGAATCTCAACACGGGGAGGTCAGGTTTCTCATTGAGAGTGGTCACGTCTGCTTGCGACCGCTCGCGATGAGAAACTACCAGTCCGCGTTGAGAAAGCTGCCGCTCGATTAAAAATCTACTCGAGCGGCAGAAAACTACAGCTCGCACTGTGCAAGATGCCGTTTTCAATGATTGCACAGTGCCAGATGCTTGTCAGCACTGTGCAATCATTGAAAACAGCATCTTGCACAGTGCGAACAGGGTACTACGCAGTTCGCGAAGTGCTACGCGTAGCTCGCGTAGTGTGAAGTGCAATTTGTGTAGCTTCGCGTAGCGCTACTTCACGAACTACGCCCAGGGTTAGCCCTAATACCAACATTTGCTTACCTGTATCAATTTACAAGCCACCAATAAAATTAACCCTTGCGATAGACCTTGCAGTTCACACTGGTCACATTGAAAACCCACAAATATGTTTTACAAATGTATTTGACCCCCACCTGATTTTTGATTCGCATTTAACTTGTATTCAAAGTAAAACAAATGAGAGGCAATGTTTCAAGTGTGGTTTGAGTTGTGTGAGTTGAAAGAATATGTGGAGAAAATGTGACTAGTGTGAACTGCCCTCGATGTTGGCTCATATCTGACTCACATTCGTAGCTAAACAAATGGTAGGAATGATTTGTTAATGTGTTTGCAGTTGGGAGAGTTTGATGAATTTGGGGAGAAATTGAGAGCAAAATATGATATGAAAACATGCTTGTGGATATTGAATGTGTCCAAAGAGACACCCCCTTCAACCTACCTGACACACTCCAAAGGCCATATCCATGACCATGTTGTTTCACCATCATCAACTATCCCATGCAAACCCCCCCAGACCAACCACTTCCCTATGTTTCTGATCAGCATCCTACCAAAAAACTAAGTTCAATCCATACTGCAGATACTTTCAGGACTTCCCATGAACAACCTAATGCTTCACCTATCAGCTCCACATCTGATGTCAATACATTTCCAGGCAACTCCAATACTTTTTTTAAAAACTATGTGGGCATCCACATTCCAATACATATACACAAGTGCAAGCCAAATCCTTCAACATCCTGATATTTTAAAGACCTTGCTGACAATAAATGAGCATTTGGAGACAGAATAGAACCGCAGATGAGTTCATAATACTGATGTCCTGCTGAGCTGTAAATGCATCAGCCAAGCAAAGTACTATACTAATACCATCAATGAACCCACCAACATAAGCAGAATGTTTTTCAAGACTATCATGCATTGCATTAACCCCCAGCTGGACCCACTTATTACACAGTCTACAGAAAAAAGTGCAGTGCCATCTACTTCTTCAGTGTGAAAAAAACAGGGGCACCCAAAGGAATTAGACAGGGACCTTGGGAAGTTTTATATTACAGGAAACAATGGTCCCTGAAATCAAAAAGTAGTTAGAAATACAATGAATATAGCCAAGATTGGTACTATATTGCAGCCAATGTCCAGCCGGACAAGGCACCTTTAATAAGTTGAGATGGTTAACAACGATCCAAAGAATGTGACATCCGCTTCACTTTCGATCCGTTATTGTCCGAACGGGTTGTTTTTGGCGTGGCCACGGATCTCTTTTCTCTCACCATTTTGAGACGGAAATAGAATATTTACCGTGACCTGTATCCCCGGAACCCATTTGTCATAGGCATTGTACCTCGTAAACGCGTCCTTCTGGAATATTGTGGTTTCGCTACCCGCCCGAGACGCCCCCTCTGATTACCTATCGGTACATTGAGGCATTTGAGTATGGGCAATTTAACTGATTCGTCCTGATGATGATCCGATAGCCCCCTGATAAGGATCGAAATGCCGTCGACACAGTTGTCTACCTTACACATTCGATTGTTTGTATATAACGTATTGTGAAGGTGACAGTATATGTATTAGATGTTTCGCTACTCTTTATATTTTTCAAGATAGAAACATCATTGAAATTGCCTGAATGTGTTTCACATGTTGTCCTCACGATTTGTAAGTCTCAGGATACAGGCTTGTGACCCACTAAGATTCTACTTACATTCTTTGGATCATTGTTAACCATCTCAACTTATTAAAGGTGCCTTGTCCGGCTGGACATTGGCTGCAATATAGTACCAATCTAGGCTATATTCATTGTATTTCTAACTACTTTTTGATTTCAGGGACCATTGTTTCCTGTAATATCTACTTCTTCAGTGACAAAATACAGAAGTTCCAATAGCACATCAAAAACACACAACACCAAGCCTCCTTCATCTCTTACACCCACTTCTTCTCATAGAATCCTGCAATGGTCCTCTTTCAAAGCCCTAACTCTTGCAGATCTCATTGACATACTCCACCCCCTCAAAACCATCTCTAAGGAAGATTACGTCTTATCCTTGTTGTTTATCAAGGCTCGTCTGTGGGAGTTCTCTCACACCTTCTCAACATTGTCAGTGCCACCCTCACAAAAGGCATATGCCCAGAAGCTAGCAAGACGTGCCTGATCCTCCCATTACTAAAGAAAGTTAAATTATTTCTTGAATAAAGTGACTTCATATTTGCTGCTCCAGTCTTCTCACTCTCACAGCTGGTTGGTGATAATGCCTTGTTCCATGGCCTTTCCAACTCCACTCTGGAACCACTTAACTACATCCCACTGAGTGCTGCACATTTCACCTAGGGCCTTAAGACATATTACATCACTCCCAGCCTGATGGAAGTGCATTGGCTCCCCGTGCTGGTCTGTGCACATTCAAAACGTATTGTCTCCGGTCCAGGGAGGACCTTGCCTGGCACTTCGGGCTGGACTGTTCCCATGAGGCACAGGGTCAAGACTGGTTTGCATATGGCTGGGTCTAAACTGGGGTGGCGAAGTGAGCTAAAGAATGATGATGGGTTAAACCCAGATCTGTGACTAGGGGTGAGTGTCTGAAAAGTTTCAGCACACCCTCCATCATCTCCTTGTGTTTGCTTTGTTTGCCCTAAGTTGGCAGGGTATGCCCAGACATGGGCCCCCTTCTCACTTTGCCACTGGATTCAAGCTAGCCTGGCTGCTGAGGGGTGTTACCATGAAACCGGTCCCAGGATGCTTGTTTCCGGTCCAGGGAGGACCTGGCCTGGCAGTTCGGGCTGAACTGTTCCCATAAGGCACAGGGTCATGACTGATTTGCATATGGCTGGGTCTAAACTGGGATGGCGAAGTGAGCTTACGAAGGATGATGGGTTCAAACCATATCTGTGACTGGGTTGAGTGTCTGAAAAGGTTTAGCACTCCGTCCATCATCTCCTTTTGTTTGCATTTACAAAGACATCCTGATCAACATCCCCACTTACCTTGCAGACAAGCCAACCATCTCTGTTGGTTCTCAACACACATACAACTAGGACACCATCAGACTGCAGACTAAGACATGTTAAAAAGAAATAAACATGGCAGCAGACCTTTATTCAAGATATGGAACAACATCCTGCATCCATCAGGACTGCCTCAATGCTGCTCCAATTTAGGGAAGAGTAGAAGACTCACCTCTCTAAGGAACACTACATCACAAGACATTAACTGTCCACAACCTAGCTACCTCTCCTTTCTGTCTTTAAGTTTATGCGTGTTAATTACCTTGCACAGCCCCCCACTGCCTTTTGGCTATCTTCACACTACAGCAATACCGTATGCATGCACACATATAGACATAGTGACCATAAAGCTGCCCAATGGTATTGTAAACCCACAATAGGTCTTTTGGACCCAGCCCACATGTGCAATTTGGTCGGCAAAACCCAAAACCTGAAAAAAGTAAGCATTTCTGACAGAGGAAGTGCACTCGAGCTACAAAGATCAATTCCTTGGTTACATATCATATTTTAAAACATATATTCATTGATCCCCTGTTATTATTTAATCCCTCTGTAGGACAATGTTTTGTTTTATATAGAGGCAATTGTAGCTGTCTCACAACAGTCTACTTGATCTATGCACAGAGGGGCTACATTTTGACCCCCCTCATTAGTTGTTGTAAATGCAACTCACTAATAGATCACCTTGAACTAATCAGCATGTGGTAGTCGGATTGAAATAGGGTTTGGTATAGGCTGGTTGTCATAGGGTGAGGCATTCATGTTTAGGCCTGGTTAGAGAAAGCTTTATTGCTCCTGCACTGATCATGTAGGCAAGCAACACACACTTAACATCCAACATAAAAGAATGCGTTGATTTGTTTAGGAGAGACCTCTTCAAGCATTGGTTGCTAGATTCTCCGTTACATGTAGGTACCAGGCCATGGTATTTCGTGAATGCTTACATTTTACAGATGAAGTTTCCATGTGTATGTACTAGCAAAAGAAGTTGATGTGCGTTATTTCATTTGTGCTCATTATAGAGCACACACAGATCATAATTTATATACTGTTGTCTCTATTTGTGTGACTGGAAACCTTTGGCAAGTGGGTTACAGCCACTGTAAAAAATATTGCACAGTCATGAATAGCAAAATGCTAGGTTTTTCGTCCTCCTATGTGGTGTCTCAAACTGCATTGGAAGACTTTGACGTGCTGCCACAGAAATTACTTAGAACTCCTGAGTAGCACAGTTGCTGGTGTTTCTAAATTCTCCACTACCTGCCTTCACTCCTGTGGGGACCAGCCTAGTATTGTGATTGTAATTGTATTTATATAGCGCTTACTACCCTTGACGAGGTTTCAAAATACTTTTCTGCAAGTAACACACTACTCCGGAACCCAAAAAGGATTAGTAGTGTAGTAGTACTGTGAAATGTGAGTTAATTTGGGTGGTGGACATGCGAGCCTGTTAGTTGGATTGAAAAAGATAATGGGGGATAGTGGAGGGAAGTGTCTAGAATGTGTTTATTGGGAGATTATAGTACTAAGATGTGGTTTGGGATAGCATATGGAGAGATGGAGGAAGGAAGACTCTCTAGAAATGGATTAGGGAGATAATAGTAGTAAAATGAGTTTTGGGATGAGTTAAAGGAGGGATGGGTGAGGGAAGAATTTAGAAGGGTTGTTTGGGAGATCATAGTATTAAAATGAGATTTGGTGTGATCCCTGAGGGGGAGGGTAGAGGAGGGAAGAGTCTATCAAGGGTTATTTTTGAGATCGTAGTAGTAGAATTAGGTTTGGGGTGAGTCAGAGAGTGGAGGCAGATGATATATTGAGAGAGGCATAGGGTAAAATATAGGCTAGTGCATTGTAGAAAGTCAAAGGTTTTTTTCTTTTTTACAGTAGGTGTAAAGTAATAAATATATAGATACATGAGTACATATTATTCATATTTATATCAAGAAATAGACATATATAGATACATCTATATATTCAAATGAAATGTTTATGTACACAGGGATATGCTGTACATTTGTGTTTGAGTATAGTTGTTATGTAGGAAAGTGGCAACTCTTGAGTAGTCTTCTGAAGATAAGATAGCTATTTGTGGATCTTATGTTTGGGGGTAAAGAATTCCATAGCTTGGCTGCTTGACCAGAGAAAGATGCGTCACCTAGGTTTTTTTCTGGTATGGTGGGATTTTGAGACGAGATGCCAATCTGCAGTGGAGGTTCCTTTGTTGAAAGTAATTTTTGATTTTATTCCTAATGAAAAGCAGTCCGGTTCCATGTATTGCTTTGTGGGTGATATAAAGTAGCTTGAACGTAGATCTTCTGCCTAGCGGTAACCAATGTAGGGCCCTCAAAGCAAGAGAGATGTGGGCTTGTGGCTTTACATTTAGTAGTTTGGCTGCATAGTTCTGAATCCGTTGTAGTCTTTTCATAGTTTATAAAGATGATCCGTGTTAGAGGCCATCAGTGTAATCGGGTTTAGACAGTACAACAGCGATAGTGACCTGGACCTCATGCGGAAATTCCAGGTGGAAGATGCGTCACAGAGTTTTCATAGTAATGAAGCTTGATGTTACACATTGTTCCACTTGGGCATTCATTGATAACTTGGAGTCCATGGTAATTCAAAGGTTTCTTACTTCCTTAGATATTTTAGGATGTGGTCCCAGATCATCAGGCCAGGGGCAAAGTGGGTCATAATTTTTCCAATAGCCACATGGGAGTATTTCCATTTTGAAAGCATTACATTTAAGATGGCTCCAAGTCATCCGCTGATCAACGGCTCTAAGGCAATTGAAGATTTGTGAGTTTCCAATGTCTTCTGGGCTTTCCAATATAAGGAGCATTTGTGTGTCATCGGTATAGTTATAGCATGTGAGCTGAAATTCATTGATGATTGAGGGTAATGAATTCATGTAGATGTTGAAAAGCATGGGTGAGATGATAGAGCCTTGAGAGACCCCTGCTTTTGTGAAGTACAGTTTGGATGCGAATGGCGGAGAATGGATGACATTTGTTCTGTTTTGAAGGTAGGATGTGAGCCAGTCGTGGGCCGTCTCCTGTATGCCGGCTTCGTAGAGTCTTTAGATTATTGTCGACCTGTCGAAAGCATTAATAAATGCCAGTAAAAATATGTTTGGGAAAAAAAACCGGTGTCAAGAGCACCTGAGAGGTCCAAGAGAAGTAGTGCAGCAACCCTGTTGTGGTCTACTGTGTATTTAAGGTCATCCCGGGAGGCGATGAGGGCAGATTATGTGCCTCTTTCTGGACGAAATGTTGTTTGGAAGTTGAAAAGTATGGAGTTATCTTCAATGAATTGTGACATCTGGATGGATGCTGCTCTTTCTATCAGTTTGCCCAGTGAAGGTCCATTTGTAATTGGTCTGTGGTTGTTGGGGTGAGGCTGATCCAGGTTAGATTTCTTTAATAATGGGTGTTAATATGCCTTTTTTAGGTCTTTTTAAAAGATTCCTGTAGTTAAGGAATTATTGATGATTCTTCTTACTGGTGTGCCAACATAGGTAGTTAGAAGAATGTTGTTGAATATTTGTGGTGGACAAGGGTCAGAAGGGCTGCTGGCAGGCCTGCTTGCTTTGACCAGATCCAGAAACCCACTTTGTGATATTTGTTTGAAGGAGTGAAGAGGCTGGGTTAGCCTGCTCTTGGAGGGTATTTTTGGAAATGGGTTGGTGCTGGTGTTTTTCCTATGTTTCAACTAGGAGTCCAATGTTTCTGATTTGGTTGGTAATGATTTGCCAGTTTGTCCATGAATTTTTGAGCAATGAGATGATTTCTTTCTATTCATTTAGGTTTACAACATTCTGTGAAAATACGTAGCCTCTGAGGCTGTACTTTGTCTTTTTAACTTTCAAAATCAAATAATGGAGGTGGTCTTGCTCCTTGAGGCATAAGCACAGTACAGGGGAAACTAGGACACAAATTCAAACAGTCACAGATTGAAAAAAATAGTTGTTTTCACAGTACAAATTGCACAGAAACCAAGAGTCCTATTTAAACAGACATGATTAGAAAAGCAGCAGTTTTAAAGTTTCAAACATTCACAGCACACGTCTGTGTTCTTACCACCTTCTGTGTTGTTTGTTCACTAGGCTGTTTAGGGCAAAGAGAAGCTGGGGCTCCAAGATGAAGGTGCCTGTCTTGTGGTTCCCTGCACAGACCATAAAGGGCTTCTGCAGGTGTGAGAGGAGGAGGGCTCAGGTTTGCTTGGGAGCTAGAGGGCCAATCAGGAAGGCCCCTGCAAGCCAAAGGACAGTACAGGGGAAACTAGGACACAAATTCAACCAGTCACTGGTGGAAAAAACTGTTGTTTTCCCAGTACAAATTGCACAGAAACCAAGAGTTCTATTTAAACAGTCACAAGTCGAAAAACAGCACTTTTAAAGTTTAGAAATTCAAAGCACAAGTCTGTTCTTTCAACCTTCGTTGTTGCTTGTTTACAGGGCTGTTTAGAGCACAGAGAGTCTGGGGCTACAAGATAGAGGAATGCCACCCCAGAATTTATATAAAGTATATTGGTGTTGATTGAGTACACATTTTTACAAGGATCAGTCTAGTCCCCATTAGGCTGCGAACTGCATGTGTGGACATATGTGCATGAGCAGATATTCCCATGTGCTGATCTGTTAAATTGCTGCCGGTACAAGTGACCAGGGAAGCCATTTTAGTAAAAGTGCTGGACACTGGTGAAAATGAGTTCCCCAGCTACTTGATGGCTTCACTGATACTGAAGATATTTGGTATCAGACATCTCATATTAATAAATCCACAATGATTCCAGTGATGGATTTGTTAATACATGCAACCAGATGGCACATTAGAGGTGCCCCCTGAAAACCTTCTAACTACTAGTGTGCTAACTGACTTGTCCTAGCCAGCCTGCCACCACAGATGAGTTTCTGACCCCAGGGGTGAGGGCCTTTGCTCTCAGGGGGTCAGGAACAAAGCATGCTTGGGTAGAGGGTGTCTACACCCCTCCCAAGGGATGACCTGCAATTTAGAATTCCAATGAGGGGGCTTCAAAGAGCCCATTGCCTTTGGTTTGCAAATCTGGCATCCCCCATAGGAGTGAATTCCCAATCCCCCTGTCCAGGCCCATTTGGTGCCTGGACAGGTGGGTAAATCAATTGTCAGAGAAGGCGTGTTCACCTTCAAGCTAGTTCCACCCTTGAGGTGGGCTACCTGAAGTGAAAATAAAAATCAGAAGTTGGGAGTGTACTGACCACAGCGATAAGCAGCCCATTGGCTACTACCCTACACTCTCCTAAGGCCTCTAAAGACAGTATTTAAGGAGAGCCCCCGGCAGCAGGAAATCAGATCCTGTGGCCCTGAAAGAAGAAGACGGATGCTGAAGAATCGTAAAAAGCCAGAATAGAAGGCCAGCAACTGACTTGGTGCCATCCCTGCCAGCCTGCCTGCTGTTCTTGATAATTGTGCCACAGAGAACTCATACTGCAACTGCCTGTGCCTCCAGAATCCTGGGAGAACTTCCAGCCTTCACCCAATACTCAGGATCTCATATGGAGTAGCATAGCTACTTCCCTGCTAACTGCAGGCACTCCAGAAGAGCTGCAAGGATTCTGGACCACCACTGCACCAATGCAACCTAGCCCAAGCTGATGTGGGCCAATGGTGCCAGCATGGTCCCCAGACCCTCTAGACTCGAAGCACACCCTGGGTTCCCAGCTGTGGACTTCCCGAAGCTGCCTGCAGCCTCTTTTTGCAGGACCCCTCTACTGCGAGAGTCTCTTGTGATGAAAACAAGATGCATCCAAACACCTCTGCACCCCACCAACCAGTGCCTAGATAAGAGGACCAAAGGGTTCCCATGTCCCCAAGTATCATGAGACCTGAGCCCCCTGTTGGTCCAGCCTGACTGCCCCCTAGTCAAAGCCTACAGCCTATTTATGACGCAAACAATACCCATAGAGTATCACTGGGCACCCAACGCTGTTTTGCACCCCTGCACCCAGCCAACCTAGTGTCGCTGTTGGTGTTCTGCTGGTGCTGCCTTGGACCTTGCCCACCAGTCACCTTAACTCCTAGAGGCTGGTCCCATAAGTTGCTGCACTGTACCTGAATGCTGCACTTGCTTTTCCTCCCATAGGCTAACATTGCAGCTTCTGAAAATTGCAGTGTCAACTTTTCAAATACAAAAGTAATTCTATTGCTTTTCTCCTGCACTGCTCCTCTGCATCCAACTTAGCAACAACTTGCTGTTCTAGCTTACTCCTTGCAAACAGTGCTCTGCATTTTAGCACTCTCATAGCCTTTTATACCTTAGTTCATTCCCCTCTAACACAGGTACAGTAACATTCATTCATCACACTGATACATCAAAGGGCGTCTTCTGAATTCACCGCAGGTAGGCCAAAGTTTCAAAAACGGTGTGTTAATAGATAGATTTGGAGGTGTACAAACAGCAATATGCGTGTTCAACGGAATAAGTGAGAGAGAGAGCGTGTTAACTCCTGCTCACCACGTCCAGCAGCAGTGATCACTTTTGCAGGAAATGTTCTATTAAAAAGTGTTCAGCTGGTTTATGCAACTAAATTAAAACAGTCCGCATGCTTGTTAGAGGTGCTAGATTGGCTCAATGAGCTAACTGATCACCAGTGAAAGCATATTCTGAGTTTCCTCAAAGCCACAGAATTCATGGCAGTGAGCCCATCATGAAAACTGTGATGGTGAGGAAACTAAGGGGGCCCTGAGGAGTCCCCTATTGCCTCCGGATCTTTAGATGCAAGCAGGGGGGCACATGGTGTGCCCCCTGTCTGCATGCACCCCCATTCCTGCATGGCATGGACTTCATAGTCCATGTCATGTAGTAACATGCTTTGGCGCTCCCATTGCAGTGCCTTTTCAATAGGCACCACCGTGGGAACGCCAAAGGACCTCCCACCAGACCACGAGGTAACTCGCAATCTGGCAGGTGGCATGCTGTGAGGTTTGGCAGTGTGGG
This sequence comes from Triturus cristatus, assembly GCF_964204655.1. Taxonomy (NCBI): domain Eukaryota; kingdom Metazoa; phylum Chordata; class Amphibia; order Caudata; family Salamandridae; genus Triturus; species Triturus cristatus. The sequence goes on from NC_140593.1 coordinate 281,072,054, forward strand.
AACGGGGTGGTGGTGTAGCCTGCTTCCATGCCAGCAAACTCAATATCAGGCCCTAAGTGTGTTTGGATGAAAGATCCAAATCCTGTCTGACAAGATTTAACTTGAGCTTGGAGGAAGAACAATGTCTGTGTTGTGCAGTCCTTGTCATGAGGTACTGTGAAGTTTGCATACCTCATTACTAACCGCTTCCCCATCTCCAGTTCAACACGTGTGCCCAATTTTTGCCAGTGTCATATTCCGGCCAGCAGCACCTACTGCAATTCCAGGTGTGACATTACTATGGATCTCATTATTGAACTGTAGCTCCTCAAAACTGTTGCTTCATGTAGCTCTGCCATTTCACCTCAGTGTTGCATTGTGGATAGATATTTCAGTATTTTAACTACAGCCTATGGTACCTCAAGCTTGATGTGTGATACTTCCCAATAGAAATGTGTTAACAGTTGACAGACATATACAATATTGTTTAAAAAAACAATGGATTTTGCAGGGCATGCAGCTGTTAAATCCATGTTGGTATCTTACAGTTTTAGTACAGTTTGCAGTTTAAACTGATAACCATTCAGCATAAATTAGCAGCATTATTGGTTTTGTACAACCAGAAAGCATCTGCTGTAATCAGAAGTTAACTTTATTTGTGTAGATGATGGGAAACTAGGTCCCTGGGACTCTAGTAGCATGGAGCTATTTTGAGGAAAACATTAGCTTTGTCCTCATAAAAGTATCCATCACAGTAGACAATCTGCACATTAGACAACAATCAATGGATAGATGCGCTCGTGTCAAACAGCCAGACCTATTGGCATTGCCAGTGCTTGTTTCCTTTGCAATGTTTCACCCTGACTTGCCACCGCTTCTGGGATTTCCCTGGAAAGTCCTTATTTGATTCTAAATTTTGTTGAACTTTTTTCTTCAATAATGGTAAAGTTTCTGTCTTGTTAGTTCAGTTAATAATTCCAGAAATTAGGCACCTATGAACACACAACATTGACAAATCAGTCATCTAGGAGGAAACAATCTAGTACTGATGGGAAAGTGCGATGACTTTCAAGCAGTTGTGGAAACTCTTGTCATGTATTGGGAAGATAAGTTCTTGATGACTTTTCTCTATTAGACTTCAAAGACTATACCGTGGCTTGAGGTTGGTTGCGGTGATTCTGTTACTCGAAAATTCTTGATCTAAGAATTGTTCACTACTAGTTCCTCAGTTTAAATCATTTGGTATTCTGAAAAGTCAGATATTCATTAACAGTGCAAATTATAGTTTGAAGTAATCTTGCAATATGTCTGCTTGTGTCTAAATCCCGAATCACCTGTACAGGCATGCTCTAATGGTCCTGTATGTCATGCTAGAGTGGTGTTTTTAGTTGTGCAACAGTAAATAAAAAATATATTTTCTGCTGGGGTTGGAATAGCTGATCTGTTGTCCATGATTGCCAAATTAAATGTCTGCAGAGAGAAAATCATTTTTTTAAGAAACAGAGAGTGCAACCATAGGTGTGGCATTTCAGCAATTAAATGTATATTTCTTAATTTTTCTAGTGTGTTCGCTTGTATTCTGTTTCCCGCCATGAGTATTGGACAATACAGCACCCTTGTTCCAGACTATAGCAAAGCAAAGGTTGCTGTTCAGAGAATTGCTAAACTTTTGGAAAGGCAACCACAAATAGACAGCTACAGTGAAGATGGAAAAGTATTGGTAAGTGTAAAACTTATGCTTCAAAATATACATTTTGAAAATTGAGTTAATGTTTTTTAACTGCTACACAATTCTTCTGTTTTAATGAGTTTTTAATTCCTTTTTGTTTTCTACATAACACATGCATTTATCCATGAAAGGCCTAGGCTGGAAAAAATCTGTATAGTAATAAAGTACATGCGTCGTAAATGCTCTATTCACGGATGACCAGATAAAGTTTTGAGAAAGTAATTTTCATTAAGTAATACATTTACTTCTGTATCTTTTCACAATTTATATGCTGTTTAAATTTGTAATTATATTGGGCGTTGCTGTATTATTGTGCTTATTTAGGTCCAATAGAAATGGTATAATATTCTAAAACATATGAACACTACATTGACTTCCATAATCCACTGTGATATATATACATTGATTTAAATATTATGCAAGTTGTATCTGGAAGGACAGAGATGTAGTCAGAAACATAAGAGGGCATACATCTTCATGATTACTTCTCTACGAAAGTCTCCGTTTGAGCCGAGAATGTCTATAATTATTCCACCCTATTAAGGACTGCTCAACTATTAGGCTTAGTACATCTAAGTATAAAGTGAGCTAGCCTACGTGTTCAGCTGTTAAAACAGTCGATTCGATTCGATAAACTTTATTCGATTCAAAAAGATAGAATCATAAAAGTATACAGACCTTAATTTAAAAACATATTGTTACTAATACAAAGTTTATACAAATTTAACATATAATTTATCAGGAAGAATGGAAACCTACAATGCGAAACCATATTAGTCGCCCTATAACAGAGATTATTAGCATACTATATAACCAGTTGGACCAACATATGACATTAATTTTTTAGTGCTTATTGCACTGGCAGCAAGAAGGTCTTTAACCAAACTAACAGTACCGTTTCCTAATCTGGAGTGATAGTCGTATAAAACTTAACATGGCACAACATATTCCAGAAGATGATAGCGATAACAAATAGTCATAACCCTCTTTATAATTACATGGTTGTCGCCCTTTTAGAATAGGCTTAATAAACCTAATTCTTGGTTCCTTATAAAGAGAACAAAAAAGGACCGCGTGAATAGTACTTTGACTAGTTTTGTTATCGCAAAAACAAGGGGGTAGCCTCTCACACCAACCCCCTTGTTTTGGAAAGGCAAGGAGAAAATGAAGAGTGTTTAATCTAAACCTTGTCAGGTAAAAGCGCCATTGCACATTAGTAGTAAATGTTAAATAAAATTGTTGCTGCAATTTACCCAAACAATTTGTTGGCTGGTCTGAGTGTAACATACTTAAACTTTTACGATAACTTGTTTTAATCAGAGTTTTTATGTCCCCCTGCATTTTTTCGGGGTTATCATAAAGGTGACCCAAACCAATTCTATGCAAAGTATTACTAACGTATGAAAGCCATGGGATCTGCATTGCATGTTCAAGGTTTTTGCAGTCCTGCAGGATATCTTTGGAGAGCTGAAGGTCTTCCGATAACCATATTTTACCCCATAATAATAAAGGGGAAACACGGATGATGTCAGTCACATATTCCATTCCCATCTCAGTGTGGCAAAAACTGTTAGATGAACCTGATGGAATTGACAATAAACGCTTTAAAAATGTATTTTCAATGACCTGGATCATGGCTGGGCTTTCTATCCCCCAGACCCCTGCCCCGTAGGTTGCCACAGATAGGCATTTTGCTCTATACGAGGTTTTTAAATGTGGGACTGATTTTTGTCCCAATTTACTACAAAAACGAAATAAACCCTCTATAGATCTACTGGTACATTGTACACGCGCCTTCATCAAAGGGGCCCAGCTCAGTCTGTTGTTAAATAAATTTCCCAAGTAATTGAAATTATCAACTTTGTCAATGGTAAAATTAGTTACCATGAACTTACGGGTTTTTGTCCCTTTAGGGCCACAGACCATTGCAAAAGATTTTGAAAAGTTTACCTTTGGGTCCAGGTCCGGCATAAAGTTATTAAATGCTTCCAGACAGGTCTGCATACTATTCGCTGTAAGGGTCATTAATACCGTATCATCGGCATAAGATAACATAGGTATCTTCTTGCCGTTCACCTTCGGGAAATCCGAACAATGTTCCAACAAGAACTTTTCCAGGCCATTAGTATAGACTCAAAACAGAAAAGGCGCTAATATACAGCCTTGTCGTACACCCTCAGTTGAGGGGATAGATTTTGTTTTTCACCCCCTGGCCCGAATCTTATTGTCACAGTTGTAGCCGCATGTAGTCTGCGGAGCAGGGTAACCAAAGGTTCTTCAAAACCCATGTCCTCCATCATCCGCCATAGTTTATTCCTACAAACAGTGTCAAAGGCACTGGATAAATCCATGAAGGCCAGGTGGATAGAAAAACCCCTGGCCTTCATGTACTTACCCATAATTAGTGCCAGATTTAGACACTGTTCGGTTGTTCCCTTTCCTCTCCTGAACCCATATTGAGAGTTCACAATTAGGCCCACGGAGTCGGCCCATGTCTCCAATCTGGCCAAAATTATCCTTCCCAATAGTTGCATGATGCATCAATTAATGATATTGGGTGATAGCATCGTGGGTCGCACTTGTCACCCTTTTTGAAAATAGGCACCACCACTGCCTCCTTCCAGGATAGGGGAATGCGACCGACAATAGCTGCTTTGAATACGTTCAATAACAAAGGGGCCCATACAACAGTATTATGTTTGAAAAGATCCAACGGCACCGCATCAGGGCCAGGGGCTTTTAGTGGTACGCCTTTCCTCAGGGCATCTTCAACTTCCCGAAGAGTAAGCGACGAGCTAAGCAAGGAAGCTGTAAGCGGGAAGTCCACATCCTTTGTATCATCCTGCAAGCCTAAAGGGATACTGATTTAGGATTAAATATATTCCCAAAGTGGGCTTCCCATATCTCACCCGTTATCTGCATCACCATATTTTCCTTGCCATCACTAGAAAATAAGGGACGATTTACCACTTCCCAAAAAAGCCTACTGTCTTTTAACTCTGAGGCTTTTTCTAGGTCGTCCCAAGCTAAGGTTTTTAAATCCAGCTTCCGTTTTCTAATTGCCTCTCTATATGCGCTTCTCGCAGTTCTTACCAGCCCCTTATTCTTTGGTTTTTGTTGCAAAGCCCTTTTTAGTGATTTTTGGGTTGCAGAACACACAGCATCAAACCATTTAAAGCCATTGGACTGTCTATTGACCATTGGTTTTTTAAGATGCTCTGCCACATTCCCACACAGAATTTCGAAATTCATAATTACATTTTCAGGATCTGTGGTTGGTGACAGACAAGACTTGATTACAGAACTATTGGCACTTAAAATCTCCGTCTCCAGCCCAATTGCATCTACTTTCTCCCACTTCATGGTAACACCTTGATTCCTATTATATCTTACAGGTTGGTCCCAGGTTGGATGCCTTGTTGCAACGGGGGGGGCACAAAGTTAAGATCAAAGAATTATGATCGCTTGCCGGGTTTGCATGCGTCTCGAATTTGTCAATAAAATGTAAATAGCTACTGGACACAATAATAAAATCAATAACACTCATAGAACCACTAGCACCCTGAAAGGTTGGTATGGGAAGTAAATTTGGGGCAACACATGATTCCATTATACATAAGTAATTCATTACAATAATATTATTTAACGCATCACCCTGAGGTGTATGCTTAAAATGCTGGATAGGGTGCTCATTTAGGTCCACCAAACCACACACATTTGACCCACCAAATTTACACAGGGTACAATTGAAATCGCCAACCCATATAGTGAATAACAAGGGTAGATCACTACGCACCTTGGATATAGCCTCCTGCAAACTCACAATTACAGCTGTATCATGGTTATCAAAAACATTGTAATACCAATTAATCAGCAGCAGGGGCACGGAAAACAGAGATTCTAGCAAAAGTAATTGATACCAGGGAGTGTCTACTATCTTAGATGTTATTAAATTATTCCATTTGAGAGTAATAGAGGTCATTATCCCACCTTTAGCTCTGCCTGTCTGTGATGGCACAGCTAATACGTTAAATGATTGGAATCCGTCAAAATCCTGGTCAGTTCTACTCCATGTCTCTTGGAGACACATGATATCATGGCTTACAACATAATCCAGCCAAGCCTCATCCAGTAACCTCCTAGAGAAACCTGCGATGTTCCACGAAATCAACCGAAACCCTGTTTTCCCTTGTGAATCACCTGGTTGATCTATATACGTGGCCACATCCAACCTAGGGGCAGGCAAATCTGACACACTGTTTACAATATCACAAACCTCTGCCTCAACAAAATTTTCACTCGATGCAATGCAAATTAATGCCACCTTATTGGCATTACCCCTCAATCTTTCACTGTTATGTTCCACTAGAGAACTACCCATTTCACCACATGGCTTAACAGACTTTTGGCTAGTTGGTAGTCAATCTGTCCCCCCCATCCCCATCAATGGGTCAAAACGGTTTCTCAGAGGAATATTATTTGGTATCCACCCAAGATATTCCTCACCCTGGAGTCGCATTCTAGGATACTTCTGGGGTGGATGGAAAGCAACATGCTTTAGATTGGGGTAAAAATATTCTAAACCTATACATTGTATATCCCCCAATCTACCAAACCTAGGTTCACGACAAATAAAGTCCTTAACCCAATTATCCCTAAAATTTATAAGAATGCAATCCCCCTCCAGGTCTTTATCACTTGGACCCACCCAAGGGACCCTTCTAACATTTAATATTTCTATCCTAGAGGCAGGGGGAAGTGGTCTGTTTTTATTGAGCCAAAAAATTACTTTATTTCTAAGATCCCTATTTGATTCCATTTGATTAGGTCTGACCCCTGGCACTCCCGTCAAAATTGCTGTAAAAGGAGCGGAGTCAGGAGGTAGATTTACACAGACTATCCTCTTCGGTGGAGCTTTTTCCCCCTGATTTGTAAGACCCTGTTGTGATGTTACCTCAGGCCTGGTAGTAACCACCTGCTTAGGTACCGATGGCTTTGGTGCAGGTGCGGCCACCGCTGCAGGTTTTTGCTGACCACCTACACCATCTATCAAAGTGGTATTCTTTGAAGCTGTTTGTGAAACTGCTTTAGCAGGATCAGCAATTGTAGCCATTTGTAACACCCCTATTGGCTTTTTTGGACCCACTTTCTTTATAGCAGTAAATTTATCCCCCGAAATCTCAATGGCCTTACTATCCTTAGCCAATGTATCAAGGGAGTGTGTGTTAACTGATATAAGGTGTTCTAATTGGTCCAATTTCAAATTTATTATTTGGGTTTTTTCCAATAAAGGCACCAAAAGAGTTTTAACCAGCTTTTCAATGTTAACAAGCAGTTCATCATTTGAACAAGAATGGTTTATGGGTATAACATCCCCGGATGAAGTTTCCCTTTGTTTCGCAGGTTTGGCCACAACTCGAAGAGCATTAATTTTAGCTATTTTAGCTCTACTACCCCTATTATGACCCCCTCCTCTTTTCCGTTTACTAGTTTTTATAGTTTCAATTACTACAGAATCGGATTCTAAAACCTGAGGTTGTGCTGATGTGGGCACTATACGACTCAAATTACAGTTTTGAGTACTATCCATACTAGCAGTACTTGATGATATACAGTCTGCATTTAAATAATCAGCCAGGTCATTAGAACATGTTAGTTGAGAAACAGAGACAGGATTAATAGGGGGATTTAGGGTGACTAAGGGTCAATTACAATGCTTTGTTCAGGCATAGTTATAGAACCAACACGTCCTAATGAGGAACGTTTCCCAGATACCAGGTCTAATGATAATCGCTTTTCAGTAAGTGCGATTTCTTTTTCCAAAATCCCAGTTGCCCGAATTATAAAATCATCCAGGGTTCCGGTTGCTTTAACATGACTCGTTTTCATAGTAACCTGCCTACCTTTTCCAGAGCATAAGGCCATCAAGGAACTACTTTATAAAGGATGAAACAAAGCAGTTAAAAATAAATACTTCAAGGCTCAAGAAGAAATAGAGTGACCCCGGCCCGTCCTTGATCGTCCTAGGACGGCCTCAGACGTCCCGCTCTTTGCCCGGGCTTCGCTCCGGGCGCTCCCACACGCTCCCGCGCAGCGGTTCAGTGGGCCAACTAAATACTGAGGAAAGAAGGTTAGGGGGCGTGTCAAGCAGGGAGAGCGGCCCAGGTGTTGTGGGTCAGTCAAGCAGGGACTCCTGGGTGATGGAGTCCCTGCGACACAGCTCGCAGCCCTGCTCAACTCCAAAGGCCCCCCCCTCACGATCCTGGCCCCAACAGGTCCCGAGGCGCTGATGACACCCGCTGGTAACACCCGCTGACTTCACCCGCGAAGCGGGACTCGCGCAGCGGGTCCGGCAAGCTGATGCGGTAAGTTGCAGAAGGTGTGGGTTGAAAGAAAGCAGGAATGAGGGCGTCCGTCCTGATTTCAGCAGAGTTCTATTTAAGAAAGGTTTCCCAAAGCTATGCCTTCGGTGGTGCTTTTTGAAGTTTGCTGCCGGGGGGCGTGTCAAGCAGGGAGAGTGGCCCAGGTGTTGTGGGTCAGTCAAGCAGGGACTCCTGGGTGATGGAGTCCCTGCGACACAGCTCTCAGCCCTGCTCAACTCCAAAGGCCCCCCTCATGATCCTGGCCCCAACAGGTCCCGAGGCGCTGATGACACCCGCTGGTAACAACCACTGACTTCACCCGCGAAGCGGGACCCACGCAGCGGGTCTGGCAAGCTGCTGCGGTAAGTTGCAGAAGGTGTGGGTTGAAAGAAAGCAGGAATGAGGGCGTCCGTCCTGATTTCAGCAGAGTTCTATTTAAGAAAGGTTTCCCAAAGCTATGCCTTCGGTGGTGCTTTTTGAAGTTTGCTGCCGGGGGGCGTGTCAAGCAGGGAGAGCGGCCCAGGTGTTGTGGGTCAGTCAAGCAGGGACTCCTGGGTGATGGAGTCCCTGCGACACAGCTCTCAGCCCTGCTCAACTCCAAAGGCCCCCCCCTCACGATCCTGGCACCAACAGGTCCCGAGGCGCTGATGACACCCGGTGGTAACACCCGCTGACTTCACCCGCGAAGCGGGACCCGCGCAGCGGGTCCGGCAAGCTGCTGCAGTAAGTTGCAGAAGGTGTGGGTTGAAAGAAAGCAGGAATGAGGGCGTCCGTCCTGATTTCAGCAGAGTTCTATTTAGTCATTGTCTAAATAATGTTATTGTGTTCACCTAGTATTCACCACAGAATCTTAGAAAGTCGATGACGGTGCATCATGCTTAAGGAGATTTTGCATCACAACATTTTAAGATTTGCCATAATGACCAGTCCAACAGGAAATGTAGTTGGATTTGATTATCTTCTGCTACCTATATCTCAGTTATTTTATTATAGTCTGCCTATACTAGGTATTTCTAGACCATGACGTTCAAAGTGCTGTGATTTATCACCCTTCTATTATCCCTGCTGCATTGTCACATTGGGATGAATATTTTTCCTTTGCACTCCATTTATGATAAGATAATAATTACAGGCAGTGTAAATATTCCCAGTGAAGCCCTATAACACTGATGTGCATGGGTGTCTTTAGTAATATACACTGACTCAAGCTGGAGCTGTTAGTCTCTGGTCCCACTGCTCTGCATGCATATTTTGGATAATAATTGTAGTTTAGCATTCTGGTCGGTTTGACCCCTGTACCCATTGCCTGGCCCAACCATTCTTTCCTTTAATTACCAATTAAGCCCAGTGTTTCATGACGATTGACTTGTCAAAGAACAGTCCAATTATAGACTTCCTAAAGTACTAAAAGGGAGCCATGTCCTCTATACCAGTACTCATGCCTGGGAAATCTTCCCATGGAGAAGAGTCAAGAATATCATTTATGTTGCTTAAATTGCTGGAATTTGAGTTCAACACTTGTTTAAGACATTAAGAAGTGAATGATTTCATTTCAATTAAGTAATTGCTTTTCAACTGCTCTCAAGTTATATGGCGGAGAACACTTGGTGATCCGATCTAAACTGTAGTCAGGGGTATTTTCCTGTGCTCAAAATTCTCCTAGCTACTCATAAACATCTGTCTTTAATATTATCTGTGACCATTGGCTTGCATTCTCTAATGTATGGAATCAATTGTTTTACTTATGTAGATGATACTCAGATTGGTATTTTTTCAGCTGGAAAGGCACTCCAGTAATCATTTACTGATATCACTCCAATATCAACTAAGTCAACAATCCTACTGAATCAAAGTGAGCAACCCTTGAACCTGTTTCCAGGCAGGTCGCTCCCCATGCCGCGCAGCTCCACCTGCCTGTGCCCATGCTCTGTGCCCAGCTGCCTCCCCTGCTGACTGAAGTTCGATACCCGCCTCCACCCGCAGGCTACCACCTGCACCTCATCCCTGGTGGCCAGTGGTAGGCCGTAGGTTTGCTTCTGATCTCTGCACTGTATTTTATTTTATTGTTTTTCTGTTCTTTTCAGCCAATTGCACTGTATTTTGGTAATTGGTTTCTGTGATCGTTTTTTCAATCCCCTTCCTTTGTGCCCCTTTGCCTTCTGTTTCCCTTTCCACACTGTATTTTGTTTAATTGTTTTTCTGTTCTTTTCTGCTAATTGCACTGTAGTTTGGTAATTGGTTTCTGTGATAATTTTTTCATTCCCCTCCATTTGTGCCCCTTTGCCTTCTGTTTCCCTTTCGCCGTTCCTCACTCCCGTTTTCCCGCCACTGTGTCCCCTGCGGCCCGCCCCCGCTCACCCATTTGCCTGCTCCCCCCACCCAGCTGCACCTCCCCTTCTTATGACGGCCCCTGGCCCCCGTGAACGTCACAACGCCCGACTCCGCTACGATGCCAGCACCCTCCACGCACTCAACACCGGACGAGAACACACCTGCGTCCAGGCCGTCCCAAAACCTCCAAAGCCTCCAAAAGCCTCCAAAGCCCCAAAGCGCACCCATGGACCTTTATCCTGCCCGAACTGCAGCTTCACCACAACGAGAGCCGCCAATCCGTCGACCAGGACAGGATTCAACCACCTCCATTGCATACTCCTGAACACCCGCTCCGCACGCAAACACACAGTCGAACTCTGGGTCCTGCTCGACACATCCTCCCCAGACATCACCTTCCTGACAGAGACCTGGATGAACGACTCCTCAGCACCCGACATTACCATAGCCATCCCAGATGGCTACAAGATCACCCGCAGAGACCGCACCAATGGAGTGGGAGGAGGAATCGCCATCGTCCACAAGTCCACCCTCAAAGTCTCTACCAACTCCGACGACACCCTCAACACCACCGAACACCTGCACTTCCAGATCCACACCGATGCCAACACCACCCTCAGAGGAACCTTGATCTACAGACCACCCGGACCCCGACCACAGTTCAGCGACTCCATCGCCAACTTCGTCAGTACACACACCCTAGCCTCCGCTGACTACATCCTCCTCGGGGACCTGAACTTCCACCTCGAAAACAACAACGACACCAACTCCACCACCCTGATCGACAACCTCGGACTCAGACAGCTAGTGACAACGCCCACCCACTCCGCCGGCCACATGCTGGATCCCATCTTCTCCGCAAGCTCCCACGTCTCCTTCAGCCACAGCTCCGAACTCCACTGGACTGACCATCGCTGTATCCACTTCACCTTCTAGAAACCCACCAGGCACCACCACACCCAACAGATCCCCAACTGCTGCTGGAGCAAAGTCACCGAAGACCAACTAACCACCACCCTCGCCCGGAGTCCACCCACTGACCCCACCGACCCAGACGCCGCCGCCAGCAACCTCAGACGCTGGATCGATGACTGCGCCAACACTCGCCCCGGTCTAGAACCCCTCCAACAGACGCTCCAACAGGATCGCCAGCTGGTTCACCACAGACCTCCAGACCTCCAAACAAAACTGCCAAAAATTAGGAAAGAAATGGCGCCACGAACAGACACCGGTGAACCAAGCAGCCCACAAAAACACCATGCGCCAACACCATCACCTCATCAGATCCACCAAAAAGCCCTCCTTTTCAAAAACTGCCTCGACAACAACGCACACAACCGCAAAGAGCTCTTCAACATTTTGAAATAACTCTCCAACCCCAGCTCCAACACCACCGACATCCCATCATCGCAAGACCTGTGCAACTCCCTTGCCTCCTTCTTCCATCGCAAGATCGCAGACATCCACGACAGCTTCGATATCCAGACCACCACAACAGCCAACGACACCTCAGACCCCACGACCACCACCCACAGCGACCCCCTGCTCGCATGGACTAACATCAACAACGACGATACTATTAAAATCATGAGCACCATACACTCCGGCTCCCCGTTAGACCCATGCCCTCACCACATCTTCAACAAAGCCAGCGCCACCATCGCACCCCACCTCCGCAAGGCCATCAACATCTCCTTCGAGACTGCAACCTTCCCAGAGAGTTGGAAGCACGCTGAAACCAACGCCTTGCTCAAGAAACCCAAGGCAGACCCAAGGGACCTCAAGAACTTCCAGCCTATCTCCTTGCTCTCGTTCCCGGTGAAGGTCATCGAGAAGACCGTCATCAGACAACTGACCCACTACCCTTCCGCAGCAACTACAGCACCGACATGGCCCTCATCGCTGCCACCAACGACATCAGGGCCCTACTGGACAACGGCGAGACCACGGCCCTCATCCTCCTGGACGTCTCAGCCGCTTTCGACACAGTTTGCTACCGCACCCTACGCACTCGCCTCCATGATGCAGGAATCTGCGGCAAAGCACTGGACTGGACCACCTCCTTCCTCTCCGACAGAACACAGAGCGTCTGCCTACCCCCTTTCTGATTCGAAGCATACAAAATCATCTGTGGCGTACCCCAAGGATCATACCTCAGCCCGACCCTGTTCAACATCTACATGGCCCTGATCTCCCACGTCGCCAGACTGCACGACCTCAACATCATCTCCTCAGCTGATCCTCTCCCTCGCACCGCCAAAACCAACCTCCATGAAGGAATGAAAGCTGTCGCTGAATGGATGAAGAACAGCCGCCTGAAACTGAACTCGGACAAGACAGGGGTCCTCATCCTCGGCTCCACCCTCTCAGCCTGGGACGACTCCTGGTGGCCGGCTGCCTTGGGCGCAGCACCGACACCCACTGACCACGCACGCAACCTGGGATTCATCCTCGACTCAACACTCTCCATGACCAAGCAAGTCAACGCCATCCCATCCTCCTGTTTCAACACCCTCCGCATGCTCCAAAAGATCTACAGGTGGATCCCCACTGACACAAGAAGAACGGTCACCCAGGCTCTTGTCAGCAGCAGACTGGACTACGGAAACGCCCTCTGCTGAAATGACTGCAATGCATACAGATCACCTCCGTTTGCCTGGTTCTTGACATCCCTCGCCACAGCCACATCACACCCCACCTGAGAATCCTGCACTGGTTTCCCGTCAACAAAAGCATCACTTTCAAGCTCCTCAGCCACGCACACAAGGCACTCCACAACACCGGACCAACATACCTCTACAGATGACTCACCTTCTACACCCCAAACCGCCAGCTCCGCTCCGCAGACCTCGCCCTCGCCACCGTCCCCCGCATCTGAAGAATGACCATGGCTGCAGATCGTTCTCATACCTCGCCGCCAAGTCCTGGAACGCCCTCCTCATCCTCCTACTGCAGACCGAAGACCTTCTGACCTTCAGGAGGCTACTCAAGACCTGGCTGTTTGAGAACTAACAGCACCCCCCCCCCCCCCCAGCGCCTTGAGACCTTTATGGGTGAGTAGCACATTCTATAAATGCCTTGATTGAATTCATTTAGAACTCCAAACCCCATCACTCATCAGTTTGACCATGCCCCTCTACGTTAACAGTGTTGAAAATTTAGGACAACCTCATCATGTTGTTAAAACCTCAAAAATCACCACCTTTGATTAATTGTATCTATTCCTTGAAGCTCTGCAAAAGAATCTTCCTTTGTTTATTGTTTTCATAAAATATACAGGAACATGAAATTTGCCCTATCTTGGCCAACAAACCTACTACATCATTAAGGTGCAAGATAGTCAAAGGATTCTTGCAAGGAACCTTTTTGTTCAGAAATACTTTGAACAGGTGTCCGCAATAGCTGTTGCAAGGGCCCACTGTTCATAAAATGTTTAACTCTGAAATCCTTTTTCCCTGTAGCACACAATTTCATGTAATCATGCACTCCATCTCCACCCTCTTGTTCCGTTGTTAAAAATCTCCAATTATGAAGGTCAGTTGTACCAATTACAAAGTGCAAGGCAGTGGAACTCTCTGCCATTCTCATCAACATTTGACTTTGAAAGTTTTATAAACTTCTGAATGGCCATGGCGTTACTGAATAACTAATGTCTTTGTTTGATCCTATTATAGTGAGGATAGTCCCAATTTATGGATAGCATCAAACTTCACAATGACCATATCAAATTACAAAATTAATAATTTATGGAGAAAAAGCAAATAGGATTATTCAATTAGCCTTCTTCTTAATGAATTTCTCAAATGACTTAATCAATCAATCAAACAAGACTTGTAAAGCATGGCTAATCACCAGTGAGGATATCCAGGTGCAGAGAATCCTGCTGCAGAGGTGCGGCTTAGTTTAACAGCCGGGTTTTGATTCCTTTCCTGAAGTCAAGCAGAGAGGGTGAGGTCCGGAGGTGAAGGGGGAGGTTGTTCCAGGACTTGGCCTTGAGGGAGGAGAAGAAATGACCTCCGCTCTGGTTTAAACATATGTGACGGGTGTGAGCAAGATGAAGGGAGGCAGAGTGCAGGTGTCTGGAATGTTGGTGGAGATGCAGTTGCTGATTGATGTATGCTGGACCCTAGATGTGCAGGGCTTTGTATGTGTGGATGGACATCTTGAAGAGACATCTCTTCTGAATGGGGAGTCAGTAGAGCTTAGTGAGGTGGAGGGTGGTGTTGGTCCACTTGGGGAGGTCGGGATGAGTCTAGTTGCAGAATTCTGTATGGTCTGTAGTCTCTTCGGTAGGTGTGAGGTAATTCCTGTGTAGAGTGTGTTGTCGTAGTCCAGACGGCTAGTTACTTGGGCTTGGGGGATGGTTTGTTAGGAGTTGCGGTGGAGCCATTTGAAGATCTTGTGGAGCACAAAATGTGTGAGGAAGCAGGTGAAGGAGACTGTGTTGATCTCGTTTTTCATGGTGAGCTTGCTGTCTAGGATGATGCTGAGGTTGCGGGCATGGTCTGTTGGTGTGGGCGAGGGTCCTAGTTTGGAAGGCCACCAGTTGTTGTTATACAGGGAGGTGTTGTTCCCAAAGATTAGTACCTCCATTTTGTCTATGTTGTAGAAGTTCGCCCTTTTCATAGAGGGCTCTTTTGATAGTGAGAGGATGAGCTGGATGTCATCAGTGTAGGATATCATGTTTAGTCCATGTAGGTGTTTAACAGGGTGGAGTTGAGAGAAGAGCCTTGAGGGATGCCACTGGTTATGTTCTTGTGTTCTGAGGTGAAGGGAGGAAGGCAGATTACCTGGGTCCTTCTAGTGAGGAAGGACGCAATCCATCTGAGGGCGTCTCCTTGAATTCTGATGTGGTGGAGCCTTTTGATGAGTGTGTGGTGGGATATGGTGTTAAATGCTGCTTAGAAAGGTTGAGGAAGATCATGGCCACTGATTGGCCTCGGTCAAGGAGGGCTCTGATGTTGCCAGTGGCTGCGAGGAGGGTGGTTTTGGTGCTGTGGTTGACATGGAATCCTGCTTGGGAGATGTCTAGAAGATTCTTGCTCTCGAGGTATTCTTTGAGTTGGTGGTTGATGGCTTTTTCGAGGACCTAGGCGGAAAAGGGGAGCAGAGTAATGGGATGGTAGTTTTTGAGTTTGCTGGGGTCAGTGGACAGTTTCTTGTGAAGGGGATTGACTTCAACATGTTTTCACTCTTCGAGGAAGGTGGCCATGGTGATGGATGCATTCAAAATGGTGGTGAGTTATTTGCTGATCAGCTTGCTCCCAAGGTTGAATATGCTGTTGGGACAGAGGTCAGCGGGTGCTCCAGAGTGGACGGAGTTCATGATGGTAGTGGTGCATTATGTTGGGAGCTGGGGCCAGGTGGTTAGCAGGAGGTCGGGTTTGTATCTGTGGGAGAGATGAGGCTAAGGATGTTGGTGACGGTGTGTTGGGACTCAAAGGTTTTGTAGCCTAATCCTGTCATGAGAGAAGTCTTCAAGAGTGTTGCAGAGTTCTTAGGAAGGGAGTGAAGATGTTTTTTAATGCTGAGTGGTGGGAGAACTCTCTGACAATGTTGAATAGTTCTTTACTGCGGTTAGAACTAACCTTGATGAGTTTGGCGAGGGCACTCCTTTTGTCTTTTTTAGAAGTTGGTGGTACTGGTTGAGCAATGTTTTCAAGGAGGTTTGGTCTGTGGTGTTCTTGTTTGTGCGCCACATTCTTTTAAAGTGCTTGCAGCTGCGTTTAGTAATTCTTAATTCTGTAGTGTACCAGCTGGCCTGCTTGGAGGGTCTCTTTGGTTTGATAGGCTTAATGGGCGCAGATCTATCGGTGCAATCAGTGATCCAGGTGGAGAAGTTTTTGACAGTCTGTTCTAGGTTGGTTGAGGTGTACGAGGAGAAGCAGTTGAGGGCGTAATTCCATTGGCTCTTCAATACTTTGTTTCAGCTTTGGTGATAGGTACTGGGCGGTTTGGTGATAGTGTCAGGGGGCTTGTGATGGTGAAGTGGATGATGACTTGGTCTGTCCAAGTGAGTTTGGTTATGTGACTGTACTTGACTCTGTGGCTGGTTGTGAAGATGGGGCTGAGTGTGTGTCCTCTGATGTGTGTAGGGTTGGGGATTAGTTGAGCAAGGCCAAAGGTGTTCATGCTTTTGAAGAGCAAGACCTCTGACCTCCCCTCACGCAGCTCCATCGCTGAGGCACTGCTCCCAGCACCTTTCTGGTTCTAGGTAGGTCTTCGAGGCCCTCCTCCACCCGCAGGCTCCTGCCTGCACCTCATCCCTGGTGGTCCAGTAGAAGAGCCTGTTCTTCTGCTGGCACGCTCCGTGTTTGCCAGCCTTTTGCTGTTCCTTTTTTCTGTTGCCTATTTCTGCTTTTTTGTTCCCTTTTTCCCTGTTTGCCTCAGTTTCTCGCTGTTTCCTGCCGCTGCTGACCCTGTGGTCCCTCCCTCCTGTGTGTTCCCACTCTCGCCTCCAAGCTGCTCTCCTTCTCCTGACCCCTACTTAATAATGGCCTCTGCACCAGTCTGTGACCCAACTGCGACCAGCGCCAGGGACCCTATTTTTTTACCCCCCTGTTACGACTCCAGCACTCTCCACGCACTCAACCCTGGATGCAACAACAACTGTCAGCTCTAGACACCGAGCAGCTCCAAAGGCCTGTTCTCCTGCTGACACTGCTGCCGCACCTTCACCTACCTCAGGACCCAGACAGCTACCGCCAACCAACCGGACGCCAGCACACTCAAACCCCTGAACTGCATCCTCCTCAATGTATGCTCCCTGCACAGACATGGAGCAGAAGTGTGGGACTTCCTCAACACCCTCTCACCTGACTTCACGCCAACTCCGCTCCTTAAATCGCAACCGCCATCCCTGACGGGTACAAGATCCTGAATAAATACTAACCCAACCACCCTGGAGGAGTCCTCGCAAACATCCACAAAAGTTCCCTCCGACTAACAACCTTCATCTCGTACAACACCTCACCACCCCATGGAACACATCCATTTCCAGTTCCAGTCCAACCCCAGAACGATACTCAGTGGAACTCTCACCTACAGACCACCTGGATCCTGCTCCCAGTTCACCAACAACATCTCAGACTACATTTCACCCCACTCCCTCGCCTCCACAGACTACGCACTGCTCGCAGACCTAAATTTCCACCTTGACAACCTCCGCGACCCTAACTCTATTGCTCTCCTAGAGAACCTCGCCAACATTGGGCTGAAGCAACTCATCTACATCCCCACCCACATGGCGGCACACACTCAACCCCCTCTTCACCAGATAAAACAACATTTGCTTCAGTCACACCACGGAAACTCTCTGGACGGACCACAACTGCGTCCACTTCTCCTTCTTGAAATCTACCACACACAGGCCTATGCCACGCCTCCCATGCAGAAATTGGAGCAAGATCACCAAAGATCACCTCACCTCCACCCTCATACACACTTTTCCCCCTACCACGACAGACGCCAACACGCCAGCCAACGACTTCTGCCAATGGATCGCCGTCCACTTCTCCTTCTCAAAATCTACCACACACAGGCCTATGCCATGCCTCCCATACAGAAATTGGAGCAAGATCACCGAAGATCACCTCACCTCCACCCTCATACACACTTTTCCCCCTACCACGACAGACGCCAACACGGCAGCCAACGACTTCCACCAATGGATCGCCAACTGCGTCTACACGCTCGCCCCCCTCCAGAACTCCGACAGATGATACAACACGAAAGCCACCTGGTTCCGGACGGAGCTCCGAGAATCCAAGCGCTCATGCAGGTGACTGGAAAAAGCATGGAGAAACAGTAAAGCCCCGGAAGCACGCACCACCTACAGAACTGCCACCACAGTACACCACCAACTCATCACACCGACAAAGAGAAATTTCATTCAGGACAGAATCCTCTCCAAATCCCACAACTCCAAGGAACTCTTCACCATCATACAAGAAATCACAAGACCCCATAGCAAAAACACTGACTTCCCTCCCTCCCAGGACCTCTGCAACAAACTCAGCTCCTTCTTCCACCACAAGATCAAGACACTCTAAGACAACTTCGACGACCAAGACCACGGCTCTGACCCAACACCATCCACCGCCTATGCCACCCAGCCGACCCTCCTTATCTGGAGCCCTGTCACCACAGAAGACACCGCAGAGACTATGAAGAGGATCCACTCCGGAGCTCCCACCGACTCCTGTTCGCCGCACATGTTCCATAGTACCGCGTCGGACATCGCATCAGAACTACAACGGACAATCAACAGTGCCCTTGAAACAGGATCGTTCCCCAAAGACTGGAAATGCTTCAAAGTCAAACCCCTCCTCAAGAAGCCCTCCGCAGACCCATGGACCTCAAGAACTACAGGCCCATCTCTCTCCACCCCTTCGCCACCAAAGTCATCGAGAAGATCGTTAACCCCCATAGAAACTAACAACATCCTTGACCCATCTTAATCCTGATTACGCAGAACCCACAGCACCGAGACTGCCCTCCTAGCCGCCACTGACGACATCCGCACCCTCCTCAATCAATGCCACACTGCAGCTCTCATTCTACTAGACCTCTCATCAGCCTTCGACACCGCCTCCCACGGCACACTAGCAGCTAGACTCCACAACTCCTGCATACAGGGAACTGCCTTAGACTGGATTTGCTCTTTCCTCTCCGGCAGAACACAAAGAGTAAGACTCATTCCCTTCAGCTCCGAAACCACAGAAATCAGATGCGGAGTACCCCAAGGATCCACCCTCAGCCCCACGCTCTTCAAAATCTACATAGCCCCCCTGTGATCATCGTCAGAAAACATGGACTCAGCATAGTATCCTATGCCAACAACACCCAAATCATCCTCTCCCTCACCAAGGAATCCGACATCACCAGGCTCAGCTTCCAGGAAGGAATGAAAGATGTTGCATACTGACTGAGCAGCAGCTGCCTGAAGCTCAACTCAGAGAAAATGGAAGTCCTCATCCTCGAGCCCACCCAGGCTACATGGGATGACACCTGGTGGCCCCCCGCCCTCGTAAACCCTCCCACCCCCATGGACCACGCCCGCAATCTTGGCTTCATACTTAAATCCATACCCACCTTGAATCGACAAATCAATGCCGTGTCCTCCACTTGCTTCAACACCTTGCGCATACTCTGCAAGACCTTCAAATGGATCCCCCCTGACTCAAGGAACACCGTCATCCACACAGTCATCACCAGCAGGCTGGACTACAGCAACACTCTCTACGCGGAATCAACAAACCACTCCTTCGCAAACTCCAGACCATCCAGACTCGTCCTCAGCATCCCATGACACAACCACATAACCAAAAGAGAGTTACCTTCATGCTGCTCACACATGCTGTTCTGCTCGATTTTCCCGGCCTTCTTGTGAGGAAAAGATGATTAAATGTGACTTCAGTCTCTTACCATTCAAGTCTAAGGGTTAGAGTAGTGAATGGAGCCTATTTACTAGGCACTTCGACATGATTCTGTGCTCTTCCCCATAGATCAGGGCTCGCACACATAGCCTAGGGGATAGATTCGTTAGTATTAGGGATAACCTGTCCTGTAGTGAGGGTATTTCACGGAGCTGTGCTGAATTCAGGCCTGGTAGGCCTCAAACGGGAGAGACTCCATCTTTCTTTCTGCTCCGGCAGCTTGGGATGCTTCTAGGTCAAACGTAATGTTTTAGTTATGAGGTGTTATTCGCTTGGAGAGAACCGGTTCAGGCCGGCCCTTATCGAAGGATTGTATTTTTCTTCATGCCGAAGACACTACATCAGGCCGGCCGGCTGGGAACGTGTCCTTGGTACGGGGAGGTACAAGAATTTGGTGGGCGGCAGGTAACGGGCCGGAATTTTCCATGAGGAAACGCACCTCTATATTAGTGAAAGTCTGAGGCAGTTACATGTTCAGTCCGTAGGCGGCATCTAGCCGTTAGCAGTAAAGCTACTACTTATTCCAGGGAAGACAGACGCCATCTTGAAGGCGGAGAAGAACCGAGAGACAGATGCTTTCCTAGCAGAATAGCCAGAGAGGAGAGAGTAGCCGATAAGGAAGAGGTCCCAGTGACTCGGAGAAGGGTGATTACAGGCGAGCCGAGGCACAGACGAGAAGGGAACCTAGATGACCACTGAGTGCAGGCTACATACTACTAAGGTGATGTCGACCCTTTCTTATTAGAGTGTACAACTTAATCTTTCACTTTTCTTTGCAGGTTATGTGTTATATCGTAATGTTATGTGATTGTGTATGTAATGAGTAATAAAGTATCCAGTTTGTAGTGAACCGACATGTGCTGCGTGTTCTTGTATAAGAGGGTAGCCTATTCTTCTAGTCAGCTGCGGCTACATGAACAGATGTTAACCCTGATCAGGTAAGTGGTAACTGAATAAGGGAAAGAGGAGCCCCTCGAACCTGAGAACAGGCTATGCTCGAACTGGCAATCCTTGTGTGATCTGATGAATAGTGAGACTGATTCCCTTTTTGTATGTTATGGTGATCATAGGATGAACTGTCGTATGAGACTGCCGTCTAGGTAGAGAGGTCTGGGTTCGTATAGGACCGCGAGGCCGCCACTTGTGATACTGTCGTATGGGCAGAGAGGTCTGGATTCGTAGGGGATCGCGAGGCCGCCGATTGTGCTGAGACTGCCGTCTGGGTAGAGAGGTCTGGGTTCGTATGGGACCGCGAGGCCGCCACTTGTGATACTGTCGTATGGGCAGAGAGGTCTGGATCCGGATGGGATCGCGAGGCCGCCACTTGTGATACTGTCGTATGGGCAGAGAGGTCTGGATCCGTATGGGATCGCGAGGCCGCCGACTGTGCTGAGACTGCCATCTGGGTAGAGAGGTCTGGGTTCGTATGGGACCGCGAGGCCGCCACTTGTGATACTGTCGTATGGGCAGAGAGGTCTGGATCCGTATGGGATCGCGAGGCCGCCGATTGTGCTGAGACTGCCATCTGGGTAGAGAGGTCTGGGTTCGTATGGGACCGCGAGGCCGCCACTTGTGATACTGTTGTATGGGCAGAGAGGTCTGGATCCGTATGGGATCGCGAGGCCGCCGATTGTAAGATAAGAGGTCTTGGTATGTATAGTAGGAATTCCCTGTCCTTAGGTGATAGATATATGTGGTTGCACTATTGTAAATAGGTTCTAGGGAGGGGGTAACGTTCTGGCTGGGTTAGTGAGGCTCTGATGAGCGGGTTCTATCTGATCCGAAAACCCAAGCAGAACATTTGGCGTCACAAACCGTTTACGAAACCTGTGTGCGTTGTGGTTGTATCGTGTTTGCCTTCGGCGCGTGCGTGGTTTTGTTTGTATATTATTTGTATATACCTGCGTGTAGTTTTCTTTTCTCTTTCTTCTTTTTCTTTTTCTCTTTTTCTTTCTTTTCAAAGATGTTTTCTAGAAAGTCGAAATCTACTTTTAAGTTACCCGTTGATATTCCCGGCTGGGATTCGACGCCTTATGAAGCCTTAGCCCGTGAGTGGGCTGATTCTACTGGTTTGAGTGAGAATTGGAATTCTTTTTTGGAGCTGGCGGAGCCGGCTAATGTGATTACTTGTTTACAGAAGGCGCCGGTATCTAAGGGTGATGAGCTTCCCGTTTTGGGACGCAGACGTTGGATTGTTCTGTCTGCGTACAGAATTCTGCATGAGAGGTTGTTGAAGTTACAGAACTTGCATAAGGATTTGGAAGTGAACTTTGTTGAGATTCAGAATGCTCATACTTTGTTGCGGTGTCAAAATAAGTTGCTTGCTGATAAACTTGAGACGTACCAAACTATTGCCGAGAGGGCGGCTGTGCGAATTGCTCGTTATAAATACAAGAATCGTCGTGGTCGGGTTTTGACGCGAAAGGTGCGTCTGGTCGTGGCGAAAGCCGGACTGGATTGGAATCCTGATGAATGGGATGGTAATATCTGGAACTCGAGTGATTCTCCTTCCTCGGGTGAGGAGTCTGCCAAGCGCGAGTCCTCTCGCTCCGGCCGTGATTGTAAGTCTGCTTCTTGCGCCTCTGATGGTGCACCCCGTGATTGCGCTCGTCCTTCGAGCGGGGTCGATGCTTCTTACACTGATTGTTCCTCTACGTGTACTGGTCGAGCTCCTTGTGATGCTCGTCCCGCGGTCTCGGTGCATCCAGTTTTTCGGCGGAAGGTGCAGCAGGCTCCCGGTGCTCCGAATGGTATTGCTTTAGACTCTTTGGAGGATTTTACTCAACAAGAAATTAGTGATATTTTGCAGCGATTTCGGCAGCGAGTTGGTGAGACCTTACTCACATGGATGGTGCGCCTTTATGAACTGGGCGCTGCTGGCATTATGTTGGATGCTGGCGATTGTTTGAAGTTTTGTTCCTTGAGTTCGGATTCTACTGTACAGGATCATTTTCGTAACTTTAATGCTGGTGGTCAAATTTCTTTGCTTCAATTGGCGACTGAGGGTTGTAATCAAAAATATCCTACTGAGTCTGACTGGCCTATGAATGACAAACCGTGGTATACTTTGCGCGATGCTGCGCAACGTCTCAAAGAGGAGGTGATGAAAACGGCAATTTTTCTGAATACTGCCGACAGGTTGCTTGATGGTTTCTTGACATCTTCTGTGCGGAATCGTATTATTCGTTCTTCCCCTGTTGCTTATAAGCAGGTCATGATGACTTTATTGATTAATCAGACTGGTAACATGTTATCTGTGGTGCTGGAATCGGTACGCCAACTCGGTGAGTTGGGTGAGTGGTTTAAACCTGAACGGCAGTCCCGGCCTGACACTCGTACTCCTGGTGACAATAAACTTACTAGACGTGATATGTTTTTTGGTCTTATGGCCGATGGTGTGCGGAAGGAGGACATTGATGGTGAGACTACTTCTCGTTTGTGGGAAATGTTTCGCAAACGTGGCTTGGATCGAAAGGAGGGTGCCCGGCGTGTTCGGACAACTGAGTGTGATCGTGGTTTTTCTGACGGTAGCGGTGATGACGACCGCCGTGGGCGCTCTGATCGTCGTGATGATCGACGTTATGTACGTGATTTGTCCCCCCGTCGTGTGAGAGACAGGGAGAGAGAGGGGGAAAGAGAGAGGGGGAGAGATGATTATGTTAACAGCAGACGTAGAGATGATAGGGATCAATCCCCTGAGTTGAGAAGGAGAGAGGATCGACACATATTGGCCGATCGAAACCCGCAGTACAATGCAGAGAACAGTAATCCATTTCGTAATGGAGATGGATATGAACAGGAGGTATCGATACCTGGGAAACGTGAGAGTCTTTATCCTGATTTATCTTGGTACACAGAACACAGTAAAAAGGACTAGGAAATAGGTCAAGCTCCAGTACACAGATGGGCTCACAGAGATAATAGACCCTATGTAGATATTGATATTTATTGGAGACATCGTAATATCCAAAGGGCCCGAGCATTGGTAGATACAGGAGCGGAGGCCACTCTTATTCATGGAAAATCAAAGAAGTTTAAAGGTCAGCCTTTTACAATTACCGGATTAGGTGGAAAGGAAACTCCCGCAGTTCAAACCTTACTTGAAATGAGAATAGGTAGAATTCCTAGAAAAGAATACTCTGTATTAGTGGTGCCACTCTTAGAATTCATAATTGGAATTGATATTTTGAAAGGAATGACTTTGCACTTAGATGATGGATGTTACCAATTTGGAACTAAACATTATATATCGTCCAGGCCTGTACGGGTTGGTCGTTTAAGAATGCCCCCCCATAAAAGTTCCCCAGGCGACAAAAGTGGTTCGTCAGAAGCAGTATCGTATTCCAGGTGGTCATGAAGAGATTAGTACCACTATTCAGGAGTTGGTGGATGCAGGAGTTATAACCCCAGTTACTTCTGCTTGGAATAATCCTGTTTGGCCTGTACGTAAGAGTGATAATTCTTGGCGCATGACTGTTGATTATCGAGAACTGAATAGACACACACCCTCTTTGACTGTTGCAGTACCGGATGTTATTACCCTAATTGAAAGAATCCAAAAACATCCAGGTACATGGTATGCGTCCATTGATATTGCTAATGCTTTCTTTTCGATTCCGATTGCCCCTGAGTGTCAGGAACAATTCAGTTTTACGTGGAACGGGCGTCAGATGACGTTTAGAAGTCTTCCCCAGGGC
Source organism: Triturus cristatus (assembly GCF_964204655.1). Lineage (NCBI taxonomy): Eukaryota > Metazoa > Chordata > Amphibia > Caudata > Salamandridae > Triturus > Triturus cristatus. The sequence goes on from NC_140593.1 coordinate 281,096,589, forward strand.
TATGTGCATAGTCCTACGATATGTCACCGGCTGGTGGCAGAGCATTTGACTGAGGTACCGGTTCATCCGCAAATTCAGATATGTCACTATATTGATGATATTTTGATCCAAGGCGAAACACAAGAGGAAGTTCAGACTCAATTGGATAGAGTCATTGAATGCTTGCGTGAGAAAGGTTGGGAAATCAACCCGGATAAATTACAAGGTCCGTCCCAGGCTGTGAAATTTTTGGGCATTAATTGGCATGAGGGGCACCGAGAAGTGATCCCTCAGGTTAAACAGAAAATTCTTGATTTTGCAGTTCCGAGGAATAGGAAAGAAGCCCAAAGCTTCATTGGTTTATTTGGCTTTTGGCGCCAGCATATTCCTCATTTGAGTCAAATATTGGCCCCTTTGTACCAGGTCACTCGTATAAAGAATGCATTTGAATGGGGTAAACCACAGCAAGATGCGTTCAGTCTGGCAAAAGAAGCAATTCAGCATGCTCTGGATTTATGGCCTGTATGTGATGGTGATGTGGATTTGAATGTGTCTGTACAAGGCCTTTATGCGAATTGGAGTTTGTGGCAGAAACAAGGCAAGAGTAGAGTACCGTTAGGTTTCTGGACTAAAAAGTTACCTGATGCTGGTGAGCGTTATACACCTTTTGAGAAACAGTTACTTGCATGTTATTGGGCTCTGGTGGATACCGAGCAATTGACTTTGGGACATGATATAGTTTTGCGACCTGAAATTCCTATCATGCAGTGGGTTTTGAGTTCGCCGAAAACTCACCGAATTGGACACGCTCAAGAGGCGAGTGTGATTACATGGAAATGGTATATACAAGACAGGGCACGTGTGGGACAAAAAGGAGTTGCATCTTTGCATGAGCAGGTGGCACGGGCGCCATCGACTGAGACTGAGAGTGAATGTTCCGTACCTTTAGTACAGGAGTCTCCTGTTAAGTGGGGTAAACCTTTTGATGATTTGTCCGCAGAGGACAGAAACCATGTCTGGTTTACGGATGGTTCAGCAAGGTTCATAGGGACGAAACGGCATTGGAAGGCAGTGTCCTATAATCCGATCACACAAAAATTGCTGAGTACGACTGGTGAGGGTAAGAGCAGTCAATTTGCTGAACTCTATGCTGTTTATCAAGTTCTGAAACAAGAGTTACCTGGCACATGTCATATTTTTACCGATTCTTGGTCTACTGCCAATGGACTGGCAGTTTGGTTACCGACTTGGCATTCCCATAGTTGGAAAATCCATTCAAAAGAACTGTGGGGAAAAGAATTATGGCAGGAGATTTGGGAAATGCTCCCACAGAGTACTGTTACAATCTTCCATGTGGATGCTCATACCCCGATAGACTCTCTTGACAAATTCTTTCATAATATTGCAGATGAGAAATCTAAAATTGCTGAGGCAGTGGTGGACACGCAAGATTCTGATATTGCGGGATTGGCGAAATGGGCCCACCAGAAAGCAGGACACTTTGGAGAGAAAGCCACTAGCAGGTGGGCTGCTGATCGAGGAATTTATATTCCCCTAGATTTAATCAAAAATGTTATTCTACATTGTCCCATTTGTCAGCATATCAGGCAGCGCAAAGTGCCCCAAATTGTTAAAGGTCATTTACATCGCGGGAAATTGCCCGCTCAAATTTGGCAGATTGATTACATTGGTCCACTTCCTATGAGTAGGAATTGTCAATATGTTTGCACCATTGTTGATACATACAGTGGCCTGTTGGTGGCCCTTCCCTGTAAGCAAGCTACCCAATTGAATACTATTAAAACATTGGAATTGATTATGATGTATTATGGTGTGCCATTCCAAATTCAATCTGATAATGCATCCCATTTTCGTGGAAGATTGGTACAGGAATTCTGTGTGGAAAACAATATTGAATGGGTGTTTCATATACCATATTATCCACAGGCCTCGGGTCTTGTGGAGCGGTTGAATGGCTTGCTAAAAGATCAATTGCGTAAATTAACAGATGACAAGTATAAGAATTGGCGAGACTTTTTGCCTCAAGCGCTATTGATTTTGAATAACCGTCCTTTTCTAAATGCTGAATCCCCACTTATGCGTTTGTTTCCTCCGAATGTTGATGCTAAGCCCAATGAAATCAGAGAGACCGTGATGTACTGGGAGATTACTCCCGGAGCTTTGGCTCCATGTAGAGCGACCCCAGGGTCGGCAGGTTTAGACCTGCATGCCATGGATGACACCGTTATAAAAAGTAAGGATCGAGTCATCATTGAAACCGGTGTTGGTGTTCATATACCAACTGGAAATTTTGGATTAATCGCCCCTAGATCGGGGCTGGCTGTAAAAGGCATTCAGGTGCTTGGAGGAATCATTGATAGTGATTATCAGGGAGAGATTAAGGTGCTCCTGCTGAATAGCAGTGAGGTTGACTTACTGATACATCAAACTGACCGAGTGGCTCAATTGCTAATAATGCCTGTCTTCAGTGGTGAGATGACAAAAGGCACTGCCCCAACGTTGCTAACTGTACGAGGCCAGAAAGGTTTTGGCTCCACAGATAATCCTGGGGCCAGAGTTTGGGTGCAGTCGCCTAAGAATCCCCCTGAACAAGCAGAAGTGATTGCAACCGGTCAAGACAACACCATTTTAGTTATGAGACCAGGGAAAGATAGCTGGGAAGCAGTCCCGGCTGACAAATGTTACTTACGAGAATGAATAATGCCTGTATTTGATTCTCTTTCAGATCATTCTTTGGACTGTTGCTGCAGGATGTGTCGGCGTTGGACTCCTTTTGGGCTGGTACGACGAGAGAGGAGGGATCCCATCAACCCGGGCTGAGTTGAGAACCCGAGTGTCGCGTTCCTTCGCTGCGTGGGATTCGTCGCCGAACTTTTGGATTACATTGGCCAAGCAAGTGACTAAAGCCCCTCATTTCTGCTTGACACCGATGAGATCGGTGACGGACATTCTGGCAACTTGTTTAGTTGCTGTCCCTGCTTCATTGGAGACTTTGACTCATATTTTTAATATATCAAATGCTCGCCCCAATGTTCTTCTGGGCGATTTCGCTGCCCATGAGTATTGCCCCTTGTGTACTGTACTGTCAGACCCGATACCGCCCATCCAGTCCCAAATAGTTACCTATAATATCACACAGGGTGATTTATGTTTTTTCCTTACTTGTGATCCTAGGGTGATTTCTGAATGTATGCGTTTAAAATTGAAAGGTGCCACTTCATTCACCGCTCATGAACGAACTTTGTGCCTTCAAAGGACACCGAAAGCATGTACTTCTGTTCAGAATAACATGACTTGCAAGAGTATGGTAGTTACCCCCAGTCACTATCGCACGATGTTACTACCTGCCGGATGGCTTTTCTCATGTGGTAATACTTCCTGGCCATATATCCCCGCAAATATTTCTGGAGGCCCTTGTGCCATTACTAGACTGAGCTTACTAATGTTTTCATCACATCCGAATGCCAACTCTCGTGTGATTCGAGATACAGTGAGGTTACAGGAGGATTGTGACTCATCTTTGCATTTATATTCCAAGTCTGAATACCTTAGCCTGGCTATTTCAATTGTTGGTGTTCCTGCTTTGGCAGTTTATAATGCCAAATCTATTGGGAAAATGGCCTGCTGGATGGTAAAATCCATCAATCATACTTCTACAGTCCTGTCTGACATGCTATTAGACGCCCAGGGTGAACGAAGGGCTATCTTGCAAAATCGAGCGGCCATTGATTATCTTTTGCTTAAACATGGACACGATTGTTCTGATTTTGAGGGTCTTTGTTGTTTTAACTTGTCGGATCATACAAAATCCATTCAAGCTCACATTGATAAACTACATGACTTGACAGAAGAAGTTAGAAAACACATTGACCAGGGCTGGTTTGACTGGCTCTTTAATTGGTTACCTAATTTACATATGTTACGTCAGATATTAGGAGGTATTCTGATTACTATCGGCATTTTGATTTCTATCTGTTGCTTTATTCAGTGTATTCCTTCACTACTACAATTCTGCACACCTGGTACTAGATATAGATCAGTTAGTCTTGTTTCATATTATTCTTCCACAGATATTAGTTCCGTTTAATGAATGTATAATAGACTGAAGTCAAGGGTGAAATGTTCTGCTCGATTTTCCCGGCCTTCTTGTGAGGAAAAGATGATTAAATGTGACTTCAGTCTCTTACCATTCAAGTCTAAGGGTTAGAGTAGTGAATGGAGCCTATTTACTAGGCACTTCGACATGATTCTGTGCTCTTCCCCATAGATCAGGGCTCGCACACATAGCCTAGGGGATAGATTCGTTAGTATTAGGGATAACTTGTCCTGTAATGAGGGTATTTCACGGAGCTGTGCTGAATTCAGGCCTGGTAGGCCTCAAACGGGAGAGACTCCATCTTTCTTTCTGCTCCGGCAGCTTGGGATGCTTCTAGGTCAAACGTAATGTTTTAGTTATGAGGTGTTATTCGCTTGGAGAGAACCGGTTCAGGCCGGCCCTTATCGAAGGATTGTATTTTTCTTCATGCCGAAGACACTACATCAGGCCGGCCGGCTGGGAACGTGTCCTTGGTACGGGGAGGTACAAGAATTTGGTGGGCGGCAGGTTACGGGCCGGAATTTTCCATGAGGAAACGCACCTCTATATTAGTGAAAGTCTGAGGCAGTTACATGTTCAGTCCGTAGGCGGCATCTAGCCGTTAGCAGTAAAGCTACTACTTATTCCAGGGAAGACAGACGCCATCTTGAAGGCGGAGAAGAACCGAGAGACAGATGCTTTCCTAGCAGAATAGCCAGAGAGGAGAGAGTAGCCGATAAGGAAGAGGTCCGAGTGACTCGGAGAAGGGTCATTCCAGGCGAGCCGAGGCACAGACGAGAAGGGAACCTAGATGACCACTGAGTGCAGGCTACATACTACTAAGGTGATGTCGACCCCTTCTTATTAGAGTGTACAACTTAATCTTTCACTTTTCTTTGCAGGTTATGTGTTATATCGTAATGTTATGTGATTGTGTATGTAATGAGTAATAAAGTATCCAGTTTGTAGTGAACCGACATGTGCTGCGTGTTCTTGTATAAGAGGGTAGCCTATTCTTCTAGTCAGCTGCGGCTACATGAACAGATGTTAACCCTGATCAGGTAAGTGGTAACTGAATAAGGGAAAGAGGAGCCCCTCGAACCTGAGAACAGGCTATGCTCGAACTGGCAATCCTTGTGTGATCTGATGAATAGTGAGACTGATTCCCTTTTTGTATGTTATGGTGATCATAGGATGAACTGTCGTATGAGACTGCCGTCTAGGTAGAGAGGTCTGGGTTCGTATGGGACCGCGAGGCCGCCACTTGTGATACTGTCGTATGGGCAGAGAGGTCTGGATTCGTAGGGGATTGCGAGGCCGCCGATTGTGCTGAGACTGCCGTCTGGGTAGAGAGGTCTGGGTTCGTATGGGACCGCGAGGCCGCCACTTGTGATACTGTCGTATGGGCAGAGAGGTCTGGATCCGGATGGGATCGCGAGGCCGCCACTTGTGATACTGTCGTATGGGCAGAGAGGTCTGGATCTGTATGGGATCGCGAGGCCGCCGACTGTGCTGAGACTGCCGTCTGGGTAGAGAGGTCTGGGTTCGTATGGGACCGCGAGGCCGCCACTTGTGATACTGTCGTATGGGCAGAGAGGTCTGGATCCGTATCGGATCGCGAGGCCGCCGATTGTGCTGAGACTGCCGTCTGGGTAGAGAGGTCTGGGTTCGTATGGGACCGCGAGGCCGCCACTTGTGATACTGTCGTATGGGCAGAGAGGTCTGGATCCGTATGGGATCGCGAGGCCGCCGATTGTAAGATAAGAGGTCTTGGTATGTATAGTAGGAATTCCCTGTCCTTAGGTGATAGATATATGTGGTTGCACTATTGTAAATAGGTTCTAGGGAGGGGTTAACGTTCTGGCTGGGTTAGTGAGGCTCTGATGAGCGGGTTCTATCTGATCCGAAAACCCAAGCAGAACACATGCTTACAAAGCCCTCCACAACACCGGACCCCAATATCTCACTAATAGAATCTCTTTCCATGCCTCCAAGAGAAACCTCCGCTCCACCGACCGTGTCTCTACCAAAATCCCCCACATCCACAGAGCTAGAACGGGGGACAGATCCTTCTCATACATCGTGGCCAAGACCTGGAATTAACTCCCCCTCAGCATCAGACAAATCCCTACACTGCAAGCCTTCAGAAAAGACCTCAAAAGGTGGCTTTTCGGATGACCTCGGATCTGCCTGATCCCCCCAGCTCCTTGAGACCCTCACGGGTGAGTAGTGCACTCTATAAATCCCTGATTGATCGATTGAGGTTGGCAGTGTTAGTGTCATTGGGGTTGTCAATAGGAAAGGTTGTGTAGTTCCCATTAATCAGTACGATCTGCGCATTTGTGGACAACGTAAACTTTGGGTGAGGTGCCTAGACTGAGCCCATACACCCCCTTAGTATATGTTGCCCTAGAGATCAGCTAGCTCACAGTGCCACCACAAGCCGAACCAAACCCAAACAGGGAGAAAATGGTTTCTGGTAACCACTGAACATGATAACCCTGCCCTCTCAGAGACCATGGTAACAGATCTAGAAACCTTTCGTTCAGTCACTGGTGCACTCTTGTTCTCAGAGGAGTATACAGAGAATACACAAAAGGACGTTTTTCAATATATTTATTGAACCAATGCTATTCTTGGTTAGAGTACATGTGCTGCAATAATCAATAGACAGAAGCATATGAAAGTGATTACAAGCACCAAAATAGTGAATAGCAGGTATAGTTACACCATAGTGCTAAGAACAGTGTATATATGCTGACATATAAAAGAAGGTAGTAATCAGGCGTACTCCTATTATGCAATCCTTCCCCTATCTGTGTCTAGAGTGTGTGCAAGTGTGATCCAACCCCATTGCCTGGCAGAACAAAATGTAAGACCCCGTCTTGGTCACAAACTGGACACCCTTCATGGATATGTTAGGCAGATGCTTGACGAAGCATCAGCATGCATGGACCTTTCGATATCAGCAGAAGTGTTTCCTGTGACTGACCCCCTGAAATACTTATTTATTTTTAATAAAAAGCAACTTTGCGATGTATATACAAATTTGCATTGCTATGGGTTTGAAGCTAGCCCTGTCGGCCAAGGTGTTTGAGGCATCATAATAATGTTGCGTTAAGTGAAATGTGTAAGTAAAGCAGTTTCAGAGGCACTAATTCAACATTGTCACACACGCAAATATGTGCAAAGGGTTATTATAAAATGTTATTGTACAGAAAGAGAGCAATGTAAGAAAATGTGCAGCATTTCTATAGGTATCTAATCAGGCACATAACAGAAATTGAGGTCTCTGAGGATCATGTAATTCTTGGAGTCAAAGACGAGTTGGACAATAAAATCAGGGATGGCATCACAGAAGCTAGGGCTAGGTCCTGAATGTCTGTTGGAGAGGGTTCCTGTAATGGTGGTTTTGCATAGGTGTGGATTGTTTCCTTGTGGATGATGGCAATTCCACCTCTGTGTTTCTTGATGTGGTCTTGGTGTGTTATGTTGTAGCCGTCTGGCATTGCTGTGGCAGATGACGGGTTGATCCAGGTCTCTGTAAGGAAGATGACGTCAGGGGTAAGGGAAGTGATGGTGTCCTAGATCTCAGTGGCATGTTTGCAGAAAGATCTTGCATTGAGCAGGAGGCAATGGAAATGTTCAGGGCTTTTTGCAGTGTCCCCCCACTGTTTGGTCCCATTTTGACTACTAGATACTGGTTTTCTGACTCTGATTGTGCCCTGGGCTCTACTAAAGAGATCCACAGCCTGCTCTCTGATTAAAAGCACATGGTAATTAGGTATAATTGCAATTGGTACTAATAGCCTACCTGTAAGTTCCTAGTATATGGTATGGCATGTAGGTTTAGAGGCCCACCAGATTTAATGTAATTCAGTGTGCACTGCACTGCTGTCATTTTAAAGGCAGTCCTACTTTGCAGGCTGCTGTTAAAATTAAATGATATGCACATTTGACTTTGGAATTGAAGGTGCTTCCAAAGTCCTAACCTACCTTATGTTTACATATAAGTCACCCCTAAGGGCCTCGGGGGTAGATTGCCTTGTAACTATGAGATGGGGCATTGCAAATGATGTTTTACATGCTATGGTGAGGGAAAACTGCCAATTTAGTTTTTCCTTATTGTAGCACATTGGCTAACATAGGAATAATGTAATAAAGTATAACTATTGACAGAAGAAAGCTAAACGTATACTTCAAAGTATTAAAATGTTACTTAGAAAAAATCCAACAACTTGCCAAGATTGGATTTATTATAACTATCACAGAAACGAAGTTACAGAACCTTCTTTTCTGATTAACCAAAAAAACAGCCTTCCAGCAGCCTCTCCTGGTTGGTCAGCCTCGGTAAGGCTCAGTCAAACTGCTCTGATGAGCTGTGAAGTGCCCTACATAGAGGTAAAGGACATCTGTTAGGGGGAGATCTGCAGCTGCAGGGCAGAAGGCAGGATGGGGGTGGTGTAGCCAAACTGGTCTTCAAAGAGGGAATAGCAGTTAGGACAGAACACAGGCTCACCGCTACATCCTGCACCCCCAGCGAGAAGCAGTCCCAGTAATTGAATTAGAAGAGGATATGGAAGAGGCGTGTTAGAAACATAGCCATGCCAGTGGGTTGGCTTAGCCAGACCCTGACCTCCAGGAGACAGTTTCTCAATTTTGGATTTAAAAAGAGCAGTGCTTTCTGTGTCAAGAATATGCCACACTTTGGAGGAAGCTGTCATACCTCTGTGTGGAACCCTGTATCCCCTTGGTCAGTAGATTCCCTGAAAGCAACAGGTTAAAAGAGCTCCACCAGCATCATATTCAGCAGGAAGAAACCAGCTGACCACCTTCAGCAGAACTTTAAAGGATTTGGCCAGGTGCTTTGTTGGAGATGTAGTCCCAACATCCAACATCCCAAGGACCAACTCAGAGCTTCTGGAACCATGTATTGGTGTTGTGGACACTTTGAAACCCCATAAGGACTTTCTGAAAAAAGAGTCCGAAGTTTGAGAAGCTTTCGAGAAATGTTCTCAAATAGCTCCATAAGGTGACCGACGCATCGATGAGAGTCAAGTCAGTGACGTCAAACCACGACTCAGCCTGAGTTTCAGATTTGCCCTGCTGAGGCTCCAGAGCTTTTCATTATCAACAAGACCTCCAGGAGTTGATCGAGGTATTGCGCTGAGCCAAGCCGCTGCCACCGAACCCAAAGCCAGCCTGACAAGGAACCTCGCTTGACGTTGAGAGAAAAAGCTCCAAAAAGTGACTAAGTCAGAAGGTAAAAATTTGACCTGGCACTACCTGTAAGTGTATCCGACACGTGCTCCATCATGGGTGGCCTGAAATTTTCTTTGACTTTGTCTGGGCCAAGCATGACCTGATGTCCCAAAGTGCTGCTTTGTGCTTTTAGGCACTTGAAAGTGCATATTCTTTATAAATTCATATCTCCAGTTCCCTATATTGGATTTTTGTTGTTTTGGTGTCATTTTAATCATAAAAATATGTCCTATTTTATAGATTGGTGTTGGAATTTTATTGTGTTTGTGTTTTACTTATTTAATGTATTGGTGTTTTTAAGTGCTTTACTCACCTGTTTCCTAAGTGATACCTTGACTGGCCCTTATATTGTGATTCTGGCCGTATTACCAGTGGTAGGTTCCTACTTACCACTACTAATAAACCTATTTCAACAGTTATTATACAAAGCATATGGCAAAAGAATCTGCAGTACAATGATGAAGTAAAAAAATGAAGGCTAATGCATTGTTACAGCAGTTTGTGGCAGAAATAATGGCTATGCAAATGAGGCAAATAAGGTAACAGTAATGCAGAGTTTTTGAACAGAGGAGAACAGAAACAAAGGGGTTGGGAGCGAGCAACAAGTAGCAGTGAGGAGGAGATGGCCCTAGAACCTGCTCAATGTGGCCTCCATTAATTAGGTCCTTGGAGGAGGGAGGAGCATTAGGAGGTGGTGGACAGGGCTTACCAGAGGTGGGAAGCAGGATATCAAGAGCAGGCAAAAATCGAGAGGTGGCGTAAAATACAGCAGAAATTACAGCATTAGACAGTGTAGGCTATGTGGTACAGAATTAAACAATGTGATTATACAAAGTGCATGGTAAACAAATCTGCAGTACACAATGATACAGTTAAAAACTGAAGGCTAATACAATGTTAAACAGTGCTTGGCAGAAATAATGGCTGGGCACATGAAACAAATATGATAACAGTAACACAGAGTCATTGAACAGAAGAGAAAGGAAACTAAGTGGCTGGGGTGAGCACCATGAAGCAGCAAAGCGGAGCTGGCACAAGGCGTAAGGTGTATTTACTCTTTTGAAATGGACAACCTACATGTGAGTACCAAAAACCCTGGGCAAATAACATATTATACAACTAAAGCCAGCCCTTTATCTAGGAGCATGTTCCCACTACCCTTCACGTTTATTCTCTATTTAAGCAAACAAGCTCAATACATTCTCTGTTAAGGCAGCGGGGAAATGTGCCACAGTTTACCTCTATAGTATAAGGCAAGCCAGGAATCCATATTCAAGTCAGTCAGTCAAATAGCTTTATTTCCATAGCAAGTATCATAAAAGCAACATCATTCTTACAGGGTAAAAGATACGAGCTATCATAAAAACAGTAATAAAAATAAGTATTTAAGTATAAGTACTCCTCGGGGAGAGGAGTTGGCCTAACGGCTAGGTCGCTCGACCTCGGACCTGGGGAACTGGGTTTGAGTCTCGGCAATGACGATGAACCTCCTGTGATTCTGGGCAAATCACTTAATCTCCCTGTGCCTAACAAAAAATGAATGTGTGTCCTCATGTAACATAAATGGTGCTATGTAAAGCGCTCTGATACCTGATTGGATTCGGGTCAAGTTCGCGCTATATAGAAAAACTCTGCATAAAAATAAAACTCTGCAAACTCTGCAAGTATGTACATTCTATCTGAACATAATATACAAAGGATTAATCATTTTGTTGGTAGTTATTAACAGTAACACACTAATCCCTCAGTCAAGGTGGAAAGTTCATTTGTAAATTTGATAAATATTAAGATATAATTAAACATTTCATCTCTGTCATCTTTTTCAGCTGTTTTATGACATTTGGAAATATATAAAAAAAGCATTTGCAATATAAAATCATACCTCACTACGCAGAAATATAGACCTAACGAGCCATATTCAGCCAAGGTATTTTGCCACACCACAGGCAAAAAGAGATCTTGGATCTGATTTGAAGATCCGCAGAGCAACACAATGGTCTGGGGTACCCAGATGTCTACAAATCGGTTTAATCCATCTTGATCTGGCCCGGGAGTAAGTTGGGCATGTATACATGAGGTGGGCCACGCTCTCTTTTGGTGCATCACAGCAGGGGCAGGAAGCAATTGTCTGATGAGGAGGACTCCATTTTGCAGTTAGCTCACTAACTAAGAGGGAGCCGACCCTAAACTGTATGTAGAGTGCCCTATCTCTTGAGCTCTGAATAAAATCTAAATATGGTTCCAGAAGTATATGCTGCTTAAACTGATAAAACTCTTCTGCCATCCTACCTGCTCTTGGGTTGCTAAGTTCCTGTGCGTCAACCCAGGCCCAATATACTTTTTTAAGATCGTCTTTACAGGGTGGGTTCTGACCTTCCCAAGAATCTTTAAGGCCTAGGTCAAATACTAGTTTATTAATATTATTAATCCAGCTAACCCTGTGGTTGCCGTCTAAGCTAATTACCTCTTTACATGCAGCCGCATATTTGGTTAGCTCGGCAGTTCGCAGCAATCAAGCCCAATAAAACAGCAGTCTAGATCTAGGAATTAAGGGTGGGCGTAGTTCGCGAAGTAGCACTTCGCGAAGCTACGCAAAGTGAAGTTCGCACTTCGCGAGCTACGCGTAGCACTTCGCGAACTGCGTAGTAACATGTTCGCACTGTGCAAGATGTTGTTTTCAATGATTGCACAGTGCAGACAAGCAACCGGCACTGTGCAATCATTGAAAATGGCATCTTGCACAGTGCGAGCTGTAGTTTTCTGCTGCTCGAGTAGATTTTTACTCGAGCTTCAGCTTTCTCAACGCGAACTGGTAGTTTCTCATCGCGAGTGGTCGCGAGCATACGCGACCACTCGCAATGAGAAACCTGACCTCCTCGCGTTGGGAATCTCGCCGGGAGGTTTATTTTCCATGCTCGCGATCGCCAACTTGCAGTTGCTGATCGCGAACAAGGAAAAAGTCTCGCCGGGATGTCATTTTGCTTGCTCGCGGTCGCCAACTTGACGTTGAGGACCGCGAGCAAGCAAAAAATGACCGCAGCACTACGCAACACTACGCTACGCGTGTTCGCACTGTGCTACGTGCAGTTCGCGAAGTGCGAAGTAGCGCGAACTTCGCAAACTACGCGAGCGTAGCGTAGTGCTTCGCCCAGGCCTACTAGGAATATCTCTATAAGAGCGTCTTCCCATGTCGCTCATCAAGGGCTTGAGTGGGGTATTTCTGGGAAGGCTCACCAACTCTCTCAGGAACTTGTGTTCGGATCTATTCAAGTAGAACAATGTTTAAGAAATCACGAAGGTGAAAGCAAGTTAATATGTCATGAAGGATACCAATAAAAGATACCAGAAGGGTATTCAGCTGTATTCACTATTGACCATTATTTATTATAGGTGAGGTTGTTCCAGCTATTTTATTGCCATAACACAAATGATTGGAGAGTACATTTTCTTGATGGACCGTGCTTATGACATTCCACATGCCACTCTACACGAACAAGAAAGTTTTGTTTGTGGCTGTTGTACTACTGAATATTGTGCCAAAGAATATTGACAAAAAAGAATATTATGGACAGGCTATCGAGGGACCAAATATCATTAAATATATATATATTTTCACTGAAAAGGTTACGGGGACTTTATAGGTAGAAAGAGAATTTTTTTTAAACGTAGAAATTTACTGAAAAAACCAAAGGTTACAGGGACATTATAGTTAGGCTCAGGTTTCACTCATACAAAACAATAGAAATTCAGCAGTTATAGTTACCTGAGCTAACTATAACTTACTCACCCGCAATGCACTACTAATGACCTCACATGTTACATCACTGATGACATGGTCAGTGATGCCACTGATTGTATCTCAAATGAATGACATCTATGATGACATTTATGATGACATCTATGATGACATCATCCCTTGAATGTGCTTCACAAATGTTTCTGAGATTTAAAGATATATATTAAGCTACAGCATACATTAAATTACTCTTCTTTCTGCACTAGTAATTAGTCATACTATTTCTAAGATATCTCTTCTGAGTGGCTGTCTGTCTGTATCAGTGTGTGAGTGGATGTCTGAGGGGCTGTATGGGTGTGTGAGTGAGTGTGTGAGTGAGTGTGTGAGTGGCTGTATTGGAGAGTGAGTGGGTGCATGAGTGGCTATATGGGTGAGTGAGTGGCTGTATGGGTGAGTGAGTGGATGTGTAAGTAACAGTATGTGTGAGTGAGTGGCTGTTTGAGGAGGTGTGTGGCTACCTTAGTGGGTGTGTGAGTGGCTGTATTGGAGAGTGAGTGTCTATGTGAGTGGCTGTATGGGTGGTCTGAGAGCTTGCAGGGATGAGTAAATGGGTATGTAGGTGGTTGTGAGAGTGTGTGAGTGGGTGTTGAGTAGTTGTATGGTATGTCAATGGGTCTGCTGAGATGCTTTATGGGTGAGTGACTGGCTGTCTGAGTAATTATATGATTGATTAACTGGGTGTGTGAGTAGCTGTATGGATGATGTATGGCTGTGTAAGTTGTTGTGAAGGTGAGTAAATGGTTGTATGAGTAGCTGTATGAGTGACAGTGTGGTTGTATGAGTGGTCGTATGAGTGAGTGAGAGGGGTTATGAGTGAATGGATGAGTGAGTGGGTGTGTGAAAAGTTACATGGATATGTGAATAGGTATGTGAATGGTTCTCTGGGTATGTGAGTGAGTAAGTGTGTATGAGAGACTGTATGGGATGTAAGTGAGTGTGTGAGTGGTTTTGTGGATGATGTCATCAGTGATGTCATCAGTGATGTCATTTGGGATGTCATCAGTGATGTCACTGACCATGTCATGAATGATGTACTATGTGAGGTCATAACCAATGCATTGTGGGGGCGTACGTTACAGTTAGCTCAGGTAACTATAACAGCTGAGTTTCTATGGTTTTGAACAAGTGAAATCTGAGCCTTTTCAGTCAATTTCTCAATTAATTTTATTCTATTTCCTTATTATAACTAATCCCTCAGTCAAGGTGGAAAGTTCATTCGTAAATTTGATAAATATTAAGATATAATTAAACATTTCATCTTTGTCATCTTTTTCAGCTATTTTATGATATTTGGAAATATATAAAAAAAGGATTTGCAATATAAAATCATACCTCACTACGCAGAAATATAGACCTAACGAGCCAAATTCAGCCAAGGTATTTTGCCACACCACAGGCAAAAAGAGATCTTGGATCTGATTTGAAGATCCACAGAGCAACACAATGGTCTGGGGTACCCAGATGTCTACAAATCGGTTTAATGCATCTTGATCTGGCCCGGGAGTAAGTTGAGCATGTATACATGAGGTGGGCCACGCTCTCTTTTGGTGCATCACAGCAGGGGCAGGAAGCAATTGTCTGATGAGGAGGACTCCATTTTGCAGTTAGCTCACTAACTAAGAGGGAGCCGACCCTAAACTGTATGTAGAGTGCCCTATCTCTTGAGCTCTGAATAAAACCTAAATATGGTTCCAGAAGTATAAGCTGCTTAAATTGATAAAACTCTTCTGCCATCCTACCTGCTCTTGGGTTGCTAAGTTCCTGTGCGTCAACCCAGGCCCAATATACTTTTTTAAGATCGTCTTTACAGGTTGGGTTCTGACCTTCCCAAGAATCTTTAAGGCCTAGGTCAAATACTAGTTTATTAATATTATTAATCCAGCTAACCCTGTGGTTGCCGTCTAAGCTAATTACCTCTTTACATGCAGCCGCATATTTGGTTAGCTCGGCAGTTCGCAGCAATCAAGCCCAATAAAACAGCAGTCTAGATCTAGCAATATCTCTATAAGAACGTCTTCCCATGTCGCTCATCAAGGGCTTGAGTGGGGTATTTCTGGGAAGGCTCACCAACTCTCTCAGGAACTTGTGTTCGGATCTTTTCAAGTAGAACAATGTTTAAGAAATCACGAAGGTGAAAGCAAGTTAATATGTCATGAAGGATACCAATAAAAGATACCAGAAGGGTATTCAGCTGTATTCACTATTAACCATTATTTAATATAGGTGAGGTTGTTCCAGCTATTTTATTGCCATAACACAAAAGATTGGAGAGTAAATTTTCTTGATGGACCGTGCTTATGACATTCCACATGCCACTCTACACGAACAAGAAAGTTTTGTTTGTGGCTGTTGTACTACTGAATATTGTGCCAAAGAATTTTGACAAAAAAGAATATTATGGACAGGCTATCGAGGGACCAAATATCATTAAATATATATATATATTTTCACTGGAAAGGTTACGGGGACTTTATAGGTAGAAAGAGAATTTTTTTTAAACGTAGAAATTTACTGAAAAAAACAAAGGTTACAGGGACATTATAGTTAGGCTCAGGTTTCACTCATACAAAACAATAGAAATTCAGCAGTTATAGTTACCTGAGCTAACTATAACTTACTCACCCGCAATGCACTACTAATGACCTCACATGTTACATCACTGACGACATGGTCAGTGATGCCACTGATTGTATCTCAAATGAATGACATCTATGATGACATCATCCCTTGAATGTGCTTCACAAATGTTTCTGAGATTTAAAGATATATATTAAGCTACAGCATACATTAAATTACTCTTCTTTCTGCACTAGTAATTAGTCATACTATTTCTAAGATATCTCTTCTGAGTGGCTGTCTGTCTGTATCAGTGTGTGAGTAGATGTCTGAGGGGCTGTATGGGTGCGTGAGTGAGTGTGTGAGTGGCTGTACTGGAGAGTGAGTGGGTGAATGAGTGACTATATGGGTGAGTGAGTGGCTGTATGGGTGAGTGAGTGGATGTGTAAGTAACAGTATGTGTGAGTGAGTGGCTGTTTGAGGCGGTGTGTGGCTACCTTAGTGGGTGTGTGAGTGGCTGTATTGGAGAGTGAGTGTCTATGTGAGTGGCTGTATGGGTGAGTGAGTGGTCTGAGAGCTTTCAGGGATGAGTAAATGGGTATGTAGGTGGTTGTGAGAGTGTGTGAGTGGGTGTTGAGTAGTTGTATGGTATGTCAATGGGTCTGCTGAGATGCTTTATGGGTGAGTGACTGGCTGTCTGAGTAATTATATGATTGATTAACTGGGTGTGTGAGTAGCTGTATGGATGATGTATGGCTGTGTAAGTTGTTGTAAAGGTGAGTAAATGGTTGTATGAGTAGCTGTATGAGTGACAGAGTGGTTGTATGAGTGGTTGTATGAGTGAGTGAGAGGGGTTATGAGTGAATGGATGAGTGAGTGGGTGTGTGAAAAGTTGCATGGATATGTGAATAGGTATGTGAATGGTTCTCTGGGTATGTGAGTGAGTAAGTGTATGAGAGACTGTATGGGATGTAAGTGAGTGTGTGAGTGGTTTTGTGGATGATGTCATCAGTGATGTCATCAGTGATGTCATTTGGGATGTCATCAGTGATGTCACTGACCATGTCATGAATGATGTACTATGTGAGGTCATAAGCAATGCATTGTGGGGGCGTACGTTACAGTTAGCTCAGGTAACTATAACAGCTGAGTTTCTATGGTTTTGAACAAGTGAAATCTGAGCCTTTTCAGTCAATTTCTCAATTAATTTTATTCTATTTCCTTATTATAACGTACCTGTAACCTTTGTTTTTTTCAGTGAATTTCTAAAGTTTTTACTGCTTTTTCCTAACTATAACTCCCTATAACCTTTGGTTTATTCAGTACATTTGTAAGGTTTTTTAAGTTGTATTTCCTAACTAGTAGATAAAGAGGGCAGAGCCTCTCTTGAGCTCTCAGGAATCCTGCTGTGTGGGATTTACTGTGGGTAACAGGAAGTTTTCTTGGCCCCCATGGACCCTCAGCATCCAAGCAGACTTCAACCCCCAACCAGCAGTGCACTAGGAGGTGCGATTGCAGAGGGGAAAGGTGGTGGGGCCATGAAAGAGCTCTCAGCAATCCCACTGTGTGGGACTTACTGGAGGTAACAGCAGAGAACCCTCATCATCCAAGGGGACTTTATCCCCCAACAAGTAGTGCAGGAGGTGCTTTGCAGAGTGGTACAGAAAGGGGGAGCATTCTGTCCATCATTTGTCTCTTTTGCATTTGGCGCAGTAGGAAGGGTATGCTCAGACGTGGGTCCCGTGCTCACTGGCCCACTGGATTCAAGCTAACCTGGCTGATGATGGTTGATGCCCCAAAATCAATCCCAGGATGCTAGTTTCTGGTCCAGGTAGGACCTGGCTTGGCAGTTTGGACTGGACTGTTCCCAGGTGGAACAGGGAAAAGACTGATTTGTTTATAGCTGGGTCTAAACTGCGGTGGCGTGGTGAGCAAAGGAACGATAGATTAAACCCAGATCTTTGTGGCTGGGGGTGAATGTTTACATTGTTCAGCATTCTATCCATCATTTGTGTTTTGCATTTGTTGCCTTAAGTGGGAAGGGTGTGCCTAGACATGGGTCCCGTACTCACTGGCACCACTTTATTCAAGCTAGCCTGGTTGATGGGGGTGATGCCCTGAAACTGGTCCCAGGATGCCTGTTTCTGGTTCAGGGAGGAACTGGCTTGGCAGTTCGGGCTGGACTGTTCCCATGTGGAACAGGGTCAAGACTGACTTGCATATAGCTGGGTCTAAACTGGGGTGGTGTGGTGAGCAAAAGAACGATGGATTTAACCTGGATCTTTGTGACTGGGGGGGAATGTTTGCATTGTTCAGCATTCCAGTCATCATTTGTCTCTTTTGCATTTGTCTCCCTATGTGGGAAGGTTATGCCCAGAGGTGGGTCCCCTGCTCACTGCACCACTGGATACAAGTTAGCCTGGCTGATGAGGGGTGATGCCCTGAAACCGATCCCAGGATGCTTGTTTCTGGTCCAGGGAGGACCTGGCTTGGCAGTTTGTGCTGGACTTTTTTTATGTGGAACAGGGTCAAGACTGATTTGCATATAGCTGGGTCCAAAGTGGGGTGGCGTGGTGAGAAAAAGAACTATGGATTAAACACAAATCTTTGTGATGGGCATGAATAATTGCATTTTTCAGCATTTCGTCCATCATTTGTCTCTTTGCATTTGTCCCCCTAAGTGGGAAGGGTATGCCCATATGTGGATCCCATGCTAACTGTGCCACTGGATTCAAGCTAGCCTGGCTGATGAGGGGTGAATCCCCCAAACCGGTCCCAGGATGCTTGTTTCCAGTCCAGGAAGGACCTGACTTGACAGTTCAGGCTGGACCGTTCCCATGTAGAACAGAGTCAAGAATGATGGATTAAACCCATACCTTTGTGACTGGGGGTGAATGTTTGCTTTGTTCAGCATCACATCCTTCATTTGTCTCTTTTGCATTTTTCATACAGTCGACATAAACATAGTAAACACACTGTTATGCAGTTTACTGTGATTGCTTAGTGAGCGTGTACTTTTTCAATCTTCTTAATTCATTATTTTTTACCCTCTTATCTGTCTAATAAATTGAATCCTCATTGGTCATCTTAAAGTGCAAGTTCTCTGAAAGTGCAAAATTAACAGCTCTACCTCTCCCATTACAGTTGCTAATAATACATAAAACCAATTATCCAATGTGGTAACTGACATTACTACCATATCTATCAAATTGTATTAAGTAACCTGGAAGGAATGTTGTAAACATCATCACACAAAAGCACAAAGCAAAAACAAAAGCACTCAATGTAACTATAAAGCGCAAAAAACGGTGCATAGTCTTTGTGTCTGAAATTAAATTGGACTAATACATTTGTCTATCTAAAACTGGTCTTCTACAGAACAAGGAAGGAAGTGTTCGCAGTTAGCTTTCTGTGTGTTCTAGTCTGCATTTTGCTGTTTTTTACAAACACAACCAAATCAAGATAGCATACCTCTGTGGTACTAATATTGGAGGTAAAATTGAGATTTAAATTATTGTTATTCAATTTTTGTACAAATGCCTGCCCAGATAAAGGGGTACCATTTCACAGATTAAATAGAATGCCAATAAAACGTGTCCAACTTAACTAGCGGCAAAGCACGTGCCCATTGCAGTACCCCTGACCTGTCTGTCAGTATCCTTCCCAAACATGAAGAAATTGTTTTGGAGACACCACGCCGTCATTTTTAAGAGCATGGCCTTAAGCCCATCCTGGTGGGAGATACTAGTGTACAGGGAATTAACATCTAACATCATAAAAATCTAGGTGTTTTCCCATGTGATATCTTAAATACTTTTTAGGAAATCTCCTGTATCTTGTATATGGGTTTTCAGACATATTATTGCAGGAAATAATCTATGAATCGGGAGGTGGTCTCAAATAGGCTTGGTATGGCAGTGATTATTGGCCTGCTGGGGGACTCTGATACTTCTTATGAATTTTGGGAATCAGTTATAAAGTTGGTGTTACTGGCGAGTCTACCTTCAGATAAAGATATTCTTCTTGTGTAATCAAACCTTCCCCTCTCTACCTGGATAATTCTGTAAAATACTTTTCTTTTACTTCAGACATGTTTGATTGTGACACTTTGCAGTAATAGTTAGGATCTATTAGTCAATTCTCGGCCTCTGCCACATACATTTCAACATAAAACAATATTTCTTCCTTTGTCCAATTGTCGGACCACTATGTTCTTTCTGGTTTTAACTTTATTGACAATATGATGGTGTCTGGCCACTTGAGCACCACTTGCAGACACAAATTCCTCACTAAATGTCACTGATAATGCTTCAAAATCAGAAATCACCAACTCAGAAAGCATATACAATGAGTCAATGGGTAGAATGGGGAGAAATACTGATTTCAGTTTAAATGGAGTCTGAACACTTCCGTAGATGTCCATTCTAAAAGCATCTGCTGTCTCCATGGAGCAGGATAATACATTTCTTCCTTCATTATCTCTTTCCAATTGTTCTAAACAGGAGTTCCATATCGACAACTGCCAGATTTGTTCCTGATGCTTCTCCACTTCCTCCAGGGCCTCTATTTCCCATGTCCTTATAGAAATATTTTTGCAACTTTAGCTTCCTCATAAATCGAAAGAAATCAATGTGAGTTTGTCCATAGTTGAAATTGGTAAGAGTACAATATTACAGTCTCAAAAAAAGAATTTCTTCTTACTCGCTCGATAAATCCATATCAGAAAGATTTAGTATTGTTTGGGCATTGTTCATCAACATCATTTGCCGTGCCTGTTTGGCTTTGGATCCTGACCATAGCTTCATGCCATCGCTTTCTTCTTTGGGACCTCCTTTGGTGAACTTTCCTCTTCTTTGTGGGTGATACACTAAGCAAACCACATTCAAAAACAATTCAAAAACAATCGATTGCTTTTTAATTGGTCACTGAACTGCGACTCAATGTGCTTTTGCTTCGTGTATAACAAGCCCACAGTGGCAAGAATTAATTGAATAAGGAAGTATATCTGGAATGATATTGGGGAAATTGGTGGGGAGCCCACATGGGCGATATTATAATAATATTCTGCAACCAATTTCCAAGAACTGGATGGATCGGTATCTTAGCTAGATGCACCAGCCTATCAGGACTAGGTTACTTAACATCGTGCCTGTTTAGCATCGGGTTACTAGGGCGGAATCGCTTGGTAATATGGTATTATCTAATTAGGTGCCTGTTAAATCTTGGCCCACTAGGGCGGAATTGTTTTATATGGGTTAGTAAACATACATCATTTCATGCTTGATGTATGGGCAGTTAGGCTAGGTGCACTAGCCTAGCAGGACAAGGTTACTCAATTATGTGCCTGTTTATCATTGGCCCACTTGGGCGGAATTGCCTTGAAATAAGTTACTAGCTTCTCATGATTGGGGTATTTAATATGGTGCCTATTTAATCTTGGCTCTTGGGCGGAATTGTTTTGAAAAGTGTTCTGAAATGTATTTTGCAAATACACATCATTCCAGTCCTTTGTTATTTTTCATACACAGAGCCTATTATACATACACGGAGCCTATTAATGTACTCAGTGACATTATGAGTTGAAATAATGTTGCAGTTTGCTATCTGGGAAGACTGAGAATTTACCATTTAAAAATGGATGCCACTGTTTCTTTGCTTTGAATGTGATATGTAGTCCTATTTTCATGTCTATGTGCACTATATGTATTAATTGAAACAAACTATCCGTGACCTATGACCAAGGTGCGACTGCACCGAAACGCGCCGGGTATTGTTTTGCCACATGTGTTATTAAACAACACGTTATAAGGATTTGGGCTCAGTGTCGTCTTTGTATACTCGACAAAGGATTGCTGAAAAAAAAAAATATATATATATATATATTACCTACTGGCGGTCGCCAGTAGGTAGTTATAGTTAGGACCCTGTTTCCATAGGAAATCCGCAACATTCTATTTTGAATAACTTTGGCGCCGGTCGACGAATCCTCGCGAATTTCTCAAAATAGGTGGGGCGCTACGCTCCGCTCCTACCCTGAAAGTCTCGGGGGGATTCGTCAAGCGGGGGCTGAGATAAAAGGGGGGTCCCAAAACGCGTTTTTCCCATGCATTTTTCCATAGGACCTTTAGACAGGGCTACAGCCCGAACGGCTGAACAGAATTACTAGAAATTTGGCAGAGAGGTAGTCCTCAGGTCAAGGAAGTGCCTTTTGTAGGTTTGGTGTAAATCTGTTCAGTAGATTCTGAGAAAATAGCCTTTAAATCAATATATATATCTGATCCAGCTTACGGTACGCTTACCGTAAGCTTACCGTACGCGTACGGTGGCGTGCGCGAGCGCGATTCTGATTGGCTGTTACATCTAAGTAAACATTCGAATCGGTCGAAACCAGGAAAGCGGCGGCCGCCATTTTCTCTCTCGCACTCTGAGGGGGGGCTGTAAACAAAGGCAAAAAACATATAAAGGGGCTGTTTAGACAGCGCCCATGCACATAGCCATGTTAGTTGAGTCCTCAAAGATCCCCCAAGGCCAAAAACGGTAAATTTTTATTTTTTGAAAATTTCGGCGATTACGCTTACCGTACGCGTACGGTGCGCTTACGCTAAAAATTTTAATAAAAAAAAAAAAAAACACTCTCTGTGCATGGCATATTATTGTCATCACTTACAAATTAAATTTAACAGATTACCTATCACAAGGAAGCGCATAATATGTCCTCCATGTGCGCACGGTGCGTAACGTGGGCACGCGGTGCGCGTAGCGCACTGCGTGCCCACCTTGCGTGTACGCCACTAACTGCGTAAAGTGGGCGCGCGGTGCGCGAAGCGCACCGCGTGCTCACTGTGCGCGCACGGTGCGCGAAGCGCACCGTGCGTGCACGGAACGAACTGCGTTAAGTGGGCGTGCACGCCACGAATGGCGTAAAGTAACTTAGCATTTAAAAAACCGTACAAATTCACTGAAAAAACCATAGGTTTCACACACGTTATAGTTAGGAATTAGCATTTAAAAAACCTTGCAAATTCACTGAAAAAACCATAGGTTTCAGACATGTTATAGTTAGCGGAAATTTTACTGATAAAAAACCAATGAAATTCCCCCGTTATAGTTAGTGCAGGCAACTATAACTCACGCGACCGCAATCTTCTGCTGATGACATATGTGTCTTTATGAAAAAAAAATATTTGTAATATATGTATAGCTAAAAATTTATGGAAGAAGACATGGGCAAATAAGTGTCTAAATACAGTATTAGCATCAGCAGAGGATTGCGGTCGCGTGAGTTATAGTTGCCTGCACTAACTATAACGGGGGAATTTCATTGGTTTTTTATCAGTAAAATTTCCGCTAACTATAACATGTCTGAAACCTATGTTTTTTTCAGTGAATATATATATATATATTCACTTAAAAAACCATAGGTTTCATGCACGTTATAGTTAGGAATTGGCATTTAAAAAACCTTAGAAATTCACTGAAAAAACCATAGGTTTCAGGGGTGTTATAGTTAGCTGGACATTTCCCCGTACAAAACCCTAGAAATTCCCCCGTTATAGTTAGTTCAGCTAACTACAACTCGTGCCCCCGCAATGCACTGATGATGACGTCACATATTACATCACTCATGACATGGTTAGTGACATCACTGGGCAGGCCACTCTGGTAGCAATGTCGTTTGTCTAATGAATTCTGCCTTAATAAGGCTATGTGGTGATGACTTATGGTGCACAAAGTTAGTTGTACCTGAAGCACTGAGCGTGTGCGCAGCCTGCGATGATGTGTGGTCAGGGAGGGCCACAGTGGGAGCAATGACTCTTGCCTACTGGACTCCGTCATCTGCAATCGCAAATCGATCTGAATTGTGAGCCCTGCTGTCCGCAGTGTACATCGAAGGCAGTAGTCTGTACAGACATAATTCTGTGGAGCTGTGCCGCTGGGTTCTCAGTGGGCCTGTGTCGAGGAGGCCCCCGGTCATGGCGGCGGCCTCATGGCAGGGTGAGGGCCGCCGCTCTGGCAGACGCGTTGGCCTTCACAAAAGTGAGCCACGCCCAGAGCCCCGGCCTATTTATTCACACTTCTACGCTGGAGTGGCATACATTGGACTAGCCTACTCCTCTTCCGGCTCTGCTTACAGGGAGGGACAACACAGCTACATGACCAAGAGCTTCCCCAGTGCCTGAGGTAACATGGTTGCGTGCACTGTGTAAACACTACAAGCACCAGCAGTATATGTACACATGGAGAGGTCTGTGCTCTGCATAGTGAGGTCTGTCCAGCACATTACCGCTACACTTGGCATTGTGTGCATTGGTATTGATGGGTGAATTGCATCCTTCACACATACTTTGTTCCCACGTGTACCAACATTTAGCTATTGTGTGGCTGAGGGGTCATGCCGTTTTGGGAAGGTTTACTGTTCTGTTCTGTGCTGCCTCTGTGGTAGTGGGGGGGGTTGTCTGAGGGGGAGGTCCTGTGGGGTGGTGGCGGTGGGTGTTGTGGCCTTCTTGGGTATCGGAGCTGCATGATCAGTAGCTCTATGACATGTTTTGGTCTTCAGATGTGGTTCTGGGCTGGGCTCCCTTTTACACAGGAACGCCTATTCTGTATATCTTTAGCGTTAGTTGTTGCTCTCATTGATGGCGATGTGTTTTTTGCGCAATCTATCGCTGGAAAACTGGCGATATTGGCAGTTTTCACTAGGTTGAGAATGGGATGATAATTCTTTTGCTGCGGTAAAGTGCCTATAACTCAGCGATAAGTTCTTGGGAATACACCCTATAGTTTTTTAAATATTTTTTCATCCGGATTCGTGCACCCAGCCGCTTTAAAAACAATAATATTAATAATTCTTTGGCCCTGGGACTTTTTGTGGGATCCTCTGAGCAGGCCTACGGGGTGAGGGTGTTTGTACCCTGCCCACTTTTCTTGTTTTTTCATCTTTTTTCTTGTGATTCGCATGTAGCTACAACAAAGTCCTAATAAACACAACGGCTCGTTTTATAATCCAACAGTTGGGACTTATTGCTGAGTTATTGGCAGTTTAGTGAAGCAAAAGTGGCAAAAGAATTATCGCCCATTCTCAAGTTGGTGCACAAAGCCACATTACCCACAGGCTGATGGTACCAACACAGCGGACAATCAACATCGTTACGCCGATAAAGCTGCTGGCTGTGCTGCACCAGTTGGCCTCTGGTATCTTTCAAATAAAAACTGCGAGAGTCGGAGGAGTCTTACAGCCAGCTCTATTAAACTTCCTCACAAGACTTCGGTGCATGTCTCCAAAAGCAACGTAGGGCCCCGGCATCCGCACCACTCGCTCGTCCCAATTCGTAGGATTCCTGCACAACCAAACCCAACCTCAGCCTTTGTTTCACGTGGATGATGTCATCAGTGATGTCATTTGAGATGTCATCAGTGATGTCATCAGTGATGTCATTGACCATGTCATGAATGATGTAATATGTGACGTCATCAGCAGTGTATTGCAGGGCGCAAGTTATAGTTAGCTGACCTAACTATAACGGGGAAATTTCTCTGGTTTTGTACGAGTGAAATGTCCAACTAACTATAACGTGCCTGAAACCTATGGTTTTTTCAATGAATTTCTAAGGTTTTTTAAATGCTAATTTCTAACTATAACGTGCCTGAAACCTATGGTTTTTTCAGTGAATTATACATATATATATGTATATGTATAATATATAGTGATCAAGGGCACTCAGTGCTCGAAACGCGTCGCAGAGGGAGAGTCTAATGAAATAAAATCTTCCTGCCTGAGCCGTGAGGGTCCGTTTCTCCTTTTCTTTCGCGTTGGGATAGCTGTGAAAGCAGAAACTTCGTGACAGTGGGGAGACTGTACTATTTATGTATATATATATATATATATATACATATATATATATATAAATATATATGTATATATATATATATGTATAGATATATATATCTATATATATAGCAACCATCTAGGTACCTATATGTAAGGTATTATGCCTGCAATGTAGAAGCTGGTTAAGAAAAACAAAATTCCTTGTGCTCATTTTTCTGCCTTTTGTCGCATTTACAAAAACATTCAAGGATCACTGTCATGTTTCTCCCACTGTTTAATAAACTCAATATCGCATAGAGGAAAAACTTTGAAGTAATTCTTATTTCCTGTTAAGACATGCCTATTTACCCT
Source organism: Triturus cristatus (assembly GCF_964204655.1). NCBI lineage: Eukaryota > Metazoa > Chordata > Amphibia > Caudata > Salamandridae > Triturus > Triturus cristatus. Next base: position 281,122,458 of record NC_140593.1, read on the forward strand.
TCATCAACAAAGCAGTTCTTGATGTATTGGGAGGGGTCCATTTACAGGTTGTCCATATATGGTTAAATGTATTGCTTTTCTTCATTTCTTGGAAAGTCTGTGTACTGTCAAAGGGACTTGAATGTGATTAAGAAGGGTCATAATATTATATTTGCCTATTTTCCTTTAGAGATAGACATAGTTCTATACACTTTTAAATAAAAGGAAACTGGTTCCAGTTCCCTTTGCTAACAGAAATCATGGGCCAGATATACAAAGCATTTTTCTGAGAAATTACATTTCAAAGAATCAGTCAATTTTTGACCAGAAAAAAAGACTTTTTCAAATGTACAAAATGTGAAATATGATTACGAAATGTGTTAGAGGAATGCATTTTGCATTTGCGATTCATTATTTAGAAGGGGCGTGTTTAGGGCATGCCTTCCTAATACTGAATCGGTATGGTATGTATTATTGTTTTGCCACCGAATTTCGGTCGCAAAACAGTAATACTTTACCACCAGTTTAAAATTGATGGTAAACCTTTCGGTGGGATCCTTTCTCCTTTGAAAATGTAAATAAAAGTATTTCTTAAGAGTTCCAGGTTTCACCTTTTCCTTTTTTAAAACATCCCATTTCCATTTAAGGAAAACAGGTCGAATTTTAAAAAATATATACTTTATTAAAAGCAGTCACAGACATGGTGGTCTGCTGGCATTCCCTGTGTTGGCTGAAATTCCTAATGGGTCGCAAACTGAAACCAAACTCATTAATATTCATGAGTTAGGTCGACTTGCAACCCAAAAGGAATCTCTACATGTAACTCAATGAGTTTTATGCATTAGGAAAACCAATTTCCTAATGGCCACATGTTTCTACTCTATTCTATATCACAAATTGCCAAGTCGCTTCAAGGAGGCAGCCCATTTTTAAAATTGAGACTTTCAAACACCATACCACTAGTGCTTTGAAGCCAGTTTATGAACTTATTATATCTGCTTTTTAAGCTTCTCAGTCCAAGTTCACCATTTTCAATTCACAATTTAGAAACTTCCTGCATGGTATTTTGTTATTCCTCTTTCTTTTAGATATCTTTTTATAGGCTATCATTATGCAATTTAATGCAAAATCACTTAGTGTGGCTATATAAGGCGCACATTTATTTGGTTCAGTTGCAGATGTGGGCATAGAACAGCATTTGTTTCTGATGGTAAGTTGCTTATCTTCCACCCAAAGATGTAATTTGCCAATGTCCAGGCCCACTAAACTTCCTGATAGGGGTGGCGATATATTCTGCTCCACCAGCATAATTTTGGTCACTGGGTATCATGCCTGTAATCCAGACTTTTGGGCAAATTCTGACAACCGCCATGTGGCAGAGTTTTTTTCTCACACACAGCTCGAAAATGGTAAGTTGGCGAGCGGGATTTGGCACCCCCTTGCTCGATTTTAGGTCACAATGGGGGCACCTGGTGAGATATCTCTAAGGCAGGCGGTCGCAGGAGTTCGAGACAATTTATGGTCAGAGTGCTGCTGCTCGAGTAGAAAATCTACTCAAGAAGTAGCAAAATCAACAATAGAAAATGCGCAGTCTGGCGTGCCGCTTGGTGCCATTTGCTCTGATTTATTTTTGCACAGAATGAACTCTTGGTGCTAAATCACAGTACAAGAAGTGCGATGTGCCTATTTTTGCCCCTTCATGGAATTCCACAGAATCTCACTGTTTTTTTGTTACTCCGTGGAATTTCACAAGTGCCACCCCGGCCTAGTTCCAGATATGAGCTGACCCAGCCAGGATATGTTTTACCTTCAGGGAATATTTTGCCTGCAATCCATCAGTAAAAGCTTGGTTAAGAGGGCCCCCTTTCGCGACTTGAGAATTTATGAAATCTTGTTTTATTAGTATGCTATCCAGTGATGATTAAAAATATCCATCTAATCTTCCACATTCTTCTAACTCCTCTGGCTTCTTTTAATCTTTCAACAGATTAGATGGGTGAGAGAACTCCAATGTATTTTCTGAACTTGGATCTGGACAGATAATAATACTCCCCTCTCTGCACATGTTTATACAGTGTTATTGCAGGATCATTCAATTATAAATTTGATGTCACATATGACAAGTGATCTTTCTCAGTGTTTACTGGGAATGTAAATATTTGGTTAAACCCTAGCTTCTTGAACAATATATTGCTTCTTACATTCTGTATTAGAACCTAATCTTGCTGCCTGGGGTGCTATCCTCATCACCTTGTTTTCAATGGTTTATGTGTACATATTTCCCCTCACCATTAAAATGGGGATACATTTTCTAAAGGGATCTGATTATACAGTTGTTAAGAGAGTACAGATCTCCAATCACCCCCTTTTTAATTAAGTAAAAGTGCAATCAAGATAGTTTCAAAACTAACCATTCACTAACCGATCTTAAACTCAGGCTCTACTACATTAACTCGTCAGTATTATAGATATATATTTTGCAGGCACATCAATTTCCATGGCCAAATTAGCTGTAACCTCACAAAGGCTTTGAATACTCTGCTAATATTACCGTATCAAAAAGTAAAGACACATAAAGTTCTTTATAATTGCAGACAGTGGTGACTCTGCCCATCAATAGTTTCTGTAACTTCAGGAATTGTATACATCATGATTGCTTGAACAAACGTTTTCATGTTCTGTGGAGAAATAAGTTGTAATTATAGAGTGCATATTGTAATTTATATACGTCAACAACTTATTTGAATACATCATTCATTAAAAGAGGCTATTCATAACTGGCAAAGTTTCAACACAATATTGGGACAAAACCTTGGATGGAACCCACTCGATGGTCAAAAATTCACCTTGCTAACCATTGTGCTGTAACAAATGAAAGGGAGAACATTATTATTATGCTAAATGTACACGCTAGCAATCTGACCAAAGTATGTGCCATAGCTATCAAATATTGTGTGCATTCTAGTGTTTGAGTTTTGAAGAAAATTTTAAAGTGTGGATGGGAGTATCTCATTTAAAAATGCTAATTGATTTTTATGCTACATTATTAGACTGTAATTGACTTTCTCTTTAAAACAGGGAGACATACATCTGGTGCACTCATCTTTTCATCTTGTTCTGTTTTGTGATTGCATACTGTGTCTATTGTGTATCGTTTAGGATAACTTTGAAGGGGACATTGAATTTAGAAATACCAAATTTGCATATCCAACAAGATTAAAGGATCAGGTTCTACAAGGGCTTAACCTACGGGTTCGGAAAGGCCAAACTCTAGCCCTGGTTGGAAGCAGTGGCTGTGGAAAGAGTACCACAATTCAACTCCTGGAGAGGTTTTATGACCCCATAGAAGGGCACGTGGTAAGTTATAATAACATATTTCACATGTTATCATAAAATCAAGGTAAAATATTACTATGCATGTAGTTCAATGTCTTCAAATCCATTTGATATGATCTTGCCTGCTGAACAGCAAGGAACATGTTAAATAGAGCTGTATGTTAAGGTTAGATCATGATAAGCTAGTTTAACCAATCATTTTCCGTCTCTTAAGGTTACCACCAGTTAAACCTCTTGTGCAGTCCCTTGAAATTATTGACATCATGATAGTACTTTCACAAACATTCCTGGCTAGAATGGGTCAAAAGCTATGAGATTTCATGCCTCGGCAACACAGAATCAGCTTTATTACCAACCAGGTAATGGGGTTGGATTATCCAGTAGGGGGTTACTTGGCAGAACATATACCAACACCCTAGACACATAGGTTAGGGTTTGCATAGTAGGAGTAAATAGGATTTGTTCTGTTCACTGTCCTGATGCTTAATATAACTTTCACCTACTTCTGTCTATTGATCATTGCAGAACATATATTCTATACAAGAATCACTTTGGGTCAATAAATATTGAAAGCGTCCCTTTGTGTATTTTTATGTATTTCTCTGAGCCAACGAGAGCACGAGTGTATGAGCGAAAGGTTCTAGATCGGTCACCACGATCCCTCAGGGAGTTGTCGTGTTAAGTGGTTGTCAGAACTGTTCACACCCTGTCTAGGGGGAGTGTATGGTGGCACTGTGAGCTAGCTGGGCAAGGAACAACATATCCTGCAGGAATGCACACAATCAGTCTTGCACTATCCCAAAGTCTATGTCGTCCACAAACATGCAGATCCTACTGATGAGTGGAAACTACACAACATGGTTGGGTTCCTATTTTGTATGGATCAATTGAGTAGTTCAATTGTGCCTTCTCAGAGACCCCTACTCACCCTTTAACCAGAGACATCTGTGTTTGTAGGGAATATCCTCATCAGCTGAGTAGGTATACCTATTGTATTGGCTGTTGGTTTTCAAGCTTGGAAGGATTAAGTTCCCACTGTGTTAGCTGAACTCTGTAATTCATTTCTTACATAACATGGCACAGAATATCTCCAAAAACTGCATATCTGCAGTTACAAAGAAACTACTACAAAACGGTCTAACACTAGATAGTGGGGACATTACTTTTGTGGTAGAGGCACACGAAGCATATAGAACAGAGGTATTCAGCTCCTAAATTACCTTCCCAGCTGCAGATGATGCAACACTGGTATTTCACGAATACACTGAGGATGACATACAAGCTGAGTACATTCCATATGAGTCAATAGAAGTTCCTCTTACTTACAAAGAACATGTTGATTGGTTTAAAGGCACCCTACCCCACACTATAGAAAATGTGAGACTCAATCCACTCAGCAATGAGGAGGGTGACATGCCAGTCCTAGCCGGATAAATACTCCATCCCAGTATCTATAATTAGACCGCAACCCAGCTGTGAGGATTATATAATAATCCAGCCACAATATACAGATGCCTTCCACAGTTTATGATACGAACATTATTTCTTACTCATGTGCAGGCCATTTAAACTGTACCACCACAAGCGGTCACACCAGGCCCACAAACATTGAATGCAGTCATGGGGAAAATTCCGACCAAAAGAGAAGAAAATGCATTCTAGATTGCACAGAAGATGAATCAGCTTGAAGCAGTGTTTCCCCAATATGGGCCCACAGAGAAACGCACAGAATATTGACAATTTGCTTTCCGATGGGGATGGCTCCTCCGATAGAGGACTGGGCTACTTGGGGTATGGTCTTTGCTGCAGTATATACTAGAACACATGGTACCCCTTTACTGGCGGTTCTATTTGTAGTATTGAGATGGGTCCAGAACGAGCTTGGGCCAGCACCTGCTGTGGACTTAGGAATGAAACAGATCTGCAACTCTGCTGCAGTATCAGCCATAATGTTGAGCAACATTAAAGGGGAAGCAGCAGCGTTAGCTAAACGCCAAATCCTAAGGGATTTGACCCCTGCATTGCAGGGGAGCGATTTACCGAAAATACAGAGACCTGTGCTATGCTAGGTAGAGATAACTTCAGAGCCAAACCTGGTAAACCAGAATTAAAGAGTAATTTTGAAAAGGATACCTCTAAGCAAGCACCTGGCTCTTCGCCAAAGAAAAAGTGGAACAATAAAAAAAACAAGGATAAAATCAAATCATGAGGTGGGTCTCCTACACCGGAAACTACTGAGAAACATCATAACTTATGGAACTGTGATAATGTGAAACCACCTGACAGGTGTCAGGATACTGGAGCACGTTCCTCTAGTTCCTTTCAGGATTCATCTGAAAAACCTTTGGAGAGAGGAGGATGGTCAGAGCGCAGATCAGAAGAACAGGTGACACAAAGAAAGGACTCACAACGCCGGTCTGACTACATTATTAAGCAAAAAGACAAGTCTAAACATTGAAACCTCAATTCAAACAGAAGAAGGTAGCCAGACTTAAGGTCAGGCAAGCCCCGGATATTGAGGACTCTGCTTCTGAGTGGGGAGTGGGCATTGACAATGCCGGACAGATCGGTAGAAGTCACAATAGTTTGCCAGAACCTGATGGATTGTCTGGTGGGAATAGTGCTAAGTTTGTATATTATGGTGGGAACATGTCACGTTCCTAGGTTCATTTATGTCCTCATTTGGGAGGAGCTCACTCAAGGATATGATATTCTTCTGGCCAAAAATAATTGGCCACCTGGTTTCGTAATGGATTCCCCAAAAAGAAAAATGGTAATTTTATCAGCCTTTTCCGACCTCCTTCCAGAATCAAATAAACATTCATAAGCCAAGGAGTGGGCTCTAGCACTAGCTCCTGAATTATACCTACAGGTGGGCAAAGAATTCCGCTCTGCTCGCAGATTTCGCTGAGTTTTGCCCACTCCATGCTCTGTGCGGAGTTCAAAAAAACTCAGTGAAGTGACGCAGAGCTGAATTTTTTCTCTCGAGTGTCTCGCCAACTTGCAAGAAAAAATAACATGCTAGACCTCCTCCTGGCGAAATTTCTCATCACGGGCAGTGGCGGGAAGTCACGACCGCTCGCGTTGAGAAGTCTGCCACTCGCGATGAGGAAGCTGCTGCTCTAGAAGAATGTCTACTCAAGTGGCAGAAAACAGCAGCAGCCACTGGTGTGACTTGTAGTGCTGTTCACACAGATCTTAGCGCACAATACAGACTCCTGGCACTAAAAATCAGTGCGACCAATGTGACGTAATAGACTCTGCCGCTGGCGGAACTCCAGGGAGCGCGGTGGAGTTTTTCTGCCACTTCATGGAGTTCTGTGGAGTGAAACTCTGCAAACTCCACCCAAGCTTACTGGAGATGTGATCCCTCCACTGGTAAACTCCAAGTAAAGATTGAAATGCGCAACACAGCATAGTAACTGATAAACACTGTGAAATTTTAAAAAAAAAAACATGATGCTGGATATCACTACAAATATGTGAATATGAAAGTGATACCAGTAAGAACAAAAAAGTATGAGAGCAGTATAAAAACCATTCAAATCCAAACATATATGTAGATCACATGATTGTAAGTTTAGAATACATCCTGCAAAACTGCGTTTTGCGCAAATGGTATGTGGCAACAAAATTATAAACCATACAGGTGCCTTTCAGAATGGCGGCATGATATAGAAAGGTAAAAAAGAAATATAGAACAGTTAAAAAGTAGACATGGGTCTACATAGAAGTTCTCCAAAAACTGCAAAAATTTACATAAATCATGACAAAACCTTTCTGCCAAACTCTGAATAAATCCCTAAATCCTGTATGAGTAGACAAAATCTTGTTAATTGAGAAAGCGTCTTGAACCAACATTTATCAACAACTGACAAAGTGAAATCTAAATTTATTTGCAGAACAAATGGGATTATTAACACATCTAGGGCCATATGTAGGTAGCATCACATTTACCGATTCATAAATACCGAATTTTACCGATTCGGTATTTATGAATCGGTAAATGTGATGTAGGTAAAATTCGGTAATTATGAATCGGTATTTACCGATTCGGTAATGGGGCATACCTTCCCATTGATTCCTATGGGCCTGGAGGCCCATAGGAATCAATGGGAAGCCAGTCACCATTACCGATTCAGTAAATACCGATTCGGTAATGGGGGAGCATATACAAGGGTGGCAGGGTGTCACATTGACACCCTGTTGCACCCCTGATTCTTGCATGTGTGCCTAAGGGCATGTATGTCTGCCACATGGCACTCTTACATCTGCAAAATATTGCGTTTTGCAAGGTATTCGTTATTTATCACCAACCTGCATTTGGTGGTAAATAACGAATTCTTAATACTAATTTGCACTCTTTAGAGTGCTCCCTACATTCAGGATTCGGTATTTACCGATTCGGTATTTTACCGATTCGGTAATTTACCGAATCCTGAATTATGCCTCCTACATCTCAAATAGCTAAATACCGGTCGGTAACGGGATATTTACCGAATTTCGTCCGTTACCGACCGGTATTTAGCTACCTACATGAGGCCCCTACAGTGGTATTTCAGCAGAAACTTTTTCAAAGAATCCACTCCCTAGAAGAATGGAAAAATAGGATTGCAATAATCTGGGTATTTCTGGAGGTGCCTCTAGAACCAGACAGAGTATCTTCATAAGTTCATAAAGTGTCCAAAGATGTAAAATCGGTGGATAGAAATCTATGCCGGGTCTAATATTGTCTTCAAGAGTGGTTTTACTTTTTCTGTTCCATGTTGAGGAAGAATGGAAATTAGCAAATAATCTAGGCAAACATGGCTTCAGTGATGACTCATGGTGCCAAAAATGATTATCATTATGAATTGAAAATCTACCACAGTACTTCAAATTAATACAAGTCTAATTGATAAAGGCAAAACGCACACAAATTTAAGAAAATCAAATGTTATCAATAAGGTCTTTTGGAATTGTCCAAGCTGATCTGTACTGGCTCTGTGCATCTAACTATTAACCACTTTAAATCTATCTCAATGTGATCTTGTTACTGATTTAGACTGATTGCTTACTGATGGTTTATTCTACTTAGCTGTTATCTTCAGTAGACTTATTTGGAAAATGTTTTATATTTTCTTGTTAAATAGCTAATGCATTAGTAATGATTTGATGTTACATTTTTGAAGGTCTGCTTTGCTTGTATGTAATACCTTATTGCATTGTATGCATTTGTATTGTAATAAATATTTTAAACCTTTTAGTAAAGTTGATATGGAATGAATCAGATTGACATATTTCTGCCTCATTGTATAAAACCGTTTCAATATCTTCTAAAATATGCTATGCTATTCCTAAAACTGCGCAAAATGTCTTAATAGCATTAAAAAGAACACAATGTTTTTTCTCTTCAGTTTGCAGATAGAATTGATACAAGATCCTTGAACTTGCAGTGGTTCAGGTCACAATTGGGTATTGTGTCTCAAGAGCCTGTTCTGTTTGACAGCAGCATTGCTGAAAATATCCAGTATGGAGACAACAGCAGAACTGTGAGTCAGGAGGAGATTGAAGAGGCAGCGAAAGCAGCGAACATTCACAGTTTCATTGAAACTCTTCCAGAGGTGAATATAACGTACTACTTAATAACACAAAGTTACTGCAATGTTGCTAAAACGCTTATTTGTTTATAACAGTGTATATAAATATTAAAATGACCAATTTAGTCTCTCCATGTGGTGTACCGGTTAAACCCCCAGAGCAGGTAACTCCACCTGCCTATATAAAAATATCAAACAACAGTCAGAAACCCACACACCAAAGTCATGTTACAAACACTCAGACTGACACACTTGGTCCATATGAATCACTGTACTAATTGGTTGATATGGACTATGGCTGAAGCAGCAGGCTCAGTACAAATATATTCTTCTGATATTCCCCTTCTGGAAAAATCCCAGTATACCTCCTACCAGAGATACAGGGGTGAAAACTAGGCTTATGAATGCAGAACTGTAGACACAGTGGTAGAAGTTTCTGGCCAACAAGTTCTTGAACTATGAACAGTTTGGGGAGGGGCAGATATTGATTGCCTTGGTTAGAAATTACTACCTCAGAATCAGATGTGCTCTTAGTTCAAGATGGCCGGTGTTCCCTGATAAACCAGCTGACGAGACCCTGAGGATAGAAGTCGGGTTTCCAGGTTGAGCATAGCTATCTGTTTCTGGGCAATGAATAGTCCCTAATCAAGCATTAGAGAAGTGGGAAACAGACGCGTAGAAGGTTCATAAGCTCCTCCATTTTAAGTTCAGATTCTCTCCTGACCTGCCTCAAAAAAAGATCAGGATAGACCCTCCTACTGTGCACAGTGCCGAGCTGACCCTGCAGTATTCTACCTCCTACACCTGGGAGAACCCTCCGATAGTGACATACTGGGCTGAGGTAGCGAGCATAATTGGTGATATTGTGAGTTTTGCAGACAGTTGCACCCTCAAAGTGCTGTTGCGGGGTTTTGTTAAAACATTTCCTAAGTTAGAACATAAACTGATTTTGTTTGTGCAGCTCCAACTCCTGAAAAAATGGATGAAAATCCTGCCCCTTAGTTTATGGATGGGCTCAAAGATGCAGCATACGGAGAAGAAATGGCCAAAGACTTTGCTGCTATGCAGATTCCCCAGGCTAGCCCCAAGTTTATATGATGCCCTTTCAGAAAGGGACCAACAGACTCATAACGCTTATTTATTCTTGCCCCAATGCTAGATCGCTCAGAAATTGTCAGAAAGGCAGGTCACAGTCATCGAGTATGAGATAGCCAATGAGGTAGCCAATGTAACCTCAAGAGACATACCGCTGAATAGTTGTTGTATTGATTACCTAAGATGCACCACCACAGCACACGCTCTATCTGCTGACATTTCCTGTCTTACAGTGTGCCTGAGACTGCTTCATTGTACTCTCGAATGGAGGATGTAGAGATGTTGTTTGTGAATGTTGAATTTTTTCTGATTCCACTGTTTTTGAAAAAAAAACTAAACATTAAATATAAAAAAAAAATCATAAAATTACCTAATCAGTCTGGTAGACAGAGATGCAACTATCATTAATATAGAAGATGCAGTAGCAACAGGAACCAGTAGTATGAGGGATACACTGCCTCCGAATTCTGGGTTTCTTTTACTGTCCAGCTCCTTGAGCAGGAATTTACTTTTGACAGCATTTGTGCCCTTCCACAACACAAATACTATTTGGTGATTGGGGGCCAGCTCCTGTCCCCAAGCAGGATACTTTCAGGAGGGTTACCTTTGAGCAAGGAAATTCTCCTTATCTAAAGAGTTTCTTCTCCTTGTCTTTGAGCAAGGTGTGCTGGAATTTCTGTCCCATTCTTTGGCACTCAAAGTGCTAATAACAAATCTCAATAAAGCGTTCCTCAACCCTGTCTGGACTGACTGTAGGAAGGCACTGATTATTTCCCAGGGGAAAAACTGTGTAACAGAATAGGGAAGGTGTGAGGTGGTTGTTCCCCTTTCTGAATACCCAGTATCTAATGTGAGTTCACCTTCCCTGTTGAGCACATCAGCCATGGTTCCACCATATTATGGGTTTTCTCTCTCCTACGGTTTTCATGGCATTTCCACACCCTGTGTATGCACACAGCATACACACTAGTTTCTGCACGGCATGGACTTTCGAGTCCATGCTGTGCAGGAACTGTTTTTGGTGTTCCCATTGCGGTGCCTGTTTGTATAGTCACTGCCATGGAAATTGCAAAAAAGCTCTCCAGACATAAGTTTAACTTGTAATCTGCAGAGCGGCCTGACCACAGGTTTGGTGGTGCGGTGGCTGGGCATAGAGTGTAGCTTGCATTCACCTTTCCTGGGAATACATCTGAGCCTGAACTCCCCAATCTGTCCTCCCTATGGAGGAGAACAACTGTTAGAGGATTATGGTAGTGGGTTGAGGTGGGCATTGTACTTTGCAGGCACCTGGAAATGGAAAAAGCTATTTGTGTTTGTAATTTTATGGGAATAGTGTCCTATGTAGGGGAGGATCACAAACCAAATGAAACTTCCTTAGTCTCTGGTGATGCTATCCTACAATCTCCTCTTCAGTGATATCTAGTAGGCTTTATACTTCCAGGGAGCCATATCAGGAGAGGTGTACCCATCTTCTGTTGACCCAATTAAAGGAAAATACTCTTAGAGGGTCAGGGATTTATGGAGTCAGACCCTTTGATGGGTCCAATAGAGCATCATCCCAAAGGACCCCTATGGACAGATTGAGAAATAAACATTTTGATTCCTCCCCACACTTCTGTATAGTGGAAATTATTTTTTCCTCTGGTATATTTGGCAGAATAGGGCACTATGGTGGGGGGGAGGGGCCTGTCCCTTTATTCGCCCTCCCTGGTTGCAGTAGTCGGAAGGCAAAATATTCCATTCTCCTGGCGGAATTGGTTGAATTTTGGTGACTCTTCATTACTCTTGTTACGTGGAGTTCCGGTCAAATTCTGCCAATACTTGCATGTCAGAATTTTCTCTTGCGTGGCTCCAGAATGGGTAGTTGGCGAGCGCGAGCAAAATTTGAAGTCCCATAGCGCGATTTCCGGTCACTAGGAGGTCATCTGGTGAGATTTATCTAATGTGGGTGGTTGTGGGTATTGCGACCGTTCATGGTCAGAAGGCTACTTGAGCGGCAGCAAAATCAACTCAAGTATCTTAACCTTCTGGCGTGCTGCATGGTGCCATTTGTTCTGAAGCAATAAATCACAATGCAGGCAGACCGATATGCCTATTTCCGCAAGTTGGTAGAACTCAGCGGAACCTCGTGGAGTTTTATATAACTCTGCAGAGTTCCTCAGTGTTACATTCTGCAAGTTCAGCCCACCACTGGTATGCAGTAGACTCTCCCCTATATGTAGTGGGAAAAGCAGAGGCTTAAGCCCCCTGAACTCAACCTTTGGAAGGGAAAAGTAAGTCTACCTATGACAAGTCAAACCTAGTCCTATGGCGTCACACTCCCTCCATTTTCAAATCCTTGACTTTCACTTCTATTGGAGGCTGATCAGGGAATAAACCTTCCCCTAGTTTCTTTTGCACTGGAGGGGATACACTTGAAACAAATGGGGCCCTCAGGCAAAGAATGCTCAATTATGGAAGTGTGCATCCCCCTCCTTGTGCTGTAGTCAAGTATTCCTGGACAGGATCATAGACATGCAGAGATCTCCAAATGGGATTCCATTTGCTTGACATTCAATTGGAAAGTAGAAAGTTTCCACTTTCTAAAGGTACCCTGCCATATCATCATGTGCCCGGCAGATGAGGCCTGTCCCTTTACTTCTGTGACACAGCAACTTAGTGACCCTGACTGCATACATGATGACAATATGCGTGCATCAATATTTTGACAATAGAGGCCACAGTTGTTGTAACTGAAGCTTTTTCTTTGCCACGTCACTGTGTATTGCTGGTTAGGGAATCTCTTCCGAGTGGAAGAAGCTTCCTTGTCCTGGGTGCAAGGAAATGGAGGTCACATTTTTGATGGATACTCCTACTGGCATATTTCCGTCGTTTTGAATATTCTAGGCATCAGACAGTACCCAGAAACTTCTCAGTAGCTCTCTGTGCTGTTAGTGGGTGCTGGCTACGCTCTGGCTCAAGAAGCAGCACCCTTGTGATGTCAGCGCCATAAATCACCCCCACCTGCGCCCTTATGAAGTTCCTATTTTGCCGCAAATCTAAAGCTCATCGCTCTTATGAAGATTCTCTAACATTTGTCAACATTTTTCTAAATTCTACACAAAGGTTTCATGTGCAGTTCATGACTTCACAACCAAATAGTCAGGTTTGAACTTTTACGGGGACTGTGATGGGCAAATGTCCATCACAGATCCACATGATATATCCCTGTGGTGCTTGGAGTCGAACCTTGGCCTGCTTCTCCTGCCGCAGTATGCATCCCAAAGACTTTGAGGAGCAGGGAGTTAAGATGTTCAAGGCCCAGGCTTTGGATGAAGGTAGAACAAAAGGAAGTCCATACCAAGATCAAGGACCTCAGAGTCATGCCCTCAAAGTTGTCCATGTGCAAACATAAGAGAAAGAGATTCCACGACTCTGAGTGACACCACTTCTCAAAAGATAAGTCATTGAAATGCACCCCCACTCAACAAGAGTCCTTCTCTGAACCAGAATTTGTGTAGATGCCCATGAAGGATCAGCACCTGTGCTTCATTAGGATCCAGCGCCAACTCCAGAACTGCTACTAACTGTGGCACCGACACCAGTGCCCTAGCCCAATCAGCTTTACCCTGAATTCCCTGGCCCTGGAACCGATCAACTGTCTTCCGCAACGTGATGTTTGCTGTATTCCAATGTGGCATTGTCCCTTCTGGAGCACCTTCCAGATCCAAAGGTGTATGCCTTTGTAGCTATCACAAAGCCACATTCAGCAGCCCCTTTTGAACCGCTCCAGCCGTAACCCCTGCTCTCACTGGCTCAAACCTATATTACGTGTCAGTGCCATGCCTGATGCCACCTGCTCTTAACATACCTGTGGACTTTTCACCTTCCAAACAGCAGAGCAGCGGTCACCACTGATTCGTCTGGTGCCACGCTCAGCACAACCGGCTCCAAACTTGACACCATTGATACTATGCACACATGCTCTCTGGAACATGGCCCACCAAGTAGTGCATAACTTGCAGGACCACCTTCAGCCTACTTTCTCAAGCCGCAACAAAGCAGGTAATTCAATCAGAGCTGGACATGGCAGATTCAGTCACTCTGGCCATGGAAACATCAATTTTTCTTTGTTCCCACACAATTTTCAGGCATTTCCTAGGATGCCCTGTCCACCCGTATGGCCCTCCCTTTGGATGGTTTATGCCTTTTCAGAGCACAGGCCAACTCTGTCATCAAGAAGTTCTAGGAGAAACCTTTTGGCCTCCAAGCACAAGAAAGAGACTACCAGCAATTCAAAAAAATGTGTGGCTTCTCTATGAGTTTTCCCTTTCAAGGTAAACAACAGCACACATCTTAACTGAACCAGCAGGCCAATCCCTTTATAAGCAGTACCATAGCCATGGTAAAGAAAGAGGTCATCTACTATCTCTTGCTCTTCTCTCTTCCTCATCCTCCTCCTCAGGCACTGCAGGGAAACAGCTCTATTTACTCTTGTGAAAGCAGGGTGTCAGTTGGAGGATGGGTATTCTACTTTCCACGGACTTGGAAGGCCATCACTTCAGACCAATGGGTCTAAGAAATTGGGAAGGGTGGTATGCTCCACCATTGCAACAGGCCTCTCAGCATCATCTTCCCTCTTCTCCAGCCTCCTTTTACCTGACCACTTGCACATCCTCCAGCAGTGGGTGGGAATTTTACCAAAAAAGGACCATTGGAGATCGTGCCTGAATGGCGACAGGGGTGCTACTCCTGTTACTTCCTGGTCCTCAGAGTTCTCAACTGGTTCCTCAAAAAGGAGAAGTTCAAAATGCTGTCCCTGGCTTTGGTGTTACTCATGCTGGAAGAGGAAGGCTAGATGGTATCTATTGATCTGCAGGAAGTGTATTCACACATCCCAGTTCTGCAGTTGCACAGAACGTAACTTAACTCCACAGTAGAATCCACCTTCTACAAGTTTGTGGTCCTCCTTTAAGGCTTCAAGTCTGCATCTGGAGTCTTCATGAAGGTGATGCCAGTGGTCACTACCCATCCTTTATTTGAATGGCTAGATCATCAAGGCCAGCTTTCCAGAGATGCTGTTGCACTACCTGCAGATCACAGCTTTGTTTCTGGTTTAACTGGGTTTTCCCATCAATAAACCTAAATCTCACCTGGTGCACTCTCAGTGCATCCTATTTAACCCTGGGCGTAGGACTACGCTACGCTCGCGTAGTTTGCGCAACTATGCGCTACGCGAATTGCAAGTAGCACAGTGCAAAAACACGTAGCGGGTATTTTTTGCATGCTCGCGGTCCTCAGCGTCAAGTTGGCGACCGCGAGTGAGCAAAATAACATCCCGGCGAGACTTTTTCCTCATACGCGATCAGCAACATGAAGTTGCCGATCACGAGGGTGGAAAATAAACCTCCCAGCGAGATTCTCAATGCGGGGAGGTCAGGTTTCTCATTGCGAGTGGTCGCGTATGCTCGCGACCGCTCGCGATGAGAAACTACCAGTCCACGTTGAGAAAGCTGCCGCTCGAGTACAAAGCTACTCGAGCGGCAGAACACGGCCGCTTGCACTGTGCAAGATGCAGTTTGCAATGATTGCACAGTCCGGACATGCATTCGGAACTGTGCAATCAGTGCGAACAGCATTTTGCTCAGTGCACTCTGCAGATCGCGTAGATACGCATAGCTCGCATAGTGCGAAGTGCACTTCACGTAGCTACGCGTAGCGCTACTACGCAAACTATGCCCATGGTTAATCCTATTCATAGGGGCGGTACTGGATATCATATTAAGTCGAGCCGTTCCCTCCCCATAGATAGGTCAAGATGTTCAGGCTACGATTCTTATGTTTCAGAATGGAGAGTAAAAGTCCCAGTTCAGATGGTTGTATATCTGCTAGCTTCCTGAATTTTTTTGGTCACTCACTCACCCTGGCACATAAGGCCCCCCAGTGGTACCTATGCAGGCAGTGGCTCCAATATGGCAGATGTTTTTTAAAGATCCATCATAATTTGAATTTGCTGTGGTGGAGTGCTGAAGACAACTTGCTTCAAGGGAAGTCATTCTAATTGCTACAAGCTATGGGGACAGTCATGACAAATTCCTCAACTCTAGGGCAGGGAGTCCACCTATAGAGACAGTAGATCAGAGAATGTTGGTCTCTGGAGGCGTAGATGTTGCATATAAATCTGCTGCCTTATCTTCCAGAAGGGGAAAGGAAAAGGTTATAAGGTGGACCTGCAATGCTTAAAAAAGGACTTGGAGGCCTTATGTGATTCCATTTCTTACCCGAGAGATGTGCTTTTGTTATTGGGGGATTTTAATCACAGACTAAATCCCTTAAAGACCGATTCATGGTGTAGAGATTTGTTAAGAGCTTATAATATAGAGAGTGCTAAGTTTCCTAGCTGTAACATTTCACCTCAAGATGTGGCGCTGGGGCAATTGTTGGGCACTATTGGGTTGGTGTGTGTAAATGGAAGAATGGATATGGATCGGCCTGCTGGGCGCACCTTCACAGTGGGGCAACAAATGTGTCCGATAGATTATGTGTTTATACAGGCTTGGAATTTTGATCTAATCAAACACTTTGAAGTAGCAAGGGTTGAAGGTAGTGATCATTACCCATTGCTGATGAAATTGTATGCAAAAAGAGCCCCTCAGAGACAAAGAGCCATCCAAGTCCAGGTAGAATATCCAAAGCGACTTACAACGCACATTACAGAAGAACATATTAAAAAACTAAGCACAGTCCAGTTGACACATACATTTGTAAATGTACCACCTGAGGAGGATATTACCTGGTACGAAGGTATGATAAGACAATTGGTAGAATGCCTTAGGATAAAAATTAAAGGTGCTAAAACTGGGTTAGCAAGTAAGGAAAAACTACTTTCCAATAACAAGCCATGGTTTGATGAGGATTGTCGTAAAGCAAAAGCCAGCATTAGGCAAAAGGAAAGAAGCCTAAGAGGTAGACATGACGATGAACTGCTACTTAATCTTCAGAAATTAAGGTCAAATTATAAAACAACCATTAGAGATAAAAAAAGAACCTATAAGGACAGATGCTGGGTGATGCTATTAGAGGTAATCGAAGAAAAACATGTGAAAGGCTTCTGGAAATTAGTACAAGAGAGCACTGGTAAAGTTTTAGGGACCTTGCAGTGCTCAGTGCCGGAGGATAAGTGGGTGGATTATTTGGAAGAAATCTACGGGAAGTGGCCAAGGGTGGAGTAAATAAATACCATTGTATGGTATGTAGGGAAAAAGTAAAAGAGCATTTCTCCCCAAGCCATATTACGAAGATAATATACAGGTTAAACCTAACTCGAGCCACCGGCCCAGATAACTTGCCGGCTGTTATTATAAAAACAAACCTGGAGTGGTGGTCAGAGTTTTTTTCGAATATGTACCAGGGGATTCTTAAAACAGGGGCTATGCCAGATAGTTGGAAAGGGGCCATTGTAAGACCTATACATAAAAAAGATGATGTAAATTCTCCTAAAAACTACCGTTTAATAAACCTCCTGGACATAGGAGAAAAAGTATTTGCTAAAGTAATCCTGGGATTACTTAAAGAATGGACAGATGAAAATCAGATAGTGCCCCCAGAACAGGGTGGATTTAAAGAGGGACATTCGACGATTGATCTGGTGGACAGGAAGCAGCTGTGGGAAACCTTGCTAGGGTATAATATCCAAGGAGACTTATTGGCCTTGATACAAGCCCTGCATACAGAAAACTGGGCCCAGATAATCTTGGATGAGAATGGAGGATTGTCCAGGAGGATCCAGATCGGTAATGGGTTGAGACAGGGGTGCGTACTTGCCCCCTTGCTTTTTTCCCTGTTTATAGCTGATCTGCCCCGAGAGGTCATAGGGGCTAGCCTGAAATTAGGAGGTACTCATTTCTCCTGTTTATTATATGCAGATGATCTGGTAATCATGGACCAGACGGATATTGGGCTACAAAGGAAATTAAACATGTTTACAGAATACTGTCAAACTAAAAATTGGTGATAAACATGGAGAAGACCAAAATCCTATGTTTTGGAAGATGAAAAACAAAGTTTTCCTGGTATCTGGGCAGGGAAATGTTGGAAAAAGTAACAGAATATAGATATCTGGGAATGTGGTTCACGAGTAGTCTGCAGTGGTATACCCATTTGATGCATTAAAAATAAGGGCATCGGCCTCTGTAAAGGGGCTAAAAAGATTTAATAGTGTATATGGAGAAATGTTTGATAGACCGGTATTAAAAGCCTATTTAGCAATGGTCCCCCCACAATTTTTGTATGGTGCAGAGGTACTCTATTTAAGTGGAAAAAAGGGATGGGACAAAGAAGAGGGAAATATCCTTAAATGTTTGTTCTCGCTGCCTAGATCGTCCATGATACAAGCAGTAAGATTAGAATTGGGAATCACCTCATGGGGTATAACCGCTTGCATGGCTTTATTGCGTTTCTGGCAGCGGTTAGGAAGAGGTGAGGATCAAAAAATCTCACAGTGGTGTAAAAATGAAATTGCCAATAGTGAGTTTTCTTGGGCAAGAGAGACCAGAGCTTCAATTATTTAAGCATATGGTGTTTTAAAGCTAAAGTTGTGCCCTCTGTACTTAGACCTAAAGATAGACAAGAAAGAACTTAGGACATTGGGAATAGAAGCGTCCCGAACCCATGATCAAGAATACCTCTTACGGAAAAGTTCAGTTGCTTTTATGGCCTCAGCATGGAAAAATGATTTACATTACCCCTATATCGACAGGTTACCTAGTTGCCTGTTAAGGCGTGAAGTGTTAAGATTGAGAATTGGGCTAAATCCCTGTTATGTGAACAATGGGGTAAGAATCTTAATGATAAATAGCAATGGAAAATGCACCTGCACTTTAGGCACTACCTGTGATATTTTACATATTTTATTAGACTGTTTTAAGATTTTAGATATGCGAAGAGAGATTTTAGGCCCGATTTTTAAAAAATATGAAATTAAAAATAGGTTGCAAGCTGTAAACCTTTTAGTGGAAATGAAGAACCTAGATATAGCCTGTGCTATTGGGAAATATATAAACAAAGTGAAAGAGTTTCTTAAATGTAAAGGGCACTGATGAAATCTAGATCTTTTTATATTCAGGGAGAATGGGTTATTAATGGATAGAAGCAATTTGTGAGACATACTAGAAGGTCAGTGTGACTCAATAATGGAATAGTTGTTTTTTTTAATTTTAAGATGATTTTTTATCTTGCATTTTTATCGTTGTGAATTATAGGGTTAAGAAATGTATTGTATATTGTATGATCCTGACTTACTTATCTCTGGAATGTTATGCAGCTAAGTGTATACTTTTATGGTTATAAATAACCGAATAAAGTTTTATTTCATTCATTCACTGCCAGTCTGTCCAGAATTTGACAGAAAACATGACCGCAATGTGATACATCAACAAGCAGGGGGAATTGGGTCACACCTTCTCTGCCGAGGAGCTCTATGACTCTGTTCCTGGGAGCAGAACCATCAAATCTTGCTGGTTGCCAAACATCTGACTGGTGTACTGAATATGTGTGAGCAGACAGTCTCAGTCGTTATCATCTTGCCGATCACGAGTAGCACCTTCATCCAGAGATAGTCCAACTCATCTTCAGCCTTTGGGGCACTCCTCTGGTGGATCTCTTTGCCACTTACGGCAATGATCACTGCCCGAAATTCTGCTCGCTCCAGTATCCATTGCAAGGAGCATTGGAGGACACGTTTCACCTGAATTGAAACTTGCGGCAGCTTCACTATGCGTTTCCTCCTATACCCTTACCTGCTCAGGTCTTGAGGAAGATCCACTTCAACCAGACCCTAATCATTCTGTTGGGCCCAGACAAGCCATTAAAGGTGTGATATACAGATGTGATTCCCCTTTCTACTTGCCCTCTGCTCCCTGCCCCTCACAGCATTGACCTCCTCTTGCAGGGGCAGGTTCTGCTCCCCAAACTCCAGAACCTGCACCTTCACACCTGGAGGTTACGCAGAGTAATCTGAATGCTTTTTCTTTACCTCTTAAATAGTGGTGTTTGTAACTCACATCATTCCGTGTATTTAACCATGCAGAATCACCAAAGAATTCTGCAAGTAATTCTGCGTTTAGTGCTACTTTTTAGCAAAAAAATGCACCCTTATGTCCAAAATGAATGCAAGGATGCATTAATCACAAGAAAATGCACTTAATACAACAGAACATGAGCCGCTCACACTCGCTAAATGAGCACTTGGGGTAGGATTAACCAGAACGTATTTCCTACATTTAGCTTTATTGCCTTAGATCGAAATGCAACCTCACATCTAAAATGGACACCAGGATGCTTTAAGAAATAACGCTAAATGCAGCAGAACAAGAATAGTGAGCAAGAGTACCCACTCGTGATGCTAAATGTGCTCTCACAGTAGGATTTTTCCCCCAAATTACATGAACAGGAGTCATTGTGTAATCATCAGTATTTCTGCAACAAGAATAACACAAAGATACAAAGATTTCCCCCAATTAATTGAAATTCCTCCAAGGCCTACTCCTGAAGTGGTGGATATCATATGCTGTGCCTGCAGATTTATTCTGGGAGATGGATTAGGTTTGTGAAGTGCTGTATGGAGACCCTCTTCAGGCCCGATGATCGGACATATTATGCTTTACCCTCTCACTGATTCAACAAGGATACACATTAGGCACAATCAAGGGCTATTTATCTGCTTTATGAGCCTTCCTCTGTCTCCAGGATCAACTGTCCCTCTTCCCCCACAAAACCCACTGTCATAATTTTTTTTAAAGGTATCATGACTATGTTTCCTCCATTGCCATTCATAATGGCAAAATAAGACCTGAATCTTGTTCTAATATTTTTAATGTTTGCTCCGTTTGAGTCTTTGCACAGTTGCGTGTTGTGACTGCTTACTTTTAAGAAAATGTTTCTCATTGCCATTACATCAGAAAGACATGTGATCGAATAACAGGGACTAAGTGTGAAACACCCTTCATTACTTTATATCCTAGCAAGCTGGTTGTCAGAACCGATTGCTGCTTTCCTGCCTAAGGTGGTTATGCCCTGTCATCTAGCCAACTCCATCACCTTATTGGACTTATTTCCTTCTCCACATCCCACGAAAGAGAAGGAAAGGGGGGACAGACTGGACTCCAAGAACGTGGTCAGCCTCTTTGTCAACAGCCATTAGGCCACATCCTCTCCCCAAGAGAATTGATGACCAGCTGTTTATTGGATATGTAGGCAAGATAAAAGGCAGT
The DNA here is from genome assembly GCF_964204655.1 of Triturus cristatus. Classification (NCBI taxonomy): domain Eukaryota; kingdom Metazoa; phylum Chordata; class Amphibia; order Caudata; family Salamandridae; genus Triturus; species Triturus cristatus. The sequence goes on from NC_140593.1 coordinate 281,143,696, forward strand.
ACGCAAGAGAATGTTATCGCCCTAGAACATTTTGTGCATCATAATGTACTTTGCCTCCCACAAGGAAATACCAACAGGCATCAGGGCTCATTCTAACAGAGCAAAGACTTCTACCTTTGCTGTGGAAAGAGGGGTCCTGGTTACAGAAGTCTGCAAGGTGGCAACATGGGCTTCCCTCCATACGGTCACAGAGCATTACTGCTTGTGCTCAGAATTGTGAACTGATGGTCACTTTGTACAGTCTGTCCCTTAGGATTTCTTAGTATGATCAGCCATGCAACCACCTCCTGGTCACATATTGCTTAGAGAATCTATTCAAAAGATGAGGAATCTGTGGGTAGAAGTGCTCATCAGAAGAAAAAGTTGCTTATCTTGAGTTACAATCTTACTGGTGGATGCCTGCAGATTCCTCACTGACTCATCATTCTATCTGTTTCCAGGCTGGTTGCTAAGTAAATCATCTTAATAAGGTCCCAGTTCTGTAAATTGTCCTGCACCTCATTTCTCTTATGTTCTCATTCGTCCACCTTAAAGTTGTGTAAAAAATGGTGGAAATTGGCGTCAGATTGTCAATGCAAAGCCAGCACACGGTACTGGTCAGAGAACTATTGAAAGTTTCTAAACTCAGTCTGACGCTATTCAAAAGGAGAGGAATTCACAGGTAGCTTGAGTACCCACCATAGAGATCTTTACTAATGGTAAGTAACTTCTTCCTCACTAATATAGATGTAGGTGCCGAGACCTTGACCTCATATCACAGGAGAGGAATTAACAACACATTGTACATTGTGTGAAGACATGCGGATTCTGTGCCTGGCATTCAATGGAATGCCAGACTCTGGATCCCTTTACAAATTACAGATGTTATGATTAACAGTGGTGCTTTTATTTAAATAACACCCACCAAAGCTTACAATTGAGGATTTGTCTAGGTTGACTAAAAGATTAGGTTAACTGGCACATAACTTGTACATTCTTAAAATATTTCTTAGCTCATAATTAGAGAGTCTCTATTAATTTGCAGCATTACTGTGAACCAGTAATCCTGATGCTGCACCTAGATTACTTGATATTACCACAAAGGCAAGAATAAGTGGGAAATTACTTTTGGAAACACTGGGCCCACATCAAGTAATGAATTTGTCAATATGTTCAGTTGCACTGCAATAATACTACTCATGCAATACAAAGCACAATTCTGATTTAGAGATTCTCTGTTAATTTTCAACTTTAACGGAACCAGTAATTGTGACACTGCATTTAGTCCACTTGAAATTACCACAAAGGCACAATTAAATGTGAATTACCATTGGAAACACAGGTCCAGATTCACAAACTCTATTCTACAGTACATTCAGTGGTACTACAAAAGCACAACTCAAGTACTGCTTATGAAATTCATAAATCTACATGTCTAGACCTCTGTCTCCACCACTCCCATAATTTCTTTGTGGAGATCTCCGCCTTGTGTGCAGAGATCTTCGCATACATAAGCCTATGTTTTAGTAGGAAATGTAGTTGGGATTAGGAGAGAGGTTGGAAAATTCACCATACATATTCCCAAATTGGGATGGTTGAAAGAAGGGTAAAACTGGTTTTAGAAAAGGACATGCAAGTTCGAACACCCACCTATAAAGGAGGAAGCCCTTGCTTTTCCCAAACTACACTTCTAAAGTTACTATAGCCAGAAATGCACAAAACAGCAGTTAAAGGTCTCCCGTTCCAATTCAGCCCTGTACTAAGCCAAGCACTACTTCTAGACACTCATAGATCCTGCAACATACTCCTTTGGCAAATAATGGAGGTAGAGACTCAATATAACACAATTTATGAACTATATATTAAAGACATATAATTAATTCAACGTATAATTAATATATATATTATATATGTGTGTGTGTGTATATATATATACACGTATATATAAATATATATATAATAAAAAAAAATTCCAATAAAAAAACAAACTTAATGGGGATGTTAACGTTAGGCTCAAATTTCACTCATTCAAAATAAGTGAAATTCAGCAGTTACAATTACCTGAGCTAACTATTCCTTAGCCCTCTGCAATGCACTGCTTATGACCTCACATATTACATCACTCATGACATGGTCAGTGACATCACTGATGGCATCTCAAATGACAACACTGATGACATCTTCCACAGAACCAATCACACACCGATTCACACCACTATACAACCTCTCATACACCCACTCGCACACCCAGACAACCATTAACAGACCCATTCACAGACCCATACAGCCACTCACTCATCCATAGAATCACTCACACACACACCTACTTACTCGTACCAGCACTCATACAACCACTCACTCACTCGTACCGTCACACACACAACCACTCACTTACCCATACAACAACTCATACTCGCACCCCGCCATGCACAGTTTTCTCATCAATAATGTTATCACAAATGTTGCAATGATATTATCAATGATGTCATAGAAGATGTCATGACTGATGTAATATGAGGGGTCATTGGCAGTGCATGGCAAGGGCTTGAGTTATAATTACCTTAGGGTATAGTTTCTTGAGATAACTATAACTATAGCTGCTGAATCTCTATAGTTATATGTGTGTAAAATCTGAACCTAACCATTATTTCCCTGTAACCTTTGTTTTTAGTGAATTTTTCATGTTTTTTTAATTATATTTCCTAACTATGACATCCTTGTAATCTTTGTTTTCTTTAAGGAATTTCTCTGTTTTTTAAATGATATTTCCTATAAATGTGTGTGTGAGTAGGTGTGTAAGTGCCTGTGTGGGTCTGTGAATGGATGTGTGAGTGGTTCTCTGGGTCTTTCAATGGACATATCAGTGACTATATGGGTGTGTGAGTGGGTGTGTGAGTGGCTGTATGGATATGTGGCTGGCTGTGAGTGGCTATTTGAGTGTGTAAATAGGTGTGTGAGTGATTTTCTGAGTAGCTGACTGAGTGTGTGAGTGCCTGTGTGGGTCTGTGAGTGCGTGTGGGAGTGGTTCTCTGGATCTCTGAGTGGATGTACCAGTGACTATATGGGTGTTTGAGAGGGTGTGTGAGTGGCTCTTTAGATGTGTGAGTGTCTGTATGGGTGTGTGAGTAGTTTTCTAGGTTTTGGAGTTGGAGTGAGTGTGTGAGTGGCTTTGTGGGTGTGTAATTGGGCATGTGAGTGTGTGGCTGGTGGGTGTAAGAGTGGCTATTTAGGTGGCTGGGTGGGTCTCTGAGTGGTATGTGAGAGGATGTAAGTGGATGTGTGGGTCTGTGAGAGAGTGTGTGAGTGGGTCTGTGAGTGAGTGTGTGAGTGGGTCTGTGAATGGGTGTATCTGTTTTTTAATTGGGTCCTGGATCTGCAGATCTGCCACAGATTCACAAGGGGGGATGTGCCGAGTGCTGTCGTGCATCCACAGTTCTTCATGCACCAAACATTTATATTTTTGGACAATTTTGTTCCCCTCACACAACCCTTCATCAGTCCCATGGGGTCAAGATAGCTTTATCCTGACCTCTTATATTCTATTTAGACTATTTCCCCACTGGGAACCGTATCCCTAATCAACAAAATTATGGCTTCAACTTTTCTTTCAGGTTGAGGCCAGCCAATCACGGCATTGGCGTTGGCACGTGGATCCACGGATCCACCACATTGGATCCAGGCTATAGATATACATAAAAAAAATTCTTTAATAACTCCAAAACTACTGAACAAATTTATACCAAATTACTCAAATCACTCTTTCTGGGCCAAGATCTAGCTTTCTGAAAAATTTGGTGCAATTCCGTTCAGCGGTTTGGGCTGTAGTTGTGTCTAATATCCCTATGGGAAATTTAATCAGGAAACCGTGTTTTGGGATCCCCCATTTTCTAGGCCCTCGCTTGACGAATCACTTCAAAACGTTGACGTTGAACATTGAAGTTGAAGTGAGTGGCAAACTAGTTTTGAAAATGTTGTTAAGACCCGTCAAATGGCGCCAAATTTATTAACAAAAAAAAAGGCTTTTCCCATGGAAACTAGGCCCTAATTATACCTTCCTACTGGTGACCAACAGCAGTTAATATATGTCGTTTAATCAACGTTTCTGTGTTAGTAAAAACCGCTGAGCCTTTCAGCCAGGTGTCAGGCAGCAGACATGGAGTGGGCCATGCTACACTGAATTATTTTAAAACTGTAGGCAAACCTGTGAAAAAAACAATTTGTGACAGAAAGGATCCCTACTTTTAAATATAAAACAAGCCACCACTAAGTATGCCCTGTAGCCCACAATGTACTGTACCTATTATTTAAAAGTTGTACATGCAAGAATGTAATGTTGGTATGTACCTATAGTGACTAGACCCAAAACTATTTTCACTGTTAAGGGCTGTAACTCTTCTATGAGAAAAAGCTAGAGTTCAGAATAAAATCATAACTCTGCTGTGCCTGGTTTGGGACAAGCTACCAGGATAAATAAAAAACTATTTTTTATTGTTTATTGAAAATCCAATTAAATGGTGAAGTCAGATGTTCAGCATTCAGATAAAGTGACTTTTGAAATCTTACGCTTTACCTGCCTGAACGTCCAGTAGTGAATACCATCAGCCTGTTGGCAGATGGCCCTGTCAGTGCTACCCCAAATGAGGCATGAAAACTTGCCTTCCCCTTATTAGATTGTTGTCACTTTGGTGTCATTGTACTCATTACATGTTCTAAATTGATTGTGGAATTTTATTGAGTTGTATTTTGACTTTTGCCTGTTTTGTTACTGTTAAATAATGTACCCATTTTCCTATGGTAAGCCTGTCTGCTCTGTGCCATAGCTACCAGAGAGTTAAGTACAGATTTAAATTAATAAAATTGTGTTTTAGCTTAACTTGTTTGTGCTCTTATTCCTTGTGGTGGACTCCTATCCACCCAACTACAGATGTATTTACATATATTACTTTTAAAAAGTTGTTAAATAAGCATTTAAATCTTTTACAATTAAATATTAAACTTACAACAAAAGAATAGCCCAGCACACTTATAAATGTCGAATGTGTAGAATACACAGTAAAATGATCTTGTAACACAGCTGTTTTTCCCAAAGAAGAGTCGATGTTATGTTGTAGTATTAAACTTAATCCTTTATTTTTCTTTTTTATAAAAAGCGTTTTGCAACCGCCGAAAAACGTATTCGGCGAATACGTTTTTCGAACCGGAGGATCGTGCGGAGAGGGGTGCATTTAACCACCGATACACGCCCAATATTGAAAAAAATTATTTAAAAAATTATTTGAGGTGAAATATACTCATTGTCCGGGAATCAACAAATTAACTGGTCTAAATACATTTACAATGGTCAAGTGAAAACACATCAAATATATACTGTGAGCCCTGAAGAACTCCGATTGTGGACGAAACGCGTTGGCGGTTGCAAAACGCTTTTTATAAAAAAAGAAAAATAAAGGATGAAGTTTAATACTACAACATAACATCGACTCTTCTTTGGGAAAAACAGCTGTGTTACAAGATCATTTTACTGTGTATTCTACACGTTCGACATTTATAAGTGTGCTGGGCTATTCTTTTGTTGTATGGTTCTAGGGAAACTGGGTGGGTCACCACTGGCTTCTCCATATTGAGACATAGGGGATTGTGTCTCAAGCCCTTTGCACATTTTGTGCTTAATATTTAGGGACGTTAGAATTGGTGCAGGTATCTATGCTTTGATCCCCAACTTTGTATAATAAATATTAAACTTAGTTTGAATAATTTTAAATTATTTAAATTGATTTAACACACGTTTTAACAACTTTTAATACATATTAAATAAAACTAAATATGTTAATGTGTATTTTAAATTATTCTTTAGGAAATAATATTTATACATAGAATACACATATATTAGTTAATATTCTTAATTGATTTATAATTATGCTTTAGATTTCAATATTTGTATTAATTTTTATGAGATTAATAAACATTCATGTTTTGCTTATACTTTCCCATTGGGAAATCTCACCTCAGTGGCAAAGAACACCACCTATATGTGAAACGTTAATAGCAATAATTCTACCCTTAAAAATTCTGTGGGAGAAGACTCCACCAGGGGGTGAAGACATGTAAATCTACATTCTGGAAATGGCAAATAGAAAAAGTGCCCATTTACAACAAGGTGCAATACTGGATTTATACATAAGTACATCTATACTTGTAAATATACCTTTGTGAATTAGGCCCTCTGTCTCCTTTTTTCTCCTGAATCTAAATTTATGCCGAATCCAGCTTTTATCCTTAGTTGATGGCTATAATATTTTCATGCTGTAATCTGACATTGCTCCATTATTAATACAAGAAAATGGATTTTGCATTAAATCACATATCAGATTTATGTGTGACTAATCTTCCTTCAGGACGTACCACAAAACTTTTCACCCTCATAAAATCTTGAGGGTGTGTGTTCCTTAAAGCTGGACCAGATCCTTAGAATGCATTAACCTTATTTATTGGTGAACGTTTGTATACCACCTTGCAGACATGTGAGTCTTAATCATAAAGGTTAGAGTAGTGCAAACAGTTAGAGAAGGACTCAAGGTAAAGAAGTGAAAAGTGTCCATGTACAGGCGTCAGTCAGCCATCTTGAGTCAAGGATGGTAGGGAGATATTTTTGTTGGCCTGCCTTGCTTGAAAGAGCGTCTATTTCTTTCAGCTTTCCCTGAAAGGCAGGTGTTCAGAGTATAGTTTTGGCTGCGGTCCCAGAGAGTGCTCCAGGGAGGATCCCTTACACTGTGGGCCTTGTGCTCATGTTAATCATTTTTTTGTTTAATTTTGTCAAACTCTAACTTATGAATTACGAATTTATCTGGGTGGTTCCTTCTGTAAGCAGTTTAGGCCTCTTCCTTAGGAGACATTGCAGGGTTAGGGCAGGTGTTTTTGGTCTTGTTCCTTTGTTTGGGGATAGCTTCCATCTGCCTGATTTGGGACTTTTTGTAAGGTATGTGCGGAAATTGTTTCTGACCTTCATAGATTAAACTGCAGAATGCCATGACTAAGCATCTGGTAAGTTCCACTCAGTGATCAAAACATTTATGTATGAAGATGTAATATTCCTTGCTGTCTTTCTGGTTGTGGTTACCTTTTGTCCAGTGCCAGACCGGCAGTAAGGAATAATGAATGATGCGGGGAGTTTCGGCGTTTGGAGCCGATCGCTGCTGCGCAGGCTGCATCTTCCTTACAGGCACCTCTGTTCTACATTGTATTTTACAATAAATACATCTTACATGCATCTCCTGTGTCTGGTCGTTCCTGCGGTTACTACAGAATGCATGTGCATTTTAAGAGTGCAAACCGGGCTCACAAGCAGCGGAGTGCTCGAAGTGTGGAATGGGTTAAACTCTTAAATTCTCAGTAGTGTGCGCAATGGGTGATAGGGGATACCAGCAGGCGAGGTGTAGAAAAGGGTGAAACAGTCTCATCCTCTTATTCTGCACATCGCATTGCTTGTTCAGTCATGTCAGCAGGCAGCGCATGGACCCTCTGTGTTGATCAGTGTTAACGGTAGGGAAGATTAATAGGGAGGAAATATATTATATTTTTAAATTTCCAGAGTTACTGTATTTTAACTTTTTGAAAATACTTCAGCCATGATATCCTTACACTTAAGAGTCACACGCAGAGTGTTTCCTCGATTGAATGATGTTTATATCAAGATACTTGTTATGATGTATTCTACTGAGAGGGGTAAAATGAATGTTTTACACAATATTAAGAACATATATAGGCATATATGGTCTCTCTTGTCTTGGATGTGCTGTTCTCATAAGTGAATAAACATATGTGGTGTCCGCCACTACAGTGGACGTTTGGAATAGTCGGTTCTTTACAACACTTCTTATGTCTCTGAAGACATTCATAAAATATATCAGGAATATCTCCTATTACCAGATATGAATAATTGTGAACCAATTGCAAAGCGAGAAAAAAGGATTCTTCCTTTTGCCACTTTAACTGTTGTTCAAATGCTGCAAAGGTACATTTCCCCAAGAGTGTTTTATCTGCCAGATTCTACAAATCTATAGATAGCTCATTCTTGTACATTGTTAATGAAAATACGTGTTTTTTCTACTTGCTTCACAGTATACAATATGGATTTTCTATATTTGTTCTGCATGACATTTCATATTTCTTGCAAAGATGTTTTTATATTTAAGTTAAGGAAAGTGCTAACCGTTATATTTTGCTAATCTTGTGTGGCCTTTTGATGCATAGTCCCCATATTAATATATCTTCAATTCTACACCCACGTGTATCCACAATTAGGCAAATGATCGACGCTGTAGTGTGGCTCTGCATCTGTCCTTGAGTTTGAACAGCTATGACTTCTGGTGTTTGCATATTCAAGTCAAGTCAAGCAGTCTTTATTGCGAATTTTCTTCTTAAAAGACATGCTAAAAAAAATACATCAACAGTAGTTAAAACAAAGAAAATTGCATTAAACATTTATATATCAAACCTATAAATAGATTTGTACATTAAAAACACCAATAAAAAAAGTATTAAATATGGAACATTACAGTGACTTGAGGAAATAAAATGTTATATTAGGTTTATAAATCAAACTAATCACGATGTTGACAGCAAAATAGTTATGGACTAATACACCTATTACGTAAAAGCCATGCCCAGCTAATATATTTGGCCACCCCAATAATGACAATTGATGATAGAGTTTCCTATCCTGCACTTTTGTAATTAAGTCCCAGTATGCCTCAAGGTGTGGATCATCCTTACTGTTCAGATAGGTTATAGTCAGGGGACCTCCAATCCTAGAGGAAAAACGTTTATCTTTAACCCACTGCCAGTATAAGTCCCTAAGAGTGGAATGCGTGGCGCAGACTGTGGTAGCCCTACTGCAGATCTAAGAAATTTGTTTTCGGCTACCCGCAGGGGATTCAAGTTACTATATCCCCAGATTTCTGCACCATACATGACAGCAGGAAGAATTTTGGTCACGTAAATTTTTATCAAGGGTGCCATGGGTTTGGTTAGCGAGAGCCTGTGTTCCCTGAGCAATGCTCCACCAAGTTGGGTGTGTTTAAGGGAGTAGTGATCAATCTGGGGTTTCCAACTGAGGTTATCAGAGAAGGTAACCCCAAGATAGGTAAAGGTAGAAGTTTGCTCCAATACTACTACCCCCATTTCAACCCTAGCCCTAACCGATCTTGCCCCGCGTAAGACCATGAATTTGGTCTTCCCCACATTGACCTTAAGCTCATGTTCGCGGCAAAACAACTCGAAACGTGCCAGTGCTGACTGAAGCCCCTGGCGCGTCTTAGAAATGATGAGAGTGTCGTCCGTGAACATGAGCAGGGGAATCTTCATACCAGCCAATGTGGGAGCGTCGGTCGGAAAATTGGAAAAGTACCCAAGTACCCCGTTAATAAACAAGGAAAAAAGGGTTGGGGCTAGAACACAGCCTTGTCTTACCCCCTTAGAGACTGCAAATTTTGGTGTCACCTCCCCAGGTTTCTCCCATCGTACCTGGGCATATGTAGAGTCATGCAATCTAATCAGCAACTTCAAAATACCGTTAGGTATAGACAGTGCCCGAAGTACTTCCCAAAGTTTGAATCTTGGGACTAAGTCAAAAGCAGACTTAAGGTCCACAAAGGCGGCAAAAAGATTGCCACCCCCAAGTAATACTATACCAATATAATAAAGTGAATCTAAAAGCCTGATCAATAGTTCCCACATGGGAGCGAAAGCCCGCCTGTAGTGGGGATAAAATATCAGAGTCAGAAATCCAAGTCTGAATACGTCCCAAGAGAAGGCGAGCAACAATTTTTTGGGCAGCGTCTATAAGGCTGATTGGGCGATAATTGGCAGGGACAGAGCGGTCAACTTTTTTATAAATGGGCAATATCTCAGCCCCAAACCAAGTATCCGGAATCAATGCACCACCAGCCAAGGCATTAGCAAGTATAGTCAAGTATGGGGTCCAGAGGTCCAGATCCTGCTTAAAAAGATCGGCAGGAATACAGTCAGGACCCGGGGCTTTACCACTTGGAAGGGTTTTCAGAATTGCCTTCACTTCGCTAGAGGTGAACCGAAGCTCTTCCATGTCGTCGTCACACCACGTAGCTTTACCAAGGGTCTCACTAGACTTAAACTGGTTTTCGAAGAAGGCAACCCATTGAGTAGGTACTACATGGTTGGCCGGGATAATAGCCTGAGGGTTCTTACCCCACTTTAAAAGGTGCCAAAATTGGCACATATTCCTACCCTCACAAGCCTCATATAACTCCCTCCAACGTTTTTCGTCCCAATTTTTCTTGGCTGATTTTTGTGCTGTTTTATACTCAGATCTACAGATCCTAATTCTTTCTGGTATTCTGGATTTGATAGCAAGTGAGAGAGCTTTGCGAGATTCTCTACAACTTGTATCAAACCAAGAGTCAACCCCCTTAGTTAAATTTTTACCATTAACGGGAATGGACTTAACAAATAAGGACTTGAGACCTACAAATAAGTCTCTATGGATATCAGGAATATTACGCTGAACCCCAGCTTCAGATTCACAGGAGTTCAGTTTATCCAAAGCTATATTAAGCATATTCCTAATTGCTACCTGGGCATTGTCATTGGTGGCGATCTTGGGCCAACAAACTCTTCTCTGATCATTGTTTAAGATTGCACTAGCCTGCACAATACAGGCATCGATGATGTGGGGGCCATTAAAACTTCTATCAGATAGTAGCAATGACAGAGGGTTGTGATCACTTTCCAACCTATCTATTACCTTCATATCAATGACAGACGGCCAGAGCTCACAATTGACCAAGATATAATCTATTCTACTGCCACTTCTGCCATTATTAAATGTCAGAGCCCCAGACCTATCAGAGGTCGTTCTACCGTTAGTGGCCCGCAAACCCTTATCAAGACAGAGGCCCTTCACATATAAAGCTGCTTGGGTCCATTTCTTGATAGGGGGAGTTTCCAACTGGGGGATACCCCACACAGAATCCTCAGTCTCAGACAATTTCCCGTCCTCAACTCCCAGGGGTTCAAAGCAAGTGTTAAAATCTCCTGCCACCACTCTATGGCCCTCGCTTGACACTGAGCAAAGTAATTGATCCAAACAAATAACTGTGGGGGAACACTTTCCCCCCGGGAGGCCTCTCACGTAGATATTTGTGAGGAGGAGGTTAAGACCTCTAGTGGAAGTAATCCTGATGACCAGAATGTCGGGATTATCAATTGGAACTTCCACGACTGTGATGCCCTTGCATTGACGTACCCAAGTAGTCAGACCACCCCACCGGTCTGCCTCTAGGACCTTTAATCGCAGGTTTAAAGAAATTCAGATACCCTAAACGAAAGAGGGGTTCCAGCGACCAAGTCTCCTGAAAACACCAGATATCTGCCTGATCGATGAAAACCTGCCATTCTGGAACAACCAGTCTAGATGTTAAGCCTGCTATATTCCATGAAGATAAGTTGGTATTGCCAGAATCAATCCTTTTTTGTCCCATAAGGGTCACCACATTGTGCAGATGGGGGGAACAGACAATGGATGATCCAGATGGAACCAAATCAACTCCCTGAATCATAGAAAGTAGGTGGACTGAGGGCACCTGGCAGGGGGGTTCAAGAGCCATTGTTGGACCTAACCCAGGAGGAGAAATGACAGACTTTAGTCAGTCATTTTCCTCGAGAGAGGAAAGGGCTGTAAAGCGATTGTAAAGCGAAATTGGCGCAGAATCTTGAAGACCTTGCTGGGAGGCAGAATTCGGGACGCAAGGCCGTCTGATAAACATATCCCTTACCGGTCTATAAAAGTAGCCAAGTGGTAAGATCATGATCTCATTAGTAGAGGGGGCAAAATGGGACACCCTTTCAAAGATTTGCTTAACCAATAGTGGGGACCTAAAACTCAAAACAACACAATCCCCGACTAGGGTTTTTTGAGAGTGGCCAACCCAGTTAACACGCCTAACCATTTTGAATTTGTTAAACAAACTTTTAATCACCCCTAGTTTGGTCCCTAGATAGTATAGGGCTTTATTTTTGAGATTAGACCAGTGCTCCCTTGTCCCTGGTGCAAGTGGTGGGACGTTAGCTAGGATAACTGAGTAGGGAGTGGCTTCCTGAGGGAGATGAAGGTTATTTAACGCATCAGGATCCACCAGTACCTGATCGGCAGAACCTTGTGTAGACCCCCTTTGCTGATAATCAGACGAAGGCCTAACAACAGTGAGTTGAGAGGCCATAAGCTGATTAGGGTTATTACTGTTGGCTACAGGATCGCCGATATTAGTGGCTTGGGGTCCCATATTTAGATGGCCAATAGAAGTCCCATCACCTGTAGTACTGGTCCCAGGGTTTAGATTGCAACCTGAAGAAGTTACAGCAGAAGGAATATATGTCGTATCAAGGATGCTTCGATGCAGTTTAACCTAGAAGCCACTGAATCTAACTTATCCAGAACAGGTTGTATTATTAAGGCTAGCTGTTCCTTAAGAAGTGAACTCAAAAGCTCAAGGCACTGTTGGGTCATAGGTTGCAAGGGAGACGCATTGTCAGGTACAGAAGGGGGCCCTTTGGAATGAGCTCCACTATTAGCAGTAAAAGCCTTAGGGGCACTTACCTTACGGGGAGCTCTACCTTTCATTTTTTTGCTGGGCGGTTCTCTAATTATGGGGTCAATATCTCATTGTTTGGCCCTAGTGATTACCATTGCAGCATTGCTTAATTTGTAAAATTTGAAGTGCAGGTGCTCAAATCTTTCTTGGAGGCCACACCTACTTTTTCTTTGGCTCCACCCACTTCCTCCACTGGCTCCACCCACTTCCGCTATTAGCTCCACCCACATCATCAACGGGCACTGCGAAAAGTCAGATGAATTTCAGCAAGGGAGCCTGCCTTCCTCATAGTAAGGTTTAGATAGGAGGTTCCCCTGCCCTGTGAACATTTTCAAAAAGATTAAATCAAAAGAGCATTTAAAGCACAATTTTGAAATAAATTAGATAAAATCACTAATGCATTGAAAAGAGGCAAGTGACACTTCTCGGGCTCCCTCTGTGCGAGCCTTCAGGGAGAATCCCTCTTCATCACTACCTCCACCTGACCCTGGACTCTGCAACGCACTCTTTTACAGGCTTGTTTATCCCGGTAAAAACATTAGTAAAATCACCTTCAAACTTAAAACATTAAATATAGTGGTAAATATAATTAGCACGCACTTCAAAGTATGTTCCACAGTAGCCCTTATGACTCCAACTGCTAATTAAATAAACAAAAACAGAAAGGCCATGACAGGGCCGGCTTCAGCGCTGATGCGAAAGTCTTTTTTTGGCGCCGCACCAATAACCTCTCTCTCCGTAAATAACCTTTACTACCACCTTCAAACAGTGCCCCTCATCCCTCCATGGCCTCCCCCTATTGACCTCTTCCTCAGATTCACTCAATGCCACCCTCCAACAGTGCCCCTCATCTTTATTTAGCCCCTCTCTCATATGCATTTCATTTGTTGTACAGCGCTACTCATATCAGTGTAGGGTGTGTCAGTACTTTACACCACGCACACATTATACAGGAGACAATGAATCATACAAGTATGTAAATCAGTCTACAGGGAATGTCACATAAGCCAATGAGGATTACAAGGTGTATGAATCACGTGTCATCCATACCTGTGGGACGGAAATTTTACGAGGGTTTGGGCTGGAGAAACACAACCTTAGGATTTAAAGAGTATTCAATGGGGGTCAGCTTTACTGATAAAAATGTATATCTGCCCAAACATACTCATTTTGGAAACATTAGAATAATGAAAGACTGGGGAAGTTCTAACTATATCACAAAAAAAGAAAGCGAAGTTCTAACTATACCATTCATGTTTAAACTTTGTATGCAGCTCTTTGGTGACAGTTCATTGGTCACTGTCCTATGTTAGGATTGTACCTTCTGAACTGCATGTAACACAAGGATCTCTGTGACAAAGGCATTAAGGGTCAGGGAACAACCCCGCACCCATGGGTCCGACTATGCGTTGTGAGCGTCGTCGTCTCGCATTCCCAGGGCTACGTGGCGGTTTCGGGAAAGACTAACGAGAGAGCTGTGTGGGTTCCGTGACCTCCAGCCACTCCTCCACATCCTCCGGACTTTCGAAGAAGTATGTGTTTTGCTCATAGATTATCTTCAAACATGCAGGAAAAAGCAGCGCATATTTGAAGATTCATGGTGCGCAACTTCCTCTTCACTGCCTGGTAAGAAGATCTGAGGCGTTGCACCATTAACATGTAGCCTGGGTACAATGAGACCTGGCAGTTCTCAAATTGGATCTGTGGTTTCTCCCGTGCTTTTTGGAGCAGCACATCACGGTCCCCGTAGTTCAGGATTTTTACTATCAAGGGTCTCGGCGGAGCACCCACCCTCGGCTTTCCTGTAGGGATACAGTGCGCCCTTTCAATGAAAAAGAAGTCCGAGAGGCCCTCAGGGGCCACATGTGTGTGAAACCATTGTTCCATGTAGGTTGTCGCCGCCGTCCCCTCGCTTTGTTCCGGGAGCCCAATGGCGCAAATATTATTGCACCTTGCTCTGCCCTCGTATGTTCTTTCTGTTGTGGCACTAAGTCATCTAGGGTGGAGCTATGATCTTTCACTGTAGTGGCTAGTTTGGCATGGTCTGGCTTAAGTAAGGTAAAGCCAGTGGTGAGAGTTCCTATCTGCTGTTCTAAGGCTTTCCAGGATTCCCGGACCTCATTGAATATCAAGTCCAACTTATCATGAGCTCCCGTGTCACCCGTAGGCAGAACTGTGTTAATTGATTGCAGACTCATGGCGGGGTCCCTATCATCTCTGCCCTGGGAGTTAGTGGCGGCTGCCTCCTGCATTTTTCCCTTTGAGAGGCCTATCTCTCTCTGTGAGCGTTTCGCATCAATCGCCCCTGTTCTGGTACTTATTCTACTGATCAGGTGGTCCAGTATTAAGAAAGATGACACTCGAGCCCCAATGTGGGATGTGCGCAAGCCCTCCTGCGCTATTGAAAAGAGCCAAAAATGAATAGCAGGGAGAAAAAAATTGCCCAGAAATCCCCAAAGCTGGTAGGACAATGTGCCAATGCTGGGCCTTCACATAGCCATGAGAGTGTGACAGCAGGGCGGGGTAGAGAAAGCAGGGCCACCGTAGAGATAGAGCCTTGTTATGACTAACCCTCCGCAGGTCAAGGATAGCACGCTGTAGTAGTTGTTAGCGCAGCGGGGGACTGTGATTCTTAGGTCTCCGTCAGAGTCTCTATTTATGAAGCGGCGTGCTCAACAAGCAGTAGCGACCGGCATACGCCCTAAGGACACCCCCAGTGGCACCTGGACAACGGGCAGAACCCCGGTCGATCCACAAGGCGGGGTTGGAGGGGGGAAATAGAAAGTTGCAGTAGATTGGCACCCAAGGTCTCTGTATTGCCTTCCTTCCCATAGCGATGCTTGCATTACCACAGAGTCTCCATGTATAGGCAGTGCCAGCAGGAGGCCCGATCCAACAACTTGTGCGCGCCCTCCAAGGTGATGCCAGACCCCAAACACTCCCAGCTGGGGGCCAAAACAAGTGTGCTTGTGCCGCTCAAAATTCTGGGTGCAGGTAGGTGCCCGAATCAATGCCGTGTCCCCGACAGCTTACTGTCCAGCGGATTCCGCCCACCACCAGCCCGGACCGATAAAAAGAAAAAGGGGGGGGAAGGCCTCAGGCTCGCAAGCCACCCCGCTCCACCGGGTCATTGACAACCGATCCGCCGGCAAGGGGGGGAATGCACAGCAGGCCCTCGGTCCTCATGGAATGGGGTGACACTCACCTGCAGGGGATGTACAGTCCAACTCCACAGTCCAGGGCAGGCACACCACCGATGTTCATCGCCCCCCCAGCGACACAGCTCCGACCGCGCCCGGGACCAGCCGCGAATCGCAGTGCACAGGATCTGCGTCCGGGCCCCAGGGCAACGCCGCAGCTCCGCTCAGCGCCAGACCCTGCCGTCGGGCCCACAGCACCGCCGACCCAGGCGATCTCCGGCAGCCAGTCAGCAGTTCACAAGAGTCAACAGAACTGACTCACTGCGACCCACAAATCCAGCCCGCCCCTGACGCGCACGCACGCACAGTCAACTGTGTTAGTGCACGCACGCCGCACGGCCCACTGAGCCCACCCCCCACTCACTGACTGTAAAATTTAAATTACCGGCGAAAGTGAAACCGTTACCAGGCTGCGGCCTCTGCCGCCATGATCGATGGATCACAGTCACACACTACTTACTACGCCACCAACCAAGGCACCAATAATTTATTCGCTTTCGCACCGTGCGGTGCGCAGCACGGCAGCAGGCAGCAGCTAAAAATAAAATTATTGAAATGAATCATTGAAGTAGTGTGAGTTAGTCGTCACTCTGTCTGTCGAATGAATGTTGATGAAGTGATGAACTCACACACACAGTCGCACTGAACTTCTCCTGTGACCTGCAGGCTCTGCCAGGCTGCATGACGCACACGCTGATGAGACTGAGAGAGTACAGTGTGTATTTTAATCTATTGGAAAAAAACATCAATGACGCACGTTACCGGCCTGGCGAGATGCGTAGACCCAGCCCTGTCAATTAAGTGCCGGTGCTGAGCACCGGCAAGCACCGGCACAAATTAAGCCCTGCATTGCAGGGCTTGGGGGGTTACATACAAATGGAGGGGGGTCAGAGCCACCTACCCTGGAACTTAGACAGGCTTGAGCCACTGGCGAGCTATTACTAGTCCCGATGTTAGGGGAAGTATGCTGGTCTCCCACATGCTGAACAGGAAGCAGCACTGGGGTAGGTTCCTTCCCATAGCGATGCTTGCATTACCACAGAGTCTCCATGTATAGGCAGTGCCAGCAGGAGGCCCGATCCAACAACTTGTGCGCGCCCTCCAAGGTGATGCCAGACCCCAAACACTCCCAGCTGGGGGCCAAAACAAGTGTGCTTGTGCCGCTCAAAATTCTGGGTGCAGGTAGGTGCCCGAATCAATGCCGTGTCCCCGACAGCTTACTGTCCAGCGGATTCCGCCCACCACCAGCCCGGACCGATAAAAAGAAAAAGGGGGGGGAAGGCCTCAGGCTCGCAAGCCACCCCGCTCCACCGGGTCATTGACAACCGATCCGCCGGCAAGGGGGGGAATGCACAGCAGGCCCTCGGTCCTCATGGAATGGGGTGACACTCACCTGCAGGGGATGTACAGTCCAACTCCACAGTCCAGGGCAGGCACACCACCGATGTTCATCGCCCCCCCAGCGACACAGCTCCGACCGCGCCCGGGACCAGCCGCGAATCGCAGTGCACAGGATCTGCGTCCGGGCCCCAGGGCAACGCCGCAGCTCCGCTCAGCGCCAGACCCTGCCGTCGGGCCCACAGCACCGCCGACCCAGGCGATCTCCGGCAGCCAGTCAGCAGTTCACAAGAGTCAACAGAACTGACTCACTGCGACCCACAAATCCAGCCCGCCCC
This sequence comes from Triturus cristatus, assembly GCF_964204655.1. Taxonomy (NCBI): domain Eukaryota; kingdom Metazoa; phylum Chordata; class Amphibia; order Caudata; family Salamandridae; genus Triturus; species Triturus cristatus. The sequence continues at coordinate 281,161,177 of NC_140593.1, forward strand.
TGACGCGCACGCACACACAGTCAACTGTGTTAGTGCACGCACGCCGCACGGTCCACTGAGCCCACCCCCCACTCACTGACTGTAAAATTTAAATTACCGGCGAAAGTGAAACCGTTACCAGGCTGCGGCCTCTGCCGCCATGATCGATGGATCACAGTCACACACTACTTACTACGCCACCAACCAAGGCACCAATAATTTATTCTCTTTCGCACCGTGCGGTGCGCAGCACGGCAGCAGGCAGCAGCTAAAAATAAAATTATTGAAATGAATCATTGAAGTAGTGTGAGTTAGTCGTCACTCTGTCTGTCGAATGAATGTTGATGAAGTGATGAACTCACACACACAGTCGCACTGAACTTCTCCTGTGACCTGCAGGCTCTGCCAGGCTGCATGACGCACACGCTGATGAGACTGAGAGAGTACAGTGAGTATTTTAATCTATTGGAAAAAAACATCAATGACGCACGTTACCGGCCTGGCGAGATGCGTAGACCCAGCCCTGTCAATTAAGTGCCGGTGCTGAGCACCGGCAAGCACCGGCACAAATTAAGCCCTGCATTGCAGGGCTTGGGGGGTTACATACAAATGGAGGGGGGTCAGAGCCACCTACCCTGGAACTTAGACAGGCTTGAGCCACTGGCGAGCTATTACTAGTCCCGATGTTAGGGGAAGTATGCTGGTCTCCCACATGCTGAACAGGAAGCAGCACTGGGGTAGGTTCAAGAGATAGTCTCCTCTCCACTGCAAGTAATTTATGATTAATTACCAACTCCGCTCTAGTGAGATAGTCGTCCAGAGTCCCTGCCAGCCTCCCCTCGGCTTTTCTCTTACTCATGGCACAGGTTGCTTTGAGCTCACGGCTCCTATACCTAAAGAGCTGACACAACTCCCGTTGGGAGGATACGTTTCAGAGGGGTTTAACCTACTCAAAATCTAACCAATACAGACATATCAGACCCATAGAAACAGGTTAGCATACGGAGAGCCAAGAGGGTAGGCCCAGCCCAGCCACAGTCGGCCACAGACGGGCAAGGACGGGCCCGCCCTTGGCCCGGGCTTCGCCTGGGCATCGCCCGCGCGCGTCCTGTGCAGCGGGGCAAGCAAGGGGCTTAAGTAACGCCCCCGGGCGCAGCCTGTTGGCGTTCGCGGCAGGCGCCGGGCGCTATGGATGCAGGGAAATATAGTTCCCTCAAGGCGTACTCCTCACGGCGTCGGATGCACTATGGAGCCACAGGTTAGTCAGATGTCCCCAACGTTGGCCGTGTCACTCGCGGCAGACCCAGGCAAGGTGAGAAGGTCTCAAACCCAAGGAGCGCGTCCCGCGCAGCGGGGCAAGCAAGGGGCTTAAATAACGCCCCCGGGCGCAGCCTGTTGGCGTTCACGGCAAGTGCCGGGCGCTATGGATGCAGGGAAATGTAGTTCACTCAAGGCGTACTCCTCACGGCGTCGGATGCACTATGGAGCCACAGGTTAGTCAGATGTCCCCAACGTTGGCCGTGTCACTCGCGGCAGACCGGCAAGGTGAGAAGGTCTCAAACCCAAGGAGCGCGTCCCGCGCAGCGGGGCAAGCAAGGGGCTTAAGTAACGCCCCGGGCACAGCCTGTGGGCGTTTGCGGCAGGCGCCGGGCGCTATGGATGCAGGGAAATGTAGTTCACTCAAGGCGTACTCCTCACAGCGTCGGATGCACTATGGAGCCACAGGTTAGTCAGATGTCCCCAACGTTGGCCGTGTCACTCGCGGCAGACCCAGGCAAGGTGAGAAGGTCTCAAACCCAAGGAGCGCGTCCCGAGCAGCGGGGCAAGCAAGGGGCTTAAGTAACGCCCCCGGGCGCAGCCTGTTGGCGTTCGCGGCAGGCGCCGGGCGCTATGGATGCAGGGAAATGTAGTTCACTCAAGGCGTACTCCTCACGGCGTCGGATGCACTATGGAGCCACAGGTTAGTCAGATGTCCCCAACGTTGGCCGTGTCACTCGCGGCAGACCCAGGCAAGGTGAGAAGGTCTCAAACCCAAGGAGCGCGTCCCGTGCAGCGGGGCAAGCAAGGGGCTTAAGTAACGCCCCCGGGCGCAGCCTGTTGGCGTTCGCGGCAGGCGCCGGGCGCTATGGATGCAGGGAAATGTAGTTCACTCAAGGCGTACTCCTCACGGCGTCGGATGCACTATGGAGCCACAGGTTAGTCAGATGTCCCCAACGTTGGCCGTGTCACCCGCGGCAGACCCAGGCAAGATGAGAAGGTCTCAAACCCAAGGAGCGCTGAATGTGAGGAAGAGAGTGGCTTTCAACCTGTGACTTAAATTAAATAGCCTTATGCACGAGTCACCAAAATCACTTTTAATGTAGAGCAGGGTCAGGTTACTTACAATGCAGGGTACACAACTTTGAAATTAGTTACCCAAAGATGTTGTCTTTATCATCACTCATTCAGTTTGGGAAGGCCCTTTTTACATACATCTGGTGCCTAAATATGGTAACATTCACAATGTCACTCCTTAAAAGTATTTATAGAAATAATTAAACAAAAATACAACCTACCAGTATAGTAGGACTGCAAGGGGCCAGATATGGTTTTATTGTTTGCAAATGCTTCCATAAACCATTTGCGACACCAGTGGTGGCTCCTCCGATATGGTGGAGGAGCATTGCCCCCCTGCTTTCAAGTAGTGTCAGAAGCGAAAACATGAAATTATAACGTTCAGTTATTATCATTTTCTGTTTCCTTTGTGGGCGGGCAGCTGGGCGGGGCTGCTCTGCTAACGGAGCAGGGCAGGGGTGGAGTGGTTTGCTCCTCTCGGGCCACCCGCACCAGTCATGCGCACTTTCCCACTTCTCCATGCAGGCTGCATTACAGCCTGCATGGAGACATGCCTACCCCTCCAGCCCCTTTCTGAGCGCCGTGTCATGGCAATCAGAACAATCACAACACTGCATTGCAGCGTTGTGATTGGCTTAGGGGAGGGAGCCTGCCTGCCTGCTTCCATTTCCTGAAGTCAGAGGCAGGAGAGCAGGAGCAGAGACGCGGGACCCATAGGCGGCAAGGTAAGTGATTTGTATATATATATATATTTTTTTTTAATTGTGCTCCCTCCCACAATCACGATGCTCCGTGTGACCCCCGCGTGAACCCCCATGCCCGCTCCCCCACTCGCAAGCCATGCCAGCCGCAACTGTGTGACACTTGTGCCTATGCACAAATCGAATTTTAGGAATATGTTTTCCTCATTCCAAAAATGGGAGTCCGTAATGACACCAATTCAGCATATGCAAGGTTTATGTTGTGGGTATCCCTTCCAAATACCAAATTGGTAATTTATATATAAATGTTTTGCGACTGAAATGTGGTCCCAAAACATTGAAAATGTACTTACACCTCAAAGGAGCTGGTAACCTATTCGCAAAAGAGAAGTGGTCTCCTTGGCACCCATTCCCCATTTCTGAATGTAAAAAAAAACTGTTTTTGGGAGACTAGGCAGTGAGCTTGTAGACCACTGCCCACTCTTACACAAATTTGAGAAGAAAAAAAAAATGTTTTTTTAAAGACGACCACGTTGTTTTTTGACGAAAACTGGTTGCCTTTAAAATAAGTTTATTAGTTTAGTTAATTGAAACTCAATCACAGACATACATGGTGCCTTGCTGACAGTTGCAGACCACCATCCCTGTGATTGTGGCCAATTGGATTAAGTCGCAATTTATGATCCAAGTAATTCATATGTATTAGGTAGGTCATACTGCGACTCAATCAGATTCTATTATTTACTAAACAATTTAAGGGTACATTGGTCTGGTCAAAAAATATTTACAGTTGCCAAATTGTGACCAGGTGTCCCTTAATCCTGCCTGCAGTGCAGGCACCCTTGCAACATGATGCAAGGGTGCTTGCATTGGCGCTAGGCAGCCAAAAGTGCATCATCACCAGGAAAGGGCAGTAATGCTCTGTATAATGGTAAATAAGGTGCATTCCTGACCTTTCCCTTTCATGCAGTGCAGCAAGGTGACTTTCTATGCTGCGTTGCATGAATCTTTGAGAAATATGGCCCACGTTTTTAGCCCACATCATCTTAACGGCCAGCCTTAATGTCAGAAAGTAGAAAATGGCTGTGTTGGACGTGTCATCCTTAGGGTGGTCGTCCCCCACCTTTTTGCCTGCTTGCCTTCACATTTTGCTGAATCTTTTTGTTTGACTTAAGGGTCTAAGCATGTCACCACTTCTAACAAGTACTATAGTCTATGTGCGTCACCCCTGAACATGCCGACATTGGAGTATACCTGATTGCCATATTTAGTTTACTTGTAAGTCCGTTGTAAAGGAGTATACCATTTACCCAGGACTGTAATCTTTTTTTTAAATTAATATTATTTTTATTTAACAGAGGGTATAAAAATCATAATTCACTGTATACATTTAGCAAATAATCATACAATAAAATAAATAGATGAAGATGAAAAGAAAAAGAGAGGATAATAACTATACATATATCTCTAGGGAAGCACCCATTTCAGACAAAAGATTCCCATATACAATAAAACCTTTGCAATGAACGTATAGCTCTAGTTTTAACCAACGCTCATTCTCATAAATATCTTTAATCAGAGCCAACTATTCGAAAAAAGTAGCAGGGTTAGGCGAGATCCGTACTCTAGCAATACTAAGACGGGCAGTTACTAGTACAATAGATAGAAAGCTCTTCATAGCAAAATTATCACACATTTTAAACTCCAACATAATCTCTTTATTAGTAAGAGATAAATTAAGTCCCAAGCAGTGGCCAGTATATTGAATGACCTTCTCCCAAAAATCGCATAACATGGGGCAAGTGCAGAACATATGAAGAATATCAGCTGCCCTATGACCACATTTGAGTGCGTTCTATCTACACCGTCTCGACTTAGCCCCTGTAACTGTTGCTACCATTTACTGATCTTTTCAGGGGTATAGTATAGCATACAGATAGTCCAAAATTGTTGCAGCTTTAGGTTTATAGAGTGAGTGTAGGTGTTTAATGTATCTAAAGCCAAAACAATCTCAGAAGCATCCATAGTAATACCTAGTGTCTGACTCCATTTAGAAGCTAGATGACAAGTATCCTCACATCTAAACTGGCAGAGCTGTAAATATATTGAGCTGATTCTGCCTTTAAGCGAGAGATTCAGAAAGCATGTCAATAATTCGTGTGAATAAGAAAGCTGCAACAAATGTTGTTTAAGAAAGTAATCTCTAATTTGTAGACATATAAAAAAGGACCGTTGTGGGAGACCAAAAGAAAGTTGTAAAGATGCAAAAGTAGAGAAACCATTGTGGTCATATAGCTGGCCTAGTCTTTCAATACCATAGCTTGTCCAACTGCAAGCAGTAGAATTGTGAAATATATTCGGGAGAGCTGGATTGTTCCACAATTTAAAATAACCATGCTGTTTAAGATCTTTGAAAGTAAGGGAGCAGTAATCAAGGATTTCATACCATATGCAAACCATGTCCCTAATGGTTTTGAAGCGGACCCGTTTGTATTGATTAGGATCATTAATCCTATTGTAAAACATTTAGCGATCTGTACCTAATGCGAGGTTGAGGCCAAAATGTGGATGTTTATCCGTTAGTAAACTTTATAGACGCCCAGTAAATGCCGCCCAAAAGTAGAGCTTAAAATCAGGAAGTTGTAGTCCTCCAAATTTATAGGGGAGTGTAAGAAAGCGTATCACTCGTCGTGCTTGTTTGTAACCCCAAATAAAACTACTAATAGCACCTTCTAGTTTTTGAAAGAAATAATTGGGGACCCGTATAGGGATAGCTCGAAACAGATATAAAAACTTAGGTAGGGTTGTCAGCTTAATTATATTGGACCAACCAATAATGGTTATTGGAAGTTTATTCCAACTCTTTAACTTTTTTTATGACCGAGTGGAGTAGTGGATTGTAATTAAGTCTCCATATTTGTTCAACAGTAGTAGAAATTCGGACCCCCAAGTAGGTTACTACAGTACAACCTTCATTTATAGGTGTAGGCAACTCTAAATTATGCAAGATTTGGGTTTTATGAGAATTTAATTTATACCCTGAGAAGCACCCAAATTGTTTTGCTTCTTCCTGTATTGCGCTCATTGCAGTTACTGGGGGGATAGAGGGCACCCCTGCCACGTACCACGACATATCAGAAAAGGAGCAGAATGCAAGTTAGTATATAGAAGTTTGGCCTGTGGATTAATGTATAAGGCACGAATCCATTTCATAAAACAGCCTGGTAAACCGGTATTGACCAATGTCTTCCATAATGTATCCCATACAACACGATCAAATGCTTTTTCAGCATCTAATAGGACATCCCCAAATTGAGAGATGTCCCATTAGCTATATCGAATGCTGTTATGGCCGTATTAACATGAGCGGTGGTGTCTCTACCGACTATGAACCCATGTTGATGATCAGATACAAGATCCGGCATATAGGGAGCCAACCTATTGGCCAGTACTTTGGGGACAATTTTAGCATCAGAATTAATTAGGGATATTGGGCGATAAGACCCACAGTCATCCACATCTTTCCCTTTTTTAAGAAAAAAAACCAACATTAGTCATGTCTCAAGAGTTAGGAGCTTCCATGCATTCCCCAATCTGATGTATAATATCATGTAATAATGGAAGAATAGAACTTTTAAAGATTTTATAAAATTCGATTGGTAAAGTTTCATCTAACCCTGGGCGTAGTTCGCAAAGTAGTACTTCGCGAAGCTACGCAAAGTGCACTTCGCACTACGCGAGCTACGCGTAGCACTTCGCGAACTGCGTAGTACCTTGTTCGCACTGTGCCAGATGTCGTTTTCAATGATTGCACAGTGCGGACAAGCAACCGGCACTGTGCAATCATTGAAAATGGCATCTTGCACAGTGCGAGCTGTAGTTTTCTGCTGCTCGAGTCGATTTTTACTCGAGCAGCAGCTTTCTCAACGCGAACTGGTAGTTTCTCATCGCGAGCGGTCGCGAGCATACGCGACCACTCGCAATGAGAAACCTGACCTCCTCGCGTTGGGAATCTCGCCGGGAGGTTTATTTTCCATGCTCGCGATCGCCAACTTGATGTTGCTGATCGCGAACAAGGAAAAAGTCTCGCCGGGATGTCATTTTGCTTGCTCGCGGTCGCCAACTTGACGTTAAGGACCGCGAGCAAGCAAAAAATGACCGCAGCACTACGCAACACTAAGCTACACGTGTTCGCACTGTGCTACATGCAATTCGCGTAGTGCGAAGTAGCGCGAACTTCGCAAACTACGCGAGCGTAGCGTAGTGCTTTGCCCAGGCTTAGAATCATCCCCAGCAGCCTTGCCAAAAGGCAAAGCAGCTACAGCAGACATCATTTCTTCTTCAGTAATATCTTGTTGAAGACAGTCAACTGCCTCCAATCTTAGAGAGTGGGGATCATCCGATTGTAAAAATGATTCCAATATTATTTCATCCACATCATTGGGCTGCGTGTAAAGCTCCATATAAAAGTGAGTAAATTGCTCTAAGATTAATTCAGTAGAAGTATGTGATTGACCATCTCTGCCCCTAATCGAATCTGTGTTTTAGATTTTTCATCTGCAATCTGGTATGTTAAAATCCTCCCAACCTGATCCCCATACTCATATTGACAAGAGCTATTTTTATTAAAAGCAGCTGCGCTCTTCTCTTTAAACTACTGGGTCATAAGCATCCGCATTTGTATTATAGAAGAATATATAAGATCCCTTTTTGTGCCATTGGATATAAGTTCCTCTACATGCTCTAATTCTAGCCTTTTTAGTGTTTCACAAATTGCATTCTGATCTTTTAAATGAGTTTTGTTTAGTTGATAAATGTACTGCTGTGTAGAGCACCGTATATACGCTTTCATTGTGTCCCATACAATAAAAGGAGAAGCAGTATCTATATTAGATCGTAAGAACTCAGTAAGAACCCCTTGAGTATATGTTATAAATTCTGAGTCAGGTAGCAAGTATCTAGGGAATGAGAAAGGCTGATTACTCTTATCTTCAGTTGTCAGTTGAAAGCTTACCAAAACTGGATTATGGTCAGACGTGATCCATGGCCAAACCTTTATTTGTGCAGTTGTAGAAATACTACTGTTAACAAAAACCAGATCTATTCTTGAATATTGGCGATGAGGCGCAGAGTAGTACGTTTATCCCCGCACAGTGGCATACAATGTACGCCATAAGTCTAACAGCCCATGTAGCCGAGCCAGCTCATAAATTGACTCTCGGACCCTCCGCATTCTTGGAAAAGCAGACCGGTTAGTTGAATCAATATCATAATTTAGAGTACAATTAAAGTCCCCCATAATAATTATATCTCCTTGGCAATTCAAACATGAATCTATTGCAAATAGTAGGATGGTCCAAGTTTGAACCATACACCAAACAAAGAACCAGTTTTTTATTATATATTTCGAGCTGCGTAATGGCCCATCTACCCCCTGAATCAGAGGCGGCTTTATGTTTTTTGCAAACTATCCATTTGTCCTTAAGGATCGCTACCCCTCTAATTGCTGCCCCTTGTGAAGTGCATTCAATCATCTCAAAGCCTAACTGTTTAAACAATCATCTGTCCTTATAAGCCAAATGTGTCTCTTCAAGAATTACTAAATGTGGTTTATAAATCTTAAGCTCTTCTCTAACCGGTTGGCCTTTAGTTGATGAATTCAACCCCCCTACATTCCAGCTAATACATCTTATTATCTCCATTATAAAACATATGGCAATTCATACTCATATATAACTTTTGATTTCTCTAAACATTAACCCCTAGAGAATTAAAAAAAACATTAAAAAAAATAGAAACATTGAATATTGTACAAAACTCATTATTTACTTTTGATTCGATCCGTACCCTCTGCATTTTACACCCCCAGTGACGGTGCGCTCCAGTATTCCACCAGCTGGAAGTCTGCACCAGCTGCAAAGTCAAGAACATCCCCCCACACCCTCACCTCTCCCTCCCTCCCAGTGATCTGGAAAAGAAATCACCCCCACTAACATGCTGTCGTTCTGAGACAGCACAGAGGAGCAGCACCCCCAGGAGTCTCCCTACTATAATTAATAGTGCAGTAAAAAAATGAAGTAAAGTAATGATAGGCTGGAAAACATGAAAATAAAGAGATAGCCAACCACTCCAATGTCGGAAAATCCAAAGGTAGGCTCCCAAGTGACAGAAAGAGAGAACCGTTAAATAATATCTATTCGTATTGGATGTATTATTCTTTAGAGTTCTTCTGCAGTCTTGAAAGCGCCAACTTTGCCTCCTGATCTGAATGATCAAACTGTGAGCGACCGTCTTTTATCACCTTCAATCCGGCAGGTTCTTGTAAGTAGACCTAGGCACCAAGTGCCTTCCAAGAATCAATAAGCTGTCTCATCTTCCATCTTTTATTCATCTTTGTCTTGCATAAATCTGAACTTACGATGATAGAAAATGATCGACTGCCACTGGTGTAGAAGGTCGGGCTTTGATAGCAATGGCCTGGCGTACTAGAAAATTACCTACATAGGTAAGAATCGGTTGTGGACGGCGCAAGTTGGATTGATCTGTTGGATTGAGAAAAATTGGCAGCCTGTGAGCACGTTGAATTTGCGAGCCCCAGTCCCAATCAGCAAGATCAGGAAAGGCCTTCTGGAATATTTGAAAAATAAAGGCTCTCAGATCCGAGCCTTCTTTGCCTTTCAGAATCCCAAATACTCTCAGGTTATTCCGGCGTTGCCGGTTCTCCAAATCTTTGATTTTCCCTTGTAATGTCTTTAACTGACTGTCATGGCCACTGACCAGTTTAGTAGTGTGTGACATTGCGTCTTCATTATCAGACAATCTTTGCTTCAATATTGTCACCTCACTTGTAAGTGTGGCTACCTCGGCAGTTAGGGCTGTCTGGGAGGTGTGACCACCTCCCAGACAGGCTTTAATGTATCGGGGCTGGGTGGGTGCACTCTGAGAGTGCTTTAATGTCTGCACTGGGGGCACATTTGGTGTCCCTGTGCATAGTCCAGCTCCAACAGGTTGCTGGCACGAAACTGGACAAAGGACATGGGTGAAGCCACCCCTCTTTCCTGACCCTCCCATAGGTGGGTCCCCAGAGTTTGTCCCACCCCTTCCTTGGGTATAAAGTAGGAACCCCTGGCAACAGGACTTTAGATTTACCTGGACGAAACTCTGCTACAGAAACCAAGTACTTCAACTATCTACACTACGCTGAATGACCGAAGAATCTCCCTTGTATTAAAGGAGTTACTCCCCTTCAAGACAGGCACCTAAAACGCATCTGACCGGTTTGCATCTACACAGCTCCCGACGGACTCCGAAGATTTTGCAACACAGGAGGTGGGTTCCTAAGCTTCTCCGAGGTCAACCAGTTCTCTCAGCAAACCTGAGATTCGCAGTCCTCGAGGGGACTGTGCAACCCAAACCCCTGGACACCATGCACATTTGCAGCTTCATATGCTTTTTGGTGATCCCTGAGGCTGTGCTTTGGGCTACTTATAGTCCAGATTTGAGCAGTGATTCCACCAAAGATTACTGGCCTACACTGCACGAGTGTTCCCTGGGGTGGTATTAAGTGATTCCTCTCGAGGTACCTTCGAGATCCCTGGTCCGTCGACCTGTGGGTCCCTGAGGAGGGAACTGTGACTTTAAGTGGGCTTACCTGGTTGCTCCAGACATGCCCTGACTCTCCATCACTTGGGGAGTCCCCAGGACCTTGCTGGTCCACACCGAAGCATCTTTACTCTGACTGCAGTTGCCCAGGCTTGTTGGTCTCCAACCCGGACACTGAACCCCCAGCACTCGACATCCTTCATGGAACAGCTCGCCTGCGTACTTTGGTTGTCGTTGACGTCTCCTGATACCCGTGGCTTCAGAGTCAAACTTCACCTCATTGCACCTGAAACACCCGACATCGGTGTGCATTCATCTATCGTGCCCCTGGTCACTGGCAAGTGACCCAGACTCTGTCCCCTCTGCTGGTTCATCTCATCTTCGATCCAGGCTTGGATCACCCCGAACACTTCTCACCTTCCCGGCAGCAGCACTTTGCAGCATCTCGCCATTGAAAACAACGAAGATTCCCAACACCATTTGACACCTATGCACCCGGCTTCCCTGGGTTAGGTAACACAAATACTCCGGTGCTCACATGGGTGCTGGCCTTAGAACCTTCTAAGTTTGAAAGGGTTTACTCAAAGTCCTCTCCTAAGTGTCCTTAATCTTTAAAATTCCAACCACAACTTTCCCATAGGATTGTACGGAGCTCGCGCTGTGTTCTCACACTGCACGAGTCCCCCGTGGGTCCTCTGTGTCACTACCTTGGGTGGTTCCTTGGGGTCCCAGCGATTCTACATGCTCTAGGCACTGTGTCTAGTCAAGTCGTGGTTCTTATACCACTTTCTTATTATATGGTTTTGTCTCCCCCTGGGGCCCACTGCGTATTGTGCTATTTACTGTGGTTTTAGTACTGTAATATTGTGTGCCTTGCTCTCTAATCTCATAAAGAGGTTAGTAGAGACAGTTCAGAAATAAATACATATATTTGATATATATACCTTGTGTGGTTCTCCTTTCATTTGATCATTCAGGAGGTTATAATCGGGTAAACCAATCTGCTTTACATTCCTTCGAGACAGCCTGACGGCTGCTCTCCATAGCTACCACTAGGATAGCTTTCAATAAAGGTTGTCTTTAACCTAATCATCAATAAGGGTTGTTTGGACTGGTACAAGGTGCCCACTATAGCTAGTGGACAGCCTAGACCAGGCCATCTTCTCACAATATCCATTATTTAATTGATAGCAGGAACCGCTGCAGAGTTTTGGCTTGAACGACCACCTCGCAGCGCACTGACCTTAGGAGGAGCCTTGGACTTCGGGATCGACTGCGAAGGTGAACTGGTAGGCGGACCGGGCCAGTAGAGCACAGAGCACCGTTGACCAGTCCGACGGTGAATACAGCTCCGGATGTCGCCGAAAAGAAACAGGTATCAGACATCTCATCGTAGATTCAAAGGTTAGTATTATTGTAAACATTTGAAGCTTTAAAGTTTTTCTTTAAATTTCTTTATGCTTTGTGCTTTTCGCTAAGAGTGGTATATACTCTCTCTATTTCAGTTTGCCACTGTGGAAGAAGTTCAAAAGCATTCAGGAGCACTCCCAGGTCCTGTTCCTTGCGGCGGAGTCAATCCGCCATCTTCCCTTTCCCAAAACTACCGCTTAACTGACCCAGGACTGTAATCTAAATACTACTAGTGGGCTGGCAGCACTGTATGTGTACCCACACAAGTAGACTTTCAAACCTGCCTCTGGCCTGCTATTGTAAGGCGTATGTATGTGGTTTACTGCCACCTTGATGTGGCATTTGAAACCGCTTACAAAACCTTTAAACGCCCCTTTTATTACACATAAGTCATCCCTAAGATAGGCCCTAAGTGAACCTAAGGGTAAAAAGGCAGGGCATGTCATTTTAAGCTTTACGTGTCCTGGCAGTGACAAACAGCTAAATTCATTTTTCACTTCTGTGAGGCGTACTCCTTCCATAGGCTAGCATTGAGGCATTCCTTAAAACACCTTTTAAGCTGTAATTCCTGATTAGAAAGGAGTACCTTCTTCATGTTTAATATCTTTAGAATGGTGGTGATAAATCCTCTGTAAAGGTAAAGTTTGACATTACCATTTTAGAAATGGCACTTTTTAGAAAGTGGTAATTTCTCTGCTCTTAACTTTACTTTAAGTGCAGCCGGTCTCAAATACACGTCTGTACACGTCTTGGCTGGGTGACAGCTACACTTTGCAAATTCCCTCTAGACAGCCACAACACATGAAGGGCTGTGTGTGACAGGGCATACATTTGCATTCATCTGCATTATATTAGCCTTCCTGGGCAGGGAGGAGGAGAGGTGGCTCTTGCTTACATCTGAATAGGTTTTGTCCTGCCCACAAACAAAGGGCTGATTTATCCACTACTGGTAGTCTAGAGCCAGAGCTGGTCTGAAAAGGGTTCCTTGTGCACTTCGAAGAGTTCCCTAAAGTCACCCCCTACATTAAGGGTACTTTGGAGTATAAGTACCAGGGCTCTGGCCCTATCAAATCAGTACACTACTGAACCTGGGAAGAAGTCTGCTGTAGTAAAGACTGCTATGCTCAAGGGAATGCCAGCTTGCTCTGACTGACTATTCTGAGGAACTGCTTCTCTGCTTTGTTGAGCTGACCTGCTACCCACTGATCTCTGCCCTGCTGAGGACAAGGACTATACAATCTCACTTAAACCCAGAGTGACTCTGAGGGTTTCCTGGCTTGCCTCCTGTTTTCCAAAATCTCAGGGACAGAAAAGACTTCCTGCAAACCTGCTGGTCCTGGGCCTTAGAAGTAAGTTCTGCAGCTCATTTCTGCAAAAAACGATGTATTGCCTCGACTATGGGAAATTCCGCCTCAGTGCTGTTTTGACGCTGACGAAAGGCTGTTAGCCTACAGAGAATACACTGCCTGCATGATGATGATGCAGAGGCGGCTCGATGACGAAGGTTTGTTATTCACTTTAGCGGCCGCTCAACAACAGCGGCTTCATAGCTCGTGTGGCTTCATGATGATGCAGAACATGCATCGTACAGGGATTCATCGACGAAGCTTCCATCAACAGGGCGGATTGGCACCAACGCTCACATCCATGGATTGATGTCGACTACAATGAGGCACCCCCTCACCTTGAGTCGTCGACATCAGCGCTTTGCTCCATCCAAGGTATTTCTTCAATGAGACCTGTCTTGGTCCTGTAAACAGCCTGCAGTCAATCGCAATCGGCCTGATCTTTGACTTTGCACCGGTCACTCGCGACCTCAAGTAACCTTTTGACAGCTGGTGATTTCTAAGCACTATTTTTGGTTTATTCTTTAAAACTTCATACCTCAACTTCTACTTATTGAATGTGTGTCATTTAGGTCTTGTTTTACTCAGATAAATATCCTCTATTTTTCTAAGCCTTTGTGGAGTCTTTTTGTGGTGTTTCATTGAGTTACGGTAATTTAAGTGTTACACAAATACTTTACACATTGCCTCTTAAGTTAAGCCTGACTGCTGTGTGCCAAGCTATCAGAGGGTGAACACAGGTTAATTTGGCTTGTGTATCTTACTTACTCTGACTAAAGTGGTGCTCCTTACTTGGACAGAGTGCAAGCACAGGGAGGACCTGGCTTGGCAGTTCGGGCTGGACTGTTCCCATGAGGAGCAGGATCAATACTGATTTGCATATGGCTGAGTTCAAACTAGGGTGGTGTGATGAGTAAAAGAACGATGGAATAAACCCAGATGTTTGCATTGTTCAGCCTTCCGTCCATCAAATGTTCCTTTTGCTGTTATTGTTTTCAGCACCTTGGTGTTCTTCCAAGAGCTTTAATATGTGTTGCTAATGCATTTTAGTGCAGTGGTATGGACACCAGCAATAAAATGTGTTAATTGCACCCCTGATGCATGGTACTTGGCATTGCTGCATGCTCGCCACCTTTAATGTGAGACATAGTCTAACATAGTGGTGCCCTAAGGAAGCTAATGTATTTGTTTTTCATTATATACAGGAATTTCCAGGGTTCAAACCATGATTCAATAAGGTTGAGCACTCTAGAGAAACGGGCATTATGGTTTAAAAGATTTAGTAGCATCATTCCTGTATATAAAGAGCAAGATTTACCCAAGAGAATTGAAAAAGCCTAGGGCTATACAGGATAAAAGACATTTATAATAATGCAAAGAATATTTCTTTGGTACGAAACTTTCTTTTGCGTTTTTGGTTTTGAGCCATACCTGAACAAGATATATCCTGAAGTGAATCATACGCTCTGTCAAGTTCAGGCTCAGTGTTCTGGCCATTAAATCCTATGCTGTAAAATCGGAAAAAACGGAAACTAGTAATGAGCACCGTGCCGGCGACACTGTGGAGAATGAGTGGCCTATTTATGAGGCCGTTTGTGACACTCTTGCACCACACAATGTGGTGCAAGAGTGTTTCAAATCTTATGACAGATTTTTGAAGCCATGCATA
Source organism: Triturus cristatus (assembly GCF_964204655.1). NCBI lineage: Eukaryota > Metazoa > Chordata > Amphibia > Caudata > Salamandridae > Triturus > Triturus cristatus. Next base: position 281,176,218 of record NC_140593.1, read on the forward strand.
GTCACTTTGCGAGGCTCTGATTGGTTCCAAAAATCTAGAGTAAGGCAATGCTGCGCAAATTGCTGCATTGCATTACTCTGTCAAAGGAAGGCATTTCATGGGTGCTGCATGGGTGTTCCCATGCAGCTCCCAATGATTTTGATACATTCCCAGATTTACAAGAACTTGTGAACCTGGGGATGAGCCAAAATCGTGCATCTTCCCATAGGAGGTGTAACAAGGAGAAATATCTCAGTCTCCTCGTTTCTTCCTCTTTCTATGTGTGCTGCAATCTGCAGCACACATAGAAAGAGGAAAATGTCTCCCGGGATTGTTTTTGTGTAGAAAGGTGCATTGGCAATAGGCAGCCAAAAGGGCACCAGCACAGGGGAAAGGACAGGAATCTGCAGTATTGTCTTAAATATGGCACATTTCTGTCCTTTCCCTGTCATGCAGTGCAGCAAAGCAAGGTGACTGTGTGACTGTGTGACTTCTCCTTAAATAGGCCGCTGAGTCGATTATACATTTTATGTTATCTTTCCCTTTAACACTACTGGCCCGATTACAAGTTTTGCGGTCCTGGTGCAGGACACCAGGCCACCGCCCCACTCCAGGACCACCAAATAGGGCTACCGCCAGATTACGAGTTTTTCATGGTCGGGCGGGGGGAGGTTTGCAGGGGCGAGGGGGCGGTGTGGAGGTTCTGTGGCGGTGCCTTTTAAAGGCACCTATGTATGCCTTAGAAAGGCACTGCCTCAGGACCACCACAGCACGTTCCAGTACATCATGGACTGTGAAGTCCATGCCATGCTGGAACTGGGGTTGTATGCACACAGGGAGGCACAACATGTACCCCCTGCATGCACCCCAATGCATGGGCCACAAGGGAGCCCGGTCGGGCCCCCTTTGTTTCATGACCGCCAGCAGTTTCATGGAGGAAGAATCTCCATGACACCGCTTCCTGTCCTGAAACTCGTAAAATGCATGTGAGTGCCTTAGCGGCACCGCCAGCATATTGTGAACCCTTGACCACTGCAGGACTGTCAGGCAATGTCGTTCCCTGGTGGTTGCGGCAGTGCAATCGTGGTCCGACCGCCACAGATGTAATTTGGCATTCGGACCGTTGGTGCAGCAGTGGCTGGCCCGCCACTGCTGTGCCCGAGTCCGGCAGATCTCAGACCACCAGACTCATAATCAGGCCCTAAATCTCAAAGGAAATGGCTATGTCCTTTAATGAATTCATATAATGTCACTAACTATGAGGGCGATCTATTCTTATGCCATAGTATTGAGCACTGAAAAGGGAGATATCTGCCATGCAGTGACTGGTTACCTCTGAGCTGCGTGGACTAGAACGGGTATACTAAAGAGGTGATGTTACATACATTCTTTTAGATATAATGAGTAAGAATCTATGCTCAGTTGCGTTTGAAAATGGTGGCTGTATTGATAATTTTAGAATCAATAAGCCTCGTAGTAAGTAACTGTAATTACCTATATTTAATAAACAAGTTTCTGCATATACTTTGTATTTTATTTGAATTGGATTTCATGATGATACTATTTTTGGACTCTAGTTGTTCGACTATCTTTTTCATCACAAGGAATTATTCGCTCTTTTTACTACTTTATTCTATTTAATGATTTGTTTGATAGTTTTATCCTTTTTGTGAGAGAGTCAAGCACCGAGAAGGCAAATCCCTTTCCCAGCCTCATTTATTCTATTGCAGCTCTGCCAGAGTGCACAAACTTTAAGCGCACCTCCAATACGAGGTTTTTACCTTAAATTACTATGTACATTGCATGTGTGTAAACACTTTAAAATACTGTAGCTGGAGAGGAGCTAAACATAAAATTATGTATTTCTGGTATTGATGCTTCTTTAAAAATGATGCCTTTCACTTGCACGTTGTTTTAATCCTTGCATAGATTAATAGGTAGCCTTGGGCCCATGCTCCTTTCCCTTTCCTGTATCCTAGTAGGATAGGCCTATTCCATTTGATTCCTTGGCCTGCGTCAGGAGGCCTCTGTTTGTTGACCACTCCAGTAATTTCCCTATCCCACGCCTGTCAACTTTAACTTGAGAGAGGATGCGAATGAGTGACACTCAAGGTGGCAAATCCGTTCACCATTCTCATTGCATCCATTGGTAAATACACCTACAGTGTGGACTTTTTATTTTTAAACCAGGGCAGAAATTGCATTTGTGAAGACGTTTTAATGAGACTAAACAGTTTTTCTGAGCAGGAGAATCATGAATTACTTACTAGTTGGAATCTGTCTTGGAAGGATTATGAGCAGTGTTTGCTTTTTCGTTGCTGTTTGTTCTTTTATCCTTTCAGATCTTAGTTGACAGCTGCTGCCCCTGTTTCTCCTCGCCTCTACTCCCTCCCATTAAGACTAACAGTTGTATGCTACAGGACCCGTCTTTGATGACTGTCTCATTTCCCCTTGGTGGTTGATACTCTCTGTGACTACATAACCTATCCTCTGTATGCATGCTATCTGGGCATTCTGCTAAAGGGTGGAGCGGTTAAGGATGCCCTTTTGCGATATCATCCCTTTTTGGGTCGGGCAGAACGCCTGTTTTAGTTTGGTCTATTTTTTACGAGCACTTTTCAACAGCCCTTATCCAATTTCCTCTCCACTCCCCACTTTCCCCCCCCCCCACAAACACTTTGACTGCAATTTGACAAGCAAGTAGCTCACAGACCTTTTTCTGATTAGGCACCTCTAGATCTACTTGTGAACGTTCCAAGCCTCATCTTCTAGGTGATGCCTATGTCACTTCTGGGTGGATTAGTTAGACTTTAGAATGTGCTTCTTCGTAAGGGTTATGCTTATGCTGCCTCTCGGAGGAGTCCATGGATTTTTAAACCTCATGTGGTTGTGATTTCTTGATAATCTTGTTGGTTCCGGAAACTGCATCACCCTAGAGTTTGTTAATTACTCTGTGTGTTCTGTAAGCTGTGTCTTCCTAGGGTTCCACCTACATCACTCCGGGTTTGACCCGTTAGGCTAATAATACCCTACTAGAAATAACACGCATTTACAATGCAAATAGGTCTCGCATTTGTGAGTTAGAGCTATTGACGTTGTAAATGGCAATGTTTTTTACCTACACGTTTTATTTTTGGAGTGAATGTATGTAGTGTGCAAAATCCCTTGGAAAGGTCCGGCACTTCGTAATAAATATATTGAAAAAAACGCGAAGTGTGGAATGTGTCAACAAATGCTTGGCACGTACCTCATGGGTGAGGTGTCGCCACACATGCACACCGTGGTGCTTTACTAATGCGAAACTCATTAATAAAAGTAGTGCTTACAAACTAACCAACGCGATCGGGATTGGAGCATGACTATTTGACTCACTCTCCTGTGTCTTGGTTATCCCCCAAACACTGGGAGGCAATGAAGTTTGTCAAGGGGGCGGGGGCAGGGGGGCTTCGGGGGTACATGAAAATGTATTCATTGCCTAGTTGTCAAAGGTCGCCCTGTGCTATTAGTTAAAAGTGTGCAGATTTCATTAGGATATTAAGAATACTTTACTCGCATCTATGAGAAAATCGACCTTAACTAAACAAAATGCCAGAATGCGTGTCCGTATTGGCAGTGTTTTAGACAGTACTGGTTGCTTAGTTTCATTGCAGTAATTTTTGTATTTACTCTTTTACACAGCATCCAAAGTAGGTTACCTAACCCCAAAGCCCCGAGTTGTTAAATGACCCATAGAAGGGAATGTTTTGAAGTTGAGCAAATGTGTCCAAATGTAATTTTGGTAGTGCCATGGAATGATCAGCCAATGAGGTACTCGATGAGCAGGTATTTAACTACACTTTCAAAATGTACAGTATTGTGGCTGTTGTTTGCTTGTATGCAACCACCTCTCTGAATGTGTTTATTAACACAGAGCTCCATCTACTAGACAGTGTTCACAGAGAGGCGACTAAAGCACAGAACAAAATGTATTCATTTATCCTGAGTGTGAAGGCACCCGGAAGGCTTAGGTGCCCGCCCAGAGAGGCTAGGGATCCCAGCGCTTCTACAGACTCTGCAGTGCTCCTCTGCACCAGCAGGGCACAGCTCAGAATCTGCCGCTTCTGTTAAGAATAGGTGAGGGGGATGAGGTTGGGGCATGCAGGAGTTGTCGGCAGATTTCCAGGTTATTGTAAGTGATGAGTCTGACGTGAGGCATTGGAGACTGACTTTGTCTGTTTGTCTGCACCAGTCTATTTCTCTACCATCTATTGGGCTCCCTGTCATGTATCCGTTCATCCCTCTTTGTTAGAGGTGTGCGAGCCAATATATTAATTAGCAGGTAGAGCCAGGCGGAGAGGAGACAAGCGTATACGAGCCAGTGGGCGAGCCATGAAAATGATCGGCATATTAATCATACAGTAAACATGATGTAAATGTGCGATAATGTCTCTTCAGAATTCAAAAAAGTGCATTTCTTTAGCGCGTTATCTCAGTACACAAGATTATAGCACTGAATTGATAGGAAGTTATTAAAAGTGCTTTTTTTAAGCATGAGTTAAAACACTGCCTCTCCTCCAGCCCGACAACAATGCCATTTGTAAACTAAGGGGCGTCAGTTTCCATGCATACCCCGAATGTTGCCTAGAGTCTTATTATATTTAGAGTAACATTAAAATCTAGTTCATTAAGAACTTGAAGTTTTTGTACAGCATGCATCTTGAGCTCGCATATTTCAAGGTGACAATAATGAAGATAAAACAGAAGTGCCGACTGGCAAGAAAACACGAACGGGAGTGGGAGGGGGCGGGGGAGGGTGAGGGTGAGAAGTCACGGATTGAGGGATGGGGCGGTGGGGCGGTTAGAAAGGGAAGAAAATAGTGTTAAGAGTATAGGGGCCAATAGCCGTGGAAGGATACAAATGATGAATGAGTAGGGACTTACAAGCCTCAAACGAATCTGAAGGCAGCATTTAAGACAAAAGCCAATGGGCAGAGAGTGGGCGGAGCTTCCCCGAAACTTCCACACTACAGTATATACTGCATGCCTCGCAAAGCGATGGCAGCGCATTCGCGCTGCAACGCTAGGCGAGACCTAAAAGAAAATAGTGCTAGGAGTAAAGGGGCCAATAGTTGTGGAAGGATACAAATGATGAATGAGGAGGGGCTAACAGGCCTCAAACCAATCGGAAGGCAGCATTTAAGACAAAAGACAATGGGCAAAGAGTGGGCGGAGCTTCCACAAAGCTTCCACACTACAGTATAACCAATTGTAAGACAGCATTTAAGGCAAGAGCCAATGGGCAGAGAGTAGGCGGAGCTTCCATGAAGCTTCCACACTGCAGTATTTACTGCATGCCTCGCAAAGCGATGGCAGTGCATTCGCGCTGCACAGCTAAGCGAGACCTAAAAATGACTAACTAAGCTCTCATTACAAGTGTCCCAGTGTAACCCCTGTAATTTCCCATGGCCGAAACACCATTACTAGAGTCACTGTAAATAGGAGGGATTACACATTTTTGAGGAACAACTTGCTGGAATTGTTTTTACACTGTTCAAATTCCTACATGTTTCCCCGCTTTTTCAAATGAAGTTTTCAGCAGATTTCTGAAGCAGAAATGTCTCTGCACAACACCACAACTTACAATTCAGATGAGACGGTCACAGCTGTTACAGGGTTTATCAGAAATAACTGTCCACCCAATGAGGACCCAAGTAGTTTAAAAGTTGTGTTTTAGTTGGTTTCTAAGCACCTGGAGATTACTGAAAACAGTGTCTTACTGTGTGGCAGTATATACAGCCTAATACCTAGGATCTATAAGCTAATTCCCCTGAGTTATGCCTTTTTAATACCTATTGTGTTCACAAATTGCCTTCTATTTAATATGCTCCTTTATGAAAGCATATATAAAGCCTATAATCAATTGTTTTTCTTGTAAAAATAGCTTTAGCCGAATCCCCAAACCCCTCCCCACCTACTTCCTTGCTTCTAATCACCTACTCATTTTAAACCCATTCCCGCCTAAAACAAACCATGCAATCCCCATCAAGTGAAACAAGCATTTGCAATGCAATCGGTCTCGCCTTTGGGACCTTATATGTATTTAGCTATGCAGCACATTAGCCTGGGTGCTGAAACATCAACTGTTCTTTAACATGGAGGGAAACTAAGCACCAAACTGAGTGACACGCCACAGCATGCCACAACTGTTGCAACCACCATGCCTGCTACTTCACAGTTAAACATCCCTGAAGACCAAACCAAGTACTACAACAGTGACTTCGACGACCTAGGCACACTAAAACAAACTCAATGCTTCAAATTATTTTACCGTTCTTCTGTTGCCCCAGGTCAATGCCACTTTTATAGGGCTGCTCCTCTGCCACGCCTTGGTGGACACTCATTATGTAATATGACTAGTAGCAAAAAGACCATTCCTATTGGTTATTTACTGCTACCTTTGTGGGAACTCTTCATACAAAGGATGGCTACGTAACTTTCCAGCTCTATTGTGGCCCAAGTTCCTCGATGTTGTGGACATCTTGCAATATAACCTATACTGAAACTGATGCCTTTAGTGGTCCCTTCCTTCGATAAAGTTCACTGCAGTTGTTCATTTTCTCATGTGGATGCTAAGACAAAAAGAGATCACTTTATTGTGTGGTCTAACTTTGGGCAACTATCTTTCTTCGGAAAGCCTTTGTTAAGCATAAGGCAAAGCTTATAGATCAGTTGGTTTTTATCCATAGTCCTTTAACAACTGCATCTTATCTCAGCTAATGGCATGGGGACATGGGGCTGTAGGTCACAGACCTATAGACACTGGTCAAGCCACAATTATGCAAGCCATTCAATGATATCCAGTTCTCCAGTGAAGGCGAAAATCTAATAAAATATACTGTAGGAAGCCTCGGCTACCAGCAGCAGTGAACACACAGGTTTAATACTGCGTTAGAAAGGCAGAAAGGTAGCAATATTTATAAAACACATTCTTGTGATGTGTACTAAAAATCTAGTCACTCAGGATGTGTATCTTTATGTCACAAATATGGTGTTTTGAGATGTTTCCTAACCAAAAATATTCCAGATTCCAGTAGCCTTTTGAGCAGTGTGGCAGCTTACCAATATGTACGCTGCCACAGCTTCTCTTTTAATAGGCCAGTTAGGCTCTAGTTACAAACGTAAACATGTATGTAGGCACAATGCACTTGTGTTACATATGAACCGTATGCAGCTGAACCTTGTTGCTTCAAGGAACACTTCTAGTTGCCATACATACTATCAGATATATTAGTAAAATCTAAAAACTTGATGGCTTGACATCTCATCATTGAAGCCAAAACCACAATCTGACTGACTGTTTCCCAGCCCAATCTGCGCTTTGGTCCCTCATGTGGGTGACAGAAGACCATATGTGGTCCAAATGGGGCATTTCTTTTTTTATCATAGGGCATGACAGCGCTGCTGTTGCCAGCCAATTGTGTGAAAATCATCATGAGAGGGGCTGTTGCTCCACTCATGTGTTGGGAGCCAGGAGTACATGTTTTGATTAGACACAGTTATGTGCATTCTCAAATAAGCGCTTGTCATTCACACAGCTGTGATAATTTTGTTTATTCATTCAGCTGCCTGAGCTTGAACGTTCAGAGGCACACACATGCCACGGTAATGGTATTAAAGTGCTTACTAGATCATTTATGTTTTTTTCTCTGGCAGCAGGACAGATGGGAGGAGGGCAGTCATTAATGTATACATGTGTTGAAGACAACAGGCTTTTAAGGATGGATTGTTATTACCCTCTGCAAAAGCCTGTAGGTAGGTATTTCACAGATTACTGTAGTACGCACGAGCTTTGGTGTTGATCAACCCAAACGAATGAGAGAATAGAAGATGCACTATAATTGTCCTTGTCTGGCTCTCTTAGGAGACATAGTATTCTACTTTGACAAATGTAATTTTGTATGCATTTGTACATTTATGACTGTATGTTGAATGGTTTGCATGTAGAAAACATACACTCAGTACAAAAGGCTTTAGTTGGTTATGGTGATAAATCAATGACAAAATCTATATGCATGATTGATTATGATGAAACATTACAATAAACTCAGTAGACCTCATATATTGTAAAACACATATGATAAAGTCAATAGGGATTTAAGGTTTGAATGTTATTACTGTAAATTAAAGCCTTCCGGTAAGTTTTGCTATATGGAACATCATATTTTACTTTAGTAGGCAAGGGACTTGGTGTTGGTTACCCCCTCTGCTGAAAAACCACAAGTATAGAAGATTTTTTACTGTGAACGCTTGTTAAACCATGTTAGGAAAAATTGTATTTTGCTTTGCCAACTGTAGTTTTGTATACATTTGCAATTTGATGACTGTATGCCTCATGATTGCCTTGTGGGAAAGCTTATGCTCAGTACAGTAGGCCTGAATTGATTATGACAACAAGCCAGTGTTAATAGCAACAAGTTTGATTGGCATGCAGGGAGATGGTATTCTTGATGCCATAGGTCTGGCCTATTTATTATGAAAAGTTATTACAATGGCAGTACGCCAGGCTTATTTATTGTGAAAACATGGTAAAGCCAATAGGCCTCTTGCAGTGGATTGTTATCATATTATTTAGGTTTCAGGCTGTGAAAAGGTATTTGTTATGTGTAATCCCACAGATTACCATAGTAGGCAAGGGTTTTGGTGTTGGCCACTCACTCTGATACACACGGTGAGTGGAATTTCACTGTGATGATTCTTGTTAGATCCTAATGAGAGGGGTTGCATTGTGGACTGATCCCCCAATTGTCATTGTGTTTATATTTGTAGTTTTATAAATGTATGCCAGGTTGGTTGCCAGTTTATGCGCTCGTAGGCTGTCGTATATAGTGTCAAGCCATTGGCATTAGCAAGAGGCCTTATTAGTTAACTGGGAATGTAATATCAGGTTCTTAAGGTGTGATCTCTTTATAATAAAATGTCATGACAAACCAAGTAGGTGTTACTTAATTATTGTGAAAAAGGTTGTGTTACAGGCAATAGGCTTTTAAGGGTGTATTCTTATATACTGTGCTAACGCCTGTAAACATGAATTTTGTTACATGGAATTTAGCAGATTGCAATGGTAGTCCAGAGTTTTGGTGTTAGTGACCCTCCTGTAAAAAACTTGGGAAAAAATTAATAGCACTATGGTAATCTTTTTTAGGCTCTATTAGTAGACATTTTATATTGTAGAGAGTTTATATTGTTTTGCCTACTGTATTTTGTACAATTTGTAAATGTATTATGGTATACCTGATGGTTGCTTTGTGGGAAGGCTTATCAATCAAAATAGTCGGTGTGAGTTGGTTATGGTAACAAGCCAACCATTCTTTATAGTGAAAGGTTGTGATAAAGGAAGAAGGTCTGCCGTATTGATTGTGAAAAGCATATGTTAAAGTCAAAAGGCATTTAAGTGTAGATTGAAATTTCTCTGCATTAAAACCGACAGATAGATATTTAGTTACATGAAATGATGCATTACTTTTGGAGGGAATTATTCTGGCGTTGGTTACTGCCTCTGACAAATTCTATGAGGTGAAGATTTGCACTGTAATAATTCTTCTTAGCTATCTGTCAGGATCGTGTCATGAAAAAATAATTAAATAATACATTCATCCATTTATATAAGTAACATAGGACCTGATTATGATAGCGGTCAGACAGCCACTTACAGGCCGTCTGTGGCGGTCCGACCACCCGCAGCCCTTCCGTCCAACTGCCCCATTACAGTGCTGGCGGTATGACCCACATCTGTCGGACGGCAGACCACCACCTCCACCAGGATCAGAGATCCCGATGGGGTGGTAGTCAGGGAGGCATTCGATAATAGTGGCATGGCCAAGGAAACACCACCATGAAAAGTTTGTTGAAAAGGGGTATTGGGGGCCCCAAACAAGGCCCCCTTCCATCATAGGCCACTGAGAAGTGGCCTTAGGGGGGCACACATAGTTCCACCACTCATCTCCTTGCACCGTGTGCCATGCATGGACCTGCTGGAGCTGCTGCACGGCGGTGGCATGTGCTGCGATCCTTTGCCAGGGCCACTGCATGCCACTGCTGCGGTTCCTACAGCTTTGTGACTGACAGCTAAACAGTCGCTTTGAAATGCAGAGGTCAGACATTGCTTGTCAAGTGGTTTCCTGACCGCCATAATAGTAGGCGGCAGTTAGACTGACCACTATCATAATCAGGCCCATAGAATCATAAAAGGACTTTGGGTACGCTCTACTGTGCTATTCATCTGCCTGAGTGCCATTTACACTTTGCTTCCATCCATGATAGCACATTGCATGTGGCAATGGTTCAATCTGCAGCAGTTACTGACTCTCTTGCCCTGTGAATGATTATATTTTCAGTTCACATGTACATCCACTTGAAAATGAGTGTGTTTCAGTGTAAGGGCTGGTTGTACATTCTACTAGTTTTACGCTTTTCTCATTTTATAGTTTCCCTTCCTTTTCTTGACTTCTTCTCGTTTTATTCTAATGTTTCCTGACAGGATTCATATAACCAAAGAAGAATGAGTAAGCTACCTATTTCCACTGTTGTTGTAAATACAAGTTCCTCAAAATCTATTAGACTGATGTGCCTTTGGAACTAGCAGGGTGTTTTAAACGAACTTTCACTCACCAACCTAGTTGGTGGCATGCTTCATCATTGGGTTCCCACCATGGTCGCTGAATGCTTCCAGGGTGTGCTACGATGCCTGTTTACAGCAGAGCTATTTTTTCTAGAGGATCCCGAGCAAATTTTAAAACACCACTCTCCACCATCACACGCACAGTTACAGATCTTCAAGAAAAACCAGCTCTGCTGTAATCAGGCATCGGAGCACACCCTGGAAGCATTCAGCGACCAGGGTGGGAACTCATTGATGAGCATGTCACCAACTAGGTTGGTGAGTGAGGGTTCTTTTAAAAGACCCTGCAGGTTCCAAAGGCACATCACCCTTATAGATTATGAGGATCTTGTCTCTACAATGGCAGTGGAATTAGGTAGCTGACTCATTCTTCTTTGGTTATATATATTATCAGTTGGGAAGGCGAATGAGTTCCCAATTACCCTTCTCTCTATCTCTCTGTTTATTAATCCTATCAGGATACTACAGCTCTACAGGCACTGTTAAGGGTTGTTTGCTTGCCTCTCATTTCATTTGCAGTTCTCCGCATCCCATGTGGACATTTGATCTAAACCAGTTTTTCATTTTGGAATGTGGTTGTCCATAATTTATCAATGTTTTACCATTCAAAGGTGGTCAATACATTGGTCCTATATGTGACAATCATGCTTGAACGTTAAAACAACAAAATACTACTGACAATAACTTTACAAGACAGACACCCACTGCTATGTTTAGCTTTACTATTATAAGCATATACCTGCCATGTTTAGGTAGCGGCATGTTTTCATTTTTTACTTGTATTTTTTTAATTTATCTTGCATATGTTGTTGAGTTTGTGTATGTTTTGTTGTGATTGTGTCAGAATGCAAGAATGAGTCAGTGAACTGAGGAATAGATGCATGAGTGGAATGGTGAGTGATAGAGTGCATGTATGGTCATCTGGCCCATAGGGACATTGTCGTTTTTCACTAACTTAGCATGAACACGTTGCAGCTTGCCTGCTGCTTTTGCACACGTTAATACATATCTTTATTTTCGCAATACTTTCACTGACTGCTTTCACATGAGAACTCATCGCTGTGCTCACTCTCTTAATTTTACTAGTATTTTGACTGAACATTATGTGCAAGGTCGAACAACAATGCCCCTTGTTATTTTGTTCTGGCCAGACCTTAGTCCTTAGACGAAACATACCGCTGTTGATTGGACAGAATACTTGGGTTTTTACTGGGGTACATGACTAGGTGACAGACACTTTGAGACGGACCTTTCCAGGGAGAAGAGCGAGACAGCACCTATGATGTAGATCTACCATCTATAGGCTAAGGTATGGGGTCTGCTGACAAAGCCCATAGATCTTCTATCATATAATAATAGTTCTTCTTAGCAAGGGGACGGAGGTTAGGCACTTTAGTCCTATCTCCATTGTCTTTCTATGATGACATCTCCCATCATGATTTATGGACTAGCTACTATGCTGACTATATTTGTACTATGCATTTTCCTGCATGTTGTGGCACGTATACTGTACATTAGGGCATGTTCGTTAAAATAAATATTTTAAACTGTTTTGTGCCTCTGTCAGATCTTATTGTGGACAAGTGCAAGAGTGTGAGTGAATGGGTGTGTCTTGTTACTGCAATTACTGAGAGATCTGTAGTGTTGTGTTCTGGGGTGTCTAATCATTTGATTCTCTGTGTGTGAGTAGGAGAGCAAGTGAGACACTATAGCTAGTCGGTCCTGGGTTCGTGGGTACTAAGGTGGTAAGAAGACCCAGTCCCTATACACTAAGGTCCCATAATCCTGTGCATAGTTCTGTGTTTGTGCAGAATCCCTGCAACGGTATGATGGCCTGTAGGTGGCCTATTGAGTGCATAAACCGATCAATGCCACAAAAGGCACTTTCATTCATAAGCCAGACCTACTGGCTTTGCCAATGCTTGTTGTGAATTTTAGTCTGGACTTACAAAAAAGTCAAATATGTCTGTTAGTATTTCCAAGCACTTACCGTGTTTTAGAAAAAATAGCACATGCAGTCATGGCTGGTTACAGGCCTTTCACTATCCAATGGTCAAAAATACCTGCAATCTAGATCTATAAAATCCAGGTAGAACATTTGAAAAAGGCAGTTCTTCTACCCACACAGGCACTGTACATGTTTAAAGCTAATTGCATGTAGAACATGTATATTATGACCTTTTGAATTCAATATTGTCTGTTATTATGCATTCATTTTATTTCTTTTTCTTTTAAAATGTAGAAATACAAAACACGAGTTGGAGCTAGAGGAACCCAGCTCTCTGGAGGACAGAAGCAAAGAATTGCAATTGCTCGTGCTCTTATAAGAAAGCCCAAAGTGCTACTTCTTGATGAAGCTACCTCTGCCCTTGACAATGAGAGCGAAAAGGTTTGAAAAATGTTAATACTATGGCAAATTGTGGTGCCAACTATAAAAGATATAAAAATAGGGACTCCTGATTCAAAAAGCATTGTAGAACCATGATGAATAGTACTAAAATGAGTTTATATTATGTACTTCTTATTGGCAATTTAGAGAGCTCCAATCCAGTGCCTAATGTGAACTGGAGGATGCCGGTGGGGGTCATTAACACTCATTTTGAGAAAACAACACTCATTCTTTTACAAATAAAGCACCAGTCCAAATATAACTCTAAACACCAGACTCTACAATCTTTTTTATGCATAGTAGACCATCACATGTTGTGAAATAATCTGCACATGTTAAGCACTTCTATGGTGAAAATATCAGTAGCATGGAGAAATGACTGAAAATGATGATATATCCTCCCAATGGAACAGGCAAGGGTATCATCAAGAAAGGGCTAAAGATTACCATTAAAATGGAAAAAATCACTTACAAAACCGTAAGCCAAGTCCTGTTCACAAACGTTACCCTTAATTCAAGCTGTAACACAGGCTATTTAGACTCAAATCCACTCCAGTCCGTTCTTCAAGTATGTCATGAATACACCAAGCCACACACTGAAATTGCAGCTTTATTACAGAGAAAGCAATGTTGAAATAAGGGTATTTTAACAGAGGGAAAAAACACCAAATAAAATAAGAGTCTACAAGCAAACACAGTAATCACAATCACAACATCTAAACACATTAGAGGATCAATGTTTTTTTCAAAATCAGCCACATTATCAGAAACTTCACATGTTGCAGCAAACAAAAAGCAATACACATGGCTTCACATATCATCAAACCATAAAATAAATTCCAACATAGTGGCACACTGCTCCACCCTTGCCCTTGAACGAATAAATCTGATCCTGAATCAAATACTTGACAAAACAATTCATCCAGCTCTATCTCATCCAATATACACTTGGCAAGGGGGTGTGTTCATTGGCAACATCTGTACCACATCAATTACCAGCTGAGCCCTAATAACACATTTCAAATGTTCTGCCCTCTTTAGATAGGAACTCACAGTCACACAACTATTGTCATTTTGTTGTCAAACGTATCCCCTGTATCCATAAGATTAACAATAACTGGAGGACCTCGAGAAGACATATATTGGTATAGTATCACTCAACCTGGTAGGCTAGCATCAAATGTTTTGGAAAGTTATGTAGGTCATGTTCCATGTTAGACCTGTTAGCCTTAGGGCGATTGTCCTCCGAAATTTTTGCCTACTTACCTCCATTTGTGTGCTGAAATTAATTTTTGCTGGTATTATGACTCTGTGTACTTTAATACTGTTAACCAGTGCTAAAGTACTTGTGTTTCCTACCCTAAACAAGGTTAAATATTCTTACACCTAATTAGCATAGTTAATTTACTTATACGTCCCTTATAGAGTGGTATATCCTATACCTAGGGCCTGTAAATGAAATGCTACTAACTACCCACTTAAGTAGCACTTTAACCTATGTCTCAGACCTGCCATTGGAGCCTGAAGGCAGTTTTACACTGACATTTAGACTTGGCAATGTAACCCCCTTTCCAAGCCTTAAACTCCCCTTTTGGTGCATATAAATCACACCTAAGGTAGGCCCTAGGTGGCCCATAAAGCAGTGTGCATTGTAATTAAAAGGTTGGGCGTGTGCTCCTGGCAGTCAAGAACTCCTACATTCCTTTTTCACTATTGGGAGGCCTTCCTGTCCTATTGGATACCATTGGGTTACCTTATTACATTTAATAAATGGAAACGTTTGATTGGTACCAGGTAGCCAGTTCATGTTTAATAGCTATGAAATCGTAATAAAACATCCTCTTTATTGGTAAAGTCGAATTTTATATTGCAAATTTTAAAATTACACTTTAAGAAAGTTGGCATTTTCCTGCCCTTAATGCTTTTGTGCCTGCAGCCTGTCTTGAGTCACATGACTGGGTGTAACTGACAGATAGACTTTTGAATTCTTCCCAGACAATCACACAACAGACGGATAAGGTGTGCCTGAACGGAATTGGCCATCTGCAGGCAGGATGGGGTGGCAGAGCTGTGCTCCTTTGCACAAAGGACTTGCCATCTCCATATTGTCACTGCAGCCAGCTTGGAGCCAGGGCAGGGAAGTCAGGAAATTCCATACACTTCAAAGGAACTTTCTATAAGCTTATACCACCTTCAAGATAAAGGGCACCAGTTATAAAAATAATACCCTCAGACCCACTCTTCAGTTCACTCCTGGACCTGCAGAAGGACTCTAAGAGGACTACCTGCTGCTGTGACCTGCAAGACTGCTTTGCTGTACCTGGAAGGACTGATTTGCTACCTGTAGCCTGCATTGAATACTAGAGGCCAGCCCTGCTGTTTGAGCCTTGCATCTTCACCTGAACCCAGGACTAAAAGATTGTCTCCAAGGGCTAGTTTACTGGCCACTTGTTCAGGACCACAGGGACACAAAAGACTCCGACCATTTTTATCCTGCACCTGAAACCAGTCTCAGTGAGTCCGGAACCCCCAAGTGGTGTCCTTCTAGTCCTGGGCCCTTGGTTGTGGTGCTAAAGGTGTTCAGATAGGCAAAATCCAAAACTGAGGACCGACCTGTTTGTTAATCTGACCATGGTGCATCATCGGTCAGCCTGACTTCATGGCTTCGCCCGCCCCATTCTTCTCCACAGCAGCAAATCCTGTTCAGCAGTCCTTTGCTAAAGGGATATCTCAGCCCCATAAATTGTCTTTGGCTACAGACTCCTGCCTCACCCGCTGGAGATTTTCAACTTCTAAAAAAAGACTAAGGGGGACATTAATACTATGGACTGCCCTTTTCCAAGTTTGGCGGCAAGATTGACAAAAGACCACTGCAACCGCCCAGGATCCCAGATCCCCGGTTGTAGCGCCGCAGTCTTAGGCCAGCAATATGCTTGGCTGTGCCACTGCAGCACCGCCAAGCATATTACGAGTTTCCACACTGCTACAGTTTTCATGGCCGTGAGCCCACCATGAAATGTGTGGCAGTGAGGAATCAAAGAGGGCTCTACAGGGCCACTTGTTGCCTTAGGGCTAGGGGATGGAGGCAGGGGGCACATTGTGTGCCCTTTGTATGCATGCACCTCCTGTTCCTGCACAGCATGGACTTAACAGTCCATGCCATGCCATGCAGGAACTTGCTTTCGATTTCCCATTGCAGTGCCTTTGTAAGGCTCACCACATGCCAAAGCACCACCAGCCAGACCAGGAGAAAACCCCAAAGGTGGCAGGCGGTCAGCGAATGAGTTTGGTGGCATGGGAGCGGGTTGCTGGCATGGGGGCCCATTCCTACACTGCCAAACTTGTAATCAGGCCCTAAGTTCGAATGTGGAAATCTTCACAGCAGCTCTGATCAAAGGCTCCCTAACAACAATGCTTCCTTCTCTGACACCGCTTGCAGGCTTGACACATTGAACTTTACCTTTTCAGTACATTTTGTCTTAAAATTTCTTTTAAATACAAAAGTAAGCTGTAGGAGAGTAGGGTCTGCTATCCTATGGTCACCCCAAATTTTTGCTTTTTGCTTCACTGGTTTTTGACATATTGAGGCTGTGGGCCTGCCAATCAGACCCCCAGCCTGCTGTTCTCTCTACTAAATTAAAACTATGCACCCTAGGTGCATAACCAATTGGAAGTGGATCACCCTGTCAGCCCCTGTACCAGTGTACACTAGGTACCCAGGGCATTGGTGTACCCAAGGTCTGCCAAGGGCTGCAGCATGTATTATGCCACCCCAGGCTTGGCCTAACAATCTGACACAACTGGCTGATCACTCAGCTGGGGTAAGTTGGTGTAATCACCTCTTACTTAGGTGTAGTATACCTATACCTAACCTTAAATGGGACACCTGGTAACCTATAAGTCACTCCTATGGCAGGCCTTAACAATCCTGAAGGCAGAGTGCTTGGTTCCATGTGAGATGGTGCTCTGGCATGAGCTGAGCCTGTCTGCAGTGGTCGGAACAACTTCCTTCTACTGTTTCCAGATATCGTCATACCATATACTCTTAAGTGCATTATGAACCTCGCGGTTAAATGCTATCTTTGGTTTGGCTTTATCAAAACATGTCGAGTAAGGTGTCATACGAATTGGAATACTAACCCCTCGCCAATTCTGGCGACGGGGTTAGCATTCCACCCTTCTAGAGGGACACGACATGTACAGTACCTGAAACCCGGGTAAAATCAGACATAGCCTCAGCTCCACAAAATGGATGCTGCCACCACAGACACAAGTCTGCCCTCCTGCTGCTGGGAGTCCTTCCAGCTTGGGAGGTGTGGACAAAGGGTTTCCTGCCAGGGGAGGTGCGTGCACCACCCCAGACAGGATTTTGTGTATTGGTCAGGTAGGGCTTGAAAGAAACCAGACATGCCTGTGGCTCACAAGGAGCCTCGGTGCATATGCCAGTTCAAACCGGTCCTGGGGCACACCAGTCCCAGGCCTGGGGCGAGCTGGACAAAGGATTGGGGGTGTAACCACCCCCCTTCCTGGTCCCACCCTTAGGGAGGGACCTAGCAGGTAGTCCGGCCCCTAGAATCCGCTTAAAGGTAGGAGCTGTGTCCTAAGACTTCAGACATCCTGGAATCAACTTGAAACTAAGAAGAAGACGGGAACTTCGACATTCTGCTGCACAGAAGACTGAAGAAAATCTCCCCTGTGGTCAGGGAGTGACCACCTTGCTAACGCAAGCACCATCCAGCGAATCACCGTCTGCTTTGCCGCCGCCTCCCGCCGGAGCCCGAGCCCAGAGACTGACAAGACCTGGACCTCCAGACCTCTCACCGCCCGATCCACAGTCCCTGAAAAGAGGAGACCCGTGGAGGCACCGAGACACGTGGAGCCAGCCATCTTGGAACGACTACGACAAGCTGACAAGTGCAACAACCGAGGCTCCCTCCAAGTTGTGCTTTGGGTCCTGAGAAGCCCGACCCTCGAGCAGCATCTGCACCAAAGATGAGCCCTCCAGCATCTCCACGATCTGCGTGGGGCCCTTCTGCATTTTGCCACTTGACGCGCCTAACCGGTTGCTGGCCCGCTGGCTAGTGGCCATCTTGGCGACGAAATCTACGACAAACACCGCTGGTCTGGTTGCTCCAGACTGGCCCTTGCTCCCCTCCAAAGGAGCAATCCCTCTGACCTTGCTGGTCAGAACCAACAGCTGATTTCCGAATCCTCCTGCAATTGCTTTTGCCAAGGCTTGTTTGCTTCGATCAAGTCGCCGACACCGCCGACAGCGAGAGCCTGCGTGGGACAGCTCGTGAGCCGACTCCTGGACGTCGTCGACCTTCAGGGACCACGTGGCTGCGGAGACAAGCTACCCCTCATCACCTGTTTGCACCCGACATTGCCTGGTACCCACCTGGTGCCACGCTGGTCACTGGCTAGTGACTGTGAACACTGTCCCCTCTGCTTACAGGTCTTCAACATCTCCGATCCACTCTTGGATCCACTGCATCTCTCCCGGACCGACCGCCTGCAGCATCTTTGTCTTCAAGCTCCACGGAACAGATAGAAGAAACCCGACGCACTTTGAGGCCTATGCACCCGCTTCCTGTGGGTGAGGTAAAGCTGGTACTTCGGTGCCCATGTGTAGTAATACGTCTCTAGTGCCTGTGTTCCAAATCTTAAGTTCCTAGTCAACCCGGAAGATCTCCGTTGCAGTAACTTTGTACTTTTTACGCACCCATTGAAACCTATGGGAGCACGCGTGTGACTATTTGCTCTGCACACGCCACCCGTGGACCTCCGGGTCACTAACTGACGTTAGCTCCTTGTAGGCCCAGCGATTCTAGAGACCCTAGGCCTTTTTCCTTTTCTGTTCGTGGTACTTATACCACTATTTTAGTATATGGTTTGAGTGGCCACCAGGGCCTATCCATATAACGTGCAACTTCTGTGTATTCTGTGATAATCTTGTTTGACGATTTGTGCTCCTGTGCTCATAAAGAGACTAGGGGTTACTTTGAGAAATAAATACATATATATTTTGAATATATATCTGTGTGGTGTCCTTTCATTGGTATAAAAGGGGGTTACATTTGGTAAAACAGCTGGCTTAACACGCTTCACGAGTTTAGCCTCAAAGACTGCTTAGCCTACGCTACCACTAGGGCAGCTAGTCCGAAAAGGTTGACTTACAACCACACCATAAGGGTTGCTTGGCATGGTACAAGGTGATCACTTTAACTAGTGAGCATCATATACCAGGCCAACTTCTCACATTGGTGAGCAGCGGTTGGATTTGAGCTTGCTGTGTTTTACCATTGTAATCTCTTGGTTACCAATTGAAAGATCACATAGGTACCTGTAGGTACATATAAAACAAGATTAGATATACTTAAGTTCTACTGAACTTAGTTGTTGTAGAGCAAAGGGAGTAGCACACCCTGACTACAACTACTAGATAGGTTTAGTAGGTAAACCCAAGTGTAGGTAGATTGCAACACATCCACCCACACTTAAGAGCAATGGCTGGGGCAGAGGGGTCCACTGTACCCATCTCTGTTGAGAGTGACCCCCCGAGGGCACCATCCATCTTTGCTACCCTTAATCAGAATGAGCTCAGGCAGTTGGCAACTCTTAGGGGCCTTAAACAGCCCAAGAACCCTACCTCTGCTGTGCTCAGAGCACTCTTGCAAGAGGATGAGAATCAAAGAGAGCTCAAGAGAGCTTCCCAGTTAGCCCCCTTAGGGACAGGAACAGGAGGCCCCCCTTCTGAAGATGCCACTGAGGTACCCCTTTCCAATAGCCATCCCTTAGATGAAAACCATACTACAGAGGAGGAAAGTGAGGGGGATACAGACAGTGGTGAAGATGAAGGGAGAACTAGCCCAGTGCCAAGTGTTATACTTGGCCCAGCTAAACCAAGGCTATTGGGGACTGACAGTGGGTTCACCCCACTGGATCTCCCCAGTGGACTTAACACAGGGCTTGGAAGGCAAAGGAATCGCTCAGGTGACTCCAATGCTTCCCATGGCTCTAGAGGCTCTCAAGGTCACTCCAGGAGAAGGATGACCACCCCTCAGAGGAGAGAACATGAGGCCAAGATGCAAGAAGCCCAGCTGAGGATCAGGAAGCAGGAGCTAGAAGTAGCCCTGATGGAAGAGAAACTGAGCAAGGCTAGACAGCATAAAGAGAGTGGGTCTATACCCACTGGTGGCAGCATTGTCCCTAAGGACAAAGATAGGGTTTTCGATAATAGAAACCTGTCTAAGGTTGTGCCCCCCTACAAAAGTGGGGATGACATCCACAAGTGGATAACTGCTCTTGAGAGAGCCTGCAAGGTACAGCAGGTTCCTGAAGACCAGTGGGCAGCAATCCTCTGGCTCTCCTTTGAGGGAAGAGGCAGAGACAGACTCCTCACTGTTAGAGAAGAGGATGTCAGAAACTACAGAGTCCTGAAGAGTGTTCTAGTTGATGGGTTAGGCTTAACCACTGAGCAGTACAGGTTAATGTTCAGAGACACCCAAAAGACACAGACTCAGGACTGGTCTGAATACATTGAATGTGCCACTAAGGCTTTGGAGGGTTGGTTGCTGGGAAGTAAGGTATCTGATTTTACAGGATTGTATAATTTGATGATGAGAGAACAGATTTTAAATAACTGTCAAAACCAGCAACTGCATCAACACTTGGTTGACTCTGATCTGACCTCTCCCCAAGAATTGGGAAAGAAGGCAGACAAATGGGTCAGAACCAGGGTTAAGCAAAAGAACCAGAACCAGGGCCAAGGGGGTGATCAGAAGAAAACAGACCAAAAGGGTGGAGATCAGAAATCTAAAGACCAGAAGTCTTCAACAGGGCCCCAAACTACTGCTAAGGAGGGTGGGTCCCAACAACAGTCCAAGAAGAAGAAAGAAGGTCAAAAGAAACCCTGGTGCAATCATTGCAAAAATACAACTCACTGGACTAGTGATTGCAAAAAGGGTGGAGCCCCCAACACTGTTGCCCCTAAGGCACCTGCTCCCAGTACTACTGTTAGCAGTGTTGGTCCCCAGACAAAGGGTGTAGTGGGAATCACTATGGGAACTGAAGGAGATTCTGACTTAGACAGAACCCTTACACAGGCAGTCTTGATCTGTGATGGGGACATTGATTTGTCCCTGACTGTGAGCCCCAGTAACCTGGGCAAGTACAGACAGACTCCTTTAATTAATGACAAAGTGGCTCAAGCCTACAGGGACACATGTGCCAGTGTCACTATGGTGACACCAGGCTTTGTGGACCCTGGACAGTACATACCAGGTGAGAACTACCTGGTGACCAATGCCAGCAATGCCACTACTTCACATAGTGTGGCAGTTGTTAACTTCTCATGGGGAGGGGTAACTGGCCTCAAAAGGGTTGTGGTTAGTGCAGACCTCCCAGTAGAATGTTTGTTGGGCAATGACCTAGAGAGTTCTCTATGGTCAGAAGTGGAGTACAGGACTCATGCAGAGATGTTAGGTATATCATCACATGTCCTTGCTGTGACCAGGTCACAGGCCAAAAAGTGCCTCACTGAACCTCAGGTCTTGGATCCTGGAACAATGGACCAAGCACCTACCAAGAAGAAGAACAGGAGGGTCAAGGCTGTGCCTTCCCCCCTGCCTCAGAGTGATGATCAGCCTTCCCAGGAAGCTGATCTAGAGGACCCTGAAGGAACTGTCCCTGAAGAGCTTGAACCTGATCAGGTTGAGTTTCTGGGGACAGGGGGACCTTCAAGGGCTGACTTGAGGCAGGCTCAGTTATCCTGTCCCTCTCTTGAACCCCTCAGACAGCTGGCTGCTGCTGAGGCTGCTGGGAATGCTCAAGGTACCCATAAAGTGTATTGGGATGAAGGGCTCCTTTATTCAGAGGCTAGAGACCCCAAGCCTGGTGCAACCAGGAGGTTGGTCATACCTCTGCAATTTAGGGGCTTCCTTCTTACCTTGGCCCATGACATTCCTTTAGCAGGACACTTAGGCCAGAACAAGACTTGGGACAGACTTGTCCTTCACTTTCACTGGCCTCATATGAATGAAGATACAAAGGAGTTTTGTCGCTCCTGTGTCACCTGCCAAGCCAGTGGCAAATCAGGTGGCACAACAAAGGCCCCCCTAATACCACTACCTGTGGTGGGGGTCCCCTTTGAAAGAGTGGGAATAGACATAGTGGGTCCCATGGATCCTCCCACTGCATCTGGGCACAGATTTATACTGGTGGTAGTGGATCATGCCACCAGGTATCCAGAGGCAATTCCCCTTAGGACCAATACAGCACCTGTTGTGGCCAGGGCCCTGCTGGGAGTATTCTCCAGAGTGGGGTTTCCTAAGGAGGTAGTATCTGACAGAGGTACCAACTTTATGTCAGGATACTTGACAGCTATGTGGAAGGAATGTGGTGTCAACTACAAGTTCACCACCCCTTATCACCCACAATGCAATGGGCTTGTTGAGAGATTCAACAAGACCCTAAAGGGTATGATCAAAGGATTACCTGAAAAGCTCAGGCGAAGATGGGATATCCTTCTACCCTGCCTTCTGTTTGCTTACAGAGAGGTCCCACAAAAAGGAGTTGGCTACAGCCCCTTTGAATTGTTGTTTGGGCACCCTGTGAGAGGCCCACTGTGTTTGGTGAAGGAAGGATGGGAGTTACCTCTCAAAAAGCCTAAGCTAGACATAGTGGACTATGTACTTGGTCTCCGCTCCAGGATGGCTGAGTATATGGAGAAGGCATCCAAAAACCTTGAGGCAAGCCAGGCCTTACAGAAAGCTTGGCATGACCAAAAGGCTGTCTTGGTTGAGTTTCAGCCAGGACAGAAGGTATGGGTGTTGGAGCCAGTGGCCCCAGCAGCACTCCAAGACAAATGGTCTGGACCCCATACAATCCTGGAAAAGAAGGGAGAGGTCACCTACTTGGTGGACCTAGGAACTCCCAGGAGTCCCCACAGGGTACTCCATGTTAACAGGCTTAAAGCATATGTTGACAGGGCAGACATGGGCTTGCTCATGGCTACAGATGAGGGACAGGAGGAAGAGAGTGACCCTCTCCCAGACCTGTTGTCTCAGAACCCTGAAGATGGCTCAGTTGAAGGAGTGACCCTTGGAGGCAACCTCACTGCCCATCAGCAGACTGAATGTAGACAGGTTCTACAATCATTTTCACATATGTTTTCCTTGATACCTAGTCAAACTGACTGGTGTACCCATGTTGTGGACACTGGTGACAGTCTGCCTGTAAAGAACAAACTTTACAGACAACCTGACCACGTCAGGGACTGTAT
Organism: Triturus cristatus; assembly: GCF_964204655.1. Classification (NCBI taxonomy): domain Eukaryota; kingdom Metazoa; phylum Chordata; class Amphibia; order Caudata; family Salamandridae; genus Triturus; species Triturus cristatus. The sequence goes on from NC_140593.1 coordinate 281,199,525, forward strand.
AAAGGCTGAGGTACATAAAATGCTGGAATTAGGTGTCATTGAACCCTCAGAGAGCCCCTGGGCTAGCCCAGTGGTTCTGGTCCCCAAACCTCACACCAAAGATGGCAAGAGAGAGATGAGGTTCTGTGTGGATTACAGAGGACTCAATGCTGTCACCAGGACAGATGCACACCCTATTCCAAGGGCAGATGAGCTCATAGACAAACTAGCTTCTGCAAAGTTTTTGAGCACATTTGACTTAACAGCTGGCTATTGGCAAATCAGATTAGCTGAGGAGTCTAAGGCCAAAACAGCATTCTCAACCCCAGGTGGGCATTATCAGTTTGTGGTGATGCCCTTTGGTCTGAAGAATGCACCTGCCACCTTCCAAAGGCTGGTGAACCAAGTCCTTACTGGGTTGGATGACTTTTGCGCAGCATATCTTGATGACATTGCTGTCTTTAGTTCCACCTGGGAGGATCACCTGATCCACCTGAAGAAGGCTCTTGAGGCTCTGCAAAGGGCAGGCCTCACTATCAAGGCTACTAAGTGCCAGATAGGGCAGAGTAAGGTTGTATATTTGGGCCACCTTGTAGGTGGAGGCCAAGTTCAACCACTGGAGAGTAAGATACAATCCATCAAGGACTGGTCCCCTCCAACCACCCAGACTCAAGTTCGAGCTTTCTTGGGCTTGACTGGGTACTACAGGAAGTTTGTTAAGAACTATGGGTCCATTGTGACTCCTCTTAATGATCTGACATCCAAGAAGATGCCCAAAAAGGTTCAGTGGACAGTAAGCTGTCAAAAGGCATTTGATGACCTGAAGAAGGCCATGTGCTCTGCACCTATCCTGAAAAGTCCTGACTACTCCAAAGAGTTTATTGTCCAAACAGATGCTTCTGAGTTGGGTGTGGGAGCTGTGCTGTCACAACTTAATGTAGATGGTCAAGACCAACCCATTGCTTTTATTAGCAGAAGGTTGACCCCCAGAGAGAAGAATTGGTCAGCTATTGAGAGGGAGGCCTTTGCTGTGGTGTGGGCCCTGAAGAAGTTGAGGCCATACTTGTTTGGCACTCACTTCAAGATTCAGACCGACCATAAGCCCCTCTTGTGGCTAAATCAGATGAAGGGTGAAAACCCCAAACTGCTTAGGTGGTCCATTTCCCTACAGGGGATGGACTTTACAGTGGAGCACCGGCCAGGTACTGACCATGGGAATGCAGATGGTCTCTCCAGGTACTTCCACTTAGGACATGAAGACGAGACTGGTCAAGGCTAGTTTAATGTCCCAGCGTTTGGGGGGGGTTGTGTAGGAGAGTAGGGTCTGCTATCCTATGGTCACCCCAAATTTTTGCTTTTTGCTTCACTGGTTTTTGACATATTGAGGCTGTGGGCCTGCCAATCAGACCCCCAGCCTGCTGTTCTCTCTACTAAATTAAAACTATGCACCCTAGGTGCATAACCAATTGGAAGTGGATCACCCTGTCAGCCCCTGTACCAGTGTACACTAGGTACCCAGGGCATTGGTGTACCCAAGGCCTGCCAAGGGCTGCAGCATGTATTATGCCACCCCAGGCTTGGCCTAACAATCTGACACAACTGGCTGATCACTCAGCTGGGGTAAGTTGGTGTAATCACCTCTTACTTAGGTGTAGTATACCTATACCTAACCTTAAATGGGACACCTGGTAACCTATAAGTCACTCCTATGGCAGGCCTTAACAATCCTGAAGGCAGAGTGCTTGGTTCCATGTGAGATGGTGCTCTGGCATGAGCTGAGCCTGTCTGCAGTGGTCGGAACAACTTCCTTCTACTGTTTCCAGATATCGTCATACCATATACTCTTAAGTGCATTATGAACCTCGCGGTTAAATGCTATCTTTGGTTTGGCTTTATCAAAACATGTCGAGTAAGGTGTCATACGAATTGGAATACTAACCCCTCGCCAATTCTGGCGACGGGGTTAGCATTCCACCCTTCTAGAGGGACACGACATGTACAGTACCTGAAACCCGGGTAAAATCAGACATAGCCTCAGCTCCACAAAATGGATGCTGCCACCACAGACACAAGTCTGCCCTCCTGCTGCTGGGAGTCCTTCCAGCTTGGGAGGTGTGGACAAAGGGTTTCCTGCCAGGGGAGGTGCGTGCACCACCCCAGACAGGATTTTGTGTATTGGTCAGGTAGGGCTTGAAAGAAACCAGACATACCTGTGGCTCACAAGGAGCCTCGGTGCATATGCCAGTTCAAACCGGTCCTGGGGCACACCAGTCCCGGGCCTGGGGCGAGCTGGACAAAGGATTGGGGGTGTAACCACCCCCCTTCCTGGTCCCACCCTTAGGGAGGGACCTAGCAGGTAGTCCGGCCCCTAGAATCCGCTTAAAGGTAGGAGCTGTGTCCTAAGACTTCAGACATCCTGGAATCAACTTGAAACTAAGAAGAAGACGGGAACTTCGACATTCTGCTGCACAGAAGACTGAAGAAAATCTCCCCTGTGGTCAGGGAGTGACCACCTTGCTAACGCAAGCACCATCCAGCGAATCACCGTCTGCTTTGCCGCCGCCTCCCGCCGGAGCCCGAGCCCAGAGACTGACAAGACCTGGACCTCCAGACCTCTCACCGCCCGATCCACAGTCCCTGAAAAGAGGAGACCCGTGGAGGCACCGAGACACGTGGAGCCAGCCATCTTGGAACGACTACGACAAGCTGACAAGTGCAACAACCGAGGCTCCCTCCAAGTTGTGCTTTGGGTCCTGAGAAGCCCGACCCTCGAGCAGCATCTGCACCAAAGGTGAGCCCTCCAGCATCTCCACGATCTGCGTGGGGCCCTTCTGCATTTTGCCACTCGACGCGCCTAACCGGTTGCTGGCCCGCTGGCTAGTGGCCATCTTGGCGACGAAATCTACAACAAACACCGCTGGTCTGGTTGCTCCAGACTGGCCCTTGCTCCCCTCCAAAGGAGCAATCCCTCTGACCTTGCTGGTCAGAACCAACAGCTGATTTCCGAATCCTCCTGCAATTGCTTTTGCCAAGGCTTGTTTGCTTCGATCAAGTCGCCGACACTGCCGACAGCGAGAGCCTGCGTGGGACAGCTCGTGAGCCGACTCCTGGATGTCGTCGACCTTCAGGGACCACGTGGCTGCGGAGACAAGCTACCCCTCATCACCTGTTTGCACCCGACATTGCCTGGTACCCACCTGGTGCCACGCTGGTCACTGGCTAGTGACTGTGAACACTGTCCCCTCTGCTTACAGGTCTTCAACATCTCCGATCCACTCTTGGATCCACTGCATCTCTCCCGGACCGACCGCCTGCAGCATCTTTGTCTTCAAGCTCCACGGAACAGATAGAAGAAACCCGACGCACTTTGAGGCCTATGCACCCGCTTCCTGTGGGTGAGGTAAAGCTGGTACTTCGGTGCCCATGTGTAGTAATACGTCTCTAGTGCCTGTGTTCCAAATCTTAAGTTCCTAGTCAACCCGGAAGATCTCCTTTGCAGTAACTTTGTACTTTTTACGCACCCATTGAAACCTATGGGAGCACGCGTGTGACTATTTGCTCTGCACACGCCACCCGTGGACCTCCGGGTCACTAACTGACGTTAGCTCCTTGTAGGCCCAGCGATTCTAGAGACCCTAGGCCTTTTTCCTTTTCTGTTCGTGGTACTTATACCACTATTTTAGTATATGGTTTGAGTGGCCACCAGGGCCTATCCATATAACGTGCAACTTCTGTGTATTCTGTGATAATCTTGTTTGACGATTTGTGCTCCTGTGCTCATAAAGAGACTAGGGGTTACTTTGAGAAATAAATACATATATATTTTGAATATATATCTGTGTGGTGTCCTTTCATTGGTATAAAAGGGGGTTACATTTGGTAAAACAGCTGGCTTAACACGCTTCACGAGTTTAGCCTCAAAGACTGCTTAGCCTACGCTACCACTAGGGCAGCTAGTCCGAAAAGGTTGACTTACAACCACACCATAAGGGTTGCTTGGCATGGTACAAGGTGATCACTTTAACTAGTGAGCATCATATACCAGGCCAACTTCTCACATAAGCTATGACAGGACCTAATCCACTTTGTATAATCCACCCACGGTCAGACCTAATTTTTGAATTTGACCTGGTCTTGCACAACTTGATGATTGCAGTTGGCGCTTTGATCTTCTAGGTGCTAGTTTTTAGTAACAATTTTAAAAATTCATACCTCCAGGTCTATTGATTTGGTTTTTGTTGTTTTGTTGTCAAATAAGTTATTAAAATGTACTCTGTTTTTTAAAGTTGGTTTAGGATTTATTTTTGTAATATGTTTTCACTTTATTACTCTGTGCTGCATAAATACTTTACACATTGTCTCCAAGTTGAGCCTGGCTGCTTTTTATGCCAAGTACCCAGGGTTAAGCACAAGATAATTTAGTGACTTTTTGTGGTTCACCCTGCAAGGGATTTTAACATGGTAGGTTGAGTAACAGTAGAAATAACACACCTTACCTCAACACTAGGTAAACGTTCTTCAGTAGTCACCAACCTAAAAACATATAGGTGCTAGCAACTTTCTATAACACCCTTCACATTGTCCAAAAAAGTCTTCTGAAAGGAGTCTAACTACAGAGCTGAATGAGGTAGAATCAATTGCATAGTTAAGTTGGGGGGGCTATGGGTGGATCAGGCTTTCTTCGTTGCTGGCACTTTTTCCACTAAGCAGGGGGGCCATTATAATGTAGTGAGCTGGTGTCAACTCTATGAATCAGTCCAGGATCTACAAAAGACACATCGTTGGTAAAAGATAGCACTGAGACCAATCCTTGAACAGGGGGCTGCACAATGTCACACAAAACCTCTGCACTATATTCTCCTGAAGAAATGGGCCCAGACCCAAACCCAGCTCCTTTCGCATAGCTCCTTACATGCTCTACTTCCTTATTTAATGCTCCCATTGCGCGTTTAATATATCCATCCAATGAAGAAGAAGAACAGTTTGACTTGGCTGGTACAGGCATTTTACGTTTTCCCTTCACAGCAAAAGTGCAAGGATCAACTCTGTAACTTAGCAGTACCATAAGAACTTCTGGCATATGGCAGCTTCCTAGGCCTGTAAAAGATTCTGGGAACTGTGGTCCCCCTAATGATTTTCAGGCACGGCAAACTGTGCAATCATGAAATCAAGAGCAGCGGCCCAGCCTCCTGATTGAGTGGACTGCTGGGAGCGTAATTTCGGGCAGGTTGGTAAGTTCCACTCCAGCAGGTGTGCAAACATGCAAAATTCAGTGCGGGTAATGGCCATGTTCGGCACCAACTAATGTGCAAACATGCAGAAAGTCATTGCTGGGGATGAGACTCTTCCCCGGCTAATGTGCAAACATGTAAGAAATCAGTGCGAGCAGGGAGCATGCTCAGCACCAACTAATGTGCAAACAGGCAAATAGTCATTGGTGGGGGGTGAGGTCCCACCCCAGCTAATCTGCAAACATGCAAAGAGTCAGTGCAGGCAGAAATAGGATATTGAAATTCAAATGAATAAACCAGGCAATGTCCAGTCACGAGGCTAAGCAGGAAGGCCCTGCCCTGACGGGTGCAGGACGGGCCTGCCCTTAGGCTGGTCACGCAAACTGTGCCACGGGAGGTGGCTGGGAACTTTGAGGCTTGCGGCACAGGAAAGCAGGAGCGGCCCCTCCTCTTTTGAGACAGCAATAGGTTGGAGACTTCAAGGTCTGTAGTTGGCAGAATCTCCATTGATGTCCCGGTCTGTGGGAGGTGGCTGGGCGCTTTGCAGCACGCAGCGCAGAAAAACAGGTAACAATGTTTTGTGGGACTTCCAGTCCTGAAGTCAGCAGAATCTCCCTTAGTATACAGTAAAAAAACATGATTGCACTATAAATTTTAAGTTGATCAGATTTATTGTACTATTATTGCTAAATAAAAATGTACTGGCTATGAATCACTTTCCAAAAGTTTCAGGAAACTAGATCTCCTCTCATCATACGCAATGTATCCATTGACCCACGTTTAATTCAAATAACTTAATAGAATGCCAGAAAAACAAATGGAAAAAGTGGAGAAAGAAGAGCTGTAACTTAAAATATCCAAAATCTATACAAGATTAACCCCTATTGTAAGAGAGAACACTCACCAACTCTTCAGTGAGGAAACCACTCATCAAACCTTCTTCAAATGGTTAACAGCCAAGTTCATCTCCACACAATTGTATTTCCTAGTGAATTTGAAATCACCTGCATCATCTGTCAAAAATTGCTGTTTCTGAAATTTCAAACTCATTGAGGCTAAATGTTATGTCTAAACTGTAGTCAAATATCCTGCCTTACTGCTCCCCTCAAAAACGTTGACTCCATGTGTGTCCCCAACTATGATGACCTAAAACTGTGCGCAGTTCACGCAAGACGTAATACGTAGGGGGACGCGAGGAGGAGGGCGACAGCAAGAAGGAGACACCGCGGCAAGGAGGAGGGTGGCCCGCAGACGGCAGAAGAGAAGGTAAGTGGGGGGGCTGACTCGGGCTGAGGGGCGTACTCCGCTCCGCCACAGACTCTGAGTTTTTCTGCAACTTCTCGCTCCCAGCAGAGCCCGGAGTTGGTAAAACTCTGCAAACTCTGCTGTTGGAGCAGAGTACTCGGCCTGGGCTTAGTGTAAGTGGGCTGTGCCCAGCTCATCCCTCCCATCCTGCCAGTGATGACCCATTCAGACACACCTTAGCTCCCATTGAGTGTTGCTGTCTAGAAGGAAAACACAACGCCCAATTGCAAACTGCACCCAGTCATGTGACCATAGTCAGGCTGCAGGCACCAAATAGCTAAGATAAGAAAATGCCAACTTTCTAAAAGTGGAATTTTCAGAATTGAATAAATTAGGATTTTATATTAGGATTAGGATTCCAGAGAAATCAAACATGAGGCATTTGGACTAAATATTGAGTAAAAAATATCGAGATGCAGAAATATCGAATTTTTGATATGTCGATCCACAAAAAACTGTGATTCAGGTATATCGTTGACAAGAATATTGATGTCAAAAATATCTATGTGTTATAAAATTATTTACAAAAATATCTTTGTTGTTAATATCAATACTATAAATATCTATTTTGTTAATATCGTATACAAAAATATTATTGGTTATAATATAATTTTAAGGTCGAGCATTTGAGACCTCTCTTATATACTTAAGTATATACTTATATGTGTATGTACTTTTTGGGCTCTGGAGATCAGCCCTAGGGCTTGTCTGCTTCCTCTTAGGGACTTTTCTTTCTGTTCAACTGCCTCTATTTAACTGTCTTGATAGAAAACAACCAGTAGAGGTCAGTACAAAAACAGAATTGCTTTCTACTTGTTCAACTGCCTCTATTCAACTGTCTTGGTAGAAAACGACCAGTAGAGGTCAGAAAAAAACCCACAGAATTGCTTTCTGCTTGTTCAACTGCCTCTATTTAACTTTCTGGATAGAAAATGACCAGCAGAGGTCAGTAAAATACCAGAATCACTTTAGCATTCTCTAGATTCCAGTCCCTAGAAATTGTCTTCCACGAGCACCCATAGGCAATATTATTTTTTAAAAATCTTGTATTTTCAGTGATATGACCACCAAAGACCCTGATTTTATATTAAAAACAGAGCTTTGGACTATACCATTTTCCGTTGAAAGGCAATATTTCTCTCAATGTGTTCCCATACCTGGCATGTCACGCATTTTGGTGCTTACATTCCCTCCATGCTAAAGAACAGCACCCAGGCTAATGTGCTGCATAGCGAAATACATGTAAGGTCCCAAAGACGAGATCGATTGCATTGCAAATGGTAGTTTCAATTATTTTTATTTATTTTAGCACATTTTAATTGTAAATGTTGTTTTATATATTGTACACATTTTTTTGTTTTTAAATTTAATGTAATTGTTTATTGTAACTTTTTGTGTCCTCGATGGTTGTGGGGCTCGTAGGGGTACAGGGTGGGAAGTAAATTAATTATAATTAATTAACAATAATTTTTCATTATTAATAATTATTTAAATGATAATTATGTAAATAGTGGAATTAATGTATTTTATAAGTTAAGTTTTAGGTGCAGGTTGTGGAGTTTGTAGAGAAAGACTGCAGTAGGTAAATTATTTATATATTAATTAGTAATTAATTAATAGTTATTCTTAATTATTTAATTGACAATTAATTATGTAAATTGTGCAATTGATTTATTTTTTAAATCATGTTTTAGGTGTGGGCTGTGGGGTTTGCAGGGGCAAAGGGAGGGAAGTAAATTAATATTAGTTAATTAATAATTGTTTTTTAATTATTACTTATTTCATTGATAAGTAATTATGCAAGATGTGTAATTAAAGTCTTTTTAAATTTATGTTTTAGGTGCCAGGTGTGGGGCTTTTGGGGGATAGGGTGGGAAGTAAATTAATTGAAATTGATTAATAATGAAGGTTTATTAATAATAATTATTTAATTAATCATTAATTATGTAAATTGTATGATTACGTTCTTTTTTAATTATATTTCAGGTGGGGGTTGTTGTGTTTGGAGGGGTAAAGGGTCGGAAGTTAATTAAAATAATTAATTATTGGTTAATTATAATTATTTGTTTAATCGATAATTCATTATGTAAATTGTGTAATTGTTATAATTTTAAAGATTTATTATAGGTGTGGGTGGTTGGGTTTTTAGGGGAACAGGGCAGGAAGTTAATAAAGAAATATTTTTTGATAATTGTTAGTTTGTTAATTATTTAATTGAGAATTTTGAAAATTGTTATATTATCAATCAATCAATCAAAGTAATCTTTATTTCGGTCATAGACCATAAAAGATAATCAATCCTTACAAACATACATATTTAAAAATAAATATTACAATTGCTAAAAAGTATGTACAATAAAGATTACATGAGTTCATAAGCAATTCATTAGAACAATAAGACAGTAAAATTTTAAAATAATCGTAAAAACAGTGACACATAAAATCAGTAACTGTTTAAATAAGCCTAGGAATTAGACAAAAGAAGGGAACATCTCCTTCGCCACACGGCATGCCAATAGCGTGATACCGAGAAGACTATAGGTAATGACGTATCAGTCTTCAAGATTCTGTAGGCAACCTTACATTGTGTAGTCCCCAAATTCCTACAGAGTTGGAGGAGCCAACGTTTTCTGATTAATTTATATGTGGGACAGAAAAAAAGAACATGTAAATCAGTTTCGCTTGTAGATCCACAAGTTGGGCAATCAGAAGGGTTATCTATCGACCACTTTCCCGAGAAAGCTCTCAAGGGCAGTGTACCATATCTGAATTGCATATTTGTTAAGTTATATTTTTGGTATCTGTTGTTTTGTTTGTAGGTAGGGAAATGGTGGGAAGTTATTTAAGTAATAATAAAGGCAAACTTATTTAATAATTTATTAAAAATGGTGTCACTTATTTTGTGATATAATAGATGTTATGCTTTTTAATTTCAATTACATTTCAATTGCTGGCTGTTATGATTGAGAGATTATAGGGCCTCATTACAATGCCAGTCGGAGTAACTGTCCCACCGCGTCTTCACAAGCTCTTTCCAACTGTCTAGGCCGGGAAGCTTCCCTCTGCCATTTTACGATACATTCACTGCTACAACAGCAGTCACAGCTATTGCACAGGACACATCCCCAAATATGTTGCTGCAAATGTGTACAAAACTCACAGAAAAATGTGATATGTACACACCTGCATAACATATGTTGGGGTATGCCTTGTGCACCTCGTACCCCATTGCTGGAGTGTGGAAGAATGTTCACTGTCCAGTCAATGGTAATAAATACTGCAGAAAAACTTTCCTGTATTCTGGCGCCTGCAGGATCGTTGTCATCGGGGTTCAACTTCTGAAGTGTAGGGGGACCTGGAGGAATGTATACATGGCAGAAACTGCTGGAGAGAACCGGATTGGGGTGAGTATGCACCCCAAATTCTTCATTTCCGATGACTCAAGGCAGCAAGTCGGACTGCCATGGTCGGGTCATCGAAAACCCACATCGTAATCTGTACAGCCTATACAGATCTGACTCAGTTTGTCAGGGTCTGCAGTGTTTCAGCGGTAGGTCGGACTGCACTATGCATGCATCGTAATCCGGTGGTCGGACCGATCACTTCGGAAGAGACCTTTGACGGTCCAATTGCCTCCGACAGGACCGTGGAAGCAGGTCTGATCACCATTGTAATCAGCCCGAGAGAGTGGTATTTCAATGAAATTAATATTATTTGCTTTAATTGATACTAATTATTTATTTAATGCAATACTTATGTCATTTCTTAAATTTTTTTAAATTTAGAAATATAATTTTAACAGTGTAAATAGTTATATTTTGTGTTATTTAATAGAGGTGTTAAAATATGTTATTTGATAAAAGTGAACAACTGTTGCACCAACTGGAGTGGGATAATACATTTTCACCCTCCTGAGTCCAACACTTTCCCTACTGTAGCACAGACTGGCATGGGAACAGTAAATGGTACCCCTCCTGAGTCCAGCGCTTTCCTTACTGTTGTACAGACTGGAGTGTCAATACTAAATTTGACCCCTCCACAATCCAATGCTTTCCCTACTGTTGCACAGACCGGAGAGGGAATGGTAAATTGTACACCTCCTCAGTCCAAAGCTTTCCCTCCTATTGCATAGACTGGAGTGGAAATAGTAAATGTGCCCCCTCCTGTGTCCAATGCTTTCCCTGCTGTTACACAGAGTGGAGTGGGAATGGTGAATGTAACCTCTCCTGTTTCCAACGCTTTCCCTGATGTTGCACAGACTGGAGTGGGATAATACATTTAACCCCTCCTGAGTCCAACACTTTCCCTACTGTTGCACAAACTGGAGAGGGAATGGTAAATTGTACACCTCCTCAGTCCAACACTTTCCCTCCTATTGCATAGACTGGAGTGGAAATAGTAAATGTGCCCCCTCCTGTGTCCAATGCTTTCCCTACTTTTACACAGAGTGGAGTGGGAACGGTGAATGTAACCTCTCCTGTTTCCAATGCTTTCCCTACTGTTGCACAGACTGAAGTGGCAATAGAAAATTAAACCCCTCCTGAGCCCAACGCTTTCCCTACTGTTGCACAGAATGGAGTAGGAATAGTACATTTTAGCTCTTCTGAGTCCAAAGCTTTCCCTACTGTTGCACAAGACTGGAGTGGGATTAGTAAATGTAACCCCTCCTGAGTCCAATGCTTTCCATACTGTTGCACAGACTGGAATGGGAATACTAAACTTTACCCCTCCTGTGTCCAATATTTTCCCTACTGTTACACAGAGTGGAGTGGGAACGGTGAATGTAACCTCGCCTGTGTCCAACGTGTTCCCTGATGTTGCTCAGACTGGAGTGGGATAGTAAATGTAACCCCTCCTGAGTCCAACACTTTCCCTACTGTTGCACAGACTGGAGTGGGACTCGTATAGTGAACCCCTTCTCAGGTCAACGCTTTCCCTACTGTTGCACAGACTGGAGTGGCAATAGCAAACTTAACCCCTACAACCAGCAGTGCAAGCCCTGCACCGCATGTCTCAGTGACCTTCTGTGATGATCGCTGAATTTCCCCATTGGTAGTCAGATGGCATCCTCTCTTAGCTACAGAGAAGACTAACTCTGCCTGCCTCATCTTACCAATCATGTATGGCATCTGCATCCGGAGGTGGCACAGTGTATCCTTGCCAAGACGTGCGTGCCCCCAGTAGATATGTTAGTTACCTCTAGGAATCACATTGTTAAACAATCCATACCTTGGAGCATCTTCCTCCATGATCTCTAAGAGACACACTTCACCTTCGGTGGCACTGTGTCCTTCGTTACATGTTCTTCTTGCTGTCACCGATTTTGCAGGTGCAGAGGAAGGTCAAATTAGGCTAAGTGCACTTCTTCCAACACCTGCTGGGCCTGTGCTCTCCACTTTAACTGTAGGTAGTAAGGTGCATTGGTACGTAGGTGGAACGTGAGCAAGACTTGGAGGCAGAGTGCTTGGAGGCAGAGTGATGCCATCATGCCGTCTCTGGAAAACAAAAGCGTTGGGAAGGTCTGAGTCCCGTTTGGACTATTTATGTTTTTCATTGGCTTACTTGAAGTCTTTGACTACAAATAGAAACTGCATTGAGAACAACTTCGGGAGCGGGTCTGCACACTGGACTTCGAACTAGAGCAGTACCTGTGTGGAGTCTTCCGGTACCTCATCTCCTTCACAACTGGCCTTCGGATTCATGGCAGGCCTTAGAATCATGCGCCAAACCCAAACACCAGAGATACTCCTTTGTGGGGGGGTGTCTGTCACAGGCCTCTCTTTGTGCCACTCCACACAAAGCTTAAACCCTGTCACTTGTCCCCTTGCACACTGGATACATTTTAGAAGGAAAACTCACTCCTTAGAGTAAAGAACAAAGAGGCACAATGCTCCGCATCCACACCTGATTGTGCAGAGAGGAAGGAGAGGATATAGATGTGTATTGGTGGCCTTTATATGCGGCCCCATTCTTCACTTCTGGAACTACGTCGACGCTGAGCTACATGTCTACATGTAACTGCGCACTGAGGCAGCGTCTTTTGAGTTTCCAGACCCATCTAACAATCAGATCATCCACAAACCCACATACATCGCTGGACACAACCTAGATGTCATTTTTGCAAATACAGAACTAATTACCTTTCAAACGATGACTCCAGTCACATGGTCAGACAACCATTTACTTGCTTTCCAACATAACACAACACAAAGCAACACACCTAAAACCACCTTACTTACATCCACTTATCAAATGTGGAACTAACTCAATTTGAAACACAAATAACATCCAGTACAGATATAGACACAATAAATTATGTTCAAAAACTATATGAGTGGCTACAGGAAGCTGCTGATATCCTAATACCACTAAAAACAGCACAACACAACAAAAGAAAACAGGCACCTTGGAGAAATACAGGGCTAAAATAGATAAAATACCAAATTAGAAAGCTTAGAAAGCTTAGAAAGCTGCAACGTGCCTGGCTCAAAACAAACACCAATCAAGACAAACTTTGATGACAGAAACTTAACAGATTATACAAGTAGCTATCAAAAAAGCTAAGAAAAGGTACTATTCAGACAGAAGTCAAAATGCTAAATGTGCATATAAAGAATTCTATAAAATTCACACTGAATTTCATGAACCAAATACCTTAGAAGCCGCTCATCCCATTATTCAAGATTTCACAGACAAACTGGCAAATCGTTACACAGCCAAAGCAGACACATTGGACTCATATTTAAAACAAAGAAAAATCACCAGCACTGACCCTTTTCTAAAACAGCAATCCAAGATTACTCTAACCCAGCCTCTATATTCCTTCCAGCAAATTTTACATGATGAATGTATGGACATGGTCAAAGCAAGCAGGCCTGCCGGCAGCCCTTCTGACCTGTGTCCACCACAAACCTTCAAGACAATTATTCTAACAGCCTCTGCTGCCACACTAGTAAAAAGAATCATCAAGATTTCCTTAACTACCAGAATATTTCCAGAAGTACTCAATGTCTTACATACACCCATTACTGAAGAAAACAAACCTGTACCTACTGAACCCTGACAACTACAGACAGATTACAAATGGCCCTGGCCTGGGCAACCTCATAGAAAGAGCAGCATTGGCCCAGATGTCATAATTAATTGAAGACAATGCCATACTTTCAGACTTCCAAACACGACTCAGTCCAGAAAGAAGCACAGAATCTGCCCTCGTTACCTTCTGGGATGACCTTAAGAACACAGTTGACCACAGCGGCGTTGCTGCACTACTTTTCTTAGACCTCTCAGTTACCTTTGACACGGTTGACCATGATACTTTCATACAAAGACTCTATGATGGCAGCATAGAGGGGACTGCTCTAGACAAGATCACATCCTACCTTCATCCTAGAACTAATGTCATCCTTACCTCTCCTTTCCCGTCCAAACCGTACTTCACAAAAGCAGGGGTCTCTTAATGCTCTATCATCTAACCCATGCTTTTCAACATCTACATGAAGTCGTTACCGGGACTGATCAATCAATTTTACCTCATGTGCTATAACTATGCAGATGACATACAAATACTCCTTCAACTGGAATGCCCCAAAGACATTGCAAATTTACCAATTTTCAGTTGTCTCAGATCCATGGACCAGTGGAGGACATGAAGCTATCTCAAAGTGAATGAATCCAAAATGGAAATGCTCACGTGTGGTGATTGGAAAATTATGACCCGTTCGCCGCCTGTTCTGATGATCTGGGAACACTGCCTAAAGTATCAAAGGAAGTAAGAAACCTTGGAATGACCATAAAGCCCAAGCTATCAATGAATGCCCAAGTGGAGAAACTAGCAAAATCAAGTTTTGTTACTATAAAAACTCTGCAACACATCTTCCGCCATCTGGGATTTCAACACAAGGTTCAGGCTACCATCTCTCTTGTTCTGTCCAGACTTGATTACGCCAATAGCCTCTACCACGGATCACCTTTAACAACTGTGAAAAGACTACAACGGATTCAGAACTCTGCTGCCAGACTACTCTTACATATAAAGCAACAAGCCCACATCTACCATGCCTTGAAAGTCCTGCATTGGTTACCGGTTGCCAGAATATCCACATTCAAGCTGCTTTGTATCATCCACAAAGGGACACATGGAACAGGACCACTCTTCATCAGGAATAAAATTGTCAAATACATTTAACAAAGGAACCTCCACTCTAGAGTGGCACCTTGCCACAAAATCACACCGTACAAGAAAAAAAAACATGGGGGGCACATCCTTCTCTGCTCAAGCAGCCAAGCTATGGAACTCTTTACACCCAACCATAAGATCCATGGATAACAGCCTTATCTTCAGAAGACTACTCAAGTAGTGTCTCTTTCCCACATAACCACCATACACAAACATAAAAATACAGCATAGCCCCATGTAAATAGGCATTTATTTGGACTATAGATATGTATCTACATATGTGCATTGCTTTTTTAGAAACGTGTATAATAATTATGTTTTAAAAAATATAGATAGTCGTTAGTTCTGCTTAATAAATGTACATACTATAGTTACCTCGTTCTATGTTTTACATGTATATAAGTATTTGCATTAATAAGTAAATCTTTTATCATAGCTACTTATCTACAATTGCTTCACTATTGAATTACAAAAAATAAAAACAAATAAATTAAAATACAACACTTGAAAGCTTGAGTTTATTAAACACAACTTTAATCTACATACATTACCTTCCTTATGAATATATATATATATATATACCTTCCATGCACTTATGAATCTATATGTTTATTACTTTGCTTCTAATTAAGCATATCCAATGCACTACCCTATTTCTCACCCTTTGCCGCTCTCAATATATCCTCTACCTCAACTCAGACTCATCTCAAACCTCATTCTACAACTCTTTCCAATGCACTACCCTATTTATCACACTATACCTCATCAATATATCCTCTACCTCCACTGTCTCATTTATCCCAAACCCCATACATTTACTATGATCCCCAAAATAACCCTTTCTAGACTCTTCTCTCCTCTACCCCTCCTTGTATCACACCTCTTTTACTTTTCAGATCGACCAAACAAGCCTTTCTGAACCCTTCCCTCTGACTCTTCCCCTTTACCCATCTCAAACCCCCTCCCACTTCTATGAACACAGAAAAATAAGACCCTTCTCGCTTCTATCCCTCTTCCATCCATTTTTGATTAAAATAACACACTAACATGTCCACCACTCAAATTAATTTCATATTTCCCTATACTAACCCCCCTCTAATCCTGTTTAGGTTCTGGAGTAGCATGCTACTCACCGAAAGCACTTCAAAACCTGATCAGGGGTAGCAGGCGTTACATAAATGCAAACCTTTTCCTTCTTCTATCCCTCCACTATCCTTCTCAAGAGACTAACATAGCCGTCACTCCAATTGCTTTCATATTTCACTATACAAATTCACCACTAATCCTTTATGGGTTCCGGAGTAGCGTGCTACTCACCAAAAAAGTGCTTCTACGCTTCGTCAGGAGTAGTAAGCTCTATATAAAAGCAATTACAATACGATATAATACAATCAACCAACACAAAGCTGCTGTGCTGGCTGGCTCTTCGTGGTACAGCAATGCCCGTCTGCGAAGCTCACCCTCTTCCTTGAGCTGCAAGCCTGCTCCTTGTGGCCCCCTCCAGCATAAACTAAACTCTTTGCACTGGACTTGAGAAGGTAACTCATCAAGGAGTGTTACCTGGTCCCTGTATCCGACACAGGATCCATCTCAATCGTTTTTAACTGGAGACTTTCCCCTGATCTACCACAACCAGATAACCATAAGTGGCGGTTTGCGCTACTTGGCACTATTTTCACCTAAATACTTTAAAAATTTATATTTTTGGTTCTACTCATTTGACTTGGTTGGTTTAGGTGTAATGTAATAGAATAAAATGTACTATATTTTCAAAATTAGATTTGGACATTTTCTTGTGTTGTATTTTGACTTTATTACTGTTTGTGTTCTGCATAATTACTTTATGCATTGTCTCTCAAGTTCAGCTTGACTGCTTTTTACCAAGCTACCAGAGAGCTAAGCACAGGTTAATTTAGTGGCTTTTGTGGTGCACACTGACAAGGATTGTGTTTATTATTTGAGTGGGGCTTCCACCTCTGTCAACTAATAACCCAATTTCTTACAGATGAGGACTTTCGGAGCACTTACTTCCATCTGGTCTGACTTGGCAGTCCACATGTTCCCAATGAAAATAATAGTTGTAGATGCAGAGGCAGTTGGCTAAGAGACCTGCAACACAGGGCGTTCTATGGTGAAAGTTGTGTTTTTAGGAAATTTCTGCATTTTTTTTTCTCAAATACTTTTGTAAATTCCATGAAAATGTTATGAATGTCTGCATTTTTAGTAAAATTTGACTTGACTGTCTCGCATTTTAAGGAATTGATCAATTTGCATAAAAAATAAGGGACTTTCTAGATCTTGGTAGTCTGACCGCCAGCCTGCCGTGGCTGCAGGCTCCAGTACTCGGTCAGGTTGACTGAGCCCTACTCGGCGTATTTAGATGTATTTGCGATACACAGAGGATTGCGGTGACGGCGGACGTCTGTGCTTGCGACCTGCCCTCCATTGTCGTCCTGACAGTGGGATCCCGCCCAATCAATTTGGATGTTCCCATTGGGCGGGGGGTGGGGGTTCTGTTGGCAAAATGAAAACAGGGGGCAAGGGTGGTGGTGGGGAGACATTGAATTTTTTCAGTATAACACACATATGTTGTGTATGTGTCCATATCAGTATGTAGGTTACGCGTATTG
Organism: Triturus cristatus; assembly: GCF_964204655.1. Classification (NCBI taxonomy): domain Eukaryota; kingdom Metazoa; phylum Chordata; class Amphibia; order Caudata; family Salamandridae; genus Triturus; species Triturus cristatus. The sequence continues at coordinate 281,216,849 of NC_140593.1, forward strand.
ACCTCATGTTGTACATTTTGCACTGCAACCCGCCAACATACACACATCATGCACTGTATACCCGCACACACCGTGTACACTTACCTTTGAGTCTGTCACAATGGGGTGCCGGTCTGTCGCAATCAAGGTGGGGGCCTGGATTAAGGTGAAGAGGCAGAATCCACAGCCTGCAACTGTAAAATAGGTGAGTTTTTACCCCTTTTTGACCCGTTCTGCCGACTCGAAGTTGGAGGGATTACCATAGGAATTCCCTTCGAAACAAGCCAGACACCTACAGTGGGAATGCTGCCTGAAGTCCCGCCTGCTGCCACCCACCCCAGTGAATGGGCACGGAACGAAGTCCTGGCAGAGTCTGCGGGACGCAGGGGTCTTTTTACCCATTACACTTCACCTTCCAAATCAGCCAGATGGACCGCCAGGTTGACAGGTGGGAAGACTGCAAAAAAAAGCCCACTCCATTGTGGTCCCGCCAAGATCTAAATCAGACCCTAAGTCTTGATATATATATTGTTAGGTGATGAACTTTCCCTGCAAAATAGGTTCCTGCTGGTGTTTCACAAGACTTGTTTTACACATGCTGAGCAAATTTGAGAAATGTCAATGGTTTTGTCAATTTCACTTATGTAATTACATTTTTGTTGAGAGATGTAGTTACATTGTACAATATTAAGTTGCATCTTTCTCTAGTGTGTGGTTGGTTCATACTTTGCTGTAAGGAATACATGGCTAGGTTTTTGGGATGTGATGTGCCTTTGCTGGTTGTTCGGATGCTTGCAACTGTGCATACACAGGGGATGAGAAAGAAAAATCGACGTAGGATAATGTGCTTTCATTGCTTCATTGTTCATTGGGTTGGCAACTATGTGAGTAAGTACTGAAATTACTGTGTCAAAAGACTGGTAAGTCTACTGTAAGTGACCGTGGTGGCATTTACAAGGACAGAATGTATGTGGTATGTGTTATGTTGTTTAGATCTTACATTTGCTGACAGTAGTAGTCTCCTGAAGAGACAGGCCATGCAGATGGTGAAATTGCAGAATGGAGTTTATATGCTGGTCCACAGGCTTAATAAAATGGTGTGATCTTGACCACTTCTTTCTTCATAAAGCTATGCTTCACACACCTCCTTTCATGCTGTCCTATTTCTCTCCTCCACAAACCTAAATTCCACCTGAGTGCATTCACCTTTTTGGCGACTTCCTGCTACAAGGCTTGCTTCTCTGCTCCTCTGAGGGTGTGAGGAACCAGACCATAGTTCAGCACAATTGTCAACTACAGAGTTGACTATGACATCGGACTTCTGCTCAATGAAGTTCCTATTCGACAGAATGGTCTGCTTCATCCATCATGCTGCATGACAATAGCTGCAACTGGTTACATAACAGAAGAGGAACAGCGCAGATCCCCTGATATAACCAGCATTTAGATGGTTGAAGTTATGACTGTTGACTGGTGTGAGTGATTCAGCTCCAGTGTTTCCTTTTTCATATTTCTTTCCATTTGAATTCTTATTTTGTTTACTTTATTTTTCATTTTTTAGGAGAAAAGCATACAAAACAATGAACAGCTGTGTCCATACCCCAGTGTTACATAAATAAACATAGAGCATATAAGTACATCCACACATTTTGCATATCACACCAGGCAGTGTATACAGTCTACCTTAGGTATAGGGATTTAAGATATCTTAAGGCATCTCATAGCCATGATGTCCCTTTTTACACTACACCCTCCAATTAGGCCGGTGACTCCTGCTATGTTTGTTTATCCACTTCGGGTTCTAGTGTAAGAAGATAGGTGCGTAATGGCTGCCATATATCTCTAGGTCTAGATGAAGGGAGTTGCAGGTTTGCATACAGATCACTATTTGTGTCTCAGTGTATCAGACTCCTTATCCAGGTGTGCCTATCGAGCAATCGCTTGCTTCCCCAGTGTATGGCGAGCTCCCTTTTCACCAGTAGTAGTGCGATTGCCACGCATCTCCGTGAGGGTTTCGGAAAGGTCCGGACGTAGCCAATGAGTGCAAGCAGCCGGGAGGGTTCAATAGTGAGGTGTGTCATATGAGATATTGTCATGAATATGTTACACCAGTACGAAGCTATTTTATGACATGTCCAAGTCATATGGGCAAAATCTGCAGTAGGCGCATGGCATCTGGGAAAGTTGCCTAAGCGGTTGGGGTCCAGCTGATAAAGTTTGGCGGGGGGAACATACACGAGCCAAATAAACTTGAAGTGTAATAGTTTGTCATTTGTGGTGACTTCAATACAAAGATGCACCCACTATTCTTTGATGAATCGTTAATCAAAGAGGATAGAACTTGGGGGATACCTCTCCCATTAAGAGATTATTGTAAGAAAACAAAGAAAGAGGAATTAATTTTTAAGGTCCTGGTAGAGGAAGGTTAACGTCTGTTCAATGGTCGAGCTAAATCAGACAACCCACCTAAGTCAACATATCGAGCTGGCACCAGACAAAGCACTATTGATTATATGGCAATAAATATGGAAGCCTGGCACCTCATCATTGATATGGGAGTAATTAGCAGGCTCGAAAGTGATCAAGACCCATTGCTTTTGCTCTTGAAATACCCGAGACCTTATCTCCATGATTCAAACTCTACTAGAATTACAAAAAGTCAAAAAGTTATTTTAAATTCAAATAGGAAAAATATTATTAAGCCACAAGATGGCAAGGAAATAGATATCTACACTACTAGTTCAAAATGGATAACATTACACAATATGATATTAGATGTACCGGTGAATAACATGGAGCAACAACAGTTACAAATGCATAAGTTTGAGGAGTTATTGGCACAAACAACCTTGGAAAGAGAGTATCAAATTAATTGTTACCCTGTGAAGTTTTCCCAGGATGGTAAGGATCGGTATGACGAGGAATGTGCAAAAACCGATATGTAGGAAAAGAAAATGAACAGCTTTTTTTGGAGAAAAGAAAGCAATATAAGGGTCTCTTAAAATACAAAAAGGAATACTACTCGCATAAGCTATGGCAAGAGCTGCTGAACGCAATGTCTTCACGAAATGCTAAGAAATTATGGGGAATTATCAGAAGTGGCTGTGAAGCTCCTCCGAAGAATATGGAGTTGAACATTAGCCCTCAAAATTGGGTAAAACATTATAGCACGTTATACAAAAAGACGCGGAATCCTTGCACAGTGGGCCTGATACTCCAGTACTGCACTGTCAATAACCAACAGCTGATAACTATACTGTCACTGGGAATAAGGGAGGTGGAAATCAGAACTCGAACGTAGAAAGCGGACAGACATCTACGACATTTCTTACACCTGCAGCAAATTCTATGATGAGAGGGCAAAAGGACCAATGTACTTTACTGGAAGTTGAGCAAGCAATTAAGGTGCAACAGCCTCATAAAGCAGCTGGACCAGACAAAATTCCATCTGATGTCTTTCGCAACCAGGTAACTCTTTGGTCTCCACTTCTAACCCAAAATTTTAATACTTTCTGGACCCGAAGAGAAATTCCACATTCAGAAATCAATAATCATGCCTATCCACAAAAAGGGTCCGCGAGATCTTGTCGCTAATTATCGACCGATTTCTCTACTTGATGGTGTGGGTAAAATATTTAGAAAATAACTTTTTTCTCGCTTACATCAATTTGATATTTGATATTTATTTGATATTTGATATTTATAGGTTTGTAGAGTGCCCAAATCACCCAGTCAGGGGTATCTCCACGCTGGGGCAGCGTACTTTGGCCAGAAAGACACATCTCAGAAAAGATAGGTTTTCAGTAGCTTCCTGAAATGTAGGAGATTCTGGCATTTGCATAGGTGGTAGGGAAGTTCGTTCCAGAGAGTAGGGGCTAGGTAGATAAATGCCTTGCCTCCCATTCGGGCTTTTTTAATTCTCAGTGTGCAGAGAAGTAGTTTAGATCCTGAACGAAGAGGCCTAGAGGGTGTATACCTTAACAATTTAGGCAACAGGTCAGGGGGGCCTAGACCATTGAGAGCTTTGAAAACGGTGCAGCAGATCTTACATCTCACTCGTTTCCTCACAGGGAGTCAATTGAGTTTGTATAGAAGCGGTATAGAGGATGTTCTGGGAGGGGCATTCGCTACTAGTCGGGCCGCAGTATTTTGGACTATTTGCAGTTTGTCCGAGGAAGCAGTAGTCTAGTCGACTTAACAGTAGAGCTTGCATCAGTGTTCTTCGTGTGGAGGATGCTAAGAGAGAGAGAACACTCTTCTAAGGAGGCTAAGTATGTGAAAACAAGTTCCTGTGGTAGTGGTGGCATGCGCTTCGAGCGTACGTTTCTGGTCAATACAGATTCCTAGATTCTTAACCAGTGTTTTCAGGGTGGGGGCTCGGCACAGTTCCTCCAGCCACCAACTGGGTGACCAGCTTATTGCCGCGCCTCCAAACAACATAAGTTCCGATTTCTTGGTATTCGGTTGAAGGAAGCTGGCCCTCATCCAGGCAGCAATGGTCTTCAAGCCCTCTGAGAAGATGTTGGGTATTATGGCTGGATTTATCAAAAGAGAGTAAGAGCTGCGTGACGTCCGTATATGATATGGGACTGAGCCCTAGTGTCTTCATTAATTTGGCCAAGGGAGTGATATAAAGGTTAAAAAGGGTAGGGCTCAAACAGGAGCCCTGGGGTACTCCCTTGGTTTCTTTGGTGGTCTTGGATCTAAAAGTGCCCATAGTAACTGTCTGAGTTCTATCTGTTAGAAAATCTGTCAACCCCATCAGTGCTGCCCCTTGAACCCCGATGTCCTGAAGTCTCTCCAATAGGATTTGGTGCGAGATGGTGTCAAATGCCGCCGATAGGTCAAGCAGCTTGTCCAGTGCCATTCTGATGGTATCAGTTACCTCTATCAGAGCAGACTTGGTACTGTGCTTGGCCCGGAAGCCTGACTGGGAGACATCCAGGCAATGCGAGGTTTCTACAAACTCCGATAAGTACTTGTTGATGTCTTTTTCTAGTAACTTACTCTGAAGGGGGAGCAGAGAGATGGGACGATAATTAGACAGTTTAACTATGGGAGCTTTGAGGTTTTTCCGAATGGGAACAACTTGTGCTGCTTTCCATTCGGGCGGGTGTCTGCGATCCCTCAAGTAACTATTGAGGATGGTGCAGATAGGAGTAACGAGTTGTTTGGTAAGCCGGAAGGTGACCTTTGCCGGAATTATATCTGAGGGGGACCCTGATTTTACTTTAGTTAACAGAGACTCTACCTCTTCAGGGGTAAGTAATGGAAAGTTATGCATTTGCGCGGTATTGACAGAGATTGTTGAGTGTTCTAAAGAGGGATTAATATAAATACCACTAGCTGCTGTAATTTTATGATAGATTGTGCCAATTTACTGGATAAAATAGGACGCAATGTTGTCACATGAAAGTTGAGAGGGGACCTCTACAGTGTTGCATGCCTTGGGGTTTGTGAAGGACTTCAGGATTTGATATAGAGTCCTTGAGTTGTTACCGGCCTGTTCTAGTTGATATAGGCGATATGCAATTTGCGTGCGGACTTTACATTCTTATGATAAGAGGACAATGCAGCTTTGAATCTCTCTTTATCCTGTGCATTATGTGAATGTCGCCATTTTCGTTCTAATTTCTTACACTGGCTCTTTTCAGTCCGAAGGAGCGGGGAATACCAACTGGTTTGAGAGTGTTTGGGGGGGTGGATCTGTTGTTTCAGAGGCACTGCGTGATCAATAGTGGAATGTAAAATAGAATTAAATTGGGCAAGCTGTTCTTCTACATTACCCATATCCTTGTCACTGTTCCAGGAGCAGAAAAGAGTCGTCAACTGGTCAGGGTTACGTTTTTGCCATTGTCTGTACCAACGCGTGGCGTGGGTTTTAGGGGTAGAATGATTTCTGGGAGTCATGATTTGAAAATCTATCGAAGAATGGTCAGACCAAGTTAGAGGACGAGTTTCCCCACAGATAATGTTAGAGGAATTAGTTAAGATTAGTTCTAAAGTGTGTCCCGCTGAGTGAGTGGTAGTTGATCTTCAAGATATTAGAGATTGTGATAGATTCCTTATGTATAATGGCTATAACCTCCCCCTGCCCGTCCTGGTCTGTTGAGTTTTTGAATTCGATAGCTGTCTGGGAGTGCCACTGCAATTGCGGGGTTGGAGGAGGATTTGATCCAAGTTTCGGTCAAAAAACCATTGTGATGGTCGTTATCAGACAAAAGGTCCCTTATTTTAACAGCGTTTTTAGGGAGGGATCTGACATTGGTCAAAAATCAATTCCAGCTTATGTTTGTTGGCTGGGTCTGGACAAGACCTTGTGGAATACTCACACAGGGCCTAGAACCCTTTGTCAAATCAGGAGGTGTGCAGTGCGTTAGAGTGTCTTCTAGGGCAATGCTCTGAAACCTACAACTCCTGCATATGAAAGGCCCTTCAGGATTAGTGAGAGGGGAAAGGGCGGGGTATGCTAGGTGCTCACAAGGGTTGGTGAGAATATGTTTAATCTCTAATAAACCATCCCGTGTATTTGTGCGGCAATAGCCCTCAGAGTTGGCACTATCTGGGGAGGAACTGGCAGGGGTTCCAGCTCTTGGCGACGTCCGGGCACGGATGGGCGCAGACCAGCTTGCCTTTGGCGCACCAGCAGCATGCCCGCTGCACGCGCGTCTGCTGCGCGTCGAGCCAGTCATCGCCTAAAGTAGGGAGTCCGGCCACTAGACCGCAACCCTTTGTTTCTGGTAACCACCGGAACTACCCCCGGGTCGCTTCCTTCAGCGCAACCTCCCGCCACACAAACGGGGCAGCCCGCGGTGGAATGGGTAGGAGCGCACAGAGTGACTAAGAGATAGGTCATGACGGGGGAGTGAGAGAGTAAGCAAGTAAAAGCATAATATGCGATTAAAAGCAGAATAAGCAATATGCAGTTAAAAGCAGTTCTAAAAAGCAGTTTTGAAGTAAAGTGGCGATGTGCATTAAAATCGGGGTCGATGTGGCTGTAATACCAGGTACATTAAGGAGCGTAGGCTTATGCAGGTCTGGCTTAAGCATGTCCGCTTGGTTGGAAGACTCCATCAATGGTTGGAAGACTCAGATTTGATAACGACATACCAATCTGGGTTCAGGAGGGACCAGAGTACGGTAGATCAGGTCTTCAGACTGAATTTAATTTGTTCTAAATATATACGTCTTAAAAACTATCCTCTCTACCTGGTTTTTGTGGACCTTCAAACAGCTTTTAATAGCGTTGATCGCCCAACGTTGTGGCAAATCCAAAATAGAATGAGCAAATAGAATGAGCATCCCTGATGACATCTTGAAGCCCTTAATCGCTGTGCACTCTGGTAACATCACAAGAATCCGATGTAGCATAAAAGGGGAATATACAACCAAAATACCAATCGAGCGAGGAGTTAAACAGGACTGTGTTTTAGCCCGATACTTTTTAACTGTTACATAAATGGCATCATTGCAGCTCTGAAAAATCTTAATTTGGATGTACCGAAAGCAGGCAACGATTATATTGCAATTTTGCTTCTGCGGATGATGCAGTACTGTTGGCAAGAACGGAGATAGCAATGCACCGACTATTGGACGGCTTTGAGTCCTTCTGTGTTGCAAGGAAATTGTCCATTAACGTTGATAAAACTAAATATATGATTTTCAAGCAGAAAATACCATGTGATGGAATGGAGCAGTGCCCTTGTCCCCTTGGAGGATGCAAAACATTAACACATTTTCTTTCGCTGTGCCACTTTACTTACTTGGGGGCATATCAACAACAACCGGTGATAATTATCGCTAAGCGCACTTAGCGCTAGGATAATTATCGCCGGCTAGCGTGGATTTTTATCGCTGAGATAGCGTGCTATTAGCAACGCTTATCTCAATAGCGATAAAAATCCTCACGTGGCTAACGTGAGATTATCGCTGGAAAGCCAGCGATAATCTTACGTTAGCTTGTTGATAGGGACAGACAAACTTATCCATGATATCCTCCTTCCATAGGATATCATGGCTAAGTCAGAAAAATACCAGACGTAAAAATCAACGTTAACCGAGGTTAGCGCTGCTTTTTTTGTCTCTAACAGGGTTAGCAATATTCTTGACAATAGGAGAAATGTCGCTAAGCGACATTTCTCCTATTATTTTACTCTGGAACGCCCCCTTTGCATCTCATTAGAGATGCAAGGGGAAGCGTAGAGTAAAAGGGTGCTAACATGCAAATTTGCATGTTAGCACCCTGTTGTTGATAGGGCGCTAGTTTTATCTCTGATATTTTGGCTTTTAAAGCCAAAAAAGCAGAGATAAAGCCCTTGTTGATATGCCCCCACATCCGTAGATATTATTTGTGACCAATTTTCTTATCATCTAACATTAGAACTTGCAAAGAGGCATAGGCTCTCTGAATGAGATCTGGTGACAGAGCTATTACAATGGCTGTTTCTTCTTTTATCTTCGCAGCATGGAAACAAAGACCAGTCGTACATTTAAATTCAAATGTTGACAAGCAAGTTGGACAATCTTCTAATGGAGTTGTATAGATCAAGTTAGCACACAATCAATTATACATACAATTTATACATTAAGAATTTATCAGCTTGGTTGCAAGGTTAAGTGAGTTACGCCACAGGTATTGTTGTTGAAAGAATGAGTATTGACAAAATGATTCACTAGCAAATAAGGTGCTTGTTTTTAAACTTATTTTATATTGTATTAAACGAAATAGTTGCATAATAATTCTTATTTGTGTGAGAAATAGGAGTGACATTTTTAGGCTATGAACTAATATGATCTTAAATGAACTGCATAGTAGTATTTGATCTGATGAACTATTGAAGATAATTGAGCTGTATATTAAATTTTTATTGGTATGGCTTGTTTGGCTGAAACAATAAACTATCCATCTATCTATCTATCTGTAATAGTTTGTGGTGGTGGTTCAAGGATATTAGTTTTGTTTGCACCCAGCTGGTATACCATTTCTGATCTGGCAAGGGATACCCTAGGTCTTGCTCCCATGTGGCCCGTATTTTTGCATCGCGCGTGATGATTACTACTAAGCTTGTGTGATATGATTTTGAGATGAGGTGATGTCCGTTTGTGTAGGTTATGTGCATGGTCAGTGATGGAAACTCCTCTGGCTCTAATTGGTAGAATGGCATCTGAGTCCTGATGGCACCTTGTAATCGTCTCAGGACAAAATGGTCTATCAGGGGAACGTTTTGGAAATTTGTGTCTTCAGTACGCAAGGAGATGTGTCCCTCCGGAAAAATGTCCCCAAACGTTTTCAAGGAGAACTTAGTTAAGGTGCGTTGGACTAGCGCTTCCTGAGTAATGGGTACCTAGGGATTGTCTGCTAGTGGGATAGCGGGGGAGTATAGTAGATGTCCTCCCATCATTCACAGCTGCCTCATCCATGCCAAGCTAGTAGTAGATACTGTTTTTATGACTTGTGGATCGCGTGGCAAGCCTGCTGGTAGTATGCAGCTAACGCCATGGGAGAAGCAAGATCCGCCTCAGGTTTGGCATATGGCATATGTGCATCCGGGTGGTACCAGTGTCTTGTGAAGCTGCATTGGCCCACTAGGTAATATATATGCAAGTCAGCAACTCCGAAGCCTCTATGCTCATATGGGAGGGTCAGTCTCACCCAGCCTAGGCTGCTTGTCCCCCCACAACAGTCCCGTAAGAGTAGAAGAAAGCGTGGCAAAGAATGCATTTGTTAGCGGTATGGGTATATTCTGAGAAGGGTATAAACACTTGGGCAAGGCTACCATTTTAATGGTGGCAATGCAACCCACCATCAATAGGGCTGTCTAATCCATTGCTGCACCCATTCTGCCAGCTTATCCATTGCTGGGCCATAGTTAAGCTGCAGTATTTGTTCTTTTTACGTATGTATGTGTATTCCCAAATATTTAGTTGAGGTATCGTTTCACACCAGGGGGAATAGACTCACCACAGGCTGCATTGCAGCTGCTAGGGGGAAGGATTTGGACTTGCCCTAATTGATATGAAGGCCTGAGACAGCCTCATAGCGTGTTATCTCTTGGAGTATTGGTGCCAGGTTATCATTTGGGTGACTTATGTAAAGAATAATGTCGTCTGCGTACAGTGTGACCAGCAACGAGTTGGGTTTGAATTGCAATCCTCTGTGTACATGTTTTGCGTATAGTTGTCATATTAGTGGATCTACGCTATTATGAATAACAAAGGGTGACAATGGGCATCCTTGTCTGGCTCCTCACGATAGAAGAAATGATTGTGTGATCATGCCGCTTAGTCGGATTTGATCTATGTTTAGAGTATATAATGAATGGATAAGGGAGGAGAAGCCAAGGGGGACCCCCAGTTTTTGTAATGTAGCATGTAGAAAGTCCCACTCCAGCAAATCAAATGCCTTTTCAGCATCCAATAGCGCTGCCACGGCAGGCACGGAGGGATCCATCGTGTGTATCACTGCAAAGAGGGAGAGCAGGTTCAGATGTGGGATGAATCGAGTTTGGGCGTGGGATAATATTTGTTCCATAAGGAGCGAGAGGCGGGTGGCCAGCATTTTTGCGAAGATTCTGTTATCAAAATTATGCAGAGTCGATAATGGCCAGTACAATCCGCAGAGCGCCGGGGTTTTCCCAGGTTTAAGAAGCAGGACAATCACTGTTTCATGGAAGGTGGGTGCGAGTAAGGCCTGTTCCTTCACTTCACTGTACACTTCCAGGAGCTGCAGTGCCAGGAGCTGATTGTATGTTTTATAGAAACTACCTGTTTATCCGTCTAGGCCAGGTGCTACGGAGCCGTCCATTGAGTTGATGGCCTGTTCAATCTGCTCTACTCTGAAGCGTTTGGTTAAAATTGTTGGTGGGCCTTAGGGAGCCAGACCATTGCAATCTCCTCCAGCTATTGTGTCTGGTAATGGGCATCTTGGGATAGTTTGGTGGTGTAAAGGGCAACGTAATATGCAAGCACTGTGGATTGGATGCCGATGGTATCAGTTATAAGTGTGCCGTCAGATTGCCTGATAGCAGAGATGTGTGATTGCTCACGGGAAGGGTGGGTGTGGCAGTTTAGCTAATGCATGTCCAGGACTTCCCCCTCCCCGTATCGCCTAGCTGCTGCATAGTTCCCCAGGTATCGAGCTTCTCTCTCATCGGCCTTTCAAAAATCATTCAATAGAGTTGCGTGTTTCCAAAGATAATTTGGATTCTGACTTCTGGGTTGCTCATACTCCAACCATACTTAGGAATCTCCATGGTCTCTCAAACCCCTCCATGCCGGGGACCCACAGTTTAGCTATTACAGTGGAGTGATCCGATAGCATACACGGAAGATGTGATATGGAGGATATCCATGGGAGAAGGGTGGGGGTTATTAACCAGTAATCATGATGAGTCCATGTGTCGTATTGAGAGGAGTGGTGTGTGTATGCAGTTTGGAGGGGGTAACGCTGATGTCAGGAATCTACTAGTAGAGTATGCCACAGATCTCCTGGAGTGCTCTTCTCATGTGGGGCTTTGTGAGTGGGGCATGTGCGGTGCCGTCAAGGTCTAGATCAAGTAGTATGTTAAGGTTGCCTCCTATGCAGATGTAATCTGCTTCAAGTTTATCCATTTGTGTCTGTTTGTGGATATAGAATTCCAGGCTGTCTGTGTTTGGGGAGTACACATTCACCAGTAGGACACAGTGCTCCACAAGTTGCCCCATTACTATTAATTACCACCCTTCAACATCGGTATGGAGCTCCTGCAGATGGAAGGGTATTCGTTTGTGAATCAATATGGAGACCCCCCTGGCATATGAGCTATAATTAGAAAAAAAACAGTGTTGGCCCCAAGCTGTAGCAAACGTGTGTGATGTTTTAGGAGGTAAGTGAGTTTCTTGTAGAAAGACCTTGGGCCCGATTCACAGAACTAACTTAAGACAAAATCCTAAACTTACTACCATTTTGGTATTCACAGAAGGCACTTACTCATTTTGGTATTCACAGAAGGCACTTACTCATTTCGGTATTCACAGAAGTTAGGAGTCCTAACTTTAGGACTCCTAAATGCCTTCTGTGAATACCGAAAGTCTTACAATTAGGATTTTTCGCAGTTTAGTAGTAGCATAGTTAGGACTCCTAACTTTAGGACTCCTAAATGCCTTCTGTGAATACCGAAAGTCTTAAAATTAGGATTTTTCTCAATTTAGTAGTCCTAAGTTTAGACTTAGGACTACTAAATTGAGAAAAATCCTAATTTTAAGACTTTCGGTATTCACAGAAGGCATTTAGGAGTCCTAAAGTTAGGAGTCCTAACTATACTACTACTAAACTGCGAAAAATCCTAATTTTAAGACTTTCGGTATTCACAGAAGGCATTTAGGAGTCCTAAAGTTAGGACTCCTAACTTCTGTGAATACCGAAATGAGTAAGTGCCTTCTGTGAATACCAAAATGAGTAAGTGCCTTCTGTGAATACCAAAATGGTAGTAAGTTTAGGAATTAGTCTTAAGTTAGTTCTGTGAATCGGGCCCTATGTCTACCTGGTGGCGTTATAGGTAACGCAGTAACTGCTTGCCTTTACATTAGTTATTAAGCCCCTGTAAATTCCAGGTTGCCAGTGCGATATCTGCGAATGGGTTCTTGTCCTCACCTCTCGACATGTTGTAATGAGTGGAGTAATGGATACGGTTGTGGCCTTGGACATTGCTTCAGCAACAGTAACAGAATTGCAACTGGTCCGAACGTAGGACAACTTCCCATTCCCGCCTTCCCCCCTCCCATCCCCAGACTTCTTTTTCCAAGGACATCTCCCCAAACCAATAGCAATAGAAACATTTTTAATTATTTCCCAACAAGCGCAATCAGTCTAAGTTTGTGCATAATTGCACCGGGTGTGGCAATGCCTCGGTAGGCTCCCCTCGATATGATGGATATGTAGTCTGAGGAGAGGTATCGTGGTTCACCACATCCTGAGTCTATAACTATGCTTTGCAGTATTTCCACAGTTCCTATACTGTTCTCCGAGTCTCCAGGCATTAGCTTGGGTGTGTTCTCCCCAGGGCGAGTCTGATTTATGTTTCTGAGCCGAGGTTTGTATCGGCATCAAAATAGCATCCAAATGTGTGCTCCCAGGTGATTCGTGACCCGGCGGGGGCGTTCTACAGAGTATCCCCAGCAGAATTCCTGCACCGCAGTGGGATTTTCAAAGATGCGTGGTTTGCCATTCATGTCTACCCAGAGTCGTGCCGGATATATCAGTCCATATTGTAGGCCTAGCTTCTGAAACGTAGCTTTAACTCCTTTGTATTTCCATCTGGCCTATTGAACCATTGGCATGAAGTTAGCAAAGATAGTCAGTGCGGAGTCCTGCCAGTTGAACGGACCCTTATCTCAAGCCAGGCGCAGGACCATGTCCCTGTCTCTAAAGTTCAGCATGTGGGCAATGAGGGGTCTCGGCAGACAGCCAATGTTGGGCCAAGCCCCCATGGAGCAATGGGCTCTCTCCAAAACGAATGTAGGTGTGCAGGAGTCTCTACTGAAGAGGTCCACCAGCAGGTTATCCACGAACTGGTCCAGATGGCCAGCGTTTGTGGTCTCAGGGAGGCCCAGAATTTGAATATTGTTCCTTCTGCCCCTCGCTTCTAAATCTTTGTTTTTGTAGCCATTGTTTTTATGACTTTTTATAGCAGCTCAATTTTTTTGTGTCTTGTGATATTCCATCCTCCAGATATGATATTCTACCCTCAGCAGCATCCAGTCTATTCTCATGGAGGTCTATTCACTCGCCCATTGTGTCCAGCCTCTTGTCAAGGGCGTTGAAGCGGCCCTCCATCGCCTGACATCCAGACCGCAATTCAGCCATAAGGGCATCAATTCCAACCGGCTGTGTCATGGATATCTCTGACTCTTTCCCCACCCACCATTGTGTGTACCGGTGTGGTGCTCGAGGCTTTTGTTCTGTTGAAGGTTAGGTGGCGTTGTTTGCTGTCTACATGCACCATAGTCTATGCCGGGTGGGCTATGGGGTAGTGTCCTGCAAGGCAGCACTTGTAACGCAAATATGCAGAGATGTTTTTCACTGCACCACCAGAGTCCTAGCCAGCTCCCAGGGTGGGGGTCACAGTGGAGTCTCTCGGCATTATAGTGGGTCAGGATTTCCACTGTCCCCTTGCCCAGGGGGGCAGAGCATCAGGGTCTTGTGCAATGCTTTACCATCCTACTGCTATTAAGGGTCACTCATCCTCAACTTACTTTCTATACCGTAAATCACCCAGTCTTACTTGAATCACTGATGATCTACTCTGGTATCAATGGCACAGTCTCAAAATAGTTCACATCATTCCTACAACGCCGAGCGCAACAAATCAAAATCAACTCCTGTCTCTCTAAACCCACACAGGTCACACCTGCATGCCCCAGGGCTCTATTCTCTCTCCTTCCCTTTTCAATCTCTTCATGGAACCCCATAATAACATCCTGAAGCAAACAGGAATCAAATATCACCGATATGCTGATGACTCTCAACTCTATTACTAAATCAATTCACCCAGTGACATCCTACATCTCAACGCCACACTGATCAAGATACAATCTTGGTTTAAGTCTAACCACTTATAGCTAAACCCCAACACAACAGAAATAATTCTGTTCTCCACTAACCAATCCACGAATGGCTCAGCGATATGGCTGCATTAAATTGTTCTCTCACTCTCTCCAACTCCGCAAAGTCCTTAGGCTTCATCCTGGACAATAACATGTCAATGAAAGATCACATCAAACACTCAGCCAAAGGAGCGCTTTACATACTAAAACACCTCAAGAAAATTAAAACATTCATTCCCTCTGATGATTTCAAGATGACTCTTCAATCTCTTGTCCTCTCCAAACTAGACTATGCAAATGCCATACTCTCAGTGACGCCCAAAACTCACCTTGCACCCCCTTAGATCAGTTTCAAACATGGCAGCCCAGCTCATAACATGCATTAAACAGTTTGAACACATCTCACCAGCCCTCAAGAATCTCAACTGGCTTCCCATCGAAGGAATATGTACTTACAAGACTTCCTGTATCACCCACAAAGCCCTTCCCTAACATATCCCCAACTATTTAGACAACAATCTCATGAAAGCTGGAAGAACCAGAACTTTGAGAAGCTCCAATCCACTTCTTCTCATACCTTCCAAACTAAAAAGGAAATCAAACAGTACTCGCTATTTTTCTGGAAATGCACCTAGCATATGGAACCTCGCTACCTAGCGATCTACGACTTTAACACTTAAGCATCCTGAACTTTGTTAACTATCTCTCTTTACAGAACTAGATCCTCTGTTAAAGTCAGTTTTTTGCTTCTGCTGTCAACTAGGTGTTACTCTACCTTAACACATACAGTTCTTTTGCCCTCCTATGGTTATCCATGCTCATTGACTAAAGATTTTCTTTGTTTATTTTTTGCGTGTACTAGAATTTAATGAGTCTCGCACCATATGATAAGCGCCTTGATTTTCTGTGTTCTTCACGATTATGTAAAGCGGTCTTATACCTTCGGGTCTAGCTAGCGCTATATGAAACCTATAAATACATAAAATAAATTAATACCCCCTTTTCTTTTCAACGCTGCTCAATCAGGCTCCACATCTAGCATAGGATAAGCCAGCAGTTTGGTGTTTCGGGATGCCAAAGTGTTTATGGATCAGCAATCCGAGGCACAAGTTTTCAAATGTGAGGAGTAGGTGGGGGTCCCACTCATGCGTGCACAGGAGCTTCAATCTTGTTGGTGCAATCACGCCAGCCGATGCAGCACTACAAGGCCAGGGAGGGGTCCCGGTCTGGCTCCACAGCTCGTCCGGCTCACCCCAACAAAGGCCACACCCGCCCCTAGCACTGCAGGCTCAATTCAATTCAAGTTCACCGTAATGGCCCCTGCCTCAGCAAGTTTTCACAGCAGGAGGCAGCAGCTTGAAGTAGGGATGGTGCAAGGCAGCCGGCTCGCTGCGGCCCACTACCGGTTACCCAGGCTCACCTGCGGTTCCTGTCAGGGCCACGGGGGAGAGGGCAGGCCAGGCTTACCTCTTACACGGTGATCGTCAGTGGTCTCGGCTCTCCAACACTGACGGCAAGACTCCTGTTTCTCCTTCCATGGTGGCAGGTCTCAGGCAGGTCCCGTTCCAACTTCGCTCCAGCTTGAGTGTCAGCGGACTTCAGTCACCACAGGATGACTCACCAGCCTCTTCTCCCTTCGCAGGACTTCAACAGGGTCCAGGCCCAGTAGCCCTTGCCTCAGCACCCCACAAAGCAGCACTGCTCTGCAACCCCATTCAGGAGGGGCTCTCACAACTACACCTCCGCAGCAGGCCCCAACATGTCCCTCCAGGCCTCAGAGGGGACACCGCGGCGTGGAGCCAGACCCAGAGCCATCTTCGCTTCAACAATCAGCTTCAATCTGTGGTTGGCGATGCTGTATGCTACTGCGTCATATGGATGGCTATGCAGGAGCTCAGGATTGGTAAGGATTACTGGGGCTGCAAGCCTACATGCCTATCTTGGTTGGCAGCTTCGCCACACCCCTTCCATTTGAATTCTAATGCAGTAGAGATGGAGTTTTCCACCGATTTGTGTAAGCTGGAGATATGTGTAACATATGAATGTAATGTTACACACAGTACAGCAGTGTTGGTATTTTCAGACATAGGTCTATCCACCCCCTCATTTGTATGGTTACATGAATACAAGGAGACATATGCCAAATACTGAACAGAAATCATCACTTCTATATTATGAATGCTGTTTGTTTTAAACCTTTGTAAATATAGTAAAAGGTATATATGCTTAGAGTTATTCACAGGACCCTGTACCTCTAACTCAATGAAATCTTATTCTTCTTCCATACTAAGATTTTATCTGAAGGATCACATTTCACATTCTATCTTTATGTTCCCAGAACTATGGTGATGTAGAAGTATGCCTGTGCATAATCATACATTGTGTGTATGTGTATTATAATAAATGTGCTTGAAAAGTTTTAAAATAGCAAAAGAATCTTTAAAATTCACAAAGTTAAAAAAGTTTGTTGATTTCACAAAATGTAGTCAGTAGGTGCTGTAAGAAAGTGGATTATCAGTTTGGGTAGATATCTGTCCACCACAAGTAATAATGTCATTATTCTTGCAAGGCCCAGCAAAGGTTTTAGTAATTTAAACCTGAGTTTGACCCATGGTAGCTATGGCAAAAAGTAGAATGGCTTCATTTAGGAAAATGTGTAAAGCATTGAGAAATCTCAAAACAGTTAAAAAGTCAAAACCGCAACTCAATAATAACCTGGAAAACAAAACATATGAAGTTTTTAATGAAAATTCAATAAAGAAGCACTAAGCACCATCTGTGGTCATCAGGTTGCATTTGACCAGGACCTAGGCACGATTTAAGGCTGGTCGGAAGTTTTCCCTTATGACTTAGGGCCTGATTATGAGTTTGGCAGTGTGGAAGTGGACCACCACGCCTCACTCCCAGACCACCAAACTTGACCGATGCCCTCCCGTCAGATTTCAAGTTTCCTCATGGTCTGGCGAGTGGAGCTTTGGTGGTACTGCGTATGTGCAGTTCTAGGGCTCATAAGTGAGACTTTGAACTGCAGCACTGAGTAAAAGCCAAAGCAAGTTCCTGAAAGAATGGACTGTGCAGTCCATGCCGAGCAGGAACTGGGGTGCATGCACCCCAATGCAAGTGGCACCAGGGGGCCCTGTAGGGCCCATTTACTTTCCTGACTGCCACACTTTTCATGGTGAGATTGCTGCTATGAAAAGTGTGGAGGTCAGGAAATTCATAATATGATTGGCTGTGCTGCAGTGGCACCACCAGCATATTGCTGCCCCGTCCGCCGTGCCACTGCTGAGGGATCGCAGATACTCGGCACTTGTGGCCGTTCCATGGCAGTCCAACCACCGAAGTTGTAATACAGCAGATAATCCACCGATGCAGCGGTAGCCGCCACACCACCAAGGGTTTGGTTGTCCCTTTGACCGCCGTACTCATAATAAGGCCCTTAGTCTCTGAAGAGTGGAGCAAGGCTGTAGGCTGTGACCAAGAAGGCCTCCACAAGGCTGGGTAGCTGATGGCTCTTCGAGGGAAAGCTCCAAGCGGGAGAAATTCTGAATTCGCTGGGCGGATACTTTCGTGTCTTCACCTGGGGAAAATGTCTAAGTTCTGACTTAGCTACTTTTGTGGAGCAAGGATACCTCCAGCAGGGCAAGGCCGCAAGCAGTAGTCAAAGAGGGCTCCATGAGGCCTGAGACCCTCTCTGCAACATCCCGCTGAAGCACATATGCAGCTGCGGAAAAGCTCTGAGCGAGAGCAACCTGATGCTTTGGCCCTACCACAAGGCACCTTCGTCTCATAGACTTGGCAGGTTTATCTCAGTCATCTGGAGGTCTCTGGATCCAAAATGATTCTAAGTTCCAGTTTTTCAGAATGTTAGGAGGAATACACCAGTGGGTCAAGACTTATTCAAGCAGAAGCCACCAGCAGGATCCAGGGCAGGTCCATTTTGTACTACGCAGTTGGGATCTTCAAGAAAAAGGCTTATCACAGATTGTTATATCCCTCTAGCTTAGCAAAAGGACAGCTAGCTGACTGTTGAGTCCACTTCTTTGTCCTGGGAGCAGGTGAGGGCAATAGTGCTCAGAAGAGGGTTCCCAGGTTTGCCACATTTATGCCTGGTACTAGTCTGTGGGTGAAGGTGACTCCTGGGCCCTTACTGACCAACAGGGAAAAGGTTCCATGGGGTTGTTCTACTTTCATTAGCAGCAGTTACTGTGTGCTCTACTGCAAATAAACCACACATAAAGCTGAAAACCTCATATTTACAAACAAATCCCAAATGTTCTCAAGTTTGAACAGAGGTCTCGTTTCATGGGCAGATTCAAACAGATGCTTCCTCATATTGGCCCGGGGGAAAGCAAAGCTGGGATCTTATAGTTCCCAGTCAAAATGGAGCTAAGATCGATCTTTCCAAGGGGCACTTTACCCAGGTCAGATATGGTTCAAGGCTTAATGATGTTTGGACAGTAGCCTTGTCCTGCAATTAGGGTTTACTCATCTCCTCCTGCTCACTGTATGTCTCACAATAACTCATACACAGCTTTTTAGCTTGGGAGATATCGACTTTAGTAAGCGAGTGGAGAGAATTAAACAGGTCAATCCATCCTTTAGCTGTAGATTGAACATAACTAAGCCAAGGGGAGAGCATTACACGTCAAGCAATTCATACAGTCTGTAATAACCTCCTGGTTAAGAGTGGTATACTTGTTTGCCCAAACAGAAACCCAGAGCAAAAATGGTGTAGCTCTAGTTAGATGAGATACATACATGATACCCAGTTCCACATGTAACAAGAAGTAAGGAGTCAATAGGTAGTGGCCAAGCAAACACCGGTAAAACGGTTCTCCTCGACCTGCAACTTGGTAACATTGAGGTACCCCAAACTCTGGTATCATATGTTAAATCAGGTAAACATTTTCCCATAAAGACCTCCAGGAGAGGCTGGATCGGTTTGTTATGTACTCTTTTTGCAAAGTCAAATAGAGCCCCAATAGAATGAATTACGCTTATACATTGATTAGCTATACAAGACATCCATGAGCATTTAGAATCAAACCTAATTCCTAGGTATGGAAAATTATCAACTTCTTCAATGCGCCTTCCCTTGATACAGAAGGGGCCCATTTTAGATACTCTAGAACCACATGTCATGTAGTTAGTTTCAGACGTATTATTTTCCAAATCTAAATTGTCCATGAAGGTAACAAAACTATCAATTAAAATCCTCAAACCATTAGGGGTACAAGACATCAAGACAGCATTGTAAAAAAGAGGGCCGGTACTGAAGTGGACTTAATGTGGGCAAACCAATCCCTGACGATTGCAGGCAGTCGTTCAAGCCATTTATATAAAGAACAAACAAGATGGGTGCCAGAACACAGCCTTGGCACACACCTCACTCAAAATCAAGGGAATCACTGCATTCACCTACTGGTCCATGCCTTACGGTGCACATTCCCCACAGTGTAAAGCAAATAAAAAAACAACCAAATCAGCATCAAGCCCCAAGAATAACAGGATTTCCCATAATTTACTATGATTAAATCTATCAAAGGCACTGCTTAAATCCATAAAAGAAAGGAAGAGTGGCCCTCATTTGACTAATAAAAACACAGAGGTTAAGGCATGGTTCTATGATCTTCAGCCCCTCTCTGAACCCATATTGCACTGGAGAAATCACTTAGTTCAGGCAAGACCAGCTCTTGATCCCACTGACGATAATATACCCAATTATTTTTATTGTTGAGTCTAACAGAGAAATTGGCCTATAACAATGGGGATCTTGTCTACAGACTTTCTTATATATGGAAATAATCACAGCAGTGTGCCAAGAACTTGGGAGGCCGCTAATGACGGCACTGTTAACCACAATGGCAATAACAGGTGGCCAAAATCAATTTTCTCCTTGTAGAGATCCATCAGAACCCCGTCAGGCCTTGGGGGGGGGGCTTCATTGATGGATTGGGACTTATCGCATCAGTGACCTTGGTTAAGTTGAATCTTATTTTCAATGGGAAAGACAGTGGTAATTCTGCAATAATGTGTACTCCTATGATGTAACCCTAACTAGATGTACCTATGTGTACCTAGCATGTATGTAGGTGTCGAGCAAAGAATCCCCCTAGGCTGAAGCCAACCCTATTACCTAAAGTGAGAGACTGTGGGACCCTGTCTTGGTCTCGAGATGGACACCCTGCAAGGGATGTCAGACCACTGCGAGATGGAGTGTCTGCGCGCAGGAATCTCAGCATCTTGCATCAGTGTGTCAGCATGGAAGTCCTTTTTCTCCTCTCTCGCCTCAGCGAAGATATAGTGTTTATATACCCAAAGTGGTATCCACAGGGGATCTACCTTGCTGTGTCATGTTGGACTAGGATGACGGAAGGAATGACCCTTTTACATAGTTGTTATGCAGGAGATGTTAGCCCTGCTGAGAATCCAAGAATCCTCATGCATAATGAATGAGGCATGTTTTCAGAGAAAACCCCACGTCATTTAAGCAGTAACATAACTAGGTAAAAGTTCAGTACTAAGAACTGTTATGCAATGTAATGGCAAGGGAAAATGTAGCTAAGAGGTTTGGTTGCTATCTGAGCCTGTATTGGGGTACCTGTATGAAACATAACAAAAGAAGGACTCATATCCAGCATTTCTTGGTAACTTCTAGAATGAAGTGTGATGGGTGGAGTCCTTTAATTATTCTCAATCACTGATAACTACTCTCTGACACATTCCTTTCCATAGTTTGTAGCCCACCTGTGTCAATATACACAGAGATCAGCCTTGGCCCCTACACAAAAGGGTCACTCAAACGGAAACCGATGAACCAAGTCCCTTCTGAATGGTAAGACACGCAGCGCCAGAGAGGTTTTGGCCTCTGTCAGACATTTATTAATATCAAAGTATCCTTTCCTAATGCACAAATCACAGTATACAGAGTGTACTAATTGCCCACATTTGATGAAAAGTGAATGAAATAGATAACATTGGTCATATAAAACCTTTAAAGAATTATTCATGAATATAATGAACACATACTTGGTTGTCTCTGAACATTAAATTTAATAGTGAGCATTAAAAAAATCTTTGCTGTGGGTAAATGTTTTATTCTTTAAATAATGCCATGTACGCTTTTCTGTTTGTAGATAGTCCAGAGAGCGTTGGACGATGCTAGACTGGGACGGACCTGTATTGTGATCGCTCACCGATTGTCAACTGTGAAGAATGCTGATGTCATAGCGGTCATTCAACATGGACAAGTAGTAGAGCAAGGAACGCATGGCGAATTACTAGCAAAGCAAGGGAAATACTATGATTTAATAAATGCACAGGTTTCTCACTAATCATTCGAAGAAATAATGAAGTTGTAAAATGCGTCTCTGGAAGTGATCAACTGTGAATTTATATTCATCTCGTTCTTTAACATGCTCATATATTGACCCTGTTTTCTTAGAACAAATGATTGGTCCTAGTGTCAGATAAATATCACTGAAATTCATGAACAGTAAACTCACCATAGACTGTCATTTTTATGTATAACAAGTTCCCACTGATATTTCACATTCCAACTTTACTTTTTGTTGGTACATTCCATTCTATAGTGGCTATTTTTTATCAATTATGATCAGATTGTTGGTGGATGATCATTCAAGTGCATGATCAATAAAAGCAATAATGCATTTTTAAATGAATTTCATGAGAAGAAATGTATTTTTTTAATGATTTGAACAGTTTGTAGACATTGTACTTTGCTGTTCTCTAGTTTTACATTTATTGACATTAATTTCACTTAAATGTTCTAACATAAAGGATACTTCGTATTTGTGTTTTATGCAATTATCTTTTTCCAGGAATACCATTGACGTGTAGCACTAAAGTGTGGTAGTATTGTGTGTATAAGGAATAAAGTATCAAACTTTTATTATGATATGGAACTCCTACAGAGGTCCACAAAATTACATGCAACAGATAAAACAAGAAATGCATTGCATTCAATAAATAGTTCTTCCTTTGTACACGGCTGCGTCCTTAAAATCTATTATCATATATACTATGAATGCGGAGGAGTATAAAACAGCCATATAAAACAACAAAGTACAAAATATAGCGTACAAGGAACAAAATAGAACAAAACATTCCTAAAAAGCAAAAGAACCAATATTAGGATGCATATGCAACCAAATAAAACAAAAATCAAAATATTACAACATAAGAAATAACATTAAAATTACCTGATAAACAGCCAAGAAAGTTTTAAAAAATTGTTAAGTCCTATGACAGACCATTACATTTGGTGGGGAGAAGGCAAATGAACGGGCCTCATGGGCAGAATGAATGTTGAATTTGAGGATTGAAGGTCTTAAAAAATACGCCTAGCGTTTTGCAACTCCGGACACACAAATAACATGATTAAAATCTTGAACTTGTAAACAACACTTTTCGCAAATTCTCTCCTCTTTCGGTATTTTATCCCGAATGCCAGTAATTTCTCTTAGAGGCAACAGAGTTTCAACAAGAGCAATAGCCTTCTAATCCCACGAGGTAGGTTCCGAGTTAATTAGGGCTTAGTTTGTTTCCCAATGCGCTCCCACCTCATTACTCGACTTGGGCTGACTTAAATCAATATCTCTGGCCAGATAATAGAAGTCACAGACTTCTTTATAAAGAGCTTCAATACAGATTTTGGCATGGGGGCGTCAGTATTCCAGCTAAGCACAAATAAATTGTTTGCTCGCTCAAAGGACCTAAAGAATGTTGATTGTTCTTTCAGCTTAACAAAGATTTCCACTCTCAAGGCAGCCATAAGTGTACCCTCTTCCCCCAGAGGAGGGAATTACCCCACCTCAAAACTGCTGCGAAGGATAAAATATATAAGGAGAGTAAGCCAAATTCGACACGTAAAGCATGGGGGAGCAGCAAGAGAATTTAGGTTACAGATTTGATGCAGGATTCGACCTCCAGCCTTATAGAAGGAAAGCCAATGGTTCATATCCAGCACCTCAGCAGCATACAACAGGGAAGGTGGAATTTTAACCCTGAACACTGACAAAACATGGCCAAAGTATTGTCTCCCACAGGTCCTGTAGAATCTGTTCAGTGTGTTAGCCTGGGAACCAGCTCTGCTCACACCGGTTTTTGAAAACACCTTTCTGAGATATAAAAAGGAATCAACCAATTCCAGTTTTTCAGACCCCAACAACCATTGGTAACACCTCTTTATTCTGAGCCCTTTCTTATGGAAAACCAAGATCTAACTTTTGGCGATGTTAATTTTCAAGAAATGGGCTTCAGCAAATTTAGTTAACGCTTCCAGGCGACGTTGCAAGCCAATAGCCATTAAATCAAAGATGGCCACATCATTTGCATATAATAGAGAACCAACGGACATTGTACCAATTTTGGGGGCATTCCCCTGCACCAAATTTAAGGCACTGGGTTGATCAGATACATATCGAGAAAACAAAAGAAGGGCCAGCAAGCAACACTGCTTGAGCACATTATGTGTTCTAATCATCCGAGATAATCCCAGCGATCCTCCCATCAAAACTTGGCACCAGGTATCTGAGTGTAATTCCATGATGAGACCCAGAAGATGATGTGGGATACCTAATCGAAGGAGCTTTCTCTACAACATTTGGCGGTCCAGTTTATCAAACGCCATGGAGAAGTAAATGAATGCAGTATAGACTGGCATGCCCCACGAAAATCATATTTCTCTACGATGGTCTGGAGGACTGCAATGTTATCCATGGTACTATATTTTTTTCTGAAACCCGCTTGTTCTAGAGGTATGATATTCTAGTCATGGGCCTATTGCTGTAGATGACATAGGATGCTGTTAGCAAATACTTTACCTTAAGCATCCAGCAAAGTAATCTGTCAGAAGCTGGATGGCGAGGTTTTCGGACCTTATTTGTACAAAGGGACTACAAAACTCTCCTTTCAAGATTGGGGAATCTTCCCAGTTCGAAAGCAATAATTAAACAGTGGGGCAAGAAAAGCTCCCCATGCAACCGCCTCCTTTTTAATTAACACAATCGCATTTCTGTCCGGACCTTGACGCCAGATGTTCTGGCGTTCTTTATAAACCCCACTAATTCATCTCCTGAATGAGGACCAAGTTCCAAAAAAGAGGACTCGTCCACTCCAATTGTCACAAGAACAACTGGACTGTTGTTGTTATATAATAGGGAGATATAAGCCACCCAGTCCTTCTCTGGGATCGGCATAGACAGAGCCTTCTGCCTGAGTCGCAATATTCCGCTATCAGGTGCCAGTACTTTCTAGAATCTTTGGCCCTTGCAGCTTCTCTCAGTCCAACCCACTTAAAATCATAATCCCTTCTCATTTCACTGAATTATGGCCACTTCTTACTCATTTGAGGCAATTAAGTTCCTGCTGATGACCCATAGAAAACTGTAAGTGCTGTTTTCGAACTAATCGATTAATTTCTTGATTTAATACTTTTAATGAAAATGTGCCCTGTTTGGGCGAGCGAGGGCCACCAGATCTAGAGCTTGAATTGGGAATCCCTTCCATTTGTGCGTCAAAATACTGACCTGTATCATCGGGAACACACGTTAACTGTTAAGTTAAGCCCTCTTAATTATCAAACTGACCTCAGCCATATTTTGCGATGTCCAAAAGGAGCGTCCATTTACTTTATTAAAAATGGCCATATCCAGGCCGTACTTTCCCGGATCCAATATAGGTAAATCAAAGGCCACTGTCATACCCACTTCACTATGGTTTTTACAAGCCCTGAATATTTGATAAGAGACATCCACATAATCTAAGAGACTCTGAGTGACGGGGGAATGACGGGTAAATGGAACTGCTTTACCTGCAGGCACTCTCCCATTTAAAATAATCAGATGCATACTTCTGAGGGTCTCGTGCAAGGAGAACCCTCATTTATTCCTTTTAATATTTTTCGGTAATAAAATCTTGGGTATATGCCAGATTTCCTCTTTATCTGGGTTGGTGTAGATCTCAGAGGCAGATATAGAGACTTTGGCATTTACATCTCCCACGTTTATTGCTAGGGGACTTTCTTCCCTAATAGCTTTACCATGAACGAATTAAAACAGTACACTCAGCAGATGGTCAAAGTGTCTCCCAGGAGGAATGTACAAATTTGCCAAGAGGAAGAAAGAGGAACTACCATTGTCTCTTAAGCGTGTCAAACTCTTTACAAAACCAAGGTTCTTGTAAACACATGATTAAAGGGTTCAGGGTTTTCAAAAAATTCAATTTTGTCTCATTGTGACCCAAACCAGACATATTCCATGACAATGGTAAGCCCCCGAAGCTACCTCAAAGGATCACTCCTTTCCGCTAGAGGGCGGGTACTGTTCAATGCTCTTGCGAGCCAGCTCCTCTGAGCCAATTCATCTTCCATGTCTGGAGCCTGAGGATCAACTACCAAGCCTGTCACCATGTTTATTGATCATCCCCTCTTGCCCAAAGGGACCACAATATTTTTGGGATTTCCAGGTAAATACTCAGAGTCAGGACCATCGCATCTGACACCCCTGATTAAACGGCCCTGGGAGCTTTTGGGCACTGAATTATGGGACGCATGTGGGGAGGTTCCTCGTATTCTAAAACAGATGCAATGTCAATCTCTCATTTAATAAAATGCACGCACTTCTAAATAAGCAAATTAGCAACAATTGGGGTGCCAAAAGTACCTCTAGAATAGGGAAAACTATCAAATCAGTTAATCTTCACGTTTGAAATATCCCTACTAGATATCAACTTTAAAGCCTCTATCTCAGAGAAAAAGCTGAAAATGAATTCTCTATTTACCAGAAAGGATTTATTGTCAAATTACCAAGTGAATTCCAGAATAGAAGATGAAATATTCTGCACCACACCTTTTCATATTTTCCACCTTATGAGTTTTTTATGGGGTTTCCCTTCTTCCCTGCCTTCGACCCATCCCCCCTGGCAGATTAGGGTACTGGGAATGGGAGCTAGAGGGAGTTGTGACCTCCTCCTCTGCTCCCTTACTCATCTGAGAGACAAGTACCCTAGTTTTCTCATCTTCTCCTGTGCCCCCTTTTTTTTAACCATTTTTAAACAAAGAGAACGTTTTTAATATAGGCTTTCCTGAAGGGGGGCCTAGTTCTAACTCCCCAAATAATGTATTTAAACAAAGCTCTTCCTTTTCGAGGTTACACACATGTTCTATGGGGTACATCAAATAAAGGGGTATACCCCTTGAACAGAGACATCTCTTAGCTCTCCCAAAGAAGCAAATGGTAATGGCCTGTGGTTCACAGTTGCTTCCATATGGGAATGTGTCATAAGTATAGGTTTAACGGTGCCAAACTTATTTACCTTCTGCTCTTCAAACAACATTACAGACATCATTTCCAGTATATGATCAGAATGTAGTACATATGTTTCCAATAGGGACAAAATAGAATATAAAAACTTTTCAATACAAAAAAGATATTGCGAGGGGACACCATCCTCATCTTATCCAGACTTTGGCTGTGTACATGGCAAGAATACATCATGAGTAGATCCCAAAGAAGAACCAATCAAATGACTTGAGCTGCAATATAGAGGAGACAAAGAGAGACGCCTAGGAGAAGAACTTAAAATTAGAGAGTTATTTTCATTATATCTACTCATTGGGTGATCATCCTTATAAGTGTTATTGAGAGGGTCTCCCCGAACACCCTATTTGAACTTTTTTGTCGATATCTGGGAGTGTATAATCTTACCCAGACCTCTATTTGTTACATTTTGTCGCCCTCTTGACCATACTAGGATCATCTCCCAAAGGTTCTTCGGGACCACCATCCTGGCTTAAATCCTTACAAATATCCCCCCAAACGGGTGTAACAGCAGTTGAGCAGTCTATCTTAGACCTGTTCAGGGAAATGTTAGGCAGGTTCTGTTTGGAGACGAGGGCATCTATAACCGCATTTGCGGCCAAAAAGCGTCGGAATGTTGCTGAACTAGGCCATCCTGGGTACCTTCATTTATCTGAGTCTGGTCCCCAGCAGGGATGCAATAGCCTCCCTGAGATTCCCCACATTGTCTGAAGAAGATGACCTTAGTAGATGGGAGTTAGGGGCCAGTCTCTCTTGGGCCACTGCTGCCATTTTAGGTTTAATCCAGGACATCTTTCAAAAGAAACCGGTGATGACTGGATGGGATTTATAACAAAGTTACTGTAATTGTCTAATACAACTGTGAAATCTCCTTGTTTTAGGAATAAGCAGTCTCTTTATTTATGCTCTAGTAAAAACAATTCACAAATGTACTCATAATCTTTAACTTTTGTGCAAACGTCCGCCCGAAGAGTAGAAAAAACCAAATTAAGTTAAAGAGAGAGATTTGCATTAAAAATACATGAGCAGGCTCCCTCCAAATAACTATGGGCCCGATTCACAGAATTAACTTAAGACAAAATCCTAAACTTACTACTTTTGGTATTCACAGAATGCACTTACTACTTTTGGTATTCACAGAATGGATTTACGGCTACTAACTTTACGTCCGCACTCGGGCCGGAGATTCCGGCCCAGAGGCGGACCTTCTGGCCCGGAGGTGGGGATTCCGGCCGGTGGTGGAGATTTAGCCATGGCCGAAATCTCCACCTCTGGGCTGGAAGCTCCGCCTTCGGGCCGGAATTTCCGGCCCGAGTGCGGACGTAAAGTTAGTAGTCGTAAATCCATTCTGTGAATACCAAAAGTAGTAAGTGCATTCTGTGAATACCAAAAGTTGTAAGTTTTGGATTTTGACTTAAGTTAATTCTGTGAATCGGGCCCTATAAATTTACCATGCTGTTCCTCAAAGTCAAAATCTCTGGGGTCCAAAAAGTAAGAAAATATTATAAGCTTAGAACAGAATTAATGTATGTCCCCCTTAAAACAAAAGAAAGGGGTAGTTAAAACCAATGTGATGTGACTCCAGCTCCACTAGATCTCACCATGTCCACTACCCCAAGCTATGAACCCCCTCTGATAACTTACCCAAAGTAATACTTTATTTATTTAAATTTTGTAAACAAATGCTGAGAAGAAAGAAATAATAATGAAGTACACGTTATTAACGTTGTAAACTTAACCAGTAAAAAAACACACACACACACAAAAGCATCGGAAAAGGCATGAATTGCAGGGTAGTAGAGTGAACATGTTTGCTAATAATAAAGTGGTATACATGTTAAGTGGCTTAGAGGTCATTTAAAAAGAGGAGTAGGGGAGAGAGGAAAACGATGTGCTTGTTATGATGTAAGAATGTTTGTGCAACATGTCTAACGATGACACATTGAGGTGCACTATTTGTTCAAAGCGGTGGTGTTAGAATTTTTAGTAAAGACATAGGAATAGGTGTGTTTAAAGGAGTAAAGTGTAGTGTAATTGTAGCTTCATGGCCATGGAAGATTCAGGTTTTATTATGTTATACAGCAGATGTAGTGGCTAGGGGCTGGGAAGAGGAAGGGTGGCCCCTTTGTGGCAGCCATTAACTACCAATCCATTGCATAGTGTGTCGGTTTCTTACTTTGGTTTAGGGCACATTGTACTCTCTCAATTCCACTGCATGCGTGTTTTGACGTCTGCCAGAGCATAGGTAGAAGGCACGGGAGATGTGCTATGCTCTCTGTTTATGTGTCTGGTTTTTGAATTTGTATTGGTGTGGTCTTTCCATGTGTTTCAAGGAAGGTGGTATGTGTATGTATGTGTGCAGAAATGTGCACATGCTGTGTATATGTGTACAGGACTGTACTGTACTGCAATTTCTTATCCAAGGTTTGCACAGGCATTGCTTTGCTGTCCTGTGAAAGAATGGAGGGGGAAGGTGGTACTGAAATTGCTGTTACTCAACCACTGCCCTGCAAGGCTGGAGAAGTGTCGAGGAAGGGGCAAAACAGAAACGAGGAAAGAGGAGCTGATGAGAGAAGCAAGGGGGTGAGATAAAGTGTCATTACACAACGGCTAGGTGGAGAGAGGATGTTCAAAAGGAGCAGGCAAGTTGACAGTGTAACTTTAACTGCAGGGGATGTCTAGGAAACTAGCAGCTGTGCAAGACATCGTTAATATTAGTGCCACTGGTGCATAAGAGATGAGGGTCCCTCTGCAACTTAGCGAGAGGTCCTTTTCACTGCCAAATCATGGCATAGAGTGCACATTTTCATTCAAGGCTTCAAGATCTATAGCACCCTTGCTACATGTTTGTAGTGTGTGGTAGGGGGAGGGCAGGAAAAAAAGGTCAGGTGTGAAGATGTTGCAGTGCACATATTTGCACGTTTGATTTTATATGAATGAGTGTATCCAAACCACTGTATTGTAATCTCTCATTACCTCTATGCTGATTGTCCTCATCCCACTCCTAACTTTTTAGGTGAATCCACCTCTAAGACAGTAACAACACAGGTGATTTTGAAGATGAAAGCTCCACCCACCATGCTGGTTGCCATTAATGAGCTGTCATTGTTTCCAGAATCGGTCTGTTTTGTTTTTCTTTTCTCCAGGGTGAGGACGTAGGAGATTGAGGCAGGTCTCCTTCTGAGCTGGAGATCCCCTTTAGAGATAGCTCTCTTGACTACGGTGCTTGGAGGGATGTTTCCTACATTGTGGGAGCAAAAGACAATGGAATTCATGTAGAGTCCTGATTTCCAAGTCTTAGGGGCCTATTATTATTGGCCGCCACCGTACCAGTACACGGGACCGACCGCCAGAGGTGTGGCGGTCTCACTAGGCCCAATAGGATGCGACCGCCACCCTGGCAGTCGCATCCCACATATTTTACATTGTGGCGGGCAGTGCTGTAAGCAGCACCCGCCGCAATGCAAAAGATGCATGTTGTGCATTGGCATGCACAACGTGACAGGCACTGCGCCGTGGCTGCGACCTTGTGTATGCCAATGTAGGGGGGCACCATAGGTACCCCCCAAGAGCAGCCCCCCACCCCCGGGGCCCGCAACGGGCCCCCACACCTCCCAAACACATTGGGGGCCCGCAACGGGCCCCCAGAGACATTCTCTGCATGCCTCTCCATGGCGGTTCCACCGCCATGGAATGGCTGGCTACCACCGGCATGATTATGATGCCGGTGGTAGCCAGCCATTCCGCGGTCCAGCTCCGCTCGCCAGGCAAGTGTGCATACCGCTACCGGCAGAAAAGTGGCGGGCGGCAAATCTCTCCACCGCGGTCGTCACCGCCATGCTAATGGGACCGGCGGTTTTCTGGGTTGCGAGCGTGGGCGGATGGCTGCCGCCGGCCTGGCGGCGCCCATTCGACTGCCATCCTAATAGACCAAAGGGTCTATTAGGATGGCGGTCGACACTCCACTATCAAATAAAATACCCAGATATTTAAATGTTTTCACCACTTGAATTGACCCACCTCTAGCCCTCCATAAAGCAGTCTTAAATTTCGCTTAGGCAATTTTCATAATTTAAATTATTTTCACATTCAATTCCAGGTCATTGACTAATATTTAATCATCAAATGCATTGATCAATCTTTGTAGGCCTGTTGGGGTGTGGCTCAAAAGAATGGTATCATCAGCATATTGCATGTAGCTAAGATGCACCTCAGCGAGTTTTGGAAGATGGGCATTAACAGACTCAAGATGCTCTAAAAGATCTGACATAAAAATATTAAAGGGGCAAGGTGCAAGTATACAGCTCTGTTTAAGGCCATTATAGGTTTTGATTTTTTGAGACAGTGTACGACCATCACCTAACTTGACTTGGACCCAAGTAATGGTATATAAAAGAATGATAGCATCCAGCAACATTCGGGGAATACCCCACTCTACATGTTGTTTTTTCATTCTAAAACATGAGGCGCTTAATCAAAGGCAGCTTTTAAATCTATGAAGCAGATTTCAAATTTTTTAATTTGACCATGCAGCTAATACAGTAAGGGCCGTCAAATTAATAATAGTAGATTGACCCTTATGAAATTCTATCTGGTTAGTTGGAATTATTTCCGGCAGTGCTGCCCAGTTTTCCAGGTCAATCAATAAAGGAGAGGCAAAGCCCTTAGAATCTACATCAGTTAAGGCAATTAACCGATAATTGACTGGCTTGTCAACCTGGCCGCTTTAAAAAATTGATTGAATAATGCTACCTTGCCAGGACACAGGAACAGTATTCAATGCCAGCGCCTCATTAAATACTGGAGTCAACAGTTCGGCCCACATAACAGCGTTGGCACGGAATATGGCATTAGGAAGTCCAATGGCGGCCCGGTGCCCCATTCGAGACATCGTAAAAGATTGACTGTTTCAGTATTGCTTATACAGTCCAGATCATTTCTGGATTAAAGCTGCCCATTTCGTCATTACAAAACTTACTGGTCTTCACACAGTGGGAACTCAATTCTGGCTTATTTGCGTCGAAATCACACATGCCAAACACGTTGGTATTATACCTTACCCAATCATCCTTCATAATAGTAATACTATAGGCCCTATTGCCTCCCTTTCGAGTTCATTAATGATATTCCAAAATGTTTTTGCATTGTTTGATTTAGAGACATGTAATAATCTATGCCATAGTCCTGTTTGGTAACCTGATTCCGCCAACCACACCTCATGTCTATATGACCTTCTAAGGAACCGCAATTTAGCCTTAAGGGCACGGTAAGATTGCTGGTATCTATGAGAAAAAGTTACACGTGCAGCTCAATTAAATAATTGTTTTAATTTAAATAACTTAATTGAATACCATTTATTAGGAGTGGCTAATGTTGGATTCATTTTTGCATGATTTTGTGCTGTAAATGTTTCAACCATAGATGAAGTAATATAGTTACATATATCCATCATTGATCCTGCCCCCACCCGGCCTGGGTGACAATCACTTATTATAACCTCTGCAAACTTCATTATTTCATCCTGATTTCCCAAGTGCCATATCAGGCTTTTCAAATTATACAAAGAATGTTCTATGTTTTGAAGCTCATTAGATTTAGGATTAAGACTTACTGGTAGTTGTAGCATTAATATCTGAGGGTTATCACTTTCAAGTCTGGGGTCACCTTATAATCAGCCATTTTTGGGCCCAGTTTTTCAGAATCAAAGGCATAATCAATTATTTAGACTTTTTAAAGGATAGAGTTGCTCTAACTTTGCAGAAGGATTTTTCATTTAGCAAAATTTGCCCAAGCTTTTTCAGGCTGTCACCACAAATGTTGGCAATACCATTGCTTGTCTTACCTGGAGATTTAAATGCCACCAATTGTAAATTAAAGTCACCAGAGATAATCAAAAGGCATTAGGATGCCTAAGTAATAACCTTTTTTGTGTTATAATTTTTTATTAGCATTTCATGAATATGGTACAATAAATATATGAAAACATTACACATCTTAAAATACATTATAATAGAGAAAAATAATGAATATAATTGTAAATATAAAAGCAAATGTATCAAAATCCATAGAATAGCAGAAAAAAGAAGGACATTAGGGACAAAACATATATCAAATAAAGGAAATACAAACATCATTAAATATTAAATAGTGAATATAAAATATTAAAGCATTAAACCATTAATTTGACAACAAATCAATAAAAGCTGAAAATGATAGAATGTCAAGCTAGTAAAACAGAAGTTACATTCATTAAAAGAATTAATTTGGAATATTATAAGGGAATTCATTATAAAGAATACAGAATCACACCAGTAGTAAGAATAAATATAATAGTAAAAGGTTGACTAAATAAAGACAATGCAGCATAGTCATAAGTCAGTGAACTAACAGTACCCAAAGACCAATACAATATAATGAACAAAATAATCTAAGAAGTAAGGTTAGCAACAGATATATCTTTTACTTGCAGGAAAGGATCCCGTACCTGTAAAACAATTCAGTTTGATCTTGAATGTTATAAATGACTCTCTCATGTGAGGCAATTTAGATCATTGATGCTAGCCAAGACTCTTGTGATGGCGGAGATGAGGATTTCCATTGTCTTAGTATACAAATTTTAGCAGTAGCTAATGCAGTGTGTACTAGATGACATTGCGGTTTGGAAAGGGTAGGGAAAGCCTGTAAATCATGCAGTAAAATTGTTGCTGGCGAGAGTGATAACCTTCTTTTGATCTCCCACAGACTAAGCAATTGACACAGTTTGTTTTTCCTTGTATTTAGATAAACATTCAATATAATCATGTTATAACAGTTATATTATGTTAAAACACATTGTACCCATACCAACTGCAAATCAGTTATTTTGATTGTTTATCAAAGGTCTGTTGAAAAATAAAATGCAAGGCCATCCACTGCATGCCCTTGTTTTTTAGTATGTGTGGCAGGAAGATTAAACTCATTAAAGCCAAGTAATGGGTGTAACTTGTTCTCTCCATGTTTCTTACAAAATTAAGACTTCAAAACCATTTAAAAATTAGAGAATATCAAGGTCAGCCGGCAAATGACCTAACCCATGCACATTCCAGGAACATATTCTCATTTGTATGTCTCCTAGAGACGCGGTTGTGAGTGTTGCTGGGAGACATGTCCAATCTTCTAATGGCATTTTACATTTAGTTAACAGTTCTCATGTGTGCACACCTTTTAATGTATTGGTAACCAACAGTCCTGTGTTGTGGACTGGCTTATTCAATGGGCCAGTCGCACCTCCGAGTAATGAAATTGGCTTTTTGCAGTCAACCTTTTCTTTTCTTCACTTGGGTCTAGTACTTCTAGAATGGAATTGGTATTGTGATATGTTGATCAAGTGATACACCATGCATTATACCATAAACAACTACAATTTAAACACTGTTGATTGAGAATTAATGAGAAGGCATCTGAATTGACTCACTAGAAGTACAGAAGTTCTTTCTGTGACGGTGGGCAAAATGGCTCAATGCAAACAGCACCCCTCATCCACCCACATCAAATCCCCTCACCTATCCATTAATCCAATCCTCTGCACTTTTTCTCAGTTGTGCCCCTCGTTTGCACCACATGCCAAACTCGCCACAACACTTATTGTGCCCACTTAATATGATGCCCGACCACAAATTAAATTCTATACCAGTAGGAGCTCTGACTTCATTACTTTTAACTGCAAGATCATTAACATTTGGACAAAATCCTTTTCTCCCAAATATGCAACCAGTAAATCCAGGCACCCCAAGCAAGGCTCTAACATGCCAAATTGGGCAGCCGCTGTCGCCATCGCATGCCACGCGTCCCCACCTCTGCACTGCATTAGTCCTGGCAATCAGCTCCAGAAAACTTCTGAAGGATCTTAAATCAGCCTGTTTAGCTGCCCATTTCACCAGAGAATGGCTTATGATCCAAATTGATTTCTGGCTTCCAAATGACCTTCGCACACAACTTGCCACAATTAAGCATTAAAAGACCAGCAGCTAATCTTATTTCAAATTGTTGGTCCTGATATGCTTCCCACAACAGACTTCCAATAAAAGACTGTAGAATGTCTCCATTCTATGTGGAAGAACCAGCAACCCAGTTGAGATGGACTGT
Organism: Triturus cristatus; assembly: GCF_964204655.1. Taxonomy (NCBI): domain Eukaryota; kingdom Metazoa; phylum Chordata; class Amphibia; order Caudata; family Salamandridae; genus Triturus; species Triturus cristatus. The sequence goes on from NC_140593.1 coordinate 281,251,879, forward strand.
ACTAGACAATATCAGTGCCCTGGCTGGGAACTGTAATAGAGCCATATGGTGACTTTCCTAGTACTGAGAAATATTGGTACTTGGGGATTTTTCGGACCTCTGGAGGACCAGAACAGTCAGAGAGTTTTCTGGATTATAGCAGTCATTATACTTTGTTGCATCAAATTTGACAGTAGCATGTGTGGAAATGCATTCGACTCTCTCACATTCCATGTGACTGAGGACAAGGGGCACATGCATCAAGCGTTTTTCAGTTCGCAAACGAGCCAATTCGCAGAATTGGCCCGTTTGCGAATGGGAAAAGGCCTTTTCAGATCCATGTACCTTTTGTCATTCTCAATTTAGGTAATCATCATTTTTTGCGATGAACTAAATTGCAAATGCATTTAGGGAATCGCAATTTGTGAATCCCTATTTGCCGATGCATGTAGCTCTTCCTAAATGCGAACTGTGCATTTCGGAAACGCTAATTACGATCAACTTCAAGTTGATGGTAATTTTTGCATGCTTTGAAAAAAGCACAAAAAAGCATTTATCAAAGTGCCATGTAGCGTACAAATGTCCTTAGGGCATGTGTGTGCTTCACATGTGCACACTAACCTTTAGGGGGGGGTTGCATCAGGGGGGGCCTTAGGCCGCCAGGCACCCTTGGATTTGCATTTGCAATTTGCGATTAGCAATTTGTTAATCGCAATTTGTGAATGCATTATCATTCATTCCTATGCACCTATAGGTACATAGGAATGAATGGAGTCACATTAGCTAATAGCAATTCGCTATCTCCGAATCGCTATTAGTTAACGTTAAGGAATCGCAAATTTTATTGCGATTCCTACATGCATAGGCATTTGCGATTATCAAATAGCGATTCCTTGAAAGTCTCTATCTGGTAATTGCAAATGAGGAGTTTGATGCAAGTGCCCCAAGATGTTCTAATCTCCTGGTTACATAAAGCAGTCGCAAATTGTTCACCAACAACTTTTTGCAACCAGTATTTTATTTTGCAAACCTATATATGTGCTAATAAGTCAGTTCTCAGAATAAGTATTTACAGTGAGTGGTCAAATAACCTGCCTAATTAAGATACATTAGTCAGGTCATCATTTGTGACTACCCTGCAATTGGCTGAAAGCACATGATGGTGGCCACCCTCCTATGATTGCATTACAAAACAGAAACACTTTTTAATTCAGCCTGAGTTCCTTAAAGAGACTAGGCTGTTTTAAAAAATCTGTCTCAGTTTAGGAAATCTTCACTGACAGAGGCAGTGTCCCCCCAGCTCCCAAGGTCAATCCCACAATTTCCCCGGGGGTAGGTGTCTAAAGTGGACCTCTTCCTGTTTGTAAATAAGTTACTATCCCAGCTTGGGAGTTGTGTATGTGATCAATGTTGTTCAACCGTAACTGAGGACCCAAACCATTGAAACATGCCATATTGAGTCACAATTTAAAAGGCACCCTCCCTGAATGCACCTTTCAAAGTGCGATTCAGTATGGAATGGAAGTCCAGTTTTGTGATTCAGAAAACCTTTTTCAAAATCACAAAATAGCCTTAGTATATACAAAAAAGGGATCTTGCAGTTGCAAACCTGGGATATTCTGAATCACCTGCTTGCAACCACGAATAATCTTAGTACATCTGACCCTAACTTCCTAGCACTCATATATGTTTCTACCTCCTATACTCCCTCACCATCATCCATCCATCCAGCCAATCTGCAAAGGCACTTGTCCCTTGTTCATTTTACTGCTTTTCGGGATCAATTCTGCTATTTCTTGCCAATTCGACTGCCAGTAAATCATTTTATAATGTTATTAAGTTAAAGAGCTGTTCATCTCCTTCCACCCTCAGTCAGGCACTTAACCAATTAACTATATTCAGTAAATTACCTCTTGTCAAGCTATGTTCATGTGTGCTCTGGTGCTACCTTTTTCAGTACACTTCCTGCATCTCCCACCTAGTTCCTATTTAGGACAGTTTTCCAACAAACCAAATAGGGGTACCCTTCTTCTATACTTTCAAAATGTTGTAACCAGGTAATGGTCCCTTCCCTTGATTTGTGTGTATTCGTGGTCAAACTTTGAGGTCCCTTCCCCAACCACAGGAGGTCCTGCAAATTGTGAACCAACTCCTACTCGCCAAGTAGTAATCTTTGCTTTCTTGCAAACCACTTGCATTATGCCTGCTCCTATAACTCCCCTCATGCAATCTAGCTGCCTCTATCCTGTATTTCTTCTTCTTAACCACTGGTATCCTTCATACCATTACCATGAAATGTGCATTACTGGTCATGTATTCTTGGTTTTTCCACCATATTTATGGACCAGTGTTTACCTTTTAGACCTTCTCTTTTTGGGTCCTGTGAAGTGGCTGGCTCTCTCTGCTCCTCTGTCTCATCAGGCGTTTGTTCTGCCATGGTGGTAATAGACTGAATTAATAATTTTGGGGTCTCTCTTTCCTAGATGATAGCTATTATGTCCATTTGTTTCTCCGACCTTCAGCTTTTCTGGAATTCCTATGTGTTTTTCCTTAGCAACCAGCACAACTTCAAAATGCTAATGCTTTGTCTCACATTTCTAGCCAGTTACATACCTCCTTAGGCTCAGTGAAAAAGTGACGTTCCCATCCTCGATAACCTTGAGTGGTGCTCAAAACAAATATTTCTAACCTACTGCCCTCAGCTTTTGTGTGACTTCTAAGAATGATTTGCTCTGTGTCAGTCCTTTTCAACTGTAGTCTGGAAAAATGAAAATGTTGTGATTCTCGTAGTGCAGTTATTATGTTCTAACAAGATGCAGAATAAAGTCTCTATCCTGGTAATTTTGGAATCTGATGATAGGCTCTCTTGGTGGCGCCCCAGGGTGTAATCTAGGGACCATTGCTCTGTGCTCTCTTTCCACCTTGAAACAATAGGAGAGTCCCAGTGGTTTTAGCTACTGAAGTATCCATCACTCTATGTTTTTTCTGGGAAGGGTCTTTCTGTTGTTCCAGGGAATCATAAATGATTTTTCTTGAGTGACCCTCAGCGTCTTCAGTTCTGTCTTAGACTATTTTAACTTGCATGGACATTGTGGTTACTGTGTCTTTAAAAGTATTAATTTCTGTATGTATTATTTTAACTTCCTCTTACACAGCTTCACTCTGCTTCTTTATATCGGTCAGCAAAAGACACAAAATGATGTTCGGAACCCGAAAAATAATCAAACGTTCACCCCCAGTCAAGAGATCTGGGTTAAATCCATTGTTCTTTTGCTCACCATTCCACTCCAGTTTAGACCCAGCCATGTGCAAATCAGTCTTGACCCTCCTCCTCATGGGAACAGCCCAGACTGAACTGCCAAGCCAGGTCCTCCCTGGACCTGAAACAAGGATCCTGCGACCGGTTTCGGGGTATCATCCCTCATCAGCCAGGCTAGCTTGAATCCGGTGGAGGTGATTGAAAATGATGTAATATTGCATTCATGTAGTGGTGGATTATATCTTTTTTTTGCTTACACTAGTATCTCACACATTTAAATTTTAGGCACATTAAGTGATTTCCCATAACTGGTCACGTTCGGTTGCAGCGTCCCGCATCCATACGCGATGATGCGCATACACACGCCCACAGCATCACCGGGGTTGTGTGCTAGGCGTCTGTCCTTTCATTTATAAGACTGTCAGGGAACCGGATTGGCCATCCTCGGGGTCCGGTTCATAAGGGCAGAAGCATGTACCGAGCGGGTGTCTGGCAGTGACGGCGTGAGTGAAGATCATGCACCCACACGAGATAAGTAACGCGTGTCATGGGGATACAATAGTGACTTCCCTTTTTCTTTTCTTTTCTTTACCTACAGGGTGTGTCATTTTTGCCACCACCCCCCTTCCGAGACCCATGGTGTGATAAACTATTATACCACATTTGAGACATTTTGTGCATGGTGTTTTGTGTGTTGTGTGCAGGACACTTGCCTAGCCATATCAACCTGCTCTTTAAAACTTGAGTAGCGTTGTCAACAGTATAATTGATACCGCTAAATGCCCTAGTAGGCGTGCAGGTGATATAGCGCTATATTTAAGGTACCTACACACCTCAAGCTTGCTAAACTGATAACTGTGAATTTAAGTGCATGGTACTATTCACCTCAGTATACATTTGCACTCTAAGCTACGCAGTAAGTGCACTATGAAGAGCACTAGAGCATGAGAACTTTGTGACAAACACGCAATCTGAATAATGTTTGTCTTCTCTTTGTGTGTTTGTCATTGTCCTTTTTCCAATTACAGGTGCAATCTGGTTTCTCTAAATAGAGCAACCCTTGACAAATTTTGGATTGCCTTTTTAATTTTTACACTATATATTTTCACATTTCACGTCCTCTGGTTAGGGTGGGCCTTAGCGCGCCCATGCAGCTGAGGTACAGACCATTGGTCCTGAAGAATGCCTGGTAAATAACACCACTGAGGCAGAAACATGTCGTCCCCACACAATGGGATATAGCTGAACAATCTATCCAGCTTTTCCATCCCACACTCTGTTTTTAACATGTCAGATTGGCCATCTAATACATTGTTTTTCAGACACAACCTTGACATTTTTAAATCACTACACTTTCACCTTTTTCACACAATCAAACATCAAATAATCCTGCTCCGCAGTAATGCTGTCATTGAAGCACACCGGTGGGGCCCGATGATGAAGCATGTCACCAACTAGGTTGGTGAGTGAGAGCTTTCTAAAAGAACCTAGTAAGTTTCTTTCAAAAGAACCTAGTAAGATTCTTTGTAAGAAGGCACACTCTTTTGTTGTTTTCATTACCTTGACTGGGGGACCAAGAGTGTTCCTTATATAGTGTTCCCTCCCTCTCATGTTGATATTAGGTTCTTATAAAAATACACACTTACACCAAAGCCAAACCTGCACTCAGTCACAGTTTCTCTCCAAATGAAAGAAGGTTGGACAAAGATGCATAGATTTAAATGTGAGTATGATATGACAGAAGTTCATCATGGAACGTAGTGTTGGCAGCCATATTAATGAAGGAGCAGATTCCCTGTAAAATTTACATGTATTCTTGTTATGGTGTGCATTGACAGCATAAGCCACTTCTGCAGGATTAGATTGATGTTAGAAATGTGGGTTTCTAATTGGCAGTGGCTTGCACCCTGTCCAAGTAGGGCCCTTTATTCTAGTCAGGGTAAGGGGATTACAAAGCTAAGGTAACACCTGTTCATCCTCTGGTAGCTTGGCATGAGCAGTCAGGCTTACCTCAGAGGCAATGTGTAAAGCATTTGTACGTGAACACACAGTAACACAGTGAAAAAACTACAAATGGACACCACATCAGTTTTAGAAAAATAACCATTCTTTATCTGAATAACAAAAGACCAAAACAACAAAAATTCAACATAGACAAGCTAAGATATTACTATCAAAAGGTTCAAAATAATTCAGTTCATAGAAAACTATATATTCGTCACCTTTTAGTGCAAAGTACCTGGGATGCATCAAAATAAAAAGACAAAAACAGTTGCAGGGGAGATGAGGCGCCGAAAACAAAGCAATGTGTTGATTCCTTATTCTCAGGGGAGGTGATGCATCAATTCCTTACTGCCAGAGAAGGTGATGCGCCGTTTCCTTGCTGCTGTGCAGAGGAGGTGATACATCGATTCCTTGCTTTCAGGGGAGGTGATGCATTAATTCCCTTCTGCATGGGGAGGTGGTGCATTGAGTTCCTTACTGCTGTGCCACGTTTACGAAATCTTGGAGCACAGGGGCAATGCGTGGAAAATCTGGTCATGATGGGTCGAGGCAGTGAACCAGGTGCGGCATTGATTTCCAAGCCATGATTCAGGTGATGCGTCGGAACTTCAGCCTCATAGAAGGACCTGTGCCGGAGTTGTTTCAAGTTTTATATACGAAATCTTTTCATAGCTAAGTTGATCCGAGGGCTCTCAGAGACAAGGCAGACCCTTGGTTCGGCTCAGGATCGGCTTTCCCTGTTAATTATTTGGTTCGCTTATCTCGAGGCATGCAGCAGTGACCTGCCCTTGTGTTTAGCATAAGGTATGCAGCAGGGAGCCACTTTTGCATTTGGCATTTTGCAATCTGCAGTGATCTGATGGGCAACATGGTCAATTGTCTAGGGCCCCCATCTTCTAAGAGACCTTGTTAAAAAAGTGATCTTTTTCTCTCATTATCTCTACTCTGTCTATTTTTCTAGCTTAACCTCAGCGGCGTAGCTTCTGGGTTTTTGGGGGGAGTTACACCCCCTAATAAATATATTCTGTAGTAAATAGTGAAGTTCAGGTGCTTTAAGTTGGAATGGTGAAGTGTTTGTCGGATTTCAGTTAGGATTTTTACATGCACATGCAGATAAAAACTCTCACACCACACACACCCACACACACACCAAACACACCTCCCCACACACACGCACACACACACACTCTTTTTTCTGTTTCAAAGGTCTTAAAAATTGTTATTTTAGAAAAAGTTGAGTTATAAGCACCACTCATAGTCCACATTCTTCTCCCTTTTTACTGCTCCTTAAGGTCCCCCTCCTTCCCTGCTTCTCGTATAATGTATTTTAACTAGCGTGATTGTTGGGATATCTGAAGCTCAGGCACGCTCCCAGTCTTACTGACCAAGCTGTGTCCCTGCTTAATCTTATTCCCTCTCTCAGCCTACCTCTGTGACTCACTCTATCTCTCTCTATCCGCTGTCTTCGAACAGAATTTTGGCATCCTGGGCAAGAAATATTTCAGCAATTTTTGTGGGATACCTTTTCTGAAACTTTATTGTATAATTTAATATTATGTGTCTTTATGCTGACTTGAGTTAGCAGAACATTCAATAATATCAATTATGTAATAAAATTCAAATCTGCTCCAAACAGAGTTCTCCAAAATGTTTCTTGCCCAAGGCTCTAAAAATCCTTCAGTTGACACTGTTGAGCTGCTTTTGGGCTCGGCATAAGGCATGTGGCAGTGAGCTGCGAATGTTGTTCAGGGTAGTGAAAGTGATGTTCAAGTGCACAGATTAGTAGCAAAAACTGAAGCACCCAGTGTGTAAATAAAAATGCACTTGGTTATTTGTTGGAGGATTATAAACCAATTGCAAGCGGAAAATAATAGTTTTTAACACCAGAAGATTTATTTTTAATACCATTTATTTACTCTTCATCTTCTGAAACTGCATTTCTTACGCTTGGCATTATAAAATGGTTAACAGAATTAACAAGTTATTAGTCAGTACATGGCGAATGTATAGAGTTCCATTGATGGTGTCAGCTAAGGACACAAAAGGATTATATACTCACTAACAATAGAGCACCTCATTAGAAAGGTAACCAAGAGGGGCATGGCTTTGGCGCCGGACGGAATGGCCGCCTAGAGGTGAAGCTCCGCCGCATCGGGACGCTCCAGCGCCAGCCTCTTATGGACGTCTACTTCTCCGCTCATCGGAACAGTTGAGGATCCTGGTGAGCCCATTGTTGGCAACGAGCGCTTCGTGCATGTTGCACTTTTAGAGGTTTCTACGTGCCGCTCTTGCCTACATTGGAGCGCCCGCCATTTTGACTGCGCGCGCGGCTCCTCAGAAGGATACTGCGTAATGGCATTTACTCCGGCTGCAACATTGAAGCTTCGTTTATCCCCCTAATGACTTCCTGTATATTTCTTAAAACAATATACACAAATTTTTTCTCCACTTTGAGCTTATTTCTTTAACTGTGTGTGAACCATGGACCCTGACTTTTTCTTCATATGTTCTCTGTCAGGAAGCCCTCTCAGCGTATTCTTTTAAGGAGATAAATACTTTACTTGCCCAGTACTGACATATGCCTCATCAATTACTCTATATATATATATTTTTATTTTATTTTAACATGGTCAATTTTTCCAATATTTTCTGGAGGTTTTACCTGGCTATCGTCTGACTGGATATGACTGGAATCTTTCTTTTTTGCCTACTTATTTACATAGCACAGGGCTCCTTTTGTCTTCCTACCAAGTGACCAAGATGTCACCTTTTTTATTGTTGGTGACTGTATAATATTTGGTTCTTATGAGCCAATTTGCTCCTTCTCATCCCATGCTCCGGCTGGTTTAACCATTGGCTTTTGCATCATCTATTCTACTCATTGGTCGATAGCTCTTTATGGGGAAATTGCGCAAACCAAAATTTGTCTTTGTTCCGTCACATCAAAAAACGCTGGTACCTTCCTCACCTGCATCAACATCAGACTCTTCCTCTACAACCCTCCAGATGGCTGGAGTAACCCCTAATCGTAGTTCCCCATCTTCACAGCCCCCTTCAAGCAAACCATCTCCCTCCAACTCTTCAACTAAGCGCTTGAAACAAGATCCTCCGTCTCCTGATAAAGCTTCATCCTCCACATCTATGGAACTACTTTTGGAGGAGATTCGCGCTTTGCGTCCATTTGTTGAGGAGACCAACAATAAGATGCAACTGTTAGAGGAAAGATGGTCTACAATGGAACACAGAATAACTTCAATGGAATCCCAAATTCCACAGGTACAGGATAACTCTCAACGTATTTCTTCCTTAGAAAAAACGGTACACAGTCATCAACAGCACAATGAGGATTTAGAAAATAGAAATAGGAGGAACAACCTTCGTATTTATGGTTTGCCTGAATCCTTGGAAGGCGACGACCCTGTTTCTTTCTTCTCCTCCTTTCTACTGAGGCTCCTGGATATGCCTTCTACAACTTCACTTAGCATTCAACGAGCTCATAGGCTCAGTCCTCGTCCACCTCTCTCAACAGCTCCAATTAAACCACGTGGTGTCATTATCCTCTTTTTGAAATTCACTGATCTGCTATCTGTCCTTTCCGCAGCTAGATCTAAAAAACTGATTACTTGGCTTGGTCAGAAGGTTTTTTTGTCTCAAGACGTCTCCAACGCTACAGCTTCCAGACGCAAGGAATTCCCGAATCTTCGTCCTCCTCTCCGAATGCTTGGAGCTAGATACGGTTTGTTTCATCCCTGTATCTTCAAAGTGACATTCCAAAACCAAACGTGGACTTTTCAAGATCCTGCGGAACTTAAGAATTTTATTCATATTCATACCACTAATGGTATGGAGGCTACTAATTCGTCAAATGATTCTACACATGGTTAAACTTTAGTTTTTTTCCTGCAGCGGTATCTGTGCTTGTCTCTCTGTTGGCTATGTTTCCTTCTTGATGTTGTCTTCATTGCTGTGGTTATTTAAGTAATTGCTTTGTTCTCTGTTGTTTCCCCCTCTTCTTATTTGTCTTGTTTACCATTTTGCCGGTTATATGCTAATTATATATCTCCGTACATTTAATCATCGTTAATTATCTCTTTGTTTTACTCATACAGATGTGTTCTTGTTTATGCATGTCGTTTGGTCCCTCTCCTACTTCCCTCAAGTCCGGATGCGGTTGGACTCCCCACGTTGCGTGGGTTATTTTGTTGTGCGTTGTCCCTGCCCCATTGTCTGTTTTTTCTCCCCTAAGGTATGTTATTTTCAGTCATCCTTTTTGGATATGTACTGTCTCCTCTTTTATCTTTTCTCACTTTCCTTTTCCCTTTTTTCCTCCCTTTTGCTTCTTTTCTAATTATTCTCTTCTCCTTTCTTCTTCTCATGGTGGACTCATCTTATTCTATGTATGACTCTATCATCTGTTTCTCTGTTTTCTCCTCCTTTCTCTTTCACCTTTTCCTCTTCTCTTACGATCCTCTTTTTCTTTTTATATCCATTGTTCTTATCCATTATGCTCCTAGTACTGTAAATTTTGTTCTTATCACAATTTTAACGTTCTCGCCTTCAGAGTTATCTCCTGGAATGTAAAGGGTTTTATCAATCCTATTAAAAGACAGAGAATCCTTTCCCACCTGGCCTCTTACAATCCTGACATAGTCCTTTTACAGGAGACACACCTTACAGAAACTGAATCGCTTAAGTTAAGAAGAAGGCTGGGTGGGTACGGTCTTATTCTCTCCGTCTACTAATCAAAAAAATTGTGTTGTCATTTTAGTTCATAAGAAATTATAATGCAAAGTGTTGTTGCAAGAAAATGATACTGATGGTAGATGGATTCTAGCTAAATTGTTAGTAAATGCTATTCCTTTAACTGTTTTTAATATTTATGGTCCTACACATCCTGATTGTACTTTCTGGCCTTTGATCACTCAAAAGTGTATTCAATTTAGAGACGATCTGTTTATTCTGGGAGGTGACTGCAACCAAATAGTAGACCCTTTTCTGGATCGTAAATCTACGGTTCATTTTATCCCAAGCAAGACTCACAAGCACTTTCTTGATACCATTTCTCAATCACATCTCATTGATTCTTGGCGTCTTTCTCATCCTGACACACTTGACTACTCCTTTTTCTCTTCCCCTCATTCATCCCTTTCTCGTCTAGACTACATCTTTATTTCTCAATCCTTGTCTCAACACTTACTGTCTTCATCTATTGAACCTATAGTTATCTCGGACCATGCTCCTATTGTAACTGATTTGGACTTATCCCACTCAACATCGAAAGTCTTCCCGCTGGCGCTTCAATAATTCCCTTCTAACTGATCCCCTATTTCCCTCCTCTTTTCGCTCTTTTGCCAATTAATTTTTTCTCCTAAATTGTGTTCCTAATACTTCTCCCCATATTATTTGGGACTCTTTTAAAGGTATTGCACGTGGTTTTATTATTGATTTTGTTTCTAGGAAAAAAAAACACTTTCTTCAGAAACAAAAAGCGTTATTGGCTCAAATTAAGTTTTTGGAACACAAATTTTACACATCTTCACAAACTTCCATTTTACCAGAATTGATAAGAGCTAAGCTGGAGTTTAACAAAACCTCGACTGATAATGCTTCTTCATTACTCCTTCGTAGTATTGCTCGTTTTTACGGTGGTCGAAATAAGTCAGGGAAACTTCTTGCGAATTACCTTAAAACGCACAAGGAACGTACGTTCATTGATTCGATTTATTCCTCTGCTAATTCCCTTCTTCATAAAGATCAAGAAATACTGGATGAATTCAAACTTTTTTATCAAAATCTTTACACACCTGAATCTCCCCCACCGCTTCTCTCATTCAAACTTATCTTGACAAAATCCCCCCTCCTTCTCCTTCCCATCTTAATCTCCTTGATCTTGATAAGGACCTTTCCCTTATTGAACTTTCCAATGCTTTAAATACCCTTACAAAAGGTAAGTCACTGGGTCCAGATGGCTTCTCAGTTGAATTTTATTTGCACTTTTCGGATTTGTTAATCCCTAAACTTTTGGAACTTTTTATTTCCTTCTCTTCATTTGGTAGGACAGAGGGAACTTTTCAAGAAGCGACCATCTGCCTCATTCTCAAAGATGGTCGAGACCCTAAATTTTGCAAAAATTATCGACCGATTTCTTTAGTTAATGTTGATTATAAATTATTTGCTAAACTGCTTGTGCTACGTTTGGACCCTATCATGCCCCATCTTATGGTTTCGTCAAGGGTAGACTAACATCCGACAATTCTCGTCTTTTTCTTAATGTGTTAAATAAAGTTTCCTCCTTTTCTATTCCCCTCGCTGCTATCTCTGTTGACGCAGAGACAGCTTTTGATAGGGCGGACTGGTCCTTTCTGTTCGCGTCATTACGCTGGCATGGTTTTGGTCCTAAATTCATATCACTTATTTCTTTATTATACTCTGCCCCCAAAGCCTCGGTTCTTGTTAACGGTCGTATCTCATCTTCCTTTCCTCTCCAACGTGGTGTTCGTCAAGGCTGTCCCTTATCCCCTCTTCTCTTTGTTTTAGCTCTTGAACCCTTTTTGACTTCTATTCGTAATAATGTTTCTATTTCCGTGTTTCCTTATGGTGATCATCAATTGAAACTTTCTGCTTACGCAGACGATATTCTTTTATTCATTTCCTCCCCCGAAACTTCTATTCCTCCCTTACTCCTTGAATTTAATTCTTTTTCGCAGGTTTCTGGCTACAAGATTAATTCAGACAAAACTGAAATTCTCCCTCCCACGAAATTCGGTCTTCCTTATTTTTTCTCTTCCACTGGTTTCGCCTGGAATAGTTAAAAAATAAAGTATCTAGGCATTTGGTTTTCAAATTCTATTACTTTCTCTATTAAATTGAATATGTCTGCTGCCCTTTCTCGAATTGAGACATTATTCTCCTCCTGGAATCCCCCAATACTTTCCTGGTGGGGCCGGCTAGATTCGATTAAGATGATGATTGCTCCAATTTTAATTTATATTCTTTCCATGCTCCCCGTTCATATCCCCTCTATTTACTTCAAACGCATTGATTCGTGTCTCTCTAGATTTCTTTGGAAGAATAAAAAATCCAGAATTGCCCTATCTACTCTTCGGAAACCAAAACCTAATTGTGGTGTGAATTTCCCAGATTTTTGTCTTTACCGTAAATCCTTCTCTTTACAACATGCCTCACGTTGGCTTACATCGGGCCCTTCCTCCTTTTCTCCTCTTTGCCTCTCCATTGAACAATCCTTATTATTACCCTTTTCCTTCATAGAAGTTATACGTTTTTCTGCTAAGAACCCTCAAACTTCCCCCCCTTTGTTTCGGCATACTTGTCTCCTCCTGAAAACTTTAGTTCACCCCTCTACTGTTTCCTGCGCTTCTTTCTTAGATTCGCCTATTTGGCATAATTTGCTTATTCTACTTAACAACAGACCCATTTTTTGGAATTCTTGGAGGTCAAAAGGTATCTTATGGGTTCATCAGCTTTTTGATGGCATTTCGCCTTGTTCCTTTCCTCAATTTCAATCCTTGTTTTGTTGCCCTCGTTCCTTTTTACAGAGATTTACAACTCTTATGACACTTATTCTCGATGTATATTATTCTCTTCCTCCTTCTTCTGTATCGGATACCCAAAACCCCCTTCTAACTTTGCTTCTTACCCTCCCTAAAGGTTCTCTTATATACAAAAAAATTTCTGCCCCTATCCCTGATCGTGCTAAGTCCAAATTGGAACTTTCTTGGGAGTCGGATCTTGGATGTGTTTGGCCTATAAATTTCTGGGATAAACTTTGGTCCAGGTCTTTAAAAATCTCTCGCTCTGCTTCTCTTTCCCAATCTATGTTTTTCCTTTATCATAGACTTTACCTCTCCCCTGTCACCCTGGCTCGTTTTTCTTCCTCTACTGACTCTAACTGTTGGACTTGTGGTTCTACTAATGCTGACCTTTTTCATCTTTTCTTTCTTTGTCCTTTAGTTTCCAAATTTTGGGAGGAAGTTTGGTTTTACATCTCTCGTTTGTTTACACTTTCTATTCCTTATTCTATACCTCTTCTCTTTGCTGGTAGTCTTTCCGATTCTTTAGATCTTCCCTCTCAAGATCATGGCCTTTGTGACCTCATGCTCGCTTTGGCCTTTCAACACATTTCCTTTAATTGGAAAAATCTTGACAAATTTTCCATAAAGCATTGGTGGAATACTCTCTGTCATTTCCATAGACTTTATATTGCTTTTGCTTCTTCTTGCAAACCACTCATAAATAGGGATCTGTTTTATTTGCCTCTTACCTCCTATTTGGACCGTATTGTTTTAAAAAATACTTTGCGTATATCATCTCAAAATTTCAAACCCCCTTGAAATATTTTTAGTGTGTCTTCTTTTTTATCCACCCTGTTAAGCTAATGTTTATAGTGTTAAATGTACTAGATGTATTTATATTTACTTTTTCATTTACGGTGTTTTAGCTAGCATATTTCTCTTTGTTTTCTTCCTTTATTTTACAGCTTCATTTTTTCCCTTTCCTCCCCCTTCTCTTCCCTTCCCTGTTCCTCCCTCCCTCTTTTCTCCCCCTCTTTCCCTTATATAAACTCTACAAATTGCTTTTACTCTTCTCTTCCAGGCACCAGCTAATTTCCTTTTTTCTTTTGATAATGTTCTATTTGAACTTGTATACTTATTGCTGTTATCTTTATTTATTTGAAATTGTTAAATAAAGCTTTTCAAACAAAAAAAAAAGAAAGGTAACCAAGAAACAATCTGAGGCTGTGAGATCATAGTTTTCATCACAAGAACAATAACACATTTTGTGAGCCCGAGCAAAACGCTGAATAAACCTGTCTTCGGAGAACCCTATCTGCAAAAAGGTGGTTTTAGCAGCAGGCCCATGCCCGGTATTGAGTTTTATAAAAAAAAAAATCAAAAGCACAGCTGAAATATTATTTGAAATTGACGCTGTGTACGATAGACAGTGGGTGAGTCTGTACAGCACATGATTGTAACATTTTCACTGTTAGGCTTTCACCTTGAATCTGGCATAGATGTAATGTCACATGTCTTTTCGTATGTGATGGAAAGATAAATAATTTTGGATTGACAGAAAGAGTGACTTGCAGATGGATGGACAAATCTACTATACCTGTCTGGCCTGCTGTTGAGGACTATATCTGCTTTTAAAGGTCCTGATTCTGAGTTGGAGGCCCAAGCCTCAAACAAAGACCTATCATGAGGTAGTGGGCCTTTAACAACTGGTATACCCTAAATAGAAGGGCTATAAGTATATTAGAACCTTCCAGCAACTGAGGGCCGAATGTTCTAAATTTAAAAAGGGAGAAAGAAAAACAGTGGAATGTTGAAGAAAAAGCCCTATACCAACCATTATTAGCCCTGAGTCGCTCCATTGTCCTCGAAGCAGCTTTCAACATTCCAATGTTCTAATATAGCCTTATTGCCCGCCGTAGTGGGCTATAACACCCATTAAAGGCCCGCTCCAGCGTTAAAGGCCTGAGCCGAAGGCGAGTGCCTTTAACAAGTATAGTGCTCTGTAGGATTCATCTGCCCCTTCCTTGCTGTGACGTGTTCTGCAGTATGCATGGAATGCATTGCCCATTCCAGTGCTTTCAAAATAGGTTGGTGTTCAGTTAATCAAATGCATCCATGTACTTGAGAACAATTCTCCTCTGATTTCTTGATCTCAGCCGCAAAGAAGAGGAATAGCTCCAACTGGGTGGCTATGGCTAGTTATGACACAACCAGGTTATGGTGGCAGCTCCAAGGAGTCCTTCACGTTCTCAGGCAACCTTTGTGGTAGTGAGTTGTTTGCCAGTTATAAGCTCATACCTGATACAAATTTGCAATTAAACTGCATTTTCACGGCTTCATATAATATTACAAGACTGTTCCTGCCAAGTAAGTTAATACAGTTTAGATGCGCTTTTGTGTGCTTTTAAGCTTTTCTACATCCTTAATGATTCACTCAACATACATGGCTTGATTTTAAATAATAATAGCGATAGTTGGACTTAAATGGTACCCGGCCTGCTGAGTCTAGCAAACTCTGCCCTTAGATTACTTGGGTATATAAAGTAGCTACAACAGCAGTGGCCATTCCATATGGCCTGAGGGGCCAAGTCCCTGCACCAAGTCCCTCCACCTTTTTCGTGGCAAGATTAGTTTCTGTCAAGCTGAACATAGGTCAGCTTGACAGACACTCTTTTTGTTCAGGTCAGGCAGTCAGGAGCTGGAAAAGGTGCATGCTACTGGCTACCTAAGCTGAACTTTGCTGGGTGTGAGGAATTCACAGCCCTGTGGGTGTGACTTTTGAGCCTGTCAAAAGTGCCTTAAAGCCCCACCCTCCTGACAAGGGGGAGCGTCACTGATTACCATGGACCTAGATGTTTCACTTTTAAGCCCTGAAGTGCCCAGGGCCGAGTGCCAATCAGAGAGTGGGGAGTGGTCAGCTATCTCACTGACCCCATCTTACTGTGTGATGAGTGAGGGACTGCTGCCTTTCCTCATGTGAGCCTATGAGGGAAGGCAGCAATCCCAACTCTCCTAGGACCTCCAATGCTTCCCTCTCTACAGTGAAGTTACGTTTTATGTTCTTTCTATGTTTTGGGGATGTATGCAAGAATGTAGGTGATATTTGGTAGTGAGTGTTGTTGTGTTTGTGTGTGATCGTGTGTGACTGCACGGTTGTGAGTGAGTGTGTATGTGAGTGTGTGAGGACCCCATCCCCCTTCCTGGTAAAATTACTGGCCACCAATGAGCTACAAGTGTAGAAATGTTCTCGGTGAATGAGCCCGTAGTGGCCCTTCTAGACAGCTCACCCTAAAGAGTCAGAAACCCAATCGTGGTCCAAGGAAATCTAAAGAAGACACTTTCAGGGTGCTTGAGAGATGGTTGAATAGGAGTTCTGTGACATTTATCTGCTAATATTATTATGGTCTAAAAAAAAATACTTGACAGTCCTATTTTAGTTCAGTTCCCCCCTTTTGTAACCTCCCCTTCTTACCAGATATGCTTATGGTTTGTAGACAGACTGAAACATTAGCGAGAGCCAACATTGGAAGCAATTTATCATGTTCCTGGTATGTTTTACAGAAAACCAACAGCTGCTAACACCCATTAACTGGGTAGCAGAAATCTGGATATTGATTGCACTGCGTGTGATTCTAGCTGACAACAGAGACAATTCACATCAAATGCCTGCCCTATTTTTGCATCTTTGGCTTAAAAATAAAAAAAAAGTAAAACGTGAACAATTACTGGTTCAGTAAATATTATGACTGCTTTGATATATTATATCACCTGTGTTTCTTATAGGGGCAAGTTTTAATAAATGTATATTTCTTGCTGGTCGGTGACCTCTGTCTTTAAGGGTTGGTATGGTGCCCTTATTGCCCCCCAGCAGTAATTACCCATTCTGAAGGTCACGACGTGTGAGTCTCAGACGAATATCCCAGGAAAGAGGTACCTGGAGCATTAGAGTGGTTTCATGCTAGGTAAACAAGTCCATGGCTCCCATCGCATGTTTTTCTAGTACGTCATGAAATTTACAACACATTCCCATCGCGCCCTCACCACATCAGTGTTAGCGCAAGGAAAAGCCGGGGAAAGATAAAACAGGAGCCCGCCACAGCGCAAAGCACAGTGTGTCAAAGCCGGATAGTCCCACAACGGAGGCTCCATCAAAACATGCATGCCTTTACCTCCCTTTTGTTGTTTTCTCCATAGAGCACTTCACATGCGTTCAAATGAAATATACATGCTATAGCTTATGTATATGCTTTGCAGATTCTGTTTTATGTTCCGTGAAGAGCCATCAATCAGCCTTTCATATTATGGATACAGTAAATATGACAAGAGCAGCCACTGCAGTTTTTTACAGCAATCACAAACAAGGTAGATTTAGAGAATTTCAGGACCCGCACACAGATGATTTTGGAGTTACATACCACATGAACTAGTTACTAAATAGTCATAGAATACTTTGAAATGTGTCCACATCAATGGAAACTCCTAGATTCAAGAACTGACGTAAATGACGCGGTAATAAATTTGAGTTTTGGAAATACTATCCCAGCATCATTAGTATTTATCGAAAGAGGAAGAACCTTTGATTTAAGGAAGGTGTATAATTCTACTGAAATCCAAATGCTTTTGTATAGCACTTTATCCCCCATTATGAGGAAATAACACAACGGGTTCGCAAGGAATTTTGAAGCATATGCATTGCCTAAAAAACGGAAGTTGAAAAGGAGTTAAGATTGACCTATAGGTGAAAAAGCGCTATTGCCATAAAACTATAAAGCCATGGAATCAATGAGTTAAAGTGCTACCTTCGCCTTATGTTTATAAGTGGCTGTGTAGACTATGAAAGTGAATATATATTGGTGAGTATGTTGGCCTACTATGGTGGATGTGTTGGTATGTGTTTTGTTTGATGGTGAGTATACCCTTGCCCCCTTCAACACTCTTTGGGGGGTATTCTCAAGAACGTGTGATAATCATCGCAAAATTAGCTTAACGCAACTTTGCATATCGCAGTCTATCGCGGGAAAACAGCGCCGTGTTAACGTTGTATTCTCGACCCGGTGGCACCATGCAATAGTCCCACGATAACGCGTCAATTGACCGCTTTAAAATGAACGCGACGCAGCAAGAAATGCGAAACACGAACGCCCAAAAAGTTGCGATGAGGCCAATCGCGATACAAAAATCAGCGAAAACCAGCCACAGGCCTGCAATTCCCACACGAAAAAAAATACAAACAAAATCCAAGAAACAGTTAAGCACAATGGAGGTAGCCGGAGCAAGTACAGAGGACAACCAGAACCCCACAAGCCCCCTGGAGGACCAGCCTGGGACTTCGGGGTCAGGGAAGGGCAAGGACAAGAAGAAGAGGAAGACAGTGAGTTGACAATGTACAGGTACAAAAACACAGTGATGTTGTCGGAATGTCCACTGTCCCGCATCAAATAGGCAGCACCCCCCAAACAGTCACAATGTACACTGTCATGCAGTCTGAATGTAAACATGTACAGTGCGTCAACATACATGTGAACACAATGTTAAACTACATCTCCCCTTCACATTGCAGGGGGAAATCCAACACCTCCTGCAGAGCAGGCCGAACCTCTCTTCACTGATGACGAAGAGGACCACCACACCTTCGATGCCGACTCAGATGCCCTCCAACTGCTCGTGGAGAGTCTCCGCAGCCCACTTCCAGGAGTAGGGCAGCCCAGCTGCTACGAGGAGAACCCACCCCCTGCACAGAACACACAGCAGACATCACCCACCACCACTGCTGCCTCCCAGGACCCCCACGATGAACACATGGCCTTCCAACGCCGTGTGTTGGGGTGCCAGGAGAAGCTGGCTTAACAGGTGCAGGTGGGGTTTGAGTGCATGGCAGCCAAACTAGACGCTATACCTTGGTGTCTAAGTCCCATCAGGGACCATTCACAGTCCCTAATGGACACCCACAGTCCGCTCCATGCTCTCCAACAAACCATGGCTGACATCACTAGAGTCCTGACTCTGCGTCAAGAATGACTGTCTATTCAGAGTGCCTCCAGCGGACTCGCCCAGGAGTTGGGACACAAGTGGAGGATCATGGAGAAGATGGAGCGGATGCAGGCAGAAAGAGTGGCTGCCATGGCTGCACACCAGTGAGAGGTAGCTGGGTCCCCCAGTGCCCCAAAGACCTCCTCATGGCATTGCTGCCACAAGGCCTGGCGCTGAAGCATGCTGCTGCTACCACCCCATCGACATCTCTGGCCCCTGATGTGTCATTGCCACGCAGTGCGGCAGACATTACACCTCCGGCCCCTGAGGTGCCACTGCCACACAGTGCTGGAGACAGAACACCACCAGCCACATGTGAGGCACATGCAACAGCAGAGGGCGAAGATGCGGATGAATCTGCCTTGGTGGTCAGAAGGATGCAGTAGCATACATCTCCGCCATGTGGCCAGTTTCTGCTTAGTTCTGCCCTCTGCATCATCACCTTCCACTGTACCCCAATGCACTCTGCGACACTCACCTTGAACCTCGACATGGACTGCCATATTCTGTTTTGTCACCAATGACACAGCTATCAGACTGCGGACTGAACTCCTCCTCTTCTGATGTACTTTTCATTCCCTGAAGGACTCTGGCTGGCCCTCCTCGGGCCAACAATGTGAAGTGGGGTTTGCATGGCCCTGTACTGCTCCAGCTGCAACACTCCACTGAATGTGCAATAAACATTCATTTACACACAGATGTGCCATGTCTTTGATCTTTCAAGTGTGGAAGTATGGATGAATGTAGGGTCATTGATTCCCCCTTTCGTCTAAGTTGCTCATGTCGTGGGACTTGGGTCACAGGGTGACACATTGCCTATTGCGGACCGGGTGGTGCCGACATTACTACAAAGACACACGCATTAGGTACTTCCTTGTCCAGCACAGGACGGAACCACACACAGAGCCCCGGGGTCATTGTTCACACCCTTATGCTGGACTGGCATGCACCAGGACAGCCCACTCTGCTTACGCTCACGGGGAGGACGACAACACTTCATGTTCCAGGTCTTTGCTGTAGGGATCTGCTGCTCACAGGTCTATTTGTCAGCATGCCACAGCCACTCCCTCACGGCTGGTTTAAAACACACCACACCCATTCAGCACAGGCGTCACAGGACATGTGACCCTGCTGATAAAAAGGACCTGGCGCACGTGCTGGATGCCATTTCCACTCCCTAACTGGGTGTCCCCATGTGTTTTTCATTTATGCATGAGGGCCCAGGGCCCTGCCACCTCATATTGCTCAGTGCTGGGGGTGATATGATGGCGTCCGCACCATGGGACTCAATCATAAAGGATCCATGGATAGCGGTGCACAGACTTGGTGGCACCGGATACACTGCAACAGGCACACCACCACGGGATGTTGACATTCGGTGCACTGAGGTAGGGGCACCTTGAGTGCTAAGCGGGTGTGCAGCCTGCGATGATGCACCATCCTGGCGGTCCGGACTGGTTAGGATTTGTGTGAGCCCTGATGGACCGCAGTGTAGGCCTGAGCCAGCGGTCAGTGCGGTGCACAGAGTTAGTGGCACCTCAAGGGCTGAGCGGGTGTGCAGCCTGCGATGATGCTGTGTGCACTGATATGGTCTCTGCCATAGCAAAATCAAGACCCAGAATCAAGTGTGTGACCTGGTTGCCCGCGGTGTGTGGCTGCATGATGTGGAGGGTGTCATGGTCCCAGGCCCCGGGTTTGGAGATCCCACCGGCACGTGGTGCGCCCTCTTGGAGACACGCTGGTGGCGGAAGGTGAGCAGTGAGGCCTGGGTGTGCTGGGGCGGGCAATCACCGCTAGGTGGCGGGAGGGGTTGGGGTGCAGCAGCCTGTGAGCGCAGGGGGGGGCAAGCGATGATTGCGTGTGCAACTGTATGGACTCTGCCATTCATGTCTCCGGAAACTATTTCAGATGAGGGACCTGGAGGACTGCAGTGTATACCGGCACGTGGTTGAAGACACACCGGTGGCAGCAGGTGAGCAGTGAGGCCTGGGTCCGCAGTGTTGGCACTCTCTCTCCCTCTCTTTCTCTCTCCCTCTCATTCTCTCTTTCTCTCTCCCTCTCTTTCTCTCTCCCTCTCTCTCTCTCTCTCTCTCTCTCTCTCTCTCTCTCTCTTTCTCTCTCTCTCACTCTCCCTCTCTCTCTCACTCTCTCTCTCTTTCTCTCTCTCTCCCTCTCTCTTTCTGTCTCTCTCTTTCTCTCTTTATCACTGTCTCTGTCTTTCTTTCGCCATCGCTCTGTAGTTTGATGAGTGCATGACACACCTTCTTATCGGGATTTCTGTTTTGCAGGCTGTGACTTACAGAATGTTCTGAGAAGACCAGCCATGACTCTTCAGAATTGTTGTTTTTGGTTTCTTCTGTACTAAACGTATTATTGGTATATTATGAGATGAATGTATGTTTCCCTTTTTCTGACCACACATGTATGTTAGGTGTTGTGATTGTGCGACTTCAGGCGAATTGTTTGGTTCATGCTTCGTGGAGTTGATGTGCAAAATATTTGTCCAAAGTGGGGAGGGGGGATGTCCGGGGTAGGGCCCCGGGGAGGTTGGGGGGGTGATGGGGTCCTGGGGGTGGTGGCAGTGGGTGTTGTTGCCCTATTGGGGCTCTGGGCTGCATGATCAGTTGCTCCAGGGCATCTGTTGTTCTCCATGTGTTGCTATGGGCTGTGCTCCCTTGCCTGGTGCCGGTTGTCGTCCGACTTTACACCAGGTAAGAGCAGGTGTTAAAATCCTGCTGCTAACGCGCCTTATCGCATGTTTTGTGTTCTCATCGCTGATCTGGCTGGTCGTTGAGAATGTTGTGGAGTGGTGTTGTCACGGCTTTTTGCACGGGAATGCCTACTCTGAATCTCATTAGCGTTAGTTGCCGGGGTCATCTGTGGTGATGTTTTTTACGACTGCTATCGCAGGTAAACTGGTGATATGGGCTTTTATCACCAGCTTGTGAATGGTGCAATAACTTTATTGCGACTTTGGCTGCGATAAAGTGCTGATAACTCGGCGATAGATCCTTGAGAATATGCCCCTTTGTTTTTACTGTCTCCTCTTCATGCCTTGTTTGTGTGTTGCAAGCCCTACAGTTCTTTTAGTGCATATGCCCACCCAATGCCCTCTAAGTGCCCTCCTGGCCTGCCCAGTTGCTGTTGTCATGCTGTGTGCCCTCCTGATATATAAAGAATTGGTTCTGTTGAGAAGGTGTCAATTGCTTTGTACAAGTGAAATCACTATATCCACAACATTCAACTTTAGTGGAGGAACTATGATGTCAAGAAGGGTTCAACGTTTCTACTGAAGAACCAAACTGTACAGTCTGAACACACCACCATGACACTTATTTTTTAGTCAAAAGAGACATTTTGTATTGTATATAAATTACTGGACATGGCTGTCAATAAAGCAATACAAAAATAATACAGTGTGTAAAGTGCAAAAAAAGTGACTGTGATAATATGTGAAAATTGTGCTATACATATATTATACAAATAGACAACATGTAAGAGCGACAGTAGTAATATGATGCTGTCCGATGTTCTCAAAGCATGAATACATGGCCCAGGGATTACTTTGTGTTGTGGCCTGTGTAACTGCGTAGACTAGCGTCACTGCAACGTCGACGTTTCGACCCTAGGGATCAGTGTAGCTTAATATGCGTCAAGGGCGGGTCTTCATCAGGACAAGGATGAGTAATTGTTGACAGCCTGAATAAATTGAGAGATCCTAAGGAATGAATATAGTAGGATCTAGACGTAATCAGCATATGTGGACGCACAACAGGCGGTTGTGGTCTGGGAGGTGGGAATTATTTCTTCCAAGACTCCACTAGCCAGTTGGAGACAGTAGTGTTTTAGACAAACGCCGCCTGTTTCTCGATCGTATAATTAATGAGGGGGAGAGTAGACGTGACTTCTTCTGTCTGATTCCTCCACCCCCCTCCTGTCCCGGCATCCAATCCATGTGCCCCAACCCACCACTGCAGCCATCAGTGGGGGCTGGTGGATTTTCAAATTGGTGGGACGCACATTTTGTACCTAAGTACAATGAGCGAGCAAGCGAAGCGAACGAGCCCTAAGGGCAAAAGAAAGGTGTTGGGGAGGGTTCTTCCCCCCCACAAGAAAACTTTGGAAAAAATAATTTACAATATTGGCTCTTACACCACATTGTTACTGCAAAGTGTTGAAAAAAGGGGATCCAAATGTAGCATTTTAAAGCACAAGTGTGAAGAAAACATTTGAAACAAAATAAAAAATATGCCCAAGCACATCCAATTGATGGAAATAATATCCAGGCACCCACTACTCACCAACCAGGAGTCTGCGCTATTCTGCCACACACTTCATCACCCAATGACCCTTCAACGAGCTGAAACATGGATACAGAGCCTTGGAAGTCGAACACACTAGCCTATGTAATGCCCTGATACCAAACCTAAGAGCAGAATCAGGCTTTCAGTGTTTCATAAAACTAGATAAAATTGACTTTACAAACACGGATCCAGCGGAGTCTCTGCAGCAAAGGTGTCAAGACTGAAGAACAGGGAAAGTACTACCTTAGTAATCAAACTAACAACTCTTTATACTGAACAAGGCCGACAGGGTAGGCACCTTGTCTCTCCAAGAATATTCAGCGCTGGCAAGTAACAGAAAGGAGAATCATATCATGTGAGAAAACTCCTAATTAAAGCAAATATGCTGAATTTTCATACCTGAGACACCAAAGATTACAGAGTGGACTACCAAACAAGATAACGAGAAAGGTGTCAACCTGAAGAAACTGCCCAAGGAGTTCTTGCTGTCATTTTATGACCATTGTTAGTTAGTAAATAGGACTTCCTCCATCATGTTTGAGCCATTGTTCTCAAGTCGAGGTGTTACATACCTATCGATGAAACGCGAGTTGGCTGTAAAGTTTTATGTTGGCTGTATCATCTGTTTCTGTAGGGAATGTATACTGGCTGTGAGAATTTCTACTGGCCTAATGTGAATAATTTGGACCACACCATCTTGGTCCAAACAGAGGAATTGGATTAAAGTGCACTGTTATCTATTATTACTGGGCTTGAGACTGATTTTCAATTTTTTTTAGGGCTCGTATTTGCTTGCTTACATATTCTGCCCTTCCTTTTGAGGGACATTGTAGGGTTATTTTTAGTAACCAACCCTCTTTTCCTTGTAGCAACACTTACAGATAGTTGTCATTTTTATTTTCCCCATATGTATATTGCTGAGCACCTTTTGGTGTCCCTCGTGACCTGGTTTCCTTAGTATTTATAAACATTGTCTCAAATCTGGTTTATCTGAATTAATAATATGAAAACCAATCAAGGGATGGTCAGTCCATGTGAGGGAAATAAGGGGATCACATTGCAAATAATTTGAATCAGTAAAAATCAGATCTAGTGTATTGCCCGGTGAGTGAATGGGTCCACAAGAGTTTCTGATGAAAGCCTGATCTCAAAGTTGGCTAGAAGCTGGGATGTATCAGTGTCCAAAGGATCATCTAAGTGATAAATAAAAACACCCAGTAATAAAAAAAGTTAAGCAGATATCACATGGGTGGTAATATTCTAAATAAGATGATGACTGAAATCTTTCTGGGGCACAAGAGAGTGATACATCAAGGCACCATTCCAGTGATTATTCAGCCCAGTCCTTAATGGGGGTGACAATAAGAGGGACTTTAACGGAGTCTCTGAAGAGTATAGCAATGCCATCTCCAAATTTCTCTCCTCTATCCACTTTGATCAAATCACAGTTGTGAGGAAGGGCCTGCGTAATACAGGTATTGCACTTGGATTTAGCCAAGTTTCGGTGAGAAAACCGACATCAGGCATAAGGGAGGAAAGAAGGTATCAACATTTAGTGGCATGTTTAAGAAGAGATCTTACATTACATATGAAATTCTTAAAAACATGAGTGGAATGAGAAGGCTGAAGAGTCTGAGGCTGAAGGACAGTCAAGCCTTCCCAATGGCTGCAGTAGTGGAGTTGCTAGACTCCATATCATTTGACCTTATGTCACTCATTGCATACAAGCCTTCCCAATGGCTGTAGTAGTGGAGTTGTTAGACACAATATCATTTGACCATATGTCACTCATAGCATCAAGCTTGCTGCAGTATTTACACTTAATACAGCTCATCGGGGCCTCTAACAATAGAGGAAAATTATTAAAGGCAGATGTGGTCCAAAGAAAATGCAGGCCTACAGCTTTCTCGTATTTTGAAAAGGATCTTAAAGGAATAGGTAATCTTAGTAAGACTGACCATGGCAGGGGAAGAGGCAGGGGTCCTGGCTCCTGGCAACGGTCGGGCGTGGATGGGCGCAGACAGGGTTTCCTTCACCGAAGGCACTCCTGCTGCGTGTTTCCGCTGTGCGCCCAACCCATCATCTGTTTATGAGGTAGGAGGTGAAGTAGGAGGTGCGGCAAACTAGACCGCTGCCTCCTTAATGGTGATGTGCAAGTGGAAGTGATGGCAATTTGTTTATCTACCTCCGCTCAAAAACCCATAGTCGACCGGGAGGACAAACAGGTGATCCGGTAAATACAGAATTAAAACAGTGTTAAGCAATCCCCTCTAAAACAATTCTAAAAATCCCCACAATTATCTGCATCACACGCAAATTTAGAATAAAGGCTCACAGTTCAGTTTGGAGCTTGTACTAACCATTGCGCGTCCGACCCTTCATCTGTTTATGAAGTTGGATGTGAAGTAGGAGGTGCGGCAAACTAGACCTCTGCCTCCTTAATGGCGACGTGCAAGCGGAAGTGAGGGCGATTCGTTTGTCTACCTCAGCTCAATCGGGGAAAACCTGTGGTGGACCGGGAGGACAAACAAGTGATCAGGTAAATCCAGAATTAAAACAGTGTTAAGCAATCCCCTCTAAAAGAATTCTAGAAACTCCTGCAATTATTTGTATCACATGCACATTTAGAAAAGAGGCTCACGGCTCCGTTTGAAGCTTGTACTAACCATTATACTGCTAATTACTCTGTCTATTGATCATCCCCTTTGGTTTTGCTTTGTTTGTCCTAAGTTGGCAGGGTATGCCACTTTGCCACTGGATTCAAGCTAGCCTGGCTGATGACAGCTGATTAGCCAGAAACCGGTCCCAGGATGCTTGTTTCCGGTCCAGGGAAGACATGGCTTGGCAGTTCGGCCTGGACTGTTCCCATGAGGCACAGGGTCAGACTGATTTGCATATGGCCATGTCTAAACTGGGGTGGCGGAGTGAGCTAAAGAATGATGATGGATTAAACCCAGATCAGTTGACTGGGGGTGCGTGCTTGCAATGTTCAACACTCTGTCCATCATCCCCTTTTGTTTTGCTTTATTGATCTTGGCAGCACATATATTCTATTCAAGAATCAGGATGGTTCAATAAATATTGAAAATGCACCTCTGTGTGTTCTTTGTATGATTTTTAGAGAAAGAGCGTGAGTGACTTAGCAAAAGAGTTCTAGATATTTTGCCATGATTCCTAGGGAATCGGGGTTGTTATATTCTGTTGTTGCCCAAGCCATTTCTTTGTGTCTAGGTTTAGGGAGGCTTATGGTGGCACTGTGATATAACTGGCATATAGGGTAAAATCTCCTGTGGGGGTGCTCAGAATCAGTCTGGCACCATCCCAAAGTTTATGTTGCCCAATAAACATGCATGCAGTGGAAACTACACAACATACCCTACTTATCTTCAGGCATCGTTGGGAAGACTGAGAAGCTGGCACACAGGGTGGATGGGTATGATTCTGGAACAGTGATCGGGGTCTGATTCGTTAGTGCCAGGACTGGACAGGTTGAGCTTACATCGACTGTGCCGAATTAGCATCAGTATAGCATAAAACAATGTAAAATATGGTAGATGGGCCCTAGTGTGGCTTCAGTGGTCAAACTCTAGTCCATTGAGTGCTATGGCTCAGCCAGACTCAGTAACCCTGACTTTTCCCTCCCTGTATCAGCGAGACACTGGGATTGGTACAACAGATGAAGACTTGGCTATGAACCCCTGATGGCTGGAGGTGATTCCAGCATCATAAATCCCTGTCCAAAAGCACATTTACTGTCTCACTGACATACCTCCTAGAGCATGATTCATGCTAGCAAGGGAAAGCTCTTTTGGGCGCTGTGGCCAAGTCAATCTTACAAGCTTGGAAAGGGCAGATCTCTTCCAGATACAGCGTGGCTATACTCATGTTATTAGCGCAGAGGCTGGTTTACCTATAGAGCACAGGCAAGATGACCTGGCACTGCAAGGCGGGTGTCAATAAAAAAGCAGAGAGGCTGGGGCAGAGTCAGTCAAGTCATCTGCATCGGAGATTGGAATGCCTCTACCCCACTCCTGTCCCCTTACAGGGGCAGGGTCAAAAGCCTATGTAGTAAGTGATGTAACAATGATGGCTGTTAAGACAGTTTAACAGCATTACAGCACCAAGTGCCTGCCCCTGAATGTTTCAGCTCCATCCTCTTGTAACCTTGATCCTCCTCACATGTTTTGTGTGTTAGCAAGTCTTCTGTAGGCAGCCATACCACTGCTGGCTCAAGCAGCTGGATTAACAAACAAGATAATCTCAACTACAAGGAGGTACACTTTCTGTAGAGGCACCCAACTTCTGTCCAATCAAGACATGTACTCTTGTCCACCGCATGTGGGCAGAGCCAAAGCCCCTCTTTGCAGTACTCTTGAAAGCTCTTTTTTAGGTGGATCACATAATGTCTGATGATGGCTGCCCTGTCGAGCCAGACCCAAAAATTAGCCATGTTTGTAAATCGGGACAGTTTTGAACCTGTACACAGAACTCAGTAAGCATTTTAGATGGTAAAAATCATGCCAGCAGACCACAAAACAGGCCCACAAACAGCCAAATACCAGACTACACGATAGGCCAGTTCAGCCCTGCTCCATACAAGCATCCTTTTCCCACCCATAAACTGACTACCCCTCCATTCACTAGTCTGTCCACCACGACTCTCTCCTATCCAAAATCTCTATTTCCCATCCATAAACTGACTTCTCCTTGAATCACTGTGCTTCCCTTCCATAAACTCGCCCTCTTTTCATTCACTGTAGCCCTCTCCCTCTCCCCTTCCTGTCCTTCCCCTTGTTTATGATTATCTCTCTCATTCCATAAACTCACTGTCCATCCATCACTCCATCCCTTACCCCTTCTCTATTAGCACTCCTTCATCTTCCAGAACCTCGCACTTCCATTCCATAAAAATGTATATAAGTCACGAAGATCATCCAAATAAAACAATAAAAACAGACATTATTGGCCATAGCATGTGCAAAGGAACAACCATTGTGCAAAAATGCAATGTGCAAATAGTGCAAAGGAATAGTGCAACCTATCAGGCAATGTCCATTGAGGCGCGGGAACGGACAGCAGTTTGGAGAAAACGACTAACTCTATAAATTACATCGTCTGAACTTAACATCAATAAATCTCTAAAAGCTGCATTAAAATCCATCAAGGCACTGGCTCTAAAATAGGGAATTAGAAAGTGTTTGGTATATTTTACATAAAAAACCACAGAACAGTGTAAAATGTAACAAACTTTGTTTGCCACCTAGGTTACAGGGACAGCTTAAATTTCCCAAGTTTTTAACGTAACCTAAGGGAAAACAAAGTAAATTTACCACACTTCCGTCCCTGAACCGAAACAGCAATCTCCTGTTCCATCTACCCAGTTTCTTACGCAGGTACCCGTGGGGCATATTGTGGGGTCTACTACACGGTTCCTGAATGGGGATGTACCTGAGGATCGATGGCTTTACAAACTCGATATTTTCTCTATTTGCTCGGTACAGGTCATATAAAGCCCTTTTTACTATATTCTTATGCGAGCGATCTATTGTTTGGGGTGCTGAGAATAGGTGCCCCATTTCCGCGCTTTCTAAACTCTTCTCTACTGCCCTGAGCCAAGGAATATGATTGGCCCGCTCGCTTTTTAGGCAGTCTGAGATAATATCACGGGTCAAAGAGGCAGCAGGGTTCCGCCATATTTTCAACCAGAACAAAGCGGGTCTTGATTTTATAAAGTCCTCTATGTAGGGGAGATTTAATTCTCTGTGGCACACGTAGGAAGGGGCCGAAATGACCCCCCCCCCCCCAGAGCCTTCCTGCAGAATTTGTTCTCTTCCATCTGGATATTAGTGCAATTCGAATATCCCCACACCTCAGCACCGTAAGTTGCTGTAGGTAGGCACTGGGTCTTATAAATTTGTAAGAGTGGCAGAATGACCTCAGCATGTTTTGGTTGACGAAGGGTGATTATAGAATTAATGGCTTTGCCCAGTTTGTTCCTCCCTCTGGCAACATGAGGTTGCCAGGATCCAAAGTCAGAAAACAACAGGCCTAAATAGGGAAAAGTGCAAGTGCTATTTAAAACATTGTTCCCTGACACGATATGGTGAATTTTATGTTTCTTTGGGCCGCAGGACATTATATAGGATTTTTTAGAATTTGTGCATAAGCCAAGATCGGCCATATAAGAGACAAAACCTGAGATTAAAGTGCGCAGTGCGTTGGGTGTGCGGCCCATAAGAACCGCATCGCCCGCATAAAGAAGTGCAGGAAGGGGATTGCCATTGATAAGCGGGACATCAGTAGCTGGTTTACCCAAAGATGTGCTTAATTCATTTATATATAAAATAAAAAGCAGGGGGGCCAAGACGCAGCCTTGTCTTACCCCCCTGACATGGACATGGATTACCTTAACGCTTTTTACACTTGTCCAGAAATTGATCAATGTATTTGACTGGTTTTGTCTGTGAAATAAGGACATGAATACAGGTCCCACAAGGGACCCATTTCAAAGTTTGATATTTTTACTACTGGGTCTGAGATCTGGAAGGACCTGGTGGACTTCTAAAGGGTCAGAGAGAGACGAGGAAAGGAGAGCAGAGGTTCTACGAAGAATTGGACGAGGGCAGAAAGGGTAGGAGGACTGAGAGGAGAAAAGGAGAAGAGATTGGACTGAGAGGAGAAGAGAGGAGAGTGGACCGAGAAGACACAGGCAGAGAACTGCAGTGAAGGCCGCAGAGAGAGTCCTCTCTGGACACGAGGGGGGGGGCACCCTGGGCTCCATACACCTGGGCACCTGCAGCCTGTCCCTACTAATGACTAAGAAGGACATTGGAGTGGAATGTGTTCCACCAACTAGTAAGGAGCCTAGGGGTGCTCGTGGAGGAGACGAAGGAGTTTGGAGAGGGTGCTGCCTCCTGGGCCAGTAGGGCTGCACAGCGGGGTACATTTATTATACCCTGTTCTGATACAATATTGAATTGTGGACGGGCATGATCTGGAAGCATGTGGAAAGATGTGGTGCCCTGAATCGGAAAACTTCTCTCTGTACAGAAAGGGTCCATTCAGCATTCTCGGTACCCAGGCACTTTCTTTGGGGATACTTTCCAAGTACTGCTGTTGTCATTGGACCCCACATAGTCCCCTACTAGTGCACCCATACCCACCCAAGGAAAATGGCTCCCGTCTGACCTACTCAAGGGTACATATATGTCACATCAGGGGCGCCTTTCCACTGATTCTCTCACACTCAGAGTGAGACATGAGTGTCGTGAGAATATATCAGTAATACTCCCTGTGAACTACCTCGAGTGAAGGTGCTAGAAATAATCAGCTGACAGCATGAAACAGCTCCACAAATATTAGATATGGAGCTTAGTTTGAATACATTTGTTGCTATATCACAGATAGGTGAGTCTGAACCATCATGACCACATTCAAACACAATTTATTTCACATGTGTATTTGAGAGCCTTTTAGAATCAAAAACAGCAATAATCCAAAACAAAAGGATGGGTGCTGCAGAGTTTGAAAAGTGTATTCAATAGGTGGCAGAAAATGGCTCTGCCCCAGAGATATCTGCCTGGTGGCTTCTGACTCCCACCCCGTGTTAGAGCGCTGCACTTTGGTGATACATGGCGGCAGCGGTTGAGGCTCAGAGTTGACGAGAACGCAGGAAGGATATCTCACAGAAGGAGCTTAGCCTATTCTGCTAGATCATGAATGTGAAGTAAGGCAGGGTGAATGCAGCAGGTCAAAATAACTTCAGGCAAAACTCTCCCATGACCTCCTTCTCCCCGGGCCTCAGGCTGGACCGCAATGGCACAAACTAACCCAAGAACCTGGAAGGTAGCTGCTTCAATCTTTCTCCAGACCTTAGCCCACCTAATATTGGAAAATAAACAAGAGTTGCTGGGTCTCTGTGGAAGAGGCAGAGACCACTGACACACCCACTACTACATTGTATCAGACTGCCTGCCCTTCCCCAGCTATTGAGATTGATGAGGTCTTCTGACTCCTCCCTGGGCCATGTGTATAACACCCAAAGTAAAACTCTATTCTCAGCAGTAACACTCACACTGCACCCACCAGTGGGTCGTCATTGCCCTGATATATGCCCCCATGCCAATCTTCTCCCAGCCAATGCATCCACAGGGTCAAAGGCTGTCCTCCCTCTTCAAAAATAAACAGATTTATACATGTTTGTTCACTGAACAGCCAGCACAGTGTATTGCTAGCTGCTCGGTGTTCATTCTCACACTTTTTGTACTACCCCAGGGTGGCAGGACGACACCCATCATGTCCCTTAACACCAGCCATCTTTGGCATCTATTCTGTGCATGCCTACATCCCCTCAATGTGCTCTCATCCCCTGCAACTCCTTTGTATATCCCTTCCCAAGGAGTACTCAAGTGCCGCCCACAACCCACAACCCCTTTGTGTGCCCCTCCACGTCATGCAGTCCTTGTATGTGCTGTCAACTCCCTTGCATCCCCTGTTTGTGGATTCCTGCAGCCCCTGTGTATGACCTGTCATTCTGCAGCCCCATCATGCCTCCCTGCCCTGCTTGTACTCTGCATTTCATTCCTGCCTTACTGGTGCCCCTCTCTTTACATTCCACTTCCTGTCTATGCGCTCCCAGTTTCTTACAAATATTCTCTATGCCCAGGTTTCCGTGCAAGCTTCTACTGCCCCTGCTCACCAGTGTACTAGATTTCCCTCCCCTGCTTTAATGTATTTTTTATTTTTTTCGTTTTTTTCTCCGTTCACAAACATGAAAAATATTTTATCCAGGAATCTTTAGGTTTTTTTCATAACATCCCTCTCATCATTTTAGATGGTCTTTGCCCCCTGTTTTGCTCGATGGCGTTGATGGGTTGTTCATTAATATATACTGCTGGGCCTCTCTTCTTTAGGGTGGTCCTTCCTCCAGCATTTTGCCTGCTTCCTTCCACTTTTTGCTGTATATTTTGTTGGTCGTAGGCCTCTGAGCACTGTGCCACTGCTAACCAGTGCTAAACTGTATGTGCTTCTCCCCTAAACATGTTGACACGGGTGCATACCTCATTGGCATATTTATTTACCTGTAAATCTCTTGTAGGGTGGTATACCATGTACCCAGGGCCTGCAATCTAACTGCTACAAGTGGGCCTACAGAACTGGTTGTGCCATGCAATCAAAGAGCCTTTCAAACCTGTCTCAGGCCTGCCATTGCAGGGCCTGTGTGTGCAGTTTACTGCCACTTCGACTTGGCATTTAAAACCACTTGCCAAGCCTTACACACTCCTTTTATTACACACATACGTCACCCCTAAGGTAGACCCTAAGTGACCCTAAGGGCAGGTTACTGTGTAAAGAGAAGGGCATGCACTTTCAAGTTTTACATGGCCTGGCAGTGACAAACAGCTACATTTTTCAATGCTGTGAAGCCAACTCCTTCCCTAAATTACCGTTGGGGATTCTTTCAAATACCCCTTAAGCTGTAATTCCTGATTGGAAAGGAGCTACTTGTTTCATATCTTTGGAATGGTGGTGGCAAATCCTCTTTTATGATAAAGTTGGATTTGACATTACCATTTTAGAAATACAACTTTCAGAAAGTTGACATTTCTTTGCTATTACCTTTGCTCTCTGTGCCTGCATCCTGTTTCCAGTACACATCTGGGCTGGGTGACAGCTCCACGTTGTGCATTATCTCTAGGCAGCCACAACACAGAAAGCGCTGGGTGTGGCAGGTGAAACATCTGCATTCATCTTCATACTGATAGCCTTCCTCGGCAACAAGGGAGAGAGGTGCTCACACTGACATGTGAATAGGTTGTTTCCTGCCCTCACACAAAGGGCTGATTTACCCCCTACTGGTAGTCTGGAGGCAGGGCTGAGTTTAAAGGGATCATTGCGCACTTCAGAGAACTCTTTTGAAGTCACCCCCTACATGAAAGGACTTGGAGAAGAACTCTGCTGTACTGAAGACTGCTGTGCTGTAAGAATTGCCACTTTGCTGTGACTGACTGCTCCAAGGAACTGCTTCCCTGCTTTGCTGAGCTGCCCTGCTGTCTGCTTCTCCTGCCCTGCTGAGGATAAGGACTGGACCCGCCCACTTGAACCCAGAGTAACTCAGAGAGCTTGCTGACTTACTCCCTGTTCCTGGAAGTCTCAGGGATATAAAATACTTACTCCATCTTCTTCTGGACTCTGCCATCTGTGAGTCCTGCCTTTGCCTAATGTTCCCCTCCAGTCCTACGGACTTAGATGTGAGATTTTGCTGGAGCAGAGTTTTCTTTTAGAAAATTCTGGGCTTTTGAAGCTCTGGCATGTCTATGCGTTTTATTAATTTTATTAATAATTGACAATTAATTATTTGTCTTGTGAAGGTATGTTTCAATAATCAACTCGTTTGTCCTAACATAAGAGAAAGTTACATGAGGGTTAGCTTATGTGTGCTGTTCATGTATTTACAATAACGTGCAAGTTTTCATGTTTAAACGTTGCTGTGTGCTATTTATTTTGAGCACAAAACGCTGTCAGAATTAATGCTTTTTATGTCGCAAAGCTAGATAAATGCATACACATAAGGGTATTAGTGGGGTTAACACTGTTTAATCATTATGTTGTATTAACGTTGTTTTTATTTCTTTTAAATTGAGATGGTCTATTGTGGCCTATGGAGGCCTAATTCTTGTTGGCTGATTTGAGAGCCTGGCCTCGAGTGAATATTTCTGTGATGTGGCAAGAGAGACCCCTGCTGGAAATCGGTTGAAGACAACTGACCGTAGTCCTTCTATAAAACTTTCCATGAGGACATCAGCAGTTTGGAGGATCTCCAAAAGAAATGATTTGTCCTTGGTGCACAAAGGAGCTTCTGAAATGAACAATGTGCTGAAGCCGGGTTGCCGAGGGAAATGAACGAGATGGATACTTTAATAGTTTCTGTTTCTTGGTTCCTGTTCCGTGGTTTACGTATTGTGACTTTTCCTGAGCGGAGATTTCAAGATGTTGCAAAGTTACATCTCTTCCTTCTCGTTCTGCTCAGTGATACAGTTTTACTTGCCAATTTTATGTGAGTTTCCATTGTATTTTTCATTATAAAAACTGTTAGCTTAGGGAGGGCTCCCCCCACTCTTTCGTCGCCTTTGCCGCGTGAACTTGCGTTGCTGAGGCCTGATGCTGAGGACTGTCCTGAGAGACTTTACCGAGAGACTGGTCCTGACCCGTTCTGACACTTAGTTGGAATAGGTAACTATGAGAAATGATTTATTCTGATTGATTTACTTTGACTAATTTTAGATAAAGTAATATAACTTTTAAACATGGTGTTGAATATTCTTTCTTGTCAATTATTGGGTACATTTTGATTATTGTTGTTGTATAGTTTTTATAGAGTATGATTAAGGATAACCACTATAATCAGATCCTATCGTCCTAGATATAGATGCAGGGTTTTCCTTCCCATAGGTCTTTGCTGGTAGAGTATTTGAGCGTATGTTAGTGAAATGGGCCCTAGCGTATGAAGAATGTATGTGCGTGTAACTGTGAGATTACTCTATCTGTGGTAGTGGGCATATTTTTGATACCCTGATCTGTATTTCTAAAAGAAAACTCTGCTCCAGCAATCCCCCCTTTGGTGATTTTATCACCAAATAAACCCAAAAAAAAAATTAGTGAAAATTTAGTCCCATTTTAGGAAATCAGAAATGTCTCTTCCCTTTAGACAACATTTAAACACCAGTCACTCTTTCTCATTCTTCATACGCTAGGGCCCATTTCACTAACATACGCTCAAATACTCTACCAGCAAAGACCTATGGGAAGGA
Organism: Triturus cristatus; assembly: GCF_964204655.1. NCBI lineage: Eukaryota > Metazoa > Chordata > Amphibia > Caudata > Salamandridae > Triturus > Triturus cristatus. The sequence goes on from NC_140593.1 coordinate 281,286,797, forward strand.
AAACCCTGCATCTATATCTAGGACGATAGGATCTGATTATAGTGGTTATCCTTAATCATACTCTATAAAAACTATACAACAACAATAATCAAAATGTACCCAATAATTGACAAGAAAGAATATTCAACACCATGTTTAAAAGTTATATTGCTTTATCTAAAATTAGTCAAAGTAAATCAATCAGAATAAATCATTTCTCATAGTTACCTATTCCAACTAAGTGTCAGAACGGGTCAGGACCAGTCTCTCGGTAAAGTCTCTCAGGACAGTCCTCAGCATCAGGCCTCAGCAACGCAAGTTCACGCGGCAAAGGCGACGAAAGAGTGGGGGGAGCCCTCCCTAAGCTAACAGTTTTTATAATGAAAAATACAATGGAAACTCACATCTGTGGTAGTGGGCATATTTTTGATACCCTGATCTGTATACAGATCAGGGTATCAAAAATATGCCCACTACCACAGATAGAGTAATCTCACAGTTACACGCACATACATTCTTCATACGCTAGGGCCCATTTCACTAACATACGCTCAAATACTCTACCAGCAAAGACCTATGGGAAGGAAAACCCTGCATCTATATCTAGGACGATAGGATCTGATTATAGTGGTTATCCTTAATCATACTCTATAAAAACTATACAACAACAATAATCAAAATGTACCCAATAATTGACAAGAAAGAATATTCAACACCATGTTTAAAAGTTATATTGCTTTATCTAAAATTAGTCAAAGTAAATCAATCAGAATAAATCATTTCTCATAGTTACCTATTCCAACTAAGTGTCAGAACGGGTCAGGACCAGTCTCTCGGTAAAGTCTCTCAGGACAGTCCTCAGCATCAGGCCTCAGCAACGCAAGTTCACGCGGCAAAGGCGACGAAAGAGTGGGGGGAGCCCTCCCTAAGCTAACAGTTTTTATAATGAAAAATACAATGGAAACTCACATAAAATTGGCAAGTAAAACTGTATCACTGAGCAGAACGAGAAGGAAGAGATGTAACTTTGCAACATCTTGAAATCTCCGCTCAGGAAAAGTCACAATACGTAAACCACGGAACAGGAACCAAGAAACAGAAACTATTAAAGTATCCATCTCGTTCATTTCCCTCGGCAACCCGGCTTCAGCACATTGTTCATTTCAGAAGCTCCTTTGTGCACCAAGGACAAATCATTTCTTTTGGAGATCCTCCAAACTGCTGATGTCCTCATGGAAAGTTTTATAGAAGGACTACGGTCAGTTGTCTTCAACCGATTTCCAGCAGGGGTCTCTCTTGCCACATCACAGAAATATTCACTCGAGGCCAGGCTCTCAAATCAGCCAACAAGAATTAGGCCTCCATAGGCCACAATAGACCATCTCAATTTAAAAGAAATAAAAACAACGTTAATACAACATAATGATTAAACAGTGTTAACCCCACTAATACCCTTATGTGTATGCATTTATCTAGCTTTGCGACATAAAAAGCATTAATTCTGACAGCGTTTTGTGCTCAAAATAAATAGCACACAGCAACGTTTAAACATGAAAACTTGCACGTTATTGTAAATACATGAACAGCACACATAAGCTAACCCTCATGTAACTTTCTCTTATGTTAGGACAAACGAGTTGATTATTGAAACATACCTTCACAAGACAAATAATTAATTGTCAATTATTAATAAAATTAATAAAACGCATAGACATGCCAGAGCTTCAAAAGCCCAGAATTTTCTAAAAGAAAACTCTGCTCCAGCAATCCCCCCTTTGGTGATTTTATCACCAAATAAACCCAAAAAAAAAATTAGTGAAAATGTAGTCCCATTTTAGGAAATCAGAAATGTCTCTTCCCTTTAGACAACATTTAAACACCAGTCACTCTTTCATCATCTCTCTTTGTCTCTAAATAAACACTCTCCCTTAATTCTTCTAGTTCAATCTCTTCTGGTTCTCTCTTTGAAAGTTTCAAATTCTTATTTTTCTTATCATAAAATTTCTCTTTCCCTCTCCTGTTTTTACAACACACACACACCAATCTTAGTATCAGTAACGCAACAATTATACAAGACAAAGGAAACAATATTCTACCTATAATAGTACTACCTATTTTTGCAATAAAATCCTTAACAGCTATCATTTTATTAGCTAGTTTAGTCCATAAACTCCCAGTCTCAAGTGGTACTAAATCTTCATGCAAATCAGTAATATTTTTGATATAGACCTTCAGGTCTTTACTTTCATCAGGAATGTAAGTGCAACAATGTTGGACTTTCAAAATTCCACAAACTCCACCCTCCTTAGCCAAAAGAATATCAAGGGCAAGTCGATTTTGCATGGACATGGCACGTACGGCACTTAATTCCGTATTCACCAAAAGAAACCCTCCTGCGGTATTTGTCGATAAGCGATCAACCACTGTGGACAGTTTCCGGATTCCATAAGCATTTAAAGAAATTCCCACTGCTGGAATTAAAACCCCAAAAATGTCACCCACAATTTCAGACCAAGTTTCTCTCTTAAAAAGTGTTAATAGATTAATGTCTTCTACATCTTTTACTTTATCCGTATGAAAAATCTTAGGGAAAACCAGGCCCACATAACATGTGCCATACCAATGGTCTGGCAACTTGTAATAAGCCTTGTTCCCACACACATAGTACACTCCTGGAAAAATCGTATCCTCTCCACCTCTGAAACCCCAACCTGTCGCAATGAAGTATGTATCATGGCACTCACTAGTTCCCACAAAATATGTATCATATTGGGATTTCCTTCTGGTAATGCATAGTTTACCCTTCTGCGGTGCATCTAGAGCCAAAGTTGGACTAGCCCCATTCCTCAACTCCTTTCCCATCTCAATGTCCCAAATTGTCTCACTCACTTCATATTTTCCCCCTTTCTCATGCATGTTCATTCTCCTTTCCTCAACCATGTCCAGGAAAGCTTTCTCCTCTCCTTTCAAATTGCAAGTTAAATTATTCTTAAAAATGTAATCTAATGTTAGTCCTTTTTCTTCAATAAAAATCTCACCAAAAGTGTTAGCTTCTTTAGCTGGATTCAGCTCTTTGTTCATTGGCAAGTGCCCAAAAATACTATCTCTGTTAGACATTTTATAATCTATTTTCCCTAACAAATAAAAAACACTACTCAAAATACTACAAGAAATACCATATGTAGCTGGTAAATGGTGATAAGTAACACCCTCTGAAACGGATGCAGGTAACTGCATGCAGACATAGCAATCCCTCACTTCCATTGTCTTCACATATTCATATAACAGTTTAGAAAAAACATTACTTGAAAAATTATTAATTAACCTATCCTTGTGTATGTAACCACTACTTCTAATTGGAACTACTTTTTGTGAATTCTTCTCTTCATTAGTCACATTTGCTATATCCATTCCAAATTCTACTCTAAAAGTAACTAATAAAATTAAAACACTCCATAGAAGCATTAATAATCCAGTACAACAGCAGCACATTTTGCACCACCTCTTTAAAAAGGCACATCTATTTCTATTCTCCTCTATGTCAGCCATTTTAGTTTATCTTCTACTACTCCACTACTGTTTGAACTTCCTCAATTCTTCTGCAACTCTTCAGCTTTCAGTCTATCCAAATGATCTCCTTATTCACTTGATCCAAGTGAATCCTTCTTTCACTCAGTTTGAATACTTATCATTTTTCACTTCAATTTCTTCAACATCAAACTGTATCAGATCTCCAACGTCGGAATCCTCAGTACTCGACTCTTCTCCAATGTCAGTCAAGAGTACTTTCAGAATTTCACCAGTATCTTCCTCAACCACTTTTCTCAAGACCACTTCCGGATTATCTCGAGTCACTGTTTCTTCTTTTCCTTCTTCAGACAGTGTCACATAAGACCATTCCGGTGATCTGTACTTTTGGTTGGGTCTTTTAACTCTTCTTATTTCTACTGGTTCTTTTGATTTCTTTGATTCTTTTTCTTCAGCTTTTGAAGTTTGACTTGATACTTCATTCACTTGTTCAGCTTTTGATGAATTTGCTCTTATTATTCTGTATCTCACCCTCTTTACTCGGTTGTTAGGCCAACGATCTCCTTTCACAACCTTTTTCGGCTTCAATTGTTTAACACTCTTTTCTCCAACCGAAGTTCTCTTTCTCAGAACTCGACCTTCTGTTTGTTCATCTTCATCATCTGTTTCAAGTGCCTCTTGTTTCCGTTTCCCAGTAGCTTTTCTTTTCTCCACAGATTTTTCCACCACTGTTTGAGACTTCCCTACTTCTGTCCCTCCTCGGGTCTCCGACACGCAATCTTCTTGCTGTCTACTTGTCCCTTCACCTAGCTCCTCATCAATGTTCCCTACACCTCCTCGTGGGTCTTCCGCAATCTGTCCCTCTCTATCTTCTTCTGACCCTGTTTCTTCAAGGATAATATCAAGTGGTTCTTCAATCTCCTACTTTTCTGATTCAGGAGTGGGCTCAATGTGTTTCCTCTTTTCTTTTCTTTTACTCCCACTGCTACTTGAAACTTCAGGCTCTATAACAGAATTAGATTCTCCCTCTGATACTCGCAGTGAATCTCTTGAAGCTCTCTCCGCTTCTTTTCTCACTGATTCTGTATCTTCAGGATCTTCACCATCACTGGAATCTGACTCTTCATAATACTCTTCACCAGTTCCCTCTCTCGGGCTTGGAACTCTCAGAGTATGACTTGCATGTACCCAGTGCTTCACTCCAGCACACTTTACTGCAGTCGTAGTCAGAATGACTTGTCTCGGCCTTCCCCACCTTGGAATCAAGCAATTTCTTCTTCTGTGCACCTTAATCCTTACCCAGTCACCTGGACTCAGATCATGGGCTTGTTTCTTCTCAAGTGTGGTAGCTTCTTCTCCAATCTGGTGAAACACAGAATGAACTGCGTCAGCCAGGCCTTTACAGTAATCCAAAATCATGTCATCAGTTATTGACACCAATTTATTCACTGGCACGAATGCATGGCGCATAGCACGTCCCATGATTATTTCATGCGGGCTCAAACCAGTAGTTCTATCTGGAGTAGATCTCATTGTCATCAGGACAAGAGGTAACACATCCGGCCATTTCATACCAGTTGCTTGACACATTTTTCCAATCCTATTCTTGATTGTGCCATTGATCTGCTCAACCACACCAGAAGCCTCTGGTCGGTATGCACAATGTAACTTCTGCTGTATTTTCAATGCTTCACAAATCAAACCAATGAGTTCATTTTGAAAGTGTCTACCTCTGTCAGACTCAACTGTAACTGGAAACCCGTACCTAGGAATCAACTCCCTTACGTATTGTGACTTTTCCTGAGCGGAGATTTCAAGATGTTGCAAAGTTACATCTCTTCCTTCTCGTTCTGCTCAGTGATACAGTTTTACTTGCCAATTTTATGTGAGTTTCCATTGTATTTTTCATTATAAAAACTGTTAGCTTAGGGAGGGCTCCCCCCACTCTTTCGTCGCCTTTGCCGCGTGAACTTGCGTTGCTGAGGCCTGATGCTGAGGACTGTCCTGAGAGACTTTACCGAGAGACTGGTCCTGACCCGTTCTGACACTTAGTTGGAATAGGTAACTATGAGAAATGATTTATTCTGATTGATTTACTTTGACTAATTTTAGATAAAGCAATATAACTTTTAAACATGGTGTTGAATATTCTTTCTTGTCAATTATTGGGTACATTTTGATTATTGTTGTTGTATAGTTTTTATAGAGTATGATTAAGGATAACCACTATAATCAGATCCTATCGTCCTAGATATAGATGCAGGGTTTTCCTTCCCACAGGTCTTTGCTGGTAGAGTATTTGAGCGTATGTTAGTGAAATGGGCCCTAGCGTATGAAGAATGTATGTGCGTGTAACTGTGAGATTACTCTATCTGTGGTAGTGGGCATATTTTTGATACCCTGATCTGTATCAATTTCTCTGGTAGCAGAGGATGGTTGTAGATGGTTGTCTTGATCTGATAAGATAAGATAAGATTGCTTGTAAATTAGCTTATTGATTATTGATTTATTTTGATGTTGTTGGTATTTGTACTAATATTATATGTTGGAGTCGTGATGTTGAGTTATATGTAGTGCTTCTGGAATTTGGAAGCTGTGGAAACAGTTCCGTAGTAGGGCAGAGGAAGGTGTATATGCTGCTCTCGGGAAAGACGGGATTGTAAGGAATTACGTGTGACAATTGAAGTTGCGCGTTCACATTGTCTGGGTTCGGAATCAGTGACATCGTCGTATGTTACTATTAGAAAACATTTCTGGTATATAAGGAGTGTGTATCGTAGTGAAGGTTATCTGTGAAACTCTGGTCTTAAGTCCCAGGGATCCGTAAGGATTTCCGTTAAAGCTTATCGCGGGAGGAGTAATAGGTATTCTCTGAGCTTGTTTGAGGAACTGGGCAGAGGTAAGCTGCTTAGTTGTTGAGTTATAATTCTGTATAGAGACAGGTTGTGCTGTTCTCGAGAAGCAGGATTCTGTGTGCATGTACTATATTTTTCTCGTGTGAATGTGCGTGAATGCATATACATTTATTGACTGTAAGACTCTTTGGATAAGTCCTAGAGAAAACAGTTATACGATGTATGAAAGTTGTTGATTCTTGAGAAATAGACTCTCTTTTACTATTCTGTGGTTAGCGAAGCAGACAATGGAGATGTTTTTATGTTGTAACTAATAGATTTTGTAGAAATTTTGACACACGAAGTCTACTGAGAGTTTTGTAAAGGAGGGGTAGACGAGTGACAGAGACAGGAGACAGAGACTGCAGCGACTGTTGACGTCAGAAGGTTCGCGCACTGATTGGATAGTGAATCAGAATAGGGTTTGCGCTGGGATTGGTGCGTTAGTGTGAGTCGCGCAGGGATTGGAAAAGCTGTTTAGTGACGTAGACGCTCCAGGATTGGTGCGTTAGTGTGAGTCGCGCTGCTATTGGTTGAGAAACTCGTATTGTATATTTATAATACGGAGAAAGTAGAGAATTTGATAAGCGCTTGCTAAAATGTATTACCAAGAAGAGAAAAAGAAAAAGACCTTTTTTGGAAAAGTTAAGAAATGGTTTAGTAAGGATAAAGAGGTTAAAACAAGAGAGGGTGAGTTGTTACCTCCAGCGAAAACGCCTGCATCCTTCATGGCTGTGAAATATGGATTGCATACCTGTATATGGTTGCAGAATTGGGTTAAGTATACTAAAGAAGATGGTGTTCTAGCATTTCCGGAACATGGTTCATTTAATTTGGCCGTGTTAAGAAATTTACGGGAAAAGATGTTATGTCTTGACCCGAAGCCGAGACCTACACAGTTCGAGGCTTTAGTGGAATGGGAAGAGGAGGTTCATGACCGAGAAAAGCAAAGGTCTGGAGGGTATTATAGGTACATGTTTGGGAGGAGACATGATCGTGAAACACATCAGGATCAAATGAAAAGATGGCGAGATGCTTGTATGTCAGAGGGATTATATCCAATGAGAACAGTTGAAGCGTCTGCTCCTTCGACAGAAAGAGCTTCTGAGTCAGATATGAGAAGGTATGGAGAATATGAGGATGAGGTCTTAAATGACATGATTTACAAGAGACCACCTCCATATAGAACAGAACCAGATGAGAGTACACCAGTTGTTTCTCCGATAAGAGATTCAGTTGAGAAAGAAAAAATGACACCTGAATCAAGAGGTAGTAGTTCTTTCAGGGAGAGAGAGAGTCGAGGTAGTGAGGAAAATGCTAGAAAATTAGCAAAAACGACAACGGAACTAGCTGAGAAAATTAGGGAGTTAACGAAGAATCTGGAAGCTGTTACGGTGCCTGTAACTATAGGTCCAGTTATGCCTGTGTTTGACAAACAGAGAGCAGGTGAGAATGGACTGGTAATTCCATATATTGCAAATGAATCGACAAATTCAGTTGGTCCTTCAGGAGATTCAGAGAAAAGGACAGGGAGAAGTGACCTGAGACAAACCAGACATGAAACATGTAGTGAACTATTGGATGTTAGTGAACCTAGTTGTTCAGGGATGCCGATTTTGGAACCGCAGAAAAAAGTGGTTCCAGTAAGAAAAACTGCAGAAATAACAGTGGACGATTTAAATGATTGGATGAAAGTTCTTCAGAAAAAGGATAAAGATTCACAAGTTATTGATGTGGTTAAGTTACGAATAGAATTAGAAGAGCTTGTGACAGGAACAGTTCCAACAGAAATCCTGAAGAGTCATCATGATGGTGAATTAATGTTTATGTGCAAGGGCATAACATGGAGAGCAAGAAATACTCATGATAGACTAAGAGCGATAGCAAATGAGCAAGGAGTTGACATTGATAGAGTAAAGGCTTTGCAGAAAACGTACAGGATGGATTTCACTGAGAAAGACATTGAAAATTTGAATACTTCTGGTAGAACAGGACAGATTAAAGAAATGGTGGCATTATTGCGAAGATGGGGTGATGTAGAAAAGTGGAAGGATAGGTGGTATAAGAAAAGAGAGGAATCTGAAGATAGAACAACTTATTCAGCATTTCCGGTAAGAGAAAAAGAGAAACCAGTGGAGAATTATCCCATGAGAGAAATACCTGGAGGAGGATATGTACATGTTCCATGGACCAGACAGGATATTTTATCATTTACGAATGATTTCCCTCGATTGAGAGAAAAGCCCGTCGAGTGGTATAGGCAGGTAGATAGGTTTGTGAAATTGTCAAAAGTGCTGTGGGTTGACCTGAATAGTCTGTTTGATATAATTGTTCCAGCAGACTTGTGGACTGAGTGTAAAATAGTTGTGAGTTGGCCTACTGAGGAATATCCAAGAGATTCAAGAACAGGGGCACCAGATCCAGAAGTAATGAGGAAGTATGATCAGGTGATGGTATACTTGAAGAGTAAAGTTCCTCCAAAAGAGACAGACTGGGTTAAGATAGATCGAACACAACAGGAAGCAAAAGAATCAGTTCATGCTTTTTACGAAAGGCTGATACTGGCATTTAAACAATTCAGTGGAGATGAACACCTGGGTGACAAGGATTTGAGTCATTTTGTATACAGGTTTGTATATGGTCTTAGACCTGAAATTGGTGAGAGAATTCGTGAACACACAGTGGATTGGCAGAGTAAAAAAGTAGATGAGATTTTGAGACATGCAAAATATTTCAGTGATGAAATTGAAGCAAAACAGAGAAAGCTGAAAGAAAAAGCAATGTGGGCACAAGTGAAAGGTGCAGAAAGACAGGAAGCACAGTTAGTGGAACAGGCAAATAATCCAGGAAATAATGGAGGAAATAGACCGAGATTTGCAGGAAAAGGAAGGGGAAGTCTTGAGGAAGCCAAAAAGAAGTTCCCTTGTCACAACTGTGGCCAACTGGGACATTGGAGATCTGAATGTCCTAATCCACCATTAGTGAATAATGTGGGTAAATCCGTAAATCAACAGGTGCAGAATGATGGGAATAACCAGCAGCAACAACAGCAGAAAGTGGTGAGACAGCAGCAGAGTCAAGAGCCAAAACCGCCCTTACCGCAGAATAGAGGGGTACAAAAGTACAATCAGGACTCAGGATTCTTCAATGATGAGCAGGTAAACAAACCGAAACGTACTAACAAAGTACAGCAGTACTTGTTAAAAAGTGAAGGGAGTGAGTCTGAGGGTGATTATTGACGGTGCCGAGGAGAGGAAGAAGAGTGCATACTTGGTGCAACTCTAGAAATAGACCAGGCAGGACCATTTGTGGATGGGAAAATAAATGAGGAGAGTGTTACTTTTTTGGTAGACACAGGTGCGACAAGATCAACTGTCAGGTCAACAGATGTTAAAAATCTTCCTCTCTCGGATGAAGCAATCCAAGTAGTTGGTGTAGCCAATACTCAGATCAGAACACGTCTTACTGAGCCAGTAAGAGTACAGATAGGGAAATTTTCAGACATGCACAGATTTATTGTCTGTGACACGAGTCCAGTGAACCTGTTAGGTAGGGACCTATTGTGTAAAATGAATTGTACAATTTTTTGTACACCAGATGGAATAGCTTTTGAGACACCAGATGATGATGTATTCTACCGAATGACTCTAGAGAATAGAGAAAATGAGTTAATTGGTGCATTTCCAGTATTCAATCCGGAGGATTTGCCTCAAGTGCTGAGAGACACAGTGAAAAGAGCAGTTTGGGATTTTACAGGAGAGGATGTGGGATTGATGAATAATGTAGATCCAGTGAAAATTGCAGTAAAAGAGGGAATTACATATCCTAACATTCCTCAGTACAAAATGACACCAGAAATAATTGAAGGGATAACTCCTATAATTGAAAAAATGATTCAGCAGGGAGTTCTGAGAGAACTACTGAGTAGTCCGTGTAATTCACCGATAATGGGACTGAAAAAGCCCAATGGCAAGTTTAGGATCGTGCAAGATCTGAGAAAAGTTAATCAAATTGTGGTGGCATGTTGTCCCATTGTGCCAAATCCATCAGTGATTCTGTATCAAATTCCACATGATGCTGAGTGGTATACAGTGATTGATTTGTGTCATGCGTTCTTTTCAATTCCATTGCATCATGACAGCCAGCCGATTTTTGCATTTAGGTTTGGCCAGCGTATCTTAGCATGGTGTCGTATCCCACAGGGGTATACGGAGAGTCCTTCGATATTTAATCAGTTATTGAAGAAATCGTTGGAAAGTTTGATCATGCCTGAGAGCTCAGTGCTAGTACAATATATTGATGACCTACTTGTGGCATCAAAGACACGTGAAGCTTGTGAAGTGGATACCATAGCTTTACTGAATCATCTGGCAGATGGAGGGTTAAAGGTATCTCCAGCCAAATTGCAATTTTGCAAGAAAGAAGTGCATTATCTTGGACATAATATTGAAAAAGGTCTGAGAAAAGTGACTACTGACAGGATCAAAATAATCAAAGAAATGAAAGCTCCGAAAACCCAGAGAGAAGTGAGAATGTTCCTGGGTATGGTGGGATATTGTCGTCAGTGGATAATTAATTTTTCCCTGATAGCAAAGCCATTGATTAAATTGACAAAAAGTGAAATGACAGATCCGTTAGATCTGGATGCAGAACAACTGGCAGCATTTGAAGAGCTCAAAACTAAAATGTGTGAGGCTCCAGCTTTGGGTATGCCAGACTATGAAAAAGAATTCGAACTGTACTGCAGTGAGAGGAATGGATGTGCACTTTCAGTGTTAATCCAGAAACATGGGCAATTGAGAAGGCCTATTGCATACTTCTCATCGACACTTGACACTGTAGCCGTGGGCCTACCAGGTTGTCTGAAAGCTGTGGCTGCGACATGCAGAAGCCTGGAACAGAGTGAGGGAATCATAATGGGGTATCCTGTAAGGGTATTCGTACCTCACAATGTGGCAATTCTTTTGACGAGAAGCTGAACTCAGCATATGTCACATAGTCGGCTGACTAAATATGAAAAAGTGATTCTGGGAGCATCAAATGTGACTCTTGAGAGATGTGTGAATGTGAATCCAGCGACACTCTTGCCAGATATTGAAAATGTGGGTATAAAGTTGGAAGATGATCATGATTGTTTGGATGTGCTTGAGTACTGTACAAAACCGAGACCAGACATAAGGGATATTCCCTTATCTGAAAATGACCATGTGTTGTTTGTGGATGGATCATGCCTGAGAAATGATAATGGTGTGCTATGTGCAGCATATGCAGTGTGCAAAGTTTCAGAGATCATGGAAGCATCACCATTGAAAGGAGTGAAATCTGCGCAAGTTGCTGAATTAGTGGCATTGACAAGAGCTTGTGAGATTGGGAAAGACATGAGAACAACCGTGTTAACTGATAGTCAGTATGGTTTTGGAGTGGTGCATGATTTTGGCCAACTGTGGCTACAAAGAGGTTTCTTGACATCGGGTGGAACCCCGATAAAGAATGCTGAGTTGATTGGAAAATTGCTTGAGGCAATACAGCTGCCTAAGGAGTTAGCGGTTGTAAAATGTACCGCACATGGTACAGGGGACGATTTTATCTCTGTTGGTAACAGGTTTGCCAACGATGTGGCGCAATATTGCGCTAAGACCAACCAATCTATTAACCGGAGTAGGATGGAGGAAATGTCTCTCCTTTCTGTGATGTTGACTAATGTCCTAGAAACGTGGGATGAAGTAAAGCAGTTACAAGATGAGGCAGGAGAGGAAGAGAAACAAGATTGGGTTAAAGCAGGATGTGCTCCAAGAGAAACAGACCATGTTTGGGTCTACAGAGATGGCAGACCAGTAATGCCAAACTCAATTTTGTCGTCAATGGCAAGGATGTATCATGGCCAGGGACATCTGGGGAGGGACGCAATGGTAAGGTCCTTTAAACAAACCTGGTACAATGCAAAGTTTAGAACAATTGCGGAGAGCATTTGTCAAAGATGTTTGATTTGTCAGCAATTTAACACTGGGAAAAAGACAGTGGTGAGTTTGGGGACAATAGGCAGAGAAGGAGGTCCTTTTACAAGAATGCAGATTGATTTCATTGAGATGCCCCAAGTGAACAGACTGAGGTATGTCCTAGTGGTAGTCTGTTTATTTTCAAGGTGGGTGGAAGCTTACCCGACTAGAAGAAATGATGGATTAACAGTGGCAAAGTTACTGTTAAGGGAGTTGATTCCTAGGTACGGGTTTCCAGTTACAGTTGAGTCTGACAGAGGTAGACACTTTCAAAATGAACTCATTGGTTTGATTTGTGAAGCATTGAAAATACAGCAGAAGTTACATTGTGCATACCGACCAGAGGCTTCTGGTGTGGTTGAGCAGATCAATGGCACAATCAAGAATAGGATTGGAAAAATGTGTCTAGCAACTGGTATGAAATGGCCGGATGTGTTACCTCTTGTCCTGATGACAATGAGATCTACTCCAGATAGAACTACTGGTTTGAGCCCGCATGAAATAATCATGGGACGTGCTATGCGCCATGCATTCGTGCCAGTGAATAAATTGGTGTCAATAACTGATGACATGATTTTGGATTACTGTAAAGGCCTGGCTGACGCAGTTCATTCTGTGTTTCACCAGATTGGAGAAGAAGCTACCACACTTGAGAAGAAACAAGCCCATGATCTGAGTCCAGGTGACTGGGTAAGGATTAAGGTGCACAGAAGAAGAAATTGCTTGATTCCAAGGTGGGGAAGGCCGAGACAAGTCATTCTGACTACAACGACTGCAGTAAAGTGTGCTGGAGTGAAGCACTGGGTACATGCAAGTCATACTCTGAGAGTTCCAAGCCCGAGAGAGGGAACTGGTGAAGAGTATTATGAAGAGTCAGATTCCAGTGATGGTGAAGATCCTGAAGATACAGAATCAGTGAGAAAAGAAGCGGAGAGAGCTTCAAGAGATTCACTGCGAGTATCAGAGGGAGAATCTAATTCTGTTATAGAGCCTGAAGTTTCAAGTAGCAGTGGGAGTAAAAGAAAAGAAAAGAGGAAACACATTGAGCCCACTCCTGAATCAGAAAAGGAGGAGATTGAAGAACCACTTGAGATTATCCTTGAAGAAACAGGGTCAGAAGAAGATAGAGAGGGACAGATTGCGGAAGACCCCCGAGGAGGTGTAGGGAACATTGATGAGGAGCTAGGTGAAGGGACAAGTAGACAGCAAGAAGATTGCGTGTCGGAGACCCGAGGAGGGACAGAAGTAGGGAAGTCTCAAACAGTGGTGGAAAAATCTGTGGAGAAAAGAAAAGCTACTGGGAAACGGAAACAAGAGGCACTTGAAACAGATGATGAAGATGAACAAACAGAAGGTCGAGTTCTGAGAAAGAGAACTTCGGTTGGAGAAAAGAGTGTTAAACAATTGAAGCCGAAAAAGGTTGTGAAAGGAGATCGTTGGCCTAACAACCGAGTAAAGAGGGTGAGATACAGAATAATAAGAGCAAATTCATCAAAAGCTGAACAAGTGAATGAAGTATCAAGTCAAACTTCAAAAGCTGAAGAAAAAGAATCAAAGAAATCAAAAGAACCAGTAGAAATAAGAAGAGTTAAAAGACCCAACCAAAAGTACAGATCACCGGAATGGTCTTATGTGATACTGTCTGAAGAAGGAAAAGAAGAAACAGTGACTCGAGATAATCCGGAAGTGGTCTTGAGAAAAGTGGTTGAGGAAGATACTGGTGAAATTCTGAAAGTACTCTTGACTGACATTGGAGAAGAGTCGAGTACTGAGGATTCCGACGTTGGAGATCTGATACAGTTTGATGTTGAAGAAATTGAAGTGAAAAATGATAAGTATCCAAACTGAGTGAAAGAAGGATTCACTTGGATCAAGTGAATAAGGAGATCATTTGGATAGACTGAAAGCTGAAGAGTTGCAGAAGAATTGAGGAAGTTCAAACAGTAGTGGAGTAGTAGAAGATAAACTAAAATGGCTGACATAGAGGAGAATAGAAATAGATGTGCCTTTTTAAAGAGGTGGTGCAAAATGTGCTGCTGTTGTACTGGATTATTAATGCTTCTATGGAGTGTTTTAATTTTATTAGTTACTTTTAGAGTAGAATTTGGAATGGATATAGCAAATGTGACTAATGAAGAGAAGAATTCACAAAAAGTAGTTCCAATTAGAAGTAGTGGTTACATACACAAGGATAGGTTAATTAATAATTTTTCAAGTAATGTTTTTTCTAAACTGTTATATGAATATGTGAAGACAATGGAAGTGAGGGATTGCTATGTCTGCATGCAGTTACCTGCATCCGTTTCAGAGGGTGTTACTTATCACCATTTACCAGCTACATATGGTATTTCTTGTAGTATTTTGAGTAGTGTTTTTTATTTGTTAGGGAAAATAGATTATAAAATGTCTAACAGAGATAGTATTTTTGGGCACTTGCCAATGAACAAAGAGCTGAATCCAGCTAAAGAAGCTAACACTTTTGGTGAGATTTTTATTGAAGAAAAAGGACTAACATTAGATTACATTTTTAAGAATAATTTAACTTGCAATTTGAAAGGAGAGGAGAAAGCTTTCCTGGACATGGTTGAGGAAAGGAGAATGAACATGCATGAGAAAGGGGGAAAATATGAAGTGAGTGAGACAATTTGGGACATTGAGATGGGAAAGGAGTTGAGGAATGGGGCTAGTCCAACTTTGGCTCTAGATGCACCGCAGAAGGGTAAACTATGCATTACCAGAAGGAAATCCCAATATGATACATATTTTGTGGGAACTAGTGAGTGCCATGATACATACTTCATTGCGACAGGTTGGGGTTTCAGAGGTGGAGAGGATACGATTTTTCCAGGAGTGTACTATGTGTGTGGGAACAAGGCTTATTACAAGTTGCCTGACCATTGGTATGGCACATGTTATGTGGGCCTGGTTTTCCCTAAGATTTTTCATACGGATAAAGTAAAAGATGTAGAAGACATTAATCTATTAACACTTTTTAAGAGAGAAACTTGGTCTGAAATTGTGGGTGACATTTTTGGGGTTTTAATTCCAGCAGTGGGAATTTCTTTAAATGCTTATGGAATCCGGAAACTGTCCACAGTGGTTGATCGCTTATCGACAAATACCGCAGGAGGGTTTCTTTTGGTGAATACGGAATTAAGTGCCGTACGTGCCATGTCCATGCAAAATCGACTTGCCCTTGATATTCTTTTGGCTAAGGAGGGTGGAGTTTGTGGAATTTTGAAAGTCCAACATTGTTGCACTTACATTCCTGATGAAAGTAAAGACCTGAAGGTCTATATCAAAAATATTACTGATTTGCATGAAGATTTAGTACCACTTGAGACTGGGAGTTTATGGACTAAACTAGCTAATAAAATGATAGCTGTTAAGGATTTTATTGCAAAAATAGGTAGTACTATTATAGGTAGAATATTGTTTCCTTTGTCTTGTATAATTGTTGCGTTACTGATACTAAGATTGGTGTGTGTGTGTTGTAAAAACAGGAGAGGGAAAGAGAAATTTTATGAAAAGAAAAATAAGAATTTGAAACTTTCAAAGAGAGAACCAGAAGAGATTGAACTAGAAGAATTAAGGGAGAGTGTTTATTTAGAGACAAAGAGAGATGATGAAAGAGTGACTGGTGTTTAAATGTTGTCTAAAGGGAAGAGACATTTCTGATTTCCTAAAATGGGACTAAATTTTCACTAATTTTTTTGGGGGGTTTATTTGGTGATAAAATCACCAAAGGGGGGATTGCTGGAGCAGAGTTTTCTTTTAGAAAATTCTGGGCTTTTGAAGCTCTGGCATGTCTATGCGTTTTATTAATTTTATTAATAATTGACAATTAATTATTTGTCTTGTGAAGGTATGTTTCAATAATCAACTCGTTTGTCCTAACATAAGAGAAAGTTACATGAGGGTTAGCTTATGTGTGCTGTTCATGTATTTACAATAACGTGCAAGTTTTCATGTTTAAACGTTGCTGTGTGCTATTTATTTTGAGCACAAAACGCTGTCAGAATTAATGCTTTTTATGTCGCAAAGCTAGATAAATGCATACACATAAGGGTATTAGTGGGGTTAACACTGTTTAATCATTATGTTGTATTAACGTTGTTTTTATTTCTTTTAAATTGAGATGGTCTATTGTGGCCTATGGAGGCCTAATTCTTGTTGGCTGATTTGAGAGCCTGGCCTCGAGTGAATATTTCTGTGATGTGGCAAGAGAGACCCCTGCTGGAAATCGGTTGAAGACAACTGACCGTAGTCCTTCTATAAAACTTTCCATGAGGACATCAGCAGTTTGGAGGATCTCCAAAAGAAATGATTTGTCCTTGGTGCACAAAGGAGCTTCTGAAATGAACAATGTGCTGAAGCCGGGTTGCCGAGGGAAATGAACGAGATGGATACTTTAATAGTTTCTGTTTCTTGGTTCCTGTTCCGTGGTTTACGTATTGTGACTTTTCCTGAGCGGAGATTTCAAGATGTTGCAAAGTTACATCTCTTCCTTCTCGTTCTGCTCAGTGATACAGTTTTACTTGCCAATTTTATGTGAGTTTCCATTGTATTTTTCATTATAAAAACTGTTAGCTTAGGGAGGGCTCCCTCCACTCTTTCGTCGCCTTTGCCGCGTGAACTTGCGTTGCTGAGGCCTGATGCTGAGGACTGTCCTGAGAGACTTTACCGAGAGACTGGTCCTGACCCGTTCTGACACTTAGTTGGAATAGGTAACTATGAGAAATGATTTATTCTGATTGATTTACTTTGACTAATTTTAGATAAAGCAATATAACTTTTAAACATGGTGTTGAATATTCTTTCTTGTCAATTATTGGGTACATTTTGATTATTGTTGTTGTATAGTTTTCATAGAGTATGATTAAGGATAACCACTATAATCAGATCCTATCGTCCTAGATATAGATGCAGGGTTTTCCTTCCCACAGGTCTTTGCTGGTAGAGTATTTGAGCGTATGTTAGTGAAATGGGCCCTAGCGTATGAAGAATGTATGTGCGTGTAACTGTGAGATTACTCTATCTGTGGTAGTGGGCATATTTTTGATACCCTGATCTGTATCAATTTCATGCACCACAGCTCTTTAAATCAAGATTTTGGGCTCTTGGCTAACAAGCCTGTTTGCTCTGGAACTGCGTCACTCACAGGAAAGATCAGCACAAGCCAATGCAAGATCGTCTCTTCGAACTGCCTCATAACCACTCGTAACGCCCAGTAGCTGTTCATGCTCTGCGGACCTCTGACAGCAACCCGTCTCCACGAACAAGGTACCTCACTAAACTTTAGAAGGTGCAACTTCAGCAGGACGTGTTTACCAAGGTCTAGCGCGAACTCAAGTAACCTTTAGCACTATTAACTTTTTTGCACTGTTTTTTCATTCATTCTTTAAAAATTCACATATAGACTTCTTCTGATTAGAGTTTTGTCATGTTGGTCTTGTGTTACTCAGATAAATATTCTCTATTTTCCTAAACCTGAGTGGAGTCTTTTTGTTGTGTTTTCATTGAGTTACTGTAATTTAAGCGTTACAGAAATACATTATACATGACTTAAGTTAAGCCTCACTGCTCTGAACCAAGCTACTAGAGCGTGAGTAGAGATTCATGTAGGGTGTGTGTCTGACCTACCCTGACTAGGGTGGTGGGCCCTGCCTGGACAGGGTGCAAATCTCTGCCAACTAGAAACCCCATTTCTAACACATGCTATGCTCATGCATTGTCCAAGGACAGTGGTTGAATTTGCTACACCCTTTTTCCTTGGCCAAGGGCCCTTTGTTTGGCCAAAGTTGACCTTTGGCTTTACAAAGATATATACAAAAAATGCCAGGAGGAAGTGCACTGGTGACCTGTCACTTACTTCTGTGCCCTATTCTCAATCAGAACCTGATGCTTCAACAAGGGCCACCTGATGCGCCCCATAGTGGGTCACACACTGTTATGAGCCAGGCAAAAGTGGTTCAGATGCTACTTGCCCATGTGCCCTGCTTCTGAACAAGGTGAATGGACGAGTGTCAGCACCCACTCCTGTAAGATTAGCCCCTGCTCCTAGCCAAAACATGGAATTTGGTGGTAATTACCTTTTGTTTCATCTCAGATTGGCTTATCATTATGGCCAGGACAACATATTAAAATGTGGCCGATCTTATCTACACACATATAAACACTGTAACATTGGCATTCCTGTTGTGCTGCTTACTTTTAACATATTTTTTATTTTCCTCCCAATGTTTGGGATCATGGGAAGGCGAAGTTTCTGGGGTTCATATTATCTGTACATGCCCAGTTGAATGTTCGTAACTTTTTGGCAAATATGCATACTTTATTATGCACACTGGGCAATCAATCACGTTTTAGGTTAAATCTCCAAAATGGCTAACCAGATTTTCCAGTAAAAGCACTGAATCACTGATACGCTAATAGGTCACTGTACCATGTACCATGTGGAGAAGTGTGGCTCAATGATTAGAGTGGCAGACCCTGATGCAGAGGTCTAGCCCGGGACCAGGGTTCAATTCTGAGCCTTGGCGGGTCTTGGGCTCAAAATTCCACGGACCTGATAATTCTCGCCTCGGTGCCATTCCAATCATGGAGTCCCACTCTGCAACTCTGGGCAATAGCTTGCTTAATCTCCACAACGGCCCCCACAACGCTAAGGATGCCTGGCCTCCACCTTGGGGCTGCCCAGGAGTGGATGCCTCACAGGGAAAGCCAGGATGGGTTCCACAGCGGTATTCGTACAAGCGCCTTGAGACCCTTGCGGGTGAGTAGTGCGCTATACAAGTATCAATTTACATTTTACATTTTTACCATAATATTTAATGACTGTCCATTTAGCGGTAACAAAGTAATACACACACAAATATCCTATGGATAATCCCATCATTGGCAAGTGTAGGCCAGAATATTCCCAGACACATCAGATGCATGGACTAGATGTGACATGCTGGGGGCCGACCTGAAACACATGATATGGGATTTCCCACAATTATGGATTTACTTGAACACCATATAATCTAAAATGGAAAGAGTAATGAGCACAGCAGGCATCTTGTTCGGGGAGGTGGGGGACCTGGATATAATGCCAAGACTAGCAAAGGTAAGGTTGCAACTCTCTTCCTAGATCCAGCCCTTTTTGTCCAAGAGAATAATCACAATGCACTGGAAACATCCAACCCCATCTAGTCTGGACCAATGGCTGAGCAAATTTGACCCAATGGGTGATGGGCAAAGCAACAGCATTACATAGAGACAATGCCAGAGGCCTAGACTATCAACCGATAACCCAAAGTTAGGAGATGCTCCTCTCCAGGCTGACGGATCCACCTCCGGCATCAACATCAGACTCCTTGCCAGTGGGATCCTGGACCCCTCCACAAAATAACACATCTACCCCGCGCCAAGATCCCTGCTTGGACTCACACCATCCTAATGGCTCCGCCGTGAGGGTATCAACGTACAATACATCCCTGACATCTCTATTAACCAGACCACCTCGAATCTTATGCTTCACGAAAAGCACCAGCTGAAACTGCTCCAAACACCAACGATCCACAAACAGGGAGCACCATGGGGCACTATACCGCCCTCTCCACTGGTTGACTTCACGGATTCCACTGCAACCCCATGGGAGGAGCTTGGTAGGAGGATTGCCCCCTCAGTATCACAAGGGCCTCGGCCACCCCTCATAAAGGACTCCCCTTCCAACGCTGCCCTTACCTCATCTTGGTAACCTCTATCCCACCCTTTTACCCACCTGCTGGTATATAGGCAGGAGATAAAAACATTTGGATTTCTTATCTTCTATAATC
This sequence comes from Triturus cristatus, assembly GCF_964204655.1. Classification (NCBI taxonomy): domain Eukaryota; kingdom Metazoa; phylum Chordata; class Amphibia; order Caudata; family Salamandridae; genus Triturus; species Triturus cristatus. The sequence goes on from NC_140593.1 coordinate 281,307,017, forward strand.
TTTGTGGGTACTTTTCCTGCAGAGTAACCAGATAAGAGCGCAATTAATACATTATGAAACAATGGTTGCCGTTTAACTGGTTCCATGTATCTTTACTCTGCAAACGTATTTGGAAAACTCATTAAAGAAATATGTTTAACAAATATTGGCGAGTGTAAAACAATTACCCTCGACACTCTTGTAACATTTAAACCATTTGTAAGATCCACACCAAAGCAGTGAAGCATCAACATTAATTACAGAGTCAACATGGCACCACTAAAATAAAAGCCATTTACACAGCTCTAGTGTGGTTCTGGCGTCACTTTGCATGATTTGCATGCTTGTATTTGATGCTCAACATGAGGAGTCCATCCATATTACGTTATGCTGAAGTGAAGAACTGGTGAGAAAAAGAGGAAGCTTGGTTACAAGGGAACCAAAACACTGGGGGGCAGATTTACAAGCCCCTTGTGACACTTTTGTGCTCCCATTGCGTTGTGACGCAACGGCGCCGTAAAAAATGCGGCAAATTTACAACGTGGCGCATCTAGGGAGATGTGTCACGTTGTAAAGCCCTGCGTGACATTATACCTGCCTCAGGTATAATGTATGTAGGGTAGGCGTTCTCACTCAGGAAAGCCTCGTAAAAGTGACTCAGTCAAATCTACAAGATTTCACTGCGTGACTTTTAGTACGTCACTGCGTCAAAACCTTATGCCTGCTTCAGGCAGGTGTAAGGAGTGACACAGTGTATTGGGAATAGGCTGCAACACACGTTGCTGGAGTTCTGTCGTGCTTGCGACACGACTCCTGCAATGCGTGACGTTTCCGCCAACAGATGTGTCAGAAATTTTGATACATCTGTCAATCCTTGCGTCATAGTGCGCCGTATTGTAAATGCGGCGCACCTCTGGTGGCGCACAGGTTTTTCACGCAGGCGCAGGGAAACTGATGCATCTATACAGATGCAGCAGTTTCTTGTAAATCATGCCTTTGGTGAATATTTGGACAGAGTTTCTGTTGAGCACAAACTCAAATGCAAAATTGTAAAAGAACTATTGAGGTGGACCAAGCCAGGAATGTAAAGCTGGTAAAGCTAAGAAGCAGGTGCAAACCTAGATTTAGCTTTGGTAAGAACAGTAAAGGGAGGAAAGAGTAAAAGGAAGTGGGAGACTCACACAGAGATCTGAGTGATGAAGTGACTTAGTCCTGTTAAATGTCAAGGTGTTTTTTGGAGTGAACAATTATTTTGTATGGAATTTGAGAGGAAGGGACACCTTTCATGCTACTCATAATTTTAACAAAGGGTGACTGTAGCGCAAAAAAGAGAGGGCTCATGGTAATGGAAGAAAGAAAGGAGGAGAAGTCTTGAGCGAACATTCTGGCACCGTTTTCAGAGATCAAAGTAAATAGGCTACCTATAAGGATGCTGGTTTATTGTGAGTCAACATATCTCTGCTGAACCATACAGTGGAAAGGACTATGAGAAAGAGGGGGGGCAGGAAGATGGAAGTGACAATGGTAGTCTTCAACAGATAGCAAGGCTTGTAAAGAATGGTAGGAGTGTAAAGATCCTACTAGGAGCAGAGTTGTTAGATTGTTAAAGGATGAAATAAGGATGGTAAAGGATTCTGCTCCAGGATGGAAAGGGATGTTTATTCATTTATTTGCTTATGTGTTTGCTTGTTTATTTATTTGTTTGTTTATTTTATATAGCACAAATAATCTATATTTTGTTGAAATTGTAATGTAAACTATCACAAAACCTCTGCTACCATCCTTGTTTAACATTATTGTAGGTGATCTCATGCCTCAATGGGGTACCTACAATGATACTGCTGTTTATCAGCTCTCCTCCTTCCATCTCAACAATAGCCTCACTCAATAGTGCTCTAACCAGCGCTTCTCAAACTTTTGAGAACCACAACCTAATTTTGAGAACAACTAACGTTTGTAACCCTCCTAGCTTCAACTGACATGAGAAGGGCGATGTTTTAATGTAACTAAAGCATCATGTGGTAACTGTCACTTACAAATAGAATATTTTCCATTGAAATGGGCACTACATTTGCATAGACATACTGTTTTACTGATAAAACTATGTTGTACACAAATGATATAATGTGTGGAAATCGGGGCTCGATGAATATTTGTCATATGTGCATGTCTTCATTTGTTTTGATCCTAATACAATCTTTGTGTCCATCCCACTTCAGAATTACAACTGTTGAATGTGTACAGTTCATTTACTGGCATTTAAATTGTTTGTGTCTTACAAAAAATGACATCATACAGCCTTTCCTTTCACACTCCCACTTACCCCAGCAAGATTGTAATATATTTCACTTTACTTTTCCTTCTCTGACAGCAAGGTGAGAGGAGTTTGTAAACACCAGTCCCCTGTTAAGAAAACAAGCTTCAATTTGTCCGAAGACAAAGCCTGACATTTGACTTCAATCCTTGAAGCACAGAAAATGGAACAAGATAAATGCAGATTTAAAGACAGCTCCATTTATTTTTAGGACTTTCACAACCTACCAAAAATCAACTTGTGACACTGCTCTAAACCAATGAGGAGTGAAGCAAGAGCACCGCCTACAAGTAGATGCTAGCAAAATAAAGGTTCTCAGTGCTTTACCGAAAAGTGCATCTAGATTTTCTCACTTTGAATGGCGAACTGTTCCAGAGATCATTCTATGCGATCTCTTACCCATCTGAGCACATTTGATCGTGTGAATGCTCAGAAGAGGGGGACATTCAGATCTAAGTGCCTGTGATGGTACATACAAACAGAACCAAGCAGACAGACAGGTGAAATCAGGTGTGTAGAAATCTTTGCACATTCTACAGGGCTCTTAAATTAGATGTGTTGCTCTGCTAGAGCCCAGTTTACATCCCGTGACCCTGCAAGATGTGATCTCACTTTTCAAGATGACAGATGAGGTAAACTGCTGCATAGTATACATGCTGCAGATTTGTCACTGCATAAACTGGTAGTCCCTGAGAGTAGCTAATAAAGTTATTTAGCATTGGCAAAGAACATGCATGAACCACCAGGGCATGATGCTCCTACAGAAGAAATAGTAAAGAAAATTTGAGGAGCCAAAACATTTACAATCACAAGCAACAGATGGAATAAAAATGAGGAAACCTGGGATCTGGATCAGGGGTAATCTCGATAGACGTCATGTTGGGGAGGGGATGTGGTTCATCACTCAAGCCTGAGGGCAGATGGACCTACATTTTTTGTTACCAGCAGGGTCAGACTGAAAACAAGAATAATACCCTTGCAAAAATGTTCAAATTGACCCCACACTGCAAGAAGCCACAAATAATATGGGGCAGAGGGAAGAAAGCTGGGTCAACACAGATCAGCCTGCTCTGAAACAGTCCCTCTGCGTGCATTCCAACCTGGAAAACAAAGTGGCAGAATGGACAGACTATCCTTGATTTTCAGCAATGTTGGTATATAGTTTTAAGCATTTATTGCCTACCCACTGCTGGAATATGACCAAGCACACAAGAAGGTTGCAGAGTGAACCTGGAAGTGGTTAGCTCATGATCTCAGGTGCTTCTCTTTCATCCTCTGTCAGGAGTCAGATTTGTACTTTGAGGATATTTAATCTAATAAACTTAGAGACAGAAGTCTGGTAGAACATAAGTTGGTTTCCAGGAAACCAGACAGTGGATGCATAGGAATTCTCTTGCCATCCTGGTCCCATCCTTTCAAGTATGCCCCCAGTGGTAGTTATAAACACAGCAGACCTGAGAAGCAGGATTTGAAACTCATGCATGATTTGACACTACAGAGGTTGCTGTCAGTCTCCACCTTGCATTTTCTTTGAGGTTCAGTGAAATCATGTCTGCCCTTTCAGGTGAGCTTATTGTTTGATCATAAAAGCCATTTAACGCCTTTTTTGCACCTATCCAAATGCTAATCTCTGGCTGAGAGATGTTTGAGAGCAAATGCAAATTAGCCTCCTGGAATCTCAGGTAGGGAAAAGGTAGATTTCTAAAAGCTACTTTTTCTTAATATCTATCTGATTTCACAAATTAATTGGATTTTAAAAAGCTATTAACAACCATTGTTTAATTATTTTTTCTGGCTTGTCCCATTCCCCAGTTACAGTATTAGGATTTCAATCTGTACTCTGGTTTTCTACACAGAACGCTTGCCACAGTGAAAATAGCTTTTGGATGGTAGTCACTGTAAGGGTGTTACATTTAGAATATACATGTCCTATTTTTAAATACCATGCATCCCGCCTTGTGGGCCACAAAGCTTATATAGGGGTGACTTACTAGTACTTAAAGGGAGGTTTTGTCCTGTTAAATAAATTATTTTGACAGGCTAAATTGCAGTTTTTACACTGCTACATTTCGGCTACTCTGGTAGACCTGAAGCCATGCTTGCATTCCCACTGTAGTGTTGGCCATACTATTGAAATACTGATTGGTATTGAATAACTAAACACTTCTTGCCTTATGTAATGACCTTAATTTTGAATGAACCTATGAGGTTGGACCTGGAACTCTGATTGTAGTGAGTTTATTTCATTAGGTGTGGACTCAGTCTTACGAAAAGTTTGATACTCCCAATACTACATATCGAATATCTTAATTATTTTATTTACAGGATCAACACTTTCATATGGTACATTATGTCAACTGCACAACTGCAAACCACTAGTAGTACTTGATCAGTTAAACCTGGGCAACAAAGCTTCTAATTTAGAACATACATAATTAAGCCTGGGCATTGAACTACGCTCTGTTCGCGGAGCTTGCGAAGTTTAGGTAACTTCGCGATTCGCGTAGAGCGCGAAGTTGCAGAATGCTACGCAATCTACAGCGTAGCGTAGTAGCTTTGCTTCCTCGCACGCTCAATATTCATTCTCGCGCGCGCAGTAAAATCTTACAGTGATTCTGCGTTCGCCAACTCGCTTTTCTGTCCATTTGCGTGTGCCACGAGATTTGTAATATGGCCGCCCGAGCCCGCGAGAGTGTGCGAACGCGAACACGTCATTCGGGCACGCGAGCTGACTTCCGGCGGCTGTCTTGGTAAGATCGCGATCCCGAACATGCAAAAACTACAATCTGGCGAAGTATATCTCTCGAGCTTCATAAAACCTTCTCTAAAATGATCATTTTGCTCAGAAAAACTCCTCAGATTGTGATTTTGCTGTAGTCTTTTGTGTAAGGAGTTCTTTATTTTTTTTACTCTTTTTTGCAAGAGGAAGGAAGTGCCCCTGAGTCTCCAACTTCCTGTTCCTGTCCTGCAGGCTCCTCCCAGTGCTTTGTCCATGTGCTGTTCACTTTCATTTGGATCACCTTTTGTGTCTGTCTGCTGCATACCATTGGATTGGATTTATTTGAGGACTTTTTGATTTGAGATTTAATTTACAAGTAAGTTGGAGAATTGGTGTGTTTGTTTCATTGGGGCTTGTTTGTACCTACATTTTTCTGGGATTTTCATTGTTTTTAAAAATTATTGTTGTGGGTGGCCTGTACTTTCAATAGGGGCCTAGTTGTTTTTCTTTGCAATTTCAGCCAGTAGGGTACCCATGGGTCCATGTCTCTGTGGTGTCTGTTGAATTTAAACATCATGTAGGGCAGGGCATGGATGCCATAGGATTGAAATGCTAAATGTGGCTGTGGTGTATTTCACTGTTTGTGTGTGTGTGCGTGTGTGTGTGAAATACCTTTGTTGGATGTGTGTGCTTGATGTGTAACTTCTTTCCAATCCTTTCGTAGCACTGTTGATTTTCATTTTTGTATTAAAGTTGTGTTGTTTAGCAGGCCTCCTTTGTCCGGTCATTTATAGGCCTGCTTCAGTTCATTGTTTTCCACGGCCTGTTGTGACTGTGAGTGCTTCTTTTTCCATAAAGTCCTGCATTTCTTTTCTTTGTTCCCCATGGCTTATTCTTGTTGTTGTTGTAACTTGGCCATGTGTGTGGCGGCCATTTTGTGAAGGCAAGCATTGTGATTTTGCCATAGGCTTACATTGTCTGTCTTCCATTTCTTGTTGTTGTGGGTGGGTAGCGGCCATTTTGTGGAGCCATCCAAGCAGTGTGCTTGCTTTTGCCATTCTGTTCCAAGCTTGTGGCCTAGTCTGCCAGTAGGCCCAGAGGTAGTCATCTTCAAATCATGGGTGCATAAAAACAGTTTGTGTTGTCTGTTGAATTTTTACACCGTGCTTTTGCAATAGGCCTGCATTGTCTGTCTTGTATTCCTGACCTTTTCTTGTTTTTGTGAGTGGCCTGGCCATGTGGTGGCGGCCATTTTGTGGGACCAGCCACTGTGCTTATTCCATAGGCCTCCAAGCTTGTGGCCTAGTCGGACAGTAGGCCCAGGGGTACTACTCATCAATCATCGCGGGTGCATGGAAGTTAAACAACTGTTTTTGTGTTGTGAGTTAAATTTCAACATCATGTATGGCTTTGGATTGAATTGTAAAATGTGGGCTTTACTTTTTTTCTGGGGTATATTTCACTTTTTGGGTGTTGTAAATAAGTGCCTTTAGTTGTTATTTGTATATGTTCGTTGTTGTTGCTCCCTGATGCTGCATCCATCCCATAACATGCAAAAAAAATTATTTAGGGCAAACAGGCTACACTACATTTATGTTTTTGTTCTTTGCTATTCTTATTCTTCCTGAGTGTACACAGTACAGTACAAGGACACCAGAAGCTCTGGCCTTGTCAGTCTCATAAATGGCTATACTGTTGTTGTTCACTGACTTAATACAATTTAATATTTGTGACCACCCATCACACACTAAGAAGTTATATATTATATTATTGATCTTTTGACTGATTTTCTTCTGGCTTTTTTGCTTTTAGGTGCACAAAAGACGGAGGAGGTGTGTCATCATCGCCCGTTGTGGTGCCAGACCGACGTCCTGCTGCTGTACACGACGTGACGTGACGTGTGAGTGACCTGACCAGCCATCTCTGCAACTTGTGCAACTGAGTGCTGTTTTGACATCTGAAGAAGATGCCCCCAAAGAAAGCAGGTAGCAGGTCCTCCGGTACCAAGAAAGTTGCAATGGAGAAGAAGGAACAGAAGAAGAAGGAAGTGTCACTTAAGTCTGGTGTGCCTCCCAAAACCTTTTTTGGGACACCAAAAATGACGCCTGCAGCAGCGGTGTCCGGGGGCCAAGCTGGGGGCAGCACCTAAGCATCAGTGTGCCCAACCCACCAACCCAGGCCCAAGCAGATGAGTGTGGAAGAGGTAGCCAGCATAATGGTGGAAAGCAGTGATGCTGAGCCTGAACTAAACTTATCGCTATCTCAAAGTAGTACACAATCAATGCAGGAGGGAACACAGCAGATAAGTGGTCAACAACAACAGCCGCAACCACCGCCCACAATAGTAGCTGTTGTTCCTCCCGAAGTAGTGGCAGTTCAGGAAATTGAGCCTCATGCAGAGGAAGAAGAGGAAGCCACTCCTTCAGAAGTTCCATTGTCTTCCAAATCCCCAGCAAGGAAAAGGAGGGTTAGTACATCAAGTTCTTCGCCAAGCCCCCCTTCTGATGATCTAGCTGCCACTTGGAAGCCACAAACTGAGTCTGAGAGGGAGACACGTCACAAGAGCAGGCATGGGAAAAGGAAGGTTCCAGAAAGCCTTACACTTATGGAGGTTGATGTAGAAGAGCAGGATGATGATGATGATGATGAGCCAGTCATCTCAAACATCACTCCCGGTCCTGAGGAGATGGAGACCAACATTTTTACACTATCCAAAATGGCTGCGAGGGATGTAGCATGCATACCTCCAACACAGGTAACACCAACACGACCTCCAACTTCCATATGTACATTAGCAAAGGGCTGGCAGCGTCCTACATCCAGCACAAGCACCACCTCAGCAGAAGTAGGTAGTGGTACTGCACAGAGTCAAATTCAACACACACCCTCCAGTTCATCCGGCATTGGAAGTGGCACCTCCAGCAGGAGACAAAAGTTAAGCTCCCCAGTGTGGGATTTCTTTACGGTTAGCGGAAAGGAGGAGAACATTGCTATATGCTCCGTTTGTCATACCTCTGTTAGTCGTGGTAAGCTTGGTACAAACTATGGTACTGGAGGCCAAATTACCCATCTGAAAAAACACCACGCAATCCAGTGGGAGGAGCACCTTCGTCGCATAAAAACTGGATCCATTGCTGTTGGGGATAAACGAGTAGAAAGTCCACTCACGGTGGAACAGGAAGAAGAAGAAGAGGGAGACATTCTCTGTGGTAGTGGTACACAAAGTAGCCCTGTCCCCAGCACTGCAGTGGTAACGCCCACATCCTCAGCAACATCTCAGTGGCACATGAGTAAGAGTCAGCCTGAGACACCAAGGAGTACTGCTTTTTAAAAAAGTGCGACGTTGAGCACAGGAAGGAATACCATGCAGCCTACCATTCTTAGCATGTTTACTAGGCCGGAGGGGCAGTATGAACGCAACCACCCAATAGCATGTTTGTACAATGCGAAGCTGGCTAAAATGTTAGCACTGGACCTTCTCCCTTTTTCTTTTGTTGAAGGGGTGGGTTTTCTTGAATTTGTGACCACCATCTGCCCAAAATGGAAGGTTCCCAGCCGCTACTATTTCGCAAGAGTTGCTGTTCCAGCACTACATCACGACGTGCTGGAATTGCTTGGAAAAGCCTTAAAACAGAGTGCTGTTCAGAGTATCCACCTGACAACAGACATGTGGACCAGTTGCCAAGCCACTGATTACATGTGCATCACTGCACACTGGGTCTCTTTTTTGGGTGTTAAAGATGAGATATCTGAAGGTGTTGTTGACACCGCTGAGATTTTTAAAGACACTTGCAAACATGCAACTGTAGCCATGTTTGCTATGGAGAAATCTCATACTGCTGCAAACATTTTGGATGAGTTTAACAGCAAGGTGTTTGAGTGGCTGCGACCAAGAGGGCTTAACATTGGTTTTGTTGCCACGGACAATGGCAGTAATGTAGTTAGGGCCATGAAAGATGGTGGCTATTTCAGGGTCCCGTGTTTGGCACACTGCATTAACATTGTTGTTCAAGACTTTCTGAAAAATGAAAGCAAAGTCAGCAACTTTCTAACCACCTGCAGAAGAATATGCACACATTTCAACCATTCTTTTAAAGCCCGGAAGCAGCTGAGGGTCATTCAACGTGAGCATAAAATGCCAGTCAAAGCACTCATCCAGGAGGTGCCAACACGTTGGAACTCAACTTATTACATGCTTGAGCCTCTGTTTGAACAGTACATACCACTCAATGCTTATGTCATGAAAAGGTCAGGAGATCCTACTGTGAAAGGTATAACCGTTGAGGCGGCCCAATGGGATCTCGTTAAATGCCTGACAGAGATGCTACTTCCTTTTGAGGTCTTCACACGTGAATTCAGCAGGGAGGACTGTACTATGGGCCAAGCTATCCCATTGTTGTACATGCTAGAGCAAGAGCTGAAGGAGGTGTCAGAAATGTACGCAGGTGTGGATGACAAAGTAGACGCATATTATTTGGCAGACACCTTAGCCGTTCGCTTATCTGACAATACAAGGATTCAAAATAACATTGTGTCACATCGACATTACATTACTGCCTCAATTTTGGATCCACGTTACAAATTATTGCTGAGCAGTAATGAAGTAATTCCTTTTTCAGAAGTTGATGTTGCCAAGTACAAAACTTTGATAGCTGAGGAAGCCACTGACTTTGAAAACAAACGGATCTTAATTAGAGGCCCGCCACCACAGGGCAGAAAAAGTACTACAGGGCACCCAGAGTCAAGTTCTACTTCAGAGGCCGAGAGCAGTGCATTTGCCTCCCAGCAGTCAACAACACTGCCAGCAATAACATCAACAACAGCACCAACAGGATCATCAGCCAATTTAAAAAAACGGCTGTTGATTAGTTTCTACGGAAAGGGTTTTGTACGTCCATTACTGGTGCAAAGGCAAAAGAGGCCAAGCAAATTGGAGCACCCTTGAACATTAAGCGGATGGTTCAGGCATATCTAGATGACACAACAGAGGTCTTCATGGAGCAAAGCCCATTGGTGTATTGGTATGGGAAAAGAAGCCAATGGCCAGTGCTCAGCAGGCTGGCGATAAAGTATGTGGCTTGCCCTGTTGCAAGTGTCTCTTCAGAGCGTGTTTTCAGTGCTGCTGGTGCCATTGTTACTGTGAAAAGGACCAGTCTCTCACCCAAAAGCGTGGAGAGGTTAACCATGATCAAAATGAATCAGCACTTTATACCACTGGAGTACAAAATACATGAATCACAGCAGGAAGAGGAGAGCGACTTCGATGACATAAGTAGTGGGTTGTTACATGATGTACTTCTGTCCGAACCACCAGAGTTTGAGGACGAGCTCCTCTTCCTTGACAACTAGGCTTTCAAATTGTTCTTCCTTCCTTTATTTTTGTGTGTATCTGTTTTTCTGGTTCAAATCTAATCACAACAAATCCATCAACAGTCTCCTCTTTTTATTTCCCTATTGGAGTTGCACGTCTGTGCATAACTGTCCACTCCACTCCACAGAGTCCTGCTCCATCTTCCTTACTCTCCCTAAATACATTTCAAGCAAGCCAGACATTGGATGGAGATGGAGAATAGCACAATACATGTTGCCTCTAACAGTCCCTCCATAAGAAGTGAAACGTGACTACAGCTATATTCCGTTTTGTTTCCAAGCCGAAAGATACTCATCACTGACTGTCAGAAGGCTAGGCAGGCATCTGATCTGACAGCCAAAGAGAACAGCAAGACAGGTAATGAATGATTATTTTGAATGATGGCATGCATTGCATTGGATGCTTGCTGAATGTGCATGAAGTCGAACTATACTAGTTTATCTACAAAGTAAAAGTGACTCAGGTGACAGTCAATGTTTCCTTGTTGTTTAATAACCACATTGTACTCCTACCACTGCAGGTGCCAGCCAATATCCATTGCAATTTTGTAATATGGAATATATTATAAACTTAATCAGTAACTACAGACTGAGTTGGTGTTGGAAAACACGTACCACACGGTCATGATGCTGAGCATACTGTCTTTGCACACAGTCAGTCAGTTGGATCGGAGATAATTGATGGAATAACTGCGTTTCATGGACTGCCTTAAAAGGTAAACAGTTTCAACAAGAACCACAGCAGACCTGGGCTACATGTCCGTGTAGTGGTGTGGACTGGATTAGAGTGTAGTGGTATGAAGGACAGTGGCGCATTGATTTAGTCACTTCATTTGGAAAATGCTAGGTTGCTGCAGTGCATATGCCTTTTGTCTGGCTCTGTCAAAATTTAAGGTAAATGGGGGTAGCGTGCCTGGCCTGTGCCGTGGTTGGCCTGTTCTGTGGCTGTGCTGGCTCCTGTCCGGTTGTTGTTGTTGTAGCTTAATGCTGTAGAGTAGACACTATGTATCCTATCCAAGCCGCCTCAGTCTGAAAGTGTTCTCTCAAGAGTCTTGTCTGCTCTTCTTGCACTCCACTGTAATTGAGTTTATTTTTTTTAATTCAGTTATTTTTCAATACCCCTTTTGTTTTTCCATCTACACTTACAGGCCGGCCTTTAACCTGTGCTATAGTGGGAGAAACAACTCACACTTACCTTACCAATCCGCATTAGGCAGGCAGTGGTACCCAAGATTGATGTGCGGAGTGTCCATGGAAGGGAGGACCAAGTGGAATGACGAGAATGATGCAACTCCACATTTGGACCAGGATAATACAGTAACTTTAGTATTATTCATCATTCATCTTTAACTTTATTTGATTCCTTTTTTATCTTCAATCATTATGACTGTGTGTTGTGGTGTGTTTTGTAATTGATCCCTACAACTATTTTTTCATTTCCTTTGCTAGCTTGAAAAAAAAAGTGAGCCCGGTACAGCATGTAATTTGGTTCGGTCTGAGGGCAGACAGGCAAGGCAAATTTCATATTAATAATTTCTGCCCTGTACTGTCTAATTGTGTAGTAGTAGTTAGTAAGTTCAACTCATTATCATTAACCATCAAGTTTTCTTCATCAGCATGCATGCATTTCCTTTTTCTTACTTTATAGATTTCTTTGATAATGGATCATGGTCGTCTGCCTTCCAAGATTGTGTTTTACTTTTGTTGTGTCCATGCATACTGTCTGTTTTTCTTTGTCAAACCTTTCCCAAAACCCCCATTCCCATCCATTCATCAATCCCTAACCCTCTTCCCCTGGGCAGTGTGATTTATATTGAGGTGTGATGTGTCTACATTAAATGGACACCACCATTGATCACACGCTTGCTGGGGCAGATGTGGTGAAAGCAACACTAATTGAATTTCAACTAAGGCAGGGCAAGGATCTTCTTCTGCTTGCCCACCCATGCTGTACTTTACTTTGTTCTACTACTCCTCCCACAGTCTGTCTCAGTCAAGTGACTTTCTCTTTCTTTTTTCAAATGCTATTGCCAGTGTTTACTACTACCACCACAATAATGGCATCTTCTCCATTCATTTGGGAAACCAACCATGCAGCCATCAGTGTGCCGAACTTCATCATCATCAATCACAGGTAAGATACGTTTGGTGGGAGGTATAATGGACTAGGAGGAGAGACTGACAGTACTAGTATGACAATTAAAAATAACTCAGTGAGGGGTACCACATCTATCTGTTTGTGTGTTACAAAATTGGCAGATCTTTTAAATCAAACACTGGCTGCGGGCAACAAAGTAAGAAACCATGTGACGTAAATTGAATTCAGAAAACAGTAACCCACCACAAAACATGAACATCATATGTTTAAGTAAATAATATAAAATGTAATATACCCTAACAAAAATAAACTATCCCACTCTGACCTAACCCACCCCCCTCCCTAACCCCAACCAATGTCCAAAACGAAAGTCAAAGTCCCAAATGTCCGTAAGTGAAACCCCAACGCCCAAAACCCACCCACCAACAAAAAAAAGGGGCAAATGACAAGGTCCTATAGTCGACGGGCCTTCAGGTGTTTATCCACCAGGATTTTTACACGCTCCTCTAGGTGCTCCCCCAAGCGGGCCATCCGGCGGAGCAGCTGGCGGCGAAATGCCCTGCAGTTACATGCAGGGTGGGGGGCAGCAGTGGAAGAGATCGAGGCACGGTGGCGGGCGGCTTCTAGACCACGGCGCCGTAAAACTGGAGGCAGGGCCTGACTGGGGCCCGGGGCATTGGAGGAGGCTGCAGCTGTAGCCACCTCCTCCTCCTCCTCTGCCTGAGCCACCAGTCGGCGATATTCATCGCAAATGGCCTCCAGTTTACGGCGCCGGGCCCTGGCTGCCAACTCCTTCCTCATTGGTTTTGGTGTGGAAGGAGTATCTATATCAAGAAAGAAAAAGAACATGTTGTAACCAATACTCTTAGCAAAACAGAAACACTAAATTCATTCAACACATAGTGGCACAGTATCACTAGCAAGCATAGTACATAGCATTTATGATTTGGTGGTAAGTATCTATACTCCTACTTCCTCGGACTCTAACATTTGTGGGAGTTTCCGACATTATACCCGTACTATGTACTCCAGTACACACCAGTCGTATTGTTCTTATCTCTAGTTTAGCGCAATTACATAACTTTGTTGTAGCCGGCATGCCAGCTCAGTCAGCTAAGCTTGCACCCAAGAGAAACAGATATGAGTCACATGATGCAGACTCACGTTCGTTTTATTTACTACTACTGTCTGCAGGTGGAGAAGCTCATATTTTTGTATTACGGCTGGTGGCACTGGCCATACTCTGTCTGCTACATGAGGGCAAATGATCAATTTCACTTTCACCCTGCCCTGGGTACTACAAAAAGGCTGATTATTTATCGGATCCAATGATCACTGCTTATATTATAGATGGTAATACGACATCAGGTCAGTAGCGGTCAGTGGTGAGAGTGCTGCCGGGCGGTGACGTGGGAAGGTGCAGGGTGGGGGTAGTAAACTATGGATTACGGACAATCACAGGTAATTAAACAATACATATAAATAAATAAAACAAATTTTGTTGCACGCACTGCATCGCATTTGGCGGTGCAGTGCGCACAATGAAAGTAATTTTATTTATTTTTATGTTTACTTACCTGTATTTGGCCATAATACATAGTTTGCTTGCCACCCACCCTGCCCCTCCCCATGTCAACGCCCGCCAGCACTCCCACCACTTTGCTTTCATTGAATGTGTAACCAACAGATTGGCCACCCTTTGCAGGCTGGCTGACACAATCAAAAATACATTAACATAGGTAGGGAGTGGTCCTCGGAGTCGGAGGAAGGCGCTTCGGCTTGATAATATATATATATATATATATATATATATATCTATAAGACGTGCTTGCAAACTACTGCGAGTCAACTGTATTCTGAAAATACTACTTATATTCCCCTCCGCTTCGCTACTCTGGCGCAGTTTCTTTTACATTTTCTTCAAAGTAGGACTCTCCAGTGACAGTCTCCACCTATGCTGTCTATTGATGATAGTACATCCAGGCATACATCCATTAAAGTAAACGTCTCTCCTTCTTTTTTATATATCTCTTAACAAACCTTAGTTTGTTTCACCAACAACCACCCATGCGTCCACTCCTTCCTTGCTTGCCTTGGCTTTGAGTTTGAACCAAACACCGCTGATTCTTGCTATCTAGTACTATCCACCCATACTGTGTTGCCCACCCAGGCAGGCATCCTCTTTCACCTTCCACCCATCCTTCAACAACCCATGCATCTGATCTGATTACTATCAGCCACCCATGCATGCTTCCAACATATCCTTCTCTGCCAGTCAGTCACATTATTTATCTCGCCCGTCCTTCCACCCTTCTTTCCCTCTTTGTTCAACACATCCATCAAGGTCATCTGATCTGAGTTTGTCTTCTCCATAAAACCTTCACAGCTGATTTGGAGTCAAATAGAAGAGGCCATTGGTTACTCAACTCACGCTGCTAATGCTAAGTAAAGGGTGTCTTCTTCAACCGTTGTATAATGTTCACTACAACTTAAGTTGCACAGTACAGTGAAGTAGTGAACACACTTCCATCTAGTAGTAATGTCAAGAAGTAATGAATATAACTTACCACCGCCGGCCACTGCTGCTGGCTCCCCCCCTGTTGCTCCTGCAGGTGCCCCCAGTTCTCCCGCCCCCTCCAGAATGGCCGCATCGCCATCGCCGCTGGCCCTGCCGGCACTGGTGGTTGTTAGTATGCCTAGAAAAAACATTACACATTTTTAGATGCCTGGAAACCTCCCCCTATTTTATTAGTGTTCACTTGGAACATTGAAAAAAAGTTAATACAACATACATCAGCACTAGAGTAGTACAGTCCGTAGACATACACTAGTAGTGATATGGTTCCTAGGGTCATCTAGTCCTACTCTACTCTTTTGAAAGTTAGCCTGAGCCATGTGTAACCCTTTTAGATTCATCATGTCGACTACTACTCTTTTTGCGCATATTTAATTATACCTGGCAGCTTATTGACATGTGCAGTATACGCCTTTGAGGCCACATGGCGGTTGCGTACAAGTGAAGAGGTCGAAAAACAAGCCACTTTGTTATTGAGTTTGGTTAGTCCGTATTGCTTAGCCATCACATACATGTTACACTTTTTGCCATGACTGCGAAATGCTTGCATTCAGCAGTATACTATCTAACAGCTAACGTGCAGCATTTTTCTCATATAAGAGACCGAAGATTCCCTTCTACAAACCAGAGATTTACAGAGCTTATGATGCATGAAGTAACCAGTATTTCTACGTTCTACGGTGAGGGGTCTTCCAGAATTCAACAGATCTTTCTTTGGTCTTGTTCTTGTTGTCATGCACTTGTAAATGTTTACTGTTTTAATCTTATGCTTTTTGCTGGCATTGACGATGGCTGTAGTAAATTAAATTTCATATAACGACGTACAGAGCTTGTTACTTGTTTCAAATAAAGCTTTTGAGCTTACACATAGACTCTGTGGTATTTGGTGTGGTGGGGTAGACTTACACAAAATGGTGTTATGTTCTGGGTTGTCTGTCTCAGTCATCATCATTGTGTGTCTTCTTCGTGGGGGGGTCGGGAGTGGGACCCTAATGTAAGACACTATAGCTAGTCGGTCAGGGGATCGTGGGTTCTTCGGACTGAGGTGTGATGAGTAAGGTCCAACCTCCCATAACCAACATCCTATTTTGTTGTGCATAGTTCTGTATGTGGCTCTGCAGAATCACTACAACAGTAGTAGTATCATGTACTATCCGATCCAAAATACTAGTCAAATATCTGGTTGGGCATTTTGTTTGTGGGAATTGTCAAAGCCTCAACATTGAGAAGACTAGAAGAGGACAACCCAAAGGACCGGACACAGTGGCTAGAGCTATTGGTCAATCGGAGTTTTATTATTCCAAAGAAAACCTTCAATAAAGAGTGGGCAACTGTGCAAGCTTCGCTACAGACAGAATAATAGTAGTAGTAGTAGTACAGAGAGTCATAGCAGAGGCAGTTAGAAGGAACTTAGTTAGAGGCAGAGATAAACAGAATTTGGAAAGAGATAGTCAAGGTCAAAGAAGCTTTTGTAAAAAATAGAATTAGAAAGTGGAACCATAATTTATAGTTCGGAAAAAAAAGATGCAGTAAAAGTTAGGGAAATATAACTGTTAATATAACCACTGGAGGAATTACTGGGGCCAGCAGCAGGAGCCTCGGTAGAGGAGCGGTCCTGTGGTTCTCCCGCCGACTCGGACCCCGTCTTCTTGCCCATGAATGGTGCTGATGATCATGTAAAATATAATAAAGAAAGAGACAAACATTAAAGAGTGCTGTGAAACAAATAAATCATTTGGAAAAATAACATTTTAGGAAACAACAATTGCAATAAAATTGACCTATCTAATCAGATGGATCGACTTCTGGGCTGCTTGCTGGATTCACGGATCGTCTACTTGTTTATGAACACTCCAGTGTTCCATAATCATTCTGATTACAAATACTAACGAAGCCTAGTAAGTACCACCTGACCTACACCACCTATTCCAGACGGGCCAATTGTTCACTAAGTCTGCAATTCCATTTTTTTTAGCCATCAAATGCATAGATGAGATGGAGGACACATGCATAAATGTGTGCATCCATACAACAAATTGTGGGTTGGTTGCATGATTCTGATCTATTTCTGCTACTGACTGACCATGCTAAGCCTACCACTCACTAAACAAATTACAAAAGGTTCTACGGAGGACTGGGGTAAGCAGCACTCAGTGACAGAGGAGGCGTCATGCAGAACGCGTAAAACAATTATTAACTAATACTAACTAAACCTAGTATCCAATATCCATCCACCACTATTTCACAGGAGGACAATGGAAGGACTAGAGTCTCTCTAGCAAATCGCATTACCTAACTTCAGTTCTCTAAAATAAACTCTTACATTATTCAGCACAAGCTAGCGCAAAGTTGCAAACAAGTAAGAGTAACACCGAGCACCTGGGTCCTACAATCACAGAAGATTTTGATTTTTGGAACGTAATTTACCAGCAACGCGTAGCACGCAGCAGTAATCTTGTTATTCGTCAAAAATTGTATTTATACACAATAAGTTACTCACCAAGCCCAACGACCTCGACACCTAGCAGGTCCAACAGGTCCTGCTCCCGGTCCAGGATGTCGGACCACCGGTGGGCCAGCTGATTATGGGTGTGCCGGACCCCTGAGCACCGGAACACTGCCCGGCGCACCTTTGCCCATCGACGGTGACACTCCTGGGTAGCGTACCTGGAGCTGGGCCCGCCACCGGCTGCCAAGGTCAAGGGAAGGTGGCGCTGAATGAAAAAAACAAGGGCGGCCACGTCCGCCTCCCCAAAAAGTTGCCGGGCCTGCACCCCTGCAGGACGCATTCTGCCGCAAGGCAGGCGGCTCGTGTCCGCAGGTCCCTTGCCCTTTGCGCTACATGATGTGCCCTTGGCAATGGTTCTGGGGTGGGTGGGAGGCGGAAAAGAAAAGTTAGAAGGGGAAAAAAAAGTTAGGGGGAAGAAGTAAAAAAGAAGTAATAAAAGTAAAAAAAACACAGTAAAAGTAGAAATAAAATGCAAAATATAAACTTAGGGAAAGAGAGAGATAGATGATATCTAAAAAAAGTCAGAAAAAATGTTTTAAATACTAAGGATTACAAAGATTAAGGGAGGATAGAAAAGTAGGCTCAAAACCATAGCATAGAGTGAAAAACAAGATGGCCGCGCCCATTCGCGACCGCGTGGGTAAGTTTGCGCGATATTTATCGCGAACGTGCAATAATCGCCGCGAACAAGTAAAATGCGCTCCTGAACATGACATGCGCATCGCAAACACGCTATCCGCGACCCGGAACAGGAAATAAGGCATCGCTAGCGGGCGGGACAATTGAAAAACAAGATGGCCACGCCCATTGGCGACCGCAAGGGTAAGATCGCGAGATATTATCCCCCGAGCATGCAAACAGCTCCCCGAACACGCTCACCGCACTCCCAAACAAGAAAAAGGCATCGCGAACGGGCGCCCCAAGCAACTATGCACGCTCGCGAAGCTACGTGTAGCTCGCGTAGTGCAAGAACATCTTCGCGTAGCTTCGCGAAGTGCGACTACGCGAACTACACCCAGGCTTATACATAATACGGCAGTCAAACTAGCAATTGTCAGTGGCTTCAGAATTTCACTGATGAAATTACTAAAACACAAATGCGTGGTGAATGATATGTGGTTAGAGTAACAACTGTGCTGAATAACTCATGCATGACCATTGGCTATTAGCCATATCAAAAATGCATAGCTGGAGAATCTCCCATGACAATTAATGGAACATGATTTAAAAGAGTTCTAGTGAAAAGGTTAAAATTATTACATTTATTGGATAATATGGATATCTTTGAGTGTTGTTTTTAAGTGCACTACTAACGTAACTTAATATTAACATGAGAATCAACCCTGAAAGTGACAATATTTTCTGCCTATCTTGTTTATCTCATTCTTTTTCCTTTTCCTTAAGATCTTAACGTCTTGTTGCCAGTGAATTGATACCAAGACAATTTGAGACTGGTTTGATGAGGCTAAGGCAAAACATGTGTCTTCATTTCTAAATTTTGGCATCTCTGTTTTCTAAAATAATCATTGAAATACTGCACACATAAAAATACAAATAAAAGGGAATTATGACTGAACTGCAGATGTTGACAATTGTTTATTTTCATATTGCGTATACGTTTGCTGAGTATGTTAGAAATGGTTCACACTAAACCTTACTCAAAAAATTAAATTGATTGTATTCAAATTTTACTTGAATTGATAATTACTGCATTGTTCTGACCCAGCTGATAATAAGGGTTCTGAAATATTTTTACATTAGTGCCTTAAAAACGTGCAAAGGAAATACTCAATATTTAGCAATTTATTAAATCTAGTTTTATTACTTCATTTAAAGATTATCCATTTCCAGACACATTTGTCATGTTTACAAAGGTGTTTTTCTTGATGTCCTGTACCCTTTTTAGCTCGAGCCTAGAGTCAGTGTGCATGCTCTGCAAGACTTGTTGTGGTGGAGTAGGTAATAGAAGCCCCGCCCACTCTCCGCCCATATTTGCCATTGGCTTTTGTTATTGTCCCTCCTAAATGCTGGCTTCTGATTCGTAAATAGGCTTGTTAGTCCCTCCCTAGTACAGCCTCGTCTTCATTTGTCACCTCCCATGGTTACTGTCCCTTTTACTTTGGTTGTTACACGATACCTGTTATTTTGTCTTTAAGCACTATTTTCTTTATCAAGTTTCTCTTACTGCAGGCATGATGTGCTTTGGTGCCTTCTTTACAACCCTGCCCTCCGTCCTGTTGTCCGTGCCTTCTTTACCCCCTCCCTGCCTTCTTTACCCCTCCCTACTGTTGTCCGTGCCTTCTTTACCCCCCACCCTTCCTCCCATTGTCATGCCTTCTTTAACACCCCCGCCCTCCCTCCCATTGTCCGTGCCTTTTTTAACCCCCTGCCCTCCCTCCCATTGTGTGTACCTTTTTTTTACCCCCGCCCTCCCTCCCATTGTCCAATATGCCTTTTGCAGCACTGTAGGACACAGACTTGGTGGAGCCAGGTGGCCTGCCCATCTGGGGGACTGGCTGCCCAAGTGCTCCCTGGCTGCGGGGGTTTACGGATACATATTTGTTTAAACATTTTAGTATGACATATGCTTTGATAGTAAGAAGGCGAAAGTTGTGCTTGCAGCTGGATCGATTACGTTGTGAATTACATCTGTGGTCATCCTGGAGAGCAATATAAAACCTACAGTAAGATTCGATTGTGGGAAAGAAATTAAGGAGCGCAGTTAACTCGCGAAGTTGGCCCTGTTGTGAGGCAGGCTGTTGTGCCTCTCTGCCTCCTCTTGATAGGCAGTAGGCCCTGAGGTGTTCAGACCACATTTAGAAGCCATGATGACCCCAGGGGCCTATCGGACACCTCAGCAGCCCCATCTATGAGCACCCCCTCAGTGTTCTACACAGAAAGGGGCCACCCGCAGCTTGTCAGCTCAAGTGTATGAACATGGTCACTCTCCCTTGCCCCATAAGGATTCCTTCTGCCATGACCCACCCATAAAAGGCTGTGGGTGTCATTATATTTGTGACCTGCTGCTGTGAGTGCTGGGTTCAACATTTTTGCCAGAGCTTATTTTGTTTTCCAGTTCAACAATTTTACAAGGAGATGCCTGTGTGCAAGGATGTCTGCATAGCGCATGGCAGGGCAACAGGCTAGCCCCCAGAGAGATGGCGCATGAGCAGTTGCCCCTCAGAGGTGGGTGTCCCTGCTTTCTATGTTGGCCTGCACTGGTCAGCAATTTCAGGGTGCTAGCGGGGGGCTTCAGAGGGTGCATTGATTGATTGGATCTATATGGTCATTGTTCATTTCGGCCCTGTTACACTCTATGTTGACTCCAGTAGTGGCCCAGTCCCCTAGAAGGGGGCAGGGTAGGGGGCAGATGCATGCCCAGTGGAGGGGATGTACACGGCATGTGAGCAGGTCATGTGCAAATTATATAGAAATACTTGCTTGGTAAATTGAATCGAGTGTCAAACCACCTGTATTATATTTAAAGGGAGAGTCAGGTATCTTAATATCGGTGCGCTGGGGGAGGGGATTCAGATACTGCATTGTGTAGTAAATTTACGTAGCTCCTCTATGTTGAGAAAAGAAAATGAGGGAGCATTGGCCTAGAAAACAAGCTGGGCTTGTGGCAGCCGTCATCAGTCTTTTAGGAAGCTAAAGACCGGAACTGGCTGAGACCAGCTGGCGTGTAATCACAGGCTTGAACACATACTGCTTATCACATTAACACCCATCCTGTTATGTTTACCGGCGGCGGGGTGCAAAAGTGGCATAAAACTATGGGGTATATTCACAAGGAACTATCGCCAAACCAACTGCACTTTATCACAGCCAAAGTTTTGATAAAAATACCTCCAGATTCACAAGCTGATGTAAACAGCCCACAGCACCAGTTTACTCGCGATAGCATCCACTAAAAACATCGCCACACATGACCCGCGCAACTATCGCTAATGAGATGCAGAGTGGGCGTTCCCGTGCCAAAATCAGTGACAACATCACACCACAACATTCTCAACAACCAGCCACATCAGTAATAAAAACACAAAACAAGCGATAAGGCGCGTTAGCACCAGGAAAACTACACCTGCTCTGACCTGGTGTAAAGTCGGATGGCAGCCTGCACCACAAAACGGAGACCAGCCCAGGCCCACACCGTAAGGGCAACAGAAGCCATGGAGCCACCCATCATGCGGCCCGGACACCCAAGGGGGACACAACACCCTCCAACACCACACCCAGGCCCGCAACACCACCCCCCGGGACCACCCCCAACCCCGGACTAAGAAACTGCACACCAACACCACGAATCACAATACAAACATTTAGCCTGATGTCGCACAAGCAGGAAAATCAACAGACATGCGTGGCCAGGAAATGGAAACTCGGTCAAACAGCAATGCAATCACCAACACAAAACACCATACAAACAAAAGCCAAGACAACCCTAAGGATGAGTCCTAGCGGCTCCTCACTGGACAATCCGTAGCACACAGCCTGGAAGACCAAATCCAAGAGAAGAAGGTGTGCCATGCGCCCAACAAAGGAAAGAGAGGGAGAGAGCTAGGGAGAGAGACGGAGTGAGATTGCACAAGCAGCATAAGGCCTCTCAGGCACCTGGCTCCACATGCCAACATGCGTGTGTGTATCACCATCCGTATACCATGAGTCCAAGGCCGTGTTCCAATCTCAGCGCCAAAGCCACATCACATTCCGAAAACGCAAGTAGTAGTCAGACAAATATAAGGGATGAAAGCACCATTGTTCCAATGCAGAAGGCAGGAGGACACCTGCACCTCTGACCTTGGTCCAGAACGCGCTTGGAACACCCTGAGAGAGATGCCATGGCAGATGGTGACGACTCCCACACCACGCATTCTGCAAATGAACTATCTGACTTATCCACACCCCACACACAGAAGCCCCTGCCTGTGGTACCCCCACATAGGATGTCACTGAAACAGCAACCCACTCTCCCCAACGTTTTCCACACATTTGAATCATTGCTCAGAGCTGTGACATAACAGCTTTGCTTGGCAACGTTGCCAATTCGGACACACAGCTGGGGCAGAGCACACACATGGCAATGTAGCACGACATGTGAACCTGTCGGACCCTCACACCTGATCACTGTCAGCAGAGCAGACAATCAGCGCACTCCGGAGGAAGAGCACTATGAAAATCCCATGGGCAGTGAGTCGTGCCCCCTCACACGGGGCAATGGGCATATGCCAAACAACACATGACTCATCATGCAAGGCAAGGTTGGCTGAGAACGTTGCCATCCGTGATGAATGTTGCCCATTTTAGCCCCAACATTTTCTGAACCTCTACATGTACCCATGCTGCGTGTAAGTGTCTTAAGCATGTCCCTGCCTGTTGTGGCCGTTGCCTAGTCCGTACTGACACGCACATGCCAATAAAGTCTATGCAACTCCACTGGTGTCTAACTGTGAGGCGTGTTGTGTGGATTGTCCACTCGTGTGCCACAATGAGCATCGTCCCTACACAGGGAGGAACTGACTGACGCATGTGCAATGGGGCTGTGTCCCTTTGGCAAGCTCCACCTCTGTGAGCCAGACATTGTTTTTGGATAGGTGCTGGACACCATGTGCGCTTACGTGACCTCAGCAATGTGAGTATGGTGTTCAACCTCTGACCATGTGGAGCAATGTCATATATCACAACAGAATGTGTCCACATAGATGTGTGTGAGTAGGTATGCGACGTGAACTTCTGGTGTCACATGTGCTGTAGGACATCACTCCGGGCCTGCTTTCGTTTGGGTCAGTCCTACACACAGCCCTATTCAATACATGGATGTGTGCCTACGTTGGGGGTGTGAGATTGTTGTTGATGTGCAATGGGGACACAGCTAGTACTCACTTTCACAGTCATCCATTTGGTAATGTGTCTCAGGGATACACATGCGCATAGATGTCAGTTACCAGGGTGTACCTTCATGTGCAATCATTGTACCTGCATCCAGCCATACCTCCATATGTGAGTGAACATAGTGATGACACATCTGTGTGATTTAGAATGTTTTATTCACATTCAGGTGATTGACGGAGCTGGGGCTGTACATGGCCATCCAAGCCCACATCACATGGAAGCCCAGTGTTGTGCCAATCAGAGACCTCTGGGGATTGCACAGTGATTGGGAAGAGGGAGAGTGCAGTCCGCAGCAGGAGAGCTGTATAATTGGCCAGCAGTGAAGAAATGGCAGTCCGTGTAAAGGTCCGGGTAGAAGTCGCAGAGTGTACCGGGGGTCAAGATGAGGTGTTTCCCAGGCCATGATGCATAGGTCATAACCAGGCAGGGACAGGCCATACGGCAGTGTTGGCTGCTGCTGCCTCCTTCCTCACACAGTAGTTCACATCCCCTTCTTAGTCCCCTGATACATGTTCTGTGTCCGGTGTGTGTGGCGGGGTGATGGCTGCATCACTGTGTGCTACTGACACATCAGACTGCGAAGGTGATGGGGCAGCATCACTGTGTGCCACGGACACATCAGGGGTCGGAGCTGTGTGTGTCGATGTTCCCGCTGCATTCATCTGGGAATGGCTCAGTGGCAGCAATGGCAAGATGAAGTACTGTAGGGCATTGAAGTCCCCAGCTACTACTCGCTGGTGTCCATCCGTGTCAGACATCCTTCCAGCCTGCATCTGCTCCATGGCCTCCATTGACTTCCGCATCTGTCCCAACTCTGTGCTGTCATGGCTGGTGCTTGTCTGCCCACACAGTTCTTGTGTACGATTCATGGCACCAGCGAGGTCAGCCAAGGTATTTGGCGGAGCATGGTGCGGACAGGGGATGTCCGTAAGGGACTGCATGTGGGCCCTGATGGGACTCAAACACCCACGTATGACATCTAGTTTGGCTGCCATGAGCTCGAAACCCACCCGCAGCTGTTCAGCCAACTCCACCTGGGAAGACCACACACGTTGTATGCGCTCTGTGTATTGGTCGGGGAGTCCTGGGAGACAGCCGTGGTGGTGTGTGTTTCCTGCTGTGTGGTCTGTGCAGGTGGTGGGGTCACCTCGGGCAGCTGGCCTGCCCTGCTCCTGGTGACGGGGTGGGGTGGGGAGGCTTTCCATTATCCGTTGGAGGTAGTCCTGACATATGTACAGGTTGTCCTCTTCATCATCAATGATGGGAAGTGTGGTGTGCTCTGCAGGAGGTGTTGTTTGTTCCTCTGCAATGTAAAGGGGAGATGCAGGTTAACAGAGTTACACATGTATGTTGAAGATTTGCAGATGTTTACATTCAGACTGCATGCCAATGTACATTGTGACTGTTTTTGGGGAGCTGGCTATTTGACGGCAGTCAGTGTGTTTTCCGAATACATGACGCATGTGTGGTAGTACCCGTTCATTATCATCACACTGTCAGGCAATGCCAGATGTGAGTGGACAGATACTACACACGAGAGGAACCTGTTATGAGCCCTTTCCTTTGATGTTGGTGTTGCACTTTGTGCCACATTGCCGTCATTGCTGATGTTCTGTGCTTGCTATGTGTGTGCTGCATTGTGGGGGAGTTGCCCCTGCAGCTCTGATTTCGTGTAGCCTTCTCCCTTTGAGGCGGGGCGCCTTTGAATTGTGTGCTTTTCGGGGCCTGATTTGCTTTTGACTTGGGTCATATGTGCTCTCAGACAGATTTTGTTGCCTGGTGCATTGTACGTCTGCTGCGTGTATTGTACGGCATGGGTTGTGGGTGCACGTGGACATGTCAGAGTATGACCTGCTCCTTTACGGATGTGATCCGCACTGGGCTACCTCCATGTCGATTCGTGGGCCATGTAATTTTTTTTGACTGCTGCCATGCTATCGGACAGGCAGTGTTACTTGCATAGTCAGTGTGGGTCACAGAGCCACTGCTTTGCTGGATTCAGCACATGTGCATGGCTCGGTCGGTTGTGATATTGGTGATAGGGAGGGCCCCTCTGTGCACATTGTGGATGGGGGCCTACTTGGCATTTCTATGTGTGCTTCAATGTGCCAAGGCAATCAGGGACATGTTCCAGGGTCATTGTGGGTGTGCAGTGTGCTACGCATATTTGTCCCTGTTGGTGGCGAGCTTATGTTTGGTCTGCCTTTTCAGATCATGCCAACGCCTCTTGACCTCCTCTAGTGACCTCCTCGACACTCCGACTGCATTGATGTTGGTAATGATGGCCTGCCATATTTCGGTTTGGGTTGCCAGTGCAGCAGTGGAGGTGCTGAACAGTTGTTGTTGGTGTTCGGTCACCTCCGTGGCGAGGATCCGGTCTTCCTGTGGACTGAACCCCGTCTTCCTCTTCCTCTTGTCCTTGCCCTTCCACGAACGTGGGGTTCCTGGCTGGTCCTCCGTGGGGCTTGTGGTGTTCGGCTTGTCCTCTGCACTCGGTCCGGGTGCATCCATGTTGCTATGCACTTTGACTTGTTTTTTGGCTTTTTTTTTTTCTTGCTTTTATGGTGCTTTTTCCCGCCAGACACGTGGGATTTGCAGGCCTGTGGCTGGTCTTCGCTGATTTGTGTACCGCAACTGACCACATCGCATGATTTTTCGTGTTCGCGTTTGGCATTTTTGCGGCGTGGCGTTGATTTTGATGCTGACATTTGACACATTATCTGGTGGCTATCGCATGGTACCGCTGTGTTGTGAATTCCACGTTGACACAGGGTTATTTTCCCGCGATGGGCTGCAATATTGAAAGTTGCGTTACTCTACTCTCACGTTCTTGTGAATATACCCCTATGCCTTTCCCTATACAGTGCACAGAGGAGACTTAATGTGAGACAGTGCAATGATTGAGGGCACTTTCCCCATGTAAAATAGTCCCTCTTGCAGGCCAAAGATCAGTCAATTTATAATTAGTAACAATAACGCAGCTAGGTTATCAAGCTAGATCTAAATGTGGGGTAAACGTATTAAGTGGCTGCTGGTAATGAAAAGTTAAAGCCAGAGAGCCTTTTTGGGGGGGAGGGTGTAACTGGCTTACCAGGGGAGAGGATGTAGCCTTACGGCTGAAGCTGTTGACTTTGGAGCTGGAGAACCGGGTTTTGCTCAGCAGCCTGTGATTTTGGGCAAATCACTTAATCTCCCTGCCCTACCAAAAAATTAATGTGTCTTTGTAGAACACAACTGGTGCTCATGTAAAGTGCTGCAATACTTTCGGGTCGCGTTCGTGCTATATAAATCTGCAAAGCAAAAAAAAGCTTTTGCACTGCATTAGATCTCGTATTTACAAGAGTTTGAGCTATTGGCATTGTAAATAACAATGTTTTTTATTTGTGTTTTGGTTTTTAAAACATAAATAAAAGGCATTGTCATTTACAATGCCAATAGCTTAAACTCGCGTAAATGCGAGACCTATGGCATTGCAAATGGTTTGTTTTTTTTTGCAGACTTATGTAGCACAAACACGACTCGATGGTACTGCAGCACTTTAATGCCAATTTGGCATTCTCCTTATCCCTACGCAGGAGTGAACCACTCAGAAAGTCACCGCATGTTATGTCTTAAATGAATCTCACTGGGAAAAACCACTGTAGCACTAACAGTTTTTGTTCCAAGATAAGCAAACCAATTGCTAGCAATTCATACTTTTGAAAACCGTGAAAATCTCAACAAATTGTCATTGCATGCATGCTGAATCAGACTCAAACGAGGAAAATGTACATTCAGAGTGAAGCGACAAAACAAGAGGCTCAAACAGTGCACGGCATACTGAGTGAAAGCTGCTTGTTCTCAGCATGGTGACTCCATCACAACAGGTATTCCTGTACCTGCTCTTTGTTGTTTTCTCTCTGGGGTTCTTCCCATTAATTCTTATAAAGTATATCCTTTTCAATTTATTTACTTTCACTGTAGATTTTATTTTATCCTCTCAATAAGGCTTTCGATGCAATAGGTACAGTAAATATGCACGAGCTGCACAGACATGGTGTGCATCTAACTTTTGCTGAGCCACGCTTGAAAGCTTTCAGAGATATGTATATATATACTACTACTTAACAGCAAGGAGCGGAGACTCGGGCATCCAGCAGTATTGGCTTATATTTTACACAAGAGGAAGTCACAGAAATATTACATTAAGGTAGACACGTTACACCTTGCAATATTTAAGAGTTATTGTCAGCAGTAAATGCAGCCCATTAAAACAATAGCTATATTATGGTGTGTGAAATTCGGGTGATTATCGCCAGCGTTATAATGTCCTATTCCGCCAAAAACGGCCCCATATTATTAGGGGTGGGCGGAATTTGCGAAATTCACTTTCGCAAATTATCGCGCAAATGTTAAAAATCTCCGCAAACACGCGGATATATCGCGAAGATGCGGACGTTTTTTTCCTACCCGTTTGCGGTATTTTCTGCGTGATCGCGGCTCGCCAACTTACCTATGCGGTTGCTCGCAGGCGCGGCCATCTTGTTTTCACTTGTCTCGCGGTGCATGATCGCGAGAAAAAAGACGTGATCGCACGACGAATGACGTTACTGCGGGCGCGAACTGTCGCGAGACCGCGCAAATGGCTACCAACAATCCAACATCTCGTGGAGAACGCGACCGGACCGGGAAAACTGGTCGGCGAACGCGGGGATTCAGGTAAGGCGATCGCACACACGCGAGAATGTATTATTTTACAGCACGAGCAAGCAAAACATTTCCTGTAAAATGCGGATTGCGGAAATTTTGACATTTTCGCGCTCTCCGCCGAACGCGAAAATGTCAAATTATCGCAATTTCCGCGAGTGGAACGGGATTTTAGCCCAGGCCTACATATTATGCAGAATTGCGGAAAATGCAATTTTCAACATGCAATAAAAGACGCAAAGATTAATTCCGTGTTTAAAAAATAGCGCAAACTGACGTGAAGCATGATGAACCCGTGCAGCCATTTTGTTTAGGAAGTGACACTCCAGCATGCTCCTGCCTAGCTTTATTACCTCATGATCTCCATTTAATCCAGCTCGATCACTTCATTTCCTGTCCACCTCACATGTTTCAAACTTTATTTTCACTTTCATTAGTTTCCTTGCTCCTGAGCAATAATTTTATATTTATTTATTTGTCTGTCTAGTTGTTCTTTTTGTCACTGCAATCCCTCCCTCAATAATGGCAGCGGCTGGGCCACAGCAGGCTGAAGGTGCAGCAACCCCGACGCCGCAGCGGGCTGTATATGAATACTGTGACAGAAAAAAAGTCAAAATGGTGTACTCTGAAACTAATGCTTTATTTAAAGAGCATATTATTGAAGGAGCCGGGACTGTATGTTCTAGATATGCTCTAGAACCTCAAGTCAATGGTACTTTTTTTCAGGGTGTGAGTTTGGAGAGGAGAGAAATCATTAACAATGTCAACCAATTCATTTGCAGTCTAGGCCCATAATAATCACAGACTACTAAATAAAGTCAGTTGATTTATTACAAACCCAATAACAACTGGACATACTGCCACCTGAAGATGAGGGTGAAGAAATACATTGGCACGGAGACAAATCTACAAATAAGGTTGAGACGGTGCAGCATGCACAAGACAATTAATTTAAGAATCAGGATACAAAAGATCAAGAAACACGAGTCCAAGTTCCCCTGCATCGAAGGTTAATGGAAATAAACCATTAATCTATCCCTACACCAACACTAACGTGACGTCCCTATATCACGCATTCTTTGGGGCAGGATATGTTAAGGTGTCAGCGTGTGGAGGCTTCCTTAGAAGTCACCACTTCAATGAGTCAGGTAGCATGATGCTACAGAGACAGAGCTTGTTCTAAGATGCTCTTTCTCCAGAGTCAGAGAAGAAGTGGGGCTCTTTCCCTACTTACAATCCTCCAATATCACAGGTGTCTTCCCATGATTCTTTTCAGGTCACGTCATCCGATCAGGCCACATTCTCATAGGTGACTACCACTATAGGAGTGGGGTTCATGTGGCCCCCTCCATGAGCATTATGCCCCAGGGACCACCGCCTCCCCGGGCTTGTGTTTAATTTAATGTGGGGGAGCCCCAGGGACCGCCCCAGGGACCACCACCTCCCTGTTGTTTGAATAAAATGAATTGGAGCCTCCGCAGACCTCCTGATCTCTGGGGACCACCACTTCCCTGGGGCTTTGTGCCCTCCCAACCTCCAGGGACCTCCACCTCCCCGGGGCTACAATTAACATTAAAGAGGTGGTCCGTGCGGACCGCCAGTCCTGGGGACCACCACCTCAATGAAGTCAAATAGAAGAAGAAAAAAGGGGGGCCGTGTGGCCTCCCACTTTCAGCCATTAATAGCCCTGGGGGAACTCCACTCCCCAGGACCAGCTCCTGCTATGTTCCAAGGTGCCAACCCCCAATACATAGCTGTTTGCCTTTGCTTTTCTGTTTGCTTTTGCGCATCAAAAGCAAACACTTTGGTTCCAATGGAAGGGCTCTGTCAAAGTGTTCCCACCTGCTGGACGTGGAGGTTTCATCTCTTTTCGTGCCCGCAGACATTCGGGCAGGGAAAGAGATAAAAGTATTGCTCCTGCACGCAGGAGCTACATTTCCAGCAGCTCCCTGTGTGAAGCAGTAATGTAGGCTCCCGCAGGAGGCGGGAAAGCGGCTGGGACCCTGGGGACTTTAAGGGTCCCCCCACAGTCCCAGGAGAATGGACAGAAGGGAGAAAAATTAGGCAGAATTAATGTTAGAAAAAAGCAGAAAGAGGCAAGGTAAAGGTGAGAAACGAGCAAAAAGAGGCAGAATAAAGGTCAGAAACTAGCAGAAAGAGGCATGATAAAGGTTAGAAACGAGCAGAAAGAGGAAGAATAAACATCAGCAATGAGCAGAAAGAGGCAAGATAAAGGTGAGAAACGAGCAGAAAGAGGCAAAATAAAGGTCAGCGACAACCAGAAAGGGGCAAGACAAAGGTGAGAAATGAGCAGATAGAGACAAAATAAAGGTGAGAAACCAGGAAAAAGAGACTGAATAAAGGTCAGAAATGAGCAGAAAGAAGCAAAATAAAGGTGAGAAACAAGCAGGAAGAGGCAGAATAAAGGTCAGGAAATAGAAGAGAAGCAAAATAGAGGTCAGAAACAAGCAGAAAGTGGCAAAAAAAATGAGAAATGCGCAGAAAGAAGCCGAATAGAGATCAGAAAAGAGCAGCAAGAGGCAGAAAAAAAGTGAGAAACGAGCACAAAGAGGCAGTATAAAGTTCAGAAATGAGGACAAGCAGAAAGAGGCAAAATAATAGTGAGAAGTGAGCAGAAAGAGGCAAAATAAAAAAGAGCAGAGAGAGGCAGAATAAAGCTCAGCCACGAGCAGAAACAGGCAAAATAAAGGTCACCTACGAGCAGAAAGAAGCAAGATAAAGAGGCAGAAAAAAGGTCACAAATGAGAAGAAAGAGGTAAAATAGAGTTCAGAAAGGACCAGAAAGTGGCAGAAACAATGTCAGAAACAAGCAGAAAGGAGCAAAATAAAGGTCCGCAACGAGCAGAAAAAAAGGCAAAGTAACGGTGGCAGAATAAAGGTCAGAAGAGAGCAGAAAGGTGCAAAATAAAGGTCAGCAATGAGCAGAAAGAGGCAAAATAAAGGTGAGAAACGAGCGGAAAGAGGCAGAATGAAAGTCTGAAGGGAGAAGAAAGAGGCATAATAAAGGCAAGAAATGAGCAGAAAGAGACAAAATAGAGATCAGAAACAAGCTGCAAGAGGCAGTATAAAGGTGAGAAACCAGCAGAAAGAGACCGAATAAAGGTCAGAAACAAGCAGAAAGAGGCAAAATAAAGATGAGAAATGAGCAGGAAGAGGCATAATAAAGATCAGAAACAAGCAGAAAGTGGCAAAATAGAAATCAAAAACAATCAGAAAGTGGCGAAAAAATGAGAAATGAGCAGTAAAGACAAAATAAAGATCAGAAAAGAGCAGCAAGAGGCAGAAAAAAGGTGAGAAATGAGCAGAAAGAGGCAGTCTAAAGTTCAAATATGAGGACAAGCCGAAAGAGGCAAAAAATGGTGAGAAATGAGCAGAACAGGCAAAGTAGAAACTAGCAGAGAGGCAGAATAAAGGTGAGCCACGAGCAGAAACAGGCAAAATAAAGGTCAGCCACGAGCAGAAAGAGGCAAGATAACGGAGAGGAACAAGCTGAAAGAGGCAGAGTAAAGGTGAGAAATAAACGGAGAGACACTGAAGAGAGGTCAGAAATGAGTAGAAAGAGGCAAAATAGAGGTGAGGAGCAAGCAGCGGTAGGCAGAATTATGGTGAGAAACACACAGAAAGACACAGAATAAAGGTCAGAAATGACCAGAAAGAGGCAGAATAAAGAACAGAAAAGAGCAGAAATAGGTAAAATAAAGGTCAGAAAAGAGGAAGAACAGAGGTCAGAAACGAGCAGAAAGAGGCAGAAAAAAGGTACGAAATGAGCAGAAAGAGGCAAAATAAAAGTGAGAAACAAGCAGAAAGAGGCAGAATAAAGGTCAGAAATGAGCAGGAAGAGGCAAAATAGAGATCAGAAATGAGCAGAAAGATGCAGAATAAAAGTCAGAAACAAGCAGAAAGGAGCAAAATAAAGGCCAGCAATGAGCAGAAAGAGGCAAAATAAAGGTGATAAACTAGCAGAAAGAGGCAGAATAAAGGTCAGACAGGAGCAGAAAGGGGCAAAATAAAGGTCCGCAATGTGCAGAAAGAGGCAAAATAAAGGTGAGAAACAAGCAGAAAGAGGCAGAATAAAGGTCAGAAGGGAGCAGAAAGGGGCAGAATAAAGGTCAGAAACAAGAAGAAAGTGGCAAAATAAAGGTCAGGCGCGAGCAGAAAGGAATATATGATGTTACAACGAATGCAATTACAACACATGCTTTTACAACGCAGTCTTTAAATCGCAACTACCATTACATTGCATGATTTTACTACGCATCCCATTACAACGCATTTTTACAAACTACCATTACAACGCATTCTATTACAATGCATACCATTACAATGCATACCATTACAACACATAATACTTTTAGGGCAACAGTAGGGTAAGCGTTGGATAGTGTAGGGGTAGAAATTACTCAGGGGCCGATTCCGATCTCATTGGGAAAGCCCTGTGTCCAAGTCGGATCCGGAGCATTTTCCGACCGAGCCGTATCCCTGGAGTCCGACCGAGCGAGTACGATACAGCCGTATGCTGACAGACTCGGGTCGCTCGAACTCCCATTGGTCAATGGGAGCTGGTCGAACGATGAGTACACGGGCTGCCATTGACTGAATGGGTACGTTGCGAACAAGGGCGCCCCCGGTAGTGTGTACGTGTTAGTGCCATCCACACCGTACATGCATGTGTAGGGGGGACCCTTGGGTCTCCCCCTGTGACTGATTCATAAGGCTATGGGTGCAGGGGGGCTCTGTACAGCCCCCCAAAGGCAGCTTCCCGGATGTGTTGCTAGACGGAGTTTGCGGCTCGATCCGGCTGTCCGACTTGTGCATCGTACTCGCTCGGTCGTGAAACGTCTCCATTGCGCGGTACAATTTGTGTCCGTACGGGTTGTACGGAGCGTTCAAAACCAGATACGGGTTGGTCAGCGCTTAAGCATTCATTCGCATCGTACTTGCACGTCCGGACCTGTGTATGACTCGGTCGGAAAATAAGCCTCTGAACCGGATCCGCTACTGCTGAACCTGATTCAGAGGCCTTCCGGACGGGATTGGAATCGGCCCCTTAGTGTTGGATAGTGTAGGGGTAAAATTACTATTCCCACTCCAGTGAGTGCAACAGTAGGGAAAGTGTTGGATAGGGTAAGGGTAGAAATTACTATTCCCATGTACCCCAAAACCCATACCCACCATAATACAAAAAAAACTCCATTACTTACCTTATGATGCATTGTACTGGCATGCGTTGTAATGGCATGCATTGTACTGACATGCATTGTAATGACATGCATTGTAATGGCATGTGATGTAAAGGTAGTTGCTTTGTAACAGTTGCATTGTAAAGGCAGGTCATTGTAATGACTGCATTGTAATGGATGTTTCCTGCAGAAAGAGGCAAAGTAATGGGCAGAAAGAGCCAAATAGAGGTGAGAAATGAGCAGCAAGAGAAGAATACATGTCAGGAGCAAGCAGAAAAAAGTAAAATAATGAGAAGAAAGAGGCAACACAGAGGGCAAGATCACACGGTGAAGAGGCAGGAAAAGGAGCAGAAAACAAGCAGATGAGGCACAAAACTGCAGGCAGCAGAGGGTAGCAGACTGCAGGCAAGCTGGAGAAGAGTACCATCACAGGGGGAGCTGGCAAGAGGACCTTCTCCCATATGTCCCCCAACCTTTTTACCACACACCCACTGATAGACCCACTCACACACTCCAGCACCCACTCACTGACCTACTCCTAGACTCACGTACCCACTGACACACTTAGACATTCATGCCATCACTTACAGAGCTGTTCAAGTACTCATTTACCCACTCACAGACCCACTCAGAGACTCACATACATACTCACAAAACCACTTAGAGACTCACACACTCACTCATAGCCCCACAAATACACTCATGCACCCATGTACAGACTCACTCAGAGACTCATGCACCTAGTCTCTGATCTACTTGGAAACTCATTCACCCACTCACAGACCTACTCAGACACTCATGCACTCACTAATAGTACTACTCAGAGACACGTGCATCTACTCTGAAACTCATGTACCCACTCATAGACCCACTCAGAGAGTTACACACCCACTGACAGACCCATGCAGACACTCATGCACCCACTCACAGATCTATTTAGAGACTCACCCACACACTCAGAAGATTATCCATCCACTCACAAACTTTCAAAGACACTCACACCCATCCACAGACCCACTCAGAAACTCACACAGGCACTCACAGACCCACTGAGACACTCACACACTCACTCACACACTCACACACTCAGACAATCATCCATCCATTCATAGACTTTCATAGACACTCATGCATCCATTCTCAGACCCAGTCAGAGACTCACTCACCTACTGACTGACCTACTCAGGCACTCACTCACCCACTCACAGACCCACTCACACACTCATGCAGCCACTCAGAGACCCCACTCAGAGACTCACACACCCACTCACATACCCACTCAGAAACTGATACACCCAGTCACAGACACACTCATAGACTCATGTACCCACTCAGAGATGTATGCAGAGACTCACCCACCCACTCAGAGGATCATCCATCCACTCACATTCTTTCAAAGACACTCATGCACCCATTCAGAGATCCACTCAGAGGCTCACACAGGTACCCACAGACCCACTCAGAAACTCACCCACCCATTCACTCACCTACTCAAATGATCAACAATTCATTCACAGACTTTCAAAGACACTCATGCAACCATTCACAGACTCAGCAGTCAGAGACTCTTGCATCCAGTCACAACCCACTCAAAGACTCATGCGCTCCCTCACACACCTACACACACAGATACTGATGTACCTACTCATGGACCCTTTAAGAAACTAATGCACTCACTCACAGACCCATGCATAGACTCATGCACCCACTCACACATCTACTCAGCTCAGACTCGCTAACCCACTGAGACACTCACTCACCCAATCACAGACCCACTCAGAGACTCACACAACCGCTCACAGACCCACTAAGACACTCACTCACACACTCAGAGGCTTATACATTCACTCACAGACATTCAAAAACACTCCTGCACCCATCACAGACCCAGTCAGACTACGCATCCAGTCATAAACCCACTCAGACATTAATGCACCCACTCACATACCTACTCAGATACTCATGCACAGCTACCCAAAAAGGGTTTCCCAGCGCCAGCCTGCAGAGTGAAAAAGAAAGTGATGGTATTATTGGTTGAACAGCCATGTCTTTAAACCTTTGCGAAAGTTTGCAAAGCTTGTTTCATGACAAAGGGATGCGGGGCAAGTGAGAATGAGTGGGCGAATGACTGTATTGATGTGTGAATGGGTATATAAATGGTTTTGCGGATGAGTCAATGGATGTTTGAATGGCTGAATGGGTGACTGAGTACCTCTGTTAGTAGTTATATGGCTGAGTGAGTGGCTGTCTGAGTGGATGCGTAGGTGAGTGAGTGGCTATGTGAGTAGCTGTGTGGGTGTGTGAATTAACCCTGGGCGTAGTTCGTGAAGTAGCACTTCGTGAAGCTACGCAAAGTGCACTTCGCACTACGCGAGCTACGCGTAGCACTTTGCGAACTGCGTAGTACCTTGTTCGCACTGTGCCAGATGTCGTTTTCAATGATTGCACAGTGCGGACAAGCAACCGGCACTGTGCAATCATTGAAAATGGCATCTTGCACAGTGCGAGCTGTAGTTTTCTGCTGCTCGAGTAGATTTTTACTCGAGCGGCAGCTTTCTCAAGGCGAACTGTAAGTTTCTCATCGCGAGTGTTCGCGAGCATACGCGACCACTCGCAATGAGAAACCTGACCTCCTCGCGTTGGGAATCTCGCCGGGAGGTTTATTTTCCATGCTCGCGATCGCCAACTTGATGTTGCTGATCGCGAACATGGAAAAAGTCTTGCCGGGATGTCATTTTGCTTGCTCGCGGTCACCAACTTGACGTTGAGGACCGCGAGCAAGCAAAAAATGACCGCATCACTACGCAACACTACGCTACGTGTGTTCGCACTGTGCTACGTGCAATTCGCGTAGTGCGAAGTAGCGCGAACTTCGCAAACTACGCGAGCGTAGCGTAGTGCTTTGCCCAGGCTTAGTGTGAATGGGTATGTGAGTGGTTGTATGGGTATGTGAGTGAGTGTATGAGTGGGTGTATGAGTGAAATGTGAGCCTAAATATAACATCCCTGTAACCTTTGTTTTTTTCAATGAAAATGTATATATATTTTCCCTGAAAAAAACAAAGTTTACAGGGACATAATAGTTAGGCTCAGTTTTCACTGGTACAACACCAAAGACATTTAGCAGTTATACTTAGCTGAGCTTACATCACTCATGACATGGTCAGTGACATCACTCATGACATCTCAAATGACATCACTGATGAGATCACTGATGACATCATCCAGTGACTGTAAGTGGTTCTAATTATATGGATGTATGAGTGGCTACAGTAGCTATATGGAAAATTATGTGACTGACTGCATTGGGTGAGTGAGTAGGTATGTGAGTGGTTGTATATGTGAGTGGTTGGTTTTGTTAGTGAAAGTATTGGTGACTGAGTATGTGTATGAGTGGTTCTATGCATAAGTGAGTGGCTCTGTCATTGACTCAATGGCAGGATTTGTGGATGTGTAAATAGCTGTAATTGTTGAGTGAGTGGCAGTGTCATGGACTGAATAGTTGAGAGAGTGAGTGTGACAGTGGCTATACATGTGAGTGAGTTTCTCTGTCAGTGACTGAGTGAGTAAGTTGGTATGCAACAGTCTGTATGTGTGAGTGAATGTGTATTTGTGTGACTATATGAGTGAATGAGTGAGTGTGTGTCTGTATGAGTGTGTGAATGGCAGCATGGGTGAGTGAGTCAATGTGTCAGCAACTATATCTGTCAGTGATTACCTGCCTCAGTGAGTGTTTATTGCTCACTGTTCATTGCCTGTGTGGGTGAGTTAGTGTCTTAGTCACTGACTAGATAGCCCAGTGAGTAGCTGTGTGAGTAGACATATGGCTAGGACAATGTCTGTCTTAGAGAGTGTTTGAAGTAGTGAGTGGGTATGTTTGTGACTGCCTGGAGGATTGAGTAGGTGTGTCAGTAACTGTATAGGTAAGTTAGTGAGTGTGTTAGTATTGGTAAGGGTGTGTGAATGAGTAAATGGATGAGTGAATGGGTATGTGAGTGGTTGTATGGTTCTGGGAGTGAGTGTGTGAGTGGTTGAATGGATATGTGTGGGTGTGAGACAGGGTGTTTCACAGATAGGGTGTCAGTGGATGTGTAAGTGCTTGTCTAGATGATGTTATCAGTGATGTCATTTGAGATGTCATCAGTGATGTCACTGAAAATGGCATGAGTGATGTAAAATGTGAGGTCATTAGCAGTGCATTGCAGGGACGCAGCTAACTCTAACTGCTGAATTTCTTTGGTTTTGTATGAGTGAAATCTGAGCCTAACGATAATGTCCCTTTAACCATTGTTTTTTCAGTGAATTTCTAAGGATTTTTTAATGGAATTTTCTAAGTATAACATCTCAGTATCTTTGTGTGTTTCAATGAATTTCTTTGGATTTTAAATCTAAATTGCATTACTATACCATCCCTGTAACCTTTTTTTTTTCACTAAATTACTATACTTTCTTAAATATATACCTCCCTCTCATTTTTATAGTTTTTAATGCTGTGGTAGATTGTACAGAGGACTTCTGCTAGAACCACGGTCAGTGACCAATCCCCTGCATTAATATTAGTTCACAAAGTATTGAAAAAAGAATCAATATGTAGATGCAAAATATGGCAAAAAGAACGGAGAAAGTATAACATTTTTGGAAAAATGCTATCACAAAGTGCTGTAAATACTACAAAAACAGTAAGGTGAACACAGTGACAATGATGGAAAAGGTAGGAAACAATGCAGTACATAGAGTTCAAAAATAGATGACAAGGAGTGACAATGATGGCAAAAGAAAAAAAATGATAATATATTTCTCTGGATAAAACAATTGAACACCATTAATATTATACATGTAGCTATTATAAATCTATTATTTCTTTTTGTAAATACAAATTTTGATCCACAGAGTTCCTGCAGAACCGGAGAAGCCCTCCGGTTCCAACTCTATGGTTTTTGTTCCGATCATGTGGTAGAAATAAACCTGTGGATCCAATCCGCAGATTCTCCAAAACCAACAAAAATGTATTTAAGGGTATAGGATGTTTGTAATTACATTCTACTATTAGGTTGAACATGTTTAAAACTTTTGAAATGTTTTTTTCAATTTCCTGCTGAAATTAGCTGTTTTATCATTGCGTGAATCCGAGGATACGCGGTGGAATCCGCAGAGTCGTTCAATAATAAAACTCAAAGCTTCATTTGAATTGGTTCCTGTTCAACCACACCCACATTTTGAGAAAACCACATGCAAAACAGTCACTGTGATCCTGGATGTTGGTGCAGAAAGGTGGAAAGCTCATCGGTGCCTTACATTATGGCAGAAGCAAATTTGCCAGCTCCTGCTGTTGTACGAGAGGAAGAAGAAGTAATAGAAGAAAAAGTTACTTCCACCCGAAAGGAGAGTGATGTGTGGAACTGGTTTGTTGTACCTTCTGGAGAAAAGAAAGCCACAGAGAAAAAGCTTTCAAGCGTTACTATGAAGAAGTACAGTTATGGCACATCATCCATGTGGAAGCACATCAGGAGCAACCATGAGGTGCATATTTAAGAATGGTGAGGGAGAGAGCAACATTCTCTACTGATGCAGGAGCATCGTCATCCATTCTCGGCCAATTTTCTGCAAATATTAGCATTCCACCAACCTGCACTGAGTTCAAACAAATGGTCGTCCATTGCTCCAAGTGCCAAGAGCTTGTATTGAAAGAGAAAGATGCCATTATCACAATGTTAGAAAAGGTAAAGGGACACGTCATCATTCGTGAAACACATGAACGGGAAACATAATTGTGCTTTTGTTACAGTTCGAATGGAGACTGGTAGTTCCTCAAGTGATGAAGGAGCAGGGACATGTACCCTCAGCTAATTGTCTGTGAATATTAAAACTCCATCAACCTGCATTGAAGTTAAAATAGTGGATGTTAATTTTGTGAAGTCCAAAGATGTTGTCATTTAAAAATAAGAGGACATTATCATCATGTTCAAGAAACAGAAGAATCTCCATGTGAATTTTTCATACTGTTTTAATACAGTAGATTTTTTTAAATATGCAACTGTTTTGCATACAATTTAATTGTTTGTACTTTTACTATGCTATATAGTACATTGTTTTGCAAAATAAAAACTTAGAAAAAGGTTGTAAAAATACCACCAATTTTCCATAAAGAGCTGT
The DNA here is from genome assembly GCF_964204655.1 of Triturus cristatus. Lineage (NCBI taxonomy): Eukaryota > Metazoa > Chordata > Amphibia > Caudata > Salamandridae > Triturus > Triturus cristatus. The sequence goes on from NC_140593.1 coordinate 281,346,512, forward strand.
GTCAATGTTCCTATTATTGTCTGATTGTATCAGTGTTTTAATAAGTGTGTGCGTGGGTGTCTTAGTGTATGTGTTAGTGTGTGTCTGAGTGTGTTAGTGTATGAATGAATGTCAGCATGGGTGTGTCAGTGTATTAGTTAGCGTGTGCCTGCATGTGTTAGTGTATACATCATTGTGGGCCTCAGTGTGTCAGTGTATGAATAGGTGTGTGCCTTGGTGTGCCAGTGTATGCATGTGTGTGTGTGTGCTTCAGTGTGTCAGTGTATGTCATTGTGTGTGCCTGGGTATATCAGTGTTTAAATAAGTGTGTTCCTGGATGTGTCAGTGTATGTCTTAGTATGTGTGACTCGATGTATCACTGTATGGAAGAGTGTGTGCATGGGTGTGTTAGTATATGTGTCAGTGTATGCCTGGGTGTGTCAGTGTATGCATCAGTGTGTCCCTGTGTGTGTCAGTGTATGCATTAGTGTATGTCTGGGTGTGCCAGTGTATGTGTTAGTGTCGGCCTGAGTTTGTCTGTGTTTAAATAAGTCTGTCTGGGTGTGTTTCTCTATGTGCATGGGGTTATCAGTGTATGTGATAGTGTGTTTCTCAGTGTGTCTGTGTTTAAATAAGTGTGTGACTAGGTGTGACAGTGTATATACATCAGCATGTGCCTAGGTATGTCAGTATATATGTTAGTGTGGGCCTGAGTTTGTCAGTGTTTAAATAAGTATGTGGGTGTGTTAGTCTATGCATTTGTATGTGCATGTTTCAGTTTATGTGAAAGTGTGTGCCTAGGTGTGTGAGTGCATGTGTCAGTGTGTGTCTGGGTGTGTTAGAGAAAGAACGACTGGGTGCTTGGGTGTGTCAATGTATTCATCAACTGGACCTTGGTGTTTCAGTGTTTGCATATATGTGAGCCTGGGTGTTTAAGGTATGTGCCAGTGTGTGCTTGGGGTCTCAGTGCACAAATGAGTATATGCATGGCCATATCAGTGTATATGTCAGTGTGTGCCTGGTTGTGTTAATGCATGCATAGGTGTGTGGCTGGGTGTGTATGTGGGTGTCTTAGTGTATGTGTTAGTGTGTGTCTGAGTGTGTTAGTGTATGAATGAATGTCAACATGGGCGTGTCAGTGTATTTGTTAGTGTGTGCCTGTATGTGTTAGTGTATACATAATTGTGGGCCTCACTGTGTCAGTGTATGAATAGGTGTGTGCCTTGGTGTGTCAGTGTATGCATGTGTGTGTGTGTGTGTGCTTCAGTGTGTCAGTGTATGTCATTGTGTGTGCCTGGGTATATCAGTGTTTAAATAAGTGTGTGCCTGGATGTGTCAGTGTATGTCTTAGTGTGTGTGACTCGATGTATCACTCTATGGAAGAGTGTGTGCATGGGTGTGTTAGTATATGTAACAGTGTATGCCTGGGTGTGTCAGTGTATGCATCAGTGTGTCCCTGTGTGTGTCAGTGTATGCATTAGTGTATGTCTGGGTGTGCCAGTGTATGTGTTAGTGCCGGCCTGAGTTTGTCTGTGTTTAAATAAGTCTGTCTGGGTGTGTTTCTCTATGTGCATGGGGTTATCAGTTTATGTGATAGTGTGTTTCCCAGTGTGTCTGTGTTTAAATAAGTGTGTGACTAGGTGTGACAGTGTATACATCAGCGTGTGCCTAGGTATGTCAGTATATATGTTAGTGTGGGCCTGAGTTTGTCAGTGTTTAAATAAGTATGTGGGTGTGTTAGTCTATGCATCTGTATGTGCATGGATCAGTTTATGTGAAAGTTTGTGCCTAGGTGTGTAAGTGCATGTGTCAGTGTGTGCCTGGGTGTGTTAGAGCAAGAACGACTGGGTGCTTAGGTGTGTCAATGTATTCATCAACTGGACCTGGGTGTTTCAGTGTTTGCATATATGTGAGCCTGGGTGTTTAAGGGTATGTGTCAGTGTGTGCTTGGGGTCTCAGTGCATGAATGAGTGTATGCGTGGCCATATCAGTGTATATGTCAGTGTGTGCCTGGGTGTGTTAATGCATGCATAGGTGTGTGTCTGGGTGTGTGTGAGGCTGGGTGTGTCAGTGTATCAATGAGTGTGTCTGTCTATGTATCACTGTGTGCCTGGGTATGTCAGTGTATGGGTAGGTGTCTGCCTGGTTGTGTCAGTGTAGTTGTAAGTGTATGTTTGGGTCTGTCACTACATGAATGAATGTATGGCTGTGTGTTTGTCAGTGTAACTCTTACTGTGTGTCTGGATGTGGCAGTGAATGAAAGAGTGTGTGCATGGGTGTGTCAGTGTATATGGCAGTGTATGGCTGGGTGTGTCAGTTTATGCATCAGTGTGACCCTGGGTGTGTCAGTATATGTATCAGTGTGTACTTGGGTTGTCCCATTGTATGTATAAGTGTTGGCCTGAGTATGTCAGTGTTTCAATAAGTGTGTCTGGGTGTATCAGTGTATGGATCAGTATGTGCATGGGTGGATCAGTTTATGTGATAGTGTGTTTCTCAGTGTGTCAGTGTTTAAATATATGGGTGCCTAGGCATTTCACTGTATATGTCAGTGTGTGCCCGGGAGTGTCAGTGTATGCATCAGTGTGTGCCTGGATGTGTCAGTGTATGTTTTAGAGTGTGATTGGGTATGTCAGGTGTTTAAAGAAGTGGGTCTGGGTGTGTCAGTGTATGCACCAGTGTGTGCATAGGTGTATCAGTGTATGTCTAAGTGCATGTCTGGGTGTGGTATTGTATACTTAAGTGTGTGTTTGGGTGTGTAAATCCATGAATAAGTGTGTGCATGGATGTGTTAGTGTATTCATCAGTGTGTCTAGGTGTATCAATGTATGCATCAGTGTGTTTCTGGGTGTGTTAGTGCATGAATGACTGTGTGCTTGGGTGTGTCAGTGTATTCATCAACATGTACCCGAGTGTGTCAGTGTATGCATAGGTGTGTGCCTGGGTGTGTCAGTGTATGCATCAGTGGGTGTTTGGGAGGGTCAGTGTATATGTCAGTGTGTGCCTGGGTGTGCCTGTGTACGATTATGTGTGTCTGGGTGTATGCATCAGTGTGTGCATGGGCGTGTCAGTGTATATCTTAGTGTGCGTCTGGGTATGTTAGTATATCAGTGTGGGCCTGGTTTTCACAGTCTATGCTTCAATGTCTTCCTTTTTTGTCTAGGCCATCTACATTACTGAAATAATCGTTCTTTTGATCTGTGATAAAACAGAGAAAAGATAAATATAAGTTAATGTTACATAGTATACATATACATGGTACATTTTAAGTTTTTGCAATATAAATAGTCTTGTTAATAAAGGAACATTACAGACCTGCAACTAAACATTTATCTAAAACATTTAATTTATCTTTTATTGCTTTCATACCGGTACAACGTAAACAATGTACTGTTTGAAGTTTCATCTATGAACAGCAGGAAAAGTCTATGTAGATTGTAAAAAACAAATAGACCTGCACATTATAACACTATAAATATGTGACACTATGCATGTACTCACTACAAAGAGTGAATAAATCACTTTACTTGTAGCTGCGCAAGTACGATAAATAAATGTTTCCACAAAAAAACCATAGTATGATATTCAAGTAGTCCATTTATGAAAATAGATTTAACAAATGTTCAAATGTAAGCCTCTGTTTTGAAGACATTTCCCTTAGTAGGCTGAATAATGAAGTCTTAAAGGCTGATAATACATAAAGTAAAAACACAGTAAACCATTTTTTAAACAGAAATCCTCCTTAGAACTTTAGTTTCAAAGGTATGAACTTGGACGTTTTAAAGGCAGTTTCTGATTAAATGTCAGCTTACTGTTGTTACATTCCCTCCATCTACTTAGGGCCCTATTGTGAGTTTGACGGTGTGGCAGCAGGACTGCCCCACTGCTGCACCACCAAAACTGTGTGTAGACTGCCCACCCTATAATGACTTTTTAAATCATTGGCTGGCTTTTCCCTTGGTGTTCCCTATAAAATAGGCACCACCTTGGGAACATCAAAGGAAGTTCCAGCATGGCAACATGGCAGGGACTAAAAAGTCCATGCAGTGCTGGAACTTCTGTGCATGCACAAAGTGGGGCACATTTTGTGCCCCCCTGTGTGCATCCACATGAAGTGAGGCACAAGGTGGCCCTGCAGGGTTGCCTCTCTTTCCTCACTGCCACTGTTTTCATGGAGGAAAGACCTCCATGCAAACAGTGGCAGTGATGAAAGTCTTAATATGCTTGGGGGGACCGCAGTGGTCCTGCCAACCATATAGATACGTCTGGACCACTGCACCTCTGCCAGGGAATGGCAGTTACCTGGCAGAGTCAGTGGTCTCTGGGCGGCAGGTCCACTAGGGTTGTAATAGTGTGGCTACAAGAACGCCACCACCGCGCCACATGAGTCTGGCGATCCTCAGACCGCCTGACTCATACTAGGCCCCTTAGAGTTTTTAAGTACACAGTGTAGTGTCCTGAAGTTATATGAAGTTCTTCATGAAAAATTATAGCCAGTGTTGTGTGCCTTCTTCCAGAAATTGAGGTTTGTCTGGCTTTAAAATTTGAAATGTTCGTTTCTATTTTTAATCCATCTAATATAATGTATTTGCCACTTCTCTGTACCTGCAATGTAGACATACAATCAGATTTACAATTTGGGCAGGCCATGTTCTGGTTCACATTTATCATCACTTGTCAAATGTTACAGTTTCGGAATCCGGTAATGTTAAATAGATAAACCTTTCAGAATTTATGTTAGTAGCAGATGTAAAAGACCAATCCACACAATCATGATACCATTTGTAACTTAGACCAAATAACTCTTCAATGTTCACTTCTTCATGTTTCAAAAGTCAAAGGATAACCATAATAAATTCATGTGCATCTTGCTGAGAGTTCTGAGAAAATAATACAGGTCCACTGATTGTGTACACTACATGTCATTCCTAAAGCAGAATGTAGTACAGAGCACTGCGTAAATGTTCCAGCAAACGATATAGATCAGAGCAAAACCTGCTGTCTCCTTTATGCTCAAATGCATTTACAAGATGATGTAAATGAAAGGCTAAATTCAGAACTAGAGGAAAATAGCAGTTGATACCATTTCCATTTCCCAAGTGAAACCCTACGATTTCTCCTTCATTTTGCAGTTTTTTCTTATTATCTTCTTCTTCGTCTTTATTTTGCTTCTTTTGCACAACATCCATTAATTGCTAAGTAAGCTTGCGCTTAACATATTGTCGGTTTTTCAATAATAGGATACTGTCCAAAGTGAGGAGCATATACACTTCCCAACCAATTATACTCTCTAAAACAGTCAGTATCAGCACTAACTTTCTTTTCATCAAAATCAACTAAAGGCAAACTGGACATTGCTTCGTATGACATACCTTCTTTGAATATACTTTTCCCAATATTAATAAAAACTGCATCTACACTTAAACCTTGAGATTTATGGATAGTTACAGCATACACTAGAGAGAGTGGTAACTGGTGCCGACTCACATTGAAATCTTTCACATGCAAAAACTGTACAACACATCGACTAATCTGTTTCATGCCATCAATCTGATCAAATTATACAGCTATATATTCATCTTCATTCCAATTTGGAAAACTAATGAAATGACTTACTTTACTGATTGCACGATTTACTAAAGCTTCCTCAACATAAAATGTTTGCCGCAAAATCATTTCAATTTCTTCAAACACTTAAAGACTTTTCTAATACGGCAGTCCTAGAAACTTGCAGTTTCACAGTCAACAGTATTGTTACTCCCTGGTGCTTCATTTTGTCAATAGCTGCTAGTTCAAACATTTATTTTTCTCCCAGTTTTAGAAATTCTTCATTGAAATTACTGCACACTTGAAGTGTAGGCTTTAAACAGAGAATTGATTTCCCATCTTCAATCGCATTGAACATGAGCTGTGCTGCTGTCTTCTTAGAGGAGAATAGTTTTTTGATAAGCCGAATTTCTAAGGTACTCTTACCTTCCTTGGTCCAAACTCCATCTCTAATGGCCTTCAGAATAATTCCATATACCTCATTAAACACCTCCTCTTCTTCCTCTACCTACCGGTAATGCTTGAGAAAACTGTGCATGCACGCGCGCCCGCGCATTTCTCGCAAGAAATGTGCGGGCAGTTTTCTCAAGCATTACTGGTAGGGCGAGGAAGAGGAGGAGGGCAGCCCGGGGAAGCAACAGTAAAGAGGTAAGTGGTTTTAAGTTTATTTTTAATTACTGTTAACTTACTTCTTAATAGGGGGTGGAAGCGGGCGGCGTAGCGGAGCTCCACTGAGTTTGTTTGCAACTCCGTGGACCTCCGCGTAGCCCCGCTATGAATACTATGCCCAGGGTTAATATATACCAATTTTAACTTGTTATGTATGGCTCTAGCTGTCATTTCATTATTCTCTAACGTCTCATAGCAGTACTTAAGCATAATCTGCTTTGTGGACAAAACAAATCTTTCCTCAAGAAATAAATATACCTCAAATTCTTGTCACTTCTCATTGTGACCTTTTTCACTTGTAGAGTACACAACTACATTTTGGAGTGAGTGTGTAAAAAACAACTACAAACACAGTTTGGTTTTTCTGAGGAAATTGTTAAACTTTGCAATGTCTTGAGAAATGTTTTCAGTTGTAATTTCTGTATCTTGTTCTACACCTTCAGCAACCAACTCTTCATTTTCCGTAGGCTCTTCTTCTGGACTAAACAACCAAAACTGAATATCTTCACAAACGTTCTCTACCTCTCCCAGTCTCCCATACAATAAACCTCTATTCATCTCTCCTAACATAAAGCAGGAGTTTTTACATAGCAAAGTCTTCTAACCAAAATTAGTATTTTGGATTGGTGAACAGCTCACATTCTGAAATGATGAAAGGTGGTTCTGTAAACTTTCCTTGAAAGACATGGAAGTGAATGTCCACGCAAATTACTATTAGTAGGCGCACACGTGACATTCACTCTTCCCATTTGCCCAATGACTCTCAGAAACTGAGCGTGTTGTTCATGGCGTAGCCTTTTATTCATGAAAACAGGTAATTCACCAATGACCAACACGAGAGTAACAGTATCCCTTTTGGATATAAAATTAGCAAAGCATCACTCTTTAGCGGTATTAACTTGGCGAAGGCTGCCGGGCAATTAGGCCCCCACTTCACACTTGAACTTGAACTTGGCCGTACACTTGAGTGGCCTTGGCCTGTCAAAGGCAGTAAAGAAGATATGCACCACATTACATTTGAACTCTTGAACTTGGCCATACACTTGAACTTGGCCCAAGCCCCCACTCTGCTGTGCACATTGTGCCAGCAGGCCCCAACGCGCTACAGCGAACAGTTGCACTACTTGTAAACCAGGGCCCCGCATGGCACTCTGGCACGCCCACCGGGTACCTGCACTCAGGCAGTCTCCCCAGGGTTCACCTCAGTCCATAGGTTGTGGGCTAGGGCAGAAGAGTCAGGGACCACCAGCAGGCCAATCCCCCCTTCCGCCTACCCTCTGCACACGTGGCTCCTACCCCTTTCTGGGGCCATCCAGTTGTTTAACCGCCCTTGTTGTGCTTGTTTGTTGTTAACTGTCACCGTTCCGCCCTTGTTCTCTTGCCGGGTGGGTGGGTGGTTGACGATGTGCCCCTGCAGCTTGCCGGAGGTTCGAAGGGACAAAGAGGCTGAGGATCGCTGGGAGCAGATTTAAATAGCCTTCGGCGCGCCCCGATGACATCACTTCATTCAGCCCCCTTTTCCGGTCCTGGGGAAGGACTCGTCCCGTGGCGCTACTAAGGGCACCCCTCCTCTAGGCGCGGGGGCGCCGGTCATAGTAGGCGCACACGTGACATTCACTCTTCCCATTTGCCCAATGACTCTCAGAAACTGAGCGTGTTGTTCATGGCGTAGCCTTTTATTCATGAAAACAGGTAATTCACCAATGACCAACACGAGAGTAACAGTATCCCTTTTGGATATAAAATTAGCAAAGCATCACTCTTTAGCGGTATTAACTTGGCGAAGGCTGCCGGGCAATTAGGCCCCCACTTCACACTTGAACTTGAACTTGGCCGTACACTTGAGTGGCCTTGGCCTGTCAAAGGCAGTAAAGAAGATATGCACCACATTACATTTGAACTCTTGAACTTGGCCATACACTTGAACTTGGCCCAAGCCCCCACTCTGCTGTGCACATTGTGCCAGCAGGCCCCAACACGCTACAGCGAACAGTTGCACTACTTGTAAACCAGGGCCCCGCATGGCACTCTGGCACGCCCACCGGGTACCTGCACTCAGGCAGTCTCCCCAGGGTTCACCTCAGTCCATAGGTTGTGGGCTAGGGCAGAAGAGTCAGGGACCACCAGCAGGCCAATCCCCCCTTCCGCCTACCCTCTGCACACGTGGCTCCTACCCCTTTCTGGGGCCATCCAGTTGTTTAACCGCCACAGGGCGAGGAGCTCCCTGGCGCGCTCGCCCTCCACCCGAGCTAACTGTGCTCCCCCAATGGCCCCTAGCATTGTTTGTATGAGCCACTGTCCGTCTACCGAAATTATGACCTCCATCCTGATTACACATCTCTCTTTTGTTATCTGGGCCGTCCTGTGATACATTACCTGCCCCCTTTCAGTAACCATCGAGTTGTGAAGAGCCTAGTTTACCCCATCTCCTGTTTCCCTTGAATTAATCCCTAACACCCTGCTAGGGACCTGTCACCAGCTGTATTCCCACTACCGTTATCCTAAAAGGAACAACTACCCAGGCCGTCCATAAAATTTCCACCCGTACGGGTGCCTAGATGCTAGCGCAACCTAATTAAACTCCCCTGGTCTCCTGGGACCACGGAGGTAGTGTTGGACCCACTGCCCTCCTCTTACTGGTCACCCGTATCACTTTCTTCCCCAGTTTGTCCTTGGCCTTAACCCGAACCCCCTTAACTTATACTGCCTGCGTTATCCTACCGACCACATATCGAGATTTCCCTTCGGACCATCAAGCATTGAGCAGTGGCGTAATAATGCACCCTCTTACCGCCTTGTGACAATTTACCAGGCCCAATAATGCGTTAGATAAATATTTTGGCAACTAACCTCTGTAGCAGGCGCATTGTCCAGAAGCCTCTCTTAATGCCCACCGAGTTGGGGAGGCCCAACACTATCTCCCATTTTTAATTTAAGACATCCACCTCCCTCCCCAAGGATACTAGTCCCCTTAGGGCTTCCAATAGCTAAACTGCCCCTCGGGATGCCTGCAACCTTAGTGCAACCCTACGTGTACTCTCCCGAGCCTCTCCGGTATACCTCATCGATATGCCCATGAAGTCCAGGACCCCAGGGGTCCGAACTCTGTCACCAGCCAGGTGACGTCCAGGACCACCGGCAGGTCAGTCCCGTTTGTCGCCAGCCAAACAAAGAAGCACTACTGCCCCATACCGTTACCTGCTGACATCAGTCATAGTTAACTTACCAACCAGGCACCTCCTTGTGTCTAGAAACCACTCCGCTATGCTACATATTTTGTGTCCATTAACAGACCTTCTTGAGCCGGACTTGCATTGGGCTGGACTCCTGAACTGTCACCCTCTGAGCTATTGCTCCCCCTACTGACAAGGCTGCTCCCTTTGTGAGTGGTGTTGATTTGCCTTTTCCTGGTTAGGACCTGTGGTTATAGGCCGCCACATGGGTATAAAAGGCAGGTTTTGTTTCGCCCCGTACTGTCAAGACCTGTGGTTGCAGGCTGCCACAGGAGTATAAATGGCTGGGTTACCATGATAATGTAGCACCCGCCGGGTAATTCCCTGTGCCCGAGGTGAAGTTTGTAAAATTGTACTCCATAACCACCTTTACCAGGGAGCCTCTGGGTACCGTATCCTCTGCTATGTGCCTCTTTATTATAAATCCTCCCAGCCCCGCATGGCCAACACTATGTGAAGATGGCGTTACCCTTGGTCGAGGGAAGCAGGGGCTGGATGATTTAATTTATAGCCTGGTAACTAGCCAGACCCAGTAGCCCCCGCCACAATACTCACCGTTCAGCTCGAAACTGCCTACTACCTTAACGTTTAATATGTCCCTCGTGCAGCTTGCCGGAGGTTCGAAGGGACAAAGAGGCTGAGGATCGCTGGGAGCAGATTTAAATAGCCTTCGGCGCGCCCCGATGACGTCACTTCATTCAGCCCCCTTTTCCGGTCCTGGGGAAGGTCTCGTCCCGTGGCGCTACTAAGGGCGCCCCTCCTCTAGGCGCGGGGGGCGCCGGTCAATTTCATCACTATGTATGGATTTAATCCTTGCAGAATTGTAATCATATATTTCAGAGTTCTGCATGGAAAGTCACATATGAAATGTTGTAATAAATCTATTGATTCCTGACGAATACTGCAAATTGTACTCAAATTCCATTAGTATACTGGGGTCTGTCTACGCCTTCTTTGCACCTCATCAGCAATCACTTCCTCTACATTCCAAATTTGCAATAGGAGTACCATCATTTACTTTATAACAATGACCGGTTAAATCAACTGCATGCACTAGTGAATTCTCTTGGAAATAGCTTTCTCATTCAAAAAAGGCTCTGTACTAAATGTGTTCTTCCACTCACCTTTAAATATTTTGCATTAATTAGTTCAATTAATAAGCATTTTTATAACACTGTTTTGTCTAGTGTCCTCATTCTGTTCAATATTAATATAAAGCATTAGCTCTTCAAAGCAAATGCTTTCTCCACAACACTCTCAATCTGTTGCTTTTGCTTACATAGATCACTTTTCCTCTTATATTTCTTCATCTTTTTTTAGCATATTTTGTATTAATATAGTGCGTAACATTTTAGCTTTGAACTCTTTAAACTGCTTCTGTCTCCATGACAAACTCCCTGATTTCTTAGAATATTTCCTACTTGTTGAAACACATACTCTTTGCTTTTTTCCACATGATAGGCAAATTCAATTTTTAGACTAGACTGTACTCCCTTGATGCATTTTACGACATATTTTTTTGAGACACTGCTTAGTACTCTTACCAGCGCTTCTTTTTCTGTTTCACTTTGAAGTTGATAATACTGCTTCTTCTGTTTCTTTCTTCTTTGTGTTTTGTCAGGCATTGTAATTCTTCTTTATTACAACAGTGTATCTGGAAAAGTAATAAACAATATATTAAGGTCAATATTAAATCATATAATTATTAATTCACTAAGTAACTAGTGTGTTCACAAAACAATACAACATATTCATTAGAAAACAATATTTAGGTTTTAAATATAGCAGTATCTCTATACAAATCTAACTATGCCAATGAGTATTTGCATGCCTATGTTTCTTTCTCTCTGGGTATGTTATTTTTTGTCACAGTTTCACTGTTTATGTGCGTATGTGAAGGGATATAAAATTCTATTTATGGGTATGTGAGAGGGTGTGAGAGTGTCTGTATGGGTATGTGGAAGGTACAAACATGTTTGCATGGGTATGTGAGAGGGTTTGAGACTCTGTATGGGTATATGAATATCAGTGACAGTGTCTGTATGGGTATGTGAGAGTCTATGTATGGGCATCTGAAAGGGTGTGAGAGTCTATATATGGGTATATGAGAGGGTGTGAGAATCTCTGCATGGGTATGTGTGAATGTCGCCCTGCTTGTAAGGGTATGTGAGAAAGTGTGAGAGTCTCTTTATGGTCATGTGAATAGGTATAAGAGTGCCTGTATATATATATATCTATATTCACTGAAAAAACCATGGGTTTCACACACGTTATAGTTAGGAATTAGCATTTAAAAAACCTTAGAAATTCAATGAAAAAACCAAAGGTTTCACACATGTTATAGTTAGCTGGACATTTCACTCGTAAAAAACCAATGAAATTCCCCCGTTATAGTTAGTTCAGCTAACTATAACTCGCGCGCCCGCAATGCACTACTGATAACGTCACATATTACATCACTCATGACATGGTCACTGACATCACTCATGACATCACTGATGACATCTCAAATGACATCACTGATGACATCACTGATGACATCATCCAGTGAATGTGTGTTTTTCTGAAAATTACCTATGTTTTATATAAGTATATCTCAAGGTCAATGGAAGAATAAATGGGTATATAAGTGTCTAAATGGATGCTTTTTTAAAAAAAAATTGATTGTGTAACTGACTGATTAAGTGTATCATAGTGAATACATGGCTTACTTAGTAATGTTTAAATATGAAAATATCTGTATCAGTCTCTCACTTTGTGTATAAGTGGCTGCATGGGTTGGTGAGTAGCTTCATGGGTATCTATATAGGTTATTAGTTGTTTTTTTAAGTATCAGTCTGAGTGTCTGTATGGTTCGGTGGGGGTATTATGTAGTGCATAGGTGCATGAATGAGTGATTCACTCTTTGTATGTGTTGAAGACAACATGTGTGCAGGACTGTATGGGTGGATGAGTGTGTGTATGGGTGTGTTAGTGAGTGAATGACTGTCTCAATAGTGTCTTTATGAGTAACTACATATGTTTTAAACTAGTATATGTGACTATTGGTGTATAAAAGTGAGTATATGTGAGAGTGAGAGATTGGAAGAGTTCCTGTATGAATAAGTATGTGTTTCTATAAGTGATTGTTTAAAAGACTAAGTATGTGTAAGTTTCCGTAGAAGTAAGTGTGGTGGTGTGTGTATAACTGTATATGCAAGTAAATGGATGTTTGATTCTTTATTAGCATGAGTGACTATGTGTGTGAGTAACTCTATGGATGAGTGGCATTGTGTCAGCTGAGCCCTTCATCTGTGGGGGGAGCATCTCCTTTTTCTCGTCCTCTGGAAATCAACCATCGGTTTTCGAGGGTTTTAGTTCGGTGCGCCACTTGTCATGATCTAATTTGTCATAGGGAGACCAGTGTTGCCCTAGTGAACAATTTAATAGATCAGCACATTTGTCGTAGAGACTAATATTCCCACTCTTTCTTTCCTCTGTCCCTGCATGAACACAACGGCTCTTTTAAGAGCCAACCTTACCTTTTAACTTTTTTTTATATATTTTTTTAAACTTTTTTTATTTTATTTTTTTACCGTACGCGTACGGTACGCGTAATTATTATTTTTTTTAAAAAAAAACACTAAAAATCAATTATCACATTACAAGGTCCTTGAGAGACTACAATGAAAAACTGAAAATTTGATTGTGGAGAAGTGGAAAAAAGGGACCATGAAATTTTTGACTTACCATACCAACTCAAAAAATTATTTATTAATTTAATTTTAATTTTAATTGCTTTTAAAATGGTTCAAGTTTTCGAAAATTTTCTATCTCAATCTGAAAAAAAAGAAAAAAGTATTAATATTTAATAAAACATTTTATAATACAGTACACATATTTACATATTTTCCCCAAAAATTTTTTGCCTTTTTTTTGCTGTTTTCAGAATATATTGCATTTCACTATAAATTGTGAAAGCAATTGTATTCATCATTTAACAGCGGGCAAAAAAAAAACAACAATCTCAAAATTTGTTTTAAAAAAGCCCAGAATGTCTTTTTGCATAAACATAACTTTATAGAAATGCATAATATTCTTAAAAAAATATCATCAAATATCAATACTTATTTGTTTAAAATACCGTCTGACAATTTTGTTTCAGAAGTATAATCCCAAAAAAATTATATCTCAAATAACTCCACAATACATCTGGTTCCATTTCCTTTAGGCCAAATAGTAATTTTAAAATTCTTTTTTGATTAAATTTCCAATGTTAATCCAATAAAATTCCAAAATTTAAATTGTACAGATCTCACCGATTGTCTGTAACATTTTGGTTTCCGAAAGATTAATTAATAATTAAATAAGTCCACAATAGAATTGTTTACCTTTCCTCATGGCCAAATAGTAATTTTAAAAATCTTTTTTGAATAAATTTCCAATGGCAATCCAATAACATTCCAAAATTTAAATTGTGCAGATGTTACCGATTTTGTCAAAATTTTTGGTTTTCCAAAGTTTCATTAAAAATTTAAAAAGTCCACATTACAATTGGTTACCTTTCCATTAGGCCAAATGATAATTTGTAAAATCATTTTTTTGGAAAATTCCAATGGTAATCCAATAAAATGGTAAAATTGTTTTGTACAGATCTTGCCAAGTCTAGATTAGATAGGAATTTGCTAAATCAAAAGGCAAATGTTGCTTGAAAATCAATTTTGAATCATTACACAGTGTCCAGCCTTTTTCACATTTAAGATAAACTGTGTAATGTCCAGAAGTAACAGTAGGTCCTTCATGGAAAATTATTGCAACTGTTACAAAAGTTTTTCCTGAAATTGATAATTGCTGTCCTGTAAACTTCTTTATTAAAGTATCTAATTTTGAACCATCAGCTTTACATCGTTGCATCATTAAAATTACATAATGTCCGTATTCCTTTAAAATTAACGTTGAAAACATTTCAGATTTACACTCACTGCATTCCATGCTATGATTAGCATCTTTAACTAATTTAGCAAAAGTGACTGTTTTACTTTCTGGCAATGTTAAATAAATAAACCTTTCAGAATCAACATTAGAGCCACATATATTGTAACAGTTTTCACAACTATGTTCCCATTTATAAGAGAGACCAAACAAATTTTCAATGGGAACCCCTTCTTCTTCCAGTACCTGAAGAAAAAACATCAAGAATTCCTGTGCGTCTTGCTGTACATTTTGAGAAAACTGTGTTCGTCCTGAACATACATCTAAAAGTTTTCTAATTTCAGTAGCACTTTCTATTTGAGTTTTATCATTACTCAGCTTTTGAAAAAGGAGACTCAACTCAGAACAGAATCTTTTTCCCTGATTTACTATTATCTGCTCTTGCACACTTTCCAGATAAAATGCAACATTCAGCACTACATTAGCGTAGCAGTTGACACCAGAGCTATTTTCAAAATGACATCCTACAACCTCTTCTTCATTTTCCTTTTTCTTTTTGCTTGCAATTACATCACTCCTCTTTTTTTTCCTCCTCTCTATCTTCATTACAGATATTCTCATTTCTCCTTTTACGAGAAACTACACGTTTCTCCAACACAGGATACTGACCTAAATGAGGAGCATAGGTTCTTCTTAATCTATTATACTCCTTTACACAATTTGTATCAGCACTAACTTTTGAGTCATCAAAGTCTATCATGAATAAACCAGATAATGTTTTCACTCGTGACAAAGCTACATAAGCCATACCTTCTTTGAACACAGTTGAACCAATGTTCACAAAAGCACAATCTACAGTCAATCCTTGAGACTTGTGAATAGTTACAGCATATGCTAGAGAAAACGAAAACTGCTTCCTACGTACATATAAGTCTTTCACAAGCATGAAACGAACTGAACAACGACAAATATCTTTAACTTCTTCTATCTGATCAAATTTTATTTTTAAACATTCAATTCCATCTTTTTTCTGATAATTAATAAAACCCACAACTCTTCCCATAGCTCCATTAACTAAACCCTTTTCAACATCCAAATTTCTCCTTAAAAATACTCTACAGTTCATGCAAACATATAGATTTTTTTCTAATCCAGCTGTTTTGGAAATGTTCTTCTCTAGTGAATCCAATTTATTTTTCAGTGTGCCTGTTAATGTGATAGTAATTCTTCCATCCTCAATTTTGTCCACTGCTTCCAATTTCCTGATATCTTGCTTTTCCAATTTTAAAAGCTCCTCATTGAATATTGAGCATTCACGTAGAGTTGGCATTAAGCAGATGACACTTTTCTTTTCTGCAATGTTCTTGTATATCTTCTCTGCAACTATTTCTTCCTTTGGAAATAAATTATGTAGCAGCCGACTCTGTAATGCTTTTTTGCCAACTTCTGTGAGTAGTCCAATCCTGATATCTTTCAGAATACTTCCATATTCTTCATCGTTTGCTTGCCTCATATTAGTAGTAAGTTCCTTGTACTCAAAGAAGGACCAAATATTTGCATTACCGATGCTTCCCAATGACTTCTTTGTGTCTTCATGTGTCACAGTATTAAACACTGGTTGTCCTTTAACTGGAGTAAGCTGTAGAAGATCCCCAAAAACTATGACATGTTTTCCACCAAATAACATGTCATAGTCTGTCCTTAGAATTTGCTGCATTCTTAAATGCACAAAGGCAAGCATTAAGTTTGATACCATGCTCACCTCATCAATAATGAGAACTTGCATCTTCTTCAATACTCTTGAAACTTCCAAG
Source organism: Triturus cristatus (assembly GCF_964204655.1). Classification (NCBI taxonomy): domain Eukaryota; kingdom Metazoa; phylum Chordata; class Amphibia; order Caudata; family Salamandridae; genus Triturus; species Triturus cristatus. The sequence goes on from NC_140593.1 coordinate 281,362,665, forward strand.
CATGCTTCTCCAGTTAGCTTGTTGTATTGTATTTTGTTCTCATGCTCCACTGGTAACATTAGCAAACGATGTAAGGTGATTCCTTTTATGTTATATGCTGCTAACCCAGTTGGAGCAGTAACCACACAAGACAAAGTAGAATCCGTTTTTTGCTGTAGGTAGCTTCTGATGACTTTTATTAGGAAACTTTTTCCAGTTCCAGCTTGTCCGCTTACATACATCCTGATTGGATGAAATGATGTGCATGAGCACTCTTTTTTTCATGTAGAAATCCGTGATCAATTTTGTTTCTGATCTCTTCATAAATTTGTTGCTGCTCTTCGTTCAGTTGTCTTTCCAAATTTTGTAAGTCTATAAATTCTTCTTGAGCTTGATTCATAGCCGTTTCCACTTCATTCATGGCTATTGATGCTTCATTTTCAACGATTGGTTGTCCTAGGAGATCTTGACTGAGTGTTCCTGAACTTTGGCTGTCCTGAGAACTGTCTCTAGCTACTTCTGCTGCAATTGTAGTTTCCTGTTCAATTTCTTCATTTAACATTTGGACATAAGTTATGAAAGTACTGCATTCTATGCTGTCTTTGCAAGCATTAAATGAATCTTCATAGCTTTGAAATTCTCCCAGTAGTTCATCCTCTGAACGCCATGGTTTAAAAAGCTGTAAAAGAGCCAAGTAGTAAAATTCCTTTTTGTCAGTAGTGTCGCAACTCAGCTTCCGGTGATTTATCAAACTTCCTTTTGTTTGCTTCACCAAACATCCTTCCTCACCAATGACTTTATATTTTCCATTTTTGATGTCTTCTGCGGCTTTCCGTGAATAAATGTAGTTCTGCAGCACTTCATAGAGACACATGTTCTCCAGATGTTGACTTCTCTTGGGATAATATGTGTCCAACATGTTTGATTTCAAAATATCTGTACTTTCTGGGTCATTCTCGGCCAAATATTCAATTTCTCCAACAGATTTCAGTACCCGATTTCTCATTGCTGCAAGGCCTAAACTTGCCCAAATTATTCTTCTTGATTTCGAGTAGAGACTTGCAGAAGATAACCTATCTGAACATTCGTAGGATCCAATTTCTCGATGCGATAACATCTTTAAACTGAAACTGTACAGCTTCTTACTGACAGTCTTCTCGTGAGAAATCTCTTCCCACATTTCTTTCAATTCAGTTTTTTCAGATTTAGTAATATAAGACGTTACATATCGAGCAACAGCAATGGAATTGTCAGCTACATACTGTATATCCATGTTAGCATTCCACATGGATAAAATGACTGGGTTGTAGTCATTTATATTTTTTGATTCTTCTTTTCTTTTTAGGTTGTAGGTATTCTTAGGTGATTTTCTTGTGATAGTATGTCTCACAGATGACATAAAACTGTTTACTCTTCCATTTGAAAGAACAGGTCTAGGAAATCCAAATCGACATTTAGTGTAGTATTTATCTTTGCTCTTGTATTTCCGTCGACAGTATTTTCCACACCGATGACTTTGGAAACGTAAAACTTGCTCCTTTAACTTTTTCTCTTCTGTGCTTTTTGGTATAGCACATGTTGCATATTCTTCAATGTAAGATAACACTGCTTCATCAGTATCTGTTCCAAACTTTGGGGCATCCTTGATCCACAACAGCATATGAATATGAGGAGCACCTCTTGCCTGGTACTCTTTTCTCCAAAAGAAATCCACTACTTCTCCTAGAGGTGGATTTTTTTTATTGCAGATGAAGGACATCATAGCCTCAAATCTATGATTGAAACATCTGCAAACATTAACCGGATCCAATGAGCACAGTTCTCCTGCTGTCTTGTATTCGATGTTTTTAATGTTTGAATTTGCCTCTCGTAGAAAATCCAGTAAATCATCCCAAGCGTACTCAGCACAGCTTAGGGTAAGGAACCATGTTGGTGTTCCTAAATTTCGTAACATGCATTTTAATTCACCATGGCGTCGGTACCAATATTCATTTGTCCCACGCTGACAAGCCATCAGATTGATCAGTTGTGTTTCCAAATGATCATCTCGGTGCTGCACTTTCTCCATAAAATCCTTAGCAGACACATTTTGTAAATGTACTCCACTTTTTAAAATGTGATTTACTGCATAAGATAGTGCAGACAAGTCGCTTTCAAATAAAAGATGGAACAAATAAGGAATAATTTGTCGAAATCTGGGATCTTCAGCATATAGTCTTGTAGTCCGATACTCAGAAGCTGGAATCTGTTCTGGACGTTCATCGTATCGTCCTCCTTTTCCTTTAGGAAACAGCTGGGGAAAACATCGAGCTTCCAAGCTCTCCTCCCATACACTCACGGGAGTTCCTTTTGCTTTCTTCATCTGAAACAGATCAATATTGTCTCCCATAACTTCTTTTGAATGAAGAGGATGTATGCTAAAATGTTCATAAATGTCTTCTTCCTTTGACTTGTCCACTTTTTCAATTTGTCCAGTTGGTGTTTCTGTGTCTTCTTGTAAATCTTCTTCTTGTTCTTCTATATTAATTGTTTCATACCATTTGTTATTCCTTTTCAAATACAAATTTGCTCTTTGTACTTTCCGTACATCTACCAGCTCCTGCCAAATCTTCTTATTCTTTGTAGGTACACCATTAACCAGAATAACTAATGGTTCAGTTTCCAAAGTATCCGCATCAATAGTTTCCATATTTTTTTTCAAATCCAAGGGCAAATACACCACTCTATCTTTTAAACCTCTCAGTAAATCTGAAGGAGGCAATTTACCAGTTTTGGGCTCCATACGTACTATGGTCTGGAACGGATGAACACATTGAATAAGTATAGACTCATATGTATTTAATTCAGAAAGTTCAGCAGGAATAGCATCCAATTCTAAATTATTATGTACAGTTCTGGTCGACATTCTATTTTCCTCTAACTTGTTGTAACAGTATTTACAAATACGCTGATCTTCACCCAATTCAAAACAATTTTCTAGAAATATATATGTGGCAAAATCCTTCCACTTATAATTATCTTCATTTTCACTCTTTCTGTAGAGATCAACATTCCTAGTTTGTTTTCTATAATGAGTTCTGCGGCAACAAATACAAGTAATATTTGGTCTTTCATTAGAGATTATTGCAAATTTTGTTATGTGATCATTAAATGTCTTACTTACAGAGGGTTCTACATTCTCTTCCACTTCTTCCTCATTTACTGTGTCCTTTTCTGCACTGTTTTGTTCAGGACCAAAGTAACAAAACTGAATTTCATCAACAACCTTCTCTACATCTGATACCGATCCACGGAACAGAGCCCTATTCAATTCATCTAACTTTATTGCTGGACTTTTAGCAAAATACAACCGTCTCACAAACTTTCTCATTTCAGTATGATGAACAGCCAGCATCCTAAAATGATGGAAAACACTATTACACACTTTTCTAGATAGACAAGCCAGAGAATGACCCTGCAAACCAGTATTCTCTCTCACTCTGCATGGATCTAGACTTTGAAGCACCTTAATCTTCTGTTTTACACTTTTTTTACTATATTCTCTTAGAAACTCACGAAATTTATCAATAGATTCCTGACGCACAGTGCAAATACTACTACAATTCCAAGTGTACACTGGGGCTTTAGGACGTCTCCCCATAGCCTCATCCGCCATCACTTGTACCTCATCTCTTGGAACCATTATCTCCTTCTCCATTATGCAACCATTTTTCACTTCATAAGCACGACCTCTGGTGTCAACTGCATGCAGCAAACTATTACTTTGAAAATAGCTCTCTTCATTAAAAAAAGGTTCACTACTTGAACTATGCATCCATTTTCCTAAAAACACTTTACAAAAGTTTGTTCTGTTCACTACTCTTTTCCTTTTGCTTTGTGATTTCAGTACATTAACCATTTTATCTAATGTACGCATCCTATTCAAAATTAAAATGAATAGTTTCCTTTTTAATTCTAATGCCTTTGCTGCAATGGCTTCAATTTCTTTTTTTCTCTTGTAATATTTTGCCTTTTGCTTATATTTCTTCACATCCTTTATCAAATTGGACATAACTCTTCTCTGAAAGATTTTTCTACGTATCTCTTTAAACGCTGTTTTTCTGTTTAAGATAATCTTTATTGTTGCAGAAGGTATATTTGCATTAACTAAATTCTCAATTTTTTCCTGTTTTTTTCTATTGAAAACATTCTTTCCAGTACAGACATTTTGTACATTTTTCCTTTTTTTGAAGATGTTCTTTAAAAAATCTTTTGTCTGCTTACCAGAAGATTTTTTCTTTTCCCAACATGAGCATCTCCAACTAACTTAGGTCCTCAAGTTGTCTTCAAATATAGGTTTTTTTTGTGGTCTTTCTTTAGTCTGGATTTTGTAGGCATCTTAAATTTTGTTCACTGCTCTTCAGCAATACCTGAAAAAAACTAAAAAAAAATTCCTTTATTTTATTTAAATATTTTACTACATTTTTTATGATCTTTTGAAATCTTAAAATACTATAAACCCCTTTCCTATAAATGAAAATCACAATAACACCTTCACAAATTAAATATCTAAAAACAATTCTTGTGTGCACACAGAGTCATGCTTTGAAATTAGGCCGAAAACAAAATTTCTTTGCCAATTGCAAAGCATACTTTCTACTACTTTTTTGGCAAGTGATAAGTACTTTTACAGTCTGACACATTTTGAATCCACTTTTCAGATTCTGAAAACAGCACATGTCCAAACAGCTTTTTCAGACCAGCACCATGTGTAACCTGGGTGACTGACTACACTCCAGCAAGGGCAACCAGCCTTAGTGATGCTGAATGTATTTGCATTACTGATTAAAACCTCAAACCCCACTCGGTTGTGAATACTGTGCATGTTTCCACAGGATAAACAGCTGGTGTGTGCTAAGAGTTTGCTTCTGCACAAAAAAAATAGGTCCCCCTTTCCATCTAATGCAAATGTAAAATCACCAGAGCAATACGCAATAAATCTCTGCCTGTAATTCCTCTTTGTACACAGAGTCATGTTTACATATTAGTCAGAATTCGCAATTTCTTTGCCAATTTGAAAGCACACTTACTACTCTTTTTTTTGGCAAGTGATAAACACTTTTACAGTCTGACACATTATGAATCCACTTTTTAGATTCTTAAAAAAGCACATGTCCAAACAACATTTTCAGACTAGCAACATGTGTAACCTGGGTGACTGACTACACTCCAGCAAGGGCAACCAGTCTTAGTGATGCTGAATATATTTGCATTACTGACTGCAACCTCAAACCCCACTCGGTTGTGAATACTGTGCTTGATTCCACAGGATAAGCAGCTGGCTGAGTGCTAAGAGTCTGCTTCTGCATAAAAAAATACCTCCCCCTTTCCATCTAATGCAAATGTAAAATCACCAGAGCAATACGCAATAAATCTATGCCTGTAATTCCTATTTACACACAGAGTCATGTTTTCACATTAGTCACAAAACAAAATTTCTTTGCCACTTTGAAAGCACACTTACTACTCTTTTTTTTGGCAAGTGATAAACACTTTTACAGACTGACACATTATGAATCCACTTTTCAGATTCTGAAAACAGCACATGTCCAAACAGCTTTTTGAGACCAGCAACATGTGTAACCTGGGTGACTGACTACACTCCAGCAAGGGCAACCAGCCTTAGTGATGCTGAATGTATTTGCATTACTGACTGAAACCTCAAACCCCACTCGGTTGTGAATACTATGCATGATTCCACAGGATAAACAGCTGGTTGTGTGCTAAGAGTCTGCTTCTGCATAAAAAAATAACATCCCCTTTCCATCTAATGCAAATGTAAAATCACCAGAGCAATACCAAACAGCTTTCTCTGTCCAGCAACATGTGTAACCTGGGTGACTGACTACACTCCAGCAAGGGCAACCAGCGTTAGTGATGCTGAATATATTTGCATTACTAAGTGCAACCTCAAACCCCACTCGGATGTGAATACTGTGCATGATTCCACAGGATAAGCAGCTGGGTGTGTGCTAAGAGTCTGCTTCTGCATAAAAAAATAGCTCCCCCTTTCCATCTATTGCAAATGTAAAATCACAAGAGCAATACCAAACACCTTTCTGAGACCAGCAACATGTGTAACCTGGGTGACTGACTACACTCCAGCAAGGGCAACCAGCCTTACTGATGCTGAATGTATTTGCATTACTGACTGAAACCTCAAACCCCACTCGGTTGTCATTACTATGCATGATTCCACAGGATAAGCAGCTGGCTGTGTGCTAAGAGTCTGCTTCTGCACAAAAAAATGGCTCCCCCTTTACATCTAATGCAAATGTAAATTCACCAGAGCAATACGCAATAAATCTCTGCCTGTAATTCCTATTTGCACACAGAGTAATTTTTTCTTATTAGTCACAAAACGAAATTTCTTTGCCAATTTGAAAGCACACTTACTACTCTTTTTTTTGGCAAGTGATAAACACTTTTACAGACTGACACATTTGGAATCCACTTTTCAGATTCTGAAAACAGCACATGTCCAAACAGTTTTTTGAGACCACCAACATCTGTAACCTGGGTGACTGACTACACTCCAGCAAGGGTAACCAGCCTTAGTGATGTTGAATGTATTTGCATTACTCACTGAAACCTCAAATTCCACTCAGTTGTGAATACTATCCATGATTCCACAGGATAACCAGCTGGCTGTGTGCTAAGAGTCTGCTTCTGCATAAAAAAAATAGCTCCCCCTTTCCATCTATTGCAAATGTAAAATCACCAGAGCAATACCAAACACCTTTCTGAGACCAGCAACATGTGTAACCTGGGTGATTGACTACACTCCAGCAAGGGCAACCAGCCTTACTGATGCTGAATGTATTTGCATTACTGACTGAAACCTCAAACCCCACTCGGTTGTCATTACTATGCATGATTCCACAGGATAAGCAGCTGGCTGTGTGCTAAGAGTCTGCTTCTGCACAAAAAAATGGCTCCCCCTTTACATCTAATGCAAATGTAAATTCACCAGAGCAATACGCAATAAATCTCTGCCTGTAATTCCTATTTGCACACAGAGTCATGTTTTCTTATTAGTCACAAAACGAAATTTCTTTGCCAATTTGAAAGCACACTTACTACTCTTTTTTTTGGCAAGTGATAAAAACTTTTACAGACTGACACATTTTGAATCCACTTTTCAGATTCTTAAAAAAGCACATGTCCAAACTGCTTTTTGAAACCAGCAACATGTGTAACCTGGGTGACTGACTACACTCCAGCAAGGGCAACCAGCCTTACTGATGCTGAATGTATTTGCATTACTGACTGAAACCTCAAACCCCACCCGGTTGTCATTACTGTGCATGATTCCACAGGATAAGCAGCTGGCTGTGTGCTAAGAGTCTGCTTCTGCACAAAAAAATGGCTCCCCCTTTACATCTAATGCAAATGTAAATTCAGCAGAGCAATACGCAATAAATCTCTGCCTGTAATTCCTATTTGCACACAGAGTCATGTTTTCATATTAGTCACAAAACGAAATTTCTTTGCCAATTTCAAAGCACACTTACTACTCTTTTTTTTAGCAAATGATAAGTACTTTTACAGTCTGACACATTTTGAATCCACTTTTCAGATTCTTAAAAAAGCACATGTCCAAACTGCTTTCTGAGACCAGCAACATGTGTAACCTGGGTGACTGACTACACTCCAGCAAGGGCAACCAGCCTTAGTGATGCTGAATGTATTTGCATTACTGACTGAAACCTCAAACCCCACTCGGTTGTCATTACTGTGCATGATTCCACAGGATAAGCAGCTGGGTGTGTGCTAAGAGTCTGCTTCTGCACAAAAAAATACCTCCCCCTTTCCATCTAATGGAAATGTAAAATCACCAGAGCAATACGCAATAAATCTATGCCTGTAATTCCTATTTACACACAGTCATGTTTTCACATTAGTCACAAAACGAAATTTCTTTGCCAATTTGAAAGCACACTTACTACTCTTTTTTTTGGCAAGTGATAAACACTTTTACAGACTGACACATTATGAATCCACTTTTCAGATTCTGAAAACAGCACATGTCCAAACAGCTTTTTGAGACCAGCAACATGTGTAACCTGGGTGACTGACTACACTCCAGCAAGGGCAACCAGCCTTAGTGATGCTGAATGTATTTGCATTACTGACTGAAACCTCAAACCCCACTCGGTTGTGAATACTATGCATGATTCCACAGGATAAGCAGCTGGCTGTGTGCTAAGAGTCTGCTTCTGCATACAAAAAAAATGGCTCCCCCTTTACATCTAATGCAAATGTAAAATCACCAGAGCAATACGCAATAAATCTCTGCCTGTAATTCCTATTTGCACACAGAGTCATGTTTTCATATTAGTCACAAAACGAAATTTCTTTGCCAATTTGAAAGCACACTTACTACTCTTTTTTTTGGCAAGTGATAAACACTTTTACAGACTGACACATTTGGAATCCACTTTTCAGATTCTGAAAACAGCACATGTCCAAACTGCTTTTTAAAACCAGCACCATGTGTAACCTGGGTGACTGACTACACTCCAGCAAGGGCAACCAGCCTTAGTGATGCTGAATGTATTTGCATTATTGACTGAAACCTCAAACCCCACTCGGTTGTGAATACTATGCATGATTCCACAGGATAAGCAGCTGGCTGTGTGCTAAGAGTCTGCTTCTGCATACAAAAAAATGGCTCCCCCTTTACATCTAATGCAAATGTAAAATCACCAGAGCAATACGCAATAAATCTCTGCCTATAATTCCTATTTGCACACAGAGTCATGTTTTCATATTAATCACAAAACGAAATTTCTTTGCCAATTTGAAAGCACACTTACTACTCTTTTTTTTGGCAAGTGATAAACACTTTTACAGACTGACACATTTTGAATCCACTTTTCAGATTCTGAAAACAGCACATGTCCAAACTGCTTTTTGAAACCAGCACCATGTGTAACCTGGGTGACTGACTACACTCCAGCAAGGGCAACCAGCCTTACTGATGCTGAATGTATTTGCATTACTAACTGAAACCTCAAACCCCACTCGGTTGTGAATACTATCCATGATTCCACAGAATAACCAGCTGGCTGTGTGCTAAGAGTCTGCTTCTGCATAAAAAAATACCTTCCCCTTTCCATCTAATGCAAATGTAAAATCACCAGAGCAATACCAAACAGCTTTCTGAGACCAGCAACATGTGTAACCTGGGTGACTCACTACACTCCAGCAAGGGCAACCAGCCTTACTGATGCTGAATGTATTTGCATTACTGAGTGCAACCTCAAACCCTTAAAGTATTCCTTATTTTTACCAGTACACCTTAATTTATCGTGAAAACATAGTCCATATTATTTTACATGTTCCTCACATTTAAATTTCTCCCAAAACAGAAAATAATAAACACAACTTCAACAAAAGGAATTCCAATTCTATTATTCATTTCTTAATTTACCATATACATCCCCTCTCAAACTCTAAACTCACCTTTAAAATTAGTTAGTTGTGAAAGAAATGTGGCACTCAAACAGCAGATTATCAGAGCCAGGATCTCTGTTCTTTACACCTCTCTCCTCTCAGCAGAACCAGATAATGGCAAACTTTCCCTCTCTTTTTCCACACATATACATGTTAATTTCAAATCTCAGTGCTTCCCCCTTTTTTTCAAATGTAATCACACATTTCTATTGGTTGAAAACCAACCCTTTTCCAAAAGTACCCTTCCCCCAACTTGACTTCTGCCTAGTACCCTTCCCCCAACTTGACTTCTGCCTGCTACCATAGCAACAGCTCATGGAACACTGCTGTGTGGAGTTAGGTCAGAAGTTCGCCAAACAATGTTTCATTTCCAAAGAGCAGGAGTGCTTAACTTTTCAAACCTAACAGCAAATCCATAGTACTGTTCTTTGGTAACACATTTTTCTGTACCAATACAAAACATGCTTCTATAAATTTACACATACAGCCTAGTTTTTATTCTAGAATGGTATGAAACAGCCAATCAGTTCTTTTTTTTATAAAAAAAATATGTATGCCTCCATTTCCAAACTGTCTTTCATTTCTTTTTACCATTCTACTGAATTACACCTCCTGAGTGCATCCAGTTCTCCTTTGAAGATGTTCACAGTGTGGATTGTAGGGCACAGCTATGTCTTCTGGAGTGAAAAGTATGCAGAGAAAACAGATATGGTGAGAGACCTTCCTTTGCCAAATGTAGACATTAAATGGATTGGTCAGAGAGGGTTAAAGTGGCACCAATTGATGCCATTGGTAAAATCCTTCATGCAAATCCAACACCCTGACCTCATAATAGTGCACTGTGGTGGCAATGACCTAGGCACTTTGACTGGGGTAGGTCTGGAAATGCTTATGAAGGAGGCCTTTGCACAACTGTTTTCACTTTTCCCTAAAACTGCCTTTGTGTTTTCTAACATATGCCAAAGGCAAAAATGGAACTGGTCCAATCATTTTTGTCCGCAGATTGACAAAGCAAGAAAGCACGTCAACAAATCTGTTTCTGCTTTCCTCCGTGACTATGGTATGGGTTCCATTTACCACAACAACTTGCGTTACGACATGCAAGACATTTATAGAGGAGATGGTGTACACTTCACTGATGAAGGGAACAGAGTCTTCCTCTTGAACCTTAGACTCTGCATCGGTACTTACTTGTAGGTACCAATAAAAAATCACTTCATAAACACAACGGCTCTTTTTAGAGCCCCCTAATATCTAAACACTTAAATCTGCATTTCATTTCTTTTTTTTTTTTTTTTTACCGTACGCTTACCGTACGCGTACCCCGCGTTTTTTTTTAAAATCAATAAATGTTTTCTTTGTACTTTTCTGTCCTTCTTTGACCCCCTTACAAATGTTAGGGGATCTGTAACTCTCTTTCTTGCCCCCTTTTCAAGTTATCACCCTTTTTTTTCTGAGTGAAATACACAAAATGGCGGCCGCCGCTTCCTGGTTTCGACCGATTCGAATGTTTACTAAGATCTAAGAGCCAATCAGAATCGCGCTCACGCACGTCACCGTACGCGTACGGTAAGCGCACCGTAAGCGCACCGTAAGCTGGCTCAGATATATATATTGATTTAAAGGCTATTTTCTCAGAATCTACTGAACAGATTTACACCAAACCTACAAAAGGCACTTCCTTGACCTGAGGACTACCTCTCTGCCAAATTTCAAGTAATTCTGTTCAGCCGTTCGGGCTGTAGCTGTGTCTAAAGGTCCTATGGAAAAATGCATGGGAAAAACGCGTTTTGGGACCCCCCTTTTATCTCAGCCCCCGCTTGACGAATCCCCCCGAGACTTTCAGGGTAGGAGCGGAGCGTAGCGCCCCACCTATTTTGAAAAATGCACGAGGATTCGTCGACCGGCGCAAAAGTTATTCAAAATAGAATGTTGCGGATTTCCTATGGAAACGTGGTCCTAACTATAACTACCTACTGGTGACCGCCAGTAGGTAATATATATATATATATATATATATATATATATATATATATATATATATATATATATATATATATATATATATATATATATGAAAGTGAATCAATCCGATAGGAATGAGGCGGCACACCGTCCTGATGTTTAGGGTGTTTTAATCGCTCACCAACAACAACGCATTTCAGCCGTAAAACGGCCTTTGTCAAGTTGCCAAAGCGTTACAAAATAGGCATTTTTAAAACATTCAACGTCATGATAGACATAGACGAGTTACTTTACAAGTGTCGCACAACAGTCAAACACAAAATATGTAATTGAAAACACTTATTTTCGTTTTTTTACCATAATTCTCAATATCGAGATAAGGAGTGAGACATAATGGAAAGAAAATTGAAGGTGAAAGAATGATACCTTTCGTTCTAAATGCGTAGTTGTATTCTTAACAACTTTCATGTTCTTATATATCAGATCATGGAAATAGAGGCAGAGGCATGTTAGAGATGCTTATTAAGTATGCCAAAATCGACTTGGATAAAACAAGGCAAGAACTGACAGCACTAAGGATTGAAATCGATAAACATAAAGAAGAAAAGTTGGTGATAGAGTTCCTAAAGGCATTAGAGGGACGGTTGAAAATTTATGAAGAAAGCATTAAAGTGAAAAAGCATCGAAAGTTCCTTCGAGACAAAAAAGATTATGCAGAAGGCAGAATTCTAACATGTCAATAATATGAATTTACATTTCACCGCCACAGTTAGTCATTCACAAATCGAATTCTTAGATACCCAAGTCTACATAAGCAATAACAAAATTGAAACCCGTCTTTTTAGAAAACAGACAGCGGGTAACTCCACGCTCCATGCATCTAGTGCGCATCCTAAACACCTTGTCAACAGCATCCCCTATGGGGAAATGCTGCGCATTAGGCGCATATGCAGCAACAATCAGGACCTAAAGGTAGCACAAGATGAAAGTAAAAATCGCTTTATACAACGTGGCTACAAAACTGTCGTCATTGATAATGCTATCAAGAAGTCCATGTCCGTGAGTAGGGAGGAAGCTATTAAGGACAAAAAAGCTGACAAGAAATCCCACGATAAATCTAGGAGGGTCAGCCCTAACAGTATGACTGATGGCAATACCGAAAGCTCTAATCTGAAAGAAGAATTCCGTTTGATCATCCAATATAGCCAACAGCACAAAAGTTTGAATAGAATCATCCAACGGAATTGGCCTTTGGCACTTAGTGACCCTGTGATAGGACCCCTGCTGCCGCAGAGTGTGTCCATCACTTACAGTAAGGCACCCTCAATGAGGGACATACTAGTTAACACAAGTCCTGAGGTGATTGACAATAGCAGCTGGATACAATCTGTTAAAGGATTTTTCAGATGCAAAACCTGCAAAGCATGCATTCGGGGAGTTAACACCAACATGTACAAAACCCCTTTTAGTGATCAAAACTATGCTATTTCTAAACTTTTAACGTGTAAGACAGAATATGCTGTTTATGTACTCTCATGCCCCTGCAATTTACGGTACATAGGCAGCACTAAATTACCTGTTTTTAAACGTATCCTCCAACATCTAAGAGCCATCACAAATCAGGATAACACCTATCCCGTTGCACGGCATTTTAGGGAACAGCATAAATCTGACAACCATTTTCTTAAGTATTATGTCATAGATGCTGTCCCACCTAGCAGGAGAGGAGGTGACCGAGAAAGCAAATTAAGAAAACTAGAAACCCGGTACATCCTACAACTGGATACTAAGTACCCTGCAGGTCTTGATGCCACGGAGGATCTGTATACATGTTTAATATAATACGGCATGGTTGTTATGTTCTTACAACATTGGACGTTAATCAAACGTAACCTCATCTTTTAATACCAACTAGAAATCTTTTTAACATCATTTGTAACACAACTTGTCACACTACCTTTTATTAACAGATCCTCAAATGTCTTACAAAAACACGATATTTTACTATTTATTGTAATTTTATTAGGTGTTTTTATTAACATCACGCAACTCAATCTTTTTACTGTATTTATTATAGTTAGCAAACATGTTCTTAAGTGGCACCTATCCAGATTTGATATTAAATGGATAGGTCGATAGATACATTTTTAAGGCTACATTACCTTTTTATCTATTTATTGGCATTTTTGCACAAATGATATGCACTGACACTTATGCACTTTACAGGTGCGGTTGGTCCAGTTTGAATGGGTGAAGATGAACCTGATATTAGATCAAGGAATCCACCCATCAGTAAACAAGACAGAGGATTTGATTAAACAGTAGGATTATGGTTCAAGACTTCATTGACCTTAAATGATGAATGTTACTACAACAGTAATATAGGTCGGTGTATTTAACAAGCAGATTTCTACGATCATTCGATCGCAAAAATAATAACTGGAGGCAATGTCTGATCCCACTATATATGCAGATGAAATATCACCTCACAAAACAGAGCAAACATTGTAATAAGATAACGATGTATCAACATGAACCCACAAAATTCAATTGAATTGCCCCTTGAATTATGATATCCCGGATTATTTATTTGGCTCTTTTTGCACATATATTGCACACAACACATTGCACTTTTACAGAAACAATTGCTTTATTTTTCATTGTTTTTGCTTTTAATTAATGTACCACGATGGAGAAAAAAAAATTCTATACATAGACAAAGATTTGGCACAGCAGTCATTATGAACAACATGGTGGTATTTTACCGATATGTATATGTATGACTATGTAAGCACATTCAACAATAATGGTATTAATATGCACCTTTGCAAATGATATTACATAATGTTTTCAACTAATACAAAAATGCCATGTGGACTCTGCACGATGTAAACAAGGCCGATCTTCTGTCTATGTCTATGCTAAAATCAGTACGTCATGGTCGTCACGTGGTCATTAGCACACTCGTACTTTCACTTTAAATGAGAGCTACCTCTATGATGCCACTGTCATGTGATCAAGGCTCAGGCGAGCCGAAACGCGTAATGGCGACAGAGGAATAAAGGAGATATCTTGCACAAAGTTCTGGGTCTGTGTCCATCTTTCGGGAGAGCCGCTCGTTGAAATTCAGCGGAGGAATACTCACAATGTATGCATATATGTATGCATTTATATTTGTATTTATATAGATATGCAGATTATATATATGTTTATATATGTATGTATATATATATATACACATACATATATATATATATAAATGCATATGCATATATATGCATATATAAATGTGCATATGCGTGCGGGTAGAGAAGTAGAGGTGTAGAGGTAGAGGTGTAGAGGTAGAGAGGTAGAGGTAGAGAGGTAGAGGTAGAGAGGTAGAGAGTAGAGAGTGAATAATAAAGAGTAGAGAGTGAGTAGTAGAGAGTAGTAGAGAGAGTAGCATAGAGTGAGTAGTAGAGAGTAGTAGAGTAAGTAGTAGAGAGTGAGTTGTATAGACTGAGTAGTAGAGAGTAGCAGAGAGTGAGTAGTAGAGAGTAGTAGAGAGTGGGTAATAGAGAGTGAGTAGTAGAGAGTAGTAGAGAGTGAGTAGTAGAGAATAGAAGAGAGTGAGTAGTAGAGAGTGAGTATTAGAGAGTAAGTAGTAGAGAGTAGTAGAGAGTAGCAGAGAGTAAGTAGCAGAGAGAGAGTATTAGAGAGTGAGTATTGGAGAGAGAGTAGTAGAGAGAGAGTAGTACAGAGAAGTAGAGAGTGAGTAGTAGAGAGTGAGTAGTAGAGTGAGTAGTAGAGAGTAGTAGAGAGTAGCAGAGAGAGGGTAGTAGAGAGTGAGTAGTAGAGTAGTAGAGAGTGAGCAGTAGAGAGTCGGTAGTAGAGAGAGAGTAGTAGAGAGTGAGTAGTAGAGAGAGAGTAGTAGGGAGTAGTAGAGTAGTAGAGAGTGAGTAGTAGAGAGTGAGTATTAGAGGGTAGTGGAGTAGTAGAGAGTGAGTAGTAGATTGAGTAGTAGGGAGTAGTAGAGAGTGAGTAATAGAGTGAGTAGTAGAGAGTAGTAGAGAGTGAGTAGTAGAGAGCAAGTAGTAGAGAGTGTATACTAGAGAGTGAGTAGTAGAGAGTAGTGGAGACTAGAGTGAGTAGTAGAGAGAGAGAAGTAGAGAGTGAGTAGTAGAGGGAGTAGTAGAGAGTAGTAGAGTAGTAGAGAGTGAGTGGTAGAGTGAGTAGTAGAGAGTAGTAGAGAGCGAGTAGTAAAGAATGAGTAGTAGAGAGTGAGTAGTAGAGAGTTAGTAGAGTAGTAGAGAGTGAGTAGTAGAGAGAGAATAGTAGAGAGTGAGTAGTAGAGACTGAGTAGTAGAGAGTAGTAGAGTGAGTAGTAGAGAGTGAATAGTAGGGAGATAGTAGTAGAGTAGTAGAGAGTGAGTAGTAGAGAGAGTAGTAGAGAGTAGTACAGTAGCAGAGAGTGAGTAGTTGAGAGTGAGTAGTAGACAGTAGTAGAGAGCAAGTAGTAGAGAGTGAGTAGTGGAGAGTGAGTAGTAAAGAGTATTAGAGAGCAAGTAGTAGAGAGAGAGAAGTAGAGAGTGAGTAGTAGAGAGTAGTAGAGAGTGAGTAGTAGAGAGATAGTAGTAGGGAGTAGTAGAGTAGTAGAGAGTGAGTAGTAGAGAGTGAGTAGTAGAGGGTAGTGGAGTAGTAGAGAGTGAGTAGTAGAGTGAGTAGTAGGGAGTAGTAGAGAGTGAGTAATAGAGTGAGTAGTAGAGAGTAGTAGAGAGCGAGTAGTAGAGAGCAAGTAGTAGAGAGTGTATAGTAGAGAGTCAGTAGTAGAGAGTAGTAGAGAGTGAGTAGTAGAGAGAGTAGTAGAGAGTGAGTAGTAGAGGGAGTAGTAGAGAGTAGTAGAGTAGTAGAGAGTGAGTAGTAGAGTGAGTAGTAGAGAGCGAGTAGTAGACAGTGAGAAGTAGAGAGTAGTAGAGTGAGTAGTAGAGAGTGAGTAGTAGAGAGATAGTAGTAGAGTAGTAGAGAGTGAGTAGTAGAGTAGTAGAGAGTGAGTGGTAGAGAGTAGTAGAGAGTAGTAGAGTGAGTAGTAGAGAGTAGTAGAGAGTGAGTAGTAGAAAGAGCAGTAGAGAGTAGTACAGTAGTAGAGAGCGAGTAGTAGAGAGTGAGTAGTAGAGAGTAGTAGAGAGCAAGTAGTAGAGAGTGAGTAGTGGAGAGTGAGTAGTAGAGAGTAGTAGAGAGCGAGTAGTAGAGAGTGAGTAGTAGAAAGTGAGTAGTAGAGAGGGAGGAGAAGAGAGTGAGTAGTAGAGAGTAGTAGAGTGAGTGGTACAGAGGGAGTAGTAGAGAGAGAGTAGTAGAGAGAGAGTAAGTAGTAGAGAGTAGTAGAGAGTGAGTAGTAGAGAGTGAGTAGCAGAAAGAAAGTAGTAGAAAGTGAGTAGTAGAGTGAGTAGTAGAGAGAGAGTGGTAGAGAGAGAGTAGTAGAGAGTAGTAGAGAGTGAGTAGTAGAGAGTGAGTAGTAGAGTGAGTAGTAGGAAGTAGTAGAGTGAGAGTAGTAGAGAGTGAGTAGTAGAGAGAGAGAAGCAGAGAATGAGCAGTAGAGAGTAGTAGAGAGTAAGTAGTAGAGAGTAGTAGTGAGTGAGTAGTAGAGAGTGAGTAGTAGAGAGAGAGTAGTAGGGAGTGAGTAGTATAGAGTAGCAGAGTGAGTAGTAGAGAGTGAGTAGTAGAGAGAGTAGTAGAGTAGTAGAGAGTGAGTGGTAGAGAGTAGTAGAGTGAGTATTAGTGAGTAGTAGAGAGTGAGTAGTAGAGAGAGTAGTAGTAGAGTAGTAGAGAGTGAGTAGTAGAGAGTGAGTAGTAAAGAGTAGTAGAGAGCAAGTAGTAGAGAGTGAGTAGTGGAGAGTGAGTAGTAGGGAGCAAGTAATAGAGAGTGAGTAGTAGAGAGTGAGTAGTAGAGAGAAAGAGTAGTAGAGAGTGAGTAGTGGAGAATAATAGAGTGAGTAGTAGAGAGGCAGTAGTAGAGAGAGAGTAGTAGAGAGTGAGTAGTAAAGAGAGTAGTAGTGAATAGTATAGAGTAGTAGAGAGTGAGTAGTAGAGAGTGCGTGCTTTAATTTAAAAGGAACACAATGAGGGGGTTCATTTTGCCATAGAAATTATGCTTAGTGCTGAAAAAAGAAAAATTAGGGCACATTTTGAGTGACTTCTCAAATCCTCTTCTTTTTCATTAAAAAATTCTGACATGCAGACTGAAACATGCACTTTCAATACCAGCAGCAGGCTTCCTTGGTGAGCAGTAGCTTTACTACAGTGATCTAATAAGCAACTAGAGTGCTAACATTCCGAATTTATGGCAAATGTGTGACACATCTGAATGCCTTCTTGATGGAATCAAAGTAAAAAACCTGAAAGTATTTCCTACTGAGGAGACTGTAGTAAATGAGGAAATTAGGAAACTTCATAACAAATAAGTCTCCCAAGATGGCCACCAGAGACAAAAGAGCCCAAATGTAGCACAAATATCACCCAGATGTAGCCCAAGATTAGCCCAATGACAGAATGTCCCAGAGTGTTCTAAAGAACAACTAGAGCACCAACAGTCTTACTTATGACAAAAGTATGGCACACCTGAAGCCATCTTGATTGGAATAAAGTGATAACACTTAAAACATTTAATTTGCAAAGGAACAAAATGAGGGGGTTTATTTTGCCATAGAAATTATGATTAGTGCTGCAGAAAGAAACATAAGGGCACATTTTGACTTCTCAAATCCTCTTCTATTTCATGAAAAGATTCTGACATGCAGACTGAAACATGCCCTTTGAATACCAGCAGCAGACTTCCCTGGTGAGCAGTAGCTTTACTACAGCGATCTAATGAGCAACTAGAGTGCTACCATTTGAATGCCTTCTTAATGGAACCAAAGTAAACAAGGATTGAAAGTGCAATAGGTCTTGCCCTCGTTTAAGTTAAAGCAATTCTGTTTGTAATTAGGTGGCTTTTTAGCTTTGCTTGGATTAGTGTTTTTCAAACTTTCATGTACATAACATGAATATGTATGCACTTATGTATATGTATATGTATGCATGCATTTATATTTGTATTTATATAGATATGCAGATTATTATATTCACTGAAAAAAAATAGGTTTCAGGCACGTTATAGCTAGGAATTAGCATTTAAAAAACCTTAGAAATTCACTGAAAAAACCATAGGTTTCAGGGGCGTTATAGTTAGCTGGACTTTTCACTCGTACAAAACCATAGAAATTCCCCCGTTATAGTTAGTTCAGCTAACTATAACTCGCGCGCCCGCAATGCACTGCTGATGACGTCACATATTACATCACTCATGACATGGTCAGTGACATCGCTGATGACATCTCAAATGACATCACTGATGACATCACTGATGACATCACTGATGACATCATCCAGTGAATGTGTGTTTTTCTGAAAATTACATATGTGTTATATATGTATATCTCAAGGTCGATGGAAGAATAAATGGGTATATAAGTGTCTAAATGGATGATTTGTTTTTGAAAAATTGATTGTATAACTGACTGATTAAGTGTATCTTAGTGAATACATGGCTTAGTGAGTAATGTTTAAATATGTAAATATCTGTATCAGTCTCTTGTGTATAAGTGGCTGCATGGGTTGGTGAGTAGCTACATGAGTGTCTATATAGGTTATTAGTTGGTTTTTTGAGTATCAGTATAAGTGTCTGATGTCTGTATGGTTCGGTGGGGGTATTACGTAGTGCATAGGTGCATGAATGAGTGACTCACTGTTTGTATGTGTTGAAGACAGCATGTGTGCAGGACTGTATGGGTGGATGAGTGTGTGCATGGGTGTGTTAGTGAGTGAATGACTGTCTCAACAGTGTCTCAATGAGTAACCACATATGTTTTAAACTAGTATATGTGACTATTGGTGTATATAAGTAAGTATATGTGAGAGTGAGAGATTGAAAGAGTTCCTGTATGAATAAGTATGTGTTTCTTTAAGTGATTGTTAAAAAGACTAAGTATGTGTAAGTTTCTGTAGAAGTAAGTGTGGTGGTGTGTGTATAACTGTATATGCAGGTAAACGGATGTTTGATTCTTTATTAGCATGAGTGACTATGTGTGTGAGGAACTTTATGGATGAGTGGTGTTGTGTAACAGGATGTATAGGTGTATGAGTACATATGATGAGTGAGTACATGTATGAGTGACTGTATAGGACTGTTGGTGAATGAGTGGATGTGGATGTGGATCTTACAATTACTGAATAGGTTGTTGTAACTGGTATTGGTATGTCCATTGTTTTGAAAATTTTAATTTCTATTTTTGAATGTGTGTATCAAAGGTTATATTAGGGGGAGAGGAGGTCTGCCACTCTATCACAAGGATGATGTCATCAGTGATGTCATCAGTGATGTCATGAGTGATGTCACTGACCATGTCATGAGTGATGTAATATGTGACGTTAGCTGAACTAACTATAACGGGGGAATTTCTATGGTTTTGTACGAGTGAAAAGTCCAGCTAACTATAACGCCCCTGAAACCTATGTTTTTTTCAGTGAATTTCAATGGTTTTTTAAATGCTAATTTCTAGCTATGCCTACAGAGATAGGACATGTGAAGAAAGAAGGAAAAACGCACAGAAAGAAAAAAAAGAAATGCGGAAAGAAGCAACAGAAGTCCTCAAAGACGAAGAAAAGTGCAGGAAGAAGTATAACGTGCAGAAAGAACAAACAGAAGAGCAGAAACAAGCCTTGTTGCAAAATCATCCTGTACCCTCAACTTTTTCAGATGGATACTGGTGGTAACTGAGTCTGACTAACCAGTCCTAGAGCCAGTGCTATGTTAAAAGACACTCAGAATACAGTGAAAACACCTACATACACTAGGGCACACTATGTGTTGGGGTCCCCCTGTGATTAGCATGACCTCCTCTGTAAGCCCCTAGTATATAATAGGGCAGGGGATTAAAACTACCTCTTAAAACGCACCACAGGGCGCGTTTGAACACGTCACCTCATGCCCCGTCCCCTCCCTTCCCCACTGTGTAAACACGCCCTGTAGCCGTTTTAAGTTGGGAGATTAAGTCCCCTTGAATCCTGAGGGTCCCTAGGGTCCAACTAGACCACTAGGTACCTCCAGTAAGCGCCACAGAGCTGCGTTGCAGAGAGGTGTAAAAAGAGGCACGGCCTGCACCACCTCTCTGCAACGCAGAGCAGTGGTGCTTACTGGAAGCACCTGGTGGGCTAGTTGGTCCCCAGGGTCCCTCAGGATTGAAAGGGAATTATTTCCCCAACTTAAAAACGCGCCACAGGGCCTGTGGGCATTTTGAGTTGAGAGATTAAGTCCCCTTGAATCCTAAGGGTCCCTAGGGTCAAACTAGCCCACTAGGTACCTCCAGTAAGCGCCACAGAGCTGCGTTGCATGGAGGTGTAAAAAGGGGCGTGGCCTCAGAACACCTGTCTGCAACGCAGCTCCCTGGCGCATACTGGAGATAACTGTTGGGCTAGTTGGCCCTCAGGGACCCTCAGTATTGAAGGGGAATTAATTCCTCAACTTACAACTGGCCAGGGGGCGCGTTTGTAGAGTGCTGCAAGGAGGGGGCGTGGCCTCCGGCGCGATGCCGGTCTTTTATTTATTTATTTTTAAGAAGGAGGGCTGTGTGGCCCCCTTTCTGTTTCTAATTTATTAGCCCTGGGGACCCCATCCCCCAGGGCCTGCACCCTAATTTTTTTTGTTGAAAAAAAATGTATTTGGCCCTCCCAAGGCCTTAATCGGCCCCGGGGATCCCAACCCCCAGGTCATGGCCTTTTTTAATTTTTTTTATTCTTTAGGAGGGGGGCTGTGTTGCTCCCCTCCTCAGGCCACTTATGGCCCCAGGGACCCCATCCCCCGGGGCCGGCCTTTGTTTTTTATTTAAAAAAAAAAATATATATATATATATTTATAGAAACACCTAGGACATGCTGGACAAACCGTATGTACCTATCACCATGACGATTTGCGTGATATTCATTAAAAGGCGACTATGCATACAATGAATCCACGTAGAATGTATTCACACCGCTAGTGAAGCTCTGACATGTCTGACACCCTACCGTGTCTAATCCCGGGGCCCCCGCTGGTGGGTACTCTCCAAGTAGACACCCTTGTCGTTTATTTATACAAACATGGGTAGCTATTGACGGGCACATTTAATACACATGCACACCAAGCCATTCAAAGGGGATTCGACAAAAATTCGACCAAACTATGCAAGAAACCCCCTCACGGTTAATAAAACACACATCCACTGCCGGATGTGTAATACTTTTTATTTTACTCTCTGGAAAGGAGACAAACCTCACTTGAGAGTCACAGCATGCTCCTGGCTGAGCCCAATGCTGTGTTACACCCACCAGTGCCCGCCGAGTGCCACACACCTCTGTGTTGTATTCCACCAGCTAGTGCGTATGCTATGACACTCTCTAGCCCATGTGCACTGTAACACCACCCCGTGAATATGTTATGCCACACTTGCCTTCGCATGGGTTATATTGCCCCATCTAACGTGCCTTCCTCGATGCCTATGTTATAAAGCACAGCGCTATGCCATACATATTACAATCTGGGATCCATATCTTTGTCACAGTGCATATGCAATGTTACACTACCCAGCACATATTTTATATTACAACTTTAGAGACTACTTAGGTTACACAACACTGCCCTGTGCATATTACACTTCAAGGCGCATATCACATAGCAAGCGCTAGTGCCTGTGCTATCTCGCGCTCTCCAATGAATCTGTCATTGCGCACAATGTATTGCATATTATATTTCACGCCCCGGTTCATCTTATATCACACTTTTTGGTGCATAGTTTATACCATATACTATATCTAGTTTTCATTTTCAAGCTCTCAGGACTATGTTCTATATAACACTGCGTCCACCTACCCTTTTCACGGGCATTACATTTTGCGATGGGGGGTGGAGGGTCAGGGGATGTTTCTGCCAAGTGAGCCCGGAGTCACAGTCCCAAACGTCCTCTTCTTCCTAAATAAAAGTGAGATTATGCTGCATACTTGTTCATATTTTAAGTAGTTCGCACAGACACACATTTTAAAAACAATAAAGTTCCAAATACCCACCTTCTATGAACAGTTAGCTTGCTGCCCCATCCACCTCCTCCCTATCCTCTGTTGTCTGAATCCATGAACTAGCCTCCTCCCTCCTGCCATGCATGGTCTGATGTGCTGCCACTTCCCTGCATTTAGCATGATGTACCAGTCCACTCATCCTGCCCTCCATTGCCCTATTCTATGGCCCATCATTGACCTCCTGCTTAGCCTCTGTGCTTTGCTTGCTGCCCCTTTTCACCTTCCCCCTGCCCTCCGATGTCTTTGTGCATGCCCCTGCTCCATCCTTTTTGACCACCATGTTCCATGGACCTGCCACTCCTATCTACTCTGAGTGTTCTGTTGATCTGCCACTCCCCTACCACCTGCCTAGCATTGTCAGATGACTGTAACCTGTCCCTGCCACCTCCACCCTGCCTGTCCACATGCCATGCCCCTATCCCCTTCCTCCTGTCCTCCATGGTCCATTTTACTGCCACACCCTTCTGCCCTCCCTGGTCTGTTGTGCTGCAACTGCTCCTCCTGCCTGCCCCGCGCGGTCTGTTGTGAGGCCCCTTCCCCTGAACTCTCTTGTCTGTGCCCAGGTCCTGACCCTCCCTTCTATCCTCCATGGTCCTTTGTGCATGCCCCTGCACCCTCCTTCTTGCCCATCATAGCCATTGTTCTGCCACTAACCCTCCCGCTTGCCATGCATGGTCTTCTGTGCTGCCATGGCCCCTCCCACCTTCCCTGTGTGGTCAGCTAGCTCCTCCTGACCCCCTCCCACCTTCCCTCCCTGGTCTGTGTGTATGCCATCATAGTCTCACTGTTGCTCTCCATGGTGTGTCTTGTTTCTAATGCCCATCCTGCCTGACCTCCATGGTCATCTTGCTGCTCCTGCCCTGCCCCCTTGCCCCCAGCCCTCTGTTTCCATGTGCAGACCACTATTCCCTCCCTCCTGGCTTGTCGGTTCCATTGTAATGCCCCTGATCCTTCCCTCCTGCCCTTTATGGTCTGTTATGCTGCAGCTTTCTCTCCTGTCTGTCCATTATGGTCAGCTAGCTACCATTGCCTCTTTCCCCTCTGTTGTCTGTTGTCCATGTGCATGGTCCTGTCCCCTCCCTATTGCTTTCTATGGATTGTTGTGCTGCACTTCCATCCCGCATGCCCTGTGTGGTGTATTGTGCTGCTGCAAACCCTGATGCCTGCCCTGTAGGGTCAGTTTAGTGCACCTCTCAATGTCCCTCCTGTCCTCTGTTATCCGAGTCCATGTCCCTACCCCAATTCCTTCTGCCTACCATGATCCAATGTACCATACTTGCGAACATTTTGAACTTGGTAAGAGGGAGATTTTGAAATAAAACTGGGGTATTGATTTTCCCCTTTGAGTTACATTGAAAAAGAGAAGATTGTAGACAGGAAACAGATCAAGTAAAGCCCATTTGAGTTTAAAAACATTGGACGTTTCCTGGCTGAAACGGGTCTGTTGGCATGTATGGTTGTATGACCACTGCCTCTTCCTTCTGCCCACAATGGTCTATTATATTGCCCCAGCCTCTCTTGCCAGTCCTGTATTGTTGGTTTGTTGCCCCTGCCCCCCTTTACACTCACCTCCATAGTCTGTTGTGCTGCCACTGCCCTTCCTGCCTTCAAATTGTTGCCTCTGCACACTCCTACCTGCCTTCAATTTTCAGAGTCCGTGCCCCTGGCCTCTGCCTCTCAACAGTATCCCAATGAACAACTAGATTGCTAACATTCTATTTTTATTACAAAAGTGTAGAATGCCTGACGTCATCTTGATGTAATCAAAACTGTAATGCCTAGAGCATTTCCTTTAGAAATTACATATATGAGAGGGTCTTATTTGCATCAAAATTATGGTTAGTGCTCTAATAAACTAAAATGAGGACATATTTCTGAGTTTTCAAATAGCGACAAAGAACTTTTAAATTATTTGTAATCTTAGTTTTTTATCCAGTTGACCACTTGATTAAATGTTGCATCCAAGGGGAGAGGGTGTGGTGTTACTTCCAGAGCTGCAGACTTTGCAACTGGGGAACCAGGTTGGAGTTTCTGCTTCAGCTCAACATTCTGTGATTCTGGTCAAATCACTTAATCTCCCCATGTCTACAACCAAAATGAATTTGATCTTGTGTGATGTAACCAATGTTCATGTAAAGCACTCCAATACCTGACAAGTCTGCACTATATAAAACTGCAAATACACAAAAAATAAGTGTTTTGCACACTTCTGTCATTGGGCTACATTTGGGCTACATCTGGGTGATATTTGGGCTACATTTGGGCTCTTTTGTCTCTGGTGGCCATTTAGGAGATTTATTTGTTATGAAGTTTCCTAATTTCCTCATTTACTGCAGTCTCCTCAGTAGGAAATGCTTTCAGTTTTTTACTTTGATTCCATCAAGAAGGTATTCAGATATGTCACACATTTGCCATAAATTCTGAATGTTAGCACTCTAGTTGCTCATTAGATCACTGTAGTAAAGCTACTGCTCACCACGGAAGTCTGCTGCTAGTATTAGAAGTGCATGTTTCAGTCTGCATATCAGAATTTTTTAATGAAATAGAAGAGGATTTGAGAAGTCACTCAAAATGTGCCCAATTTTTCTTTCTTCAGCACTAATCATAATTTCTATGGCAAAATGAACCCCCTCATTGTGTTCCTTTTTAAATTAAATGTTTTAAGTGTTACCAGTTTATTCCAATAAAGATGGCTTCAGGTGTGCCATACTTTTGTCATGAGTAAGACAGTAAGCGCTCTAGTTGTTCTTAAGAACACTCTGGGACATTCTGTCATTGGGCTGTACTTGGGCTACATCTGGGTGATATTTGGGCTACATTTGGGCTCTTTTGTCTCTGGTGGCCATCTTGGGAGATTTATTTGATATGAAGTTTCCTAATTTTCTCATTTACTGCAGTCTCCTCAGTAGGAAATACTTTCAGTTTTTTACTTTGATTCCATCAAGAAGGCATTCAAAACCTCAAATATAAACATAAATCAAGAATTGATTACGCCTTTTTTTAGCCACAACCTAAAAGATTCCCTAAAAGGGCTTACTTACCTTCCCCTACATATGTCAGATCATATGGCTATCATATTTGATCTTCAAGGGGTTACCCATAAGAAAGAGTTCTCTTGGTCTTTCGATCGCTCGATACTATTAGAAGAGGAAGAAGTTAATTTGCTGTTATCTGAGGTAAAGTCCTTTTTAGACATAAATTTGAATTCTGTAGATACTAATATAGTTTGGGATGCCTTGAAGGCCTATATAAGGGGCTGCATAATTAATAGAGCCACTCACAGAAGGAAAGCCTATCGGGAGAAAATACAAAATATTGAATTGGAGTTGGCTAAATTAGAACAGCAGCCGGGTTCCCTGGGGGTGACAGAAAAACAGGCTAACCTGAAAAGTCAGCTTGAAATCATACTACAAGAAAGGTTAATTAAAAGATGGGAAGCAAGCAAAAATTCCCACTTTGAATTTGGGGAAGCAGTAGGAAAAGTTCTGGCATGGAAGGTTAAAATAGACCAGGCGAGAAAGCATATTAAAGAGATTAAACGAGAAGGAGAGACTACTACTAGGACTTCGGATCGAGAAATAGGGATCGCTTTTCAACATTTTTTTCAGAAAATTTACAAGGAAGAGGTCAGAGAAGATCCGGAAGCAAGGGAGAGGTGGTTAAACAATATAGCTTTACCATCTCTGCAAATATCACAAAGGGTTAGTCTAGAGAGGGAGATTTCAGAGGAAGAGGTGGGAAAAGTGATAGGTCATCTGAAGAAGGGGAAAGCGGCGGGACCGGACGGATTACCCGGAGAGTTATATCGAGAGATAAGCCCCGCCATTATCACGACATTAACAAGCCTTTTTAATGATATTCTATTGAGAGGGGCGAATCCTCCTGATTCATGGAATGATGCTACCATCGTCCTTATCCCAAAGCCAGGAAAAAAACTTTCGCAGTGTGGGTCTTACAGGCCGATTTCCCTTTTAAATAACGACTATAAAATTTTCACATCTTTCTTGGCATTAAGACTAGGGGAAGTAATTGGATCGATAATACACCAAGACCAAAGGGGCTTTATAAGGGGACGTCAGCTGGCCGATCATACTCGAGATCTGGTAGGGGCGATTGACATAGCAACAACATTTTCTCTTCCACTGGCTACTTTGACTTTAGATGCCTCAAAAGCCTTTGATAGGGTTAACTGGCCATACTTGGTGGAGGTTATGAGAAGGTTTGGGTTGGGGGGAGTCTTCTGTCGGGTAATTGAGAAACTGTATAGGGCCCCTACAGCCAGATTATTAGTCAACGGCACGTTAACAGACCTGATTAACATAACCAGAGGTACTAGACAGGGCTGCCCGCTATCCCCGCTCTTATTCAACCTCTATATAGAGCCGTTTGCTCAAGTTCTAAGAGCGGAAGTGGACATTCCTCCCTTTGTATTTGGTGAATGGGAAAAACGGACAGCGCTTTACGCGGACGATATTTTGGTTTATACGTCAGACCCGCAGAGAGCCTTCCCGGTGGTAATTAAAAAGGCAGAAGAATTTGGGCAAATTTCTGGCTATGATATTAATGCCAGTAAAACAGAGATCATGTGTTGGAATGTCCCAAACGTACAGTTTAATGTTGTAACATCTATGAGATATTTAGGAATACGTATCACTCAAGACATAGGAAGTCTGGCACAAACCAATTTAGATCGCGTTGCTAAGGAATGTAGGAAACTTTTGAATTCTTGGTCATTCCTGCCACTCTCGATTTTTGGGAGAACAAATTTAGTTAAAATGACCATCCTTCCAAAGTTTACTTTTATTTTTAATTCTATTCCCTTGTCTTTTGAACGGAAAAAACTGGAAAAAAGCCAGCGAGAAATAAATTTGTTTATTTGGAATTTCAAAACAGTCAGGCTGTCTTGGAAGAAGTTAAAAAGAAGGAGGGAAAAGGGAGGGCTGGCTCTCCCGGATTTGGAATATTACGCATGGGCATTTCAGTTGACCTATTCCAGGATGCTTCTCAAAATTCCCGCAGCTTCATCTTTGGGGGTTATGTTTAGGGCTATGTTAGGGGGAGTAGACATCCCTCCGGATGGATTTCTTTTCAAGTTTGGAGACATGAAATATTTTAAAAAAGTCAGATTAAAGTCCTTGCAGTCAGCCATATTAAGTTGGGTTCAGATAAAAAAAAAGTCAGGTTACACTATTACTCTAGTTTTGCCCCGGTGTGGGATTCTCCTGGGCTCCCACCTTGTATGCAAGACAGTTTAGCAATCCCGTTAAAAGATGCCGGGATTTCAAGATGGGGAGAGCTGTTGGTGGATGGAAGGGTACAAGACTGGGAGGTGCTGAGGGAAAAGGTGGGTATGGCCTTCTCTAGGTTTAAATATATACAGTTGGATAGTTGGGCTCGAGCTGTTAATAGGAAAGGAGCTCAACTGGGGAAATAAAGCCAGTTCGAACAACAACTGGTGGGAAAGCAACAAGGGGGTAAAGAAGTGGCTATCTGGTACTGGTTTATGGTGGAGGAGGCAGATGGAGACTTTGCTTTACCTGATGAGTTATGGGGAAATGAATTGGGCCTTCAATGTGAGGATTTATGGATGAGATCTTTTTCTTTTCTTTATAAAACAGTCAAACCAGCTTGGTTAAGACGCAACCATTTGTTTACCTTGCATCGGGCCTACCTTTCACCTCAAAGGCTTTCCAAGTTCCTGCCTGGGAAGAAATGTAATAAGTGTAATTTGGTTGCAGCAACAGACACCCATATGATTAGAGATTGTCCTGCCATCAGGTTATTCTGGGAAGAAGTAAAGGATACTTTGGAGTCGATTTTAAATATCTCATTGAATTTTTCTCTTCCGTTAATAATTTTCGGATTGGAGGAAAATGTATGTGGACAGGCAAAGTCTTTCCTTTTTTTCTCCATTATTTTGGCAAGACGACAAATATGTAAATTCTGGGTGGAAGCTAAAGCCCCATCACATGCAGCTTGGCTAACGTCATTGTATGAAACCTCCAAAACTGACTTGGCCAGATCATGTAGTAAAAGAAATCTGTCCATTTGGGATCTGTTAATAAATTGGAGATAGGACGACCGGGGTTTTTTTTTTTTTCCCCGGGTCCTATGATTATGCTAATTAGCCTCCAAAAGACCCTGGGAACTGGTCTCCCCCGTATGTATTACCCGGGTCTGTCAGGTTAAATACCATTGACTGGAGTTTCCTCTTTTTGCTCAAGAGGTTAACCTCCCGCCTATTAAGTCAATTCTGCTTAAAAGGTTATCAAGGAGGACAGATCGCTAAAACACTTTAAGGCAGACTTGTCTGGTAGTTGGCGTCTCTTTTGTAGCTGGAGGTAATGGCAAATGAGGACCAGGAAAAAAAAAAAAAAAAAAGAAGGCATTCAGATGTGTCACACATTTTCCATAAATTCTGAATGTTAGCACTCTAGTTGCTCATTAGATCACTGTAGTAAAGCTACTGCTCACCAGGCAAGTCTGCTGCTGGTATTCAAAGTGCATGTTTTAGTCTGCATGTCAGAATGTTTTTATGAAATAAAAGAGGATTTCAGAAGTCAAAATGTGCCCTAGTTTTTCTTTCTGCAGCACTAATCATAATTTATATGGCAAAATGAACCCCCTCATTGTGTTCCTTTGTAAATTAAATGTTTTAAGTGGTACCACTTTATTCCAATGAAGATGGCTTCAGGTGTGCCATACTTTTGGCATAAGTAAGACTGTTAGCGCTCTAGTTGTTCTTTAGAGCACTCTGGGAAGCTGCAGTAGAACACAAAGGAATCAACTGACAGTCTCTGCCCTTGTTGGATGTACATGTTTTACTGAGAATGTCAGACTTCATTCTTACATGACTGAGAAAGATAATGTGAATTTACAGAAAATATGCTCTCAGTTTAGCTTATAGATCACCTTCCAAACCTCTGTGGGAAAGTATGAGAAAATAGTTTTCTCTCAAACATGGTTCGTGATATCACAGCAGAAGGCTTTTTCACATTGTAAAATCACCTTAGAACACACCGCAATTCCTAAAATGAGTATGTTACCATCAACAAATGAGTTATAATGTAACTAAAGTCTTAAAACCTTCTATTAACTGCAATGCTTTTTAATGAGGTGCTATCATGTATATTGGTCCCAAGAAGGCTGCCAACACTTCTTGGATGAAGTACTGACAGCCAATCAGATCTCATGATGAGATGTGTGGTTAGGCTCTGCCCAGATATATATGTGATTTTAATTTAGATTTTCTCAGGAACTACTCAATGGATTTACACCATTTAACCAAAAGGCACGACTCTGAACCAAGGTCTACCTTTCTGCCTAATGTTGCGTAATTCCGTTCAGCAGTTCGGGCTGTAGCTGCGGCTAAAGGTCCTATGGGAAATTGCATGGGGAAAACACGTTTTGGAACCCCCCTTTTTGCTTGGCCCCCACTACACGAATCATCCCGAACCTTTAACCCCTTCGACACTCATGACGGAACGGTTCCGTCATGAGCGTCGGTTGAGCTGTGCTCATGACGGAACCGTTCCGTCATGACCACGCCCGCGCAAGCAGCAGTCAGCACAGCGGGGGAATCCGCCCTGCATGGAAGGGGTTAAGGATAGGAGTGGACTGGATCTGGCCAAAAGTTTTGAAAATTTCGCAAAGATTCGTCAATCGGTGCCAAAGTTATTGGGAATAGAATGTTGCAGATTTCCTATGGAAAATAGGTCCTAACTATAACTACCTACTGGCGATCGCCAGTAGGTAATATATATATATATATATATCCCAGAGGAGGGAACAGAATCCAAGCCTTACGCACAGCAGAATCAAGATTTATTCTGCAAGCTGGAAGTGTAGCTCCCTTTGGGATGAACAATGATGAAGAGATGCATGTACACCTTTAAACCATTTATTTAGATCAGTATAGCCTCCACCTTCCACCCTTTAGGAACCCAAATTCCTTTTTAGATGAGTCAAGTCACTGTTATTTGAAGATTTTATATTAGTCAAGTAATGATATGGATCATGTTTTGTCTGTCCTCATTTGTGAATTTTTTCCGGGTTAATTGTATATGCATTCTAGTTGACTGGTCTCATGATACTTTGTTTTGGAAGATATTACATGCAAAAGATTGAAAGGGCCTTTTTACTCATTCTGACTTTTCATATGACTTAATCTTTCAGTTTATGTGACTTTCTTTTTGGAGAGTAAATATTACCTGTACTGGACTTTATATCTGCATCAATTTTAAACCTATGTCTCACTTTTTGTTTCTCCCTTCTAGACTGGACCTATGGAGCCCACAAGCACTACGGTTATTGCTAAATAATACGAGCACGGAGATCTAGAGGGTTGTATTACAACCACCTTCTCCATTACTTTTGGGAATTTAGGACCATGGGCCACACCACTTCTTTGCACCTTTTGATTGAAGCCTAGTGCACTCTATGCAACTATTGCAATTACGGTGTTAATATTTATAAATTGGGATTGTATATGAGACATAGGTTTTTGTGAAACACTCGCCGCCTTACTGAATGATCTTATTTTGAATAGAGTACTATACCCTCATTTTTCTGTTCATTTGTGAGAAGTCAGTGACCACTCGTATTAAAGAGTGGTCCGATATGCAGTCCAAAAGAGGAATGGATTCTTCTTCCTTCTTTTTAATACACTGTAAATGTGGGCATGGAATGTATTTATAATGTTTGTCATGAACAAATGAAATGACATTTATCTTCATCATTGTTGGATAACGTTGTGATATATGAATTTATTTTGATTAACAATTTAAAGTCACAGTAATAAGGGACAACTTGATTATTTTTTAAGGAGTTTTGTAAAGTCTTTTGTCTATGTCCTTCGTATTTCTTTAAATAGACTCAACTCTGAACCTATGATCATGTGACCAAGAGCTTGTATGCTCGAAACGAGTCTTTTTGCCCTGTAAATAAATCGAGTATCTTTGAAAACTGGATTCGTGTGGCTCGTACTTGCATCGAGAGAGGATTTGCGAGTCGTTGGTGGATATATATATATAATATATACATATATATATATATATATTACCTACTGGCGGTCGCCAGTAGGTAGTTATAGTTAGGACCCTGTTTCCATAGGAAATCCGCAACATTCTATTTTGAATAACTTTGGCGCCGGTCGACGAATCCTCGCGAATTTCTCAAAATAGGTGGGGCGCTACGCTCCGCTCCTACCCTGAAAGTCTCGGGGGGATTCGTCAAGCGGGGGCTGAGATAAAAGGGGGGTCCCAAAACGCGTTTTTCCCATGCATTTTTCCATAGGACCTTTAGACAGGGCTACAGCCCGAACGGCTGAACAGAATTACTAGAAATTTGGCAGAGAGGTAGTCCTCAGGTCAAGGAAGTGCCTTTTGTAGGTTTGGTGTAAATCTGTTCAGTAGATTCTGAGAAAATAGCCTTTAAATCAATATATATATCTGAGCCAGCTTACGGTACGCTTACCGTAAGCTTACCGTACGCGTACGGTGGCGTGCGCGAGCGCGATTCTGATTGGCTGTTAGATCTTAGTAAACATTCGAATCGGCCGAAACCAGGAAGCGGCGGCCGCCATTTTGTGTATTTCACTCCGGTAAAAAAGAGTGATATCTTGAAAAGGGGGCAAGGGAGAGAGTTACAGACCCCCTCACATTTGTAAGGGGGACAAAGAAGGACAGAAAAGTACAAAGAAAACATTTATTGATTTTAAAAAAAATCACGGGGTACGCGTACGGTAAGCGTACGGTAGAAAAAAAAAATAAAAAAAGAAATGAAAATCAGATTTAAGTGTTTAGATATTAGGGGGCTCTAAAAAGAGCCGTTGTGTTTATTAAGTGATTTTTTAGTGGTACCTACAAGTAAGTACCGATGCAGAGTCTAAGGTTCAAGAGGAAGACTCTGTTCCCTTCATCATTGAAGTGCACACCATCTCCTCTATAAATGTCTTGCATGTCGTAACGCAAGTTGTTGTGGTAAATGGAACCCATACCATAGTCACGGAGGAAAGCAGAAAC
Source organism: Triturus cristatus (assembly GCF_964204655.1). Classification (NCBI taxonomy): domain Eukaryota; kingdom Metazoa; phylum Chordata; class Amphibia; order Caudata; family Salamandridae; genus Triturus; species Triturus cristatus. Next base: position 281,395,250 of record NC_140593.1, read on the forward strand.
AGATTTGTTGACGTGCTTTCTTGCTTTGTCAATCTGCGGACAGAAATGATTGGACCAGTTCCATTTTTGCCTTTGGCATATGTTGGAAAACACAAAGGCAGTTTTAGGGAAAAGTGAAAACAGTTGTGCAAAGGTGTCCTTCATAAGCATTTCCAGACCTACCCCAGTCAAAGTGCCTAGGTCATTGCCACCACAGTGCACTATTATGAGGTCAGGGTGTTGGATTCGCATGAAGGATTTCACCAATGGCATCAATTGGTGCCACTTTAACCCTCTCTGACCAATCCATTTAATGTCTACATTTGGCAAAGCAAGGTCTCTCACCATACCTGTTTTCTCTGCAAACTTTTCACTCCAGAAGACATAGCTGTGCCCTACAATCCACACTGTGAACATCTTCAAAGGAGAACTGGATGCACTCAGGAGGTGTCTTTCAGTAGAATGGCAATATGAAAAGAAAGACAGTTTGGAAATGGAGGCATACATATTTTTTTCAAAAAAAAAAGAACTGATTGGCTGTTTCATACCATTCTAGAATAAAAACTAGGCTGTATGTGTAAATTAATAGAAGCATGTTTTGTATTGGTACAGAAAAATGTGTTACCAAAGAACAGTACTATGGATTTGCTGTTAGGTTTGAAAAGTCAAGCACTCTTGCTCTGTGGAATTGAAACATTGTTTGGCGAACTTCTGACCTGACTCCACACAGCAGTGTTCCATGAGCTGTTGCTATGGTAGCAGGCAGAAGTCAAGTTGGGGGAAGGGTACTAGGCAGAAGTCAAGTTGGGGGCAGGGTACTTTTGGAAAAGGGTTGGTTTTCAACCAATAGAAATGTGTGATTACATTTGAAAAATAGGGGCAAGCACTGAGATTTGAAACTTACATGTATATGTGTGGAAAAATAGAGGGAAACTTTGCCATTATCTGGTTCTGCTGAGAGGAGAGAGGTGTAGAGAACAGAGATCCTGGCTCTGATAATCTGCTGTTTGAGTGCCACATTTCTTTCACAACGAACTAATTTTAAAGGTGAGGTTGGAGTTTGAGAGGGGATGTATATGGTAAATTAAGAAATGAATAATAGAAATGCAATTCTTTTTGTTGAAGTTGCGTTTATTATTTTCTGTTTTGGGAGAAATTTAAATGTGAGGAACATGTAAAATAATATGGACTATGTTTTCACGATAAATTAAGGTGTATTGGTATAAAAAATGAATAGTTTAAGGGTTTGAGGTTGGACTCAGTAATGCAAATACATTCAGCATCACTAAGGCTGGTTGCCCTTGGTGGAATGTAGGCAGTCACCCAGGTTACACATGTTGGGAAATATAGGCAGAGATTTATTGTGTACAACTCTGGTAATTTTATATTTGCATTAGTAGGAAAAAGGGGGAGCGATTTTTTGGTGCAGAAGCAGACTCTTAGCACACACCCAGCTCCTTTCCATGTATAATCATGCACAGTATTTACAAGCGAGTGGGGTTTGAGGTTTCAGTCTGTAATGCAAAGACATTCAGCATCACTAAGGCTGGTTGCCCTTGCTGGAGTGTAGGCAGTCACCCAGGATACACATGGTGGTGGTCTGAAAAAGCAGTTTGGACATGTGCATTTAAAAAAATCTGAAAAGTGGATTCATAATGTGTCAGTCTGTAAAAGTGATTATCACTTGCCAAAAAAAAAGAGCAGTAAGTGTGCATTCAAATTGGCAAAGAAATTTCGTTTTGTGACTAATGTGAAAACATGACTCTGTGTGCAAATAGGAATTACAGGCAGAGATTTATTGCGTTTTGCTCTGGTGATTTCACAGTTGCATTAGTAGGAAAAAGGGGGAGCGATTTTTTGGTGCAGAAGCAGACTCTTAGCACACACCCAGCTCCTTTCCATGTATAATCATGCACAGTATTTACAAGCGAGTGGGGTTTGAGGTTTCAGTCTGTAATGCAAATACATTCAGCATCACTAAGGCTGGTTGCCCTTGCTGGTGTGTAGGCAGTCACCCAGGATACACATGGTGGTGGTCTGAAAAAGCAGTCTGGACATGGGCATTTAAAAAAATCTGAAAAGTGGATTCATAATGTGTCAGTCTGTAAAAGTGATTATCACTTGCCAAAAAAAAAGAGCAGTAAGTGTGCATTCAAATTGGCAAAGAAATTTCGTTTTGTGACTAATGTGAAAACATGACTCTGTGTGCAAATAGGAATTACAGGCAGAGATTTATTGCGTTTTGCTCTGGTGATTTCACAGTTGCATTAGTAGGAAAAAGGGGGAGCGATTTGTTGGTGCAGAAGCAGACTCTTAGCACACACCCAGCTCCTTTCCATGTATAATCAAGCACAGTATTTACAAGCGAGTGGGGTTTGAGGTTTCAGTCTGTAATGCAAATACATTCAGCATCACTAAGGCTGGTTGCCCTTGCTGGAGTGTAGGCAGTCACCCAGGATACACATGGTGGTGGTCTGAAAAAGCAGTTTGGACATGTGCATTTAAAAAAATCTGAAAAGTGGATTCATAATGTGTCAGTCTGTAAAAGTGATTATCACTTGCCAAAAAAAAAGAGCAGTAAGTGTGCATTCAAATTGGCAAAGAAATTTCGTTTTGTGACTAATGTGAAAACATGACTCTGTGTGCAAATAGGAATTACAGGCAGAGATTTATTGCGTTTTGCTCTGGTGATTTCACAGTTGCATTAGTAGGAAAAAGGGGGAGCGATTTTTTGGTGCAGAAGCAGACTCTTAGCACACACCCAGCTCCTTTCCATGTATAATCATGCACAGTATTTACAAGCGAGTGGGGTTTGAGGTTTCAGTCTGTAATGCAAAGACATTCAGCATCACTAAGGCTGGTTGCCCTTGCTGGAGTGTAGGCAGTCACCCAGGATACACATGGTGGTGGTCTGAAAAAGCAGTTTGGACATGTGCATTTAAAAAAATCTGAAAAGTGGATTCATAATGTGTCAGTCTGTAAAAGTGATTATCACTTGCCAAAAAAAAAGAGCAGTAAGTGTGCATTCAAATTGGCAAAGAAATTTCGTTTTGTGACTAATGTGAAAACATGACTCTGTGTGCAAATAGGAATTACAGGCAGAGATTTATTGCGTTTTGCTCTGGTGATTTCACAGTTGCATTAGTAGGAAAAAGGGGGAGCGATGTTTTGGTGCAGAAGCAGACTCTTAGCACACACCCAGCTCCTTTCCATGTATAATCATGTACAGTATTTACAAGCGAGTGGGGTTTGAGGTTTCAGTCTGTAATGCAAAGACATTCAGCATCACTAAGGCTGGTTGCCCTTGCTGGAGTGTAGGCAGTCACCCAGGATACACATGGTGGTGGTCTGAAAAAGCAGTCTGGACATGTGCATTTAAAAAAATCTGAAAAGTGGATTCATAATGTGTCAGTCTGTAAAAGTGATTATCACTTGCCAAAAAAAAAGAGCAGTAAGTGTGCATTCAAATTGGCAAAGAAATTTCGTTTTGTGACTAATGTGAAAACATGACTCTGTGTGCAAATAGGAATTACAGGCAGAGATTTATTGCGTTTTGCTCTGGTGATTTCACAGTTGCATTAGTAGGAAAAAGGGGGAGCGATTTTTTGGTGCAGAAGCAGACTCTTAGCACACACCCAGCTCCTTTCCATGTATAATCATGCACAGTATTTACAAGCGAGTGGGGTTTGAGGTTTCAGTCTGTAATGCAAATACATTCAGCATCACTAAGGCTGGTTGCCCTTGCTGGAGTGTAGGCAGTCACCCAGGATACACATGGTGGTGGTCTGAAAAAGCAGTTTGGACATGTGCATTTAAAAAAATCTGAAAAGTGGATTCATAATGTGTCAGTCTGTAAAAGTGATTATCACTTGCCAAAAAAAAGATCAGTAAGTGTGCATTCAAATTGGCAAAGAAATTTCGTTTTGTGACTAATGTGAAAACATGACTCTGTGTGCAAATAGGAATTACAGGCAGAGATTTATTGCGTTTTGCTCTGGTGATTTCACAGTTGCATTAGTAGGAAAAAGGGGGAGCGATTTTTTGGTGCAGAAGCAGACTCTTAGCACACACCCAGCTCCTTTCCATGTATAATCATGCACAGTATTTACAAGCGAGTGGGGTTTGAGGTTTCAGTCTGTAATGCAAAGACATTCAGCATCACTAAGGCTGGTTGCCCTTGCTGGAGTGTAGGCAGTCACCCAGGATACACATGGTGGTGGTCTGAAAAAGCAGTCTGGACATGTGCATTTAAAAAAATCTGAAAAGTGGATTTATAATGTGTCAGTCTGTAAAAGTGATTATCACTTGCCAAAAAAAAAGAGCAGTAAGTGTGCATTCAAATTGGCAAAGAAATTTCGTTTTGTGACTATTGTGAAAAGAAATGTAGTAATATATTTAAATAAAATAAAGGAATTTTTTTTCAGTTTTTTTCAGGTATTGCTGAAGAGCAGTGAACAAAATTTAAGATGCCTACAAAATCCAGAGTTCAAAAAACTCACAAAAAAAACCTATATTTGAAGACAACTGGAGGACCAAAGTTAGTAGAAGATGCTCATGTTGGGAAAAAGAAAAAATCTTCTGGTAAGCAGAAAAAACAATTTCTAAAAAATATATTCAAAAGAATGAAAAATGTACAAAATGTCTGTACTGGAAAGAATGTTTTGAAAAGAAAAGGACAGGAAAAAATTGAGAATTTAGTTAATGCAAATATACCTTCTGCAACTGAAAAGATTTACATAAATAGAAAAACAGCGTTTAAAGAGATACGTAGAAAAATGTTTCAGAGAAGAGTTATGTCCAATTTGATAAAGGATGTGAAGAAATATAAGCAAAAGACTAAGTTTATAAAAGAAAAAAAGAAATTGAAGCCATTGCAGCAAAGGCATTAGAATTAAAAAGGAAACTATTCATTTTAATTTTGAATAGGATGCGTACATTAGACAAAATGGTTAATGTACTGAAATCACATAGCAAAAGGAAAAGAGTAGTGAACAGAACAAACTTTTGTAAAGTGTTTTTAGGAAAGTGGATGCATAGTTCAAGTAGTGAACCTTTTTTTAATGAAGAGAGCTATTTTCAAAGTAATAGTTTGCTGCATGCAGTTGACACCAGAGGTCGTGCTTACGAAGTAAAAAATGGTTGCATAATGGAGAAGGAGATAATGGTTCCAAGAGATGAGGTACAAGTGATGGCAGATGAGGCTATGGGGAGACGTCCTAAAGCCCCAGTGTACACTTGGAATTGTAGTAGTATTTGCACTGTGCGTCAGGAATCTATTGACAAATTTCGTGAGTTTCTAAGAGAATATAGTAAAAAAAGTATAAAACAGAAGATTAAGGTGCTTCAAAGTCTAGATCCATGCAGAGTGAGAGAGAATACTGGTTTGCAGGGTCATTCTCTGGCTTGTCTATCTAGAAAAGTGTGTAATAGTGTTTTCCATCATTTTAGGATGCTGGCTGTTCATCATACTGAAATGAGAAAGTTTGTGAGACGGTTGTATTTTGCCAAAAGTCCAGCAATAAAGTTAAATGAATTGAATAGGGCTCTGTTCCGAGGAACGGTATCAGATGTAGAGAAGGTTGTTGATGAAATTCAGTTTTGTTACTTTGGTCCTGAACAAAACAGTGCAGAGAAGGACACAGTAAATGAGGAAGAAGTGGAAGAGAATGTAGAACCCTCTGTAAGTAACACATTTAATGATCACATAACAAAATTTGCAATAATCTCTAATGAAAGACCAAATTTTACTTGTATTTGTTGCCGCAGAACTCATTATAGAAAACAAACTAGGAATGTTGATCTCTACAGAAAGAGTGAAAATGAAGATAATTATAAGTGGAAGGATTTTGCCACATATATATTTCTTGAAAATTGTTTTGATTTGGGTGAAGATCAGCGTATTTGTAAATACAGTTACAACAAGTTAGAGGAAAATAGAATGCCGACCAGAGCTGTACATAATAATTTAGAATTGGATGCTATTCCTGCTGAACTTTCTGAATTAAATACATATGAGTCTATACTCATTCAATGTGTTCATCCGTTCCAGACCATAGTACGTATGGAGCCCAAAACTGGTAAATTACCTCATTCCGATTTACTGAGAGGTTTAAAAGGTAGAGTGGTGTATTTGCCCTTGGATTTGAAAAAAAATATTGAAACTATTGATGCGGATACTTTGGAAACTGAACCATTAATTATTCTGGTTAATGGTGTACCTACAAAGAATAAGAAGATTTGGCAGGAGCTGGTAGATGTGCGGAAAGTACAAAGAGCAAATTTGTATTTGAAAAGGAATAACAAATGGTATGAATCAATTTATATAGAAGAAGAAGAAGAAGAAGATTTACAAGAAGACACAGAAACACCAACTGGACAAATTGAAAAAGTGGACAAGTCAAAGGAAGAAGAAATTTATGAACATTTTAGCATACATCCTCTTCATTCAAAAGAAGTTATGGGAGACAATATTGATCTCTTTCAGATGAAGAAAGCAAAAGGAACTCCCGTGAGTGTATGGGAGGAGAGCTTGGAAGCTCGATGTTTTCCCCAGCTGTTTCCTAAAGGAAAAGGAGGACGATACGATGAACGTCCGGAACAGATTCCAGCTTCTGAGTATCGGACTACAAGACTATATGCTGAAGATCCCAGATTTCGACAAAGTATTCCTTATTTGTTCCATCTTTTATTTGAAAGCGACTTGTCTGCACTGTCTTATGCAGTAAATCACATTTTAAAAAGTGGAGTACATTTACAAAATGTGTCTGCTAAGGATTTTATGGAGAAAGTGCAGCACCGAGATGATCATTTGGAAACACAACTGATCAATCTGATGGCTTGTCAGCGTGGGACAAATGAATATTGGTACCGACGCCATGGTGAATTAAAATGCATGTTACGGAATTTAGGAACACCAACATGGTTCGTTACACTAAGCTGTGCCGAGTACGCTTGGGATGATTTACTGGATTTTCTACGAGAGGCAAATTCAAACATTAAAAACATCGAATACAAGACAGCAGGAGAACTGTGCTCATTGGATCCGGTTAATGTTTGCAGATATTTCAATCATAGATTTGAGGCTATGATGTCCTTCATCTGCAATAAAAAAAATCCACCTCTTGGAGAAGTAGTAGATTTCTTTTGGAGAAAAGAGTACCAGGCAAGAGGTGCTCCTCATATTCATATGCTGTTGTGGATCAAGGATGCCCCAAAGTTTGGAACAGATACTGATGAAGCAGTGTTATCTTACATTGAAGAATATGCAACATGTGCTATACCAAAAAGCACAGAAGAGAAAAAGTTAAAGGAGCAAGTTTTACGTTTCCAAAGTCATCGGTGTGGAAAATACTGTCGACGGAAATACAAGAGCAAAGATAAATACTACACTAAGGTGCCGATCACGATCCGGTAAAAAATTCCCCCGTGCGACTCGTATCGGGGTTTTTACCGTACGAATCGTACAAGTGCCGTACGAACTGGCAATCACGATTCGCATGGTAAAAAGTCCATACGAACCGCACTGGGAATCATTCCCCACACGTCCCCGGGTCGGAAAATGTGTCCGACACGTCCTCGGACGATTTACATTACAAACGTGAAAAACCAAGTCCGACCTAGGAATCACGATCCATCCCGTGCGTCCGAGGTTACAACCGTATGGAAAAAACACCGTCCGGACCAAACTCCTACAGCAACCATGGAGACATGTGCCCGCATACGCGCCCAACACTCCCCCCAGCCCCCGTACGTCCGACACGTACCCCCCGTATATGTATACCCCCACCCGTCTAGGTACACCCCAGTACGTTCCAGTCGAACCCCCACCCCAGGACGTGTCATAGCCCCGTCCACCCACACCCCAGTACGTTCCAGTCGTACCCCCACCCCAGTACGTGTCGTACCCCCCGTGTACCTACACCCCAGTACGTGCGAGCCACACCACCACCCCAGGACGTGTCATAGCCCCGTCTACCCACACCCCAGTACGTTCCAGTCGTACCCCCACCCCAGTACGTGTCGTACCCCCCGTGTACCTACACCCCAGTACGTGCGAGCCACACCACCACCCCAGGACGTGTCATAGCCCCGTCTACCCACACCCCAGTACGTTCCAGTCGTACCCCCACCCCAGTACGTGTCGTACCCCCCGTGTACCTACACCCCAGTACGTGCGAGCCACACCCCCACCCCAGGACGTGTCATAGCCCCGTCTACCCACACCCCAGTACGTTCCAGTTGTACCCCCACCCCAGTACGTGTCGTACCACCGTCAATGTACACCCCCCCACCCCAGTACGTGTCGTACCATCGTCCATGGACACCCCCCCACCCCTGTACGTGTCGTACCCCCCGTGTACCTACACCCCAGTACGTGTCGTACCCCCCGTGTACCTACACCCCAGTACGTGCGAGCCACACCCCCACCCCAGGACGTGTCATAGCCCCGTCCACCCACACCCCAGTACGTTCCAGTCGTACCCCCACCCCAGTACGTGTCGTACCACCGTCAATGTACACCCCCCCACCCCAGTACGTGTCGTACCATCGTCCATGGACACCCCCCCACCCCTGTACGTGTCGTACCCCCCGTGTACCTACACCCCAGTACGTGCGAGCCACACCCCCACCCCAGGACGTGTCATAGCCCCGTCTACCCACACCCCAGTACGTTCCAGTCGTACCCACACCCCAGTACGTGTCGTACCACCGTCAATGTACACCCCCCCACCCCTGTACGTGTCGTACCCCCATCTACCCACACCCCAGTACGTTCCAGTCGTACCCCCACCCCAGTACGTGTCGTACCACCGTCAATGTACACCCCCCCACCCCAGTACGTGTCGTACCATCGTCCATGGACACCCCCCCACCCCTGTACGTGTCGTACCCCCCGTGTACCTACACCCCAGTACGTGCGAGCCACACCCCCACCCCAGGACGTGTCATAGCCCCGTCTACCCACACCCCAGTACGTTCCAGTCGTACCCACACCCCAGTACGTGTCGTACCCCCATGTACCTACACCCCAGTACGTGCGAGCCACACCCCCACCCCAGGACGTGTCATAGCCCCGTCTACCCACACCCCAGTACGTTCCAGTCGTACCCCCACCCCAGTACGTGTCGTACCCCCCGTGTACCTACACCCCAGTACGTGCGAGCCACACCACCACCCCAGGACGTGTCATAGCCCCGTCTACCCACACCCCAGTACGTTCCAGTCGTACCCCCACCCCAGTACGTGTCGTACCCCCCGTGTACCTACACCCCAGTAAGTGCGAGCCACACCCCCACCCCAGGACGTGTCATAGCCCCGTCTACCCACACCCCAGTACGTTCCAGTTGTACCCCCACCCCAGTACGTGTCGTACCACCGTCAATGTACACCCCCCCACCCCAGTACGTGTCGTACCATCGTCCATGGACACCCCCCCACCCCTGTACGTGTCGTACCCCCCGTGTACCTACACCCCAGTACGTGTCGTACCCCCCGTGTACCTACACCCCAGTACGTGCGAGCCACACCCCCACCCCAGGACGTGTCATAGCCCCGTCCACCCACACCCCAGTACGTTCCAGTCGTACCCCCACCCCAGTACGTGTCGTACCACCGTCAATGTACACCCCCCCACCCCAGTACGTGTCGTACCATCGTCCATGGACACCCCCCCACCCCTGTACGTGTCGTACCCCCCGTGTACCTACACCCCAGTACGTGCGAGCCACACCCCCACCCCAGGACGTGTCATAGCCCCGTCTACCCACACCCCAGTACGTTCCAGTCGTACCCACACCCCAGTACGTGTCGTACCACCATCAATGTACACCCCCCCACCCCTGTACGTGTCGTACCCCCCGTCTACCCACACCCCAGTACGTTCCAGTCGTACCCCCACCCCAGTACGTGTCGTACCACCGTCAATGTACACCCCCCCACCCCAGTACGTGTCGTACCATCGTCCATGGACACCCCCCCACCCCTGTACGTGTCGTACCCCCCGTGTACCTACACCCCAGTACGTGCGAGCCACACCCCCACCCCAGGACGTGTCAAAGCCCCGTCTACCCACACCCCAGTACGTTCCAGTCGTACCCACACCCCAGTACGTTCCTGGCGCACCCCCAACACAACCTCCTAAGTACGGAGCGCACCCCATGCCCCAACATCACAACCGCATGTACGAGTCGTACAAAGCCACACACAAGGACCAAATCGTACAACCAAATGGCCCATGTACACACCGTACACACGCTCAAAACGCACGTACACAACAAGGACAAAACAAAACAACTCAACAATACACCATTCGAAAGGCACACAGCCACTAAACATGGCCAACAACCACTAAAATAACACAATCACTGACCTGCAACTGTCAAAAACAAACAGAGGCCCAATACACCACCACTCCTTATAACACACCCACCCAAAATTCAAACACTGCCACACCCACCCATGGACCAATGAAAAGGGCCCACACACACAAACCGTGAGCCTTTGCAACAGACCCACTGCTGCCAGACACCACAGAACCAGACTACAAGCGACACCACATCTTACACTTGCACACCTTCACACGACCACCCTCACAAACACCCTCTCATCACATTCACACACACACACAACCATCCACACCCCCCCCCCAACATCCACACAACCCCCACACCCACACCATCCCCACCCACACCCCTCACCATGCCCACTACCAAGAATCCAAAGTTCAGTCACCGAGAGTTGGAGGTCCTTGTTGATCAAATCCTCAGAGTCGAGCCACAGATCTTTGGAACATTGGTCAGAAGCACCAGCCAGGCAGCCAAAACAGCCATGTGGCAGACCATCGTCGATGCTGTGAATGCTGTTGCGGACACCAGGAGGACCAAGCAGGATTGCCAGAACAGGTGGTACGATCTGCGGAGGAGGGTCAGAGCCAAGAGACAGGAGGAACACGACCAGGCCAACGCCACCGGAGGAGGGCCCTCCCGCAGAGCCGTACAGTACCATCCCTGGGAGGAGAGGGTGATGGCCATACTGCCGGTGGAGGCAGTTGAAGGAGTAGAAGGACTCCGAGACCCGGGTGAGTACACAAACAACGCACCTCACATGGGGGGAACTGCAACCACAACCAAAATTAATAACAGGCACGCAACCACCACAAGCCATCGGATTACTCAACCACACTCCATGAGCAGGCACATGCCACTGCTGCCACCATGCCCCATGCACCCAGCTGGACAATGTCAAGTCACAGGCCACAGAAGACAACAACACATGACACGGTAACCCGGATGGCGGGAGGCTGGGCACCAAGAATCACATAGTGCGACTCCAAAGCAGACAACAATGCCCTCTGCCCATATGGCCTAGGTCACAGCCAGACAAACACTGTGTCCCAACACAGGAATGACTTGCCAGCAAATGGTGGACGCCTTGCATCAACACATGGGGGTGAAGGCACTGTTTTGCACATGCCAGCAGCTAATGAACAGCCAACAGTGTGAAAGAGTGGCAGCACACACCACCACAGCAGCAGCGCACAGACACACAGCAGACAAAATGGGTGCCTGGAGATCAGAAACAAACTCACATCAACAGGCCAAGGGCCACTCAAAGATCTGCTAACAGTGTGTGCCCAGGAAGCTGGGCCAAGGTGACAGAGGGTGACACACGGAGGGAGGGAGAGGGGGACACAGAGGGAGGGAGAGGGGGACTGAGAGGGAGGGAGACGGACAGAGGGAGGAGGCTGACACACAGAGGGAGGGAGAGGGGGACAGAGAGGGAGGGAGAGGGGGACAGAGAGGGAGGGAGACACAGGAAGATGGACACAGGGAGGAGGCTGACACACAGAGGGAGGGAGAGGGGGACAGAGAGGGAGGGAGAGGGGGACAGAGAGGGAGGGAGACACAGGAAGATGGACACAGGGAGGAGGCTGACACACAGAGGGAGGGAGAGGGGGACAGAGAGGGAGGGAGAGGGGGACACAGAGGGAGGGAGAGGGGGACTGAGAGGGAGGGAGACGGACAGAGGGAGGAGGCTGACACACAGAGGGAGGGAGAGGGGGACAGAGAGGGAGGGAGAGGGGGACAGAGAGGGAGGGAGACACAGGAAGATGGACAGAGGGAGGAGGCTGACACACAGAGGGAGGGAGAGGGGGACAGAGAGGGAGGGAGAGGGGGACAGAGAAGGAGGGAGACACAGGGAGAGCAAATCAGTCCTGTGGTGTGTGGGAATGTCTGCTCGTCAGCAGGTGGACTGCGTGCATGTAGACAAGGGTGGCCAGTGCCAGAACCCCCCCTCTTCATCATGGCAAAACGCAGGGCCATGTCACAACCTGTACACGAGCACAAGGACAGCCACCTGCATCATATAAGTGTGTGGATCCACTCCATGTGCACATGTACAGTGCTACAAGGAAGGCGCAAATGCATAGCTCGGCACACATGCACACTCCACTGCTGACTGCAGTCACACTTGACGCAGCAAGTAAGACTGTGCCACACATAGTTAAAGGGGCCAAATTGGTGCCCAAGGGACACACACATGCACAAGTGCACTGTGAGTGGAATGCAAGACAGATCCTAATTCCAAGAGGAAATGTGCCAACTTTGTAACAGATGAAACATGGATGTTGCATGGATCCAAATTAACATTTTCTCTCTCACACACAGGTCAACGTCGTGCTGCACCCCCCAACACTGGGGGGGAACACTCACAGGACCCGGATCTGCAGGAGACCGATCCCACCGGCAGCGACCACTCTCACCACTCTGCGGACGACCCCGACCGACCTGGCCCCTCTGGTGTCCAACCACCTGCAGCACCTGCGTCAGGTACAACCGTGCCAACCACCACCCCCACTCCTGCCACATCCCAGGAGACACCCAGGATCCCTGCCCCAACACCACAATGCAGCCAGGCTCGCCAGGAGGGACACGGTGTCCCGGGCACCCAGGAGGAGGCAGGCGACAACGCCAATGCCACCCCTCAGGGGTCCCGGAGACCCGATGTGCCCACAAGTGCAGGCCAGACGCAAGTGGGCAGGGGTGGTGGGAGTGGAGGACGGCGGAGGCGCGAGCCTGACCAGTTGGCTGGGGATCCGGTATTTTCCCATGTCCGTAACATCCTGGACTCATACCGGCAGGACACCACGGGCATGGCCCAGGTTGTGTCCGTCCTCGAGGGGATCAAGGTCCAGCAGGCCCAGCAACATGCGGAGCTAATAGCCTGTCTACAGCTACACCAACGGAGGATGGAGGACAGACAGGCTGAGCAAGTGACGGCATCCCAGGGGATTCACGCTGAACTCCGTCGGATGGCCGACACCATGGCCGACCCTCCCTGTGCCAGAAGGCGGAGAACATCACCACCCACAGGGAGGGATCATGAGGAGGAGGAGGAAACATCCGACGGAGCATCCCAGACGTCGTTACGGCCTGCTGCTGAGGTTCCCCGCAGGAAGCCGGGTCGTCCACGGAAAGGACCGTGAGGGTGGCTGCTACATCACCATCTCCCAGGACACCTGGCCTGGCACCTGGCCCACTGGAGCAACAGCATCACAGCATCAAGAGACATTCTCTGCCACATGGCCCTGCTGGTCACTGGCTGACCAATGTTGACAAAGACTGTGGCATGGACTCTGAGGATTTCCAATGGCAAGGACACCAACTCCCCTACTGAACTTTGGATTCCCTAATCCCGGAAAGCCCCTCACTTTGTCCCACCCGCCCCCAATAATAAATCACACTATTAAGAGTAGATGCCTGCTGGTAGCATTATTACCTAACATGTGTCTTGTACAGTCTAAACATGCCTGAGTCATCTGTTCACTTCAACCATCCACACCCTGGGGCCTGAGTCTGGCACAGGACACATGGGTCACAGTTTTTTAGGCAAGACAGACATGGAGCACCATACACACCCGTGATGGTCAGAACCAGCTGAGGGGGTGGCCGAACAACCGTGCTGACAGACACATTGAGTACAGCAACAGTCATGCGCAGAGGTCAGGGATCCTGGCCCGTGTCCTGGGGGGCACCCAGGTACGTGTAGACAGGTGGCAGAACCATGTCCTGCAAGCTTGAGTCCGGTGGATGCAGAGAATGGGGTCATGGACAACGTTGGATGCATGGGGATGGCACATGTCACAATACCCACACAGTCATGGACATCATGCCCAATACACAGTCTCAGCACACACACACAGCTTGCATCTTGCCACTCGACACATTGACACATAGCCACAATCAGGGAATACCATGCCAGACATGCAGGATGCACCGTGCCAACACACCAGCATTGACTGAGAAGAGGCACCTTGGAGGCATAGGGACACCTTTAATAGTCATGTTTTTGGGATTGCAGAGGCAACTTGAAGTACACATGAACACATCATGTGGAGTAACATGTGGCTCAAACACTGGCACCCCCCTTCTGCAGCACAAATGCGTGATAGCCATGGAACTGGCACACAAGTGTCGGCTAACAGCTAAATACCCACAGCTGCTCACGGAGAGACTGCCATACACCATACATCCGCTGATGTGGAAGTCCCACGCCATGTCAAGACAATGTTAACCGTATGTGTCCGAGGGCAGTGTCACACACATTGATGCCTTCATCACAATCCACTATCCCATCACTGATGACTGACAACCAGGCAGCCCATCTATTCAGGTGTACCCAGCTGCATGTCGTGTCCCATGGGGATGCCACATGTCTGCAGAGGAACCAAACCCCGACCGGGGCAGTGTGCACACATCGTGAACAACTGCCACACCCAATACACCCCAGATGCATCCCTTACCCCATGGAGACTTCCAAACGTGTCCGTGCCTGTAACGCTGAGTCAGCCCACGATGCCATGTCCATGAGGAATAGCAGTGCCACAACAATGCAACCAGAAGACGGCATGCGCAGGTACCTGGGGAAGAGAGACACACAAGAAGTCAGCCACAAAAAGCACAGCCACTTGCATGTGCATTGACTCGACACATGTATGGATGAAAAAATGCTAGGTCACAATTATGAGTGGGGAAATACTACCATCACTGCCACCATCACTCCAGTGACACACCGACACACACCTCTGACTCACGTGCCATACATGCAGGTGGAGACACGCATCACAACACATGCCACACGGGGACCAAGGCGTGCACACTCAGACACTGGTACTCACCACTAAGCAAAGAAGTCGCGTATGAGCCGAGTCCGGATGTCCTCTTGCGGCTCCACATCCTCCACATCACTAGCCCCATTGCCAAGCCCTTCGTCCTCCACGGGTGGATGGTCCTCGTCATGTTGATTCAGGATGAGTGGCACAGCTCTTTCAACTGCCATGTTGTGCAGCATGCAGCAGACCATGAAGATCTTGCAAACCTTTGCCGGGCTATATGGGAGTGCGCCGCCGGTCTTGTGGAGGCACCGGAATCGGCTCTTCAGCATGCCAAACGTCCTCTCTATCACTCGCCTTGTCCGGCCATGGGCGGTGTTGTAGCGGAGCTGGGCCGGCATGATGGGGTTGCGGAGAGGTGTCAGCAGCCAAGGCATGTTGGGATAGCCAGCGTCCCCTAAATGGAAAGCACATGGATATCGTTAGAACTGGCGAAGCGGTAGTGCTGCTCGGCCAAACAGAATACAGGACAGACAGACTGTACCCACCAACAACACATGCTCGTTCGTTGCGCAGCTGCATCATCATATCAGGCATCCCGCTACGCCTCATGATGTAGGCATCGTGTGCTGATCCTGGGAAACGAGCACAGACATGTGAAATCACCATGTTGGACAGACACACCACAAGGGCATTGATGGAGTGGTAGTGCTTCCGATTGCGGTACGCCACCTCCCGTGCGTGTGGTGGTACCAAACCTACATGTGTCCCATCTATGGACCCAATGACATGGGGCATCCCTCCCAGGGCATAGAAACCACGCTTGACCTCAGTCATCTGTTCAGGGGTTGGGAACTTGATGAAGTCATCCAGGTGAATCAACATGGCCTCCAAGAAATCATGCAGCACACCGCTGAACATGCTCTGGGACATGCCACCAACATGAGCTATGGTATTTTGGAAGGTACCCGTGGCAAGGAAATGTAGGGCAGCCATTACCTTCAGCTGGGGTGTCAGTGCCGTAGGATACCTGTGCTGCGGTTGCAGGTGTGGTGCCAGTCTCGCCGTCAGCTCCAGAATCAACGGTTGGGTGAAGCGGTAGAGCCGGATCCTGTCATTCTCCTGCATGGTGGCCAAGTCTGGAATTCTTCGGGCAACAGGAGGCGCTCTGCAGTAATTTGGAAGTGACAAGGAAGAGTGAGTGCACTACGAGAACAACTCATGTCTACTGAGCACATGTAAATCTGGCAATACACACATGCCACATAGGGAGTCAGGCATGTGCTACATGCCCAGGACACGTATGGATGCAAGGTGACACTCCTTCCAAGACCCAGCTACACACGGTGATTGAGAACCTCCCCATGCCACGCCATGGAAATAGCTGTGTCCCAGTGCAAGTGCACTGCCCGACGCAAGACAGGAGTGACATACACCCACACATCAGCAGAAGTGTGATGCCGATTGCAGAGACTGGCAGCGGAACACTTGAGCCACAGGTCACATGACATTACACTAGTCCAGCCCACACACCTTGCCATGAAGGTGCACATGTCATGACTCACCACACATTCCTTGTGAGTTTGCTGACATGGCCTTGTCACGCTACTCCGTGTCCCTTACATACATGTGCACCTCACATCCGATAACACATGTGGCATGGTGTTGGGAACAGTGTGCAATGACAATCTACACACAGCCACATGTTGGTTGCTGCAACGGCTGCAGCTTTTGAGGGTGCTACAACATCAACCTGATGTAAATCCCGGACACATATATGGCATAGTCACATTGTGCACTGTGGGTAGTGATAAGTCATGTGTCATGACCCCTGTACCGGGCATCATGGGACACTTCCGTGTGTTGGTGTCCGTGCCATGCCAGTGACGCTCACCCCAAGTGCGCAGTCCCACATGCACACATGTCAAAGGAGTCAAGGGCATGCCTGGCACACATTGCACCCTCACACAGTACACATGTACACATCTCATCATACATCTGGTGCCTTCTCCACTCAGGAGGCATGTTCCACATCACAGCCTGTGACACCTGTGCCCCACACATGTGGTAATGCACAGACGATGCCTTGATGTCCATTCCTGGACAAGTATGTCCATCCATGGACAAGTATGTCCGCCCTATTCCTACATGTGTGTCGCCTATCACCACAGTGATGTGTAAAATCCGCCGTACTGCTGCTGAGAGGGCCTGTGCATGTTCCCAAATCACTGTGGGAGTGCTGCCGTATGTGTACCCATCGTGATGGCGAGCGTAGATGCGAGTGTACGGTCCGTGCCACTACGGGTACGCATACGCGTGCAGACCCATAGTGATGGAGAGCGTAAATGTGAGTGTACGGTCCGTACCACTACGAGTACGCATACGCGTGCAGACCCATAGTGATAGAGAGCGTAGATGCGAGTGTACGGCCCTATCACTATGGGTCTGCACGCGTATGCGTACCCGTAGTGGTGCGGACCGTACACTCGCATCTACGCTCACTATCACTATGGGTCTGCACGCGTATGCGTACCCGTAGTGGTACGGACCGTACACTCACATCTACGCTCACTATCACTATGGGTCTGCACGCGTATGCGTACCCGTAGTGGTACGGACCGTACACTCGCATCTACGCTCACTATCACTATGGGTCTGCACGCGTATGCGTACCCGTAGTGGTACGGACCGTACACTCACATCTACGCTCACTATCACTATGGGTCTGCACGCGTATGCGTACCCGTAGTGGTACGGACCGTACACTCGCATCTACGCTCACTATCACTATGGGTCTGCACGCGTATGCGTACCCGTAGTGGTACGGACCGTACACTCGCATCTACGCTCACTATCACTATGGGTCTGCACGCGTATGCGTACCCGTAGTGGTACGGACCGTACACTCGCATCTACGCTCACTATCACTATGGGTCTGCATGCGTATGCGTACCCGTAGTGGTACGGACCGTACACTCGCATCTACGCTCACTATCACTATGGGTCTGCACGCGTATGCGTACCCGTAGTGGTACGGACCGTACACTCACATCTACGCTCACTATCACTATGGGTCTGCACGCGTATGCGTACCCGTAGTGGTACGGACCGTACACTCGCATCTACGCTCACTATCACTATGGGTCTGCACGCGTATGCGTACCCGTAGTGGTACGGACCGTACACTCGCATCTACGCTCACTATCACTATGGGTCTGCACGCGTATGCGTACCCGTAGTGGTACGGACCGTACACTCACATCTACGCTCACTATCACTATGGGTCTGCACGCGTATGCGTACCCGTAGTGGTACGGACCGTACACTCGCATCTACGCTCACTATCACTATGGGTCTGCACGCGTATGCGTACCCGTAGTGGTACGGACCGTACACTCGCATCTACGCTCACTATCACTATGGGTCTGCACGCGTATGCGTACCCGTAGTGGTACGGACCGTACACTCACATCTACGCTCACTATCACTACGAGTACGCATACGCGTGCAGACCCATAGTGATGGAGAGCGTAGATGCGAGTGTACGGTCCGTACCACTACGGGTACGCATACGCGTGCAGACCCATAGTGATGGAGAGCGTAGGCATGCATGTACGGGCCGTTGCCATGCATTTGGGGTGCCCTAGGGCCCCCACACGCACCGTACCTGTGTGTGATGCTCCAAATTACATAGGGGACAAGTATTAAGGCCTACATGCATGCTGGTTGTCATGGAGACCAAGTTCAAAATTCTAAATTGTTCTGGAAGGTGCACAGCAGAAGTCAGTTGGAATTTGTCTACTTTGTTGCAATGTGTTTGTGGGGCTGACATCATGCAGGAGAATGAAACCGATAGAGAACCCACAGACTGCTAGGTTTGTAGGGATTGGTGGAAACATAGGATGCAAATGTGAGTGACCAATCTCTCTGTACTCCTGTGCATGAGACTGGGCAGAAGGGCACATATAAGGCAGCCAGGTCCCATGAGGGAGCACTTGCCTGCACATCTTTGCATTCGTCGACCCAGCTGCTGCTACTGATTCCCTGGAACCATGTCAAGGGCTGTGGAGAGGACACAGCCATTCACCCTGGAGGAGAACATGGCTCTGCTGGATGTGATCCTCCCACAGTACTCCATGCTGTATGGGCGACCAGGGTATCAGGTGAGTGCATAGGCCACTGCCACAGACTGTCCCTATGTGGTGACTGTGACTTCTGCCATTGCGTCCAGGTGTATCACACATGCCATGTACTGTCGGGGGGGTCCCAGGGGGGGGTGCCTGATGTCTCCCAGCAGTGCCCTGAGACAGGAGGGGTGGGGGCCTATCACTCACAGCAGTGCCCTGAGACAGGAGGGGTGGGGGCCTAGAACTCACAGCAGTGCCCTGAGCCAGGAGGGGTGTGTGCAGAGTCCTCCCAGCAGTGCCCTGAGACAGGAGGGGTGGGGGCCTATCACTCACAGCAGTGCCCTGAGACAGGAGGGGTGGGGGCCTAGAACTCACAGCAGTGCCCTGAGCTAGGAGGGGTGTGTGCAGAGTCCTCCCAGCAGTGCCCTGAGACAGGAGGGGTGGGGGCCTATCACTCACAGCAGTGCCCTGAGACAGGAGGGGTGGGGGCCTAGAACTCACAGCAGTGCCCTGAGCCAGGAGGGGTGTGTGCAGAGTCCTCCCAGCAGTGCCCTGAGACAGGAGGGGTGGGGGCCTATCACTCACAGCAGTGCCCTGAGACAGGAGGGGTGGGGGCCTAGAACTCACAGCAGTGCCCTGAGCCAGGAGGGGTGTGTGCAGAGTCCTCCCAGCAGTGCCCTGAGACAGGAGGGGTGGGGGCCTATCACTCACAGCAGTGCCCTGAGACAGGAGGGGTGGGGGCCTAGAACTCACAGCAGTGCCCTGAGCCAGGAGGGGTGTGTGCAGAGTCCTCCCAGCAGTGCCCTGAGACAGGAGGGGTGGGGGCCTATCACTCACAGCAGTGCCCTGAGACAGGAGGGGTGGGGGCCTATCACTCACAGCAGTGCCCTGAGACAGGAGGGGTGGGGGCCTATCACTCACAGCAGTGCCCTGAGACAGGAGGGGTGGGTGTGATGCACAGTGTGAGCCTTGATCATTGATTGTGACATTGCCATCATTCCACCTGTGTACCCACTGTGGCACGTAGTGCTTTTTCCCTCACCAGGGGATGATGTCCCTATGACAAAGGTGCAATGCGTTGGCTGCATGACATGCCTTGTTGTAACCAGCTAATTTGTACCCATATGTCTCTCTGTGACATGTGGCTGGTGTATTGATGTGGTGTCACTTGTTCCTCCTCACAGGTAGGCGCCACTGCCAAGGAGCAGATCTGGCTGACCGCCGTCAGTGCCGTGAGGGGTGTGGATGGTCGGAGGCGGAGCCTGCCCCAGGTGAGGAAACGCTGGCAGGATATCCGGTGCTGGACGCGGAGGATTGCACGGCTCCTGCTGGGGGACTCACCTGAGAGCCACAAGAACCGCGGCCGCCGCCGTCTGAGCCACCTCCACAGGCGTGTGCTGCCGGTGGTCTTTCCAGACCTGGAGAGGCGCTTACAGGCGATGCAGCAGCCGGAAGGGGGTAGGTACATGTGTGTTTGTTGTGTGTCACCGGCATTTGTAAGGGCACAGTAGCATGAATTCACTGGCAGGGTTTAAAGGTGCTGTGCAGATCCTGTTTGCCCCAGTATAGCGCTGTGCCCCTGCCACCCTTCCCCTCCTTGCAATGTGTTCCCTGGTCTGTGTGTAGTCACTCCTTCACAGGGTAATGTAGGCTGGCGCTTTGTCCACGGGAACAATGTCTGTAGCATCATGTGTGGGGGTGGTGTGTAACAGGTTGTGGGACATTGCCTGTGCACTGTCAAGTTCACTGCATGTGGGTTCCATGTCAGTTGGCACTGATGCTGACTCCAGACATGGGAGTAGGTCTCTCATGTGTCATGCCTTACAGCGCGCATGTCCCATGTAGTGGCCTGTGACATGATGTGCATGAGTGTGCGATACACATAGTGCAGGGATGGTGACGTGTGTTGCAGTCATTACCATTCAGTAGCATGTAGTTGCGTGCCCACTACTGTCCCCTGGGGCACCTTTTCCTCAGTGGTGTATGTGTCATCATAAACGTGGCCACTGTCAGTGTCTACAGCGTAAGTTGTGCTCTGTGCCATTGTCCCCTGTCACCATGTATATAGACGTGCTATTTTGTACAGGTGTCCACTGTGCAGCCTGACCTGATTTTCCTTCTTCATACTCACAGTTGCCAGTGCCTGTGTGTCTTGTTATACTCATCTGAGGATGGGCACTGGTACCTCATTATTTGTACAGGCGCACCTTGGCTGTTTGGCGTCCAATCTTGCTTTTTGCCTGCCCCTGTGTGTATCACCCAGACTATGAGATGTTGGTGCCACATGTGTCTCAACAATTTGCCTCGTGTAGGGTCTTGTTGGGGCGGGCAATGCCTATGTGTTAAATCCTGATTACCACTTGCTGGGTCTGGGCAGTGTGTGATGTGTCTGGACACACACGCAATGTGCAGTGACAGAGTCATGTTGTGCATGTTTTCAGCATTACCTATGCAGCATGTGTCTCAAGTTCATGGATATGGTCCCTGGTCATCGGTATTTTCGCCAACGCTGTGTGGTGCAGATGCAGTGCTGGATTGTCCCCAGGGCCTGGGTGCTATGTCAGACTCCTTTTCCTGTGTTTAGCTATTGTCTCATGCTCTCCATGGTATTTCAGTGGCATGGTGGCTCAACCAACTGTGTGTTTCATGCCCTACATCGGTACCCTGTTCAGTAGATGTTAGGGATCTTCCTTTTCAGGCCATGCAATGTTACCTATGTAGATTGGACTCATGTGACAGATGTGTACAGGTGTCTGATTAATTTCTGTCTCTCCACCCTGCCCACAGCATCGTCGGGGGACACAGAGGGAGACATGGACACAGACCAGGCGGAGGGACCGAGCACCAGTGCCAGCCGTGACATCGGGTCTGGCACATCGAGTGGTACAGAGGCGGAGGAGAGTGTGGCCGAGGACCTGTCGACTGGCACATCAGACTACGAAGCTGACAGGTCCGGGGACGATGTCTCCGAGTGGGCGGAGGCTGCACCAGCAGCTGACAGCGGAACAACACCTCGCACCGCCCCCTCAGTTTCCACCAGCCGCCTCCCACTTGCTCGTGTCCCTTCCCAGCGTGCCCGGTCACAGCATGTCTCCTTCCTGCCAGGCACCGCACCCCCTGCCCCTGTCTCCACTGCTGCCGCCACTGCAGAGTCTGTGGACATCCAGCGGCAACTGCAGGTTGGTCAGGCTGCGATCCTTAATGTCCTCCATGCCCACGGCAAAACCCTCACCAACATCGAGGCTTTCTTGGAGGGCATTCATTCATCGCAGGCTGACCAACGCAACTTGCTGAGGTCCATCGACTCCACACTGACTGCAGCAGTGGGTCTCCTGCAGCGCGACCTCCCCCCACCTACCCCTGCCCCATCCACACTTCCCACTCCCATGCCTGTCACACGTACACCCAGACGTCGGCATGCACCCACATCAACGGACACGGGCACCACACCAGCAGGGAAGGTCCACCGCACTCCTCCTGACACGCACACACAGGGTGAGGTAGGCACACCCACTGGGTCGGGGGGCAAACGTGTGACACGCAGCCATAGTGGGAGTCCGCATTCCACCCAGTCCACTCCCTCCAAATCCCCTCCCCTCAGCTCTCCTGGCCACATCTCCCCCAAGGACTCCTTCATGGCCGCTCTGTCCCTGAGCCCCACAGTTACACCACCACGCAAGCGGTCAAGGAGGTCCCCGGTCAGGGTGGTTGAGTCTCCCCCCCTGTCTCCACCCTCCCCCGGTGGCGCTGCAACCCATCCCTCTGACCCCCCCCTCCTTGGGGCCTGAGGTCCCTTCGGGTGCAGGGGACTCCCTGGAGGACCTTGCAAAGGTGTGTAGTGCCATCCTGGCCTCCGCCTTTGGCACTGACCCACCCCCTGTGGTGGAGTCCTCCATCCCTGCACCCACAACGCCGCCCCTTTGCCCTGATGTCCCTGCGGTGCCTGTTGCTTCCCCCCCCTGATGCCCTCACCAGTGTGGAAGACGATGCCATTTGACTGTGCAGGCAAGGTAGGGGACACGCATCCCACTGTGTCCCCCATCCAGCTGAGAATCATTGACTGCCCTATGGGCTTTGTGAAGATTGAACTGCCTGCGATCCACGGACATTGTGCTCATGCTGAATAAAGCTTAATTTTGTTTTCATTATCACACTACTGCTATGCTGGTATTGGTGTTGGTGGGGCTGCTACATGGTTTTGGGTGGTGTGTAAGGGTTTGGGTGTGTGGGATATGTAGTAGTGTACTGCTCATTGGTGGGACCCTGTGATCTGTGTGCCATCACAAGGTGTTGGCTAACTTTCTTTGTTCATGTAAGCAGTTACTGCATGGTGCACTTGTCCCAGGGTGTATTCCTTCCTCTGTGTACCCAGCTTTCTTCCCTGCAGGGTGTTCCCAATGTTTAGCGCAGAGCTGTGTCTACATGAGCTGTGTGTGTGACGGAGCCCTTCTACTTTGGCCATGCATGCAGGGCCATGTCTCCACCTGCGACAATCGTGGCATCCTTGGTGATCACTGTACTTGTGTGTGGAGTCTGTTGACATGAGTTCATGGGGACATGTTCCCTTGTAGCCAGTATGCATGTGGATAATTCTGGCCTCACACACATGTGTTACACCCCTCCTGTCTCAGGGCACTGCTGGGAGTGATGGGCACCCACCCCTCCTGTCTCAGGGCACTGCTGGGAGGACTCTGCACCCACCCCTCCTGTCTCAGGGCACTGCTGGGAGGACTCCACACCCACCCCTCCTGTGTCAGGGCACTGCTGGGAGGACTCCACACCCACCCCTCCTGTCTCAGGGCACTGCTGGGAGTGATAGGCACCCACCCCTCCTGTCTCAGGGCACTGCTGGGAGGACTCCACACCCACCCCTCCTGTCTCAGGGCACTGCTGGGTGGACTCTGCACACACACCTCCGATTTCAGGATATGTGCGCTTGGCACATACACGGTGGGGGTACGCATAATGCATTCGAGGTGAGGGTACGAGTCTACTGACACTGGTGTGGTGGGGGTACGCTCCGTACGTCCGCGGGTGTGGGTACGGGTCGTACTTACACTGTTGGCATGGGGGTACGCTCCTTGCATTCGCGGGTGGGGGTACGGGTCGTACTTACACTGTTGGGCTGGGGGGTACGCTCCTTGCATTCGCGGGTGGGGGTACGGGTCGTACTTACACTGTTGGGCTGGGGGGTACGCTCCTTGCATTTGCGGGTGGGGGTACGGGTCGTACTTGCACTGTTGGGCTGGGGGGTACGCTCCTTGCATTCGCGGGTGGGGGTACGGGTCGTACTTACACTGTTGGGCTGGGGGGTACGCTCCTTGCATTTGCGGGTGGGGGTACGGGTCGAACTTACACTGTTGGGGTGGGGGTACGCTCCGTACGTCTGCGGGTGGGGGTACGGGTCGTACTGACACTGTTGGCATGGGGGGTACGCTCCTTGCATACGCGGGTGGGGGTACGGGTCGTACTTACACTGTTGGGCTGGGGGGTACGCTCCTTGCATTTGCGGGTGGGGGTACGGGTCGTACTTACACTGTTGGGCTGGGGGGTACGCTCCTTGCATTCGTGGGTGGGGGTTCGAGTCGTACTTACACTGTTGGCATGGGGGGTACGCTCCATGCATACGCGGGTGAGGGTACGGGTCGAACTTACACTGTTGGGGTGGGGGTACGCTCCGTACGTCCGCGGGTGGGGGTACGGGTCGTACTGACACTGTTGGCATGGGGGGTACGCTCCTTGCATACGCGGGTGGGGGTACGGGTCGTACTTACACTGTTGGGCTGGGGGGTACGCTCCTTGCATTCATGGGTGGGGGTTCGAGTCGTTCTTACACTGTTGGCATGGGGGGTACGCTCCTTGCATACGCGGGTGGGGGTACGGGTCGTACTTGCACTGTTGGGCTGGGGGGTACGCTCCTTGCATTCGCGGTTGGGGGTACGGGGCGTACTTACACTGTTGGGCTGGGGGGTACGCTCCTTGCATTCGCGGGTGGGGGTACGGGTCGTACTTACACTGTTGGGCTGGGGGGTACGCTCCTTGCATTTGCGGGTGGGGGTACGGGTCGTACTTACACTGTTGGGCTGGGGGGTACGCTCCTTGCATTCGTGGGTGGGGGTTCGAGTCGTACTTACACTGTTGGCATGGGGGGTACGCTGCATGCATACGCGGGTGAGGGTACGGGTCGAACTTACACTGTTGGGGTGGGGGTACGCTCCATGCATACGCGGGTGGGGGTACGGGTCGTACTTGCACTGTTGGGCTGGGGGGTACGCTCCTTGCATACGGGGTGGGGGTAGGGTCCGTACATATCCGTCCCCACGCTATGTGATGTTTGTGCGGCCCGTACCCAGGCCTTTGCCACGTGGGTGCGATCCGTCCCGCCATTGTTGGGGTGACGTGTGTGGGCGTGGTCCGACTCGTACCCACGCTCTTCAGGCGTGGGTACGGGACGTACCTGTCTGGTTGTGTTGCCGGTTCGCGTGGTGACGGACTTCCGTTGTGGCGGTCGCTGGCTTATCAGGACACGCCCCCACCCCCTCGTGGTGACCAGGGCATGGGAGTCAGGTATGTCCAGGCCATGTGTGGTGTGTGACTTATGTGGTTGTTTTGTGGCCTGCCCTGGTCGTGCCACCCCCACCCCACCCCACTTTCCCCCCTCCCTTAGTTATTCTGACCTGTTGGGCTGGGGGGTACGCTCCTTGCATTTGCGGGTGGGGGTACGGGTCGAACTTACACTGTTGGGGTGGGGGTACGCTCCGTACGTCTGCGGGTGGGGGTACGGGTCGTACTGACACTGTTGGCATGGGGGGTACGCTCCTTGCATACGCGGGTGGGGGTACGGGTCGTACTTACACTGTTGGGCTGGGGGGTACGCTCCTTGCATTTGCGGGTGGGGGTACGGGTCGTACTTACACTGTTGGGCTGGGGGGTACGCTCCTTGCATACGGGGTGGGGGTAGGGTCCGTACATATCCGTCCCCACGCTATGTGATGTTTGTGCGGCCCGTACCCAGGCCTTTGCCACGTGGGTGCGATCCGTCCCGCCATTGTTGGGGTGACGTGTGTGGGCGTGGTCCGACTCGTACCCACGCTCTTCAGGCGTGGGTACGGGACGTACCTGTCTGGTTGTGTTGCCGGTTCGCGTGGTGACGGACTTCCGTTGTGGCGGTCGCTGGCTTATCAGGACACGCCCCCACCCCCTCGTGGTGACCAGGGCATGGGAGTCAGGTATGTCCAGGCCATGTGTGGTGTGTGACTTATGTGGTTGTTTTGTGGCCTGCCCTGGTCGTGCCACCCCCACCCCACCCCACTTTCCCCCCTCCCTTAGTTATTCTGACCTTCTGCGGCGTCTGCGTCGTAACCTGTAGAGGAGGTGTACTGCTATGAGGGCAGGGATGACTCGTAGGTTCGGGTCCATGTCTGTCCGTCGCGTACTGGTCCTCCTTGTTCGCGTCGTCGTCTGTCCGTCGCGTACTGGTGGTCCTTGTTCGCGTCGTCCTGATTTCCTGGCAGTTTTTGGCTGCCGCAAAATATTCACCGTGCGGGGTGACGTCGGTGCGAATCGTGATTCCTGGGTCGTGAATGGCTGGCTGCGAGTGTCCCGACGTCAGGTCGGCGCTTTCCCGGATCGCATTGGTAGGTGTTTTTTGTTCAGTCGGGCTTTTTTACGAATCGTACGGTAATGGTGTACCCGTGCGAATCGTAATTCCTTGTTTGTAAAAATTGACGACCGGGTACGCGTCGGGCGGAGATTATGCTCCGTCCGACGGTTCGTACCCGGTTTTTGCCGGATCGTGATAGGCACCTAAATGTCGATTTGGATTTCCTAGACCTGTTCTTTCAAATGGAAGAGTAAACAGTTTTATGTCAGCTGTGAGACATACTATCACAAGAAAATCACCTAAGAATACCTACAACCTTAAAAGAAAAGAAGAATCAAAAAATATAAATGACTACAACCCAGTCATTTTATCCATGTGGAACGCTAACATGGATATACAGTATGTAGCTGACAATTCCATTGCTGTTGCTCGATATGTAACGTCTTACATTACGAAATCAGAAAAAACAGAATTGAAGGAAATGTGGGAAGAGATTTCTCACGAGAAGACTGTCAGTAAGAAGCTGTACAGTTTCAGTTTGAAGATGTTATCGCATCGAGAAATTGGATCCTACGAATGTTCAGATAGGTTATCTTCTGCAAGTCTCTACTCGAAGTCAAGAAGAATAATTTGGGCAAGTTTAGGCCTTGCAGCAATGAGAAATCGGGTACTAAAATCTGTTGGAGAAATTGAACATTTGGCCGAGAATGACCCAGAAAGTACAGATATTTTGAAATCAAACATGTTGGACACATATTATCCCAAGAGAAGTCAACATCTGGAGAACATGTGTCTCTATGAAGTGCTGCAGAACTACATTTATTCACGGAAAGCCGCAGAAGACATCAACAATGGAAAATATAAAGTCATTGGTGAGGAAGGATGTTTGGTGAAGCAAACAAAAGGAAGTTTGATAAATCACAGGAAGCTGAGTTGCGACACTACTGACAAGAAGGAATTTTACTACTTGGCTCTTTTACAGTTGTTTAAACCATGGCGTACAGAGGATGAACTACTGGGAGAATTTCAAAGCTATGAAGATTCTTTTAATGCTTGCAAAGACAGCATACAATGCAGTACATTCTCAAGTTATCTGCAAATGTTAAATGAAGAAATTGAACAGGAAACTACAATTGCAGCAGAAATAGCTAGAGACAGTTCTCAGGACAGCCAAAGTTCAGAAACACTCAGTCAAGATCCCCTAGGACAACCAATCGTTGAAAATGAAGCATCAATAGCCATGAATGAAGTGGAAACGGCTATGAATCAAGCTCAAGAAGAATTTATAGACTTACAAAATTTGGAAAGACAACTGAACGAAGAGCAGCAACAAATTTATGAAGAGATCAGAAACAAAATTGATCACGGATTTCTACATGAAAAAAAAGAGTGCTCATGCACATCATTTCATCCAATAAGGATGTATGTAAGCGGACAAGCTGGAACTGGAAAAAGTTTCCTAATTAAAGTCATCAGAAGCTACCTACAGCAAAAAACGGATTCTACTTTGTCTTGTGTGGTTACTGCTCCAACTGGGTTAGCAGCATATAACATAAAAGGAATCACTTTACATCGTTTGCTAATGTTACCAGTGGAGCATGAGAACAAAATACAATACAACAAGCTAACTGGAGAAGCATCCTTGGAAGTTTCAAGAGTCTTGAAGAAGATGCAAGTTCTCATTATTGATGAGGTGAGCATGGTTTCAAACTTAATGCTTGCCTTTGTGCATTTAAGAATGCAGCAAATTCTGAAGACAGACTATGACATGTTATTTGGTGGAAAACACGTCATAGTTTTTGGAGATCTTTTGCAACTTACTCCAGTTAAAGGACAACCAGTGTTTAATACTGTCACACATGAAGACACGAAGAAGTCATTGGGAAGCATCGGAAATACAAATATTTGGTCCTTCTTTGAGTACAAGGAACTTACTACTAATATGAGGCAAGCAAGCGATGAAGAATATGGAAGTATTCTGAAAGATATCAGAATTGGACTACTCACAGAAGTTGTCAAAAAAGCATTACAGAGTCGGCTGCTACATAATTTATTTCCAAAGGAAGAAATAGTTGCAGAGAAGATATACAAGAACATTGCAGAAAACAAAAGTATCATCTGCTTAATGCCAACTCTACGTGAATGCTCAATGTTCAATGAGGAGCTTTTGAAATTGGAAAAGGAAGAGATCAGGAAATTAGAAGCAGTGGACAAAATTGAGGATGGAAGAATTACTGTCACAGTAACAGGCACACTGAAAAATAAATTGGATTCACTAGAGAAGAACATTTCCAAAACAGCTGGATTAGAAAAAAATGTATATGTTTGCATGAACTGTAGAGTATTTTTAAGGAGAAATTTGGATGTTGAAAAAGGTTTAGTTAATGGAGCTATGGGAAGAGTTGTGGGTTTTATTAATTATCAGAAAAAAGATGGAATTGAATGTTTAAAAATAAAATTTGATCAGATAGAAGAAGTTAAAGACATTTGTCGTTGTACAGTTCGTTTCATGCTTGTGAAAGACTTATATGTACGTAGGAAGCAGTTTCCGTTTTCGCTAGCATATGCTGTAACTATTCACAAGTCTCAAGGATTGACTGTAGATTGTGCATTTGTGAACATTGGTTCAACTGTGTTCAAAGAAGGTATGGCATATGTTGCTTTGTCACGAGTGAAAACATTATCAGGTTTATTCATGATAGACTTTGATGACTCAAAAGTTAGTGCTGATACAAATTGTGTAAAGGAGTATAATAGATTAAGAAGAAGTTATGCTCCTCATTTAGGTCAGTATCCTGTGTTGGAGAAACGTGTAGTTTCTCGTAAAAGGAGAAATGAGAATATCTGTGATGAAGATGTACAGAGGAGGAAAAAAAAGAGGAGTGATGTAATTGCAAGCAAAAAGAGTAAGGAAAAAGAAGAACAGGTTGTAGGATGTCATTTTGAAAATAGCTCTGGTGTCAACTGGTACGCAAATGTAGTGCTGAATGTTGCATTTTATCTGGAAAGTTTGCAAGAGCAGATAATAGTAAATCAGGGAAAAAGATTCTGTTCAGAGCTGAGTCTCCTTTTTCAAAAGCTGAATAATGATAAAACTCAAATAGAAAGTGCTACTGAAATTAGAAAACTTTTAGATGGATGTTCAGGACGAACACAGTTTTCTCAAAATGAACAGCAAGATGCACACAAATTTTTGATGTTTTTTCTTCAGGTACTGGAAGAAGAAGAAGTTGCAATTGATAATTTATTTGGTCTCTCTTATAAATGGGAACATAGTTGTGAAAACTGTTATAATATATGTGGCTCTAATGTTGATAATGAAAGGTTTATTTTTTTGACATTGCCAGAGACTAAAACAGTCACTTTTGCTAAATTAGTTAAAGATGCTAATCATAGCATGCAATGCGGTGAGTGTCAATCTGACATGTTTTCAACATTAATTTTAAAGGAATACGGACAGTATGTAATTTTAATGATGCAACGATGTAGAGCTGATGGTTCAAAATTGGATACTTTAATAAAGAAGTTTACAGGACAGCAATTATCAATTTCAGGAAAAACTTTTGTAACTGTTGCAATAATTTTCCATGAAGGACCTACTGTTACTTCTGGACATTACACAGTTTATCTTAAATGTGAAAAAGGCTGGACACTGTGTAATGATTCCCAATTGGTTTTTAAGCAACGTTTGCCTTTTGATTTAGCAAATTCCTATCTAATCTTCCTGAAACCTAAATTTTAGAGAGACTTGGCAAGATCTGGACAAAACAATTTTACCATTTTATTGGATTACCATTGGAATTTTCAAAAATAAAGATTTTTTAAATTATCATTTGGCCTAATGGAAAGATAACCAATTGTAATGTGGACTTTTTTAATTTTTAATAAAACTTTCGAAAACCAAAAATTTAGAGAAAATCGGTAACATCTGCTCAATTTAAATTTTGGAATGTTATTGGAGTGCCATTGGAAATTTTTTCAAAAAAGATTTTTTAAATTACTATTTGGCCATGTGGAAAGGTAAACAATTCCATTGTGGACTTAATAAATTATTAATAAATATTTAGGGAACCAATATGTTACAGAGAATCGGTGAGATATGTACAAATAAAACTTTAGAATTTTATTGGATTACCATTGGAAATTTAATCAAAAAAGAATTTTAAAATTACTATTTGGCCTAAAGGAAATGGAACCAGATGTAATGTGGAGTTATTTGAGATATAATATTGTGATTATACTTCTGAAACAAACATATCAGACGGTATTTTAAAGAAATAAGTATTGATATTAGATGATATTTTTTTAGAATATTATGCATTTCTATAATGTTAAGTTTAAGTAAAAAGAGATTCTGGGCTTTTTTAATACAATCTTTGAGATTGTTATTTTTTTTTGCCCGCTGTAAAATGATGAATGCAATTGCTTTCACAATTTATAGTGAAATGCAATATATTCTGAAAACAGCAAAAATAAGGCAAAAATATTTTTTGATAAATATGTAAATATGTGTACTGTATTATAAAATGTTTTAAAAATAGTAATACTTTTTTCTTTTTTTTCAGATTGATATAGAAAATTTTCGAAAACTAGAACCATTTTTAAAGCAATTTTTTAAAAAAACAAATGAATAAATATTTTTTTGAGTGGGTATGGTAAGTCAATAATAATAATTGTAGTCCCTCAAAGACCTTGTAATGTGATAATTGATTTTTAGTGTTTTTAAAAAAATAAAACAAAATTACGCGCACCGTACGCGTACGGTAAAAAAAAAATAAAAAAAGTTTTTAAAAACATATATAAAAAAAAGATGAAAGATAAGGTTGGCTCTTAAAAGAGCCGTTGTGTTCATGCAGGGACAGAGGAAAGAAAGATTGGGAAAATTAGTCTCTGCGACAAGTGTGCTGATCTATTTTGAGGTTCACTAGGGAAACACTGGTCTCCCTATGACAAATTAGATCATGACAAGAGGCGCATCGAATATCAACCCTCAGAAATCGAGGGTTAATTTCCAGAGGGCCAGCAAAAGGAGATGCTCCCCCCACAGATGAAGGGCTCACCTGACCTGCAGAAGAAGGACTCAGCCCTGCAGATGATGGTCCAGGCTGAGCTGCTGTGGATGTGCTTGGTTGACTTACTGAAGGGTTACCTCCAGTAAGTCGAGCATGTGTCCTTTTGTGTACATCCTTGAGGTGCCTCATCATGGTATGATTCCCAAAGGAATACTTCCTGTCAGGATTACCTCTTGAAAGTACACGCTGACACAGCTTGCAAGTCACTAAGGGTGCATTTACCTTTTGCTGGCCTTCAGGAAAAGTAAAATAATCCCATACATAAGAGGTCTTTTGTTTCCTCGCTCTCTGCCTCAAGGTAGTGCTGCTAGTGCTAGCCTCACTCTCAGAAGGGCTCTGCTGTTCTGCCATCGTATCACAAAGACAACCCAGCTCCTTCTCCTAAGGGATCACAAGCAGAAATGAGGGGAATGGGTGTGGTGTAGGAGAGTTCTAGAACTGAAAGTAGTTTCAACCAATCAAAAGTTGTGTTTCATGATCACATGACCTACCGTACGCTTACGGTACGCTTACGGTGCGCTTACGGCAAAAGTACGCATGCGCGTAAAAAAGACACGCGCTTGCGCGCATGCGCATAACAGTCACTACCCGACACTTCCGCGTAACGTGCGCGTGTAGCGTACCCGCGTACGCGTCCCACGCGGAGTACGCGCGGCTACGCAAATTGCGTAACTATACGCAAACAGCGTAGATAAATTACGGGCATTGCGTAAACCGTACGCTTACCGTAAGCTTACGGTACGCGTACTAAAAAAAAATAAAAAAAAGGAAAAATGTATTGCTAATAAATTTTACCTGTTTATTTTATAAAATATTTTTAAAAAAACATATTAAAGAATTTTAAAAATTTAACTATAGTCTTAAAAAAAGGATAGAAAATTAAAAAAAAAATATGTTTAAAAAATAGAAGAAAATAAAAAAATTAGCATTTAAAAAACCTTGCAAATTCACTGTAAAAACCATGGGTTTCACACACGTTATAGTTAGGAATTAGCATTTAAAAAACCTTGCAAATTCACTGTAAAAACCATGGGTTTCACACACGTTATAGTTAGGAATTAGCATTTAAAAAACCTTAGAAATTCAATGAAAAAACCAAAGGTTTCACACATGTTATAGTTAGCTGGACATTTCACTCGTAAAAAACCAATGAAATTCCCCCGTTATAGTTAGTTCAGCTAACTATAACTCACGCGCCCGCAATGCACTGCTGATGACGTCACATATTACATCACTCATGACATGGTCAGTGACATCACTCATGACATCACTGATGACATCTCAAATGACATCACTGATGACATCACTGATGACATCATCCTTGTGATAGAGTGGCAGACCACCTCTGCCCCTAATATAACCTTTGATACACACATTCAAAAATAGAAATTAAAATTTTAAAAACAATGGACATACCAATACCAGTTACAACAACCTATTCAGTAATTCTAAGATCCACATACACATCCACTCATTCACCAACAGTCCTGTACAGTCACTCATACATGTACTCACTCATCATATGTACTCATACACGTATACATCCTGTTACACAATGCCACTCATCCATAGAGGTACTCACACACATAGTCACTCATGCTAATAAAGAATCAAACATACATTTACTTGCATATACAGTTATACACACACCGCCACACTTACTTCTACAGAAACTTACACATACTTAGTCTTTTAAACAATCACTTATAAAACACATACTTATTCATACAGGAACTCTTCCAATCTCTCACTCTCACATATACTCGCTTATATACACCAATTGTCACATATACTAGTTTAAAACATATGTAGTTACTCATAGAGACACTATTGAGACAGTCATTCACTCACTAACACACCCATGCACACACTCATTCACCCATAGAGTCCTGCACACATGCTGTCTTCAACACATACAAAGAGTGAGTCACTCATTCATGCACCTATGCACTACGTAATACCCCCCACCGAACCATACAGACATCAGACACTGATACTCAAAAAACCAACTAATAACCTATATAGACACCCATGTAGCTACTCACCAACCCATGCAGCCACTTATACACAAAGTGAGAGACTGATACAGATATTTACATATTTAAACATTACTCACTAAGCCATGTATTCACTAAGATACACTTAATCAGTCAGTTCAGTTCATAAGGCTTTATTCGGAGCTTAAAAACAAAGTCCATAAAAGCAAGTACATACATAAAAACAACTTCATCATTTTAACAGTCAAACATATAAATACTTTAAAACAGTTTAAAATGACAGATTAGGCCTTGCTTTAATAGCCCGTAGAAGGAAGGTGGCAGTGAAAAAACAGACATCAGGTGACGGGTTAAATAACAGATTCATAGTGTCTTTTACAGTCCTAACTCCATATTTCCTAAAAACAGGTTTTAAAAAAGCTGATCGGATATTTCCGTAAAATGAACAGAACAGTAAGAAGTGTATAGTACTTTGAACGGTAATATTGTCACATGGGCAAGGACCTGTTGGGTGTTTCCTAATGCTTGGAAATGCGACCAGATGATGAACAATACCAAAACGGAGTCTTGTCAGAACAAATCGATGGGAGGGTCTAGAAACAAAACTCAGGTACGGTTGAAACCCTGTCGTTTCACTAAAACTTCCATAAAAACGACAGGTTGTTAAATTACCACTGGTCCTCCCTCGCTTCTCATTCCTGTGGTTCATAAAAGTAGATTTCAACTCATTTTTGGTGAAACAAGAGGCTGCATGATGATCCTCTAATACATTAAGATCATAAATTTCAGAAAAACTATCAGAAACAAATTTTACCCATGGAATCGATAAATGCTTATCGGTGGAGAGACAATCTTCAATAATGGCTCTGTTTAAAGAGGTCTCTTCCTTTATCCATATTGCACGCCAAAGCATAAGCGGTCTAAGGGCTACATGGTCTGAGAGATGTTGAACCCCAAACTCCCTATGCACCAGGTCGGTAGAAGCCGAAGTGGGTAGACTTAAAAGTCTTTTAAGAAAGATATTTTCCTCCACTTGAAGACTACTACTCGGTGCATGCCCCCAAATACCGGCACCATAAAGAGTAATAGAAAGGCACCTCATTTGGTAGATTTTCAGCATATCCATGAGCCGTTTATCCCCTAATTTAGAAGCAAACTGAAACACCCCATGGGCACTTTTCGCCATTCTACCCCTTACATAATTAATCTCATTGGACCAACTACCTGATTTAGAAAAGGTGATACCTAGGTAGTTGAAAGTGTCCACTGTTAAAACTTTTTGTCCTTCAATGAAAAAAGAATGTGGCTTCTTACAACTATTGCCACACTCTATGACAAAGGTTTTTGATTTATTGATCTTCAACTTCCTGTCCTTAATGAACAGAGAGAATCTGTCCATTAGACGTTGCAGACCGATGGGAGTCCTAGATAAAATAACGGCATTGTCTGCATAAAGTAAAACAGGAATATGGAAATCGGGGGTTTTAGGGGTATCAGCCGCAACAGTCTTTAAGACCGAATCGACCTCATTAATAAAAAGTGTAAAAAGCAGGGGGGCGAGTACACATCCCTGCCTGATACCACGTCTAATAGGGAACTTAGGGGTACACTCCCCAGCCGAGCCATAACGTACGCTCGATCTAAGATTGGCATAGAGCCGGGCCAAGAAATGAACAATGCCCTCTGGTGCACCCATTTCCAGGAGTTTCTCCCATAAAATCTTATGGATCACCATATCGAAGGCACTGCTCAAATCTGCGAAGCAGAGATAAAGAGATCCTTTCTTGGCCTTCGTATATTTCCCTATTAGAAGTTCAAGGTTGAGGCACTGTTCTACTGTTCCCCGTCCCTTCCTAAAACCATATTGAGAGTTGGCCAGGATATTATTAGAATCAGCCCATTCTTCGAGTCTAACCAAGAGCACCCTACTCATGATTTTCACGGAGGAATCAAGAAGGGAGATTGGACGGTAGTTCTTAGCATCACTTCTCTCCCCCTTCTTGTATATTGGTACTATAATAGATTCCTCCCATGAGGGTGGGACACCGAGGCAGACTGCTGCGTTAAACACATTTGTTAATAACGGGCCCCAGATCTCAGGTTCTTTTTTGTAGACATCAATGGGCACCCCGTCCGGCCCCTGGGCCTTACCTCCCTTGCTGGCAGAGATACTATCCTGAACCTCAATAATGGATATATCTAAGGGAATGGCAGACCAGTCATCTCGGTCTACATCCAGGGTTATATTCGACTCGAAAATCATTGAAAATGGGAGACCCAACTTTCTACGCTAACGTTAGCAGTCAACTCAGGCATCTCCTCGTTTTTAAGAAATGGACGGTTAACAGTGGCCCAGAAAAGGGAGGAATCTGAAGTTTCAGCCGCTTGATCTAACTTGTCCCAAGCGTCTTGCCTTAATTCGGCCTTCCTGTTATTAATTGCAGACCGATAGGTGGCTCTAAATTCCCTTACCAGATTTATGTCTCTAGGTTTAGCAGCAAGTGCCTCCTTGAGACCCTTAAGTGCATTGGTACTAGCATGGTCGAACCATCCTCTTAACCTGCATGATTTGCCCTTTAAGAACACTGTAAATTTAGCATCAATAGTAGTGTTAATATTAATAAACTTAGGGATAGTTACATCCATCGCTTCTTTACTCTCTAGAATAACGGTAATATCATTTAAACAACTATCAATAATGGAGTTGGACAAGATATCTGCTTTGTCCCCTTTCCACCTAATTCTAGTGCCATTGGGACGATGGGGTTCAATATTGGCAATGATGTTAGGTTTAGGGCCCCTTTTCGCCTTCCATAGTACGGCCTCCATAGTTAAACAATTGTGATCGCTGATAAGGTTATCCACTATCAGAGGGGCTGTACACCACTGGTTAAGGCTGGATGAAATGCAAATGAAATCAATCACAGTATTTGCATTCCGGCCCGTAAATGTGGGGATGATTTCACCAGAGTCACCCGTCAGGTTCTCCAACGGTTCCATATCATAGGTCACCAGGATTTTGTTTAATGATTCTCCATAAGTATTGTGGGGAAAGTGACAGACACCTTCCCCCCAACAATTAATAAAACCACAGGCCCTATGGACAGGAGGTGGACAAACAACGGTGTTAAAATCCCCTAACCAAATAAAATCAAACATAACGTTGTTACTATATCCGCCAAAGCGGACTCTAAAGCAAAAATCACCTCATGTCTGGTGTTGTCAAACACATTGTTGTAAAAGTTGATTAAAAGGATATTTCTACCCAGCTCCTGAGAAAGCCATAAAATCTGGGGGTGGGCCCCAATGGTTACATGTTTCTTTACGATAAATGGCACCTCTACAGAGATCAGAGTCAAAAGCCCACCCTTTGCTCTGCTCGAAGTGGAAGCCACAGCCGGCAAATGGTAAGAAACAAAACCTGAATAATTGATGGGTACCAGACTCCAGGTTTCCTGAAAACAAATGATACTAAAATTATTAATAAAATCAAACCATCCTAGACAGGTATCCTTTTGTGAGAGGCCAGCAACATTCCAACATACAATAGAGCACCGGCCTCTGTTGTCTAATGTGGTAGGTGTAATTTGATCAATCCTGTCCCTAACACCATTGATCGGTCTTACAGTTCTGCTGTCCACTAAGACATCAATTAAATTAACATTGGGGTCTTTTAGACCAATGGTCTCTACTAATTCATAAGCCCCATTGATCGGACTACAATTTCCTCTTCCCATAGAGACAATCGCAGACCCAGGGACCACCGAAGGTAGCCCCAGTCAGTCATTACAGTCAAGGCCACTCAGAGGCTGAAATCTGTTAAACGTGGGGATGGTAGGGCCATCGCACATATTAAGGCCACTAAACCTCCCTTGATAACGCTCAGCATCTGATTGAATTTCGAAATCTCTGTAAAAGAACCCCAAAGGGCGTAAGGATATTCCTTCATCCCGTGTGGGAAGAGAAGCAGCTTTAATCAGCACTGTGGATGTAAGTTGGGGGATCAGTCAGTTATACAATCAGTTTTTCAAAAACAATTCATCCATTTAGACACTTATATACCCATTTATTCTTCCATCGACCTTGAGATATACATATATAAAACATATGTAATTTTCTGAAAAACACACATTCTCTGAATGATGTCATCAGTGATGTCATTTGAGATGTCATCAGTGATGTCATGAGTGATGTCACTGACCATGTCATGAGTGATGTAATATGTGATGTCATCAGCAGTGCATTGCGGGCGCGCGAGTTATAGTTAGCTGAACTAACTATAACGGGGGAATTTCATTGGTTTTTTACGAGTGAAATGTCCAGCTAACTATAACATGTGTGAAACCTTTGGTTTTTTCATTGAATTTCTAAGGTTTTTTAAATGCTAATTCCTAACTATAACGTGTGTGAAACCCATGGTTTTTTCAGTGAATATATATATATATATATATATTAGTTATAGTTAGGGCCTAGTCTCCATAGGAAAAGTGTTTTTTGATTTGCCAATATCTTCCCGAAAGTTTTAAAACTTGGTCAGCTCCTATCTTGAAAGTTTTGGGGTGATTGGTCAGGTGGGGGCCAAGAAAAAAAGGGGCTCCCAAAATGCGTTTTCTCCAAGTTAATTTCAATAGGAAATTTTGGAGAAGGCTACAGCCTGAACTGCTGAACCGACTTACTCCAAATTTGGCAAAAAGGTAGCTCTTGGTTCAGAAAGTGGTCTTTTATTTAAATGGTGTAAATCCGTTTATACAAATATTGATATCTGATGACTGCGGTGGATCCGCAAACCCTCCCGAGCATGAGCTTGATTCTGATTGGCTGCCAACACTCCAAACCAAAAAGTGTTGGCAGCCATCTTGTGACTCGGTAGAACCGAGTCACAAGAAAAAAGGTTCAAAATGAAGAAAAGGGGGCAGGGTAGAAACACCCTGACCCCCTAGGCCTGCTCAGGGGGTCCCACAGGGAAATGCATTGGGGGGCTCCTGCCCCCCCACTCAGCCCCGGGGATCGTCACCTTCCCGGGACTTTAATTAATTAGGGAGGGGGCTGAGGCCCTCTCCAGCCCCGGGGACTGCCACCGCCGAGGGGCAGCTCCAGCAATGTCCCAGGGTGCCTTTATGGATGATTTAGTGTGTGTACATGACTGATTGTATGAGTGAGTGATTAAACGTGTCATAGTGAATGTATGGGTGAGGGACTAATCTGTGTCAATGTGTGTATCAGTCTGTCAGTTGGTGTGTAAGTGGCTGCATTGGTTGGTGAGTAGGTAGATAAGTGTCTATATGGATTATTGATTAGTTGTCTGAGTACCTGTATGGGTACCTGAGTGTCTGTGTGGGTTGTTGGGGGCATGTGACTTCCTGCATGGATGAATGAGTGGGTGAATCCCTGTGTGTATGGGTTCATGAGTGCAATTGTGAGGGACTGTATGGGTGAGTGAGTGTGCGTATGGCTGTGTCGGTAAGTGAATGGATGTCTCAGTGGTATATAGGTGAGCTACTGCATATGTGAAAGGCTGTATATGTGCGTGTTGGAGTATATAAGTGACTGTATGGGTGAGTGAGTGAGTGTGTGGTTCTGAGAGTGGCTGTATGGGAGAGCATATGCTTCTGTCAGAGACTATATGGAGAGGAAGTATTTGTTAGTATCTGTATGAATAGTGAGTGTGTCTGCAGCTAGCAGCTATGTCAATGAGTGTTTGGGTGAGTGAGTAGGTGTGTGAGTACTTCTATGGGTGACTGACCGTGTATGAGTCGCTGTATGGGTGTATGAGTGGATATCTAAGCAGGAGTCTTGTTGAGTGACTGGCTATATGAGTGCCTATATGGGTGAGTGAGTGGATGTGGTTGTGGACTTTTCAATCTGTGAGTGGGTATGTACGTATTGATATTGGATTGGTGTGTTTATGGTTTCAAGAATGGTAGTCTGTATTTTAGAGAGGGTGTATGAAAGTTTATATTAGGGTGTTAGGAGGTGCATCAGATATTAAGTGGATGATGTAATCAGTAATGTCATCAGTGATGTAATTTGAGATGTCATCAGTGTTGTCATCAGTGATGTCACTGACCATGTCATGAGTGATGTAATATGTGACGTCAACAGCAGTGCATTGTGGGGGCGCGAGTAACTATGACGTCCCTGAAACCTGTGTTTTTTTTCAGTGAATAAATAGTATGTATGTATATATATATATATATATATATATATATATATATATATATATATATATATATATATATTCCACATGAAAAGGCAACGCTGCAGGATGCCTCAACCTGTCGGACCGGGGCTTGTTGGGACGCGTTATTTCCCCAAATACTCCAAAAGACTTTGCTCTCCCCTTCCGGATTCAGCAAACCAAGCCACACCACCGTCCTTCGTGACCAACTTTATTCAGGCAATGACAGGTAACATGCATGACGCGTTTCAACTCAGACGAGTTTTCCTCAGATGCATTTAACAAAGTGGCAGCCTCAAAGTTTCTTTATAAAAGCGGTTGAAAAAGCAGTGATGAGTGTCACGTGATTAACATGGTTTTTCAAATTGTTAAAGAGACATAGCTCAGGATAGCGGCCTCTTTCTGAAAAATGTCTAACAGTTATTTGGATTCAGCGCATAATTCATCTTTATAGTCCTTGTATATATCTTTAAATGATTTATTTGATTATCTTCATAATTACTTGCACTGATATTCGTTCCACAATGTTAAGGGACCACATTATCCAAAATGCATCAGTAATGTTTATACAAGTCTGTGTTCCTTCATCACTTTCAATTGCAGTTCTTAATTCAATACATTCAATTTGCCCTTACTTGCTGTTCCTCTTTCTGCCTTCTAAAGGATTCAATTCCACATACGGCTGAGTCGAACTGCAAGCAAGCTTCGGTTTTGCCACTTGTTGTAAAACTGTCCACTAGATTTAAAACCCTTTTGCCTTTCACTCCTTTTCAAAAAGGCACAGTGTGCCAGGGTAAAATACCCCCGCAAATCCTAGCTTCCATTTCCAAGTTTCCAAAAGTCAATCGCGCGAGCCTGCATTCCTTGCTGGCCCTGCTTCAATCGTTTTTTGTCTACATTGTTCATGTTCAGCCGGCGGGCATCCTGTACATTAATTCCACATGAAAAGGCAACGCTGCAGGATGCCTCAACCTGTCGGACCGGGGCTTGTTGGGACGCGTTATTTCCCCAAATACTCCAAAAGACTTTGCTCTCCCCTTCCGGATTCAGCAAACCAAGCCACACCACCGTCCTTCGTGACCAACTTTATTCAGGCAATGACAGGTAACATGCATGACGCGTTTCAACTCAGACGAGTTTTCCTCAGATGCATTTAACAAAGTGGCAGCCTCAAAGTTTCTTTATAAAAGCGGTTGAAAAAGCAGTGATGAGTGTCACGTGATTAACATGGTTTTTCAAATTGTTAAAGAGACATAGCTCAGGATAGCGGCCTCTTTCTGAAAAATGTCTAACAGTTATTTGGATTCAGCGCATAATTCATCTTTATAGTCCTTGTATATATCTTTAAATGATTTATTTGATTATCTTCATAATTACTTGCACTGATATTCGTTCCACAATGTTAAGGGACCACATTATCCAAAATGCATCAGTAATGTTTATACAAGTCTGTGTTCCTTCATCACTTTCAATTGCAGTTCTTAATTCAATACATTCAATTTGCCCTTACTTGCTGTTCCTCTTTCTGCCTTCTAAAGGATTCAATTCCACATACGGCTGAGTCGAACTGCAAGCAAGCTTCGGTTTTGCCACTTGTTGTAAAACTGTCCACTAGATTTAAAACCCTTTTGCCTTTCACTCCTTTTCAAAAAGGCACAGTGTGCCAGGGTAAAATACCCCCGCAAATCCTAGCTTCCATTTCCAAGTTTCCAAAAGTCAATCGCGCGAGCCTGCATTCCTTGCTGGCCCTGCTTCAATCGTTTTTTGTCTACATTGTTCATGTTCAGCCGGCGGGCATCCTGTACATTAATTCCACATGAAAAGGCAACGCTGCAGGAT
The DNA here is from genome assembly GCF_964204655.1 of Triturus cristatus. Taxonomy (NCBI): domain Eukaryota; kingdom Metazoa; phylum Chordata; class Amphibia; order Caudata; family Salamandridae; genus Triturus; species Triturus cristatus. The sequence goes on from NC_140593.1 coordinate 281,437,157, forward strand.
GCCTCAACCTGTCGGACCGGGGCTTGTTGGGACGCGTTATTTCCCCAAATACTCCAAAAGACTTTGCTCTCCCCTTCCGGATTCAGCAAACCAAGCCACACCACCGTCCTTCGTGACCAACTTTATTCAGGCAATGACAGGTAACATGCATGACGCGTTTCAACTCAGACGAGTTTTCCTCAGATGCATTTAACAAAGTGGCAGCCTCAAAGTTTCTTTATAAAAGCGGTTGAAAAAGCAGTGATGAGTGTCACGTGATTAACATGGTTTTTCAAATTGTTAAAGAGACATAGCTCAGGATAGCGGCCTCTTTCTGAAAAATGTCTAACAGTTATTTGGATTCAGCGCATAATTCATCTTTATAGTCCTTGTATATATCTTTAAATGATTTATTTGATTATCTTCATAATTACTTGCACTGATATTCGTTCCACAATGTTAAGGGACCACATTATCCAAAATGCATCAGTAATGTTTATACAAGTCTGTGTTCCTTCATCACTTTCAATTGCAGTTCTTAATTCAATACATTCAATTTGCCCTTACTTGCTGTTCCTCTTTCTGCCTTCTAAAGGATTCAATTCCACATACGGCTGAGTCGAACTGCAAGCAAGCTTCGGTTTTGCCACTTGTTGTAAAACTGTCCACTAGATTTAAAACCCTTTTGCCTTTAACTCCTTTTCAAAAAGGCACAGTGTGCCAGGGTAAAATACCCCCGCAAATCCTAGCTTCCATTTCCAAGTTTCCAAAAGTCAATCGCGCGAGCCTGCATTCCTTGCTGGCCCTGCTTCAATCGTTTTTTGTCTACATTGTTCATGTTCAGCCGGCGGGCATCCTGTACATTAATTCCACATGAAAAGGCAACGCTGCAGGATGCCTCAACCTGTCGGACCGGGGCTTGTTGGGACGCGTTATTTCCCCAAATACTCCAAAAGACTTTGCTCTCCCCTTCCGGATTCAGCAAACCAAGCCACACCACCGTCCTTCGTGACCAACTTTATTCAGGCAATGACAGGTAACATGCATGACGCGTTTCAACTCAGACGAGTTTTCCTCAGATGCATTTAACAAAGTGGCAGCCTCAAAGTTTCTTTATAAAAGCGGTTGAAAAAGCAGTGATGAGTGTCACGTGATTAACATGGTTTTTCAAATTGTTAAAGAGACATAGCTCAGGATAGCGGCCTCTTTCTGAAAAATGTCTAACAGTTATTTGGATTCAGCGCATAATTCATCTTTATAGTCCTTGTATATATCTTTAAATGATTTATTTGATTATCTTCATAATTACTTGCACTGATATTCGTTCCACAATGTTAAGGGACCACATTATCCAAAATGCATCAGTAATGTTTATACAAGTCTGTGTTCCTTCATCACTTTCAATTGCAGTTCTTAATTCAATACATTCAATTTGCCCTTACTTGCTGTTCCTCTTTCTGCCTTCTAAAGGATTCAATTCCACATACGGCTGAGTCGAACTGCAAGCAAGCTTCGGTTTTGCCACTCATCACTGCTTTTTCAACCGCTTTTATAAAGAAACTTTGAGGCTGCCACTTTGTTAAATGCATCTGAGGAAAACTCGTCTGAGTTGAAACGCGTCATGCATGTTACCTGTCATTGCCTGAATAAAGTTGGTCACGAAGGACGGTGGTGTGGCTTGGTTTGCTGAATCCGGAAGGGGAGAGCAAAGTCTTTTGGAGTATTTGGGGAAATAACGCGTCCCAACAAGCCCCGGTCCGACAGGTTGAGGCATCCTGCAGCGTTGCCTTTTCATGTGGAATTAATGTACAGGATGCCCGCCGGCTGAACATGAACAATGTAGACAAAAAACGATTGAAGCAGGGCCAGCAAGGAATGCAGGCTCGCGCGATTGACTTTTGGAAACTTGGAAATGGAAGCTAGGATTTGCGGGGGTATTTTACCCTGGCACACTGTGCCTTTTTGAAAAGGAGTGAAAGGCAAAAGGGTTTTAAATCTAGTGGACAGTTTTACAACAAGTGGCAAAACCGAAGCTTGCTTGCAGTTCGACTCAGCCGTATGTGGAATTGAATCCTTTAGAAGGCAGAAAGAGGAACAGCAAGTAAGGGCAAATTGAATGTATTGAATTAAGAACTGCAATTGAAAGTGATGAAGGAACACAGACTTGTATAAACATTACTGATGCATTTTGGATAATGTGGTCCCTTAACATTGTGGAACGAATATCAGTGCAAGTAATTATGAAGATAATCAAATAAATCATTTAAAGATATATACAAGGACTATAAAGATGAATTATGCGCTGAATCCAAATAACTGTTAGACATTTTTCAGAAAGAGGCCGCTATCCTGAGCTATGTCTCTTTAACAATTTGAAAAACCATGTTAATCACGTGACACTCATCACTGCTTTTTCAACCGCTTTTATAAAGAAACTTTGAGGCTGCCACTTTGTTAAATGCATCTGAGGAAAACTCGTCTGAGTTGAAACGCGTCATGCATGTTACCTGTCATTGCCTGAATAAAGTTGGTCACGAAGGACGGTGGTGTGGCTTGGTTTGCTGAATCCGGAAGGGGAGAGCAAAGTCTTTTGGAGTATTTGGGGAAATAACGCGTCCCAACAAGCCCCGGTCCGACAGGTTGAGGCATCCTGCAGCGTTGCCTTTTCATGTGGAATTAATGTACAGGATGCCCGCCGGCTGAACATGAACAATGTAGACAAAAAACGATTGAAGCAGGGCCAGCAAGGAATGCAGGCTCGCGCGATTGACTTTTGGAAACTTGGAAATGGAAGCTAGGATTTGCGGGGGTATTTTACCCTGGCACACTGTGCCTTTTTGAAAAGGAGTGAAAGGCAAAAGGGTTTTAAATCTAGTGGACAGTTTTACAACAAGTGGCAAAACCGAAGCTTGCTTGCAGTTCGACTCAGCCGTATGTGGAATTGAATCCTTTAGAAGGCAGAAAGAGGAACAGCAAGTAAGGGCAAATTGAATGTATTGAATTAAGAACTGCAATTGAAAGTGATGAAGGAACACAGACTTGTATAAACATTACTGATGCATTTTGGATAATGTGGTCCCTTAACATTGTGGAACGAATATCAGTGCAAGTAATTATGAAGATAATCAAATAAATCATTTAAAGATATATACAAGGACTATAAAGATGAATTATGCGCTGAATCCAAATAACTGTTAGACATTTTTCAGAAAGAGGCCGCTATCCTGAGCTATGTCTCTTTAACAATTTGAAAAACCATGTTAATCACGTGACACTCATCACTGCTTTTTCAACCGCTTTTATAAAGAAACTTTGAGGCTGCCACTTTGTTAAATGCATCTGAGGAAAACTCGTCTGAGTTGAAACGCGTCATGCATGTTACCTGTCATTGCCTGAATAAAGTTGGTCACGAAGGACGGTGGTGTGGCTTGGTTTGCTGAATCCGGAAGGGGAGAGCAAAGTCTTTTGGAATATATATATATATATATATATATTATCTACTGGCGGTCGCCAGTAGATATTTATAGTTAGGACCATGTTTCCATAGGAAATCTCAAAATTCTATTTTGAATAACTTTGGCGCCGGTTGACGAATCCTCGCGAAATTTTCAAAACTAATGGGGCGCTCCGTTCAGATCCTACCCTGAAATCTCGGGGTGATTCGTCAAGTGGGGGCCGAGAAAAAAGGCGGGTCCCAAAACTCGTTTTCCCCATGTATTTTTCCATAGGACCTTTAGACACAGCTACAGCCCAAACGGCTGAACAGAATTACTTGAAATTTGGCAGAGAGGTAGTCCTCAGGTCAAGGAAGTGCCTTTTGTAGGTTTGGTGTAAATCTGTTCAGTATTTCCTGAGAAAATAGCATTTAAAAGCATATCAATATCTATACGCGTGCAGCGTGCGCGCACTGAGCAAGCCCTGTGCGCGCACCCTGCCGTGCGCAAGCGTAATTCTGATTGGTTGTTACATGTTAGTACTCGCAGGTAACAGGGACCCCCTGATAATTCCTAGGACAGGGTAATATATATTTGAAAAATAACAACCTAGGCAATTCTTACAGGCAATAACAAGAATTAATGTTGTATATAACAGTCAAACAATTTGAGCAGTGAAACGAAGGAATAGGAATTATTGTTGTTTTTTAATTGTAATTGTCTAGTACATTCATTGATAAAAACAGTTTTATACACATAATAAAATAATTACACACAGTAAAATGGGTTGTGGGCTACATAAAAGATAAAAAATAAACAAATGCTGCGGCACAACTGTATACTGTTCAAAGATAAAAAATAAACAAATGCTGTGGCACAACTGTATACTGTTCGACGCGCGTTTCGGCGTAATTAACGCCTTCGTCAGGAAAAAAGCCACAATTCCTGTAATTTAAAAGAGAAAGAAACTAAACAATATATCGACACTGCTCATTGACATATATACATGATACAATTTTCGTTGTTAAATATAACGTATCTTTAGTCTGACTAGGATATACAATTCAATATGTATAAGGTATGCCTTCATTCGAAAATTATGATAATGCTTTCTTTGATAGGGTAAATGTGGAACTAAATCCAATGGGGAGGAGGTGATAAACACAATATAGGGAACACCACTGATACACAAATACATTTAAATATTTAGAGAAATTCATTTAGTAATTATTCTAGCTTTTCAGGGTTTCTACGAAAAAAGAGAGAGAAAAGAGAAAGAACACAAAAAGAATGAATATGTTCTAGGTCTATCTAAATCACTGGGTGTTACACAAAACTTGTTTTCTCATTGTGTATCTACCTGTGTTCTAGGGGGGAAAAATGTTGGAGTTCCAGGAGTTTAAAAAGGTGTTTTTTCAAGAGATGAACACCTAACAATATAGAACGCATGGTTATAATTTTCTGTGTATAACATTAATCATCATATTGATTTTATTCGAGCAATGATAGTTAATACCTGAATGGATGTTTATTCATTCATTCGAAGTCAGTTGATCAGGAGATGGATAACAATTCTTTTGTATTTTTCATAACGAGGAGCCCGTGAGGGTAGTAAAATCTGGAAGATTGAGATTGGAGAATATATATATTGCTGCTGTTTATTATTTATGTATGGATCTAAATAGAGTAATATGGTTCGCTTGTTAGTTAGTACAGATAAAGCGTTACCTTATTCGGTGATGGATTCTTTTGTGTGCCGAGTCTCGATAAAATGTTGGATACTTAGTACATTTTCAACGGAGGCGTGATAGGTATGATATAACCTGAAAATCAAAGTGACAAGGGTAGAGGCAATATAAAATTAAGGGGAGAGATAAATAGGTCTATTACCTTGTGGGGAAGGACGGGACTTGCGGTTGTGCATAATTATGGATTTACAGACAGGGGGGCAGCGAAGCTTACTTTTAAACTAGTAAAACATGAATCTAGTACTTTATTTGGTTCATGTATATGGGGAAAGGAGTCTTCGTTGCAGATTTATAATAAGGTACGGTTCTAGTTGCTATCAGTTGGGGCACGGTAACGGTATATTTAATCGATAGATGCCTATAAGCTATGCTCGAATCTAGAGAGGCTTACCTTAATTTTATAGACGCTTGCGTTGTCGACCGGGCTCTTTTGGTGATAGTTGAAACAATCTATCTCTGTATGTTTCGCGTTTATATATTTTCTCTCGCCGTTTGTAAGGTGTGTTCTGATTGGCGCATTCAAAAAGTGTGACGTGTGAAGCAGTGCTGACGTTGCTCTAACACAATCGGCGGGTGTGTAATGCTTTATTCAGGTAACGTGTTGTTATAGGATGGAATAGTTCACGTGTGAGCGAAGACGTTTCAGTTTTCGAATGGCATTTGATTACAGCATAAGAAAAGCGTGTTGGAGAATCGATGACATGTGGCAATCTATTCTTTATCTATCTTTTCATTTAGCGACCCTAATTCTACTTAAAGAGTATATCGTCCATGAATAAATGCTATCAACATATTATATTGTGAGCTACGTAGTTTATCGCGCTAGTCATAAAGTATATGGCACGATATAAATAGAGGTTTTCTATTGGCCAGTCACAGAGTGAGTAGCGCCAAGGGCATGGGGCCTGTTATTATATCGTGTTGTATGATTCTACTTTAGGGATTAAGGGATGAATGCGCCTGACATACAACATTAGTTCTATTCACCTCAATGGGTATTTATGTGAGAAGTACACAACCTAAGTACGGATACTACCGTCGTATTATATAATTTGCTGCGAAATATATCCCACTAATTCCAAAATATGTAGAATTAGCCAGTCATTTGGATCATTACATAGGGCTAATTTTTTGTAGCCATGGTGGTGTATCAAAAGGGAGTTGAATATCTGCTACATGTGGATATATCTTGCCAAGATGGTAACAGGCTAAAGTGTAATTAAGTGATTGCATTTTCCCATGGTAGTTCATTGTTAAGGCCGTTATTGAATGTGTTCAATGAAAAAATCCAAAAGACTTCACGTTTCTTGCGGTTTTTAGTTCCATATGTATCTTCTGGCATATTAATTTTCTCTAGGATGCACCAGCGGATGTCTTCTGGTTTGTGTTGAAGTTCTAGAAAATGTTTTACTAGGGGAGCTGCTAATTTTTTAGTTTTTATAGCTGAACGATGCTCAGATATTCTGGTTTGTATCGCCCTTGACGTTTCTCCTACGTAGCCTAATTGGCACGGACAGAGAATCAGGTATATTACATTTTGTGTTTTGCAGTTCCACATTTGTGTGGCCTGAATTGTAAATCCATTATGTATTAGTGTCTCACCCGGATTAATGAGATCACATGATTTACAGTTGGTACATTTAAAAGTTCCTTTAATTGGGTGCTTACCATCAATGGATTTTTGGATGCAGGAAGATTTGGTATTGTCATCTTCAAATCTAGAGCGTACCATAATATCCTTGAGATTTTTATTCCTGCGGTGGGCATATAGAGGTTTTTCTAGTTTGGTGGAGTTTGTAGAGTTAATATTTAGAATATGCCAGTTTTTATTAATGATGTGTTTGACTTTAGCATTCAAGGTAGAGTGCCTTGTTACACATACCAATTGTTTTTGTTCTTGGGTTTTCTCTTTTCGCAGTAGGCAATCTCGATCATAGAATCTTGCTCTCTTGTAAGATTCTCTTATGAGGCGATGTGGATAACCTCTTTCTAGGAATTTGGTCTTCATGATGGAGGCTTGTTTGTCAAAATCTAACAAGTTAGAACAATTACGTCTAACTCGTAGAAATTGTGAAAATGGAATACTTTGTTTCTGACTACGGGGGTGGTAACTTTGGAAATGTAGCAGAGTGTTTCTCGCAGTGGGTTTTGTATGAAGATCTACTTCTAGTAGTCCTGAACGGTTTATGATATTGATAACTAGAAATTCGACTTGATTACTACTACTGTTACTTGTGAATTTCAAATGAGGGTCGGTAAGGTTGAGCCATTGAATGAATTCATGGAGAGTATCATCCCCACCGGTCCAGATAAAGAAGATGTCATCAATGTATCTGGACCAGTGGGTGACAGATTCGAAAAAAGGGGCTACTTCATTGTAGATAAACTTGGATTCCCATCTTGCCATGTAAATATTAGCTATGGACGGTGCTACAGATGCTCCCATACTAACGCCTTTTGTCTGGCGAAAAAGATGGGTTCCAAATGAGAAGATATTTTCAGTTAGTATTATTTGTAGGCATTCTTTTATGAATGGTTTAGAGCAAGATATTTTAAATGTGTCTATAAACCAATCAGTAGCGTCTATGGCTTCTTGTTGTGGAATATTACTGTATAGTGACTGTTGGAAAACCACTCCCACACTAGAAGGGGTGGTGGTGGTCTTCCGGACACACTGTGGTAGCTTGGCTCGAGTGGTCAGGAAACAGGCGCAGTGCTAAGCATACAATATACCCATACAATAACCATGCGTGCATCCGTTCCAAAAACGACTCTACACCGTAAAAATTATGAAAATATTCTTTCTTTATCTTTTTCTCTTAGTTGCTGATTGGAAAAATAAATAAGTCAATCACAATATACAATTTTAAATAGTGCAGGTCAAATAAATATTATCTGAAGATTCAATAAATAGGGGTGATCATAAATACAAGGGACATAAATATCAGTGCAGGTAATACAGGCAATTAAATATCTTGAGGCAATAAATACTGTACCAATAAATATTGTACACCATCAAGTCCTGTGGACCTATAAATATAGTGAAGCAATAAATAGGTAAAAACTCAATAAATACAGTACCCCCAATAAATAATTAAAAGTATACAGCAACACTCATGTAATCAGTTGACATTTCAATTCCTAAGGGCAGATTTGGCCCAGGCACAGCTTGTAGGGTTGTGGAAGGCTTGAGGGGGGCTACTCCCTGGCTGAGACAAGGCTGAGGCCTAAACTGAGGTAGATCAAAGGGGGGAATTCCAGTGCCCTGGCTTTCTCTCTCCACACAACCTCTCTAGGTTAGTCCCAGTTCACCCCAGGCACAGTCAGGTTGGTTTCAGCACCTCCCTAGCCCCTTAGAGCAGTCTCTCAGGTCTCCACAGGGCCTTAGGCGCCCTCTACTCCACTTACTGCCCTTTTTCTGATGTTCCGACGCCGCTGGAGTCGTGTCGACGCCGTGAGGCGGTTCCGGTTCGGTCTCGGCGGCCTCGGCACAATGTCAGTTCTTTGACGACGCCGGTAGGCGGTTCCGGTCCGATGTCGGTGGCCTCGGTTCGATCTCGACCTCCGATTCGACGGCGTCGGGCAGTCTCTTCACGATGTCGACTTCGGGCGGCTCCGGTCCGATGGCGCTCTCGGCTCCGATGACGTCAGCCGGCCTGGCCTCGATGTCGACTTCCGGCGACTCCGGGGTGCGATCCTCACCCCCGACCTCCGGTGCTCCTCCACACAGGTTCCGGGCGACTCCGGAGTGCGATCCTCACTCCCGACCTCCGGTGCTCCTCTACCTCGGTCTCCGACGACTCCGGAGGGCGGACTTCACTCCTCCGATGACGCCGCTCGCTCGACCTCGGTTCACTCCCTCCTCGACCTCTGGTATTCCTCACGACCTCCGTCGGCGCCCTCTCACGACCTCAGGCGGCTCCGGGTACGACGTCTGCTACTTCAGTCAGCGCCGCTTCTCCACCTCGGGCTCCAGGTCTCAGGCTACTCGACGCCGGACTCCAGGGAAACCAGTTTCCAGGTCAGGATCTTGCTGCTTTCTTGGTTCTAAGGCCTGTTCCTGCTGTCCAGGTCCTTAGGATAAGTTTCTTCTGTCTTCTTCCCACACAGGGCTATAGGCTGGGATCCATCAGTAGGGACAAGTATCAAGGGTGGGTTTATGGACCCCACTCCAGGCACAAGTTTCCACCCCTGCTGCTTCACTCCTTCCTCCTTCACTGTTGTGCTCCTCTCTCTTCACCAGTCAGGTGCCAACTGCCAGCTCCAACTGCCAACTGCCTCTCTTATCCTCCCAACATTCTAAACGGTCTCCAACTGTCACAGAGTTCTGGAATCTCCTGGAATGTTCTGGAAGGTGCTGGTAGGTTCCAGTGGATGCTGGTGATGTCACAGGTGGCCACCATTTTGTGCTTCAGGCCCTCAGACAGAAGTTTCAGGGGTAGCTAAAATGGCTCCCTGAATCTGTAGCAACACGAAAAAGTCTGGTGGTTCCCAAAAAGGAAAAATTCAAACAGGGTTTGAGGCAAAAGTGGGACAAAATAAATAATGATGAGGAGGGACCACCCAAAGGGCTGACAGGTCTAACACGCTTCCCCCCCAGCTGAAAGTGGGGAGAGCTACCCAACCCCTTGGGAGTTCTCATCACTAAGGCGGAAATACCTTGAGAGACCGTCTGCATTGGCGTGGTCCACTCCAGGCCGATGTTCCACCTGAAAGTCCATCCCCTGTAGGGAAATAGACCACCTCAACAACTTGGGATTCTCCCCCTTCATCTGCATCAGCCAACGAAGGGGTCTGTGGTCGGTCTGAACAAGGAAGTGCGAGCCAAACAGGTATGGCCGCAACTTCTTCAGAGCCCATACCACTGCAAAGGCTTCACGCTCTATTGCACTCCACTTCTGTTCCCTGGGAAGTAGTCTCCTGGATAGGAAGACCACGGGTTGATCCAGACCCTCTTCGTTGAGTTGCGATAACACTGCCCCAATGCCATGTTCTGATGCATCTGTCTGGACAATGAACTTCTTGGAAAAGTCTGGGGCCCTTAAGACCGGGGCCTCGCACATGGCTTTCTTCAATCTCTCAAAGGCTTGCTGACAAGCCTCCGTCCAGACTACCCGTCGAGGTTGTTTCTTGGACGTGAGCTCCGTGAGGGGGGCTACGATGGTACCGTACCCCTTCACGAAGCGGCGGTAGTATCCCGTGAGGCCCAAAAATGCTCGGACCTCAGTCTGAGTCTTGGGGGGTTCCCAGGCCATGATGGCCTCGATCTTCGCCTGGAGGGGCTGCACCGTTCCCCTACCCACCAAGTGTCCAAGGTACACTACCGACCCCTGCCCGATCTGGCACTTGCTGGCCTTGATCGTCAATCCAGCTTGTCTCAGGGCCTGGAGAACAGCTTGCAGGTGACGCAAGTGATCCTCCCAGCTGTTACTGAAGACGGCTATGTCATCCAGATAAGCAGCAGAGAAACTCTCCATTCCGGTGAGGATCTGGTTTACCAGGCGCTGAAACGTGGCAGGTGCGTTCTTGAGCCCAAAGGGCATCACACAGAACTGGTAGTGGCCATTGGGCGTGGAGAAGGCTGACCTTTCCCTTGCTCCATCAGTCAAAGAGATCTGCCAGTACCCCGAAGTAAGGTCAAAGGTACTTAGATATTGGGCAGCTCCCAGCCGGTCAATCAATTCATCCGCCCTAGGGATCGGATGAGCATCAGTTTTTGTCACTGAATTCAGTCCCCGGTAGTCCACACAGAACCTCAGTTCTGGTTGGGCACCCGGTGGTGCAGCTTTTGGTACTAACACCACCGGACTGGACCAGGGGCTGCTAGAAGGTTCAATCACTCCTAGCTCCAGCATCTTAGTGACTTCACTATGAATGCTGGCCTTCACCTTGTCTGACATCCGGTAGATCTTGGACTTCACAGGTGGGCTGTCTCCTGTGTCCACGTCATGGACGCACAGGTGAGTCCTACCCGGGACAAGGGAGAACAACGCAGAGTACTGCCCCAGGGCCTGGCGACAGTCCTCCTGCTGTTCAGGAGTTAGAGATGGGGAGAGAATCACTCCCTCCACCGACCCATCCTTTTCCTGAGACGCAAACAGATCAGGGAGAGGCTCGCTTTCCACGTCCTCTCCTCCGTCAGTCACCATCATCAAGATGACTTCGGGCCTCTCGTGGTGGGTTTTGAGGCGGTTGGCATGCAGCACCCGCAGGGGCTGACGAGGGGTCTTCAGGTCCACCAAGTAGGTAGCCTTACCCTTCTTCTCCAACACCTCAAAGGGTCCTGACCAGCGATCCTGGAGGGCACTAAGCTCTCCTGGTTCGATCACCCACACCTTCTGGCCAGGCTCCAACTCCACCGGGTGAGCGTTGTGGTCATACCACGCCTTCATCACTGCTTGGCTGGCTTCCAAGTTGTCAGAAGCTTGCTTCCACAACTTAGCCATTTGGCTCCGGAAGGCCAGCATGTAGCTCACCACATCCTGGGGGAGCTTTCTGGGAGTTCTTTCCCATCCGTCTCTCACCAGGTTAAGAGGTCCACGTACAGGGTGCCCATACAGAAGCTCGAAGGGGCTGAAGCCCACTCCCTTCTGTGGCACTTCCCTGTATGAAAAGAGTAAACAGGGTAGGAGGACGTCCCATTTCCTCCGCAGGCCTTCAGGCAGACTTCTGATCATGCCTTTCAAGGTTTTGTTAAACCTTTCCACTAGACCATTGGTCTGGGGGTGGTAAGGAGTTGTGAACCGGTAGGTCACTCCACACTCCTTCCACATTGCCCGCATATATGCTGACATGAAGTTGGTCCCCCTGTCGGACACAACTTCCTTGGGAAAACCCACTCGGGTGAAGATTCCCATCAGGGCCCTAGCCACAACAGGTGCTGTTATGGTCCTCAGAGGTATTGCCTCTGGGTACCGTGTGGCATGATCCACCAGGACCAGGATAAACCTGTGACCAGCTGATGTTGGCGGATCTAACGGACCCACAATGTCGATGCCCACCCTTTCAAAGGGGGTGCTAACGACAGGAAGTGGTTCCAGGGGAGCTTTCAGCTTCACCCCTGTTTTCCCACTGGCTTGGCAAGACACACATGTCCGGCAGTAGGTATCGGACGACACTTTCATCTGAGGCCAATAAAAGTGTGGGACAAGACGGGCGAAGGTCTTGTCTTGCCCCAGGTGTCCTGCCAATGGTATCTCGTGAGCCAACTCCAGAAGGAAGGCTCGATAACGTTGAGGAACTACCAAGGCTCGTGACGATCCATGTAGGGGTGCCTTGGGTTCACTGTAGAGGAGGCCATCCTCCCAGTAAACACTGTAGTTCCCCTCAACGTTCCCTGCTGCCTGGGCTTCGGCCTGTCGCCTCAGCCCCTCAAGGGTAGGGCACTCCCTCTGGCCCTGGCAGAATTCCTCCCTGGACGGGCCTCCCTCCACGTGCCACTCGGCCGGGATGGGTAAGTCCTCCAGGTTGGTAACGTCCCCCTCCGCAGACTCCTGGCCCACCACCTCCGGTGGCCTATCCGTCCTACGGGGTGGAGACGCCGAGGCAGGCTCCTCCTGTCCTCGGTTCTTCCCTTGACTGGCAGCTGGCTGGGCCTTTGTTCCAGGCTCCAGCCGGAATGAACTCCCTCTTCGGGTAGTCGCGGACCTTGTGCTAACACAGGCCCAGTCAGGTGTACCCAGCATCTCGGTGTGAGTCCGGTATTCCACCTCCTTCCAAGCGTTGTGCTCCATGTCATTGCCCAGCAGACAATCGACTGGCACGGCAGGGCTTACGGCAACTCGAAGTGAACCTGCAACCCCCCCCCATTCAAAGGGAACCTCGGCCACGGGATAGTGGCCTGTTCTGCCGTCAGCCATCGCGGCTGGGTGGAGTACATCGGGAATTACCTGCTCTGGAGACACCAGCTGGCTACGCACCATAGTCATACTGGCTCCTGTGTCTCTCAGAGCCTCCCCTCTTTGGCCGTTGATGGTGATCCACTGCCCATACTTTGCGGTATTTGCGGGCACCTGGATCTTGGGAACCATCTCCCGTTCTCCCAGGGACACTAAAGTGACACCCGCCCACTCCCTTCCCTTAGTTAAGGGCATCTCCTCCCCGAGCACTACACTAGCTACTCCGGGGGTCTTTCCTCCAGTGGGAGGGGGTGATCGTTTCTGACACTTCGGGTCTCCTTTATAGTGTCCAACGCCACCGCACTCGTAGCAATGGACAACCCTTGGCTGCTGACTCTGGCCAGGATTAGGGTTTCTGGGTGGGTTAGCCTTAGAGGTGAATCCTGTTCCCTTCCCTTGGAAGTTATTTTGGGGGCCTTTGGAGAACTCCTTTTTCTTTTCCCCTCCCTCTTTCTTCTGGGGGGTGCCCTGTCCGGCCTTTTGAGTATCCCCTCCAGTCCCCCTTGTGGACACCCGGGTACTGGCCCAAATGTCCGCCTCCTCAGCAAGCTTCCGGGGGCTGGTCAGCTTGCTATCCACCAGGTGTTGCCGCAGTTCAGGGAAACATTTCTCGAGTAGGTGTTCCTTCAGTACTAGGTCAAACAGCTCCTCGTAGTTCCTTACTTCACTGCCCTGAATCCAACCTTCCAGTGCCTTCTTTGCATAGTCCAGGAAGTCCACCCAATTCTGTGTGCCCAGTTTGTGACTACCCCTGAACTTCTGTCTGTACTTTTCAGGTGTTAGTCCAAACTTTCTGATGAGCGCCAGTTTCATGGTGGGGTAGTGGGTCTGCTCATCCTCTTCGAGGGCCAATAAAGCATCCCTACCAGCTGGAGGCATGTACCTATACAATCCTCCTCCCCAATACTTCACTGGAACCCCATGGGCCCTCAACGAGACCTCATAGGCTGCTAGCCACTTGGCGATGTCGTCACCCGCCCCATAGCTAGCTACTATGTCCTTTGGCAGGTAAGGTTTGGATTCCCTGGTGATTTCTTGGTCTTTGCTGCCACCATTAGGAACAGTTGGTGCCCCAATTCTTAGGATCTGAAGCTCTATCTCTTTCAGTCTTATCTCATGAGCCATCTTCTGTTTCTCCGTCTCATGAGCCATCCTCTGTTCCTCCTTCTCCTTCTCCAGCTTTGCTAAGTCCCATGTGAGCTGTCTTTTCTCCCTCCGATCTGCTAACTCCACTTCGGATAAGCCCCCACTAGAGACAGTGCTGCCCTTCCTAGAAAGTGTCCTGGGCCCTGCTGACAGGTTCCCCACCTCAGGTTGGTACATCTCAGCCCCCTCGGGGTCAGGCTCTCCATCCCTGTCTTCCTCCTCAGCCTTGCTTTCTCGGCGTGCCTCCCCCCAAGCCCTTAAGCTGGTTTGGAGTGCACCCTTCTTTGCTCCTGGGGGGCAGTACACCCCCTCCCGCTGGCAAAACTCCCTGAGTTGGGCCACAGTGTACGTTTCTAAGTCTTCCAGTACAAATTCCATCTTGCCCACTCAGGTTAGAGGACAGGTTTTTGTGCAGTAACTATACAGGGGGGTACCTTTAATAATACCTCCTCCCACCACCAGAGTAAATTTGGAAAAAACAAAAACCCACAATTAGGAAGGCCGCTTTGAGAAAACTCCCGGTGTAGGCCTATGGACTACCCACAGTTATTGTTGAGTATATGTAGGCACAGCTCTATCCCACCACTGAACACCAATTTATGTTGGAAAACCACTCCCACACTAGAAGGGGTGGTGGTGGTCTTCCGGACACACTGTGGTAGCTTGGCTCGAGTGGTCAGGAAACAGGCGCAGTGCTAAGCATACAATATACCCATACAATAACCATGCGTGCATCCGTTCCAAAAACGACTCTACACCGTAAAAATTATGAAAATATTCTTTCTTTATCTTTTTCTCTTAGTTGCTGATTGGAAAAATAAATAAGTCAATCACAATATACAATTTTAAATAGTGCAGGTCAAATAAATATTATCTGAAGATTCAATAAATAGGGGTGATCATAAATACAAGGGACATAAATATCAGTGCAGGTAATACAGGCAATTAAATATCTTGAGGCAATAAATACTGTACCAATAAATATTGTACACCATCAAGTCCTGTGGACCTATAAATATAGTGAAGCAATAAATAGGTAAAAACTCAATAAATACAGTACCCCCAATAAATAATTAAAAGTATACAGCAACACTCATGTAATCAGTTGACATTTCAATTCCTAAGGGCAGATTTGGCCCAGGCACAGCTTGTAGGGTTGTGGAAGGCTTGAGGGGGGCTACTCCCTGGCTGAGACAAGGCTGAGGCCTAAACTGAGGTAGATCAAAGGGGGGAATTCCAGTGCCCTGGCTTTCTCTCTCCACACAACCTCTCTAGGTTAGTCCCAGTTCACCCCAGGCACAGTCAGGTTGGTTTCAGCACCTCCCTAGCCCCTTAGAGCAGTCTCTCAGGTCTCCACAGGGCCTTAGGCGCCCTCTACTCCACTTACTGCCCTTTTTCTGATGTTCCGACGCCGCTGGAGTCGTGTCGACGCCGTGAGGCGGTTCCGGTTCGGTCTCGGCGGCCTCGGCACAATGTCAGTTCTTTGACGACGCCGGTAGGCGGTTCCGGTCCGATGTCGGTGGCCTCGGTTCGATCTCGACCTCCGATTCGACGGCGTCGGGCAGTCTCTTCACGATGTCGACTTCGGGCGGCTCCGGTCCGATGGCGCTCTCGGCTCCGATGACGTCAGCCGGCCTGGCCTCGATGTCGACTTCCGGCGACTCCGGGGTGCGATCCTCACCCCCGACCTCCGGTGCTCCTCCACACAGGTTCCGGGCGACTCCGGAGTGCGATCCTCACTCCCGACCTCCGGTGCTCCTCTACCTCGGTCTCCGACGACTCCGGAGGGCGGACTTCACTCCTCCGATGACGCCGCTCGCTCGACCTCGGTTCACTCCCTCCTCGACCTCTGGTATTCCTCACGACCTCCGTCGGCGCCCTCTCACGACCTCAGGCGGCTCCGGGTACGACGTCTGCTACTTCAGTCAGCGCCGCTTCTCCACCTCGGGCTCCAGGTCTCAGGCTACTCGACGCCGGACTCCAGGGAAACCAGTTTCCAGGTCAGGATCTTGCTGCTTTCTTGGTTCTAAGGCCTGTTCCTGCTGTCCAGGTCCTTAGGATAAGTTTCTTCTGTCTTCTTCCCACACAGGGCTATAGGCTGGGATCCATCAGTAGGGACAAGTATCAAGGGTGGGTTTATGGACCCCACTCCAGGCACAAGTTTCCACCCCTGCTGCTTCACTCCTTCCTCCTTCACTGTTGTGCTCCTCTCTCTTCACCAGTCAGGTGCCAACTGCCAGCTCCAACTGCCAACTGCCTCTCTTATCCTCCCAACATTCTAAACGGTCTCCAACTGTCACAGAGTTCTGGAATCTCCTGGAATGTTCTGGAAGGTGCTGGTAGGTTCCAGTGGATGCTGGTGATGTCACAGGTGGCCACCATTTTGTGCTTCAGGCCCTCAGACAGAAGTTTCAGGGGTAGCTAAAATGGCTCCCTGAATCTGTAGCAACACGAAAAAGTCTGGTGGTTCCCAAAAAGGAAAAATTCAAACAGGGTTTGAGGCAAAAGTGGGACAAAATAAATAATGATGAGGAGGGACCACCCAAAGGGCTGACAGGTCTAACAGTGACTCGATGTCGAGAGTCACTAATACATCATGGTTACAGTTAAAAGTTAGGTGTTCTACTTTATTTATTATATCTCTTGTATCTTGTACATAGGATCTAATTTGAGGAATAGATGGTCTCAACTGGTTATCTACACATTTAGATAAAGGTTCTGTGGCAGTGCCGATAGTAGAAACTATCGGTCTATATGGAGGGTTTTTCAAATTTTTATGGATTTTGGTACATGTTAGTAAACATTCGAATCGGTCGAAATCAGGAAGTGTCTGCCGCCATTTTGTCTGTCACACGAAAAAGGAAAGGTGGAGACCGTGAAAAGGGGGCAGGGTAGGGAGTTCTAGACCCCCTAGCCATTGTCAGGGGGGCACAGTAGGACCACGAAGGGCAAAAAAAAAGATTTAAATTTTTAAAAAAACATCGCGAAGTGCGCGCACTCTACGGGTACCCGAAAAAACCTTTAAAACATCACGACGTGCGCGCACCCAGCGCGCACCCGAAAAAAAACATAAAAAAAAATAGAAATAAAAATCACATTTAAGTGTTTAGATATTAGGTGGCTCTAAAAAGATCCCTTGTGTTCATTGAGTGTTTTTCGGTACCTACAAGTAAGTACCGATGCAGAGTCTAAAGTTCAAGAGGAAGACTCTGTTCCCTTCATCATTGAAATGTTCACCGTCTCCTCTATAAATGTCTTGCATGTTGTAACGCAAGTTGTTGTGGTATATAGAACCCATACCATAGTCTCTGAGGAAAGCAGAAACAGACTTATTGACGTGCTTTCTTGCTTTGTCAATCTGTGGACAAAATTGGTTAGACCAGTTCCACTTTTGCCTTTGGCATATGTTAGAATATACAAAGGCAGATTGAGGAAAAAGCGACATCAATTGCACAAAGGTGTCCTTAATAAGCATTTCCAGACCTACCCCAGTTAAAGTGCCTAGGTCATTTCCACCACAGTGCACAATAATAAGGTTAGGATGTGGGAGATGTAGAAAGGTTTTCACCAAAGGCATTAATTGGTGCCATTTTAACCCTCTCTGACCAATTCATTTAATGTCTACATTTGGCAAAGCAAGGTCTCTCACCATACCTCTTTTTTCTGCAAATTTTTCACTCCAGAAGACATAGCTATGACCTACAATCCACACTGTGAACATCTTTCAAGGAGATCTGGATGCACTCAGAAGGTGTCTTTCAGTAGAATGGCAATATGAAAAGAAACACAGTTGAAAAATGGAGGCATACATACTTTTTTTTGATAAAAATAACTCATTGGCTGATTTAAACCATTTTACAGTTAAAACTAGGCTGTATGTTTAAATTTTTAAAAGCATGTTTTGGAGTGGTACAGAAAAATGTGTTCCCACTGAACATTACTTTGGATTTGCTGTTAGGTTTGAAAAGTCAAGCACTCTTGCTCTTTTCATTTGAAACAATGTCTGCTGAACTTCTGACCTCTCTGCTCACACCTGTGTTCCATGAGCTGTTGCTATGGTAGCAGGCAGAAGTCATGTTGGGGGAAGGGATGATTTGCAAAGGGGTTGAAAGTTGCAACCAATAGAAATGTGTGATTCCATTAGAAAAAATGTGGGAAGGACTGTGATTTTACATTTACATGTATATGTGGGAAAAAAGAGAGGGAAAAATTGCCATTTACTGGTTGTGGAGAGAGGAAAGAGGTGTAGAGCTCTGAGATTCTGGCTCTGATAATCTGCTGTTTGAGTCCCACATTTCTTTCTCAACTAATTAATTTTAAAGGTAAGTTATGAGTTTGAGAGGGGAAGTATGTGGTGTATTTTGATATAAATAATAGAATTGTCATTCTTGTTTTAAAGTTGTGTTTTACATTTTGTGATTTAGGAGAAATTTAACTGTCTTGAACTAGTAAGATATTATGGAGTATGTCTTCACTGTAAGTTAAGGTGTAGTGGTATTAGTGAGGAATATTGTTTTGTGACTAGAATTACATCATGAGTCTGTCTGCACACAGGATTTGTTGACAGAGATTTAATTTGTGTTGCTTTTGTTCTGTTAGCCTTGCACTCGCAGAAAAGGGGTAGTTTGTTATGTTAAAGTGTGATGGTTAGCATTCAGCAGAAATCATTTACTGATCAGTGAGAGGCAAATGCAAACACATTTGAAAATAGTATGGTACATTTTCCTACCACTTTAAAAGTTGTGTTTTACATTTTATGTTATGGAAGATATTTAAGTGGCTTGAACATGTTATATATTATGGAGTATTTCTTCATTATAAGTTAATGTGTACTGGTATCACTCAGGAATACTGTTTTCTACCTAGAATCATACCATGAGACAGTGAGCACATAGGAAATGTAAAGAGAGATTTCATTCCGGTTGGTCTTGCTCTATTACCCTTGCACTCGCAGGAAAGGGGCAGCTTGTTTTTTGTAACACTCTAGTCTAATCAGTCACCCTGTAACACATGGTCATGGACTCAAGGAGCTGTTAGGACATGTGCTCCTTTGTGCTTGTCTAAACTAGAAGGAACATGTGTCAGTCTGTTACAGTAATTATCACTTGCTCTACCCCAGTAGTAAATGTGCTTTCAAATTGCCAAAGGAAATATTGCTTTCTGCCTAGAATGAGACCATGAGTCTGTGTGCATACAGGAATTGTTGTTAGCGTTTTAATGTGTGTTGCTGTTGTTCTGTAAAACTTGCACATTCAGGAAAAGCTCAGCTTGTTTTCTTCCAATGTGTTGGTTAGCCCTCAGCAGAAATCAGTATCTCAAAAATGTGAGGCAAATGCAAACACATTTGAAAATAGCATGGTAGATTTTTCATCAATTCTTGCAATGGCTGAGGTCGTTCCTACATGTTGAAAACTCCAATTAACCCTCACCACACATGTACTCTTACACACATGTCTGTACTCTTCATGCAGTTGTGGGAGTCTCCATGCAGATGTCTCTTGCAGCTGACAATACACAGTCTCCAGAAACACACTCTTTGCACACACGCAGCAGCTTCTGCTACACTCCCATGTGTATTAGTCAGCTCTGTGTGCTGTTTCAGATAGCAGTGTGTAACGCAAACAGATTCTAAATCACCAAGGCTCATTTCCTTTGCTCTAGTCTAATCAGTCACCCTCTAACACATGGTCATGGTCTCAAGGAGCTGTTAGGACATGTGCTCCTTTGTGCTTGTCTAAACTAGAAGGAACATGTGTCAGTCTGTTACAGTAATTATCACTTGCTCTACCCCAGTAGTAAATGTGCTTTCAAATTGCCAAAGGAAATATTGCTTTCTGCCTAGAATGAGACCATGAGTCTGTGTGCATACAGGAATTGTTGTTAGCGTTTTAATTTGTGTTGCTGTTGTTCTGTAAAACTTGCACATTCAGGAAAGGCTCAGCTTGTTTTCTTCCAATGTGTTGGTTAGCCCTCAGCAGAAATCAGTATCTCAAAAATGTGAGGCAAATGCAAACACATTTGAAAATAGCATGGTAGATTTTTCATCAATTCTTGCAATGGCTGAGGTGGTTCCTACATGTTGAAAACTCCAATTAACCCTTACCACACATGTACTCTTACACACATGTCTGTACTCTTCATGTAGTTGTGGGAGTCTCCATGCAGATGTCTCTTGCAGCTGACAATACACAGTCTCCAGAAACACACTCTTTGCACACACGCAGCAGCCTCTGCTACACTCCCATGTGTATTAGTCAGCTCTGTGTGCTGTTTCAGATAGCAGCGTGTAACGCAAACAGATTCTAAATCACCAAGGCTCATTTCCTTTGCTCTAGTCTAATCAGTCACCCTCTAACACATGGTCATGGACTCAAGGAGCTGTTAGGAGATGTGCTCCTTTGTGCCTGTCTAAACTAGAAGGAACATGTGTCAGTCTGTTACAGTAATTATCACTTGCTCTACCCCAGTAGTAAATGTGCTTTCAAATTGCCAAAGGAAATATTGCTTTCTGCCTAGAATGAGACCATGTGTCTGTGTGCATACAGGAATTGTTGTTAGTGTTTTAAATTGTGTTGCTGTTGTTCTGTAAAACTTGCACATTCAGGAAAGGCTTAGCTTGTTTTCTTCCAATGTGTTGGTTAGCAATCAGCAGACATCAGTATCTCAAAAATGTGATGCAAATGCAAACACATTTGAAAATAGCATGGTAGATTTTTCATCAATTCTTGCAATGGCTGAGGTGGTTCCTACATGTTGAAAACTCCAATTAACCCTCACCACACATGTACTCTTACACACATGTCTGTACTCTTCATGCAGTTGACGGGAGTCTCCATGCAGATGTCTCTTGCAGCTGACAATACACAGTCTCCAGAAACACACTCTTTGCACACACGCAGCAGCTTCTGCTACACTCCCATGTGTATTAGTCAGCTCTGTGTGCTGTTTCAGATAGCAGTGTGTAACGCAAACAGATTCTAAATCACCAAGGCTCATTTCCTTTGCTCTTTTCTAATCAGTCACCCTCTAACACATGGTCATGGTCTCAAGGAGCTGTTAGGACATGTGCTCCTTTCTGCCTGTTTAAACTAGAAGGAACATGTGTCAGGCTGTTACAGTAATTATCACTTGCTCTACCCCAGTAGTAAATGTGCTTTCAAATTGCCAAAGGAAATATCGCTTTCTGCCTCGAATCAGACCATGAGTCTGTGTGCACACAGGAATTGTTGTCAGCGTTTTAATTTGTGTTGCTGTTGTTCTGTAAAACTTGCACATTCAGGAAAGGCCCAACTTGTTTTCTTCCAATGTGTTGGTTAGCACTCAGCAGAAATCAGTATCTCAAAAATGTGAGGCAAATGCAAATACATTTGAAAATAGCATGGTAGAGTTTTCATCAATTCTTGCAATGGCTGAGGTGGTTCCTACATGTTGAAAAGTCCAATTAACCCTTATCACACATGTACTCTTACACACATGTCTGTACTCTTCATGCAGTTGTGGGAGTCTCCATGCAGATCTCTCTTGCAGCTGACAATACACTGTCTCCAGAAACACACTCTTTGCACACACGCAGCAGCTTCTGCTACACTCCCATGTGTAATAGTCAGCTCAGTGTGGTGTTTCAGATAGCAGTGTGTAACTCAAACAGATTCTAATCACCAGGGCTCACTTCCTTTGCTCTAGTCTAATCAGTCACCCTCTAACACATGGTCATGGTCTCAAGGAGCTGTTAGGACATGTGCTCTTTTCTG
The DNA here is from genome assembly GCF_964204655.1 of Triturus cristatus. Lineage (NCBI taxonomy): Eukaryota > Metazoa > Chordata > Amphibia > Caudata > Salamandridae > Triturus > Triturus cristatus. The sequence continues at coordinate 281,459,113 of NC_140593.1, forward strand.
CCTGGCTAAACTAGAAGGAACATGTGTCAGGCTGTTACAGTCATGTTCACTTGGTCTACCCCAGTAGTAAATGTGCTTTCAAATTGCCAAAAGAAATATCGCTTTCTGCCTAGAATCAGACCATGAGTCTGTGTGCACACAGGAATTGTTGTCAGAGATTTAATTGATGTTTCTTCTATTTTGTAAGAGTTTGACTCTTTGGTCCAGAACAAGAAAGTGCAGAAAATGACCCAGTTATTGATGAAAATGTGGAAGAGAATGTAGAACTCACTGTTAGTAAAAATTTTGATGATGAAATGACAAAATTTGCTATCATCTCTAATGAAAGACCAAATATTACTTGTATATGTTGCCGGAGAAGCCATTACAAAAATCAAACAAGGAATGTTGATCTGTATAAAAAAAGTGAAAATGAAGATAATTATAAGTGGAAAGATTTTGCCACATATATATTTCTGGAAAATTGTTTTGATTTGGGTGAAGATCAGCGTATTTTTAAATACTGTTATAACAAGTTAGAAGAAAATAGAATGCCAGCTAGAGCTGCACATAATAATTTAGAATTGGTTGATATTCCTCCAGAACTTTCTGATTTAAATACGTATGAGTCTATACTCATTCAATGTGTCCATCCGTTTCAGACCATAGTGCGTATGGAGCCAAAAACTGGTAAATTACCTCCTTCGAATTTACAAAGAGGTTTAAAAGGAAGAGTTGTGTATTTGCCATTGGATTTGAAAAAAAATATGGAAACAATTGATGCAGATACTTTGGAAACTGAACCATTAGTTATTTTGGTTAATGGTGTACCTACGGAGAAAAAATTTGGCAGGAGCTGGTGGATGTACGAAAAGTACAAAGAGCAAATTTGTATTTGAAAAAAATAATAAATGGTATGAAGCCATTTATATGGATGAAGATGAAGAAGAAATACTACAAGACACAGGAACACCAACTGGGCAACTTGAAAAAGTGGATAAGTCAAAAGAAGAAGAAATTTATGAACATTTCAACATACATCCTCTACATTCTAAAGAAGTTATGGGAAACGCTATTGATCTGTTTCAGATGAAGAAAGCACAAGGAACTCCCGTGAGTGTATGGGAGGAGAGCTTGAAAGCTCGTTGTTTTCCCCAGCTGTTTCCTACAGGAGAAGGAGGACGATATGATGAACGTCCAGTACAGATTCCTGCTTCTGAGTATCGGACTACAAGACTATATGCAGAAGATCCGAGATTTCGTCAAAGTATTCCTTATTTGTTCCATCTTTTATTTGAAAGTGACTTGTCAGCACTATCTTATGCAGTAAATCACATCTTGAAAACTGGAGTACATCTACGTAATGTGACTGCAAAGGATTTTATGAACAAAGTGCAACAGCGAGATGATCATTTGGAATCTCAATTGATCAATTTGATGGCTTGTCAGCGTGGGACGAATGAATATTGGTACCGACGCCATGGAGAATTGAAATGTATGTTACGGAATTTAGGAACTCCTACATGGTTCCTTACCCTAAGCTGTGCTGAGTACGCTTGGGATGATCTTCTGGATTTTCTAAGAGAGGCAAATTCAAATATTGAAAACATCCAATACAAGACAGCAGGAGAATTGTGCTCATTGGATCCGGTTAATGTTTGCAGATATTTCAATCATAGATTTGAGGCTATGATGTCCTTCATCTGCAATAAAAAAAATCCACCTCTTGGAGAAGTTGTGGATTTCTTTTGGAGAAAAGAGTACCAAGCCAGAGGTGCTCCTCATATTCATATGCTGTTGTGGATCAAGGATGCTCAAAAATTTGGAACAGATTCTGATGATGCAGTTTTAAGTTTCATCGAAGGATATGCAACATGTGCTATACCTAAAAGCACAGAAGAGAAAAATTTAAAAGAGCAAGTTTTACGTTTCCAAAATCATCGGTGTGGAAAATACTGTCGACGGAAGTACAAGAGTAAAGATAAATTCTACACAAAATGTCGATTTGGATTTCCACGTCCTGTTCTTTCAAAAGGAAGAGTAAACAGTTTTATGTCAGCTGTGCGACATACCATTACAAGAAAATCACCTAAAAATACCTACAACCTAAGAAGAAAAGAAGAGTCAAAATATATAAATGACTACAACCCAGTCATTTTATCCATGTGGAATGCTAACATGGATATTCAGTATGTAGCTGACAATTCTATTGCTGTTGCTCGGTATGTCACATCTTACATCACTAAATCTGAGAAAACGGAATTGAAGGAAATGTGGGAAGAGATTTCTCACGAGAAGACTGTCAGTAAGAAGCTATACAGTTTCAGTTTAAAGATGTTATCGCATCGAGAAATTGGATCCTACGAATGCTCAGATAGGTTATCATCTGCAAGTCTGTACTCAAAATCTAGAAGAATAATTTGGGCAAGTTTAGGCCTTGCAGGAATGCGAAATCGGGTACTGAAATCTATTCGAGAAATTGAATATTTAGCAGAGTTCGAACCAGAAAGTACAGACATTTTAAGAACAAACATGTTGGACACATATTACCCACAAAGAAGTCATCACCTTGAGAACATGTGTCTCTATGAAGTGCTGCAGAACTTTATTTTTAAACGGAATGTCACAGAAGATATCAACAATGGAAAATATAAAGTCATTGGTGAGGAGGAAGGATGTTTGATGAAGCAAACAAAAGGAAGTTTGATAAATCACCGGAAGCTGAGTTGCGACACTCCTGATAAAAAGGAATTTTACCACTTGGCACTTTTGCAGCTGTTTAAACCATGGCGATCAGAGGAGGAACTACTTGGAGAATTTCAGAGCTATGAAGATTCCTTCAATGCTAGCAAAGACAGCGTCGAATGCAGTACTTTCACAACTTATGTTCAAATGTTAAATGAAGAAATTGAACAAGAAGCAGCAATTGCAGCTGAAGTAGCTAGAGACAGTTCTCAAGACAGTCAAAGTTCTGGGACATTCAGTCAAGATCCTCTAGGACAACCGATCATCGAAAATGAAGCAGCAATAGCTATGAACGAAGTGGAAACAGCTATGAATCAAGCTCAGGAAGATTTAGTAGACTTAACATATTTGGAGGAGCAACTGAATGAAGAACAAAAACAAATTTATGAAGAAGTCAGAGAAAAAATTGATCACGGATTACTACATGAAAATAAAGAGTGCTCATGCATATCTTTTGAACCAATGAGAATGTATGTAAGTGGACAAGCAGGAACTGGAAAAAGTTTCTTAATTAATGTAATTAGAAGCTACCTACAGAGGAAAATGGATTCCATTTTGTCTTGTGTTGTTACTGCTCCAACTGGGTTAGCAGTGTATAACATCAAAGGAGTTACCTTACATCGTTTGCTAATGTTACCAGTAGAGCATGAGAACAAAATACAGTACCACAAACTAGCAGGAGAAGCATGCTTGGAAGTTTCAAGAGTATTGAAGAAAATGAAAGTACTGATTATTGATGAGGTAAGCATGGTATCAAACTTAATGCTTGCCTTTGTGCATTTAAGAATGCAGCAAATTCTGAAGACAGACTTTGACGTCCTATTTGGAGGAAAACACGTCATAGTTTTTGGAGATCTTTTGCAACTTACTCCAGTTAAAGGACAACCGGTATTCCATACACTAACACATGAAGACACAAAAAGTCATTAGGAAGTATAGGCAATGTAAATATTTGGACATATTTTGAGTATAAGGAACTCATTACCAATATGAGGCAAGCCAATGATGAGGACTATGCAAGTATTCTGAAAGATATAAGAATTGGACTACTCACAGAACATGGCAGAAAAGCATTACAGAGCCGATTGCTGAGTGATTTGTTTCCAACAGAACAAATAGTTCCAGAGAAAATATACAAGGAAATTGCAGAAAAAAATACTGTAATCTGCTTAATGCCAACACTACATGAATGCTCTGTATTCAATCAAGAACTTTTGAAATTGGAAAATGAAGAGGTCATAAAACTGGAAGCTGTGGATAAAATAGAACATGAACGAATAACTGTTATATTGACAGGCAAATTAGGTACTAAATTGGATTCTCTGGAGAAAAACATTTCAAAAACAGCTGGTTTGGAAAATAATCTTTATGTGTGTATGAACTGTAGAGTAATTTTAAGACGGAATTTGGATGTAGAGAAAGGTTTAGTGAATGGAGCCATGGGAAGAGTTGTGGGTTTTATTAATTACCAGAAAAAAGTTGGAATTGAATGTTTAAAAGTAAAATTTGATCAGATACAAGAGGTTAAAGACATTTGTCGTTGTTCAGTTCGTTTCTTGCTTGTGAAAGGCTTATATGTGCATAGGAAGCAGTTTCCATTTTCTCTAGCATATGCTGTAACTATTCACAAGTCTCAAGGATTAACTGTTGATAGTGCTTTTGTAAACATTGGATCTAGTGTGTTTAAAGAAGGTATGGCATATGTTGCTTTGTCACGCGTGAAAACATTATCTGGTTTATTCATGATAGACTTTGATGACTCAAAAGTAAGTGCTGATGCAAACTGTGTAAAGGAGTATAATAGATTAAGAAGAAGCTATGCTCCTCATTTAGGTCAGTATCCTGTGTTTGAAAAACGTGTTGTTTGTCGGAAAAGGAGATTTGAGGATATCTGTGATGAGGGTGTACAGAAGAGAAAACAAAAAGATAGTGATGTGACTGCAAGCAAAAAGAAAAAGGACAATGCTGAAGAGGTTGTTGGTTGTCATTTTGAAAATAGCTCTGGTGTCAAGAGCAGATAACACTAAATCATGAAAAAAGATTCTGTTCTTTGCTGAGTCTCCTCTATGAGAAGCTGAGTAATGATAAAACTAAAATAGAAAGTGCTTCTGATGTTAGAAATCTTTTAGATGTATGTTCTGGATGTACACAGTTTACACAAAATGTCCAGCAAGATGCACAGGAATTCTTGATGTATATCCTGATGGTACTGGAAGATGAAGGGGTAGAAGTAGAAAATGTATTTGGTGTCTCTTATAAATGGGAACATTGTTGTGATAACTGTATGAACACTAGGCCTGGGCAAAATTTCCGTTCCTTTCGCGGAATTTGCGATAATTTGGCATTTCCGCGTTCCGCGGAGAGCGCGGAAATGTCAAAATTTCCGCATTCCGCAGCTTTGCGATAATTTGGTTCTTGCTCGCGCTGTAAAATAATACATTCTCGCGCGCGATCGCCTTACCTGAATCCCCGCGTTCGCCGACAAGTTTTCCCGATCCAGTCGCGTTCTCCATGAGATGTTGTATTGTTTTAGCCATTTGCGCTGTCTCGCGACAGTTCGCGTCCGCAGTGACGTCATGCGTCGCGCGATCACGTCTTTCTTCTCGCGATAATGCACCGCGAGACAACTGAAAACAAGATGGCCGCGCCCGCGAGCAACCGCAGGGGTAAGTTAGCGACCCGCAACCATGCAGAAAATATCGCGAACGGGCGGGAAAAATACTTCCACATCTTCGCGATATTTCCGCTTGTTTGCGGAGATTTTTAACATTTTCACGATAATTTGCGAAAGTCGCTTTCGCAAATTCCGCCCACCCCTAATGAACACAAGCAGTAGTAATGTTGATTCTGAAAGGTTCATATATTTACCATTACCAGAGAGTAAAACAGTGACTTTTAGTAAATTAGTTAAAGATGCTAATCACAACATGGAATGTTCTCAATGTAAATCAGACATGTTGTCAACGTTATTTTTAAAGAAATATGGACAGTATTTAATTTTAATGATGCAACGTTGTAGAGCTGATGGTTCAAAATTGGACACTTTAATAAAGAAGTTTACAGGACAACAATTATCAATATCTGGAAAAACTTTTGTTGCAGTTGCAATAATTTTTCATGATGGACCTTCTATAACTTCTGGTCATTACACAGTTTATCTTAAATGTGAAAAAAGGATGGACACTGTGTAATGATTCTCAATTGATTTTCAAGCAACGTTTGCCTTATGATTTACCCAATTGTTACCTAATTTTTCTGAAACCCAAATTTTAAATACTAACATCATCATTGGAAGAAAGCATTATTAAAATTTAAAAGGATTTAAATTGGATATTTCGCTCAAAAGAAATTTTAAACTTATCATTTGGCCGTAAGGAAAGGTAAAACAAATAATTGTGGACTTCTTTGACAGATATTATTTTGGAAAATGTTCTTTTGCAACAAGGTTTACAGACGTTATTTTTTGGAAATTGATATTCTTCCTAAAAGGTATTTTTAACATTTCTATTAAAGTATGTTTTAGTGAGGGTACATTTGGGGCTTTTTTAAACAATCTTTCAGATTGTTTTTTTTTTGCCCGCTGTTAAATGATGAATACAATTGATTTCACTATGTTCAGTGAAAATCAAAACATTCTGAAAACAGCAAAAAAAGGGCAAAAAATTGCTTTGCTAAATATGAAAAAACATGTACTGTTTAATAAAATGTATTGTTGAATATTAATACTTTTTTTCAGAACTAGAAAGAAAATTTAGAAGATGTTATTCAGTTATCTTTCAATTAAATAAAAACATTTAATTCTAAATTATTTATTTTGATGGTCAGGTAAGTTTAACATATCTGTATGTGTCACTGGTTTCGTTTCATGCTTCCTTTTCTTCACCTCTCCTTACTCTACTTTTCTCATTTCTCTTCTCACTCTCTCTTCCTGCTTTACTACTCTTTTGTAACTTCCAAACTACTTCTATACTACTCCCCTACCTTTATTACCTCCATCACTAATTTTTCATCCATGTTTCTTTTTCTGTATCCATATGTCTTAGTCTTTTTAACTGCATTACTCCTTGTCAGTTGTCTGCTCTCTGTGTCTGTATCTGTCACTCTTGGTTTGTCTGTTTTACCCTTAATTTCCTTAACATCTCTGGGGCACATTTACAAGCCACCTGCACCACCACTACGTCAATTTTCTTGACGAACTAGTGGCCCAGGGTGCTCCTCCATATTTACAAGGAGAGGATAAGCCTCTCTGTGTGTCTTTTCCTCTCCTTGTAAATACAGCCAATTCAAATGCAGCACTAAAATGAGCTATTATGTTTTTTGGGTACCTATACATAAATACTGATGCAGAGTTTAAAGTTTAATAGGAAGACTGTCTTCCGTTCATCTGTGAAATGTACACCATCTCTTTTTTAATTACTTTGCCACTCCCCTCTCTTTCTCAGGGAGTTCCTGAAGGTTTACTAAAGGTGAAAAAAAAGTGATGTCATTTGAGATGTCATCAGTGATGTCACTGACCATGTCATGAGTGATGTAATATGTGACGTCATCAGCAGTGGATTGCGGGCGCGCGAGTTATAGTTAGCTGAACTAACTATAACGGGGGAATTTCATTGGTTTTTTACGAGTAAAATGTCCAGCTAACTATAACGTGTGTGAAACCTATGGTTTTTTCAGTGAATTTGCAAGGTTTTTTAAATGCTAATTCCTAACTATAACGTGTGTGAAACCTATGGTTTTTTCAGTGAATTTGCAAGGTTTTTTAAATGCTAATTCCTAACTATAACATGTGTGAAACCTATGGTTTTTTCAGTGAATATATATATATATGTATTGGCAGTCGCCAGTAGGTAGCTATAGTTAGAACCTAGTTTCCATAGGAAAAGCATTTTTGGATTTGCTAATAACTTTGGCATCGTTTGACGAATCTTCGCGAAATTCTCCAAAAAAAGGTCTATCCAGGTCAGCTCCTATTTTGAAAGTTTGGGGGTGATTTGTCAAGTGGGGCTGAGAAAAAAGGGGGGTCCCAAAAAAGTCCCGAGTGCACTTATAAATAATGTTGCGGGGACCAACGGGGCCCCACAGTCCCCGGGACCACCACCTTCCCGGGGCTTATTCAAATAAAAGCGGGGGCCTGCAGCCCCCCGTAGCCCCGGGGACCACCACCTCCCCATGGCTACCTAAATAAATGCATGGGGTCCCAACCCACCCACGCTGCTCCAGGGACCGGCACCTCCCCGGAGCATTTATGCTAATTGGTGAGGGGCCTTGCGGCCCCCTTGAGCCCCGGGGACTACCACCTCCCCAGGGCACTAAATATTGAGATTTGGGGGTCTGTTACGGACCTCGAGCCCTGGGGACCACCACCTCCCCGAGGCTTTAATCACATAGGGAGGGGGGCTGTGCGACCCCCCCTTCTGGAGCTCTCCACTGCCCTGGGGACTGCCACCCCCCAGGGCTAGCTCCTGCAGTGTTCCGGGGTGCCCATCGCCGGGACACTGCTGTTTGCTATGCTGCGCGCCCTGTGGCACATTTTAAATTGGGGAATTAGGTCGCCTTGAATCCTGAGGGTCCCTGGGGGCCAACTAGCCCAGCAGGTACGTCCAGTAAGCGCCACAGAGTTGCGTTGCAGAGAGGTGTAAAAAGGGGCATGGCCTCGGGACCCAGGGACCCTCAGGATTCAAGGGGAATTAATCCCCCAACTTAAAACTAGCCTGGCGGCGCGTTTGCACAGTGGTGAAGGGAGGGTGCGAGGCCTGATGTGACATGTGTTTATTTATGCAATCACCCCGCCAAAAACCAAGCACTTATACATTCACCATGCACTCTCCTTGCAGCACTCTAATCATCCAGTCACTACCCATGCACTCATGCAATGACCCATGCACTAACTCATGCACTGCTACAATACCCTGAGCAGTACCCATGCAGTCCAGCCATTGCCCTTTCACTACCCATTCACTCCTCCAATCACCCAGCGCGCACCATGTACTTATCCAACCACTCCACCAAAACCCAAACACTTATAAATTCACCATGCACTCTCCTTTCAGTACTCTAATCATACACTCAGTACCCATGTACTCATGCAATGACCCAGGCACTAACTCATGGCAAAAACAGAGGAGGTCATGCTAATCACAGGGGTACCCCAACACATAGGTGCCGATTAGGATCCTGGAAAAAATTTCCCCAACCTAATTGAATCTGGACTTTTTTCCGTACAAATGGTAAAAGCGCCGTACAAACTGCCAAGTACGATTCGTATGGGAAAAAGTCCATACAAATCGCATTGGGAAAATTCCCCCACACGTCCTCGGGTCGGGAAAAGTCTCCGACACGTCCCCGGACATTTTTACATACAAATGGGAAAACTGAAGTCCAAATGCGCAAGTACGATCCGTCCCATCCGTCCGATTGTACAACTGTATGGAAAAAAGACCGTCCGAACTCCCATAGCAACCATGGAGATGTCCAAACACGTGCCCGGTATGCGACGTACCCCCCCCGCCCCCCGTATGTTCGCGCCGTACCCCCAGCCCCCCCGCCGATCAGCGCGCTGTACCCCCAGCCCCCCGTATGTACAGAGTGTACCCAGGTACCCCCCAGCCCCCCGTATGTATGGAGCGTACCCCCCAGCCCCCAGTATGTACAGAGCGTACCCCCGTACCCCCCAGCCCCCCGTATGTACGGAGCGTACCCCCCAGCCCCCCGTATGTACGGAGCGTACCCCCCAGCCCCCCAGCCCCCCGTATGTACGGAGCGTACCCCCCAGCCCCCCGTATGTACGGAGCATACCCCCGTACCCCCCAGCCCCCCGTATGTACGGTGTGTACCCCCGTACCCCCCAGCCCCCCGTATGTACGGAGCGCACCCCCCAGCCCCCCGTATGTACGGAGCGTACCCCCGTACCCCCCAGCCCCCCGTATGTACGGAGCGTACCCCCGGTGGGGTCCTCACCGTACATACGGGGATGGGGGTACGCTCCGTACATACGGGGGGCTGGGGGGTACGGGGGTACGCTCCGTACAAACAGGGGGCTGGGGGGTACGGCGCGTCCATCCGCGGGGGGGCTGGGGGCACGGCGCGAACATACGGGCGATGGGGGGGGGTACGGCGCGTACCAGGCCCCCTAATCGGCTCGCATCGCTGCGTACTTAGCTTTTCCGGCACTTTTTAGGTGCCGTAAAAATATTCCCATCCGGACTGCAGTCGGTGTGAATCGTAATTGCTGGTACGTAAAAACATGCCTAACTCCGTCCGGACGTCACATCCGCGGTGTCCCGGATCACATTTGTATGTATTTTTCTGTCGGTTGGTCTTTTTTCCGATTCGTACGGAAATGGTGTTTCCGTACGAATCGTAATTGCATGTTTGTAAAGTTTTACAACCCGGTACGAGTCGGACGGAGAAAACGCTCCGACCCACGGTTTGTACCGGGTTTTTCCAGGATCGTAATCGGCCCCTAAGTGTTACCTAGTATATATAGGTGTTTTCACTGTATTCTAAGTGTCTTTTAGCATAGCACTGGCTCCGGTCCTGGTTAGTCAGTCAGTTACCACCAGTACCCGTCAGTAAAAAGTCGGGGACACATGAGGACTTTCTGCTCCTCTGATGGTTCTTTCTGCACATCTCTTGCTTCTTCCTGCACTTTTCTTCATCTTTCTGGACTCCTGTTGCCTCTTTCTGTATTTTTCTTGCTTCTTTCTGCACTGTTCTTCCTCTTTCTTCACATGTCCTACCTTTGTAGGCATAGTTAGAAATTAGCAATTAAAAAACCATCGAAATTCACTGAAAAAACCACAGGTTTCAGGCACGTTATAGTTAGAAATTAGCATTTAAAAAACCTTAGAAATTCACTGAAAAAAACATAGGTTTCAGGGACGTTATAGTTAGTTGGACATTTCACTCATATAAAACCATAGAAATTCCACTGTTATAGTTAGTTCAGCTAACTATAACTCACGCCCCCACAATGCACTGCTGATGACGTCACATATTACATCATTCATGACATGGTCAGTGACATCACTGATGACATCTCAAATGACATCACTGATGACATCATCCACCTGAAAATCTGATGCACCTCCTCACACTCTAATATAACCTTTGATACACCCACAGTAAAATACAGACTACCATTTTCGAAACCATCGACACACCGATACCAGTTACTACATACACACTCACTGATCCCTACGTCTACACACACATCCACTCATTCACCCATACAATCACTCATACATACAGTCACTCATCAATACAACACAATCATATATATATATATATATACTAAAGCCCTGGGGAGGTGGTGCAGTCCCCAGGGCTGCAGGGGGTCAGTGCGCTTCCAGAAAAATACAATTAAAGCCCCAGGGAGGTGGTGGAGTAATAAAGTAAATCTACTTACCTGCGAATTGTGAAGTAATTGTGTTCAGCACTTCAGGCTGTAGCCTTGTCTAATGGTCGTATGGGAATTAACATGGGGAAAATGTGTTTTGGGACCCTCCCTTTTTCTATGTCCCTGCTTGACAGATCAACCCAAAATTTTCAAGACAGCAGCTCAAGTGACCATTGTATTAGTTCTGAAAATCTTGTTAAGATTCGTCAAATGGTATTAAAGGTTTTGTAAAATGAAAAGACACTGTTCCTATGGAATCTAGGTCCTAACGTTAACTACCTACTGGTCGCCAGTAGGTAGTTATAGTAAGGATGGAGTTTCTATCAAAAAGGCCATTTTCAGGTGCCTATATCATTGGCGCCACTTGATTAATCTCCAAGAAATTTCCCAAAACAATTTGCCCTGTACTTCACGTGCTGTTTGGAAAGTTTCGGGTTATTCATCAAGTAGGGGCCAAGAAAAAAGGGGTGGGTTGAGAACTTGGTTTCCCCATGTTAATTCCCAAAGTACCTTTGAACAAGCCTATAGCCTGAACCGCTAGACGGAATCACCAAATTTGTCAGGAAGCTAAATGTTGGTATGTAGCTTGTGCTTTTTGTCATTTTGTTGTAAATCCGTTCAGTAGTTTGAGAGATATTAACTGGAAAACAAATTTGTATCGGTGGGAATGTGGGTTACCAACAGATTCACCCGTGGGCAGTCTGCAGATTCGAGCTTACTGGCAAACTCCAGATTGGCTGGCCGCACCTTCACAGAAAAGTTGCTGCTGCCATTTTGTTTGTCTGAGAAATGGTCTCCAGGGCTGAAAATTAATTTACAAACTGAATGAACGAGTTGGGTGGGAGGTTTCCTGACCCCTTGTACATATGATAAAAGAGGGCTGAGCATGTGTCCTGGGGACAGAATCCTGTAAAAAAGTTTTTTGGACCACTCACACAATCCACAGATCCCTTGCGGGGCTCAACATGGTCCCCTTTGTAACTCCGCAGGGGGATCCTTGGAGTTCCCTGCAGAATATTGATCAGCTGAAAGAAATACATATATATACATTTTTACACTCACTTTTACTCTCACACCCATTCAGATACTCATACAGATTCTGTCAAAACTTGCATACCCAAACAGATACTTTCACAGCCACTGTTATACTCATATAGCCAATCACATAGCCATAGAGAGACTGTCATACCCATTCACAGACCCATAGAGACTCTGTGACAGCCATTCAGAAACCGATACAGTCACTGTCACATCCATTCAGAAATCCATATGAACACTGTCACACCCATTCACATTCCCATAGAGACATTGTGATGCCCATTTACATACCCATGGCGACTCTTGACACCCATTAACAAACCTATAAAGTCACTGTTACACCTATAGAGAAACCCATAAAGACACTGTCACAACCATTTACAAACCCATACAGACACTGTCACACCCAATCATATACCTTAGTAGACACTGTCACACCCATTGACATATGTGAAGAAATAGGCACCTCCTGGTAATAAATCAGGGATCCAAGGGCAGGGAACAAATCAACAATGTAATAAAGAACCCCTTGGCAACCACATAGATTTTCAGATGGCAGGGAAAGGAAGATTGTGGATTGAGTCCGCATAATAGGACGCCTCCTGCCAACCTACCCGACACTGTGGTCCCGCTGATGCCTCCCCTCTCCCTCACAGTTTTGCCTTCATGTTCGGAGCACACGGAGCAATGTGGACTCCGATTACGGCACTGAGATTTCTCGGCACTGAGAAACTCACCTTGGTGACGTGGTGATGTGGTGAAACACGAATGGCAAATGGAGCCACAAATGAAGCTGCCAGGCACAGCAGCAGCAGAGGGAGCAGCAGGCCAATACACCAGAGACAAAATCACTTTGATGTGGTGGCTGTGCTCGGCGGCCACTCACAACTGTTTCCAGCTGAGCAGAGCAGCTCAGTGGTGTCACGTTGGGCTGCCTGCATGCTTACTACCTGCATATACTTATAAAAGTGAAGCTGGTGGTGTTAGGCTAATGTCGGTTGGGTTTGCACCAGGCAATGTTATGGCCCCAGAGCGTACTTCTGCCCCCAGAGGACGTGGATGTGCTGGTGATTTAGCAGCTACAATTAGAGCAGTGGGAACAGTGGAAATGGCAGGAGAAGTCACAACAAGTCCAGTGTTGGCAGAGGGGGGTTCTGGTGCTTGTGGGAGAACAGGAGATACTGGTGCAGCAGTCATTATTATCACTCACTCCCAGCTGGGAAGTCCAATTCTGCGCTTGCTATGTTCAGGCAGGGCTGGAGGGCTGCTTCATTCCTGTGGCTCTGAAATAGCTATTCCTGGGCTTGAGATGGCTGATACACTGATTAATGTGATACATGAAGTCTGGGGTGATAAGGGTGACCCCCAACCTCTCCTGCTGCGAATACAGGTTCCTCATGAATTGTACAGCATGGATGTGGCCACTCTTCAGTCGTCTGCAGCAGTACTGAAGAACTGCTCATGGACACTGGGAGAGAGGGAGAAAGAGAAAGAGAGAGCCACAGAGTACTAATGTAGTCAGAACTGGATGACTGTAGTTCTTCAGTATCGTTTGCCTCTCAATCTGCTCAATCTGCTGTGTCAACTCAAGAACAGTCTCACCTATCGCTCACTGCTATTAATCTAAACATTGCAACCCTCAGTACCGTGTACTTACACTCTCAAATTTTTACTACTGTGGGCCTGGAAAGACAAAAGGAAACAGCGTTGCCTAGCAGCAATCCTCGTCTAGAACTTTCTGCTGGCTCTGCGCACACTCATCACGTCAACTCTCTTGGATACTCAAGATGGTGCACTGTTGACGCCGTGGCTTTGTCAGTAAATCCAACTGGTGAGAATGGTGAGATTGACAACATCTTAGTATCAGACACATTTAAGTTGCGCTCTCCAGTGGGGGAGAAAGGCCCAAAGGCGAGAGGTTCCAAAAGCGTCAGAGGGGCTAAAGGTAGAAAAGGTGGAAAAGGCTGCGGCTGCACCAAACTCCCACTTACTACCACAGTTGGGCAACTTAAAGAATCTGCCCCGATCAGCACAAAAGCTGATTCTGACTTTAGTCCTCTGCGTAAATGGGTGGCATCAAAGGGCGAGGTCAAAGCTATTATTTCACGTCTTTCTAATTCTGGCAACGTGGAGGCCGAGGCACCTTTGGTCCCTCTGGCAATGGCGGCCATTGCAGTGGGTGACGTATTAACATCTCCTCATCCCTGTGCGAGCACAAAAGCCTTGTCAATGGCCCTGGTGGCCAGTCCTGAAGGGAATCTGGGCAAAGAATTTGAGATACCTGGGTCCGTTCCTGGCCCCGCAATCCCAACAGCGTCCAGTAATTCGCTGGAAGGTCCATCGTCTAGTCTTTCGCAGCCCCTGGAGCATGAGGTGCACAAGGTGCCCTCTCTTTCCACAATCCTGCAGGTACTATCCATTCAGAGAGCTGAGGCACAGGAATACTACCTCCAAGATAAATCTGATAGTTGGGAGATCAAAGAAGCATTTTTGGATGTGACCTCTAAGGTCGCCTCATTGTCTTCAGATGTCATTGGATTGCAGGAACGGTTCACAGCAGTCGAAGAAGTTAACACAGCTACTACTAGATTTGCTAAAGTCTGCGAGAACCAGATGGCATTTTTACATTCTAAAGCTGAGGACCTCGAAAACCGTCAATGGCGGCATAATTTACGTATCTTTGGCATACCTGAAGGCAGAGAAGGATCTGACCCACGGGCGTTCATAGTCAATCTATTTCAGCAGGCGTTTTCAGACTTGGCTGACTGGGACATGAACTCGCAAGTCCAACGGGCGGCTCGACTATCTCTTGCTTTTACACAAGGGAATCAAGTCAGGCCACCTCGTCCACGTCTTATCCTGGTAGTCCTAGGTAACTCCCTGCTGCGGCAAGCAATCTATGTAAAAGTCTGTCCTTCTACTCCAGTCAAATTAGATTCGGTCTCCATGTTTGTGCGTTCAGATTTATGTAAGTCTACAATGGACAAGCGATGGAAGCTCTACCAGTTAATTGATCCTTTCAAGACAGTCTGCTCACAAGTGTTTCTTCAGGAACCAGCATGTCTGAAGATTATTGGAAAAGGACAATCGCATTTCTTTTATACTGAGCATGACGCTTGACAAGCACTTTCAACATGGCAGGCTGAAACTGCTGGTTAAAATATAGTGAGGGGCAGTTATGTAAACATTTTTGGCACTATATGCACGGTATTGCTCTCTTTTAGTTTCCTTTCTTTTCTGTCCTTCTCATATTCAAGGGTATCTGCATTTTTCTTTTCTTTTCTCTTTTCTTTTAACTCTTCTCTTAGATACTGGTTGGGGGTGTGGAGGGGGACAGTGGGCGTCGGGTTGTTGGGGGGTGTTCTCCAATGGCTGTCAATCAATGACAGCGGGATAAGGGGATGATTCCTTTCTGTAGGCACTGGGAGGACGGTGCAGTAAGGGTTGGGTTGGGGATTGTCTGGTCTGACAGCGGCTTTCCATCATGCTACCCGTGGGTTGGGGTGGAATGGGGCGAGGGTGGGAGGGGGTTAAAGAGCCAATCAATAGTTGGAAATGTATATGCAGAACAAAGGCGTTTGAAGAGGTAGTCAGACTGGAGGCGGCTGAAATATAAACTATTTAATGCCTGATTTGAAATGTATGTGTTGGAAATAATGTCGCAGGGTTGAATCAAGTTAGGAAGCGGCAACTAATCGGAGAGGAAGTCCGTGCATTTAAACCACACTTACATGGCCTGAGACTCATCTTGCATATAAGGACAGATTACTGCTGAGACAACTTGGGTATGACACATTAATAGCTGTTGCTATCTGCAGGGTTGCTATATTGAAAGCTAGTAATCTCGCAGTTACTGTTCTACGTACACTAGCTGATACTAAGGGTAGGTGGGCAATAGCTCAGCTGTTGATAGCAGGACGTAAGGCTACGATTTGTGTAGTGTATGGCCCTAACTCAGATAGTCCCAATGTTTATGATTATTTAAGTTCTGAATTATTAGGGTGGGCCGGGGATCTGATCATCATGGGTGACTTTAATTGCATAATGGATAGCAAAATAGTTACTACCAATAGTAAAGCACGATTCAGAATGGTCAAGACTAGGGCAGCTTTGTCGGCATTATTACATGAACATCAGCAAGACCATGCCTGGAAGACACTCTTTCCAATGCTTCCAGGGTATACATTCTACTCTCACCCACACAAACAGTATTCTCAGATTGACATGATTTTCATCAAGAGGTCTCTGTTGGAATATGCCTGTTTCCAATATCACGGGGTACCCGTCAGGGGTGCCCTCTTTCACCTCTCTTATTTGCACTATCAATAGAGCCATTTATATTAGCATTACAAACGCAACCTCTGATTATACCTTTTGTACACAGCTGAAATGAATTAAAAATTATGGCTTATGCTGATGACATTGCGGTATTCTCAACGGATATTAAAACCGCATTATATGAGGTGGTCAAGGAAGCAGATAGATATGGCCTGGTATCTGGCTATAGACTTAACATCAACAAAACTCAAATATTAATGAATTATAAAGACGCTGGAATAACAAAAGGGATTTGTAATACGGCTACTTATCTAGGGGTTAAGCTAACTACTAGAATAGATAAAATAATAGAAATAAACTATGAGACTCTTTTTAAGGAGAATGCAATATTGCTCAAAAAATGGCATAAGGTTCCTATAGGTATTGGGGGCCGTATAAACATAATTAAAATGAAAATATTGCCTAAGTTTATTTATTTATTTCGTTCTATCCCGCTAAGATTAAATATGTCCTTTTTCAAACGATTAGATGGTATTTGTAGCAGTTTCATATGGGGCTATAAAAAGGCTCGCAGAGCTATTCGACTACTTAAACTACCATATAATCAAGGGGGTCTAGATTTCCCGGATTTTAAATTATACTTCTGGGCAGCTTTTTTTAAGCGGCTAAGAAGTTTAATACACCCCGCAGGATGTAATGCACCCTTTTTCTTTAAGCTCATGCTTGGTAAGGAATATGAAATGTTTCTATTTAGAATCAACGACCCAAACTATTTCAAAAGGGTTAGATTCAAGGTTGCACGAGATGTTGCTAATATATGGCTTGCAATTATCTCTAATTGCAATACATCATTTTACCACGATAGATTACCCATATGGGGCAACCCAGGTTTGCCAGAAATTTTTCAGGATATGGAGGGTAAACGGTGGGCTAGCTTTGGTATAAAATACTTGGGTGATATATATGATCAAAATGGGTTTATGACCTTTGAGAAAATACAGACTATATATAAAATAACGTCAGGCATGCAATTTAAATATTTCCAAAGTCGAGATTATTTTATCCGCAGCATGCAACTGACGAATATCTCAGGCTCGCTTATATGGGATTATATGCATAAAGACAACTTAAAATCAATAATTAGCACTGGCTATAAAATCTTATGCACATTTAAGCTAGATGACTGTCACAGATTAGCTGAGCGCTTGGGACATAGCGCAGGAGCATTAGTGACAGCTAACACCATATCACGTGCTCTCTCTAGGCTTAATAATTTCGTATATTCCTCTAACCTTAGGATACAACAATTCAGAACAATTTGTCAATTTTATTACACTCCAGAAAGGATATCAAAGTGGTCTTCCAATGGTTATTCTAGTGAGTGCACAAAATGCCCAAAATGTAATCTACAGGCTGCTGATTTAAAACATATGTTTTTCTTATGTCCTTTATTAGAGAATTTCTGGTCAACGATAACTGATCTGATCTCTCAAAAATTAGGGAGTGTAGTAACAGTCTCAGTAATAGAGGTATTAGTTGGAGCCCAGAGTATCACAAGCAGCTATGCGGATCTAATCTCAATACTATTGGTTAGTGCAAGGTTAATAATCGCTCGTGCATGGATCTTACCTACACCTCCATCGGTTATAGAATGGTGGGGATTAGTTAAAGAAACATACAACATGGAATTAGCATTGGCAAAAACGAGAGGGACGAATGCACTCTGTAAATTAAATAAGATATGGGGCGTACTATTCTGAAATGCTCAAAGCATAATATGTAAACTATTTTTTTTTTCTCTCTGCAATGAGGGCTAACAGACATATTTGTAGATATGAAGAACAAGATATTTATAGAACTGATATACTTACCTGTTCCAATGTTTGTATTTATCTGCTTACAATCTATTTAACTGTACAATATGTACTAATCTTTTTTTTTTCTCTTTCATGTTGGCAATGAAGACATTTAAAATAAAAAAAATTAAAAAAAGAAGTATGTCCTAAAATTACATCGGTTCATAACCCAATAATGCTAACATTACAGAAACAACTTGGTGCCAGAAAGGAATCTCAGGATTTTTCCTTTCCCAGACACTTACTTTGCAATCCTGAATACATGGTTCACATCAGAGGGGTACTGAAGGATTACTTAAACAACAATCTGGGTACCGCTAGAATTTCAATAGTCTGGGACTGCATGAAAGCTTTTGTTAGGGGGACGACTCTTCAGTTTGTTCAAGCACAAAATAAGCGGGTGACTGCAGTGGCAGAACAGGATCGTCTAGACTATTTAGACCTGGAACACCAACATGCTAGGGCGATCAGTGCAAGGACCCAACGGCTCGGCTAATATACCTTCGGCTTTTGAAGGCCCAGTCTAAAATCAATTGAAGGTTAACGTATAAAATTGCTTATAACTATCATAAGCATAAAACTGTACAGTACGAGTATGGAGAAAGAGTGGGGCGGGTACTGGCGGTACAAATTGCAGATCAGAAGGCTAGGTCTAATATCAAACTGATTAAAGGGGATGGCGGTTCGTCCTTTACCCAACCCCAGGATATAGCAGAGCAGTTCAGATTATTCTATGCCAACTTATACTCTGAATCCACACTATTTAATAAATACACTTTTCTTGCATATTTGCAGGACAGGCACTTGCCTCAACTTGACTCCTCAGATTTTACAGAGTTACAAAAAGATATAGAATCAGTTGAGGTCGAGGATGCTATAAAGTCTCTGCCCTCCGGCAAAGTGGCTGGGGAGGATAAAATCCCACTCGAATTTTATAAGACTTTCAGGGATATACTTTTACCTGTTTTCACGCAGATGAGCATGAACATCGTTAATGGGGGTGATGCTCCTGCCTAATGGAGTACTACTAATATTGTGGTATTCCCTAAGAATGGAAAGCCAATTGATGACCGAGATTCTTATCATCCAATATCTATAATTATTTCTGATGCCAACATTTTTTCTAAGATTCTGGCTTCACGTCTTGCTCCTGCTATTCACAAGTTAGTCTCGGAGCAGCAGCATGGCTTTGTCCCTGGCAGAGACACGATGGCACACATAAATACTGCTCTAATGGCCTTCGATGTCTCTGGCAAACGTAACCAACAGACAGGGATAGTCATGCTGGACGCAGAAAAGGCGTTTGACAGAGTTGCTTGAGAAGCTCTCTGGCTGACCATGATAACATTTGGACTTGGCTCTCAATTTACTTCCTCCGTGCAGAAGCTTTATAAGAAGCCGGTTGCAGCAATCAAACTGAATGGAATGACATCTGCCCTCTGTTCAGTGCAACGGGTGACACGGCAGGGTTGCCCATTGTCCCCATCACTGTTTGCACTTTATATCGAGCCGTTTATAAGATACCTGCAACAAAATGGAGGGCTACCCCCTGTGTGCTTCAACGGTGTGGAACTCAAGGTCGCTGTATATGCAGATTATATTGCAGTTTTCTCTGCCTTCCCTGGAGAAGCTATAATCAATATTACGAGCGAGGCTGAGGTATTTGGTTCCTTCTCCAGCTATAAGTTAAACTTAGCCAAGACTCAGACGATTGTAAATTTTCAATCTGACAATTTGCCTCTCGCATTAGGGGCTACACAAACAGCTATCTACCTTGGTGTATGTCTTAGCAGACAGGTCAACGACATTGTTTCTTTAAACTATGAACCACTACTCAAAACAGTCTTGACTAAACTGAGCAGCTGGCATCGGCTTCCTCTCAGCATTTATGGGAGATGCAATATAATTAGAATGAACTTCCTGCCAAACTTTTTATATTTATACCGCTCAATACCTCTGCGGCTCCCTCGTTTTTTTTAAGCATGTAGACAGTGCTATAGGTAGCTTTATATGGGGGTATGAACGCGCCAGGAGAGCTCTTCGGCTTATGAAACTACCTTATTTGCAAGGTGGGTTTAAGCTCTCAGACTTCAAGCTTTGCTATTGGGCCACTTGTCTTGGCCGAATCCGTGGCTTGCTTTGGGGATCGGATGTCGGTCTGGATTTGCTGTCCTATCAGTTAGCTTGTGGTTCGTCGGCTGGGTTCATGTTATACAAGACCTCTGATCCTAATTACTTCAAGTGTGTTAAGTTTAAGGTAATTAGAGATGTTACCACAGAGTGGCAGGACATCTGTAAACAATACGCCATACCCAGGCTTCATTATTATACATTGCTTTGGGGCACCCCTATGCTGCCCAATATATTTCAAGATACTATTGGAAAAAGCTGGCAATATAACAGCATTAATCAGATCGGACAACTGTATGATGCACCTGGCTTTCGATCTTTCGACTCATTAAAAGCCGAGTATGGGTTATTACAGAATACTTTTTTCAAGTATTTACAAATTAGGGACTTTTTTGTAAGAGGCCAAAAGTTATTAGTCATGCCAAATCTGTCGGAAATATTGACGAGAATATATACGAGTTCTAGCAGAGGCTGAATTGGCACTGCTTACCAGAAATTTCTTGCTGTAGCTAATGATGATAGCATACAGATAGCTACCAAACTAAGTCAGACTCTTAGGGTTGAAATAATGACTGAGGAAATACAGAAGTCAATTGGGGGTACTGGACAGGGTTGTAACTTCTGTTAATTTAAAACTACAACAACATTGAACAATCTATATGCTGTATTATACACTGGCAATCATTGCTAAGTGGGCTGCATCCTGTCCGTCTATTAAATCATTCTGTCTAAAATGCCAACTCTTTGCTGCAGACTTAAGCCACATGTGTATTAACTGCCTGTGGCTTCAAAGGTTTTGAAGTGAGGTATTCTTATTTCACTTCTCGGCCAAAACCTTCAGCTTACTGAGAAGGAAATATTCTTAGGGGTCAAATGTGATGATGCAAGGTATGCGAGTCTGTTAGCTACTATCATTATTGTAGGTGCCCGATTATGCATAGCTAGAGTTTGGATTAACAATATCGGTCCAAACAGTAGCGAAGTTTGGGTTCTGCTTCGGCAGGTTTATGAAATGGAATTGCTTTTTGGCTAAGGCCAGAGGGCCTTGCTTATGGCTTAAATTTAACAGGATTTGGGATAGACTCAATGGGATTAATGACGAACTATCACTTTATAGATGTGTTTTTGTTGTTGTTTTTTGTCACATTTCAACTCCTAAAGATCAATTCTATAAAATGAAGAATTGTTGTTGTTGTTTTTTCTTATACCTTAGTATTTGATCTCTGCTTTGATATCTGGTGTACTTCTATTTCTCCAGCCAGTACAGAGGCATCCAAGGATTGATATTATGTGAAGCTAACACTTCCAACATCAAGGTTCAATTCAAGTGTAATCTATGTCTTACTTATTTCTTTTTCTTCGTCTTTTTGTTTTGCAGATTGTACTGTACTGTGTTCTATTTATGGCTCAATAAAACAAAGGGAACAATGAAAAAAAAGGCATCCACATAGATTTTCATAGAATTACATAATAAATGCCATGTATTTTTTATTAATTGATTAATGATGATTAATATTTAATTTACTATATGATACATTACAAATTGGATCATTTAAAGACTCTGAAAATAAAATGGAAATAAGGAATAGAGAAAAAAATTGAAAAAATCCACAACACATCTAATAATATGAATAAATACAATCACAGTACACAACAAAATATCAAACAATAAGAATGTGAAACAATTAGAAATCACGTAATACATTAACGCAAAAATTGCGACAAGTAACCTATCATAACTTCATATAAAATTCATGCAATATGTACAAATAAAAACTCAATTCAGAAAAAGTGTATGAATTAATCTCTAGTAGTTGCCATTCAACTGTTTTGTGATGCAGCCAATGATGTGAACACTCTTCTACAAGCATTTTGGCGTGAAAACACACCTTCTTCAGGAAGAGCCACAAATGGAAAAGCATTGTGGAAAGCCTGTGGACATATCTCATGTTCAGACTTGGCCAAGTAGAAATTCACTTGTACTAGACATATACTGAGGGATACCGCAATAGAAAAGCTGATAAACTAGGTCAGAATGATAGGTGAGGGTAGATAGATGAGGATAGAAAAGCATCCAAAAAGGACCCCAATAGGGTAAATTATAAGTTTGAATTTGAAACTGGAGAAGGCGTAATAGATGCCCAGAAATAAATATGCTGAAATCATCATGCTTATGATTAGTAAAAACTAAAAAATATTATGATATCCTGTGTTTCATATGTTCAGATAAACGAAAAAAGTGTGACATAGCATATCTTATGCAAGGTGGCTTAAAGATGGATCTATACCCTTATTCATCTGTGTCTCGTCAGAACCTCTGATATAAATGATACTTACGGTGTATTTTCAAACATACTGGGAATGGGGTAAAGAAAGGCGACTGTGGGTCTATATAGCAGGAAGAAACAAAACAAATGACTAAATAGAATGAATAAGGATTGTGTTGTCTCTATATTTGTCACATTTGTATAAAAAATGTAAATAGGATGGTGAGTGGTCATGTGTGAAACATCCGCACCTGAGCCACGTCTGCTCCAATGAAAGAGAAACATGGCTATGGGAGTGAAATAGGGGTTGGCGCATGTGAAAACTCCGAAAGTTGGCCCGCCTCCTCTCTAGATCTATTATTGCAGGGAAATCTTACAATGAATATATCTGTTTAAGGGTCATATGAACTGTCCTACCATAGGTGATGAGGATAATAAACTGGAAAACTAAAAAACAACAGCATGTATATCTCAAAACTAATAGAAAATTGGTATTACTGAAACCAATGGCCTCTAGTGTAAACACTGCACCATATCAACAGAACTACTGAAGCGGAGAAGCTGTGAGAATGTCTTAAGGTCTAATGTCATCGATAATGAATCATTATCATATTCGTTATCTTTAGTCTCGTACATGTGAGAGAGAAAACGGGGACTGTTGGCATAATCTACTGTACCAAATGGGATACTGGAATTAATGTTGCGACTTAATGAATAAAGCAAACACAAGGAGATGATGGACGGAGCGCTGAAACGTTTCAGACACTCACCCCAGTCACATGTCTGGGTTGAATTTATCATCGTTCTTTAGCTCACTTCGCCACTCCAGTTCAGACATGGCTATATGCAAATCAGTCTTAACCATGTACCTCATGGGAACAGTCCAGCCCGAATTGCCAAGCCATTTCTTCCCTGGACCGGAAACAAGCATCCTGGGACCGTTTTCGGGCTAGCAGCCCTCATCAGCCAGGCTAGCTTGAGTCAAGGGGCAACATGAGCAAGGGAACCATGTCTGGGCATACCCTGCCAACTTAGGGCAAACAAAGCAAACACAAGGAGATGATGGATGGGTCGCTGAAACTTTTCAGACACTCAGCCCCAGTCACAGATCTGGGTTGAATCCATCATCGTTCTTTAGCTCATTTCGCCACCCCAGTTCAGACACAGCTATGTGCAAATCAGTCTTGACCCTGTGCCTCGTGGGGACAGTCCAGCCTGAATTGCCAAGCCATGTCTTCCCTGGACTGGAAACAAGCATCCTGGGACCGGTTTCGGGCTAACAGTCCTCATTAGCCAGGATAGCTTGAATCCAGTGTCAAAGTGAGCAGGAGACCCACGTCTGGGCATACCCTGTCAACTTAGGGCGAACAAAGCAAACATAAGGAGATGATGGACAGAGCTCTGAATCTTTTCAGACACTCACCCCCAGTCACAGATCTGGGTAGAATTCATCATTGTTCTTGAGCTAAAGAACGATGATGGATTCAACCCAGAGCTGTGACTGGGGGAGAGTGTCTGAAACGTTTCAGTGCTCTGTCCATCATCTCCTTGTGTTTGAGACTTAATGAATAGAAATATTAATTTAGTCTTATATAAATATAAAGAACCTCTAATCTAAGAATTAACATCTGCAGTTGTTAGATGTATATATCTGGTACCTAAACCGTTGTTTAATAATGTATGTAGAAAGATGTTAGATCTAGCACATTCTGAACTCAAACCAGTCTCAGGCTTAAAGAATCAAAATCAATTAATAAGTATCAAAGGTGGAAATTCAATAAACGTCTCTTTCTTATTTCGGTACTTTTCGGTTCCTTTGAAATGCCAATGTTCTCCAGTATCATCCATTTAAGTTCTTCTTGTGTATGTTGGAATTCTAAGAAATGTTTTACCAAAGGGCCCATCATTTTGAACGTTCTGATTGCTGAATGATGTTCCGTAAGGCGAGTGGCCACCAAACGGGCTGTTTCCTCTACGTACCCTAGTCCACATGGACATAATAACAAATAGATTACATTTTTCATTTTACACTTAGACATTTTATTTGCCCTCACTGCACGTCCGTTGTGGGTAATGTTGTCTGTTTGTATTGCGTGGTCACATGCTTTACATTGGCTACCCCTATACGTGCCTACAACCGAAAGATTACCCTCTATAGTCTTTTGGACCAGGGAGGTGGAATTTGTAATCTGAGACCGTCCTATGCAGACTTTGATGTTTCGATTTTGCGCATGAACATGGGTTGCATACCCATTGAGACTCCGTCACACCCATTCACAAACCCATACAGGCATTGTCACACCCATTTAGAAACCCATACCAAATTTGTCACACCCATTCACATACTGATAGCAATAATGTCATACCTATACAGACATTGTGACACCCATTCATATAACTTAAAGACACTGGTACACCCAGTGAGAAACCCACTTATGCACCTAAAATGATGCCCATTTAGACTCTGTTAAACCCAATCTGATATGCATTCTGAACCCTTTACTAGAAATATTAAATGTGTTTTTTTTCATTGAGTGGGTGCTTTTGGTTTACGGATCCGCAAGGGATCCGTGGAGTTGATACATTTATTTAAAAAAAAAAAGAATTTACAGTTTAAAATAACAACTGTTTGTGGCTCTTAGAAGAGCTGTTGTGTTCATTGTGTGTGATATGATTACTACATATGTGAGTGGATGCTGAGTTTCAAGTTGTTCAGAAACACTCTGTTGCCTTCATCTGTGAAGTGAACACCCTCTCTCCTGTATATTCCATGCATATTGAAGTGCAGGTTTTTATTCTAGACAGAGCCGATGTTATGGTCTCTGAGAAATGCTGAAACTGTTTTATTAACATGTTCCGGGCCTTCTCTATTTGTGGACAAAATTCAGAAGACCTGTTCCATTTCTGCCTCTGGCATATATTCGAGGACACCAAGACAGCGTGAGGGGAGAGTTGCATTAATTATTCAAAGGTATTCTTCATTAGGACTTCTAGTCCTTCCTTAGTCAATGTGCCCAGGTCATTGCCATCACAGTCCACAACCATGAGGTCCAGATGTTGGTTCTCCATAATGCTTTTAACCAATAGAAGCAATTGATGCCACTTTAACCCTCTCTGACCAAACCAAACCCATTAATATCCACATTAGGCAAACCTACATCCATGTCACGACCTCTGTTTCTAGCAAACTCTCAAGCCAAGAACACAAAAGCTATGACCCACAATCCACACTCTAACCATTTTGAAGGATTGAGGAGTAGCACATAGGAGATGTCTGCAACCTAATAAGGCAGATTTCAAATTGAAGTCAGTTAAAAATGACTCTAGCCAGTAAAGTTCAACGCATCACATTTGATTGGATGGTGTTTAAAACTAGGGTGTGAAATAAATTCAAAATAATAACATGTGTGTTTAGTTATAAGGAGAAGGTTTATAATTGTATACACTCAACCACACCTGCAAAATGTGCCTTGTAAGTTAGCATTCTGCTGTAGAGACAGTGGTGAAATTCTGACCTACTTTCTGAGAGACAATGTTACATTGTTGGTTACCATGGAAACAGAGCTGGGAGAAGGGTAGAAGAAAAGGCTAGAATGTCAATGTGAAAAGGCATTGTTTATAAAAGAAATGGTGAATAAGATTTGTTTGGGTCTAAATTTAGGGATTTGTAGGTAAGTGATAATGTTTAGGAAGTTTTAAGGCTCTCTTTAGAGGAGTTCAACAAAGGGTTAAGCAATGCGACCATTCAGAAGAGCTGTATGATTAGTAAGAAAATGAAATAATATGAAAGCACTGCTTCTATTTGTTTGCTGTCTCTGTAACCTTGAAAGCAAAGTTAAATAGGGTGCGACAACTGGTCGCTTTGCATGAGAGTGGTTTACCACTCTTCTGCTTGTTTTTTTATGCTTTCTTGAGACAAGTTTGAGAATCTGATCCTGAGAAAGAATAATACTCACCAACAATCACATTTAACAGGTATGTGTATTAAGCTGTAGTATAAAACTAAGTTGATACAGAAGGACTGAGTGTGAGTAAGGTAGATAGCAAAGGAAAATTTTCAAAGTGAATTGAAGATGAAAATAAAGTCAAGTGTATTGATCAGGAAATATGAAGAAAAACTGGTAAAGAAAAACAAAACTGAGGTATACACCAATGTAGAGAGTGACACAAGGAGTGAAATGCTAGTGCATGCAGTGAAATAGTAAGGCATTTTATAATGTATAAGGTTATGCAATAACGTATGCTCAGATTTGTAGATTAAGACGATCTGGTTCATACTCATTCTTTTGGTAAGAGAGAAAAATTTAGTTAAATATATTTACTTTTTTCACATAATGATAGCTACGCATACAGTAACAGATCAAAGGGTACAGTGATGCATACATTTAGATAGCCAGAAGGAAGCTGATGTGTGCATTCTTGCCCATACTAATTCAGACCTCCTTTATTACCCATTCACATAATGATACAGAGACTCTGACATCCTGTCATATATCCATTGAGAGACTCTCGTACCCTCTTACATACTCATAATACACTGTCACACCCTCTCACATACCCATTTAGATCTCCTTTATTCCCATTCAGATACCCACACAGTCTGCCACCCATTCACATATCTATACAGAGAGTCACACCCTCTCACTTACCCATAGACTTTCACATCCCCTCACATTCCCTTGTAGACACCCTTATGTCCATTCATGTACCCATACACAGACTGTCACAACCTCTCATATACCCTTATACAGACTCATACACCCCTCACACACCCATGTAGACACCCTATATACCTATTGACATACCCATACAAAGGTCCACACACCCTGTCACATACACATACATAGACTTTCACACCCTCTCAGGTAGCCATACATTGTGACAGCCATTCATAGAGCCATTAGGAGACTCTCACACATTCTGACATACCCATGTAGAGACCCTTATATCTATTTACATACCTATACACAGGCTTTCACACCCTCTCACATATCCATTCATAGACTGTCACACCCTCTCACGTATTGAAACATACACCCTTAAACACATTCATACACCTATACTCAGACTCTGACACCCTTTCGCATACTCATACAGACCTCCTTTATTCTGATTCATATACTTATACAGACTGTGACACCCATTCACATACTCATAGAGACTCTGATACCCTCACACTTACCCATACAGATACTGTAATACCCATTCATATACTGATCCGACTCTGACATCCTCTCATATACTCATGGAGAGACTTTCACACTCTTTCATACACCCACACAGATAGTATGATAACGTTTCACACACCCATACAGAGACTCTCACACACTCCACTCTCATATACCCATGTAGACACCATTATATCCACTTAGACACCCACTCTTACATCCTCTCAAATACCTATGTAGACATCCTTATACCCATTCTCATATCCATACAGAAATTCACACACCCTGTCACATACCCATAAATAAACTTTCACACTCTCTAAAATAGTAATACAGACAGTGTCACAACCATTCACATAGCCATACAGAGACTGTCACATACTCTGATACACCCATGTATAGACCCTTATAGCCATTTACATACTCATACACAGGCTAACACACCTTCTCACATATCCATTCATAGAATGTCAGAACCTCTCGATTACCTGTACCTACTCTGTCCCAACCATTCACATACCTATAGTGCTACTCTCACACCCAGGAATATATCTATACAAATACTCTTATACCGATTTACATGCCACTACAGAGGCTATCACACTCTCTGGTAATATGTTCTATTGTTTCAAAAATAAACAAGTTACTTGGTCAATTAATAATTACATTATTGCATCTTGATCTTAATGTATTATTAAACGAGAAAAAGAAAGAAATGGAGAAAATAGTATTATCAACATCAAAGCGAGTTGAACAAACAAAATAAGATGGAGAATGTGTTGAGGAAAAAAAGACAAGCTAGCAAGAGTACGAAGCAGTTTCTCAGAAAAATATGTTGTAAAATGTAGAATGAGAGTACAGTCTTATCTACAAATGGAATTTTCACATCACGTGGAAAAAAGAAAGTAGTATGTGTTTCACAAAGTAGGAAAGGTTCTAAGAACTCAGTGAGTTTATCATGGAGACATAAACAGTTTAAGGAGTTAACAGCTAAAACGTTTTACACTTGGGGAATACAAAATATGGACACAAAAAAAATATAAGAGGAGAAGTGATGCATTGAAGCACAAGCAACATATTAAGAGTGTTATAGAGGAAGCATTTGCTTTGAACAAGATATTTATATTAATATTGATTAGAATCAGGACATTAGAGAAAACAGTGTTGTGTATGAAGAAAAGAAGTGCTAGAAAATGCTTATTAATAGAACAAATGTTTGCAAGTTTTTTTAAAGGTGAATATAAGCATACTTCTAGTACATAACCTTATTTCAATAAGTACAGATACTTCCAAGAGAATACACTAGTGCATGCTGTTGATTTAAGTGGTTGTTGCTATGAAGTAAATGATGGTAGTCCTGTTTCAGAAGAGGAGATGGTTCATAAGAACGTAGAGGAAGTGATAGGTGAAGAGGTGCAAGGAAAGTGTTGACATGCCCCAGTGTACAAATGGAATTTTAGTAGTATGTATAGTAGTCTTCATAAATCAATTGATTTATTAGAAAGTTTTGTACATGACTTTCCACAGAGAAGTCTGAAAAACTTAATTCCAATTTTGCAAGGGTTAGATCCATGCAAAGTTAGGAAATATAGCAATTTACAAGGACATTCCCTGGCAGACGTTGTAGACGTACGTTTCATCATTTCAGGATGTTAGCTGTTTACCACTAAATAATATGAACCTTGGTTAGGAGACTTTACTATGTAAAAACTACTCCTGCTTTATGTTTAGGAGAGATGAATAGATGTTTATTGTATGGGACATTTGTAAAGGTAGATAAAGTTTGTGAAGATATTCAGTTTCGGTTGTTTGGTCCAGAAGAAGAGTTAAGGGAAAGTGCAGAGTTGGTTGCTGGAGGTGTAGAAGAACAAGATGCAGAAAAACAACTGAAAACTTTGCTCAAGATATTGCAAAGTTTAACACAGTTTCCTCAACAACAAAAAACTTTGCACTCACTAAAAATGCAAACTCAAAATGTAGTTGTGTACTCTAAAATTGAAAAAGAGACAAATGATAAGTGGTACATATTTATTTGTTGAGGAAAGATTTGATTTATCCTCAGAACAGATTATCTGTAGGTACTACTATGACAAGTTATAGAATAATAAAATGCCAGCTAGAGGTATACATTACAAATTAGAATTGGTATCCATTCCTCAGGAGCTTAAAGCATTGAATGTTTATGAATAAATTCTTGTACAACACATACATCCTTTTCAAGCAATAGTTCGCTTGGAGCCAAAGACAGGGAAATTACCTCCATCTGAGCTCCACAGAGGACCAAAAGGAAGAGTTGTGTATTTACCTTTAGATTTTAGGAAGAATATTGAAACAGAAGGAGTAGATAGAGTGATGGAAAAATCACTTATCATTTTAGTAAATGGTGTTCCAACAAAGAATAGAAAAATCTAGTAAGAGTTAGTAGATGTGAATAAAGTTAAAAAAGCAACATTATACCTTGCTGAAAATAATATATACTATAGAAATGATGATGTTGCTGAAAACGAAATTTGCATACAAGATGATACCTTACTATAATGCGGAAAGATTGAAAAAGTGGATCAATCTAGATCAGAAAAGATTTATGAACATTATAGTATCCACCCTCTGCATTCTAAGTCAATGGTGATGCTATTGAATTGTTTCAAATGAAGAAAGCAAGAGGGAGTCCCTTAGGTGTCTGGGAAATAAGTTTAGAGGCTTGTTGCTTTTCGCAACTATTTCCCACTAGAGTAGGTGGATGCTATGATAACCGCCCTGTACACATACCAGCAGCAAAATACCGCTCAACACGATTATACTCAGAGGATCCAAGATTTCATCAGTGCATTCCATACATATTTCATCTTCTGTTTGAGAGTGGTTTGTCTGTACTTTCTTATGCTGTGAATCACATATTGAAAACAGGAGCAAATCTTCAAAATGTATATGCAACGGAATTTGCTGATAAAGTTCAAGAAAAAGATACAAATTTGGAATATAACTAAATAAACTTGATGTCATGACAACAGGGAACAAATGAGTTTTGGTATCATTATCATGGAGAACTCAAATGCATGTTGAGAAACCTAGGAGCATCTACTTGCTGAATACACATGGGATGATCTGCTTGATTTTTTGAGAGAGGCCAATTCAAATATTAAGGACATAAATGTAAAGAGAGAAGGAGACCTTTGCTCTTTGTATCCTATTAATGTTTGCAGATATTTTAAACACAGATTCCAAGTCATGCTGTCTTTCATCTGTAACAAAAGTAATTCTCCATTTGAAGTATCTGATTTTGTTTGGCATAAAGAGTACCAAGCAAGAGGTGCTCCAAATATTTACATGCTGTTAGAGATGAAAGATGCTCCAGAATAGTGAACAGAGAGTGACAAGTATGTGCTCTCTTTCATAGAAGATTATGTGTTGTGTGGCATCCTGAAACACACTACTGAGAAAGGCCTGAAACAAGTTCTGCACTTTCAAACACATAAATATGGAAAATACTGCTGTAGAAGATACAGATCTAAAGGAAAATTTTACACAAGATGCCGTTTTGGATTCCCACGTCCTGTAATTTAACAAGGAACAGTGAACAGCTTGTTGTCTGCAGTGAGACATACAGTGACAAGAAAGTCACCAATTAACACATGCAATCTGAGAAGAATGGAGGTGGCCAAATAGGTTAATGATTGCAACGCAGTCATTTTAAAAATGTGGAATATAAATATGGACATACAATATTTTGTAGACAACTCTATTGCTGTTGCTTGATATGTGACTTCATATATTACAAAAACAGGTTGAGCTTGACAAGTTTGTACTCTAATTCTAAGGGATTAGTTTGGGTAAGTTTAGGTCTCGCAAGTACACAAAATAAAGTGTTACAGTCTTTTCCCGAAATTTAGTATTTGACAGATTTTGACCCGGAAATTACAGACATCGTAAAAACAAACATGTTGGATACCTACTACCCAAAAGAAGTGTACACTTGGAAAACATGTGCCTATATGAAATTCTAAAGTACAAAAGATACATAAGTAAGGTGAAAGAAAACATTGATGAAGGCAAATTTGCTGTTCTTGGATCTGATGGTTGTTTAGTGAAACATGCAAAAGGAAATCAAAAGGAAATCACATTGACCACTGGAAACGTAGTTGCCAAACTCAAGATATAAGAAAGTTTTTCTGTTTGGCACTTCTTCAAGTTTTCAAACCTTGACATGCAGAATCTGAAATATTTGAAGGCTATGATTACTTTGAAGATTCATTTAATGCTGTAAAAGACAGTATTGGGTGTTCAGTTTTCCAAAGTTAAATGCAAATGTTAAGTGATGAGATTTAACAAGAAGAATCGATTGCTGAAGCGATAGCTAGGGAAAGTTCGCAAAACTGTCAAAGTTCTACACCACTTAGTAAATATCATCTTGGAGCACCTATTATCCAAAATAAAGCTAGAATAGCAATGAATGAGGTGGAAACTACAATAGAACAAGCTGGGAAAGAAACTGAAGATCTGGAAAAGTTAGTTGCACAACTCAACAACAAACAGAAAGACTTTTATATAGAGGTAACAGAGAAAATAGAACATGGATTTCTCCACGAGAAGAAAGAATGCAGTTGCTCTTCCTTTATACCACTTCTGTTATACATTAGTGGTCAAGCTAGCACTGGGAAAAGCTTTTTCATTAAAGTACTGACTGCTTAACTACAGAGGGCAACACAATCACATTTGTTTTATGTAGTGACAGCACCAACAGGATTAGTTGCACACAATATTAAAGGAATTACATTGACTACTAATGCTACCTATAGAACATGACAATAAACTTCAATACCAGAAGTAATCTGGTTAAGCATGTCATGAGGTGACAAGAGTTTTGAAGAAAATTAAGCTTTTTATCATTGATGAAGTAAGCATGGTCTCAAACTTAATGCTTGCTTTTATTCACCTACAAATGCAGCACATTTTAAGAACAGAATATGATGTTCTCTTCAGAGGAAAGCATTTAAATGTATTTGGTGACCTCCTGCATCGAACCTCTGTGAAAGGAGAGCCTGTTTTCAAGACCCTTCTCCATGAACAAATACGTAATTCACTAGGGAGTATTGGAAATGTAAACATATGGTTGAATTTCCAATACATGGAACTGTTGAAAAATATGCATCAAGCATCTAATGAGGTATATGGAAATATTCTGAAAGACATTAGACATGGACTTCTGACCAGGAAAGGTAAGAGTACTGTTAAATGAGGCACAAGAAGAAGAAATAGTTTCTCTGTGGGTTTATTCAAGTAATTCCTGCACCAACGACCAGAGCCATCCAGCTGCTGGGAATCTAACGCCAGGAATGGCGTTACCAGGGAACCCACAACAGCCGAGCAGCAACACTCAAGAATGCAGACAAAAAATGTAATCCTTCAATTTGCAAGGTATCTGCTTAAAACGTGAAACTCTTTTGCAAGGAGCAGTTCATGAATCATTAGAATCAGTAAGTAGAGGTTGGGCAGGTTGGACGGTAACCGTCTCTGAAGTAAGATTAGAGATGGACTCTTTATCCTGATGTAAATCATAACAGTCACAATGTTCAGTCTCAGAATCAGTATGTTTACTAATAACATCTGCCTGAGAAGAAGAAACCTTGACAAGAGCTCTCTTGTTCCACCAACCCTTATTTTCCAAAAGTGCTGAACCTTTACTTACTTGTAGAACCAAAACAGGTGAAGAGAACCTGGAACAATCTTTGGGAACCTTTCTAGGGTTTTTAATGGGAACCCAGTCCCCCTTTTGTAAAGGTTGGTCAGTAGAATGTTTACCAGCATCAAAATGTGGTTTCATGGACACCTGTTTAGCTCCAACCAGCTCTCTAATACAAATAGAACCATCATGTGTAGAGCCACAATTTTGCACACCTTTGTCATACAACCAGCTGGCATTCAGGAGAATATGTAGTTTTCTCTTTCTAAGAAGTGTGAATAGTGCAACACCTGTTGTCGAATGTGGAGTGGTGTTATATGCCCACATTTTATCATGTACAAAAACAAATGGGTCTTGCCGGGAAGAAATTGCAGTTTGTATACCCTCCTTAATGATGAGGTTTCCCCTCTAAACCAGACCATTAGAAGAGGGTGAATACAAAGAAACTTTAAAATGGGAGATGTCATGCATGTTGAGAAAAGAACAATTGTTTTTTAGAGAAATATGTGTACCACTGTCAGTTACAGTAACTCTGGGAAAGCCTTCAACATCAAATACATCCTGTAACAACTTGATTGCGTTTTTAGTTGTGGGCCCCTTGCAAAACCAATAGTATAGCCATTTGGTGTGATAATCAATTAGTAAGATTAAATACTTGTTCTCACTGGGTAAAATCTCATAAGGGCCTGAAAAATCAAACCCCACTTTATCCCAAGGGTTCTCAGGAATTGGAACAGGATGTAGAGGAGTAGAAAGAGTCCTCCAATGTGTGTCCGAAAGAAGACACTCAGTACAAGAATCAATCATCCTCTTGAACTGTGCGTCCATGGAGGACCACCAATAAAATTGGTTAACTCTTTGACACGTTTTGGTGACACCTAAATGACCTTGATGAGCAATTTGAATGATGATACTGCGTAAAACCTCTGGTGGAACAAACAAGTCATGGTGCATGACCATGTTATGAACCACGGATAATTCATCAGCTACATTAGCAAAAGACCTCATCTCATTAGATAGAATTCTGCGTTCAGGCCATTTGCTAGAAATAAATACTTTAACTTTCGAGAGTGTGGTGTCATTATCGTAGGCAGTGTTCCACTCGCTTTCAAAAATGGGTGGACAAACAGAGATAACACCAATAGCTGCAACCACACACTCAACTTTATCAGCTTCCTCAGGAACCTCAGTCAAGGACATTCTCGATAAACAGTCAGCCCTGAACTTTTTCTGCCAGGAATATGTTTGATAACAAAGTGGAACTCCTGAAGTTTAGAAAGTAGCTGAACAAGTCTGGCAGATGCTTTGTTTGAGGTGCTATTGGAAAGCATATGCATAAGTGGCTTATGATCAGTATAAACCTCAAACTCACAACCCCAAATGTAAGACTTGAATTTCTGAATGGCCCAAACGCATGCCAGAGCTTCCTGCTCAATGGTACTGTACCTGGTCTCAGCTGATTGAAGTTCCCTTGAGGCAAACGCAACAGTATGTTCTTTGCCTGCCACCCATTGCCCCAACACAGCTGCCAAGCCAGTAAGGCTGGCATCTACAGTGAGAAAACACTTATGACCATCCAAAAATGGATGTAAAGTTGGAGAGTCCTTAATGAGTTTCTTAACATGTTCAAAAACTGTCTGTCGATCCTCAGACCAATGAAATTTGACCTCTTTCCTTAGAAGAGCCCTCAGAGATTCTATAATTTGTGTGTAACCTTGCACGAATATAGCATAGTACTCTGCTAGCCCAAGAAACGAGCGCAAAGCATCTCTGTCATTAGGAGCTTTAGCATCTCTGATGGCCTTTATAAGAGAGAACTTGGGTTTAACCTCTTCTGTGCCCATGACGAGATAGTCTCGTCATGGAGCACGGTCGCGCTGTGCCCATGACGAGACTATCTCGTCATGAGCCCCACCCACTAATGAAACGCCCGGCACAGGAGGGGGAAAGGGCGTGGCACAGAAGGGGTTAATGCCCTCAGGTGAAAGAGTATGACCCAAATACTCTAGTTCTTGAACAGCAAATTAATACTTATCTTGCCTAACAGTCATTCCAGCTTTCTCAAGTGCTTGCGAAACTTTGACCAGCGTTTTATCATGTTCCTTGGAATCATCAGCATACACTAGGATATTGTCCTGGTAGGCCTGTACTCCACGAATATCGAATATTATAGTGTCCATTCATTTTTTTAAAGACGCTGTTGCAGAGGCTAGACCAAAGGGTAACCTAAGATATTTGTAGGCACCAAATGGTGTTACGAATGTGGTCAGTTCTTGAGATTTTAATGAAAGCGGAATCTGGTAATACGCCGATTTTAGGTCCAGTAGGGAAAAGTACCTTGCTCCATCTAAATTAGCTAACAGATCATGGATCTTGGGTAGTGGATGGCAATCCACAATAATATTGTTATTGAGGGGAGCGCAAGTTGGCACATAATCTGACCTCACCTGACCTTTTGTGAGCTAGAACTATTGGAGAAACCCATTCAGAGGAATTACAAGGTGTGATGATCTTTTCATCACATAAGTTCTTTAGTACTTTCTTCAATTCATCCCTTGTACTCAAAGGAAGAGAAAAAACCTTATGGATTACAGGTTGAGCATTAGATTTGAGGCAGATTTCATGGTCTAAATTATAAATGGAATCATAATTTTTCTTTTACATCTGCTACTAATATACATTCTGAAAGGCTCATTTATTTTACATTACTGGAGTCAAAAACTGTACCATTTGACAACCTGACAAGAAATGCAAACCAGAACATAACCTGCCCAAATTGTAGATTTGACTGTATGTCTATGTTACAGATGCACAGAAGTGGTAAATACATTATATTTATACTTCAACAATGTAGACTAGATGGGTCAAAAAAAGAAACTGAAATTTCAAACTTGAAAGCTGGACAAAAGTCAATTTTTGGAAGAATGTACACAATGCTAGCTATAATTTTTCATGAAGTAGTACATATAACTTCAGGACACTACACTGTGTGCTTATAAACTCTAAGGATCCGAAACCAACTTTGGCGGTGCAGCGCCGGGTCCACCCTGTCACCTCACAGCCAAAACCGTGGCCAGATTAGGAGTTTCCTTCTGTCTGGAGGGCTGGTTTTTGGCATTCTCTAGGAAGTGCATGAGAAAATGGGCACCACAATGGGAACATTAAAAACAGTTCCTGCATAGTATAGAATAAAAAGTCCATGCCATGCAGGAACTGGGGTGTATGCACACAGAGATCACATGTTGTGTCCCCCTGAATGCATCACCATGCAGAGGAGGCACACATTTGTTTTTTCTCTACCACGGTGTTCATGGAAAAGGAACCTCCATGAGACCGCCTGTGGAGAGGAAACTCGTAATATGTATGGCGGGACCGCAGAAGTCCTGCCAAGCATATTGTGGCCTCCTTACCACTGCCAGGAAACAACGATTCCCTGGTGGCTGTGGCA
Organism: Triturus cristatus; assembly: GCF_964204655.1. Taxonomy (NCBI): domain Eukaryota; kingdom Metazoa; phylum Chordata; class Amphibia; order Caudata; family Salamandridae; genus Triturus; species Triturus cristatus. Next base: position 281,496,100 of record NC_140593.1, read on the forward strand.
GGGCTGTGGAGGTCCCATCGTCCAACTCATAATAGGGCAGGCGGGAGACTGCTACCGCCGAGCCCCTGTGAGTGACTCATATTCAGGCGCTAAGTGGAAGGAGGTAATGGAATGACAGTAGCCTGACATTTAAACATAAACTGCTTTCCAAACTTCCAAATTCATACCTTTTGTTTTTTAAACCAAAGTTCTAAGAAGGATTTTCATTTAAAAAGTGGTTTACTGTGTGTGTACTGTATGGAATATAAGCCTTTAAGACATCATTAGGCCTAGTGAGGGTAATGTCTTCTAAACGTTGGTTTTTTACTTGGCTATATGTTACATCTGTTTTCATAAATGGAATACTTGAATATCATATTATGTTTTTTATATGTTTAGTTATTGCAATTGAGTAGGTAGAAGTGAAATTATTTTTTAACAGTTTGCAGTGAGTGCATGCGTAATATGATATATTTACAGTGTTATGCTGTGCAAGTCTATTTTTTCTACAATCCATATGATTGTTTTTTCCCCGCTGTTCAACGATAAATCTTCATACAGTACATTGTTTAAGGTGTACCAGAGTGAAACCTGAGAACAGCAATACAGTGAAAATTCAATGTTTTAGATACATGTTTAATTGCTATAGAATTTGCAGCTCTGTGATGTTTCTTTATCAACAAAACTATTTACTACGTAAATTTATACAGTGTAACATTAATTTATCTTTATATTTTCTCTCTTTTATCATAGATCCAACGAATTATGTAGTGCAGTAATGTGGGTACCTTATTATTACTTTACCTTTAACGTAAGAAAAAAGGAGAACAATTAATAAAAGAGAGTCTTCTGTTTCTTCACAAGAAATATTTTCAAATGATGTCTTGAAACAGCCACTATTTAAACTTTAATGCTGGTTGATCAAGTTTTAATTTTCAGGCATGGTTTGCTGATAGTACATCTTCCTGCTTCTCTGTCACTTAAGGAACTTCAAGTTCTTTTTTAACAAGTATAAGATTAGCACAATCCTGTTATGCTTTTATAACAAAACAAAACAAACAAAAAGGAATTAACAACTGTGTCCCTTTACCTTCTCCAATATGGTGATACTGTCATTGTCTTCTTTTAAAGCAAGTTCTTCGCATTTAGAATACTGAACAACCATTTCTTTAAACTGTGGACAAGTTGTTGCAATGGTGATATTTGCAGAAGGTTGATTGGCCATAGATGATGATTCTCTCACATCAGTTGAAGATTCTTAAATCTTTATGTTCATGGTTGCTGGGACGTTATAGTTAGACTGACATTTCACTCGCATAAAACCAGAGAAATTTAGCAGTTATAGTTAGATGAGCTATTTATAACTAGCGCCCCCGCATTGCGCTGCTTATGACATCACATATTACATCACTGATTATATGGTCAAGGACATTACTGATGACATCACCCAGTGACTGTGAGTGATTTAAAACAGTTTATGAGTGTTAAAAATAAAATATAATCCAAGGTGTGTTGGTGAATCAGTGGGTATATGAGTGCCTACATGGATGATTCAGTGGGTGCATGACTCACTGTATAAGTGAGTGATTAGGTGTCTGAGTGAATAGTGAGTGACAGGTTGTTTGAATGTCTGTATCAGTCTGTCAGTTGGTGTCTGGCTGTATGGGTGTATGAGTGCATGCATGAGTGGCTATATGGATATGGATATATTGGTTGTCTGAGTACCTGTATGGGTGCATGAATGTCTGTGTAGGTGTGTGAGGGCATGTGTGACTGCCTGTATGGATGAGTGAGTGGGTGAGTCTATGGCTGTATGGGTTAGTGAGTGTGTATATGAGTGGCTGTATGGCTGTGTGGGTGAGTGCATGGATGTATCAGTGCAATATGGGTGAGTAACTGGGTATGTGAAAGGCATTATAGGTGAGAGATGGGGTATATGAGTGACTGGATGGGTGAGTGAGTGAATGTGAGAGTGGCTATATGGGTGAGTGTGTGCTTGTGTCAGTGACTGTATAGGTGAGTGAGTACATCTTAATATCTTTTTCAGTAAGTGGGTATGTGTGTCAAGATATGGTTGAGTAAGTGGCTTTAAGATTGACAGTATGGGTGAGTGAGTAGGTGTGTGAGCAGCTGTATGGGTGACTGCATCAGTGTGTGAGTGGTTGTATGGATGTCTGAGTGTATATGTCAGCGGCTGGATTAGTGAGCGAGTGGGTGTATAAATGGCATTATGGATGAGTGAGTGGATGTCTTTGTAGATCTATGAATCAGTGAGTGGGTATGTAAGTACTGGCATGGGTCTGTGAATGGGTTTGTGAATTGTTGCGTGGGAGTGGGTGTATGAATGGTTCTATAGGGGTTTGATTGGGTGTGTTAGTAATTTTGTGGATGATGTCATTAATGATATCACTGACATGTCATGAGTGATGCAATATGTGAGGTGCTAAGCAGTGCATTGTGGAGGCACAAGTTATAGTTAGCTCAGCTAACTATACCTGCTGAATTTCTCTGGTGTTGTACAAGTGAAATGTCAGGCTAACTATAATGACCCTGTAACCTTTTTTCAGTGAATTTCGCAGGTTTTTAAAAATTCTATTTCCTAACTATAATGTCCCTGTAAACCTTTGCTTTTTTCAGAGAATTTTTAGGGTTTTTTAACTAGTTGTCACATTTGCAGATTGGTGGAGAAAGGGTGTGTGGCCTCTGAAGAACTTTCAGCAATCCAGCTGTGTGGGATTTACTGGAGCTGGAGCACCCGTCAATCCTCAGGGCTCTCCTCCACGCAGGGACGCGAAGCGGAGGAGTAGCGGCCCAGTCCCAGAGGGTGCCAGCAGTGAAAGGAGAGAGCGGCACAGCAGGAAAGCAAAGGGAGGACCTGATTGACTCAGCAGAGTCCTGCAGCGCCCGTGCGGCGATTCTCAGCGCAGACCCCCGCTGCGCCCGAGAGATTACCAGGCTACTCTACATACACGCAGGGAAGAGGAGGAGGAAATGAGACCCAGGGGACAAGGAGAAATCTAGAGGCCACAAAATAAGAAGAGTGCATGCCTCCACCCGCCCCAACACTCCGGGAAGGGGAAATGGTCAAACGTGGATCTCCTGAAGAAAAGCCACAACGCCAAGGATAAAAAACACATTTTGCATGTTTGAAATGGCCCACAAACAATAGAAAGCGGAAGAAGTCCTAAGACTACTGCCACGGAAACTAAAATAGGACTACCCATACCTATAGCAGGAAATGCTTAGCTAGCAAATCACTAGTCATATTGGAACGGGCAAATGATCTGAACATGCAAGCCTACAGAATCACTCAACAGGCATTGACCACTACATGTTAATACATGTTAACGAGAGAGGAAGAAATAGAATAAGAAAAACCAGAAGAAAGAATAACAAACGATAAGTATAGGAGAGAGAAGAAAAAGAATAATAACAACTAGAACAAAGTAAAAAAAAAAAAAAAAAATGGCAGGATGCTTAAAAGCAGCAGGAAAAAAACTCTCACAACATTATTTACCCTCCCAACATCTCCATGAACGCAGCTAAGACTTTTAAGCACAACTTAATGAAAAAAACACAGAGACACTGATCTCAGACCCTTACTTCAACATAAAAAAGGGCATATTGGTCAATGACCTTATATTCTTCACAAGAAAGCCGGCAAAATGGCGCTTGACCATAACCGAACTATTGAACACACAAGTTATAAAAAACATACCATACGGCGTCAAGTTTCTGATCGCTCCCTCGCAGAGACTAAGAGCTGGTCTGAATATAATAATCTATAAAAATGGTACAGTACTCATTCAAGCTATGGACAAGGATCTAAACAAGTTTGATTAATACTTCTCCACGCTTAAAGAAAAAGTCTATGATTCCACTCGTACGAGGAACCAACAAAGCCCCGGCGCAAGTTCAATTACACTCCACAATCATGCAACACCCAGAGTGGACCATGAGAAGACAACAGTCCCACAGAGGTCAAACCCTTCCCCAACAAAAGCTACAGAGCCGAACAGGCACTCCCCAGAATTAATGGGCCCAGCACCGAAGTTAACGAGGAATCCTTCACCAACATCCCTCATTGAAAGGCAAAGTCCTGGACAACGAATAAGCACGTCAACGTCCATGCCGGGAGACAATCGCCACATTCAGCAAGAAATAGTGGGAACAAAGTCAAGAAAGCCTGCTATGCCACCAAACATAGGGGATTATTCTACAACATCCACCCAACCACCAGTCAACGCTCCGTGTACATTCAACTCGCCAGACAACAGGAGCCCAACTCCTATTCTATCAAAAAGCCCACATACCTCCCCCCGAGGTCGGATCCCAGTTAATCAGAATCCAAACTCCAGCAACCTTCTACAAACCATTTACAAAACGATACTGGATCTGAAAAATATAGCGCGACTCACTGAAAACACACTCTCCAAATTCAAAAATATGCAAGAGACAGCACTCTCACTACATAAAAACATAAAAACAACACCAATGTCTCTATCAAACAGACATAATCGACCTCGAAAACTCCATAGCTACCTATCGGACGAGGAAAAGCAAGTACTACTGCAATCCTACGAAGCGTCACTCACCACAAATAACCCTTGCGATGAGAACAAGATACATGTAATCAACTCAGTCCCAATCAACTCCTTCAGAGAAGTCAGGCCTAGTGACAGAAAATTAAATGCGAACAACCTGAAGCAAATAACACTAACCAATCCAAAGCAAGACCCCATCCGGGATTCACAGCAAAAGATCACAGGGCTACTAATCAACTGCCGCTCAGCAGTGAAACACGCGTCAGAGTTTGCGGACCTTATCCTGAGCCAGGAGATTGATGTCGCGATCCTAACGAAAACATGGCTAACAGAATCTTCCTCGCTGTGTTTGGATCTACTGGTGCCCCCTAACTATTTCATTGTGAGGCAAGATAGGCTAAAGAAAATTGGTGGTGGTATTGCTGTTATTCATTGCTCGGAGCTCTTGGCTACGCCAATGCCCGCCGACCCTCTTAACTCTTGCGAATACCTCGCACTCTCCATAGTTAACAACGAGAAACAGCTATTCAAGGTTCATGCATTTTATCACCCACCAGGCAAGAATGAACCTTTTATCGATCACTTAATGGAGATCATCACAGCAAACACCTCCCCACACTCCAATGACATATTCCTTGGAGACTTCAATTTACACTGGAACAATCCTAATGACAGCCAGATAAACCTCATCAAAGTCTTCCTAGCAGATCAAAACCTAGTACAAGCTTGCACGGTTCCAACGCATGTGAAAAGCTCCAAGCTAGACTGGATCATATCCAAAGATAAAGCTGTGAGTTTAACCTCAATCATATCTTGTGACTGGGCAGATCATCACATAATAACCTTCCAAATTCCCAGAGCACTAAAGAAAAGAACCACTCAACCAATAAAACCCAAACAATGGGTGAGGACCACAAAGAACGTGGACAAGGTGAAGCTGGTGTCACTATGCAGGAGAGATATTCCCCCTCCCAGAAATATGTCAAACGCCAACGAACTCACGGAACACTACAATGACAAGATGTCACAGATAATGGACACCATCGCACCGTTAAAACTAAAACGAACATCGGACAAAGATAAAAACCCCTGGTTCAGCGACACGCTAAATAAAGAAAGACGTAAACTGAGACTAGTAGAAAGGAAATGGAGACAGCTGCCATCATCCCCACAGCTAAAACTGCTAAGAAAAACCAGAAGCATCTACAATAAAAATATTCTGAAGTCAAAAAAAAAATTCTTCAGTACGGAATTGGAAAACGCTAAAAACGGACATTGGAAACTATTTGAACTTGTTAAACAACAATCAAACAAAACGTACAAATCCGCACTAGAAGCAACAAAATCTCAAATTAGCTGTGAGGAATTCGCAAATTTCTTTTCTTCCAAGGCCACGTCCCTGGAATGCGAGCTGAAGTCAGCAGCTTCTACATGGGAGGCCTCCCAACCAAATATTCCATCAATGCCTAATGATTCAATACCCAAAAACGAAGCTCAGTGGTCCACTTTTGAGCTATATGACCAAAACGACATCCTGAAAACCCTATCGGCCATTAAGCCTAACAATCACTTCAATGACCCACTCCCTGCACAATTTATGCCGTACATAGACCAGGAGATCATATCAAGCTGGACATCGATAGTCAATGTTTCCCTGTCTCAAGGATATTTCCCAGACTGTCTAAAAATTGGACAAGTCATTCCCATCATAAAGAAACCAACAGAGAATCCCGCTGATCCTAGCAACTTTTGGCCAGTATCCAACATTCCCCTATTAGCAAAAGTGATTGAAAAATGTGTTCAGCAACAACTAACGATTAAGACCAAACCATAGTACAGAAACGGTAATTCTGCACATTGTAGATGACGCACTACTCGCTCTAGACCAAAACAAAGCATGTCTGCTAATCTTGCTTGATTTATCATCCGCGTTCGACACAGTTAACCACGAAATGTTGCTAGAATGTCTGGAGAACAGGATAGGTTTTTCCGGGAGCGTTCTTGAATGGTTCAAATCCTACCTGAAGAACAGATCAAAAAGATTTCTGGTGAATAAGAACCTGTCAACATCATCCCCCGTCCAGATAGGGGTTCCACAAGGATCAACCCTCTCCCCGTCACTATTCAACCTATATGAGGAACCACTAACGGACATACTCTACGGTGCCAACATCCTTTTCCACATGTACACCGATGACACTCAGATTTACATTAAGATCTCCTCCTTAGAGGAGATCAGAACAATGAACAAGGCTCTACGAACGACAATACAATGGCTAACAAGCAATCAGCTTAAACTAAACGCAAAAAACCCAGAATTCCTCCTAATCTCACCCGCCAAAAGTCCGCCTATTATAAAGGAGTGGACCAATTTGATCACCGCACTCAACTGCACCCCGATCACTGTAGATTCAACCAAATCTCTAGGAATAACGCTAGACCAAGACCTAAACATGCAGTCACACATTAACACACTGGCTAAAAATGCAAGATTTCACCTGAGCTACATTAAGAAATTGAAAACTTTCATCGAAACGGCGGATCTCAAAATAGCAGTTCAAGCATTAGTAATCTTGAGGATTGAATACGATGCACAACACTTTCTGGGCTCCCCAAAATTGCAACAGCACCCCTTAAAGCCTGCCTCAACGTGGCAACAAGGCTCATCACAGGTTCTAAAAAATTCGACCACATCTCTCCTCACCTGAAAGCACTGAACTGGCTACTTTATGAAGCCATAATTCACCTCAAACTGGCGTGCATAACACACAAAGCTCTACACTTCAAGTCACCAAGATACCTAGCACAGAAACTGGTGATTTCTGCGGGAAACAGACAATCAAGGAGCACCAGAGACCTAGTGCTGAAACCACCGATTTTCCGCAAAAAAAAAAACTTACAACAGAGGGTTCTCAGGTGCTGCACCGAGAATATGGAATTCGCTACCCCCAGACATCAGAAGGCTACCCAACCACGCAAGATTCAAGAAAGAAACCAAGATCTTCTTAATGAATAAATTCCTACCGCAAACATTACAGAGCATCCTCACATGGCTCGCCCACACTCTCTCGCTCAAGGACACAAGAGTTTTAGAGCTAATGTCGTTTGTCCATTACAGGGCTCTTGCTTCCCTTCGGGACATGGTCCCTGTAGTATTACAGCCTGCGAACGTTCTATAACAGTTACCAAAAGAAATAGAGATGTCAACTTTAAACTGGATCGGAATATATTTAATGCTATACAGAACTTTGTATCGGATAATTTACCATGTCATGATCTGTGAAGCGCTCTGATACCCTACGGGGTCAAGTTCGCGCTATACAAAACACTGAATAAATAAATAAATAAATAAGGATGTCAATCGCGTTTGATGTACTTTGTTGTTATATAATTGTTGCCTTTTATGCTTTTTTTATTGTTAAAATAGAATAAAGATTACATGTGCGTGTGTCTGTGTGTGTGTGTTATATTTTCGAACTGTTGATGACTTCGCAATCCATAACTTGCACAATAGTCATGCAAACCATAATTCGCACACCACATGCAATCCTCGTGGCCTGTAGTATTTTTTATTTGCTGGGTATGGGTTAGTATTACATTACGTTGTGATTTTAGGCATTCTTACGTATTGGCATACATTGTGTGATGGTAGTATAGTAATACAAGGAGAGGGACAAGGCAGATGGGCTTCTTTAATGAGGTCCAGTGTACAAGCCCCAGTAATCAAGAACAAAAAAGGGTACAAAGTTCCTCTGGTACGTAGAAGAGTTGGTTCAGAAAGAAAATGCCATCAAAAACGGCCTAGTGGTAACTTGGGGAATTCCCTTAGTTTGAACTAGAGCTCTCACACACCCAGCAAGCTGGGTGTCATGCTTCATCATATGAGCTCTGCCCCTCGTCAAGGCGGCGCTGCAATCCTTGACGGGCACCCGAACCGGGGCTCTTTATCGGGGATCTTCTGTTCCTGCCGGTTGGTGCATGGGGGTAAGGGGGCCTGAAATGTGTAGATGTGTGAAGTAGTGAGGTTAAAAAGGGTCAGTTAGTCCTTGTAATTAATTTATTCGGAAGGTAAACTACCCGGTTAAAAAAGGTGTAGAGTGGCTGATGTACTAGAGAAAGTGTCTAATCATGAAGCTCTACTCTATAGATCGACATGTTTCGTGCCTCGTGTGTCAGGAGGATCTTGGCACTTCTTCAGGATCATGAGCGACTATCTACACTACGTGGAGATGTGTGTGCTACCTACCACGTCTTCAGGTGCATTGCCTGCGGACACGGGTGAGAAAAAATAATAATAATATTCCAGATGACACTCTGAACAGTTCTCTTCTAATTAATAACAAGGGTAATCACAAAGTTGAAAACCACAGAATTAAGGTTTGTAAATATAAGCATATAACAATTTCTTAATCATATTACCAGTTGGTGTATATTGACACCCAATGTATAGTGCAAAGGAAGAGTATGCAATAGAAATATTGAGGTTTAAAAACAAATAAAATACTCATGGACAAGGGATTGTAGCTGCGGACTCACCTAGTGGGCTGCTAGAATTTGCTAGCAACAGTCCTGGCGGTGACTAGAGGACACCGATTGGGTCCTGTGGGAATGGGCAGCGTCAAGAAAGCGGGATGGGGACAAGACACAGGAGAGACAGGCAATCAGTCAAACTCAAAAATAATTAAATCAAACAAAGGTGACAGGGTGGTCAGTGGCACTGACAGGGTGCCGAGTGGTCGCTCAACCGTGTATGGGGCGATCCCTAGGTACCGGAAGAGAACCGCAAGGTGGGAGTTATGTTGGGCGGTCTGATCGGAGCCGAGGGTCCGGCCGGAGTACAAGCGGAGGAGAGGCTCACCATGCGAGCCCAGAGCAGCTCACGAGAGCAGTGGAAAATGTCAAGAGTACGGAGTACAAGGGTTACTCACCCGCGTCGGATCACGCTATGCTGTACACCTACCCATACCGCCAGGAACCGGGGTGGTGAGTGTGAATGGGAAACCCGGAAAGATATACTTGCGGTTTCCTGCTGACTGACGTCAGCGGGGGTGTGATGTGGGCGTGACGCGTTACCGTGGAGATCACGCAAGATGTTAGGTCACATGGTATCGTCAACAACTATGGCGGACATGTTGGATAGGGAGGAATATTATTCTTTGTGTGCCGAATGTTAGGCAACCATTGTGTGATGCCATAAGTATAGCATTTGGCGTCTCAGAACGCACTGCATGTTGCCTTGGTACATTCAGCAGCTGAATCTCCGCGAAGAGTATGACCTATTGCCCAAGAAAGATACATTTGTGTCAAATCTTTGAAAGCAGGGCTTGGACTCCAGACTCCTTCAGTAAGCTCTTCAGTAAGCTCTGCACTGGGGAGTTATCGTTGGATTGCTGGACATAAGTGCATTTTAGGTAATAGTGTTTCTTCAACTCAAGTTTTTTTATTGGATTGCTTTCATTTTTCAAACACACATTTTATTCCCTTCCGATTAAAGAACCATTACTTCCCTAGAGCAAAGTATTTTTTTTCAATGAGTCAACTAGGTATTTTAATGATAGTTTTTGTCCCTTCGCCAAACTTAAAACTCCCTGTACAAGGCCTTCAGGTCTGTGCAGTTTGTCCTGCACCCTGCCACCCGTCTGCCCCAGCAGCCCCGGATCGCAGCGTTCAGTGTGCAGCAGGATCTTGGCACACAACCTGGCCACGAGAAATAACCTGTGCCAAACACCTGCCCACAGATCCCACTGCACTTAGCCGCCTTCGCCCGACGAATAACATAAAAGTGAACACGCTGTTGGCAAATTGCCATGTTCATTGCGAGTTTAGATCACTAAACGAGTAGGGACATCTGAACAAAGCTGAGGATGGAAAGACTGCACTCATATTATTAACTTCATGAAGTTCAAGGGACCACGAATAGAGTTTGGTGCGGCCCAAGTGTGTATGGTAAGTTCATAAATTAAACTGATCACAGCTTCTGAAAACAAAATATAATGGTGCCTTAAGATCGTTTCCATATGTACCGCTGCTTATTGAGGGTCGAGCTGGGTGGTTCTGCCTAAGTATTAACAGTGATTGGGGGAAGGATGCTGAGCGTGTTCAAATATTTGACATGTTCATGCTGCAATGCAGCCCGCAGCAAAATACAACCCATTGTTATTTATTAGGAGACGTGCCAGAGCAGACCAAGCAAAACTCGGATGCGGAGATGAGTTCCCACTAGAAAAGTTTAACAAAGGAATGAGGAGAACAGACAACAGGCACCTGAAGGCAGGTGAGAGAGGGTCAAAAATAGCAAAAACTATTAGATCGCACAAATTGGGTGGTAGGCTGCAGACTTGTATGAAAATCAATAACTCTCTGTGCTAATGAACAGGGCTGGCATTTAGTGCATCCTGGGAACTGTCTTCCTCCAGCAATATGTTTTTGTTTGGCTTTGCTTAGCTGGCTCTGGGCACGAATCCAGGAACTGTGTGAGAAAGTGCTTTATTTATAATTTACCTGGGGTTGTTGCACAACATTGTGATGTGCTGAATGCTCCTTTGTGGAGCTCCAAATGATTCATAATGAACTACATTGGCACAGATCAAGTATACCGGATTTATGTCAATGGGGAGACTGTACACAGAAGGTTTGCATTCAGATTCAAATCTGTGCTTGGGTGCTGTGGCTTCCTAAGCGGAGCATCAAATCAGACAATTATGGTTTGCAGTTAGGACTCACTGTTCAAAGGGATACTTAGGGGCATATTTGCAAAGTGAATAGCGTGGCGTTGAGCAAATATTGCAAGTGCCACATTCCGCCATTCCCAAAATGCAAGGATGTGAAGTATTCACAAGAATGCAATGCACCGCTGCGTTTCCTCTGGTGTAAGTGCTAGATGTAGCTGCCTAGTGCCAATGCAGGCAAGGGTGTCTGGGTTGAGAGGAATTATTTTTTATGTGCAGGAAGGTAAATTGTAACTGCTATGCATAAAAGTTGTAAATCGTCATTTTTTTAATGATTGTTCATGTGCAGGAAGGGACACCTTGCTGCACATCAAAACTCATTCATGGCGTTTTGCTGTTTTTTTGTGTGCTGCACAATGCAGCACACAAAGAACAGTAAACACTAGGAGAAATAAAGCATTTCTCCTCGTTTTGTCGTTTTACGACCAGGTAAAATCGACTTAATTTTGATTAACCGGGTAAAATGGACTTAATTTTGATGCTGCCTCCTATTTATGCCACCCTTGTAAATAGGGGGCAGCGTCGAAATCAATGAGTGTCTCGGCCGAACTCCTACCCCTAAGTATAGCGTGAAAGGAGGCCTTATTTACATTTAGTGGCTGAAAGCTTGTAAATAAGTCAAAGCCCCTATCGCCACAGGAACCTCATAAAAAGTGACATTTCTGTGGCATAGGAGCTTGTAAATATGCCCCTTAGTTGGATGAGTGAGGTTAGTAGCTCTAAGCTTAGGGGTCTCTATGCTGCACGGAGCCAGAGCAAAATGGCTTCGCTTTCTAACTCCTCCTCCTCTACCCACCTGAACCTGAAACAACTCTTCGGCACATAGGGGTCCAGTCACAAAGGTAAATTCAGTCAGAAACATATGTTTAAAAAATAATTTACATTTTTTACTCCTGTCAAGAATTCACAAAGGAATTTCCAGCACCCATAAATCATTTATAAATGCTTATTCCTCTACCAATCCGTTCCTGAAAATACCACTCGATGGCTGGCAATGGTTTTCTCCATGGGGAAAAATGCTTTCGCTGCAGAGAAAAATACGCATTTCCACTGAGGGAATTACTACCTTCTACGTGGACTCCTCAACTATGGAAGACTCCGTACAAGGGGAACAGAAGCCTTTTTTTAAATCCCCTGATATCTCTGGTAGTACACATGGAAAGATATGCCTGTCACATACATACTAAGAGGCATGTTTGTGAATAGTAAATAAAATGAAATGTATACTCAGACAGAGGTGGTAATCTACACCCATGATTTTCATTTATTTTCCTGAGTTGTGCTCCTAGTATAGTATTTATACTTTAATAACTAGACCCAAGGGAAGGATGCAAACTAGTAGTTTGGATATGAATTGATCATAGACACATTTCCTTTATTTCATATCTAAGAAATCTAAGGCAGAGAAAGTCTAAGGTGCATGCTGCTGTGTATGTGGCCTGAGGATTAATGTTAATTATTGACCTAGACCTATTTTCAGCCTTGTAGGATTGTGCATTGCATTGTAAAAATTGCCTTGCAGGAGGTTGTAATAGCCTGTTTTGACTATGGGGTACTCCTCTGATGGACTTGATACTCTGTCGGGTGAGAGGGGCATGAACCATTCATAGAAATGATTATTCAAGCACCCTGCAAGCAGCTATTGACACTCTGTTCAAGGCATTGAACTGAGTTATTAAGTTGAACAACACACTGTTAAAAGAGACAGACTCGCAGCCCTCTTGTTAATTGTAGCCCCTTGGGTGGGTATTATAACATTTCAATTCACACCAGATGTCTTGCCTGGTTGAGTAGGAAATGTTGCACACTCTTTTTTATTTTATTCGAAAGTTAGTCATGAGATAACATAAGCTTTCTCTTAAAAGAAGGATTTACTAAAACATGAGTGATGATACCAGAAGAATGAGAGACGACGGATAGTTTACATTTGTCTGCTTTCATTTTCATTCATTAATATGCAACATATCTGTCTATGGAATATCTAGCATAAATATGTAATGATAATAATAATCAGCATTTATGTTGCACAAAATACAAGCTGAGTTGTTTTGGCACCTGATAATAGTGCTTCCCGACTCAGTGGCCAGGTCCTGCACTCACTCCATCATGCAGCCAACCCCTTCTGCATCAGGCCTCTGACCCTGTATAGAAGGTGGTGGCTGCACAGGTCTGGCTTTCAGGTGGGATATGCTGCCTTTTCCTGCTTTTTGAATCCTTATTGTCTTTTTTATTAATTTATTTGGGTGAATATATCATTTGCATGTGTATTTTAAATTGCTTGATTTTGTTTGCTGTTTTATTTACATGTATTCCCAGCACATTGATGCTTGGTTGCTTGGTTACAGTATGTTATTGCTTCACTAGTATATATGATGCATTCATACAGTTTAGTATTTGAAAGAAACTCGATAGTTTTCGATAAAAACATAAGAGAATTCAAATGTTTGTTTTCACACTTTACACCACAAATCACAAGGCTTGTTTTTCTCATAACAATGTTAAGAAACAGTGTGCACAGGCATCATTGCAAAAATGAAGCTTCAACATTCCATGAGGGAGCATTGAATTCATAGCAAGTCTGCCTGAAGGTCACCCTGGCTTCTTGACACGTTATCCACAGAGACTGGCCTCACTTCTCAAAGCAAGACAGTGGCTGCGAAAACTTTGGCTACCTATAAGCAGCAGGTATTGTTGCAATAGGTCATTTTAGGAAACTCATTCCAAGCCAAGATTCTGATGCTAATCTACATATTAGCTAGGGGCTATGAAATAAGGGATATGAACAAAGATTGATTCTATCATTGAATTGATCTAATGATTGTGATTGTGATCGTTTTTATTTCTTCAATAAGACTTATTCATATTCTCTGCACACCATTTAAGGTGTTCAATTAACCTACCAACAAATAAATGGTATTCTTTGACAGGATTATTCGTTACCCGATACACATTATCTCCAGGTAAATTGTGGGATATGCATGTCACATGCTGTTTGCCTTCCCTTCTTAAGTTAGTAAATTGGTTCAAACCTGTGTTTGCCAGAGGGTCAAGGAAAGTCTACTTAGGTTGTATTATTCGGTGGATCAAACTTCTCTATACAGCTCCTAAGGCGCTGGTGCATACTGGCGGAGTGGTATCTGAGTGGTCTATTGTCCCCCTTATTATTTGCTATCTCACTGGAGCCTCTGGCCAGTTGTGCCCACACTGGAACATTTTATCATGGGATGGAGGCTAGTGGGTAAACCCATTTTGCAGCATTATATGCTGATGGTATGCTGTTCTTTCTTCGAGATATAGGGATGGATTTGCCTGGTTGTATAGACTCACACCGATTCTGTATAGTATCTGAGGTACATATTAATTCGCAAACATCTTACTTGTTTTCACTTTGCCGAGATTCCAAGTAGCCCCTCAATTTGCACTACTGAGTTGGAGCCTTACCTGCTTTAAATATTTAGGTGTAAAAATATATCATAGTCAGCAAGAATTTTAAGTTGGGAATATTGGAGCAGCTGTTAGAACATATAGAACTAGTATACATTTTTTTGTCGAGCTTACCCTTATCTGCGGTTGGCAGAATAGCGGTAGCTAAGATGGTGGCACTACCAAGATTGCTCTATTTTGTAAACACATTGTTATTGATGGTGCCTTGTTTTTTTTTTTTAGAAAATTTGAATCACTGCTTCTGGAGTTGTTTTAGGGCGCAGGTAGGCATAGAGTAGCACTAACAAAATTCAGCACCCTGTAATTGAGGGAGATTTGGCTGCTCCTTATCTTGAATCTTATGATTAGGCAGATCAACTGCAAAGGGTAAATAAGTGGGCTGTCTGTCAAATGAACCATGGGGAAGGTGTTTTTGGCTCACTGTCTGATTTACAGGACAAATTGAAAGTGTTCTTGCTTCCTCAATGGAAACTTTCGGCATTTCTCAAGAGCTGCTTGTGATACAGTGGTGCTGGCGAAGTTGCCTGCAGCAAACCGTGGTGCATGTACCCTATTCACCTGACATGTCATTAAAATGGATGAAAATAGTGGCCAAGGTAGGAGAATTAGCAGAGATTTAAAAATGGACTAACTGGAGTATTGCTTTGGTTTGAAAACTTGGCTTGAAGAATTTAATGTATGCCCAGGACACTGTTTAGTACACAGGATATTGGTTGCAAAAATAAGGAATTATTGTAGAAATGGAGATGTGAACCTGCCACACATCAGGTGTGCCAATGGCTCGGTACAACAACTTCAACTTCATCAATTTCTATATCCTGCCTAGAGCTTATCTTACACCTGGCAAGATTAACACATTTTATGTGACTGCTGCTGAAAAATGCCCTAGATGTGGGGAGTTGGGGGGAGAAATGTTCCACATGGTAAGGTCCTGCCCTTCAGTAGTGGGGTACTGTAGGAAGTAATAGGATATATTAATGAAATAACCTTGCGGGATATTCCTTGTACACCCTTGGTGTGCCTCCTAGGGGGATAACTCGGCCTAAAAATAAGAAAACTACTACTAGAAAAACTGACTTAGGTTTGATTTGGCAAAAGGAGAATTGACAATGCACTGGAAACCATCACGGGGTCCTCAAATAGCTAAATAGCTTGATGAAATTATTAAATGGGCAAATTTGAAAATAGCTGTGTTGTTTTGTGTGATCAAAAGAGGATGAGGGAAAATTGAAAGGGTTAAAGTGTGGGAACACCTGGTGTGAAATTTGTTGACCCTGGAAGCAGACACAGATTTGTAAAATAGCTCACTGAGTCCTTGTAGGTGACATAATAGATATCTAGTTTAATACTGATATATTGGGTGATAATGGGTACTACTGTAACATACTCGTCCATGTAGAATATTCTGACACTTTATTTATGACTGCTTCACTTGATTTGCAGTAACTGTGGGTGGGGGAAGGATGATATAATTTTATTGTATTAATTTTAGTAGACCTACTATATGTATGAAATTTACTGTAGTTGAAATATGCTGGAATGCTTGCGGATGCATGTCATATGAGATATATTGATTATCGCTTTTTATCTGTAAATTATAGATATCTGTGTATATTTCCTTTTCAATCTATATTCTAATCTATTTATTATAATTATCTTTGTACCTTTTTTAAGTAAATGACTGTATATGTAGTGCACATCATTTATAATCTGTATTAAATGCCTGGCACTATTGCTGTAAAGTCTATTTAATGAAACTACTAACAACTGTTTAAACATTCTTGGGCTGTATTTACAGGCAGATCTGTAAATCATATCAGCTGTGTGGCCACCCCTGCTGCCCATGGCCCTCTTCATTGCCTTGCAGGTGTTGGCCAGGTTGCTATGTGACCAGGCCTGGAGCCAGGCCCTGTTCATATGTTCTGTATGATGTACTCCTACTTCACACAGCCTTTGACTGGGTTTCTTGGGGCTTGGCTCTCTGCCCAACCCCCATCAGACATTACTTTATGCCGTACACCTAAACACCCTTGTTATCAAGGAAGGAGGGCAATAGTTCTGGAGTTACGCTGACTATTATTGGCTCATTGGCAGAATTGATTACTTACCCTATGAGGGCAATGCCCCTATGGCCACAAATATGAAATATATTTAAGTAAGGTAGAGTAAGCAATTATTAATAATAATAATAATAATAATAATAATAATAATAATAATAAATATGTGGCTTGATATGCCTTGAGTGAAATAGTGGTCAGAGATAAGATACAAATTGTCACATAAGCTTATTGCAATGCAGTTGTAAAGAAATTAAAGCCTTTATTTAATTGTGAGGCAGCAAAGAGCTTAGAGCAGCCTGAAATATTTCATTGATCCGGGTGCTTCTGGATGATAGCTGCCGTGAAACGTTTGTTCACAATTTAAAGCAGTGCACAAAACATTAATGATTTCATTCTGTCTCCAGAGAAGTAGGCAATCCAAACCTTGGGATGAACTCCCTCAATAACAATTTGACTACTGTTAATGCATCACATCGCCTTGTTGGATATGCTTCAATCCATTTGAAAATAGGAAACAGTCACTAACATTTTCTTTACAACAACTGAGGGGGGTAGTTTTATAAAATCCACCTATAGTCTTGTGAACTGACCTTCTGTTTTCCTTACATGATTCATTTTCACTACAGTTCTTTTAACTACATTCATTTGTTTGCACATTGGCAAGTCGGGCTGGACTGTTCCCATTAGGCACAGGGTCAAGGCTGATTTGCATATGGCTGGGTCCAAACTGGAATAGCACGGTGAGCAAAAAAACAATGGGATTTAGGCCCAGATCTCTGTCCTTGGGTGAATGTATGACATTGTTCTGCAGTCTGTCCATCAATTGTTCTTTTTGCATTTGTCACCCCGAGTTGGACGGGTATGCCCAGACATGGGTCCCGTGCTCTCCATGCCAGTAGAGTCAAGCTATCCTGGCTGATGAGGGCTGAAAGCCCGAAACCGGTCCTAGGATGCTTGTTTCCAGTCAAGGGAGGACCTGGCCTGGCACTTCTGGCTGGACTGTTCCCATTGGGCGCAGGGTCAAGGCTGATTTGCATATGGCTGGGTCCAAACTGGAATGGCATGGTGAGCAAAAAAACTATGGATTTAGGCCCAGATCTCCGTACTGGGGTGAATGTATGACATTGTTCTGCATTCTGTCCATCAATTGTTCTTTTTGCATTTGTCACCCCGAGTGGGGCGGGTATGCCCAGACGTGGGTCCCATGCTCTCCATGCCACTGGAGTCAAGCTATCCTGGCTGATGAGGGCTGAAAGCCCGAAACTGGTCCTAGGATGCTTGTTTCCAGTCCAGGGAGGACCTGGCCTGGCAGTTTGGGCTGGACTGTTCCCATTGGGCGCAGGGTCAAGGCTGATTTGCATGTGGCTGGGTCTAAACTGGAATGGCATGGTGAGCAAAAATACAATGGATTTAGGCCCAGACCTCTGTACTGGGGTGAATGTATGACATTGTTCTGCATTCTGTCCATCAATTGTTCTTTTTGCATTTGTCACCCCGAGTGGGACGGGTATCCCCAGACGTGTACCTCGTGCTCTCCATGCCACTGAAGTCAAGCTATCCTGGCTGATGAGGGCTGAAAGCCTGAAACCAGTCCTAGGATGCTTGTTTCCAGTCCAGGGAGGACCTGGCCTGGCAGTTCGGGCTGGACTATTCCCATTGGGCGCAGGGTCATGGCTGATTTGCATATGGCTGGGTCCAAACTGGAATGGCATGGTAAGCAAAGAAACAATGGATTTAGGCCCAGATCTCTGTACTGGGGTGAATGTATGACATTGTTCTGCATTCTGTCCATCAATTGTTCTTTTTTCACTTTACATTTTTGACTAACATTCCCGCAATATTTTTAAATGAAGATTGAACCAATGCGTCTTAAAGATGTGCCCTGTCCCATCAGTACATCTCCTTGAATCTTTCAAGACAAACCTCATATCAGTACATCTCCATGAATCTGGCAAGACAAGCCTCCCATCGGATCATCTCCATATGCAATTTTCATCTTGCTTGCATCATACCTTTTCTCACTTTTGGATTTCTTCGGTTGTCATTTGAATATGCATTTGTCTCAACTCATTTATTTCAATTGACATTGAGAGAAAACAATTTACATTGTTAAGTTCGGTTTCTGAACTCTCATTTGTTTTTTCTGGCAATGCTGTTGTCATAACTGCATAAAACCTAGCACCCTGGTATTCCAAGCTACTTCCTTTTGTAATCATGTAGTTTCTACCTCTGTATGCTGTGCACTTTACACCTCTATTGTCTTTGTCAATTTCAATGCATGCAACAAATCAAGAATGTCTGGCCCATTGCCACCCTACTTTCATTGGTAATGTATCAAGCTCTAGTTATGGCAATCCATTCAACTACCTGTGCTGAGGTTACATTACAGAGATATGTTGAAATACCAAAGTATGTAATTATGCAAACTGCACACTATTTTCAGGGACATCTCTTAAGCATGAGCCACCTACAAATAACTTTAAATCAGCCAACCTGAGTGGTACATTGTGAGTGTCTGATCTTTGCTTCGTGTATAATTCTCTTACATCATTGCAGTCATTTTCAAATTCATTTATTTCATCATCAGTTTAATTTATTAGCAATGGTAAAAGTGTAGCAGGTTTAAGTGTTTCACACCTTTTGATTAAAATGCTTTTAGCAGTGAGTATAGTCTAGTCCTACTTGACAATCAACTGTTTGTCAAAAGCTGGGTCCTACATCGGATTAAAGGTGTCTAACATGGAGGAGGCACCAACCCAATAAGTATGTAATCCATGACAATTGATGCACTCTGCAGAATGGCAATCACAGCAGCACTTCATTTTTTCATGCATCCAGACAATGCTGCTGCAGCTTACTCCAGCAGTGCAGAGCAATATGCAATTGTCACCTGGCACTGTTGTTGTATGAGAACTGAATTTAAGCACCATTCTTTTTTATGACAGAATAAATAATGCTTTCATTCTTTATCTCATGAAACTGGATCAGATATGTCATGGCATGTTAGTGTTTTTAGAGGCTTTGCACGTAAGGAAACATTTGGAATCCACTGGCAACAGTAGCCAACCATTTCCAGAAACATCCTCACAACTCTCTGTGCTGTTTGTTGGTACATTCATCAGAATTGCAGAAATGTGCTCTTTAGACACTTTCCTAATTTCTTTCAGAATTTGTAGTCTCAAGTAAAAAAACTTCTTTCTGACAACACTGCATATGTGTAAGGGAAATGTCATGCCCATTTTCAATCAAAGCAATTAACAGTGCAATGGTGTCCAAATTATCTCTCTCTTTTGTTTTCCTGTAATCATCAAATCATCAAGGTATTGCACCAGTACCTTGGTGAAATACACAAGGCAAGTTTAAAAATTTGAAGATTCTCTTGATTATATGGGTGAAGATTGAGGCACTCTCTATCTACCCCTGTGGGGTCCTCGCCCAGACCATAATATGTTTTTGGAATTTAAATGCCAAAAGAGATTTACTATCCTCATTAAGAGGAATAGAGAAAATGCTAAGCAGAGATAATTCACACTGAACTATTCTGATTCTACTGTTATTTGAAAACAAAATTACTGTTGGATTCGATACTATTGAGCTATTATCTTCTTTATTTTTGGAAAATGTTGAGCTATTTTCCATTTCATTGCAGACGTCCATTACAGGTGAGTTACATGGACTCCCCAAAACCTCTTCTAAAATGACTTGCTGCTCTATCTTCTCATATATTAATTATGAACAAGGGGGAACCCGTAAGGTGAGAAGGACCTAGGGTGCTTACTATTTCGAAAAACAATTGGTCCTTTAAAAACAATTCAGTGTATGAACAATAAATATAGACCAGAATCGGCTCTATATTAGTATGAAATGTCCAGCCGGACATATAAGTTTAATAATAAACTTAATGAATAGAATATACAACCAACAAATTAGAGTGGGACACAGTCCTGTGTCCTTCAACAAACAAAACAATTAGGGACAATCACAATTTTAAAGAAATTTCAAAGAAGCTTATCGCCGATAGAAAGTGAAGGGGCAAGCTTTTAAGACGGTTAACAGTCATGCACAATTTTTAACTAATGTGTTTAACATGCATGCTGTTCAACAGGTCGACGACGTTTTGATCTATTTAAAGGAATATATAGATCATCATCAGGACTAAATTAAATGACAAGCCTGAGAGCGCACTGCCTTTAAAAAATGGAGAAAGCGAGAGAGGAGGCAGGAAGGAAAAAACATTAAAATCTCAACACAGATAGGAAACAATGTACCACACAGTATACTTAATAGTGCCAAATCTAGTGGTGCAGGTCATATCAAAAGGGAAATTCCATTAAAGAATAACACAGTCTAGGCAGGAACCAGGTGAAGGCAGCGGATCCTAAATTCATATGGCATAACAATCCTGGAAGCCAACCCGAGTGAGGATCGCATGATGCGTCCTAATAAGTGAGTAAGCTGGAAAAGGGTGAAAGACGGTAACGTAGCGTGTGATGAAGACACGTAGATGTTAAAATTATTGGCCGTATGGTGAAGGTGCCGAGCGGGAATACCAGAGTGAGTAGATGGTGGGTGGTTGTTTAAAGTTGGGGCGATTATAAAAATTAAGACGGGTGCGCTAGCTGATACTAACCCCACGTTGCAAGGGGCTGGCCATGAAGAGTTCAACGTAGAAAAACCGGAGGATCCCGGGTGGAATGGCTTCTAAGGAAAGAATGGAAGTGTTTAGAAGGGGATGGGGAGAAAAGGTGGAGAGGTAAGGAACAAGGGGTAAGGACTCACCGTGGAGTAGTAACCTACTACGGTAATTGGAGAATAAATTGAATTCCCGAAGGTTCCCGTTCGTTGGGGCTTCTGAGGAAAGAAGGGTAATTAATACAGGGAATGGCGAGATGTGATGAGAGGGTTGTGGAAGGGGGGCGATTGCCTGTAACTTCCTAGAGACCCCACTAAGGAATTACAAGGCCTTATATTCCAAATTACCACTAAAGCTAAAGATGACGGCTTCCTTAGCCAGAAAGAATTCCAATTTCTCAATGCAAAATCACCCAGATTACCAGTTATTTACACATTACCCAAAATTCATAAACACCAGACTACTCCACCTGGCCGCCCAATAGTTTCCGGATGCGGCTCCATATTGGAACCATTAGGCCAATATGTCAACTTTTTCCTTAAGGACTTTGTACCCAAAACCCAGTGCTACATCAGGGATAGCATGGATATGATTAATATGGTTGAACAACATCCCTTCAACACTACTGAGGATTTGCTGTGCACTCTGTATGTGGAATCACTTTATACTAATATCCCACAGGATTTTGCTCTCACAGTGATTCAGCAGACTCTTGACTTAAGACCTAGACCACATGCAGTCCCCACATTATTTCTTTAGAAATTACTTGAACTATGTCTTACCAGAAACTTTTTCAGCTTTGATGATGGATTCTTCCAGCAGGTGAAAGGCACTTCGATGGGCGCAATTTTTGCCCCGAACTTGGCCATTCTCTGTATGGATTTTTTGGAAACCACCATCATTTTGTCACCTACTAACCCCTTTTACTCTGGGGTTAAATTATGGCGCCGATATATCGACGACGTCTTCCTAATCTGGCATAACAATGAGGACACGCTGAATAATTTTTTACATTGGCTTAACAATAACTGCCTAGGCCTTCAGTTCACACTCTCTATTGATTCTTCTGCCATTCCTTTTCTTGATCTCACCATATACCACTCCAATGGTGAACTCCTCACCAAACTCTACAGAAAACCAACTGAACGCAACACACTATTGAGATATGAGAGTAACCACCCCAGGGCTCTGAGGGATTCTCTACATTACTCTCAATTCTTGCGAATCAGACGCAATTGTTTCTCTAAGGAAGATTACTTCCTAGAGGCATCTGTCCTCTCAGATAAACTAAAAACCCGTGGCTACCCAAAGCGCCTTGTTCGCAATGCCCAGAAACGCGCTTGATATTGTCCCAACCCCATTCGCAAATCTATCCTTAAACACTGGCCCACATTAAATGTTGGTACGCTTAATCTAGAACGGCCATTGTTTGCCTTTCGAAAGAATCACAATTTGAAAGACCACCTAGTGAGAGCTGCTATCCCCAAAACAGCACCCCCACTTACACTGAATGCACATTGGGGTTTGACACCTTTGACTGGGCACGCAAAATGTGGCAACTGCAATATGTGCGAATGTACAATGGAAGGCAAAACCTTTTCTTTTGACTACATTGTTATTAAGTCTAATGGTTTTTCTAATTGTAACACATGCAACGTAATCTATTTGATCCAATGCCCCTGTAATAAGAACTACATTGGCCAGACCACCCAGAAAATCAAAACAAGAATTGGACAACACCGAAGTAGGATCCGATGCAACGTCCTAAATGCGCCACTGGTCGAACATTTTAATCTTGCTGGCCACCAGGATAACGAGATCAAGTGGACAGTATTAAGAACCATCAAGTTGCCACCGAGAGGCGCTGACTTGGCACAAATCCTTAACAAAGAGGAGCTGAAGCTCATTATTCGTTTGGACACAATACGCAATGGCCTCAACAGAAATGAGGATTGGATGACCTTAATTTGAAATTTGGAACAATTGTCCTGTGACCATATAACCTGCTCAAGTACTATTTAATTGCTATATGTTTTTCGTGTAGTTCTACTGCAATTCCATCGTAAAGGTTTTAATTTTGTACTATTTCTTGCTGATATAATCCTCTATTATCACTGTCCTCTTTGGTTTCACCCCTACTGACCCAACATGGCCGCCACACAATCCCACACCTTGCTGACGAATTAGCTCACTGCACGTTTTTAACACGTCGCAATCGTGCCTCATCACGTGTCCAAACACTGTTGCTTAAACCAGGCATTCGCGGGATTCACTTCACTGGCGATCGCGCTAGTCACTGGCACTTAGGTAAGTCTCTGCCTTGTTCTGCTCCGGTCCTCTCCCGCTTAGGCTCTCCAATCCTATCCTCATCCTTTTTCCCCCAATTTTTCCCCCCCTTAGGCAAACCCTTGGATCGACAAGCTGCCTTCCTCCCACACGGACGCCTAGATCCCTCTCATCGGCGCCGTCTCTCGCTACCAACTCTGCCCCAATTCCGCAGTTTGGTTACTATCCCGCACTGATCGGTGAGTTACAGGCAATCGCCCCCCTTCCGCAACCCTCTCATCACATCTCGCCATTCCCTGTATTAATTACCCTTCTTTCCTCAGAAGCCCCAACGAACGGGAACCTTCGGGAATTCAACTTATTCTCCAATTACCGTAGTAGGTTACTATTCCTCGGTGAGTCCTTACCCCTTGTTCCTTACCTCTCCACCTTATCTCCCCATCCCCTTCTAAACACTTCCATTCTTTCCTTAGAAGCCATTCCGCCCGGGATCCTCTTCTTTTTCTACGTTGAACCCTTCACGGCCAGCCCCTTGCAACGCGGGGTTAGTATCAACTAGCGCACCCGTCTTAATTTTAATCATCACCCCAACTTTAAACAACCACCCACCATCTACTCACGCCGGTATTCCCACTCGGCACCGTCACCATACGGCCATTCATTTTAACATCTACGTGTCTTCATCACACGCTACGTTACCGTCTTTCACCTTTTTCCACCTTACTCACTTATTAGAACGCATCATGCGATCCTCACTCGGGTTGGCTTCCAGGATTGTTATGCCATATGAATTTAGGATCCGCTGCCTTCTCCTGGTTCCTGCCTAGACTGTTTTATTCTTTAATGGAATTTTCCTTTTGATATGACCTGCACCACTAGATTTGGCACTATTAAGTATACTGTGTGGTACATTGTTTCCTATCTGTGTTGAGATTTTAATGTTTTTTCCTTCCTGCCTCCTCTCTCGCTTTCTCCATTTTTTACAGGCAGTGCGATCTCAGGCTTGTCATTTAATTTATTCCTGATGATGATCTATATATTCCTTTAAATAGATTGAAACGTCGTCGACCTGTTGAACAGCATGCATGTTAAACACATTAGTTAAAAAATGTGCATGACTGTTAACCGTCTTAAAAGCTTGCCCCTTCACTTTCTATCGGCGATAAGCTTGTTTGTTTAGCCTGAAAAATTTCTTTAAAATTGTGATTGTCCCTAATTGTTTTGTTTGTTGAAGGACACAGGACTGTTTCCCACTCTAATTTGTTGGTTGTATATTCTATTCATTAAGTTTATTATTACATTTATATGTCCGGCTGGACATTTCATACTAATATAGAGCCGATTCTGGTCTATATTTATTGTTCATACACTGAATTGTTTTTGAAGCACTATCTTCTCAAGCACAGGTGCAATAGATGCTTCAGCCTCAAGAGACAGTTTGTAATGAGTAATACATAGATCAAATAAAGTCAATATGGACAATAATCAGTTTCAGCTTAAAGATACCCTTGGGTGAACGAGCGGTTTATGAATGCACATGTTATGTTTTGTTATAAAGGGCATCTGGTTTCACTGTAATTTGCACGAGTTTTGCACTTTTAAGCAACCCAGGGGTATATTCACAAGAACGTGATAACTACCGCAAGAGAAACGTAACGCAACTTTCAATACCCCATGCCAACGTGGAATTCACAACAAGGCGGTACCATGCGATAGTCACCAGATAACCCGCCAAATCTCTGGGTGAAAATCAATGCCACGCCGCATAAATGCGATACGCGAATGCAAAAAAACATGCGATGAGGCCAACCCCGGTACAAAAAGTAGCGAAAACCTACCACATGCCTGCAAATCCCACACGTCTGACGGAACACTGCACCATAAAAACCACAGAAAAAACACATTAAAAACAATCCAAAGCGCTTAGCAACATGGATGAACCCTGACACAGCGCAGGGGCCAACTCGATCCCCACAACCTCCACAGACTACCAGCAAGGAACAACGGGGTCGGGGAAGGCCAAGGCGAAGTGGGAGAGGAAGACAGGGTGCAGACCGCAGGAACACATTACCAGCGTCACGAAAGTGACAGAACACTACCAGCACCTGACCCACTAGCAGACCACCTGGATTGCAGTCGGAGTGCCCAGGAGGCCAATCCAGGAGGCCAATAGGCACCGGCATGACGTGACTACCTAAACCAGACACAAACCTGCTGCCAATAGTAAGGCAGAAACTGCGACAGCAGGTGGCAGTCCAGCGCCACCTGAGGAGCTGATGGAAACCCAGGCCACAGTCATCAGTGAGGAGACGGTGCAAGGAGTAGGGAGTAGGGACACAGCTCGAGAGGACCTGACACAACATCAACAGGGAGTGCAATGAACAGGGACTGGGGGGACAGGGGGAGATGGGCACAATGGCACACATGCACAACGAGGTGTAGCACACTGCACACCCACAATCACCCAGGTCCATGGGCCCGATTCCCTTGTCACACTGCAGCGCACACACATAGCACGAACAGCACACCCACATTGACGACAACGAGGAACAACGACCATAGCCAACACTGCAGAACAGAGGACACAACTGGTTCCGCACATGCACAGAAACATGCCTATTACATCTGACAGAGCCGGAAACTGTGAAATGGAAATGTATGCGTACAATATCACATCCGCCATGTAGACCAAATGTACACTGCCCCGCAAGAGAATCCAGCACCACCAAACAGTCACAATGTACATCGCCATACAGTCTGCATGCGAACCTGCACAATGCGCCAACATATATGTCAACGCAAAGTTAATACACACCTCCCCTTCGCATCACAGAGGGGCACACATCACCTTTAGCAGAGCACAGAATACAACACATCAGTGATGCCGGAGAGGACCACCACACCATCAACACCGACGCCCTACAACAGCACATGGATATCCCACACAACCCCCCACCAGGATCTCGACAGCCAAGCTACTCAGAGGAGAACACCCACCCTGCAACATACCACACAGCAGGAAGCACCCGCAAGCACAGCTGGCCCACGACACTTCACCCACCCACACATCGCACCCCAATGCCATGTTCCTGCATGCCAGAAAGGAGGTGGCCCAACAGGTGTGGGTGGGAGCCGAACCCATGGAAGGCGAACCAGAACAAATACGTAGGTGTCTATCACCCTTCAGGGGCCACCAACACCCACTAAGGAAACCCACACTGCCATGGAGACACATGCAGTTGCACATTTACAGTACAGAACCACGTGCAGGGGCACACAAATTGCAGTCACACACCCATGTTGGCTCTGCGTACGACGGCCCTGGGCACTCCCCTTACGAACTGAGTGGGTGACAACAAAGCTACATGTCCAAGCTTCAACCCGCTGCCTGCGGTGACATGTCTGTATCCGACGGACACAGCACAGCGTAATGTCCTAGGGCCCAGGGCCCTCATGCATACAACAAGACGACAGGGGCACACATAGATATCATGTCGAACTGGCTACGGGCACGTGCGCCCAGCCCCTTTATTGGCAGGGCCACATGTACGGTGACGCCTGTGCTGGATGTGTGTGGGGTGAGTGTAAGCCAGTCCGCAACGAATGCTTGGTGCTAGCAACAACTTGAACATTGGACACCAGTGCAAAGGAAACTGAAAACACATGCATAACAGAGTCAACTGCACAGCAACATGGTGGGAGCCGCAGTAAGGACAGAGGTCCCCCAATATTCAGTCAGGAGGTTCCATGAGTTGCAGTGCACTGAGGTAGGGGCACTAGAGATGAGCGCGCTCATGTGAAGGAATTGCTAGGATTGTGTCCCTTTGGGTTAGTCCTGATGCAGATGCAGTGGGTGTGTTACACCTGCATCAACTTCCTCATCAATGTCCCAGGTCACCCATACTGCCTGAGGTGACTGTTGCGTCCGCAGTCCACAGCGCAATAACCAGTAATTGTTCCGGGTGTGTGGCTCGACTACCACCTCCAGTCTGCATTCCTGCCTTGGGGATGTTGCCTCCTGCCCTCCCATTGTCTGTGCCATCTCCCGTATGCACACTTGACACATCTTCCCCATCATATTTCTAGGTCTTCCACACTGCATGAGGTGACATACCTGCGCAACATCTCCACAGCACTAGACACAATAACTAACGGACAATGGCTTGCCGTGCACTGAGTCACTGGCACCTGGAGTGCTGAGCAGGGTATCAGGCCGATGATGGCATCCACGACAGGTCTGAGCAACTCCATAGGTCTGTCAGGACTACCGTATCAACTCTGGCAGATGGCGGTTGGAGGTGGTCCCTGCGGTAGTGGTGTGTGCCTCCTGCGTTGATGCGACGTCCGGGCCGAGCAGGACCCAAATCTGTGTGGGCTCTGGTGGCCCGCAGTTGAGGCTGGAGGCTGCAGACAGCGCAGGGCCACAGACACATGGTGTTGATGAGCCCAAGGCCAACGCTTCAGGGGCCATCCAATATCTCAGAAGAAGGGGTCCCGAACCTGACCAGTACAGAGTTAGTGGCCCCGGATGCACAGTGGCCGGTACAGGCACCCAGCCACGGGACGGTGACTTGCGGTGCAGTCAGATGGGCCATGCAACCTGAGTGGGTCACCATCAATGTCTGAGGTGTATGTTGCGGAGGGTATCGGGGGACAGTGGAAGGTGTCCTCCAGGGCATGATGCTGAAAGGTTTGATTTTATCTGGAAGTAGCAAATGGAGGAGTGGAATGTGACAGCCTTGTTTCCACCACCAATTAGGTATCAGCTACATGAGGATGAAAACTGCCTCCTAGGCCATAGACTCAGACGCCACCAAAGTTCGACCAGAGAGTGTCCATGATTGTCGGGGAACAGACTTAGTAGCACCGGGGCTGAGAGGGGATGCTGTCTGCGATGATGCTGGTACGCTGATATGAACTCAGCCATTGCAAAATGAAGAGTCTGTGACCTACTGGACCGCAGTGTAGGCCGGAGGCAGTGGTCAGCAGTGGCCACAGCCACATGTCGTTGGCTGGCGAGGCACAGAGTTAGTGGCACAAGGACATTTGTTGGTAGTGTTCGATCACCTCTGTAACAATGATTTTGTTCTCTCCGGGCTGCAATGCGTCATCCTCTTACGCCTCTGGTGTGGACTCTGCCATTCGTGCCTTGCGCCTAGGTGCTGGATGTAAGACCTACTGGTCTGCAGGGTAGTCCTGGTCCCTCATCCACGTCTCGCCGGCTGGCGTTAAACAGAGTTAGTGGCACCACGTGTCGCCAGCTGGCGTTGAACAGGGTTAGTGGCACCACGTGTTGCAAGAAACCCATATGGAACTATGCCTCACTGATCGAAGGGAGTCTGGTGCTGTTGCCGGTGGCCCGGAATTGGGGTCACTGCCATTAATGACTCAGGACAGAGTTTCACACATGGGACCTACTGGGCCGAGGAGTAGGCCGGAGGCAGCAGTAGAGTACGTCAACGAAAAAGGACTAAAGCGGGCCCGTGTCGTGGAGGCCGTGATGGTCTGAGGCGGCTGCCTCGGTTGGGGACTCGGGCCTGGAGCTTGCACCGGAACGTGGTTGGCCCTCCTTGACACACGCCGGTGTCGGCAAGTGATCAGTGAGGTCTGGCTGCGCTGGGGCAGGCCTGACGGGTTAGTGGTCTGGCAGGCACACAGTGTCACAGACAACTCTGCTCTAGAGAACGGCGTCAGCCTTGTGGCGGGGTGAGAGGCGCCGCCCTAGCAGAGACATTGAGCTTTCCAGAAGAGGACTACGCCCAGGGCTACGTGCTTTTTATTCACACCCCTACGGGCCATCCCACTCCGATCACGCTTGGGGGGGGGTCGTAACAGGCAAGATTTCCGCGAGGTCCCCCACTGGCTGTGATGACATGGTTGCGTCCACTGTCCACTACACTCCATACACCAGAGGTGTACGTCACCATGGATACTGGTGTGTGCTGAATACTGCGGTCTATCCAGCACATCTCTGCTACTCTTGGCATTGTGTACTTTCCCAATCATGGTACTACTGCATCCTTCACACATGCCTGTTTGCCACCTCTACCCACATTCGGCTGTTGTGTGGTTGAGGTACCATGCCGTTGACGGCTCATGTTCATGGCTGGGTCAGGTAACCATTGTGAGTTGTTCTGTCGTGTTTGGTGGGTGGGCATGTTGTTGTGCATGTTGGTTGTGATTTGTGATGTGTGCATTGCCAGAGTTGTGATTTGCATGGTTGTGGAGTTGAGGTGAGCGGGCTGTTCATTTGGAACTTGCCAAGGGGCTGTGCATTTCCCTGTTGCCATCCTGGGTATGCTGGTTGGTATTGGACAGTCGGAGGATGAAGGAATCATGCACACTTTCTGTGTATTTGAAGATGACATTGTTGGAGGTTCCACGGTGTTCTGTTGTTGCCTGCACATTGGGGTGGGGCGTGTGCTTTCTGTTGCGGTGATTGTGTGCTGTGTCACCAGGGGGCACAGGTGGGACATGGGTGCTGTGGATTGCCCCTAACACGTGCGTGCATCCTGCTATGGTGTATGATCCTTGCTTGGTCTCCAGCATGACCTGCGCATTGTGTTGGACGTATGGGGACTGGGGTACCAAGGTGATGGTGATGTCTAGGACAGGTGTGAGGGACTTGGATGTGGCTGGCAGTGAGACTCCTCCGACTCTAGCGGGTGTTGGTTGGGGGTGCCAGGGGCCAACATGTGCAGCCAAGCCAGCAGCCTGGTGTGGGGTGGGATGTTGGTAGTCCGCTGTGTTGGTGCCGTAGGCCTGTTGGGCGATGATGGTCAGGATGTGTGGTATGGTTGTCCCTTTCAGCCTGTGGTGGACGGTGACATTGTCAGGGGTTGGGTCTGTGAGGCTGGTACGTTTCCTGGGGGTCCGCTGTCTTTGTCTGCGTTGCGTCTGTGGTGGTCCGGGGGGGTGTTCCAGGTGTGGGTTGTGGTCCTGGATGGTGTGGGTGGGTGTTGTGGCCCTCTTGGGTGTCCGGGCCCCATGATGGGTGGCTCCATGGCATCTGTTGCCCTTCCGATGTGCCCTGGGCTGGTCTCCCCTTTGAGGTGCAGGCTGCCGTCCGACTTTACACCAGGTAAGAACAGGTGTAGATTTCCTGGTGCTAACGCGCCTTATCTCCTGTTTTGTGTTTTTATCGCAGTTCTGTCTGGTTGTTAAGAATGTTGAGGTGTGTTGTTGGCGTGGCTTTTGGCACGGGAACACCCACTCTGCATCTCATTAGCAATAGTTGCGGTGGGCCTCTGTATCGATGTTTTTTGCGCCTGCTATTGCGGGTAAACTGGTGCTGTGAGCTGTTTACACAGGCTTGTGAATGGGGAGGTATTTTTATCATGACTTTGGCTGCGATAAAGTGACGTTAGTTCAGCGATAGTTTCTTGTGAATATGCCCCCCAATTTTTTCAAGTACAATTTCAGACCTCTCCTGTCACTGTTCGTCTTAAATTTAGAGATCACGTCTCATCTGTGAGCACTGAGAACATAGCTATTTTTGTTTCTTCAGGTTCATTTTAAAATTTACATAATCACCCTTGAATTCAAAAACCCTTCTGTTTCCAATACATTTCACAATCTAACTTGCATATTAGATCACAGCGTAACAGATTTATTAGACTTGTTCACTAATTATACATTCATGCATATATATAGCTGAGCCCATTTTTACAAGCACATTTGCTGACAATTTACTAGCCACCTGTTTATTTGAAATGTCTTCAATTAGGACTTCTTTTTCCGAGAGAGGTAGGTTTCCAATTTTTCTGGTCTAACTGTGGACCAGGTAGTAGCTGTATCAATAAAAAGATAATAATGACGGTCATTAATTTCTCCTTCTACATATGGACTATTCTGGTCTACCTGTTGGACTGCACCATAAATGCAATCATTTTCCCCCCTTAGGCACATTCATTTTGCCTGACTTGTTCCACAAGAGACTCCGAGTATAGCTTCAGATTGTGGAAAAGTGGCATCAATTAGCGATTTTTTCATTTGATGTTGAGCTAAATTTTGTTGAAATGTAAAATTATGTTGAACTCCCAATACATTATTCTGCATTTGTGGTTTGAAGACTGGAGGTCATGGCATAATTCCATTGACCTGCATTGTATTGTGCATGTTCTGCACAGGTGCTGTAAATGCCAGGACCATTGACTGCGTCATCTCATTCTGTGCATTGGGAATCATGTTTTGCTGCATGGGGTTCAAGTCATCATTTGTGTTCCTTTTGTTTAAAATAAACATACAAGTTATTTTCCAGTGTCCTTCTTTAGCACAAATGTGACAAGATTCAGATTTCATTTGCATATTATTAGCATTATTATTGAAACCTTTACCTCAACCTCTGGAAGATTTCCTCTACTTCCTGGAGAACCCAAAAACTGCACTCCAGGAACGTGAAAATCAACCTGACCCCCTTTCTGAAGAGACTGAGCCTGTGCCAACATCAACTTTTCTAAAGTAGATTTCTTTTTCATTTCACAATAATCACTAAAATATTTTCATATGGAAGGATCTCATCCAACGATGTTGGTTGCCAACGCATCGCATTTTGCTGAATTTGTAAACTTAAATCCGGATGTGAACCCAACACAAAACTCAACATAAATCTTGGTGAACCCTCCTTTGTGGGGTCATCTATTACACTACATGGGCGGTAAATCTGCATTAATCTCTATGAATCTGGTTGAGCTGACTCATCTTCATTTTGTGTCGACCTCATAATTTTTGACCAGTTATCCCATTTTGCTGGAACCTTTCCCAATAACTACTCAATTACCTATGCATATGTTTGCATGACAATTGGTTAAAGCATGTAACGATGACCGTCTCTTCCTCTAGCCACTTTATCATGCTTTTACAGTCATTCCACAAATCCTTAAGCTGAATAACTAAAAATAAAATGTCAAAACCTTCCCAAAGTACATTTGAAACTGTCACAAAAAATCTGTCTCTGTGTACCACATTTTTTGGCTCATCCCTAAGTTTTGAAAAACACTTTGTAAAAGTCCAAAGGCCGTGTCTGCTTCAAGAGCCGTGCAAGTAAGCCACTCTAGGCACTTCCCTCTATGGGAATTCTCTTTCCACAATTGCAGATTCAGAATTACTCCTGCCTTTCTACATTCTACATTTTTGTGGCTTCTCAATCCAATCATCTCTGTGCTTTTTCACATTCTGTAAGTCTGAAAAAATCTATGATTTATCTAAAACTTGATTTTATTGTAAAAATATAATTCAAAAATCAATTTCTGTCACTCTCATTTATTAGATTCACAAACTCTTATTTTAGTTTGACTGACCCATTTATTCAGTCTTTCTCTCAAGCCTATGCATGGCAGGCACGCTTGAAAATTCAAACACCCTAATTCATCAAAAGTAAATTTTAGAATTTTCATGATGGTAAATATCGGTAGACACAAATTCTTAAAAATGCACTTTGTGATTCAGTGACATCCGAATCATCTTCCCTTTTGTCTCTTCTTCGGAATCACCCTTTCTCTCATCTGTATTTTAATTCTCTCTTTTGATTTATTTTCACTAGTAATTACAGGAATGCACCCACAGTTTCTAGCAATTCCTTTCGCCATCCCTTTTTGTGTAAATGAAATCTTGCATCCAGCCAATTATTGAAAACTTTCCCAATCTGACCTTTCAACATTTTCCTATGCTTTTTCCATTAGCAACACAATTCCATTAATTTAGTGCTTCAAACTGTATGTCTCAGATAGTCAAGCATCTTCACTTCATACTTACTTACTGTAGTAGTAACGGAATGTGACAGGGCACTAGGGGGACCTTGCACAGACTGTTCACTGCTCCGGACACCGGACACTGCTTCCGGTCAGCAGGGGTAGGGCAGAATGTACAAGACACACTCACATACAGCTGCAGGAAAAGAGGAGGGACTGGGACCTCCAGCCTCCATGTACCGATCTTGAACAACCACGGAAGAAGGAATCATCATTCAACACCTGCCTGTCTCTGAGTACTTCTTCCTGAGTAAGGAATGCAACATCAGATGACAAAGATGGGCAAGTATCTTAACTTCCAAATGAAGCGAAGCGCCAGCACAGCTGCATGGGACATAGATGATGTATAAACATGCCTGCGTCTTCATGGTGAGCAGCTTCATAATAAGGCCAGAAAATGACTTGGAGATAGGGCAGGTCATGTGAGCATGAACAAGGTTTAATTCAATAATAGGCGCTGGAGCACCCCTAGAAGCCTTAGCTGCTGCCCAAGGTGACTGGAAATAACGCACGATCTCACAAGACTTCGGGCCACCTCAGAGTCAGGCAAGGCCTATTCAAACTAATTGGAACAGGCCATTTAGAGACTCCAAAGAAAACAACAAGGGTGGCCATTTTGAAGTCAGGTGGGTACAAATTTCCCATAGGAGTGAAAAGAGATCACCATTCCAAGATCAGGCAACCCATCCTAACAGGGGCATTGGGCAGAATGAAGCCCCCTAAGAGCCCAACAAAAGAGGATGCAAGAAGCCGAAAGAGCTAGGATTGTTACCCTGTCTGAAGAAAACATTCCTAGCTCCATATTTTGATACTCTCTGACCTTTGTCCTCTCTGACTCTCAACCGAAGGGTGCCAGGTGGGAGAAATGGATCGGGTGTTTTGCGCATGCAAAAACCACTCGGATGAACAAGCCAGAGATTTGTTCCTCAATTTCGTAGGTGATGATGTAGAAGAATTACTTGTAACTTTCCCACCTGAGTTAATAACAACTTAAAAGGGTTTGATCAAATGTCTCACAGGCAGCTTTGAAACACAGCAAAACATTGACAATGAATGGTACACATTCAACACAGCATGTCAAAGCGCAGATGAATCCCTTGACGATTTCACGACCCGACTGCAGAAATTAGTGCCAATTTTCGCCATATTGCGAATTTAACAAATTTAATAATGAGGAAGTGATTAGACTATGTATTATTGAAGGGTCATATTCAACTTTTAAACAAAAATCATAAAGAAACATACACACTAGACAAAATACTGGCCATGGTGAGAACAGAGGCCTGAGCTACATCACACACAATCAATATGGAAAGTGGTAGAACAAGAATGCTAGAATACCTCCACTGCATGGCAGGAGGCAGCACTGAACATGGCAAAAAAATGTCACCACCGACTAAGAATGAGAGAACATGCTATTGTTGCGGACTGGCATACCCACATGTTGGCAATTGCCCGGCCTTAGGTCAGAGGTGCAAAGACAATCATTTTGCAAATGTATGTAGGGGCGGATTCATACAGCCAGAAAGGGGTCGGTACAACAGATCAAGGACCAATTTCAGTCATCATGCAAGACACATGGAAACATGCAATCGCAGGCTCTCTGCAGAATCAGATGCTGCCACAGTACGAGAAGCTAACAAATGCCGGCACCTCATGGTAGGAGGTGTGGCACCAGAAAGGCAATCAGAACACATTCAGGAAGTAGAGAAAAAAGACATCAAGAAAACAGTCAAGGTGGACCTTGGGATCGGAGGTCACATAGCACGATTTGTACTAGACAGTAGAGTGACATGCAACATAATGTGTGCATCAGAGTACAACAATATGAACCCCAAACCACAACTTTTCCATTCCAAAATTGTTGTATTCACAGTGGGTGCAAAACACCCTGTGATCAACTTAGGCAAATTCATGAAGACGCTCACATACAAGGAATCGTCAGTGCAGGGAGAGATACATGTCCTGGGAGGAGACATCTCAGCATCATGTTTGCAAAGCAACATTACGGCACAACTCATGGGACTTCTAACCATGACATGTTGTATGTCAGGGTATCAAACTATATTGAAGGACTACCCAGTGCTCTTCAATGGGCTGGTAAGTTAGAAGACACACAGATCGCCCTCCATATTAACAAAGCAATAGAACCTGTAGCTCAAAATCATCGCAGAGTTCCAGTGCACCTTCAACCATAGGGGGAAGAACTTAGGAGCTTACTAGAACAAGATATCATTGAGCCGGCTGAAGGTCCAACTCCATGGGTGTCTCACATTGTTGTGGTGCCAAAGAAACATACAAACAAATTATGCATCTGCATAGACAATGTGTTTACCGAACACAGCCATAGAAAGGGAAAGATACTCAGGTCCCCACGTGAATGGCATGATCAGCTGTCATGCAGCTTGCGTGTTCTCCTAACAAGACCTTTTCAAAGGATACCAGCAATTGGAACTTTACCCTCAGTCAGGCTATGTGACCACATTCTCCATATACCTGAGGCGGTTCCGCTAGAAATACCTCAGGTTTGGTGTGTCATCCGCAGCTGAAATCTTCCAAGAAATGAGCAGGAGGTTAATAAGCCCAATAAAAACTGAACTATAGCAGCGACATTTTGGTATTTGGCAGCACAAAAGAAGACTTGAAAAGAGGACTATGGGAGGTATGCAGCGAACTGAAACTCAATGAGGACAAATGTGAGCTGGAGAAGGAGGACACATTTTTTTCCCTGATGGGAATTCAGCTGTATCCAAGCAAAGTTGAAACTGCACGAGACAAGGGATCCAGTGGATGTTGCAAAAGTGAGGTAATTCCAAGGGCTAGCAAGCTACTGCGCTCATTACTTCCAATATTTTGACATCATGAGCACCCCACTTTGAGAACAAGGGCAACAGTTCATTTGAATTTTGAAAAGGCATTTGGAGACATCCAATATTATGTCACAGCTGTGGATCACCTTGCTTACTTCGACACTTCCCTGTGCCCTGAACACACAGTGGATGCTAGTCCGGTGGGGCTAGGAACCATTTTAGCACAATATGAGCCTGGTTGTGACTCCCAGAGGTACATTGTTGCACATGTATGAAGAAACCTAACGGAAGTGGAAGGAGTATACTCCCAACCAGAGACAGAGAGCCTAGCCATTGTGTGGGCATGTCGATATACGGGAAGCCATTAAAAATTGTGATAGACCACCAAGCATTGCTCAATACACCGGACACTGCTTTCGGTGAGCAGGGGCAAGGCAGGATGCATAAAACACACGCAGTGGCGGGGAGAAGAGGAGGGACTGGGACCTCCAGTATCCATGTACCAATCCCGACCAACCACAGAATAAAGAATCGTTATTCTACACTTGCCTGTTTCCGAGTACTTCTTCTTGAGCAAGGGATGTGACACTTATCATTTTGCGTAAAAAGTGCTCTTGCATCTACAGACAATTCCTAAACCATGAGCTGAGAGCATCTCATATGCGGGAGGTGAAAGCTGCTCTTCTGACAGTGTAGTTTTACACTTTGTTAAATTTGCACCCCAGGGATGTTTAATTCCTTCACAAACAATTAGCCTATTTAATTAGCCTTTTCCCTGTATGAACCACCAAACTGTTGTAATACATAAAGAGGGTCATTTGCAGAAAAGGACTATCTGAGTTTTTCATAGACTAAGTCCAAGACTATTTATGAACTTCCACATGAGCAACAACAGCGCACAATACCCTCACATATGTGAAATTACTACAGGACAGACAGCACCATTCCAATGCTTTGTCACAACACACATACACAGAAGCTGTCTCATGAAGACAGCTGTAGTAAAAACTTTACACACACATAAAAACTGATGTAATGCATGTTTATCTCACATAAGAACATAAACTCACACTCTCACATGGGCAGGAGCACCCAATGCAAGCAAAGCAATGGCACCAAAACACTTATATTACACAGAGAAGAAGTTGTACAGCACACACTCCATCGATATATGTTCTTCTCTAACACAAAACATTTACAGAATGGCAACATCAGTATATTTCACTCACCACAGCCCACACAGTTAGACTAAAGAACCAGAGCATCCCCCACATCATAATATGTGCCATCTCTGTGTTCCATGCACTTTATCAAAATAGCATCCTTCACTCCGCAGCAACTTCAAGTTGCAGAAATATGGCTAGTCTATAAGAACACTCTGCATCCTGTTAAAGACAGGCAACACACATCAATTGTGTTTTTCATTCTGCCAGAAAGTGGTGAGCTCTTAAATTGATGAGAGTTTTGAAAGTATTTCAATACAGATATGACATTTCAATCACATTCATGGCAGTCTTTGTTCAAACGTGCGTATAGCTGTGACCAAAGGAAACAGATTATGATTGTCTGCGCTATCAATATAATTTCCCTCTGCTGATATAAATATGCCTCAGTCTGTGACATTTGCAATCAATTCTGGACCTGGGAAAGGTCTTGGAGGACTCTCAGAGGCCGGCCGGCTGGTGTGGCCTGCTGTGTACTTTAAAAGACTGCTTTGCTGCACCTCAAGGACTGCTCTGTTTCCTGAAGCCGCCTCAAACCCTCAGAAGCCTGCCCTGCTGCTTCAGCCCAGAACTACTACAGTGACTCAAGGGGCTACCTGGTTGGCCTCCTTATCAGAGCCAAAACACACAAAGTACAGAGGGGTGAGAGGAAAAACCCTCTTCGACCTCCCGCTCGATAATCGAATATCACAAAAAGAAGAGGGATAAAAACAGGTTATGTGGAGATGAATACGTGTGTGGGGGATACACCAGTTTTGTAAAACTGCCCTCACACACAGCAAGCTGTGTCATGCTTCATCATAGGGCTGCTACTACACCTCCGCGCCAGCTAAATGCTGGAGGTGGAGCAATAGGGGAGGGGAAAAAAGACAATATAACACACAATGTAAAGTGGAACCAAAGG
The DNA here is from genome assembly GCF_964204655.1 of Triturus cristatus. Classification (NCBI taxonomy): domain Eukaryota; kingdom Metazoa; phylum Chordata; class Amphibia; order Caudata; family Salamandridae; genus Triturus; species Triturus cristatus. The sequence goes on from NC_140593.1 coordinate 281,534,460, forward strand.
TGAGCTAAAAGTGCAGAACCAGTGATAAACAGTGATATAAAACCGATACCGGGAAATCCTTATTCTAATTTTAATATTAGGTGCCCAGTACGGAATTTAACCGACCAAAAAATTGGGGTGGCAGGTTGGAGAGCTTATAATGAGATTCCAACCCCCCCCCACTCTGCATAGATGTCAACATGTTTCAGCCAGCACTAAATAATAACCCGGCTTTCCTCAGGACTTCTCACCACTATAGTTCATAGGTGTAGAACCTTCCTCCTCCCAATTTGGAAGATAAAAGGAAAAAACACCTCAAGTGAGGTCTCTCGCCTTTCGACCAAAGAAAGAAGGGCCCTTGATGAGCTTAAGAATAACAATGAGATTGTAAGAAAGCAGGTATACAAGGGTGGAGCAACTGTAGTATTGAGCAGAACTGCCTATGAAACAGAATGTCTGAGACTCCTTGCCGATAGAAGAAATTACAAGATACTAGGACAGGATCCTACTGAGGACATCAAAAAGGAAATCACATTAATGGTGGAAGAAGCCACTCAAAATGATTGGATGATAGAGAAAGAGGGAAGATTCCTCTGCCAATCCAAACCGGTGATCCCATATTTTTATATTCTCCCGAAAGTGCACAAACCAACTAGGCCCCGACCAGGGAGGTCGATTGTTTCGGGTATTGGGTCACTCTTGGAGCCATAGTCACAGTTTTGCGACTTCTTTTTCAAACCTATTGTACAATCGAGACCAGCGTATCTGAAAGATATGACAGAAGTTTTAAAACTATTGAATACTGTGGAATATGATCCCACAGAGGATTTCTTGATAGGTCTGGACGTGGAGTCCTTATATACTAACATACCTCAGATGGAAACAGTAAGGGTGGTTGAAGACATCTTGTATACTTTGGACTGAGAGCACAGCACGCCTAGACCCTTTATTCTACATTTGGCAGAGATAGCCATAACAAAAGATTTTTTTGAATTTCAGGGAACCTACTACCTCCAGACCCACGGGACCTCCATGGGAAGTGTTTTTGCTCCCAGCTTAGCAGGATTGTACATGTCGGCCTTTGAGGACCAGTACATTTACTCCCATGGAGGTCCTTGGTCCAATCATATAAAGGTCTGGAGGCGGTTTATTGATGATGTCCTTTTGATATGGAAGGGTAATAGGGAGTCTCTGGACGATTTTTTAAAGGGTTGAACAGTAGGAATCCCTTACTTCTCTTCACGCCTACTATCTCAAAGGATAGTTTGCCTTTTTTGGACTTGACCATTTTTTGTGAAGGCGGCTGTCTACGAACAAGAATGTTTCACAAGCCCATAGACAGAAACAGTGTATTGTCATTCAAAAGCTTCCACCCTAAATCCCTTAGGGAAAATCTCCCTGTAGGTCAATTCTTGCGACTTCGGCGCAATTGTTCAAGTCGCACAGATTTCAAGTTGGAAGCTGAGACCCTAGAAAAGAAACTTCTGCAAAGAGACTACCCCGCAAGAGTAGTGCGCAGGGCAAAGAAAAGAGCGTCCAACTGCCATCGTGAGGTGCTTCTTGAGTCAAATGAAAAAACACCTACTGAAAGAACTGTCTGTGTGACTACTTTCAACACAGCCACTAATGACATTCAGAAAACCATCTTACGGAACTGGAGAATTTTAAATTCTAAGGGACTTGTCTTTGAGAAGCACCTGATCTCATTTAAGAGGAGCCAGAATATCAAAGATATTCTGGTCCATACAAGACCTAGAATAACTAGAAACAGGCAAGAGGAAACAGCTGGAGAGAATCGGATAGGTTTCCTTCCCCCAGTCTCAAGGCATACAAGATGCGGGATGTGTGATGTTTGTCATCTTACAGCAAATACAAAAAGTATAGACTTAGGGCTACTCCATCCTTGGGAACAACGTAGTCACACGAATTGTAGTTCTGCCTATGTAATCTACTTGCTGAAATGTCCCTGTGATCTACTATACCTTGGTATGACGACCAGACGGGTCAAGATAAGGATCATGGAGCATAGGTCGACCTTCAGATGTCAACGGACAACAAGCAGATTGACTAACCATTTTAAAGAGAAGAAGCACTCGGCTGAGGACTTCTTCTGGACTGTGATAGGCAAACCTAACATCAACCTGAATAGTGGCTATCCAGAAAGAGCACTTTTCTTACATGAACAGAAATGGATTTATAGAGTCGGGAGCTCAACCAGGGGATTAAATGATGATATTCCCTGGAATAGTCTCCTGAATCCCTAGACTGTACTGGGTGGTATCCCTGCACTACGTTTTCACTGCATGATTGACGGTAGGGGCATGTGGAACCAATCTATACAGTCTGGCTCCACTTTAATAATATTGCTGTACTTCTCTACTGGGAGTTGTTGTATGCTGTATCCCTAAGTCATATAATATATATATATATATATATATATATATATATATATATATATATATATATATATATATATATATATATATCAATATTAATAAATGTAAGGGAGAATTTCTTTGCATAAATATATATAATAACATTTCTTTGCAGCGGCAGGTCTGGGGATTCGAACCGGGGACCTTTAGTTAAATGTGAGGGAAGGAGTAATCAACTCTCCTCACGCACTCTAGTGTTCCCTTATGACACCGATGCCTCTGATGAATCACGTGGGACGACGCCCCATGAGGGGCGTGGCTCGGACGTCCTCAAAAGTACCGAGGAAACACTGTTTTAGTATTCCACACGGCGGAGCAGGAGACACGATCTACGGTGGCGGACAGCTGACCTAGAAAGCAGTAAGCGGGACCTAGGGGCATTTAGAAGCAAAGCGCAGTTGGTTGCTAATATTGTTAAAACTGCATTGCGCCAATGGAGGGACACGTGATTGGGGTCTTGTGCACCTAATCTATACGGGGTGCTTTTCTCCATCAACAAAGGAAGTTTGTTAGTATCTCACAGGAGAAGTAATCGATCAAGGTTGTGTGGTAATCCCGGGACTGTTTTTCAATACTATAGTTGACCCGTATTTCATAACCAAGTTGGGCAATGGGGTAACCCCCGGAACAAGGGGAAGACATTCTCAATTTGCGATTAGCAATTAGAGAATCGCAAATTGAGAATGCTATTTCAAGGTTTGCAAGGGTGTCAAAAGGACACCCTGTTGCACCCCTGAAATAATCATGGGTGCCTATTTGGCGCACATACATGTTCTAAGGGCATGTATGTGCACCACATTGCACTTTGAAAATGCAAAGAAATGCATTTTTCAAAGAAATCGCACATTATCACCAACTTGAAGTTGGTGGTAATTTGCGATTCCTTAAGGCCAAATTGCACTTTTTCTGTGCTTCTTACATTGCATTTAAGGAATCACAATTTGTGATTTCTTAAATGCAATATAGGGAATTGCAAATTTTGCGATTCCTTATTTTACGAGGTAGTTTTTTATTAATACATACCACTAAGCCCAATTGCGATAGCAAACGCCGAAATTCTGCGAATTTTGGCGCAAATTGGAATGATACATATGGCCCTTAATCTCCTAACTAAAAAATTATTTTTCCGTCTGTAACATAACTGGTGATCATGTTAAGTACTCTGATACCTTCAGGTTGAGTTAGCACTGTAAAAAACTAAAAAATAAAGGTGGATATTTCATGTGGGTCAATGTCTGGGGATGTGGTTCACCGTTGTTTGGGACATCTTCCAGACTGAGGTTGCAAAGGGTTCAGTGATGAAGAGTTCTTCAGGTATGTGGTCATTTAGAAGTTCAGGAACATGTCAGTGGTTTATAGACAGACATATACTGATCAACTGGTATCTGGTGGTTACGTTGAGTGAAAAGATGCGAGTCAGTGACTGGGGCCTCAACAAACTAATAGAAAGAAAGATTTGACGGAGCCGCTGAGGTGCAAAAGAGGGGTGGGTAGAGGCAGTTTGGAGAAGGAGGCTATGGTGGTTTCAAAGTAGTGTGAAAGGGTGAGGTATGTGGCAAGGCAACATTAACTGTAGTTGATAAACTAGGACAGAGAATGGATGATGGAGGCATGGCATGCCAGAAGGAGTAATTTAGCAGTTTTAGGAGCAGAAGGAAAAGACCAGATTAGCAGAGAATTAAGATGTGTATTTGTAGCTTTACAAAAAATGGGAAGGCCTAAGATAAAGTCTAAGGTGCCGATCACGATCCGGTAAAAAATTCCCCCGTGCGACTCGTATCCGGTCTTTTTACCGTACGAATCGTACAAGTGCCGTACGAACTGGCAATCACGATTCGCATGGTAAAAAGTCCATACGACCCGCACCGGGAATCATTCCCCACACGTCCTCGGGTCGGAAAATGTGTCCGACACGTCCTCGGACGATTTACCTTACAAACGTAAAAATCCAAGTCCGACCGAGGAATCACGATCCATCCCGTGCGTCCGAGCCTACAACCGTATGGAAAAAACACCGTCCGCACCGAACACCAATAGCAACCATGGAGACATGTGCCCGCATACGCGCCCAACACTCCCCCCAGCCCCCGTACGTCCGACACGTACCCCCCGTATATGTATACCCCCACCCATCTAGGTACACCCCAGTACGTTCCAGTCGTACCCCCACCCCAGTACGTGTCGTACCACCGTCAATGTACACCCCCCCCCCCTGTACGTGTCGTACCACCGTCAATGTACACCCCCCCACCCCTGTACGTGTCGTACCACCGTCTATGTACACCCCAGTACGTTCCAGTCGTACCCCCACCCCAGTACGTGTCGTACCACCGTCAATGTACACCCCCCCACCCCTGTACGTGTCGAACCACCGTCAATGTACACCCCCCCACCCCTGTACGTGTCGTACCACCGTCTATGTACACCCCAGTACGTTCCAGTCGTACCCCCACCCCAGTACGTGTCGTACCACCGTCAATGTACACCCCCCCACCCCTGTACGTGTCGTACCACCGTCAATGTACACCCCCCCACCCCTGTACGTGTCGTACCACCGTCTATGTACACCCCAGTACGTTCCAGTCGTACCCCCACCCCAGTACGTGTCGTACCACCGTGAACCTACACCCCAGTACGTTCGAGCCCCACCCCCACCCCAGTACGTGTCATACCCCCGTGTACCTACACCCCAGTACGTGTCGTACCGACGTCAATGTACACCCCCCCACCCCTGTACGTGTCGTACCACCGTCCATGTACACCCCAGTACGTTTGAGTCGTACCCCCACCCCAGTACGTGTCGTACCACCGTCAATGTACACCCCCCCACCCCTGTACGTGTCGTACCACCGTCAATGTACACCCCCCCACCCCTGTACGTGTCGTATCACCGTCCATGTACACCCCAGTACGTTCCAGTCGTACCCCCACCCCAGTACGTGTCGTACCACCGTCAATGTACACCCCCCCACCCCTGTACGTGTCGTACCACCGTCAATGTACACCCCCCCACCCCTGTACGTGTCGTACCACCGTCAATGTACACCCCCCCACCCCTGTACGTGTCGTACCACCGTCTATGTACACCCCAGTACGTTCCAGTCGTACCCCCACCCCAGTACGTGTCGTACCACCGTCAATGTACACCCCCCCACCCCTGTACGTGTCGTACCACCGTCAATGTACACCCCCCACCCCTGTACGTGTCGTACCACCGTCAATGTACACCCCCCCACCCCTGTACGTGTACACCCCAGTACCGGGCATCATGGGACACTTCCGTGTGTTGGTGTCCGTGCCATGCCAGTGACGCTCACCCCAAGTGCGCAGTACGACATGCACACATGTCAACGGAGTCAAGGGCATGCCTGGCACACATTGCACCCTCACACAGTACACCTGTACACATCTCATCATACATCTGGTGCCTCCTCCACTCAGGAGGCATGTTCCACATCACAGCCTGTCACACCTGTGCCCCACACATGTAGTAATGCACAGACGATGCCTTGATGTCCATTCCTGGACAAGTATGTCCATCCATGGACAAGTATGTCCGCCCTATTCCTACCTGTGTGTCGACTATCACCACAGTGATGTGTACAAACCGGCGTACTGCTGCTAAGAGGGCCTGTGTATGTTCCCCAATCACTGTGGGAGTGCTGCCGTATGTGTACCCATCGTGATGGCGAGCGTACAGGCATTTGTACGGTCCGTACCACAACGAGTACGCATACGCGTGCAGACCCATAGTGATAGTGAGCGTACATGCGAGTGTACGGCCCTCTCACTATGGGTCTGCACGCGTATGCGTACACGTAGTGGTACGGACCGTACAAATGCCTGTACGCTCACTATCACTATGGTTCTGCACGCGTATGCGTACACGTAGTGGTACGGACCGTACCCTCGCATCTACGCTCACTATCACTATGGTTCTGCACGCGTATGCGTACACGTAGTGGTACGGACCGTACACTCGCATCTACGCTCACTATCACTATGGTTCTGCACGCGTATGCGTACACGTAGTGGTACGGACCGTACACTCGCATGTACGCTCACTATCACTACGGGTACACAGACCCATAGTGATAGTGAGCGTACAGGCATTTGTACGGTCCGTACCACAACGAGTACGCATACGCGTGCAGAACCATAGTGATTTTGAACGTAGGCATGCATGTACGGGCCGTTGCCATGCATTTGGGGTGCCCTAGGGCCCGGAAACGCACCGTACCTGTGTGTGATTCTCCTTATTACATAGGGGACAAGTATTAAGGCCTACATGCATGCTGGTTGTCATGGCGACCAGGTTCAAATTTCGATTTTGTTCTGGAAGGTGCACAGCAGAAGTCAGTTGGAATTCTTCTACTTTGTTGCAATGTGTTTGTGGGGCTGACATCATGCAGGAGAATGAAACCGATAGAGAACCCACAGACTGCTAGGTTTGAAGGGATTGGTGGAAACATAGGATGCAAATGTGAGTGACCAATCACTCTGTACTCCTGTGCATGAGACTGGGCAGAAGGCCACATATAAGGCAGCCAGGTCCCATGAGGGATTACTTGCCTGCACATCTTTGCATTTGTCGACCAAGCTGCTGCTACTGATTCCCTGGAACCATGTCAAGGGCTGTGGAGAGGACACAGCCATTCACCCTGGAGGAGAACATGGCTCTGCTGGATGTGATCCTCCCACAGTACCCCATGCTGTATGGGCGACCAGGGTATCAGGTGAGTGCATAGGCCACTGCCACAGACTGTCCCTATGTTGTGACTGTGTCTTCAGGCATTGTGACCCGGTGTGACACACATGCCATGTACTGTCGGGGGGGTACCAGGGGGGGGGTGCCTGATGTCTCCCAGCAGTGCCCTGAGACAGGAGGGGTGTGTGCAGAGTCCTCCCAGCAGTGCCCTGAGACAGGAGGTGTGTGTGCAGAGTCCTCCCAGCAGTGCCCTGAGACAGGAGGTGTGGGTGTGATGCACAGTGTGAGCCTTGATCATTGATTGTGACATTGCCATCATTCCACCTGAGTACCCACTATGGCACGTACTGCCTTTTCCCTCACCAGAGGATGATGTCCCTATGACAGAGGTGCAATGCGTTGGCTGCATTACATGCCATGTAGTAACCAGCTATTATGTTCACATATGTGTCTCTGTGACATGTGGCTGGTGTATTGATGTGGTGTCACTTGTACTTCCTCACAGGTAGGCGCCTCTGCCAAGGACAAGATCTGGCTGACCGCCGTCAGTGCCGTGAGGCGTGTGGATGGTCGGAGGCGGAGCCTGTCCCAGGTGAGGAAACGCTGGCAGGATATCCGGTGCTGGACGCGGAGGATTGCACGGCTCCTGCTGGGGGACTCACCTGAGAGCCACAAGAACCGCGGCCGCCGCCGTCTGACCCACCTCCACAGGCGTGTGCTGCCGGTGGTCTTTCCAGACCTGGAGAGGCGCTTACAGGCGATGCAGCAGGCGGAAGGGGGTAGGTACATGTGCGTTTGTTGTGTGTCACCGGCATTTGTAAGGGCACAGTGGCATTAATTCACTGGCAGGGTTTAAAGGTGCTGTGCCCATCCAGTTTGCCCAAGTGTAGCGCAGCGCCCCTGCCACCCTTCCCCTCCTTGCAATGTGTTCCCTGGTCTGTGTGTAGTCACTCCTTCACAAGGTAATGTAGGCTGGCGCTTTGTCCACGAGAACAATGACTGTAGCATCATGGGTGGTGGTGGTGGGTAACAGGTTGTGGGACCTTGCCTGTGAACTGTCAAGTTCACTGCATGTGGGTTCCATGTCAGTTGGCACTGATGCTGGCTCCAGACATGGGAGTTGGTCTCTCATGTGTCATGCCTTACAGCGCGCATGTCCTATGTAGTGGCCTGTGACATGATGTGCATGAGTGTGCGCTACGCATAGTGCAGGGATGGTGACGTGTGTAGCAGTCATTCCCATTCAGTAGCATGTAGTTGCGTGCCCAATACTGTCCCCTGGGGCACCTTATCCTCAGTGTTGTTTGTGTCATCATCAACGTGGACACTCTCACTGTCTACAGCGTAGGTTGTGCTCTGTGCCATTGTCCCCTGTCACCATGTATATAGACGTGCTATTATGTACAGGTGTCCACTGTGCAGCCTGACCTGATTGTCCCTCTTCATACTCACAGTTGCCAGTGCCTGTGTGTCTTGTTATACTCATCTGAGGATGGGCACTGGTACCTCATTATTTGTACAGGCGCACCTTTGCTGTTTTGCGTCCAATCTTGCCTTTTGCCTGCCACTGTGTTTATCACCCAGACTATGAGATGTTGGTGCCACCTGTGTCTCAGCAATTAGCATCGTGTGGGGGTTGCTTGGGGCGGGCAATGCCTATGTGTCAAATCCTGATTCCTAATTGCTGGGTCTGGACAGTGTGTGATGTTACTGGACACACACGCAAGGTGCAGTGACCGAGTTATGTTGGGCATGTTTGCAGCATTACCTATGCAGCATGTGTCTCAAGTTCATGGATATTGTCCCTGGTCATAGGTATTTTCACAAACGCTGTGTGGTGCAGAGGCAGTGCAGGATTGTCCCCAGGGCCTGGGTGCTATGTCAGACTCCGTTTCCTGTCATCAGCTATTGTCTCATGCTCTCCATGGTATTTCAGTGGCATGGTGGCTCAACCAACTGTGTTTCATGCCCTACATCGGTACCTTGTTTTGCAGATGTTAGGGATCTGCCTCTTCAGGCTATGCAATGTTGACTATGTAGATTGGACTCATGTGACAGATGTGTACAGGTGTCTGATTAATTTCTGTCTCTCCACCCTGCCCACAGCATCGTCGGGGGACACAGAGGGAGACATGGACACGGACCAGGCGGAGGGACCGAGCACCAGTGGCAGCCGTGACATCGGGGCTGGCACATCGAGTGGGACAGAGGCGGAGGATAGTGTGGCCGAGGACCTGTCGACTGGCACATCAGACTACGAAGCTGACAGGTCCGAGGAGGATGTCTCAGGGTTGGCGGAGGCTGCACCAGCAGCTGACAGTGGAACAACACCTGCCACCGCCCCCTCAGTTCCCACCAACCGCCTCCCACTTGCTCGTGTCCCTTCCCAGCGTGCCCGGTCACCGCATGTCTCCTTCCTGCCAGGCACCGCACCCCCTGCCCCTGTCTCCACTGCTGCCGCCAATGCTGAGTCTATGGACATCCAGCGGCAAATGCAGGTTGGTCAGGCTGCGATCCTGAATGTCCTCCATTCCCACGGGAAAACCCTCACCAACATCGAGGCATTCTTGGAGGGCATTCATTCTTTGCAGGCTGACCAACGCAACTTTCTGAGGTCCCTAGACTCCACACTGACTGCAGCAGTGGGTCTCCTGCAGCGCGACCTCCCCCCACCTACCCCTGCCCCATCCACACTTCCCACTTCCATGCCTGTCCCACGTACACCCAGACGTCGGCATGCACCCACCACAACAGACACAGGCACCACACCAGCAGGGAAGGTCCACCGCACTCCTCCTGACACGCACACACAGGGTGAGATAGGCACACCCACTGGGTCGGGGGGCAAACGTGTGACACGCAGCCAGAGTGGGAGTCCGCATTCCACACAATCCACTCCCTCCAAATCCCCTCCCCTCAGCTCTCCTGGCCACATCTCCCCCAAGGACTCCTTCATGGCCGCTCTGTCCCTGAGCCCCACAGTTACGCCACCACGCAAGCGGTCAAGGAAGTCCTCGGTCAGGGTGGTTGAGTCTCCCCCCCTGTCTCCACCCTCCCCCGGTGGCGCTGCAACCCATCCCTCTGAACCCCCCCCCTCCTTGGGGCCTGAGGTCACTTCGGGTGCAGGGGACTCCCTGGAGGACCTTGCTAAGGTGTGTAGTGCCATCCTGGCCTCCGCCTTTGGCCATGACACACCCCCTGTGGTTGAGTCCTCCATCCCTGCACCCACAACGCCGCCCCTTTGCCCTGATGTCCCTGCGGTGCCTGTTGCTTCCCCCCCCCTGATGCCCTCACCAGTATGGAAGACGATGGCATTTGACTGTGCAGGCAAGGTAGGGGACACACATCCCACTGTGTCCCCCATGCAGCTGGGAATAATTGACTGCCCTATGGCCTTTGTTGACTTTGAACTGCCGTTGATCCACGGACATTGTGCTCATGCTGATTAAAGCTTATTTTTTTTTTTCATTATCACACTCCTGCTATGGTGGTATTGGTGTTGGTGGGGCTGCTACATTGTTTTGGGTGGTGTTTAAGGCTTTGGGTGTGTGGGATTTGTAGTAGTGTTCTGCTCTTTGGGGCCACCCTAGGATCTGTGTGCCATCACAAGGTGTTGGCTAACTTCCTTAGGTCATGTCAGCAGTTACTGCATGGTTCAATTGTCCCAGGGTGTATTCCTTACTCTGTGTACCCAGTTTCTTCCCTGCAGGGTGTTCCCAATGTTTAGCGCAGAGCTGTGTGTACATGAGCTGTGTGTGTGACGGAGCCCTTCTACTTTGGCCATGCATGCATGGCCATGTCTCCACCTGCAACAATCGTGGCATCCTTGGTGATCACTGTACTTGTGTGTGGAGTCAGTTGACATGAGTTCATGGGGACATGTTCCCTTGTAGGCAGTATGGATGTGGGTAATTGTGGCATCACACACATGTGTTACACCCCTCCTGGGTGTGGACACTGCTGGGAGGACTCTGCACCCACCCCTCCTGGGTCTGGACACTGCTGGGAGGACTCTGCACACACCCCTCCTGGGTCTGGACACTGCTGGGAGGACTCTGCACACACCCCTCCTGTCTCTGGGCACTGCTGGGAGGACTCACCACCCACCCCTCCTGGGTCTGGACACTGCTGGGAGGACTCTGCACCCACCCCTCCTGTCTCTGGGCACTGCTGGGAGGACTCACCACCCACCCCTCCTGTCTCAGGGCACTGCTGGGAGGTCTCTGCACCCACCCCTCCTGGGTCTGGACACTGCTGGGAGGACTCTGCACACACCCCTCCTGTCTCTGGGCACTGCTGGGAGGACTCTGCACCCACCCCTCCTGTGTCAGGGCACTGCTGGGAGGACTCACCACCCACCCCTCCTGGGTCTGGACACTGCTGGGAGGACTCTGCACACACCCCTCCTGTCTCTGGGCACTGCTGGGAGGACTCACCACCCACCCCTCCTGGGTCTGGACACTGCTGGGAGGACTCTGCACCCACCCCTCCTGTCTCTGGGCACTGCTGGGAGGACTCACCACCCACCCCTCCTGTCTCAGGGCACTGCTGGGAGGTCTCTGCACCCACCCCTCCTGGGTCTGGACACTGCTGGGAGGACTCTGCACACACCCCTCCTGTCTCTGGGCACTGCTGGGAGGACTCTGCACCCACCCCTCCTGGGTCTGGACACTGCTGGGAGGACTCTGCACCCACCCCTCCTGTGTCAGGGCACTGCTGGGAGGACTCCACACCCACCCCTCCTGTCTCAGGGCACTGCTGGGAGGTCTCTGCACCCACCCCTCCTGTCTCAGGGCACTGCTGGGAGGACTCCACACCCACCCCTCCTGTGTCTGGGCACTGCTGGGAGGACTCTGCACACACCCCTCCTGTCTCTGGGCACTGCTGGGAGTGATGGGCACCCACCCCTCCTGTCTCAGGGCACTGCTGGGAGGTCTCTGCACCCACCCCTCCTGGGTCTGGACACTGCTGGGAGGACTCTGCACACACCCCTCCTGTCTCTGGGCACTGCTGGGAGGACTCTGCACCCACCCCTCCTGGGTCTGGACACTGCTGGGAGGACTCTGCACCCACCCCTCCTGTGTCAGGGCACTGCTGGGAGGACTCCACACCCACCCCTCCTGTCTCAGGGCACTGCTGGGAGGTCTCTGCACCCACCCCTCCTGTCTCAGGGCACTGCTGGGAGGACTCCACACCCACCCCTCCTGTGTCTGGGCACTGCTGGGAGGACTCTGCACACACCCCTCCTGTCTCTGGGCACTGCTGGGAGTGATGGGCACCCACCCCTCCTGTCTCAGGGCACTGCTGGGAGGACTCTGCACCCACCCCTCCTGTGTCAGGGCACTGCTGGGAGGACTCTGCACACACTCCTCCTGTCTCTGGGCACTGCTGGGAGTGATGGGCACCCACCCCTCCTGTCTCAGGGCACTGCTGGGAGGACTCCACACCCACCACTCCTGTCTCAGGGCACTGCTGGGTGGACTCTGCACACACACCTCCGATTACTGGATATGTGCGCTTGGCACATACACGGTGGGGTTACGCACACTGCATTAGAGGTAAGGGTACGTGTCTACTGACACTGGTGTGGTGGGGGTACGCTCCGTACGTCCGCGGGTGTGGGTACGGGTCGTACTTACACTGTTGGGCAGGGGGGTACGCTCCTTGCATTCATGGGTGGGGGTTCGAGTCGTACTTACACTGTTGGCATGGGGGGTACGCTCCATGCATACGCGGGTGGGGGTACGGGTCGTACTTACACTGTTGGGCAGGGGGGTACGCTCCTTGCATTCGCGGGTGGGGGTACGGGTCGTACTTACACTGTTGGGCTGGGGGTACGCTCCGTACGTCCGCGGGTGGGGGTACGGGTCGTACTTACACTGTTGGGCTGGGGGTACGCTCCGTGCGTCCGCGGGTGGGGGTACGGGTCGTACTTACACTGTTGGGCTGGGGGTACGCTCCGTGCATCCGCGGGTGGGGGTACGGGTCGTACTTACACTGTTGGGCTGGGGGTACGCTCCGTACGTCCGCGGGTGGGGGTACGGGTCGTACTTACACTGTTGGGCTGGGGGTACGCTCCGTACGTCCGCGGGTGGGGGTACGGGTCGTACTTACACTGTTGGGCAGGGGGGTACGCTCCTTGCATTCGCGGGTGGGGGTACGGGTCGTACTTACACTGTTGGGCTGGGGGTACGCTCCGTACGTCCGCGGGTGGGGGTACGGGTCGTACTTACACTGTTGGGCAGGGGGTACGCTCCTTGCATTCGCGGGTGGGGGTACGGGTCGTACTTACACTGTTGGGCTGGGGGTACGCTCCGTACGTCCGCGGGTGGGGGTACGGGTCGTACTTACACTGTTGGGCTGGGGGTACGCTCCGTACGTCCGCGGGTGGGGGTACGGGTCGTACTTACACTGTTGGGCTGGGGGTACGCTCCGTACGTCCGCGGGTGTGGGTACGGGTCGTACTTACACTGTTGGGCAGGGGGGTACGCTCCTTGCATTCGCGGGTGGGGGTACGGGTCGTACTTACACTGTTGGGCTGGGGGTACGCTCCGTACGTCCGCGGGTGGGGGTACGGGTCGTACTTGCACTGTTGGGCTGGGGGGTACGCTCCTTGCATACGGGGTGGGGGTAGGGTCCGTACATATCCGTCCCCACGCTATGTGATGTTTGTGCGGCCCGTACCCAGGCCTTTGCCACGTGGGTGCGATCCGTCCCGCCATTGTTGGGGTGACGTGTGTGGGCGTGGTCCGACTCGTACCCACGCTCTTCAGGCGTGGGTACGGGACGTACCTGTCTGGTTGTGTTGCCGGTTCGCGTGGTGACGGACTTCCGTTGTGGCGGTCGCTGGATTATCAGGACACGCCCCCACCCCCTCGTGGTGACCAGGGCATGGGTGTCAGGTATGTCCAGGCCATGTGTAGTGTGTCACTCATGTGGTTGTTTTGTGGCCTGCCCTGGTCGTGCCACCCCCACCCCACCCCACTTTCCCCCCTCCCTTAGTTATTCTGACCTTCTGCGGCGTCTGCGTCGTAACCTGTAGAGGAGGTGTACTGCTATGAGGGCAGGGATGACTCGTAGGTTCGGGTCCATGTCTGTCCGTCGCGTACTGGTACTCCTTGCTCGCGTCGTCCTGTCGCGTACGGGTCCTCCTTGATCGCGTCGTCCTGTCGCGTACGGGTCCTCCTTGGTGGCGTCGTCCTGTGTGTCCGTCACGTACTGGTCCTCCTTGTTCGCGTCGCCGTCTGTCCGTCGCGTACTGGTGGTCCTTGTTCGCGTCGTCCTGATTTCCCGGCAGTTTTTGGCTGCCGCAAAATATTCACCGTGCGGGGTGACGTCGGTGCGAATCGTGATTCCTGGGTCGTGAATGGCTGGCTGCGTGCGTCCCGACGTCAGGTCGGCGCTTTCCCGGATCGCATTGGTAGGTGTTTTTTGTTCGGTCGGTCTTTTTTACGATTCGTACGGTAATGGTGTACCCGTGCGAATCGTAATTCCATGTTTGTATATTTTGACGACCGGGTACGCGTCGGACGGAGAATATGCTCCGTCCGACGGTTCGTACCCGGTTTTTGCCGGATCGTGATCGGCACCTAAGTGTAATGTACCCTGGATGTAAAGCAAAGGCAGTATGTTTAGAGAGCTCATTTGAGAGAAGCAGTAAGGTGTTTGAATTGGGTTAGCAGGGCAAAAAGTGGTCAGGACTGAGGTGCAGAAGTGGGAAGGTAGTTGCAAGGCCTGTTATGTTGGTAGGGATCAGAGTGATAGAAGACCTTTATGGGTTGTTAGGAACATTCCGGGGTGAGTGTACTAGAGCACATAGGAAGAGAGGAGGAAGAATGAAGAAAAGGAGTGATTGTAGGATTGGAGTTAGTGAGATGGTGAAGACGAGGAGGGGGTAAGGATGGTTGAAGTTACAGGAAGAATGTTGTTGCGATTTGCCCTTTACAAATGGGTGGGTTTGAATGATTAAGAAGAAAAGAGAGCAATTAGGGTTGGTATAGGTGAAGAAGAGAGTGCAGAAGTGGCTGGTAGGGAGAAAGAATGGAAAGGACCTAGTAAGAGATAGCAGAGGCGTTAGAAGAGATAGAAGAAGCAGTGAATGGTCTGCAGTGGAAAGGTTATCAACAAGGTTAATGCACAACACCTTGTATATTGCCTAGTCTTTCTTGAAACACCATTGCAATACTTTATCCCTGATGAACCACTAAATGCCAAAACAAAAAGAGGTGCATTCTTCTTTAGTTCTTGAAAACATCTAATCATAACAGCCCTGACTTTTAGGATGATATCTTCTTATTTACAGTATAAAAAAAACTCAAGCATAGTATAGCCATCATAGAAATCACTATGATTTGAAGTAATTTAGTCCAAATTAAGTTCTGGCCCTTTATTTATTTTTGGTGCATGCTTACTACTTTATACTTATTGATCAGACTCCAATCAGAGTACAAAGACTTCTCACTAACCTGGGAGTACATGATGGCAATATTATCACCATATGAATTGTAAAAAGACAAAACTAAGGAGAACTGGAAGAAATAGGTATATCAAAAGTTATTCATAAGTACTATACCTATGTGGTTTAATGTTAAATTAATTTGATAGCTCAAGCAAATAAATTGGTGGACAGAGCCTAACAGATGTATCTTGGTGCATAGCTGTTTACAGCGGTAAAATCAACAAAACATTGAACATAATTGAAAGTAACCACCTTTGTCATTGGTTAAAGATATGTAAGGCTCTCAAGAAAGTACTACTTCACCTACAGTTATGTAGAACAGCTTCCAAGCAGATAAAGTTTTCCTTTACCACTCTAGAACCCAAAATAGTTAGAACCAGGCAAATGTACTACGGTATTGTTGACTCATTGTTAAGTCCACCCTCAATAAAAGTGGTTCTACTTTCTTCTCCAAATAATTATTTATAAATTATACTTTGAGGCATCATGATAAGGTATCCCAACAAGTAAAGAAATATTCATTAGGCAAGCATTACACACGCAATTCAGTTTCAGCTTTACTAACAATTTAGAGTGTTTTTTTTGTTCAAATATCTTTATTGCATATTGAAAGAGAAATACAATAGTAATACATTAACAATACACCAGTACAAAGTGAGATCTAAATATATTAACTCAGAAATGTTTTAAGGAAAGAAAGAATTCAATTATTTTAAAAAGGTAAGCTAGACGCCGCCATCCATATTAGTATGCAGGGGGAGTTCACAATTGGGGGCCTGTTGCGGGCCCCCAGGAAGGTGAGGGGGTGGGGGTGCATATGGGGGTACCTATGGCATGCACAATGCGGCAGGCACCGCACGGTGCCTGCCACTTTGTGCATGCAAATGCACAACATGCATTTTTACCATTGCGACGTGTGCTGCTGAAAGCACTGCCCGCCGCAATGTTAAAAATACGTGATGCGCCTGCCAGTGTGGCGGGCGCATCCTAATCTCCCGCACAAGACTGCCGCACATCTAGCGGGCGGTCCCATTTTCCGTCAGAATGTCCGCCCGCCATCCTATTGATGCCCCAAGTATCTTGTGAAATGTGTTTAAAAATGTCATCTGCAAAATGGTGAGACCATTTATCATAAGTAATCGTAGATTGTGAAGGGAGTGGAGTGGATAAGAATTTATAGATTTCAGACGCAGTATGACCTGAATGTAACCACATAGAACGGAGTGAAACAATACCTGAGTCCGTAGACAGGGATACTTTAGCAATTTTAACCTTTATCTTTAAGAAAGAACAATAATCCATATTACAAAGATGGTATTTCTCGGCTAAAAAAGAAAGTAAAGCGGATCATGATTAGAATCATACAGATCCTTCACTAATCTAATACCTTATGCATTAATCTTGTCTCATATAATACGTTGAAAATGGTCTAAATTAAGGTTAGATGCTGTTAGGAGAGAAGGGTTAGAGAAAGGAGTGCAAAGTTCCCTTTCAATATAAATCCAAGGGGGCACCAGTTGTAAATCCGGTAAGAACCAAAGGGCCACCTGAGATGCAAGGAAGGAGATCTGATATAAATTCCAATCTGGAAGCCTACAGCCCCACAACTCAGAAGTTTTCCTGAGGTTTTTGAAGGCCATTCCAGCTCTTTTATCACTCAATAAAAAATTTGAAGAAATTGAATCAAGCTCATGAAAGAAAGCAGAAGAAAGCTTTATAGGTAACATGGAGATACACAATTAATAATCGGTGTAATCATCATTTTGATAGTTTGTAATCTTCCCCACCAAGAAATATATTTAGGAGACCAGGAAGATAAAAGATCTTTAACCTTGGATAAGATTTGAGATTCATTAAAGGTAATAGTGTCCGATAAGTTCTTACAGAACCAAATTCCTAAGGGGCAGATTTATGTTAGACTTGCGCCACTTTTACGCCGCCGTTGCGTCACTTTTGTGACGCAGCGGCGGCGTAAACCCTGCGCCACGTTGTGCCCTATTTACATCGTGACACATCTATGGAGATGCGTCACGGTGTAAAGCCCTGCGCCACATTAAACCTGCGTCAGGTTTAATGTATGCAGGGTGGGCGTTCCAGCGGAAAAAGCCTCGGAAAAGTGACGCAGTGAAATCTGCAAGATTTCACTCAGTCACTTTTCCGACGCTGCTGCGTCAAAACCTTGCGCCTGCTTGAAGCAGGCGTAAGGCATGACGCAGCATGTAAGGTATGGGCAGTCCCTAAACATTGGTGGAGTTGCGTCGTGCTTGCGACACAACTCCAGCAATGCGCCGCCCTTACGCCATCAG
Source organism: Triturus cristatus (assembly GCF_964204655.1). Lineage (NCBI taxonomy): Eukaryota > Metazoa > Chordata > Amphibia > Caudata > Salamandridae > Triturus > Triturus cristatus. Next base: position 281,552,346 of record NC_140593.1, read on the forward strand.
ATGCGTCACGCATCTGTTTATCCTTGCGCCACGATGCGCTGCATTGTAAATGCGGCGCATCTGTGGTGGCGCAAGGGTAAACTTGCGTGACGCATCTTTCCTGGCGCATCCCTGCTGATTTGCAGGGATGCGCCAGGAAACATAAATCTGCCCCTAAGTATTTAACACAAGTCAATTGCCATTTAAAACCAGAATCACCCATGTGAGCAGGAAAACGAATGCATTAAGGGGAACATTTCTATGTTATCTTTATTAAGAGTGTACCCAGAGATTAGCGAAATATCACTTATGATATTAGATATAATGACGTCATCCGAATACGCGGCCGTTTTAAGCATGTATGAACCAAATTGAAACCCCTTAATACCCTGATTCAAATTGAGTAGACGAAGAAGCGGATCTATAGAAAGGAGAAAAAAAGGATAGAAAGAGGGCAACCTTGTCTAGTGCCCTGACGGAGATTAAAAATAGAAGATGTAGCGCCATTAATTCTGATATTTTCTTTTGGTTGTGCATAAAGAGTCATGACCCTATTAATAAAAGACATGCCAAGGTTATGGGATTCTAATACTGCCTGTAAAAAATGCCAAGAAACTTCATCAAAAGCCATTTCGGCGTTAAGGGCGTTCGTCGCCAATGGCAATACTGAAAGTTTAGCTTTTTCCAATATATGACAAAAGGTCCGAATGTTGTCCCTGGCAAGTCTCCCTTTTACAAAGCCTGTCTGGGAAACATGTATGAGATTAGGAATGTGACCCTCTAAGTGTTTAGCTAAGACCTTGGCAAAGATTTTAGCTTCCATATTTAATAATGAAATTGGACGATAATTTTTAGGATCAGCATGATCTTTACCATCTTTTGGTATAACAACAATAGTAGCTTCAGCAGCCGAGCCAGAAACCTTACCAGAAACAACATCATCATGAAAAATCCTCTTAAGATATTTGATAATTGAAGGAGTAAAAGTTTTACAAAAAACTATAGGAAAACCATCCAGTCCTGGAGCTTTTCCTGAGCGATTAGCCGTAATAGCCTGGATGATTTCCTCAACATCAATTGCTTTCCCTAATTCAATCTTGTCAGTATGGGAAATAGTATTAGTAGGAATTGATTGAAGAAACTGTTGACAGGTAGTCTTGGCAGATTGGTTTTTAAGAGTGTATAGTGTTTCATAAAAATCACGAAAGGCCCCAAGAATTTCTTGGGTATGGAATTTTCTTGAACCATTTTTATCATTAATATGAGAAATACGAGTCGTATTAACATTCGTGTTTTGATATTTTAACTTGACAGCCAATAATTTACCAGCTCTACACCGTAACAATAAATAACGAGACTTTTGGGCATGTGCACCAATATAAGCTCTTTTAGTGACTATAGAATTAAAATAATATTTCAGGTTTTTGCTATCCTGCAGAAGTTATCTATCGTTTGAATGTCTAAATAATTCTTCTTTGCATTTAATCTCATCCCCTATAGATTGAAAGGATTTTCCAATATCATTGTTCCTTTTGGCTATTTTTTTAATAACATGACCCCGAATAGTACATTTAAATGCATCCCACAAAACAATCGGGGAGTCTACTTAAGATTCCCGCTGCAGCTCCGTACAATTAACGATCTCTTGCTATTCCGGAAATCCTTAAAAACTTTCTTGTTTTAAATCTGTTGCCTTCCTGTGGTCTTGTGTTGGTTGTGTTGTAACTTGTCGCGCGCCAGGACGCCCCTTAGCTGGGGCAGCTGTGCGCGTAATAAATGTTATTAACATAACATAACATAACATTCATTATCTTTAAAGAAGTTTTCAATTTTCAGACTAAGATCCCTAACTTCATTATTATCTTCCAAAATTTCTGTATTGAGGCGCCAATTGCGAGGGCCTTTCGTATCTGTGAGATTAAGAATAGTTAAAGATACTGCCACATGATCAGAAACAACTATTGGCTGAATAGTAACATTTATAGTGTGTTTCTAAAGAGAGGCATCTACCAAAAGATAATCAATACGAGAAAAGCTCGAATGTGGCGAGGAGAAAAATGTGAAATCACTACCCGTAGGATTATGAAATCTCCATGCATCAACCAAATGATGAGACAAGCACATATTGAGTAATTGTTTATGTGATTCAGGGGGATGAAATTTAAACACAGAGGGGCATATTCACAAGGACTTATCTCCAATTTATCTCCACCTTAAAGCAACAAAAGTGGAGATAGATTTAACACCCAATTCACAAGCAGGTGCCAACTGCAGACATCGCCAGTATTCCTGCAATAACTGCCCCAAAATCTAACACCACGGCGGACACCACCAACTAACTCTAATGAGATGCAGAGTAGGCGTTCCCGTGCAAAAACACACGAAAAAACAACAACACCACTTCAACAACGAACTGACAGAACTGCGAAGCGAACCAAAAACAGGCGATAAGAATTTAACACATGCCTCAATAAGGTGTAAAGACGGATGCCTACCTGCAGTAGGCAACTGAGCCCCGCACACAGCCATACCCCAAAAAAAAAAACGACGCCATGGAGCTACTCATCATGCAGCTCGGAGCCCAAACAGGGCCACAACACCCACCGCCACCACCCCCAGGAATGCCACCCCCTCCGGACCCAGACCCGCACCCCGCCCGGACCACCACAGAGGCAGCGTAGAGTAAGACAGCAGACCTACCAAAAACGCACCACCCTCACAGATCTAAAGCCCGCGGAAGTCATTGGCCACTACAGGCTCAAAAGTACAACCATTCTCCGCATCATGACACACATCGTCCACAAGCTGACGGTCCCAACACAGCGGAGAACCAACATCCCACCTCAGACAAAGCTGCAGGCTGTGCTGCACCTGTTGGCCTCTGGGACATTCCAACCAACAACTGCCAGAGTCGGAGGAGTCTCACAGCCAGCCCTTTCAAAGTTCATCACACCTCTCTTGGATGCCATCCTCAGCTTCATACCTCAGTACCTTTACTTCCCCAACACTGAGCAGGAACAGGTGGAGACAAAGCAAGGCTTCTACGCCATACCCGTATTCCCGGCCATGTTGGGGGCAATTGACTGCACACATGTTCCACTTGTGCCCACTGTGGATACTGCACACCATTACCGTAACAGAAAGCACACACATTCCATCAATGTGCAGGCAATAGTGGACCACCAGGGAATCTTCACCAATGTCGACGCAAACCACCCAGGCAGTGTGCACGATTCCTTCATCTTCCGAGAGTCCATCATCAAACAGCGCTTCCAGGATGGGACATATGGAACGGGACTGCTCGTTGGGAAGTACCAAATCAACACACCACACATCACACAGCCACCAACGCACGAGGCACATCTTTGGGGATGCACACGTGACCAAGCCACATTCATGACCCTGCCCCATTCTCCCACAGGTCAGCGTCCCATGGCAGTGGGCCCGTGTCGGATGCTGTGCATCCGGGGTCACTGACCCTGTGCGACTCGAGTCATCCCCCTTGTGGTTCTGACATTGCATGTCTGAGTGCCTGATGACTGTTGGAGTTGTTGCAAGCACCAGCTACTCCCTGAGGGCTGGCTTACACTCACCCCACACACAGCCAGCACAGGCGTCACTGAATTGGTGGGCCTGCCATCACATCCTGCCGAACCAAGTATTGACTCTTTTCTCCCTGCACTGTCACAGGTGATAAAGGATAGGAGCTTCTTTTGAATGAGGTTCCCACGCACTTAGTGATAAGAAACAGCGTATTAATTCCACAACGAGCTGGGTGAGAATATTGACTTTTTGAGTGATGCACCGGTGATGTCGAGAAAATAATTAATGAAGTGGGCGTCCAGGTGATTTTGAGACCATCGGAGGATGGAGCCCTGTGTGCAGGGTTTTCGGAGTGGATACGTTAAGTTTCCTTACCCTTGTCCTGAGGAGGCCAAGAAGGAGTACGAGGCCGAAACGCGCACGCGTCGACAGTCTTTAACAAGAGGAGTCAGAACATAATTGATTATTCTTGATTAGTAAATGCACATTTATGATTTGTGATTTGGAGAGGGATTAGTACCTCGTGTGCTAAATTGACTACCTCATGAGTGGATCTCCTTTATTTAAGAGGCGACCATTGCTTTCTATTTTTGTAAAGGGTGTAGGAATCTAAGAATATAGTTTTGTGATGTGTATTTATTTGTATTGACATTCAGTTGTTTGAAAGAAGAAAACATTGAAGATTAAGATTCAGTATAACTAATAAGGAAACCAAAATGAAGATAACAAAACATTATTTTATAAAAAATGTGCTTGTGGTATGTGACTCTGTTTAATTAATATTTAAGAATTGACAACAGGACTGTGTACTGTGCATAAGTAATATAGAGTTCCTTAGATGCGAAAAGACAGATAATTGTTTCCTCCTTGCCAACTTGCTTTGATGTTGTGCCCTTGGATGATGACACCCCTTCGGGACCCAAACACACCCGCCCAGAGGCAGTACAATACGGCCCAAATACACACCAGGGGCATCGTTGAACGCACATTTGGCGTGTTGAAGTCACGTTTCAGGTGCCTGGACTGCACAGGTGGGAAGCTCCTGTACAGCCCAGACGTCGTGTGCAAGATGATCATTGCATGTTGTGTGTTGCACAACATCTGTGTTAGCACCAGGGCCCTATGGATCCCAGTTCCAGAGGTACCAGACAATGATGATGGTGATGGGGTTGGTGGCCCACATCCCACTGCAGATGCGGCAGAAATGGCCCGTAGGAGCTACATCACTGACACCTACTTCTCATGAGCTCGTCACATTGTGCCGTCCATGGAAATCATGGGACAGTAGTTGATGTCCAATTGCACCGCATGTGTGAATAAAACATATTTGCAGGTTACAGGTTGGAATTGTGCATTGTCATGTTACATATCCCTGGGGTTACAGATGTGATTTGCCTGGTTGTGCACATTTTCCGATCCAATTGTGTCCTGTGTGCAGTTGTGGAGGGGTTGCTATTTGTACCGGGATGTTGCCAATGTTGAGGTGCACTTATGCTTATGTGTGTATGCTGCACGGTGGGTATGTCGCTCCTACGGCTCTGATTTGTCTGCCACTGGTCTCTTTCATGCGGTGTGCCTGTCGTTTCTGTCCTTCCACGGTGCTTGGATGTTGGCTAACAAGCAGAGATCCAGAAAATTTTGGGATAGACCAATCTAGACACCAGAACCCCCTAGAGAGCCCAAACAGTAAATTAGTTTATTGCTCTCTCAAATCATTACGACATAAGTATCCGACTCTGCTCAGGACCATAGTAACAGCCAGAACTAGAGGAGCTAACCCGCTTGAGTTCCCAAAGATACACAAAATCGGACAACTTATTATTGTCATGTAAAAATTTATTATTTGTCTGTTTCAAGTATTTTTCCATGTTGTACGATATGTTACGAAGTCACTGTACAAATGTAAATATTCGTCACTGTTTTATGTATAGGACATGTGCATTATGAAATGAAGTAGTGTTCGTTCAGTTCCAAAATAACAAGAAAGTGTAACAATTGATTTATAAACCGCAGTCATTAAAAAGGCTAGCTGGGAAAAGAAATTTTGTGATCAATGGAGGTAAATGCATGCCAAAAAAATGGATGTTGTGGTGTGCATGTTGTCCTCTGCAGTTGGCCAGGGTGCATCCGTGGTCATCCGCTGTAGGTGTATTTTGTTCAGTGGCATTTTCAGTATGCTGTTCTTGTGCTTGTTCTCGTATTGCGCTGAGTTTGCTGCCCTCGCGCTGCTTATCTCTGCTTTCCTTATCACGGAAGGGCTCATCAGAGGTTTTCTGGTGTTGTGGTTTGTGTTTTTATCTCCGTTGGGGTGGTTGTATCGCAGACATTGTCCGTGGTGGCTGCAGACTATCGCATGGTACCGCCGTGTAGTGAATTCCATGTTGAAACAGGGTTATTTTCCTATGATGGGCTGCGATATTGAAAGTTGCGTTACGCTACTCTTGCGGTAGTTATCACACGTTCTTGTGAATAATATGCCCCAGAGTGTCTATCTAAAAAAGGATCAAAAGGAAGATTGAAATCCCCGCCAACTTTTGTTCTAGAATTCTGTGGAATATCAGAAAGTTTTTTGTGTATATTGCTGCAACAGAGAGGATCTTCAATATTAGGGGCATATAAATTCATAACATATAGATCTTCTGAACCATTACTCAAACGGGTAAGTGGCAATCTACCACTAGTGTCATGCTCAGCTGCAACAATAGATAAACCAGAACCTTTGGAAATAAGAGTAACCACCCAATTTTTTCACCAGAGGCCTCAGAACAAGTAACATCGAGAATCTAATCCTTCCTCATAAGCAGAGCCTCTTTGAATGCTATCTTAGTCTCTTGAAGTAGAACCACATCACCAAATACATTTTTACAGTAGTCTAAAATTGTGTTCCTTTTAACTGGATGATTCAAACCCCAAACATTAAGTGAAACTATTGTTAAGCCTGTCATAGTTATGAATAGAACAACATGATTGAGTACTGGTAAAGGGGGAAAAGGAAAGCCAAGAGATAGGTAAAAACTAACAAAAATGTAACATGAATCACAAAGTAAACTGAAGCAGGTGTCCCAGAATTAGGATAAAGAGAAAGGGAGGAAGTAAAGACTAGAAAGAAGAAAAGAAAGAGCAAAAGTACTCCAAAGAAAAATGGAGCCTTAAAAAAGTGTAACCCCTCCAGGGGATGTCTGTAATAGACAAATTGCATGGGGGAAATAACGTGGAGGAGCAACAACAGAGGCCATCAACCACGATGCCCGCGGCTCAACAATAAATATTTCATTAAGTGACAAAACAAATGCAATTACTACTGTTTTACTATACTGTCCTAATCCATCAATAAGAATGAATAATGCAAGTTCAAAAAATCTAACATATTTCAGCATTGGCAAGCATATATCATATCATAAATAGAGAAGTGAGGTTATGTTAACAGATACATATCAATCTAGGGTATTATAAATGACAATATTAGGCAATATACATATCAATTTATGGTAAAATAAATAATAATATGAGGTGTTATAAATAACAATCTAAGGCAATATAAATAACAATATAATACATTATAAATATCAATCTAAGGTAATATAAACTGGTCTATCAAGGTAATATAACTAGTATATAAAGAGAAAAATCACAAAATATAAAATGGAAACTAACTAGTCACTTCTAAATTGATGGGAGTCAGGAACAGATTCATATAATTAGAGTATTTTAGAAACTAAGAATTAATAGAGTATTTAACATTAGATGCAATTCAGAATTCAGAATAAATATACAATAAAAGAAAAAGAGTCAAATTGGCAAATAAGTAGATACATTAAAAATTGGGTATATAGAACAAAAATCAACAGCATAATATTAACATTTCAATAATGAACAATAACACAGATAAATAAAATAAACACACATAAATACGTTATCGTCAACTTAGAATACTAATAAGAAATAAAAAGTCAAACAGAAAATAGGATAAACGAGCCAAATAGGAAAAACGTGTAGAAGGTAGACTAAAGAAAAGAAAAGAAAAAAGATATGGAAAATAGAAAAAAAGATACTTACTTTTATCATAAGAATAATGAGAAAGAAAGGTAGTGAAAAGTCCAATTATAGAGTGTTAGCACACCAATGAGATTTCATATTTATGGACTAAGTAAAATGCACAACTATTATAACATTGGCGACAAAAAAAGACATGAATTAATAAATCTATTAAAGGAGAATACCGTCTAAAAGGACTACAGACAAAAGGAGGAACCGAGTAGGGAGCAAGAATGACATTTGGAATAAGCCAAAGAAATAAAACACAAGGAGATAAAAAAGATAAGTATAAGTAAGAAAAATAGAAACACATTGACAGTCGTATAATTAACAATAGAGCTCCGGAGTAGCCCCAAAAAATTGGTTCAACCAACCTATACCTAACCTGTAAGGAATGTAATCCCATATAACATTCACAATAGTATAACAAACCGTATTAGCCTGTAAAAAGGAAAATCAGTTAAAAAAGAATAACCAATGTAATACGAACTACATTTCAATGCGTAATTACCAATTCAAGGAAGAACACAGAAGAGCAGTAGTTACCGTACATTTTGTGACAAGGCAAAAAAAGCAGAGAACCATCATGTGTAATAAATAAATGAGAAACAGTAGACACAGACAACTCAATAGATGTAGATCATTAAGGGCGAGAAGCACCTGGAAGAGAGTCTGAGTCCATCTGCAATTCAGATTGATTATCCAAAAAAGATGAGAGATCCGAAGGTTCATATAATATATCTGTGGACGACCTTTGAATGTTATTCTGAATCTTGAGGGACCAGCAAAGGAAAATAGAATATGCATATAAATGAGTCTCTTGCGTAGATTCTGGAAACGCTTACGACGAATTACAGTGTCTCCGGCAAAGTCTTGTGATATTGATATTTTATGGACTTCCCACTGTATTATTTTAATCTTCCTCATTTGTGCCAGAATTTGCTCAGTATGTTGGTGACACAAAGGTTTAAAGATCAAAGGTCTTGGAGAAGACTTGTTTTAGGTTTAAAAGTTGGAACTCTATTAGCATATTCTATCTAAAAATCCTTGTGAAACGAGATATTCAGAACATTTGGGATCCAAGTAAGCAAGAAGTTAATCACTGAAGGAGCAGTTTTCTCACAATCTTCTGGCAAACCAAAAATATGCAGATTACTTCTGTGATTCCGATCCTTCTCTTCAGTCAGGTCCCTTCTTATTGAAACCATGGAACGCTCCAAACTTTGGATGTGTTTAGTTTGTTTGTTTGTGAAGTCTTCAACATTACTTATTCTCGTTTCAGCATTAGATACACGTAATGAAAGGTTTTTCAAGTCATTATGAAGTGCTTCCACTTCCACCTGAAGCAGATCTGTATTTGTTTTGGTACTCTGAGCTATGTCATGAACCGTATTAAGTTTAAGTAGTATAGCTTCTAACGTTGAGTCAGGACTGCCTTTAGCTGGAGAGTCCGTGGTAGGTGAGGTCTGTTTGGATCTTTCTAAATTCCCTTTGGAATCTCTGTCTTTAGAGGCCACCCCCATGCCTTCCGCCATTGAAGAAATTCGTAGTGACCATGATCAAATAATGTACTGTGCGTAGAAAATTCCAACCGAATATTATGAGACACAAGCCCAGAACGACGTAGGAATCATCATTAAAGCATTAATGCCAAAGGTGAAGAAGCCAACATTTCTGAGACCATGTGTTAAGAATCCTGCACACAAATGTGGCTTATACACAGGGTTAGAACCTTACACAGAAGGTATGTATGTTCCCCAAGGAAGGTACTGACAGCAGTGGTTATATTATAAATCAATATACTAAGCACTATGACCTATATTTTGAGATGTTGCATTCAGGACCTCTTAGTCAGAACAAAAACTAAGCCTTCATGAGGAGTTCAGACAGCAGATCCAATACTCATAGTGTGACGTAGCTGCAGCAATATGCACCAATAAAGAGCAATGTCACATTCGAAATACTTCATGGATAGTAGCTCATTAACATTAATTCATATCGCAAGGAAAAAATTGGAGTTTTCCATAAGGAATTATTTCATGCGATAAAGTTCCTGTCAGTACCCAATCTGATAGAAACTTCTAGTACTGAAAGATGCAAATTCCAGGGTCAGTGGTCTAATATATAAAGTGGTTGCACACTGTACCTCCTATTAGCATGGAAAGAAGATTCTGTGTAAGGCACTCACGGTTAGTTCCAATTCTTAACTTTGTGTCATGACGAAGTTGCACTAGCGGGTGCCATTACGCGGGTCCGCCGGAGAAAGATTGTCTCACAGACAGTATTATCTGTCAAAACAGCTCATAGCAAAAACAAAAAGCTGCCCACAGGGCTCACGAGATGTTCTGCCACTGTCTGATATCCAAAAGGTGACCAAAAATCACCCAAACCGCATCGGAGCTCAAGCGTCTGCACCGGTGATGACGCGGAGCTCAGAAGTGTGCGGACATCTTTGATGCGCGCTAAGCCACGTCCCCTAAAAATTTAGAGTGTTAATGTAAAATAAGGTAATAAATTGGCCACTTGCGTTATGGCCAAAAGGTTACTTGTACAATCTAGTGAGTGCAAGAGTATGTCACGGCTTCATGAAGCTTGACTAATTATGAATCACCTGTTAAATGGGCCAATATTTCTCCACCCTCCAGTTAACAAATATATGCTGTACTGGTAGGTCTGTGGGAGGGAAAAGTCCAGCTAATAGTGAGCTGGGGTCTTGGGATCCACTAAGAAATGAGGAATGATTCAGGAAAGGGAAGGTTGAGCAGCCATTCCTCAAGTAATTCATAATTTCCCCTCTGCCTTTCAAATGGAAATTAGCTGAAATCTCTGGATCTTATTTACAAACTGCATTTTGTAGTATGTTTAGTAGTACTACATAAGTACTACTCATTTATGATAAAATGATATTCACAAACCTATGGGTGAAGGTCCCAATTCTGCCTCTACTATCTTTTCTGTGCAGAGATCTCCACCTTAATTGCGGAGTCTCTGCACACGTATACAAACATTTTTGTAGTAAATGCGGGAAGGACCAGGAAGTGCCTGCAATGGGAATGTTTACAACTAACTGGGAGGGCTTTAGGGAGTTGTAAGGAGGGGTTTAGAGAAGGCTGGGGAGAAATGTATTTATTTATTTTATTTTTAAGGTTTTATATAGCGCGGGCAAGACACTTGCGGGTATCAGAGCGCTTTACAACAAATAAAGGAAATAGAGGAAATAGACATATACATACAAAACATTATTGATTGTATTAGTCCAAACAATGGTAGCTGTTCCAGCATAGCAAATATCTCCAAGCCTGCATCTAATAGTTCAAGTGAATTTGGCCAGGAGAATCGATTTCACTTCATTTTTAAAGAATGCCGCTTGAGGGTTCTGTCTTGTTTTTGGGGGTAAGGCATTCCAAATCCTAGGGGCCATTCCTGAGAAGGAGCAGTTATAAGTTTGCTTCTTGGTTAATCGTTGTGGTTTCAGTAGAAGGTTATAAGAACTCCTGTTGATTCTGTTACCACCGGATGGTACTAATTTCTCTGCAAGGTATCGTGGGGTTTTGTGATGCAGTGCCTTGTGTGTCATACAGGCGATTTTCAAATAGATTCTGGCATTAAAGGGTAGCCAGTTAAGGGCACACAGGTCTCGGGAGATGTGACAGTTTCTTTTGGAGCCTATGATTAGTCTGGCGGCTGCATTGATTGATGCTCTTAGTGGGGCTGTTGTTGATCTGGGAAGGCTGCAGAGAGCGACACTCCCATATTCCACTCTGGGGATTACTAGAGTTTGGACTGCCTGTTTAAAGTCATTTGCTGGTATGAAGGGTTTCAGTTTTCTTAAGGTGTTCATTTGAAAGTGTGCTCCTTTAGTTGCTGTGCTGATGTGCTTCTGCATATTTAGATTATTATCCAGAGTTATTCCTAGCGATTTGGCAGAATCAATCATGAGCGATTGGCCGTCCAGTGCTGTTGAGTGCTTCATCCATTCCATGATGGTGGTTGTTTGGCTGGGGAGGGTTAATAGGAGGAATTCTGTTTTTAGGCTGTCTAATTTTAAGTGGTTATTTGCCTGCCAGTTCTGCGTTTTTTGGAGCATTGAGTTGAGGGACTTGATGTCCTCAAGTGAGTGGACCTTAATGTAGAGTTGTGTGTCATCTGCATACATGTGGTATTGGACCTTTGATGAGTTGAGGAGCCCGGTAAGTGGTTCCATAAACAATTTGAAGAGTGTCGGGAGAGGGAAGATCCTTGGGGTACTCCTAAACTGACTGGAGTGGGTTTGAATAAAGATTGATTGCTCTTGAATATTTGTGTTCTGTTTTGAAAGAAGGAAGTGAACTAGTTGAGAACTGTTCGCTATAGTCCCATTCTATGTTTCAGGAGGTCTAATAAATTGTCGTGCTTGACGGTGTCGAAGACGGAGGATAGGTCCAGCAGGATTAGTAAACAGGCTTTGTTTTGGTCCAGTATTTTTAATGCGTCGTCTATTATGTGGGTCATGGCAGATTCGGTACTGTGCCCTGATCGAAAGCCAGATTGGAATTTATCGAGTGATCAATGTGGTAGGTAAGTTGCGTGTGAACAAATTTTTCTAATAATTTGGCCTGTGTAGGGATGTTGGATATAGGGCGATAGTTATTTAGTTTTGCTGGGTCAGCCGATAGTTTATTTAATATGGGAGGGGTCGGTGAGGGCTAATAGGTCATTCAGTAGGTCTGTCTTTATGTTTTCAGTTTTTGTTGAGAAATAGGACGCGAATGCCTCGCAGTTGGGGAGTGTTTCTGGATTAACTTGAGGTAAGAGGGAGACACCCTTAGATTGTGCTTTGATTATTTCGGAAAGTCTTTTGGGGCGATTCTTGGATTGGTCCAATTGATTAATAATGAAGTCGATTTTTTAACATCTGATTTTTCTGTAATAGGCGTTTCTCATGCTTCTGAGTAATTTGAGGTGAATAGAGGAAGGTGCTGCTCTCCATTGACTTTCAATTGTTCTTAGTGCTCTTCTGTCTGCATTTAATCTGCCATCATACCATGAGATTGAGTCTTGATTGGAGAAGCTTTTTCAATTGTAGTGGAGCTATATTGTCTAATAACATGTTCATAGATTGGATGTCATTGAAAAGGTAGTCAGTTCTAAAGTTCAAAAACTTTTTTCTTTTGTTCCCAAACCGGAGTACAATTTAAATTACTCTGAATACCAAGCCTTCAAACAACTGGCTAACAACCCTGAGGTGACCATTAAACCCGCTGATAAGGGCGGAGGTATTGTGGTATTGGACAGTTCAGCCTATACACAACAAATTGAGGCTATGCTTAACATCCCTGAACATTACACTAAATCTAGGTCATATCCAGAACAAAGAATTAAAGCTGACATCCTGGACATTACCCAAAGAGCACTCGACAGAGGCTCATTGTGCATACAAGAATTTAATTATCTTAATGCAGAATTCCACCGAATACCTATCCTATATGGGGTGCCCAAAATACACAAGAACCTTTTCTCTCCTCCGTTCAGACCCATAATATCCACCATTGGGTCTCTAACTGAGCCCCTGTCCAAATATGTGGACATTTTCCTTCAACCTCTGGTCTCTAACCTCCGAGGATATATAAAAGACACGGGACACCTCATTAGTGAAATTGAGGGCACTCAGTTTAACATCCATACAGACTTCTTGGTGTCCATGGACATCGAAGCCCTCTACACCAACATCCCGCAATTAGGGGCTTTGGAAGCAGTTAAACATACCCTCGATAATAGCAACAACCCTGTTGATCGGCTATTCCTGCTGGAATGTTTAGCTATTGTACTGAAAGAAAATTACTTTGAATTTAACTGACAAATCTTTAAACAGATACAAGGAGTCAGTATGGGTGCAGCTTGTGCACAAAATGTAGCCAACATTTACATGGGAGAATTTGAGAATAAGTTCATTTTATAATGAGATAGCTCCATTCAGTGAAAACATCAAAAGCTGGCATCGATTTATTGATGACATCTTTTTTATCTGGAGAGGCCCGGAAGAACAACTCCATGAATTAATCTTGTGGATCAATCTTTGTGATGTCCATCTCAAATTTAGTCCCAATATAAGTAAGTCCAAAATTGAATTTCTAGATATCTGGATACAAATTGTTGACGAAAAAATTGAGGTTAGTCTTTATACCAAGCCCACTGCCAAAAATACCCTACTTCAATACTCAAGCTTCCATCCTCGTAGCCAAAAGGACAACATCCCCTTCAGCCAATTTTTACGCCTACGTAGGAACTGTACCACTCTATTAAACTACGACATGCATGCAGAAGAACTCAAACAAAAATTTGCTAATAGGGGTTATCCCCTTAAATTGATCAAGGATGCCTATAAAAGAGCAAAATACTATGACAGAACAGTATTGTTGCAGACTAAAGAAACTAAAAATGAGGAAAAACTGGTTTGTGTTACCACCCACTCCAATATTGACCACAAGATTAGACAGATCATTAATAATGAGTGGCATATCTTGAATTCGGATGACTCTAAAAAGACTCTTTCTAAACCTATTTTTGCGTTTAGACGCAACAAAAATCTAAGGAACTCTTTGGTTAAGTCCAAAGTATCTACCGTCAATTCTTTTGTCCAGAAATCTATCACTGGTACTAGACCTATTAGTGGTACACACAAATGTGGCTGCTGTCACGCATGCCAGTTTGCCATTGTGACCAACGAATTAATTTGGGATAAACGGACCTTTTCATTTAAAGACATGACCAATTGCCGCACCCGACATGTGGTCTACCTTATCCTCTGTCCTTGTGACAAAGGATACGTAGGTGAAACCAGCAGAGAATTTCGCGTTCGCTTTAGCGAACACAAGTCAGCTATTCTCAATAAACGTGAAGGGGCACCATAGGTTGCTCATTGGATTGAGAAACAACACACGATTTCTGACCTCCGGTGGCTAATTTTGGAACATGTACATCCACCCAACAATTCTAATGTGGATGCACTTAGACGCAAAAGGGAGGTTTTCTGGATATATACACTTCGGACACAAGAAAAAGGCCTTAATGAACATCTTCCTTGGGAAAATGCGATCATATAGACACAATTTTTCCAACTATGTAGCAACCACATGGAAAATATGTATATGTTTTCCTTATCTCGGTTGCTGAACAATAATAAGATTTGTGTTTATTCTGCATGATGTCTTAACCTTGCCATTGGGCTACATGCCGCGTCCTATTTAATTCTTTAAATATCTAATTCTTTAAATATTTCTTCATATAGATACCCTTATATGTGCGTTTCGAACAGTATTATCTACATCGTTATTTAATACAACTATTCACGCATTTATTTGTGTACCTTGGTTAATTACTTGTGACCACTTTCCTAGCTCCCCCATTGGTAACGTTTACCAATCCTGCTCAGTGGTTCCTTCATTTCTAAGCCGTTCGCCACCTTACGCAGTGAAACCTTGCATTCTAGTCCGGTTTCCATTTCACTTCAAGCCTATATCCCCTTTGACACTTTGAGTCCCTTTTCAGTGCCCATGACTGGGTCACGCCACTTCCTGATTGTTCCATATAAGGAAGACGCCAGACTCCATATCGTTCTACGCTGAGCAGTTGGACCGTGGATACTGATCGCTTGCAATTCTTGGTAAGGGTTATATCGGCGTGGTTATAAGTCGTTTGTTCATTCTTTAAACCATGCTCACGCCGTTATCTTTCGTGCAGTTTATTTACACTATGTGTGTCTTTTTTTAGATAGCCTGAATGGTTCGCATTTTCTACGCTGAGTACCCAACCTACATTTTTAAGACACAAGCCTGTGTAATGACTGAATATTAATCTATCCAGGTACACAATATGCCTATTGTTAAGTAACACGAGGCTATGACTTGTACTTATACCTCTACCTTCTCAATATTTTGATATAGCCTGTTTTTTGTATACTTTCAGGCTATCCCTAACGGCGTAATTAACTATACTGATCTCCTTTTACACCACTACGGGTCCATACATTTTTCTTGGCCTTACCGGTTTTAAACCATCGCCTTGGACACAGCTATTACGCTATGTGAACTCTTAGTTGGGTAAGTAGCTGGGATGGTACTTCATAACCTCTAGTTCTCCCAGTACATCGCGTCATTCTAATACAACCTGTTTTCTGCATACTTTCAGGTTATCTTTAACTACGTGACTATCTTTATCGATTTCCATGATTACCATTACGGGTCCGCATATTTTACTTGGATATTTCCCTGACCGGCTTTAAAATTGACCGGTTCGGATGCTGTTACCATGCTCTGTGATATCTCAGTTTGGTAAGTGGTGGATCTGTATTCTATAACCCTAAGTCCTCCTAGCATAACGTGTCATTCTCGTATCACTGATAGAACATATTTCGATAGATAATCATGCTTCCAGTCCCAGTCTGACTCTAAGAATGACACACGTTTGGTGAGGATTCCAGTTAAACATTCCGTTAGACATAAGTTTTCTTATCATCGTAGTAGCGGTCATAGATTGGGTTGATAATTCTTCCTTTCAACTAAATGCCCCCGTTCTATGTTCATTGACACTTTGGTCCACTTTTGGGAGTTTCCTTTATTTCCACACTCCATTAACTTTACCATAGATTCAGTTATCTACTATATTCTTAGATTTCGCAAGGGTCATTGTTTCTTCTCTTTCTATTTTTAGTTCTTTTCTAAACATTTACACAAAGATCGAAGTTGCTGTCCATCTGGTATCCTCTTGTTAAAGAGTTTTCCCTGACAAGTATGTGTTTATATATTTTTCCTTCAAAATTCTTTCCATTATGGTGATTGGTACTTGGTTTTTTACTTTTATTTTCTCACACTTTCTTGGGTGACCGTTTTTACCACGGGTCTATATATAGCTCCTTTACTCTCTTTATAGCTCCTGCCCTCATAAAAACTGAAAATATAAATTAGTATTATATGTACTTATTGCGGTTCTTTATACCCACAGACCAACGGCTGTCAATACTGAATCTGTACTTTACCTTATGAGGTTGGACATCAAATTAGGCCTTGAAGCCTTGGTTCTCTGAAAGACCACTCAAATAAGCCCTGAAGAAGGAGCCTGTAAAAACCATATAGGAGCTCCGAAACGCGCGTTGGCGCTGGTCTTATGTTCAAACTTCATAACCTATGGTTTTAATTATCATGTCATTGTGTTCTTTTTGTGTATTTTCAGGTTTACTGTCTCAATTTTTTGCTTTTTATGTTGTATATATGTCTCTTATTCATGTCATGGTTGTATATTGTTGAAAACAAGTTACAATTGTGTTTTATTATTGTGATACAACATACACTTTATGCATTAATATACAGATTTAAATGTATATTCTTTCTGAAAAAATGAAAAAAATGGGAAAAAAACTTAGCTAATAAATGAATTAATACAGTTTTGTACACCGTTGACTGTGGGTTCTACTTTATCTTATGGACATATTGCCTTTTAGACAAGTGTAGGAAGTCCTGTTCTATGTATAGTTCTTTTCCCTGATCTCTCCCTCACATATTTACAAATTCAGGGTCCCTCTACTGTAGTCTATTGCTATATTGTCTAATAACATGTTCATAGATTGGAAGTAGTGATTAGTCAGATCGTGTACGTCATGTAAACTGTAAGGTGGGGGCGTTAGGATAGGGCTAGCGGTTGCAAGTGAGATAGGATTGACGTTTTTTAGGTTTCGCTTCCAGATTTTCGTTCTCTTGGGTTGGACATAGAGTAGTTTAACTGATTCATTGATATGGAAAGTGATGATGTGATGGTCAGACCAGTCACGTGGGAGGATTGATTCCAGCTGGGTGGAGTCCACTTTGGAGATTACTAGATCTAGGGTTGAGCCTTTTTCATGTGTGGGGCTGTCACAAATTTGGGATAGGTTAAGTTCAGTCAAGAAAGCTTTGAGGCTATTTCAGGATCGTCAGGGTCATTCCAGTGGAAGTTGAAGTCCCCTATGAATATCTGCGTGTTCTTGTGTCCGGCATTTGTGGCTAGGATATCCATTATGTATTCAATAAGGTAACTAGTCACAATATCGAAAAAAAATATCAACTGGACAGAATATCAAGTTTTTGGTATCGGATGGACAGAATATCGAATTGCAAACATATAGTGGTGCAGAATATCGAAATGCAGGTAAGAAATATCGAGTTCCACAATATCAAAGTTAGTAATATCGATTTTTTTGTGTATTTTAATTGTTATTATATTTGTTAAAAGTATGTATTATTTTTGTAATGTATGTTTGAATTTTGTAAAAGTAATGAATTTTATGTTAATTAATTTTTGTGTAATTTAATTCCCTAGCGGATTGTGAGTCTATAGGTTAATAGGGTGGGAAGCAATTTAATTATAATATATATTTTATCATTATTTAGAATTAATTAATTGTATGTTAATTTATTTTGCGTAATTTGATTCTGTAGCGGTTTGTGGGTTTGTAGGAGAATAGGGTGGGAAGTAATTTACTTGAAATAAATGAATTTATTATTGTATTACTTAATAATTTAATACTTAATAATTTATATTGTGAAGTTAATTAATGTATTATTAATTAATTATAAATTAATTACTAATAATTAATTGGTAATTATGTTTATTGTGTAATTGTTTTATTAATTAGTAATTAGATATGAATTATTACCAATTAATTTGTAAATATGTTAATTAATTATATTGTTAATTGTAATTCGTTAATTAATTAATTGTTAATTATGTTAATTTATTATTGTTGCAATATTGTAGGTGATTTTTATAGGGGAAAATGGTGGGAAGTAAATTAATTTTTACAAAATAATTTGTTATTAATTAATGTTCATTATATTGCAGGAGTTGGAATATTAAGTTATTCCCCTATGCTATCCAACAGTTTCCTTTCTGTTGCACTCACTGGAGTGCGAATAGAAATTTTTACCCTCCCGCTATCCAACACTTTCCCTACTGTTGCACTCACTGGAGTGGGAATAATAATTTTTACCCACACGCTATCCAACGCTTTCCCTACTGTTGCACTCCCTGGAGCGGGAATAGTAATTTTTACCCTCCCGCTATCCAACGCTTTCCCTACTGTTGCACTCACTGGAGTGGGAATAGTAATTTTTACCTTCCTGCTATCCAACGTTTTCTCTACTGTTGCATTCGCTGGAGTGGGCATAGTAATGTTTACCCTCCCTCTATCCAACGCTTTCCCTACTGTTGCACTCACTGGATTGGGAATAGTAATTTTTACCCATCCGCTATCCAACGCTTTCCCTACTGTTGCACTCGCTGGAGTGGGAATAGTAATTTTTACCCTCCCGCTATCCAACGCTTTCCCTACTGTTGCACTCGCTGGAGTGGGAATAGTAATTTTTGGCCCACCCGCTATCCAACGCTTTCCCTACTGTTGCATTCGCTGGAGTGGGAATAGTAATTTTTACCCACCCACATTTGGCCGCTTTTTTTTTAAGGTTAGAGGGGTATTTAATGGAGTATGTGTGCAAGCCTGTTAGCTCCATGTTGTAGGTGTAGTCTTTATTGAGAGGGGGAGAAAGGGTCAGAGAGTAGGAAAGGTAGTATATCTTGTGAGAGTGGGGGTTGGGGGTCAGAGAGTATGAGAGGTAGAGAGAATTGATGCATTGAAGAGGAACTTGGATAGGGGTGAGAGGGTTAGAGAGTATAAGAGGTAGAGAGAATTGATGCCTTGAAGAGGAATTTAGATAGAGGGGACTCGTTATGAGTTTGTGGAAATGTCGAAGCAGGGGCTCATGTCCATTTTTTATTCTGAGTAAATCTTACTGACTTAGAGCATAGTGGCTGTCGGAATATGAGGCCATATCTACCTCCGTGAGTTGGTGGTTAAGGTAATCCAAGGGTGAGGTCA
Organism: Triturus cristatus; assembly: GCF_964204655.1. Classification (NCBI taxonomy): domain Eukaryota; kingdom Metazoa; phylum Chordata; class Amphibia; order Caudata; family Salamandridae; genus Triturus; species Triturus cristatus. The sequence goes on from NC_140593.1 coordinate 281,571,787, forward strand.
GGGGTATGCTATAGTTTAAATGTAACTAATAGAAAAGCTGTTCCATGATGGCTGCTTGTTTGACCAGTGATAGTTTGGTGTGTAGTCCTATCGCTCTTTCCATGTGACAGCCTCTCTGGGTAAAGACCTCTGTCTCTTTTCATAGATTGAAGTTGTTGGTCCTTTGTTTCTTTTTAGTAGTGTGTAGAGTGAGGTAGTCCTATGTCTTTATTCATGGCTTGGTGTGGAGGAAGTAGAGCTATCTATATATAGTTAGTTATGCCTGCCATTTTGAGGGGAGGAATTGCTGCTATTTACAATGTGAGAACAAAATGATGTCTTTGCCATGATTAACGGGCCATCGATGCTGTTAATTAATCCGGTGCTGGAATGAGCAGGGGAAAAGATTCAAAAACAAAGCAAAATAGGGGAAACACCCAAATCAATGTTTAAATCAAGAAAGTATCCGTAGGGCCGGTTCCTTGGATCACGCATCACATTACATCCGTTGAGAGCCGTGCGGTCTGTTGCTCCACATCCTGTTAGCTATGCAAGCGCAATGGGTTCCAATTTACTGATTGCTGCAGCTTGCTAGAGTTAAAGAAGAATGCCCCATGCGCAAAGGGGTTGATTCTGACTAATGGTGGTGTGAGCAACCGCACAGCTCGTCTCGTGTGGTGATTGCGGCAAGGGGAGAGAGGGAGGGAAAAGTACCTGCAGTTAGCCACGACCCTGCCACGGAGATCATCCGGGGGTCTAAAAGCTGCATCTGGCTTTGCTCCTCTTCGACGATGAGGTGTAGGATGAACTCCGGTCGGGTTGTCTCCTTTGGGGTCCTGAGAACTGCTGGGATGAGAGAGTCAGAGTGGGGGGAGAGTTGGAGTGCATGGTCCTGCACTGAAAGCTTGGTCCGATATGTGTGCTTACACAGGGACACTCGCTTGCCTTTGACGTTGTGGCAGCTCCTTTGCGCGGGTGGGTCGTCACCTCCACGGTCTTGGATAATGCAGCGCTGCTTCTGGTGATGTGCACTCTTCTTGGATCGTCCTCCTGTGAACCGGGGCCCGATGTCCTGATGTTTTTTCCTGCAAGACTGCTTCCTGTCATGGCGTTATGCCGGGGGGCCTCGATCAGCCTTCGGTGATGTGGGCGAGCTTGGTCGAGTGGTGGATTGTCACCAGCGGGGTCTTGATCCTGAAGCAGAGGATACCTTCCGATCGACTCAGGTAAGGTTTGATGCCACGTATCTGTAAAGTTGCAATCATGTAGTTCCTATGTTCCGGTGCCTTAAACAGCAGGTATGGCGAGGGCAAAACAGGGATATTTTGGCAATTTTGATCCCCAACCTACAGATCTCAATTCTTGAGCTCGTCTCCGGTCGCCATCTTGCAGTCCATTTAGGGAGGGACATACACCAACCAACTAAATAAATAGCCTATTTCTATCTACACACTGCACTTCTGAAGTTACTACAGCTAAAAAGGACACAAACAGCCCCAAATGTACTCCAGCTCAATCCTGGAGTATCTCCAGCATCACACATGGCCAACCACTTGTACTGCAATGCCCTCTCCTAGAAAATAATGTATATAGGAACTTAAAATCGAACTCAATAGGAAATAATGTTAAAATAAATACATTTATTTGGACTTCTGAAATATATACATAAATGAAACTTCATCTTTGAATAATTGTGTTCAAATAACTTTGAATGCATTCTGTAAATCACTTTCAGTACCTGCTAATGTATAATACATACATATAATCATTAATTTAAGAGGTTATTTTTGTAAATCTTTAAAAATTATTTTAATTGAATACTTAATTCAAAATTAAGTAATGGGGTTTTTGTTATTGTTATTGAACATATTCAATCATTGGAAAATAATGAAAAATAAATATATTAAGATAATTCCCATTAATATGTAAAACAAATATATTTAGTACACTTTTTAAAGTTTCATTACATTTGTACGATTCCCCTACATTTAACAATTGGGAGACCTCTTTCCCGACTGTAGCGATCTCCACCTACCTGTGAAAAGTTGCTTGTAACTTTACAGTCGGTTAATTAGAACGCAGGGGGTGGAGGCATGTGAGTCTATAGCTTGCAGGAACTTTAAAAAGTGAAGCTCTGAAGGTAGTAAATTTACTACAAAGTGAAAGAGTAAATATAGATGTGTAGGTTTATTCATGTATACATTTTGCATTGTGAATAGCCCTCTGAGTGACCGTAGGATGTACTAATTTAGGGACGCTTCCTTGGATTCAAACCTATTCGAGGACACTGACTTTTGTGATCAAGAGCAAACAAATTATTTTGAAGTTGTATTGTGTGATATGGGGAGCTGAGTAAGAAATGGTTGTCTTCAGCCCAGTGTAGGGTTGCAAAGTTGGAATGTAATTACTGCCATATTAGTTGAAAATAAATTTAAATTGATATGTATTGTCTTAAGGTTAGACAGTCGCATATGTAATATCTTGCTACAGTCTACATAGAAATTTGTACCCTGAGTACAAACTAATCATACACCTAACAACGTTCCATCACAACACCTATTGCTTTTTAACGCTGCCCCATATTTACAAGGATTTGTAAATCTGAGGCCGCAACAAAAACTAAGGCCATGCAAGAGCAGGCATTAGAATGGCAAAATGAGAGAAATACTTTTATTTCTATTCGTTTTTGCTTTTTCTATGTGCTGTATTCTGCAGCATACATAGAAAGAGCAAAACACCATTATTGATTTTTTATGTTCAGGAAGGTGTCCCTACCTGCATATAAACAGTCATTAAACAATGAAGATTTGCTACTTCTATGTGTGCTGCAGAATGCAGCCCGCATAGAAGTAACAAATCGACATTATGGGTTGTTATGGACTATGGTCCAATGGTGCCTGAGTTGACGCAAACCAGTTAATTTTAGCGCTAATTAAAACACAGAGGTGCGCAGTATCCTTGTAAATACGGGACATCCCTCCAATTTGGAAATGGCAGAGCGTTGTGCTGCCAAATTTGGCACAGCTGCACGCTCCGAATTCTCATTGTAAATATGCCCCACAGTATTCCAAGATGAGCGCACTTCTTTCGTCATTCATGCACGAGACGAAAAGACTTGCCATACAGACTCAAAATTAAGATAACACATTTCCAACCACATACTGTGCACAGTGCAGCGTGCACTCGAGTTTACAAGTGCTTCAGCTCAACACGTAGGAATTCAATACTAGTAACCATGAGCACTTTTAGATATCTAGAAAAAAACACCTCTGCGCTCAGTTTACTTAATGTTCCCTTCAAAATATTCGATAAAATAAACATACTTAAAACATTTCATTTCAGATGTTTAGAGGCCTAAAACAGATCGATGTGTTGATCACAAATAAGGAAGGGCGCTTTTAGTCAATCTAATAGCCCTGTCTGCCAAAATACTTTGACTGCTTATTATGCGAAGAACGTGGTTGATTCTCAGAGGTTGCGTCTGCTTGAGGGAGTTAATAGCATAGAAGCAGATAGTTCACATAATTTCTCTCTGAGGAAAAACAAAAATATGTGTATCCAGACCGTCGATGGGCAGATATTTGAAGCCCTTCTGCACATTTTGTACAAATCTCATATTTTCATTTCATCCTTAGCTTTTTAATAGTTCCTCCCAGGGGACTTATTTGTGTTAAGGCCAGAACCTGATTGATACAATAACAAACACCTTCAAAAAGGCGATTGCAGGCTGCACAATAATGAGTGCTAGTGAAAAAATAGAAAAGCCTGGGAAGACTACAGAGGACAGAAAAATAACCTACACATTGATAGCAATGATCCTTTGGTTGAATGACCTCAAGTCATGGGCTAAAGCTAGACAGTGATATTAGATTTAGGTAAAGACGCCGCAGAGACTATTTGCACATATCAATATGAAGAAACCCAATATATGACGGTGCTATAAGGTGAGGAGACCCACCCTACTCCTCAGGATAGGCCTCAGCCTTCTGTAACAAATGACACTCCTTAGCACACGTAGCATTTGTGAAATAACATAGGTATGTAGCGTGTTTCCACAGAATAATAGACAAATTAATGCGCAACAAAATATATATAGAGTCTTCCTTCTTCTTTCTTGTTCTCTTTATTTTGCACAAATCTTCCCAGTAGTTCTCTACAGTCAACACGTGTTTCGTCGCAAAGTGGGGAAGTTGTCCCGCGACTTTCTCAATGCTATATTCCGTATATCAATTGATTTTATTAAGCGGTGTTAATTCCAAACCTCAAAGGTTTCAGGTGTGGCAGCGTCTGTATTTCGGTTCTTATTTGTCCAGTTTCAAAACACTCCATGCTTATTGTGTGTCGTAAATATCCTCCGTGACGCCACCATGTATCTCGTTGTTGAGTAAGCTTGTACGAGAATGAAACTCCCTCCCTCAAGTCATGGGGTCATGCCCTTGGATCACATAAATAGCAAGGCAATTTCATTGGATGTGTCGCCAGTAGGTAGTTATATTTACAACCTAGTTTCCATAGGAAAAGCATTTTTTGATTTGCTAATAACGTTGGCGTCGTTTGACAGATCTTTGCGAAATTCTCCAAAACAAAAGTCCATCCAGGTCAGATCCCATCCTGAAAGTTTGGGGGTGATTCGTGAAGCGGGGGCTGAGAAAAGAGGAGGGTCCCAAAACGCGTTTTCCCCATGTAAATTTCTATAGGAAATTTTGCGACGAGCTACAGCCCGAACTGCTGAACGGAATTACCCCATATTTGGCAGAAAGGTAGAGCTTAGTTCAGAAAGTGACCTTTTTTTAAATGGTGTAAATCAGTTCAGTAGTTTTTGAGAAATTAAAGGCTAGAGCCAAAACTACTGAATGGAATTACCCCAAATTTGGCAAAAAGGTAGTGCTTGGATCAGAAAGAGACCTTTTTTTTAAATGGCGTAAATCTGTTCAGTAGTTGCTGAGAAATTAGAAAAATAAAAGATTCGATATCTGGGTGGAGCCTAAGTCCTGAGCACGAGCTTCACTGTGATTGGCTGCCATCACTCCAACCCAGGAAGTGTTGGCAGCCATCTTGTGACTCGGTAGAAGCGAGTCACCAGAAAACAGAGAAACAAAGGTATAAAACAAGAGAAGGGGGGCAGGGTAGAAACACCCTGACCCTCTAGGCCTACTCAGGGGGTCACAGAAGGACGCCCTGAGGAATTCGCGCTGGGGTCACGGGTTCCCCTCATTTTATTTTAATGAGACCCCGGGGTGGGCTAGGTCTCGGGGCATTTATTAAAAAATAATAGCGGGGGCACGCTGGGGCTGCAGGGGCACACTGGGCTTCACTTATGTTGGGGGGGGGTGGGTTGCGCAGCCCCCCTCCTGGAGCCCTCCATGTGCTTATAACTTTGGCGTCGTTTGACTAATCTTTACTAAATTTTCCAGAAAGTTTCTCTTTTTTGATCAGCTCGTATCTTGAAAGTTTAGGGGTGTATTGAGGACGTACAAGGTTGGTTGTTGATTGAAAGCAAGTTTATTGCAAGATACACACGACCGGAGCCATCCAGCTGAGAAGACATATTACAGGGTGAGTGGTCAATGGTGGGCTGAGAAAAAAGGGGAGTCTGAAAAAGTGTTTTCTCAATGCATTTTCCATAGGAAACTTTAGACAAGGCTACAGGTCAAACTGCTGAACGGAATTACGCCAAATTTGGCATGGAGAAAGGTCTTGGTCCAGGAAGTGCGCTTGTGTTGAAATGGTGTCAATCCCTTCAGTAGTTGTTGAGATAGTAAAGGAAAAAAAGATATATATATCTGGACGGTGCCTAACTCCCGAGCACGAGCTTGCCTCTGATTGGCTGCTAACACTTCAAACCAGCAGGTGTTAGCAGCCATCTTGTGCCTCGCATTGAGTGAAAATATAAAAGAAAGGTCCCGGGGGCAATTTAATATACCGGAGCTCTGTTTGTGCGAGATACCCCTTTCACCCTGCGTCTCCCTATATCAGCAGATAATGCACCCTTTTCCCCCATCAACAGCATACCTCCAACAACATTCTTGGGCCCTCAAGTTTCCCTCTGCGAACCACTTGTCGGCTCACAGCTCTTCGGGAGCAAGTTCTCTGGCCCTCAGTTGTATCTGTGAAGCCAAGACTGGAAATATACAGCAGGTCTCTCTCTGCGAGATACGCTCTTCACACTCCCTCTCCCCACATCATTGTTCCGCAGCTATCCCTTTGGAAGCTGCTGGCCCTCACCTTTCCCTATACTAGTCGGCCCGCAGGTGTTCCTCTGTGAACTGGCCTGCAGCTCTACCTCTGCGAACTGATGGGCCGCAGTTCCCCCTCTATGAGCCTGCCAGTCGGCTCGCAGTTCTTCATCTACGAGCAAGTCCGCCGGCTCGCAAGTCTCTGAGAACAGATGCAAAGGAGGCAACGATCATGTAGGTCGGACACCCAACACTGCTCCGACAACCCCCAGCAGGAGCTCCTTGTCCGCCATCCCCCTCACCCCCACCTCCCAAAAACAAATGTGACAGTCACGTTAGTAAATCTGGAACATAAAAAATTGGGTAATGTTTTAAAATTATTAATAAGAAGATGCTTGTGAGAATGGAAAAATAAGAATATTGTCATGTATGGATTTACATATAAAACATTTTATTAAAACAAAACAACAACAAATAAAACTATGTACAGCCATGTCATCGCTGGACCATTTGTGACTCACAGCCTGCAAGACAAAAATAAAGATAAGATGGTGCGTCATGCATCCAGCAATGGAGAAAGAGAAAGAGGGAAAGAGTGAGGGAGAGAGAGAGAAACAAAGAAAGAGTGAGAGAGAGAGGAAGACAAAGAAAGAGTGAAAGAGTGAGAGAGAGAAAGACGGAAAGACAGAAAGAGTGAGATACAAGGAAGAGAGAAAGAGAGAAACAGTGTGAGAGAGAGGAAGAGAGAAAGAGTGAGAGAGAGAAAGAGATAGAGAGAAAGAGTGAGAGAGGAGAGAAAGAGTGAGAGAGAGAAAGACAGAGAAATAGTGAGAGAGAAAGACAGAGAAAGAAAGAAAGAGTGAGAGAGAGAGCAAAAGAGAGGAAGAGTAAGATACAAGGAAAAGAGAGAAACAGTGTGAGAGAGAGGAAGAGAGAGAGAGAAAGAGTGAGAGAGAGGAAGAGAGAGAAAGAAAGAATCACAGAGAGAGAAAGTGTGAGAGAGAGAAAGGAAGAGATGGAGAGGGAGTATTGACACTGAAGAAAATCTTCGCAGCTCACCAGTGTGCCACTGTTGTGTCTCCAACCACGTGCTGGGACATAGTACACCCTCAAGTTTAGTCATCTGATAGATAGTATAGAATTAGTAGTTGCAGAGTACATACAACTGCACACTCGTATTTCTCTGTTTCGGCAATGCGCACTCAGGCTGCTGCAGCCCATCCACTCCCACTGCTCGGAGGTGTCTGTGCGCTCTTGTGCGCCCAGGCTGCTGCGCACTAGTCACTCCCACTGCCCAGAGGTGACTGCCCGCTGCTGCGGAAAGAAGCCTCTCTGCTCACCTTCCGCCACCAGTGTGTGTGTAAGAGGGTGCACCACGTGCCGAAGCAACTTTCTCAGGCGTTGTCAGGATGGCCACGCATCGTCGCAGGTTCTACACGCGTTCAGCTGTGATGGTGTTGGGGGGCATCGATTTGTGAATCACAGCCTGTTTGATAAAAGGCAAGATAAGAT